>NC_047664.1:47654506-48854506 GCF_011762505.2 Arvicanthis niloticus | reverse complement strand
AGTAACAGCAACAACAACAACAACAACAGCAAGACAACAACAGCAACAATAACAACACAAACAACAGCAAAAACAACACTGGGTAGCACCATCTGTGCTGTTGAAAGAAACAAGCTTTCCCAAGTTCCCCCGCTCTACCGACTTTTTATGTTAACCTCAGGGTCCCAACACAGCCATTCATGGAGGACTATTCTGAGGAACATAGGCCCTCCTAGACCATGGGTGGTACATGAGGCTATCTCAACGTTTGTGTTTTTCTTTAAAATGTTTTAAAGGGAGAAAAGTCTATATTTCCTCTTCTTTTACCTCATTTTATAAAATGTTGTTGGATTTTAGGATTTTGAAGTATTTCTCCCCAAAGTGGAGTGGTTATACAAACATGTCCAGGTGTGGCCATCTTTAACATTGGGCAATTAAAGGTTAAATGTCTCCATACCACATGGGCTCTTGAAAATAGCTGGTATTTTGCATTTTCCTCTTGATCATCAAAACAGAACCAAACAGAACCAAAAGGAGTATTTCTTTTCTGCACAATCATTTTGCCAAACACATTCCTTTATATTAAAAATGAAAAGACCTTAAAACACCCTAGCAGAGAGCTAAGCCTTAGAGTGCACGTTTACATGCAGGGCTGGAGATATTCATTAAAATTGTAATTAGACTCACGGTTAAATTCATTCACAGCAGAACTTTGCGTGTAAGTGTTGCTACAGGAAGAAAGCTCCAGTCTGAAAATGAGTTCAGCAGTCGGAGCGGTTTTAATTATGCAGACTTGATTATCGCTAGAGAAGGAAACCTTTATTGCTGCAACAGAATGAAGATCTTTCCCCTCTCTTTTTGGTTTCCTGAGCAAATATGAAGTACATATTTTGATAAGCAAATGTTTTTCTGGGCAAAGAAAAATGTGAGAAAACCTGCACACTTTGTTATTAAATGGCCCTCTTGCCGATAAGGCAGCGGTCTGCAGTCTATGGTGAAGGCAGATCAGCATCTTTTGGACAGAAAGGTAAAATGGAGGCTTTTAAGTATTGGCTAAGTTTGAGAGCCTTCTTTTATATCAGGAAGTTCCTCCTAAGGGATAGGACAGTCATGCAGGGCTTGACTAAGCCCCAAAGTCTATCTGTGTCTTTGTGATGAGGATAAAAAAATTCCATCTTAGTTACCTTTCTATTGCTATAATAAAATATCACAATAACAGCAACTTAAGGGAGAAAAAGCTCATTCAGGCTCAGAATTCCAGAGGGATACAGGCCCTTGTGGTGAGGAAGTCATGGCAGCAGGCAGGGAACCAAAGCAATGGGAGCAGGAGGGTGGTAGTCACATTTCATCCATACTTAGGATGTAGAGCATGAACAGAAAGTGACTGAGTTATAAAAACCCAAGGCCCAGCTTCAGTGACCCACTTTCTGCAGCAAGATGCCACTTCCTAAGGACTTCACCATCTTCCTAAACATTAGCTTGGGCCCAACTGCTCAGACACATGAGCTTATGAGAAATATTTCACATTCAAAGCACAGAAAAATCCAATAGAAGAGTTTTGGATTTTTCCTCATTCAAGAATATGTTCTGATTTGTCACATCCTTCCACTGACCTTGTTATAGCCTGACCTGAAAATGCTTGCACCCAGCCCTTCCACTAGCCAGCAAGTCTTGAGGCCAAGAAAGCACATTCCAGGCTGCTCATCTCGAATTTCTGATAGCAGTAGAAGCTACCCCTGTTCTGACTCTATTTCCCTTTTGTCCAAAAGCTAGAAGATTGCAGGGCTACACAGTGCCTGGCACAGAGGGGAGAAGCCAGGCACACATATGAGGTGTTGGTTATGCCCGCCAGTAATGGGAGATCTGGGAACAGTCTCTCGGGAGACATTCTTCTCTATAAGATAAGAAAGAGGTGAACCACTGCCCTTGATGTCATTGGACTTTCAAAGCATAGGGGAGGGGCTTTTTGTAGAATCTACATACTCCCCTTACTTCAATACATCCCAAAGCCACTAGGGTGATACTGCTCTTTTAAAAATAGTTACGTCAATGTCAAAAAGTAAAGAAAACAGTATGTCATCTGAGCTGTCCTAGACTTGCCATGGAGACATAAATGTTTGAATTTTACCGTATTGGTTACATATTTTTGTATACTGAATTTTAAAGCAAATTATAGATATAATATTTTATTCATAAGTACTTACAAATATGTAAAAAATGAAGGCCATATGCATCAAATAACCAGTTGATGCCCTTATTACCTAAGTATCACACTTGATTCAGCTAAACTGGAATCCAACTCCTGTCACAGTTGCTCTTAAGCATCTTTTAACATAGTTCAACTTCCATTTTATTTATTTATTTATCAGTCAGACTTGTTGAAGACTTTGGAGACGCCATGGCTAATTATCCCAGAGGGCTCTTCTTTCTGAATTTTTTGAATACTTTGCTGTGGCTCTGGATTTCTAGTTCTAATTCCTTCATGAGTTGAAAATTAGATATAAATGCTTAATTAGATCCAGGGCAAGCATCTGGCAGAACCACTTTCTGGAATGTGCTGTGTCTTCTGTATACATTCCAGGAAGCAGGTGAGGCTGTGTCAGTGTGATCTGAACCCTGAATTTTACAGTTGCTCCCCCCACCCCCTGCAGCCAGCCTTTGTCATCATAGAAGCATCGAGCTCTCTCCCAAGCTTTCTTTTTTTTTTTTTTTTTCATTTTTTATTGGATATTTTATTTACACTTCAGATGCCATCCCCTTTCCCCATTCCCCCCCTTAGAAAATCCCTATCCCGTGCCCCCTTTTCCTTTTTGCATTTATACACTTAAAAATGTTAATCAAAGGCTTTATAAGTTTGGTAATGCTCAATCAGAGGTGTAACCCACTACCCAACCTAGATATATCGACTATCTTTGACTGGTGGAGATACATGAACATCTGCCTCCCTGCCTCGACCCTCTTTCTCTCTCTCATCCCCTAGCTTCTCCTCTCCTTCTCCTCCTCCTCTCCTTACTCCTTCTCTTCCTCTCAGTACTCCTCCCACCTTAGCTCCTCCTACATATCACCCTTCCTGTTAAAATAAAACTTTTCTCTCAAAATACAATTAGAGCATAATTATGCCAATTTGTACCAGTGAGGTACAAGATAGTTCTAATACCCAGTCCATCATTTTGTTGACTAACCAGAACCTCTGTCATCTCTCCTAACTAAAACACTTAGTTCTGAACCTGGCTTTTTCCTTGGCTTTAGAATGAATGTCAGCTGAAAACCATCTACTCAGATCTTTTCTCTCAAAGTAAATAGCCAGGGTTGGCTATGAGACTATAAGTTTTCAACCCCGTCAGAAATCCAGAATGACTGAGTTACCAAGCTTTCATCCGAGGCTCTTACTACTGATGCTTCCTGCCTCAGTTACTTCATTAGTAGCCACCAAAAGGTGGATTTTCTATTTTCTTCTTTGTTGGTTGACATTTTTCAGTGTAGAACTTTCTGAGAGCCTTTCTTCACAGAGTCTCTACAGTTGGGCCATTTGGCTTCTTGTATTTAATCTCTTATCAGGATGCTCCTACATCAGCCTTCATTAGCTAGAGAAAAAAGAGGTTTTGGGATAGGTTCCACAAAATAAAGAATTATCTTCCCTTAGGACAACTTTCTTCAGTAAATTAAGCTCTGAGTCTTACCTGTATCATCGTAGGTGTGTCAGCAGCATTCTTAGGAGAATGGTCAAGTGGATTATTGCTGCAGATTTGTTACTAATTGAATAAGACCTCATCATGTCTTCTCCTGGAGTTGCGGCTACTTTGCTACATTCTACAGACAACCTCAGGAAATTTTCAAATTTTATTGACTATGAAGATTTGAGTTCCTGGCTCATGATAATGTAAATTCCAGCATTTCAGAGCTTCTATGTGACACCTAGCAAAGGAATAGAAAAGTCTTCTAAGGAGGTAGATGTGCAGGATGTAGAGTCATTGGGGGTCCATGAATAAGCAATGAGTAAGAACACTTCAGAAATATTTGCACTTCGATCCCCCCAGCCTTATATGGAGAGACTAAATTAGATCCTGAGATGAGACGGATGCACTGTAACCATCAGAACTAAAAGAAGAAGTCTGGCACTTTCATAAACTGATGTTCTTTCTTAGGCACGCTACATAAGCTATGTTTAGGAAGTCTGAAGATGGAATCACTTAGAGTTAAGCAGACCTGGGGTTCCAACTCCAACCTGTAAAAACTGCATCAACTTATTAACTTTCCAAAGCTTCATTTATTTGTAGATAATGTCCCCTTGGAGCAAATGTTGTAACCTAGGGATACCTTTGTACATTTGATTAATTTATAGCTGTGTCACATGTCACAAGGATCATTGGCTCAAGAAAATGAAAGGCATAGATTTCTGCAGATGTCTAATGAAATGAAGATTAATGGAATCTGTGTGGGATGATGGTCTTTAAGCCAGGGGTTAAGACTGTGTCAAATGTAGAAATTATAGGGAACAGTTTCATGGTGGCTTTGAAGACTCGCCCTTAGAACCTAGGAGTTAAAATGAGAAGCATCCTGGGTAGAATTTCAGGTTCTTCCTCCTACCTCTGCATGGACCTCAAGCATGGCTGTTGAATGGCAATGGTGGCAGAGACAAGATTTGTTCTAATAGGCTAAGAGCTGCTGAATGTAGAAACTCGGGAATTAGGTACTTGGCAGAAACACTTGTTTCTTCTCAGTGAGAGACTGCAGATGGGGACTAAAGTGTGGTACCAACATTAAGGGTTGTCATGGGCAGTGCCTTGTGGGGTTCCCAGGGTTTGAGGAGGCTGTGAGCCCTAAGGACATAACTCCAGGGCCCTAGAGATGCTGTAGAAGGGATGTGCAGGGACCTACAGAAACTGTCATGATGAGAGTTGTTAATGGTTTGAATTAGTTTACATTTATAGTCTAGTGTAATATCCCCTCTTTGGCTTACTGAGAAGAATGGATTGGAGAATTAAATTGAACACAGACCTTGGCACAAAATAGCAGTTTTACATTTGTCATCTCTCCCCTGTTTTGTTCATATTCTTATATCCAAGGAGATGCGTTGGATATTGCTTTGAGGTCTAACTCTTTGGGTCAATGTTTTCATTGTTATATTCATCAGCTTGTTTTGCCTAAGCTCTCTCTAAAAGATAGCATTTTTACTGCCTCCTTTGAATCCTTTTCACTGTGCTTAGAAACACTGGCAATAACAACTGAGCATGAGTGGCCTTCCTTTAAGACCCCATAACTAAATGGAACTTCTTTTTTAAAAAATGCATACACGTTAGAGTGGGGAATGTGCTCACTCGTTCTTGCAGATATCCAACCTGCATGACTTTCTCTGGCAGCCATGAAAGAAGATGTAGTCACTTTAAAACACTCATGGTCTCTTTGTCCTGCTGTTGATGACAGGGTCAAAGGAAAAAAAATATATTTGTTGAAAATGAACTTGGAAAAAAAAAAAACCTTTGAAACATGCAAAGCAAGTATGTAATTTAGTATAATTTTTTTAAGGTTGAATAAATCACATCTGTAATTTCTTTAGTGCCAACCAGGACATTTTTAGAGTGGGAGAATGTCTTTACTCGTCTCCCAGAGGAACTTGATGCCAGGAGGAAGTGCCTTTGGTGATATGGTCAGGCAGGATTTTCCAGTGGATATTAGTTATGGGAATGGATCACTTCTTAGTGATCTTTGACTTAAATAATCAATAGATTTCAGTATAAATGACAGTGCAAATGCTCTTTTTGAATATTAGTAACAAGTCTTTTATCTGAATCTTTACTTTTTTGACCAGAATTTGCACCTGAATTACTGAACGTCCTTTCCATTCATTCAAATGGACTGCTGCTGTCCTTTTGTGTACCCCGTCCCTTATAGACATCAACCACCCACTTCCCACATTGCTTCTGCACTCGGGAACTGAATTCTGCTTCTTCCAGTGCACCTGCCAGGTATCCTGGGAATTATTTTCTTTATGCTTATGTTCCTCAATGGATAGATGCTGAAAAGACTTGTGTCTTTAATCATTGTGTCTCTAGACTCCATCTCATTTCCTGCCCCCAGAGTAATACTGGATACCTTTTACTGAAATGAGTCACCAAATCTCAGTCCTGGGAGTCAAATTGTTACTTTTGAAAACAGAAGGCTAGGTCAGGTGACTTATGAGTCTTACCTTCTGTTCAATTTCTAGAGATTTGCAGGATTGGAACCCTAATTACTGGAATGTCAACAGTTGCTTGAAGAGAAAAATGGGCTGCACCTTCAAATTAGTCAGTCAGGCCTCTTCGATTTTCTTGGGCACTGCCATGAGTGAGCTGCAGCAAACAGCATTTCTCTAACGCTCGGAAACTGTTCTTCACACATTACTACATACAACAAACTTTGGAGTTAATGGTTGTGTTGTCACCTATATTATAATATAGGTGATATTATAGCAATTGGACGTATCCAAGAACCAATTCCCAGGATTTGTGTCTCTGCTCTGCTATATGAGAAGGAATCACAGTGGCACACACAATGGAGACAGTCAAACAGCAGACTTTTTGTTTTTGTTTTTTTAAAAAAATACCACATTCTGTATGAATCTAATGTCTTTAAGAGTGGGAGATGGAAACAGGGAGGTATTCACAGTAAGTGTGGAGGAAACCATGTCCACCTTTGCTGACTTTCATATGGGGGAAGGGCCCCAAAGTCAAGTAATCCAGGCAACACTGAAAAGTTAGAGAAATCTTGAAAATGAACTCTGCTCTAGATGTGGAGAGGAAGGTAGCTCTTAATTTTAGTTCCATGTAAACTGTGTCAGATGCCAGGCATCCAGGTTAGGAAGATGTATATTTGCATTTGTTCAAGCCACTAAGTTTTTGCTAATTTGTTGTAGCATCAAGTGAGAATCATTGCAACAATTATGATGTCACAAAGCTGTACAGTTCGACTCTCACTCATGTAATTTAGATTTGTGATTAAGTCATTTATGGTGTATGATTTTCCTAACTACACACAAATTCCTAAAACCAACTTTTATCCAATATTGTTGGCACAAGAGGCAAAATTCCATATTATGTATAACGTTAGTCACTTTGACTTACAAAGGGTGGCATAATTTTTTTGTCCACTAAAAGTGACAACATTTTTAACATACTGCAGTTTGAACTCATTATTTTATCCCACTGTCTGGGCACAAAATTGAAAAGTTCTTTCAATGAAAGGACTCATGCAAATGGTTGACTTCCCTATAATTTGGAGGGAGCACATTCTCCATCTATGGAGTCACAACACTGTCTTAAATTGGATACGAGACTCAGTTACTGCTGTGATTGACAGCAAAAATGACAAGTGACTATAAGTTTAGGGTTTCTAATTTAGTTCGTTGAGGATTCTTTGGCATCCCCAGATTGTATGGCCATATGCATTTCTGTGGAGAATATTCTTGGACCTTCGCTTTCTAGGAATTATATATTGGCATGGAGGAAATGTTCAAAAGAGTTGTAGGTATAATGAATATATGTGCTAGGTGTTTGTGAATAGTGTTACATGTAATCAGATGCTCATTATCAAGAGTTCACTGGGCTTTAGGAGGTGTCAGTTGAATGCTTAGTGTGTCTACAAGCTGGATTAGAGACAGTCTCAGCTAGTCCTTGAGCATAACACCACACAAATTAGGATTGATTCAGTCAGATGTTAAGGCCTGGCTACACATGTGCACTAACCCTTCCTTCTGCTGGCACTTGTTGCTAGAGAGAAGTCTCTGTCATTGCAGATCTTATTTCTGATTGAAAAGTAGAGTTTGGTGGGTACTCTAATGTGGTTTCTGTTGCTGTGATAAACACTATGAAGGATTCATCTCAGCTTATATATTGAGGTATCAGACAATCACGAAGGGAAGTCAGGGCAGAGACTCAAGCAGCCATAAAACATGGGGAGTGCTTCTTACTGAGTCATTCCCTGCCTTATGCTCAGTTAGCTTTCTTACACAACCCAGGTCCACCTGCCTAGGGATGGTGCTGCTTACACTGTGCTGGGCCCTTCCACAGCAATCATCAGTAAAGACCATCTCTCATAGATGAGGCCTCAGGTCAATCTGATCTGGGCAATTCTTCCAGACTTCCTCAGAAGACTCTGGACTAGTAGCTTTCAACCTGGGAGTCAAGATTCCCTGGGGAGTGTTGAATAACCCTTCCATAGGGGTCACCTAAAGCCACTGGAAAACACAGATATTTACATTAATGTTTATAACAGAAAATTACAGTTATAAAGTAGCAACAAAAATAATGTTTTGGTTGGGGGTCACCACAGCATGAGGAACTGTATTAGGAAGGTTGAGTGCCAGAATGAGAGCTGAAGCTAATTAGAACAAGGTTGGAAGGATTTTCAGTTTTTCTTGTTGGGCTGTGAGAAAAAATCTTGGAGATTCCCAGACATTTACTGTCTCCAGCACTTTGTATGTTTTGGGGTCACTTCACCATTCAACAAGTAGATATGTGATCAGTGACTCATGCTGGCATTGTGCTGCCAACTAAGATACCCAGAATCATGATCTTTGGTTAGTATTTCCAAATATGTGGATTAACAGAGACAGTTCTATTTAAACTTGTTGACCTAGTATTGTTATTCATAGGCACTATCATTTCATGATCTCAGGAGTTGTGTTTTGAATGATAAATTATCAGTTCATCTTATTTATGGCATCTCTTTAAAGGATTTTCAGACTCACTGGTAAGAGAGATTAGTGGTAACTCTTTTGCCTTTTATTGTACTATTTCCTGTCTTTTATTATGATGACTAGTCTTAATTACAAACTCAACTGGGCTGAGAATATCTAGGGGATCAACAAATTACAATTTTAGACGAGTCTGTGAAAGGTATTTCTAGAAACTCTTAGAATATTATGGCTCTGACCTAATAAAGGTATTAACATTTTAACTGATTCCTAATGTGATAGCATTATGGGCGGTGGCAAAATGTTGGGGTGTCATAATTGGAGGCAGGCAATAAGTAACAGAATCTGTTCTTGGAGGCTGGACCTGCCTCCAGACTATCCCTTTATTAATTTTCTCTGCTTTCTATATTGACAAGATGTGAGATGCTTTGCCATACCACAGCCTCCATCATAATAAACTCTACCAAAATAATGAGCCAAAATAAATATTTCTTTCCTAAAGTTATTTTTATTGTCAAGTGTTTGTTTATAGTAGTGCAAAATTAACAGATAAAAGTAGTTGGCTTCTATAATGGTCTCTGGTAACCTTTGTCTTCTGGTCTTCATGGCTTTATAGAATTTTTCCTCCTTTGAATGGGACTAGGCCCAGTCACTTTTTTTTTTTTTTCAGTGAATGGAATTTAGCAAAAAATGATGAAATTTTACTTCTGCATTTGGACTGCTAATATTACATTAATACATTCTGGAGTGTTGAACCATCTTTGCATTTCAGGAATATATTCCACTTGGAGCTTGTGCCCTTAACATGATTGGGTTCTACTGTTTACTGTTTTAGTGAAGTGGTTTTTGTTTTGTTTTATTTTGGTTTTGCATCAATTGTTCTTTATCAGTAGGTGTTAGTGTACAGTTTGTTCCCCTTTCTGCAATTTCCTTTATTTAAGAGCTGGTATACAGAGCCCACAGAATGAGTTTGGAAGTGTTCCCTTCCTCTTCACTCTTCTGGAGCTGTTTGAGGAAGACTGATAAGGATTCTTCCTTTAGGTATTGGATAGAATTCACTGGCAAAATCAAAATCATCCTGGTTCTTGGCTTTTCATCACTTGAAGATATTTGATGGCTGCATCAGTCTCTCACTAGTTTTTGTTCAATCTGAGGGTTTTTTTTTTTTTTTAAAGAATTTCTTTCTGATTTATTCTTGGTTGTCTGTTTCTAGGTCTTGTCAATTTCCTCAAAGTTGTTGATATTTTGCATTTATAATTATAGTGTTTTCTTATGATCTTCTTTGTTACCTTGTTTTGCAGTGCTGGGGGTTGACCCCAGGTCCATACCCTCACTGGGTAAGACTGTGTCACTGAGGCTCCCTGCCCTGAAAATCCTTCTGTAACATTGCTTGAAATGGACATTGATTCTACCTGCTTGTTAATCAGGGTAAAGATAAGTGAATTTTATCTTTTACGAGCCAAGTCTCATTTGTTGATTTTTCTCTCTCTCTTCTGTTCTCTAGCCCATTTACCTTGGCTCCAGTCTGTATTACTTACCTTCTTCTGCTGGTTTTAATTCGTTCTTCTTTTCTAATTCCTTATGCCATAAAGTTAAATTTTCAGTTAGAGAGATTTTTTTTTCTCTTTTTGTCTTTTGAAAATATTTATTAATTTTTGAGGCAAGTTATAAATATATAGCTCAGGCAAGCTTTTAACTTGCCTTTCATTACATGTGTGTGCTTCCAGACCCTATTTCTTTTTCACCCTTTTTAATGTGTATATTTAAACTATAAATAGCACTCCACTTGTTTCATGTCCTGTGCTTTTTTCTTTTTTACATTTATATATTGGTGTGTGTGGTGTCTACATGTGTGCATATATACTTGTAGAGGTCATTTTCAGGGGTCAGCACTCTTCTTGACTATGTAGGTCCCAGGGATCACACTCAGGTTGTACAGCTTTGTGGTAATGGCCCTAACCACTGAGCTATCTCTGTGGCCCAGATGGTCTTCTATTTACTAAATATGACAATTTCAGCTCTAAAAGCTTTTGTCTTTAATTGTACTTTCTCAATCACTCCAGTGAAGGCAGCTGCCATGTTATGAGCTATACATTAGACGTCAGAGAAGGACCATGAGCCTCAGTTCAACAGCTCATGAGGAACATGCAGATTCATGTCAACAACCACTTGAATGAACGTATCACTGGCACTGACTCCCAGTCAACTTTTGATGACCACCAAAAGGGTAGCACACACCAAGTGCAGCCTCATAAAAAGTCAGAGCCACAGCATTCGGCTGAGTCAAGACCAGGTTCCTGATTCTCAGAAACTGTGCTATGGTTTGTATCTGTCTCCCATCTCCCCAAGCACTTCTACTGAAGGCTTGATCCTCAGTAAGAAGTGAGACATGGTTGGACCAAGAAACTTCTGACCTTGTCAATGGGCTGATTCAATGTAATCATTCAATGGCTTTACAACTTAATTGGTTTCATTTCCTAGTGGTCATGAGGTGAACAGCTCTATCCCAC
This sequence comes from Arvicanthis niloticus, assembly GCF_011762505.2. NCBI lineage: Eukaryota > Metazoa > Chordata > Mammalia > Rodentia > Muridae > Arvicanthis > Arvicanthis niloticus. The sequence continues at coordinate 48,843,346 of NC_047664.1, read as the reverse complement.
TATTAACTCTACACCACAGGTGGCCCAGAAACAAAGGACCCTAGTGATCATAGTCTACCTCTTTTCAGTCTACTTCTGAAGCCACCATGAGTCAAATCCCTTATCACTTTAAATGGCTTCTTAGGTATTTGTCACAGTAATGGGAAGCTGGCTCTCACACTCTGAAGCAGTGGTGTGTTTTACCTTAAGCATCTACATTTTTATAAAATTTGTTAAACAGCACTGGATAGCTGACATACCATCTTAACATTTTCCTTGGGTGCAATTCTGGTATACTTTACATAATTTTATTTTTGTATGTATCTTCAGTAATCTTGAGAATAATAACTTGAGAATGTATTTGGTATGTGGATCACTAAGGACCATGAATTGAGAGTCTGGTTAACATTAAATTATTTAAATGGTACACTAGATGTGATGCAGGTGTCTAGTGAGTAGGCATTTTGTTGGTAATAAAACAAATAAATTATAAAGATCTTGAAACTTCTGGAGACAGGGCCCCTAGAGGTTCTTCAGATAGGAAATAGAAATGAATTGAACAGTATTTATGGTCTCTATTTAATGTGTTCTTTCAACTTAGTAAACATGAGGAAGGGTATTGCAATGTTAATCTTAAATCTATATGGGTATAATATGTGCTTAATTCTGATGTGTTCATTAATGAAAAATGCTCTTTGGCATTTAAGAAAAAGCTCCACAAATATATCTCTATGTATGGAAATTTGTTATTAGCCAAATGGTAATGTCTCCTCTCCCAAAGCTCTGAGATCATGGAAGAAAAATATAAAAGCTGGAGAGTAAGCCGGGCAGTGGTGGCAGTGGTGGCAGTGGTGACGCATGCCTTTAATCCCAGCACTTGGGAGGCAGAGGCAGGCAGATTTCTGAGTTTGAGGCCAGCCTGGTCTACAGAGTGAGTTCCAGGACAGCCAGGGCTACACAGAGAAACCCTGTCTCGAAAAAAAACCAAAACCAACCAAACAAAAAAAGCTGAAGAGTGAGAAAGGGTGCTCAGAAACATTATCTATTGGAAATTTCAAGCATGATTCACAGCAGCTGTGGTTACCTGCATATGACCTGTCCGAGATCCATGGGTGATGTTCCAGCATAGATACAGGAGCGGTTGAGGCCCTTTTCCCAGCTGAGAAGCTATTAGCAGCTGCTGGGTAGGGGAGGATCACTTTTCTTTTACATGTGGTTCTTAGTCTGTTGCTTTTGTCTGAATGGATAGCCTCACACCTGCACAAACATGCATACACATCAGCACTAATTGGACCTAAAGGGTCATACATTTTAAAAAAAAAAGAGGATACAAAAATTGGTGTGTGGATTGAGGAGTGGGGAAGTTGGAAGAGGACTGTTGGGAGCGACATTGTTGATACATAGTATATAAGTATGAAATTTTCAAAGAATAAAGTTATATAAAATTTTTAAGCAAAAAGGCTCACTTATTGTGATGATAAATAATGATGAGAGGAATAGCTTTATAGTAAATCTATATATTTATCATGATTATTTACCCAGAATGAATTCCTGGGTTTGAGTTTATTCCATGTGTTAGGAGTTGGGTTGTGTTGGGTTGAACACTGGCCATTCCAAGTAGCCATACTAATGGATCCTAGGACTGTCTGTAGTGAGTACAGGAGCCCCTGTATGTTTCTAATGCAAACCTCATAAGCAGGACTTCTTAATTCTCTTGCCTTACTTTCCCCCAGCTCTTATTTAAAAAAAAAAAAACAGAACAATTTGCTGGCTAAATTGCTACTCTCTACTGTGTTGGTTCTATTGCTACGCAGTAGCTTTTGTGTTTTCTTTTAAACACACTACTGACAGGTTTTATACAGAATATATATTTACCAGAACTGGCCCTTGCCCGTCTTTCTTTGCATATGTGTTAAACAGAACTCAGGTGTTTATATTAAAAGAAAATCTAATCTGGCTTTAAAGTCTGGCGCATACTCAGTGGGGCTGAACAAATTAACAATGTATGTGTAGAATTAACCCTGTGGCCTGATGACTAGTCTTCTCTAGATAACCTCCCGGCAAACAGCTTTGTATCAGCATATGCTTCAAGTGGACATTTCCTCCCAGAAGTATATTGTCCCCTTTAGAGCAACTCCTCCTTTCCTTTATGTCCACTTTCCTCTCCTCTGAGGCAATCTTGTGGCTATTGTTTCTCCTCTGGGTGGCTATTGAAATATCCCCCCTAATATTTCTCCATTACTATGTGAGCCATTCATAACACAATGCCTGGTTGGCCTCCTTTACAGAACATAGCACGGAGCTATTCCATTACCTTGCCATCCTTCAGAACATCAATCCACAAATCCTTTTCAATACAGCACCAGACCTTTGGGCTGGAAAGCAGGGAAAGGTCTCCGTGTTTCAGTTTGGAGAGAGATGAAACAGGTGGATTCTTGAGGGCTTGTGCTTCCAGAGGAGTCACCACATGCTTTTAAGTAGAGAACTTAATTGGAAGAAAGGGGAGGTTTCTGTGGCTAACAGGGAAATTGCGTAAGTCTGTGAGACGAGAACATAATATATGCTTGATTTCCTTATAGGATCTGCTAATGATTGGGGGGAGCCCCTGCTCTTGTTTAATGCTTACTTTTTTTACTAATGAAAAAGAGGCCACATGCTGGGTGTGCAGCATGCTGATAAACTCACTTGGAACAGTGGCCAGCAAGCTCCTGTATGTTGTGCCCTGTGCTATTAGAGAGGTGAACTCTAAACACCATGAAGAAACAAGCAGCCTTTGACGTGACTACCTCTTGATCATGAAAATTGATGTCAATATCAGCTAAACACACTTTGTTAAATTTTTATTATTAAAAAAAATACTTTGAACATTTTTGACATTGTAAGTGACAGTGCAATAAGTACCAGATGGAGTAAAGAGTTAAACATTAGAAAGAACCCCCTGAGCTATTAGACAGTATAGAAATAAACAGATGTGGATCTTTATCAAGCCTTTGAGGGAGGAAAGCTTCCTCAGCTTAGATGTTCTTGGTTGACTGAACGACATGGGAATTTAAAACTTGCATAGATAAAATTTCACTAAGACTAAAATATAATCAACAAAATTAGAACTAAAATTATGGGAGAAATTGCCAAGAGTAATGTTTTATAATAAATATAAAATTCCTATAACTTCAATGACGTGAATCCAAGGGCCTTGGTAAATAAGTGGAGAAAAAACATAAAGCAAAAGAAAGTATGAAAAATACTGACAAATAACTGTGGAGGGTACCAAGGTTCTTAAGTAATCAAATAAATATAAATTATATGATACTAAGGTTCAGTTTTTTCTCTTCAGAGTCCCCATTAATTTATCTGGTATTTAAACTAAATAACATCCAATGTTAATGAAGATTGGATAAAATTGTCACACTTATTGTTAGATTAGGATGAAGGTGACAGGCAACATGACACCTGGGCTTTAAAAAGGCTAGAGACATGGCTTAGTGGTAAAGAACACGGACTGCTCTTCCAGAGGCCGCAGGTTCAGTTCCTCCTACCCTGTTGGTGGCTCATAGCTAACTGCAAGTCCAGTTTTGTAAGATCTGATACCTTGTCCCAGACTTTTTTTGTAGACCAAGAACACAGTAGTAAATTGATACACATGCAGGCAAGGCACTCACACACACAGTTAAAAAAAATAAAATTTATAACTTTAAAAAGGCGTTTGAAATAAAAATATGTATAGAAAGTGATCGGAAGCTGAACTTCATATAGTGAGATTTTAGGATGGTTTAAAAATGCTCATTGGTAAGCCTTTCTTTTCTCTTTGATTCTTTTCTGACTTTCTATAATAATCACATATTACTTTTGATGTGAAGCAGTTTTCAAGTTGTGCCAATTTGAGCCACATGAAGCAGTCTCTTTCTCAGAATCAAAGCCTTTCTACATATAGAACTGTAACAGTCTTTCGCCTCCCTCCCGCCCTTAGTATGTCAGCCTACTCTGACAAGTGTATACCCCTCCTTTAAAGTGCATCCTCTGTAGCTTTGAGAATGTTCTTCCTTGAAATCTCATTATGGTATTCCTAAATCTGCTTTTGCTTCAGTTCTATTTTTTCCTTTAAAATATTTTTTTATTTTATGTATATGAGTGTTTTGCTTGAATGACTTTGTGTCTACCATATGTGTGCCTGATGCTGGCAGAAGACAGAAGAGGGTATCTGATCCCTGGAGCTGGAGTTACAGATGATTGTGAGCCAAGGTGTAGGTGCTGGGAACCAAACCCAGGTCCTCTAGAAGAACAGCCAGTGCTCTTATCTGCTGAACCATTTCTCCAGCATCTCTCCCCCACCTCACTTCCCCCAACTCCCCAGTTTCTTTCTTCAAGTTACCTTTTGAAACCTTACTGCTAGAGTTTATTCTCTCTGTGCCTCAGTATCTACATCTATGAATGGGGCACAGTAGCAATGTGTTTTATAATGTGATTACTAACAGAATTCAATTAAAGGAGAAGTATGTACACCTCAAAGCCCAATGCTAACATTGTTATTATTCTCATTGCTGCGGTTTACCAGTCTCTGATAGCATCTCCTCAGAACTGTCCTAGGTTTTTCTATCCTCGTCTTCTGGCAAACTGTTTTGTCTACATACTTAGCCACCAGGTAGGGCAACTTCGCATTTGTTCTTATTTAAAAGGTAGTACAGAGAAGGACAATGGTTTAGTTGTGGCTTTGGGGAGGCTAAGTTAGCATGCTGTGCATCTTACAGGTTTTCTTGTTAGTGTAAACAGAGAGGCAGACGGTGCAAGACAAGGTTTTTGTTTAGGAGAGGATGATGAATCCCATGTACTAGACAGGAAATTTGGAGAGCTCCGGAGTCTCCTTGTTTGTATTGGGTCAGCAAGGACCGTGATGTAGATGACTGGTTCCTCTCTTCTCAGTGCTGCATTGGTGTAAAATGCAGATTGCTCTTTACTGAGAGTCTACCACAATTTATAGGTATGCCCTATTCCCAGGAGCCTGCCAGATCCTGGGGCCAGAGAGCTGTAGAGCAGTCCCCGAATGTAAAGGCTCTATGGAAAAAGATACATGTTTAGTCTCTGTAAGAGATGGATAGAGGCAAAGGGATATTTTGGCCTTTGTTTTCCTCCTGACTCCATTGCTCTTATTTAACCTCCATGAGACACTTCCTTTGTTACTATTTCCTGGTACTTCGCTTCTAGATCCTCTGCTTGTACATTCACTCAGGAGGTCTACGGCTCACATGCTTGGACTTCCTTCCCTGGACGAGTTAGCCTCTATTCATCATGAATAGATATTCACCATGAATAGCTTCTATCCACCATTCCTCCTACACACTCTTCATTCTCAACTTCTCAAGTTTTCTTTCACGTGACCAATCATCTTCCCCCATTGTCAGGAATTTTAGCAGCCTCTAAGAAATGTTACAGGTTGTTTTCAGGTAAGGAAGCCCAGGTCCTGTGAAGGATAACAAGACAGTGCAAAGCTGGCATCTGAGAAGGTTCTAGAACCCACATCTCCTTGACAAGTTAGCTTTTCATCACTGGGATGCTTCTTTGAAAGACTCAACTTAAACAAAAGACAAAAGTCTTCATATATTCACAGGTTTTATATCATGTCCTCATGAGACAAGAAAGTGACTTGTCTCATGGGCAGGGAGCATGTGTGGCAGCACAAGCTGCTTACCTTCTGGAAGTCAGGAAACAAAGAACGTGATGGGAAGGGCTGGAATCCCAACAGCCACTTCATGAACATGCTTCATGAACATGTTCAGAGGGACATAACTCTTTCCCATGATGCTCCACTTCCAAAAAGTTTTCCTGCTTTCCAAGTATCATCACAAACTGGAAAGGAAGCCTCCTCTTTACCCTTTGGGGGACATTTAAGATCTGAACTATGTCTCAGGTGTAAAATCCTGTACTCTACATGAGGGTGTTGATAAAATAGGACGTTTCAGAAATGATGCTGGGGATGTAGGTTCAGTTAATAGAGTCTTGCCTAGCACACCCAAATCCCTGGGTTTGATCTACATCACCACATACACTGCTTAAAGTGGTACATGCTTCTAATCCCAGCACTTAGGAGGTGGAGGCAGGAGGATTAGAAATTCAAGGTTCTTTTTGGCTACAGAAGGATACAGGGCTATGAAGGATGCTGTTATACATATAAGTAACATTATCCAGACTGAGAAGAGTGTATTTGTATATTTAAGAATATATGTGTAGATATATACATTTATGTATGTATCTATGTAAAAATAATTACTAAAAAAGGAACATGAATTTTAAAAAGAGTGAGGAGGGGTAAATGTGAGGATTTGGAGGGAGGAAAGAATGGAGGAAAAATGATGTAATTATATGATCTCAAAGAAAGAAATAATAAAAATAATTCTATCATTAAAAAACCAAAACAGGGAACATGAACACTCTTCTTTTTGAAGGAAAATCTGAAGGCAATGTCTGGTGGTTTTATTTTTATTTCATTATGATACTTGGCAAGATGGCAAATAAATGATATTTAGATTCTAGGTTTCATTTTGATACTTGGTTTTTCTGGCATTTATGAGTCAGAATCACTACTTCTTTTCCAACAAAGGCCTTTGATATACAGTAGTATAGTTATTGCTATTTTGGGACAATTACTTTACAACTGCCAGCTGCGTTTTACTACCTGAAGTGAAGGCTGTTGGACACAATAGGAAATAACTGTTGAGGAAATGCTGCCAGGCTCTGTTACTTTTTAAATTATGGTAAGGAATCTTCCTTTGCTTTAGCCACCAAAAGGAAAGGGCCAAAAGGAAACCTAAAAAATAGTTATAAAATAGCACATTGCCTGAACAGCATTACTCAGAGAAGAAAATACTCATTGCCAAGTGTCTTTAACACACATTAGGTTAAGACGTACTAAAGTGAAAAAGAGAAGTGTATACTAATATACTAGGCTACTAACCCATGAGCAGGCTTCATGGGCACCAGGCACTGTACTTCTTCCTTACTTTCCTTTGTCCCTAAATTTCTTCAGTTACTGGGGGGAAGTAGCTTCCACAATACTTTGCATTAGGTACATATGAACTCTCTTTAAACAGATTTTAGATGATCTATAAATAGGTCAGTAGAACAGTGTGTGGCTGTTTCTGGGCAGCAAGGCGGACTTCTGACATTTCATGGCAGAAGGTCAGCCTACTTTGACCTGGCAATTTTTCCCGTGAATCTAACAGGAACTGGTCTGGTGGTTGGGCTCACTGGGCCCATGACTTCTGGTCACATAGTTTCCTGGTCTGTAGAAACAAACGGGATGAACTCTAGTCCCTCCTCCTACTTGGCATAGCACTTCACTTCTCTGAGTGATGCTTTCTTTATAGGTAAAACTAATATATGCACTCCAAAGAGTGTGGCAGTCTAAAAGATAGTGTGGAAATGCACAGTACTGTATCTAGCGAGGCATCTTGACCGAGTATGAAAAGTAAAACCATGGTGAGCTTCTGTACCACTGAGCCCTCAGCAATTCTTAGTCTTAGGAAGAACGTACGTTTGTCTTTTCTCCTCATCTTTAAAAGGAAAATATTTGCTCACTATGAAATATTTAGTTAGACATAATCTTTTGGTAACTATTTGTTATCATTTCCTTCTATTCCTAGTTTATGGAAGGATTTTTCTCTGGCATGCATGCTACAGTCTGTCAAAGGCTTTTTCTATATTTAGTCTGATGAACTATATGGATCACATAATTTTTCTTTTTAAAGTAGAGTTTGGTTTTTGAAAAGGTCATACATGTATACAATGTATCTTGATCATACATACCCCACCCCAAAGATTCTTTCTAACTTCTAACTTTTAAAATAATTAGACCACTGGGTCTAATTAGTGCTGTTCAAAAGCACTTTGGTGTGAGGCCACACACTGGGGCATGGGCAACCTGACTGGTTACACCTCCAAAGAAAAGTGGCAATTCCTCTCTCATCTGCCATCACAACTGCCAATAGTCTCAGCTAGGAGCGAGTCTTCAGGATCACCTTTCCCTTTCATGCTAGAGCCTTAACTGGTTTGGTCTTGTGCAGGTCTTGTGCAGGTAACCACAGCTTCTGTAAGTTCTTGGGTAAAAGGGAAATGTCTTATCTGGAAAACAGCATTTCAAAGTGTTCCTCCCGTCCTCCAGCTCTTAAATTCTACCTCTTCTTCTGCAATGTTCTCTGAGCCTTGGGTTGGGTTGATAAAGATGCTTCATCTATACTTATTTTTAGTACTTTAGTTATGAGGCTGCATAAACCACTGCCTACTGCAAAAAAGGAGCTTTTCTGACTATGGTTGAGAGCAGTACAGATTTATAGTTGTAAATATAAATGCTTAGAAGGCAGCTTCATAATATGGCTACTTAGCAAAACAACAGTATGTTTCACTCAGACCCTGTGGATGTTTGATCAGGTTTCAGTACCAGGAAGAAATTTCCTCCTCTAGAGCAGGCCTCAGTCTAATCTGAGAGTGGTTGGCGATCCTAAAACAGGCATCCCAGTATTGCACCAGTGGGCGCATCTTGCCTAGTAGGCTGGTTGGAGTTGTAGTACGCCGGGAGTGGAGGAGGCAAGAAAGGGGAAGGTGGCAGAAATGGAGAAATATTCCAGAGAAAGTTCAGGTCTTGTATGGAACATGGTATGTTTTTCCTTTTAAGAAACTAGTTTGGCACTTCTATATTTTAGTCAGACTTTAATTCTTACAGTATATTTTACATATAGTTTATTAGTAGGGACTTTACAATTGTATGCTTAGTTTTGTAAATTGCATACATTTATAGGATATAAATTGACCATATTCAGCCACCATTGCCTCCTCCAGCTTCTCCATTGTCTGTATCTTGTCTCGTTCTGACTATTTTGTTCTTGGGTATTTCTCTAGTCCTTCTCTGTTTTCCTCCTCATTGGTATCTTCTTCTCTTTCTTTTCTCTGTGATTATTTAATATCTTTTAGAATAGAAATTTTTTGTCTAATCTCTTGTAATTACACCTTAGTGTTGAGAAGCCTTAACTTATCACACTCCACTGCTAGTTCATGGCGGACCATCTCCCACATAAAACTTCTTGCTTTTGGCTTTTCCATTTTTTCCACTTTTAATTGTAATAACTTTGAAGCATTTTCTTCCTATCTCCTTTGTTAGGGATTTTTATTGCTGTGGTGAGAAACCTTCACCATAAATCAAGTTAGGGAGAAAAGGTTTTATTGGCTTACTCTTTGTTTGCCATATCTGTGTTCATATAAGGAAGTCAGGACAGGAACTCAAACAGGGCAGGAACCTAGAGGCACAGGACATGGAGGAGTGCTCCCCATGGCTTGCTCACCTTGCTTTCTTATAGAACCCTGGCCCACCAGCCCACGATAGGCCAAGCCCTCTCCCACCAATCACTAATTAAGAAAATGCCCTATAGGCTTGTCTACAACCCAATTTTATGGAGGTATTTTCTTAAATGAAGTTTCTCTTCTCAGGAGACTTTATCTTGTGTCAACTTGACATAAAACTCTCCAGCACACCTCATTATGCTCTTGTTCACATAAAGATCCACTGACTCTACTTAGATTATACTTCTAATAATACTTAAATAAAATGTTATTTAACATTTTGCTTTAAAGGTAATATTTCAAAGGAAACCCAGAAGTTAAAGCATACCGTTGGGTCTGGGTGTGTAGCTTGGTGCATGCACATCAGCTCATTATGCTTCAGGCCCTGCATTCAAGCAACAGCTGAACACTGCATACTTTACGATTGTTACTTACTTATAGCTTCTCGTGCTCTTGAATCCTTTTTGTAGGTCTGAGGTTACACTGCAATTATTTTGCTTCGGCCTAAAGAATACCTGTTTTTGCTTTTGTTGTTTGTTTGTTTGCTTGTTTTGTTGTTGTCCTGTGTATTTCTGATGGCAACTAAATATTTCAGCCTAACCTAGAATTACCTACACCCCCCCTATCTTTCAGATGATAATTTTACTAGACACGGATATTTTAGGCAGGGGAGGAATTCTATTGTCTATGTTTGTGATGACACGTACTTGCTCCCAACACCCTGTGGCTGGCCTCCTCTTGTCTGTGCTCTGTGATGATTACGGTGCAGAGCCAGCAATGACTGCATCCCTGTCCCCTTGATTACAGTGTGTCTCTTCACTCTGACTGCTTTCAAATTTTATCTTTTTCTTTGATTTTTTTCCAATAGGTTTATGATGACCTAGGCATAGTTTGATCCTTTTCATCAAATTTAGGAAAAAATTTGATCACTATTAATTCATTCTGTGTGCATTAGATTGAATTAAGCAACATCTAAATTATTTTCTGTATATAAAATTTATTATAGTTACCCAAAAACATCCTGCTGTGTGGAGTGTTAAGTGGCTCATAAATAAAGCTGAAATGACAAAATTAATAGCACAGCTGTTCACAGAAGAGAATTTGTGCTCTAATTCTGTTTTGATTTTCCCTTTTTGGTAGCTAGCTTGTCAGGTATTGAAAGTTTGGTCAATTAATTTGCCTCATTCTCACTTTGTTACCTTTTGGGGATTTTTTTTAAATATTTATGTTTGTTCTAGTTACTTTTCTATTGCTGTGATAAAACAACTCTACCAGAAACAACTTAGCTTACATTTTTAGCTCATCACTCATCATTGAAGGATGTCAATGCAGGAACTCAAGCAGGAGTTGAAAATAAAAAAAAAATAAAGGAATGCTGCTTACTGGCACACTTACTGGCTCATGCTCAGCTAGCTTTCTTATATAGTCAGGCCCATTTGCTTAGGGATGGTACCACCCACAGTGGGCTGAGCCTACTATATTTATATAAAAGTAAAGACAATCTCTCACAGACATGACCTTGGGCCTTTATGTTGGAGGCAGTTGAGTGTCTCTCTTCCCAGGTCTGTCTCTCTCTCTCTCTCTCTGTCTCTCTCTCTCTCTCTCTCTCTTTCTCATACACACACAAACACACACACACAGAGATAGAGAGACAGACAGAGAGACAAAGAGACAGAAAGACAGACAGAGAGAGACAGAGAGGTAGAGAGAGACAGAGAGAGACAGACAGAGAGACAGACAGACAGAGAGACAGATAGAAAGAGAGACATACCTCTTCCATTAAGGCCACACCTCCTAATCCTTCTCTAGGTAGGGACCAAGGATTCAAATCATGAGCCTATGATGATCTTCCCAGGTGACTTTAGGTTGTACTATGTTGTCAATAAAAAACTAGCAGGAACAATGTTAGACTATGAGATTATACCTTAGGCCCTAAGGTTCTACTCATGTATTTTTATCATCATCATAATCATCATCAATAATAATAATAATAATAATAATAATAATAATAATAATAATAAGTAGTAGTAGTAGCAATAATAGAGATGATTATGATAAGCACACCTACCAAGTCGTACATATCTACCATGTTCAAACATCATGTAAAATGCTCTTTCATTTAATCATTCCCATAAACTTTGAGAAATATAGAATTTAATGTGAGAGTACATCATACATGATGTAGACAATTTGATGACTTTCAAGAGTTCTAGTTCTTCAGCAAACACTCTTTTGTCCCCTCTCTTGTCATCCACTTGGGCTTTTGCTTTCTAGTTTCTACTTGTGGTGGTTTGAATGAGAACAGACCCTATAGGCTCATAGTTTAAATGTTGGCCCCTAGTTAGAGGTGTGGCCGTAATAGAGGAGGTATGTCCCTGAGAGCAAGCCCAGTCTCTCTCTCTCTCTCTCTCTCTCTCTCTCTCTCTCTCTCTCTCTCTCTCTCTCTCTCTCTCTCTCTCTCTCTCTCTCCTACACAGGCAGGAGATCAGGATGTAAGCTCTCATCTACTGCTCCAGTACTATGCCTGCCTGCTGCCATGCTCCCTGCCATGCTGGTCATGGACTAATTAACCTTTGGAAACTGTAAGCAAGCCCCAATCAAATGTTTTCTTCTATAATTTGCTTTGACTATGCTGTTTTATCACAGCAATAGAACAATAACCAAGACACCCTTGCATTGGATGTGCTGATGTGTCTGTCTTGAGTTCTGACCAATAGAATGTGGGTAGAAGTATTATAGACAGTCTATGTGGTTGGCTAATAAAAAATTTTCGAAGGAATCTTCCATTCTTTCACATGATGTCTAAGCTTATGAGGAACTTAGAAGCCCAATATTGATGATACTAGAGTTGACTATAGTATCCTGTATTCTTAAATCACAATATTGGAAAGTTTCTCTCATTTGCCTTGGTTTTATTTGTTTATTACATGAATAATAAATTAACATTTTTCCTATACTAATAAGGTTTTAGGATTACTTGTTCTAGAGTCAGTATTTCCTTAACTAATGTAATATTGAGACTCAGAGAGGTTTTCATTTTAAGATAACATATGTATGTATTAGAGAGCTTAAAGGATATGCTCAAGGACATCAAGCTAGCTGTAGGTGGTGATGCATGGCTTTTAAAAATCATATTTTGGGTGTGTATGCATGTCCATGTATATGTGTGCATGTGTAGTGGCCAGAGGTAGACACTGAGTGTCTTCCTCCACTGCTTTCCACCTTGTTTTTTGAGGCAAGATTTCTCACTGAACCTGGAACTCTCTGATCTGACAAGGCTAGCTGAGTTGCTACTGAGTGCCAGGTATCCTCTTGTGTCTGCCTCTTTAGGGCTATGATTACAGACACATGCCACACCCCTTCTCCAAAATTTTTGCGTTGGTACCAGAGACCTGAACTTCAGGTCTTTACACTTTGTCTGGCAAACCCTTTACCAACTGAGCCATCTCCTAGTTTCCCTAAAATTATACTTACTTAAATCATGCTTTCATCACCTTCTGGTTTTTCTTCTTTTCCAGGCTTCAGATATGTTTTAGTCCTTAATTTGGGATAAATATGTTATTGTACACACTTGAAATATTGGTAAAAATAGTAGGTCTAGAGCCTGGATATCTGGGTGGAGTCTGTTGCTTTCTTGCTGTTTAATCAGGAGCAGGTCATATGGAACTTGTAAGATTACTATGAAGATCAACTACATCATCACTTGCAACAGCCACAACAACAGCACCTAATGCTTTAATTTTTTTTATGCATAGACCCACCAGTTTGTGAAACAAGTACCATTATTATTCTAAATTGTGTAAATGAAGAAACAGGAATTAACTCTAAGGATTAACAGGGGTTTATTCTTAAGAGTTAAACAGGGGTCTAAGGACATTGCTAAGGACAAGGTCAAATAAAATACTAATACTGTATTCAAAGTACTGTGCTTGGTGTCTACCATCTAACAAATACAAGGTCATGTTATGTCTTTTTCTTTTATATTTTTATATTTTGTTCATTAAAACCACAAAGAACATGATGAGTTCAACCAAACCCAAGCACAGTTAACATGCTCACACAGCAAGGGCATGCCCTTCTCCAACAGGTTTCCAATTCAGGAAGCCTTTCTATGTTCCAAAATACCACCACCCACAAACAATTTCTATTTCATTTGATAACCAGTTCAATTGGAACTATTTTATCAACTGACAGCTTCTAGAATTTCCCATTGATGGAAGTTTGAGATGGTCATTTTATGCCCAGTTCTCTTTACAGCTCAGGAAGGGTAAGAAAAAAAATCATTTTAGCATTGAACTGCTGTCTAAATATCTGTGCTTTTATCCATAGACTTAAAGCTACTTGCAACCACAATTAGTGTTTTTTTTTCCTTTTACAGTGAGTGAATGGTGGTGAGCATATAGACTCATGGTTGCTTAAGATGATGAGAGTTATTGACAGGTGTGGGTATGGGTCTAAACAAGACATTTATAGCACTCCCTCTAAGGTTCAGAGAACATTGCAGAAAAGCAGGTGTGAAGTATATAAGAGTTGAAAGGTAAGGTACAGGACTATAAAATGCCATTCTTTAGACTGTTAAATTATTGCAAATAATATAGCTCACAACAGCTATGCTGGGCCACACAAGATTGGCACTATTAACAATCAGCTGTGAAATGGGGAGGCTATTCTAACATCCTAGCCCTTACTGTTAGTAGATTCTGAGAGAATGAGAATCACTGTTTTCAGATCTATACCCACTGCTGAGCCCATCAGCAACATCCAACTGATATCTCCAAAGCCATGATCTAAGAGATGACCCCTGTTATACATAGTGAGTTACAGAACAAAACAAATAGATATAAATGTGTGAGAGAGATTTGTAAGGAGAAGATTGGTACTGGTGTGGTAGAGAGATTGGAGGGGGTGGGGAATGAGTGTGGTCAGTATGCATTGTATATATGTGTGGAATTCTCTAAGAACAAATTTAATTAATTAAAAAAACAATAACTCAAATAGCAATATGAATTCAAGAAAATGAAATTATATTTAAGCTAAGTTAATCTATGCGAATTGAATTGATATTTAAATTGTTTTCTTTATATGAATTTCATTATAATTATCCAAAACATCTCATTATGCAGGGTGTTAAATAATTCATGAATAAAGCTGAAATGCCAACATTAGTAGCATAGCCATGCACAGGGAAGAATTTGGGGCTTAAACTCAGAAATGATTGTTCTTCGTGGGGATTGAATATTATCCTAAGTATCTCAAGTATCTGAGAAAGATGAGATTTTAGGTATAGAGCGAGTGATAAATTAGCTACCAAAGTAAGATTTCAGAATTGGGGAGTTTGGGTGAGCACATGAAGAGCATCCATACTCACTAGGAACCATCTTTCATTTCTAGCTTGCTTGCTTGGCCCATTCTGATCATGCTCTATTGATTTTGGGATTTTTTAAAGCTACATTTTAACCTTATGCTATCTAAAGCAGTAGTGGCTGGATCTACACTCTCTACTATAGGTTCTTTGATATGCCTGAGCCATCTGGATTTTTCTATTCTGTGTGATCACAACCCAAGTACAAGCATTTGATTGGTCATTATAAGCAGACTTATACAGCTGAAGCTACAAATTCGTATGTGGGCCCCCAACCACTATAGATATGTATACAAAGCTCAGAAGACCAACTTTCAGCTCTTATATGGCCAGGTCTCTACCCTGTTGCTGATTAAACATTCTCCTCAACATGTTTATGATCATCAGCCAATCATCTACATGATTTCTTATCTTTACTTAGGACACTCATGTGGTACATTAACTTTATTTTTTTTTTTAAATTAAAACAGTCTACAACCATATATCCAGATTAAAAGAGAAGCAATGTTCTTATCTCTGCTCTCATGAATTAATAAAGAGCTCTGAGGGTTCTCATTGTACTGATGCTGTGCTTGCTTGCTGCAAAGTATTCTTGGGAAACTTGTTGGCAATGTGAAAAAAATCAATTTTCAAGCCCTATTTTCTTCTATGTTGTATTTGTGACTGTTGAATGGTTTTAATATTGTAAACAGAAGGATATGCCAGTCAGGGATCTTGTTTTTAATTATTGAAGACTCATTCATCTTGTTGCATGGATAGAGAAAGGGGAGTCCTTTCTCTACAGTGTTATCTTTGGGCTCAAGAGGTGTCTGTAATATAATAAAATGGACAAGCTCTTCTAGAGGTATTTTCTGGGGGCAATCCTGCTGCTTCTTTGAGGTGTAATAGCCAAGGATTTTCTGAGTCAACTCTGGTTGAACATGAATATTATAACTATTGATTCTTTTATACCATAGTGCCAGGAAGTCTCCAGGAGAGCTATGTAAGAAGAGGTCATGGAGCACAGAATCTCAAGATTCCTCCACTTCACTTTGATTCCCTAGATAAGATGTCCTGGAAGTCCTTTCTTCCTTCTCTATCACACCTGGATTTACGTTTTGTCACAAGAGAAGAGACATTGCACCTAAGAGTCAAAATAGTTAAATCACATAACAAGAATAAGAAAAATGCAAATATAGCAATGATGCCTGAAGAATATAGAAAGCAAGGGGTTTTTTTTTGTTTTGTTTTGTTTTTAAGCATGGATTTTTGGATGAGAACACTGAAACCCAAGGGACTGAGTAGCTTATTCAAGAGAACAGAGCAAAGCTGGAGCTTGATTCATGGCCTTTTGATTCCCAAACAAGGAACATACAGGTATGAACATTATCTTGGTTGTCTTCAGTTGGGACAGGCACATCACTTGGGAGAGGCTCTGCATATATAGATTTTAACACCATTGTCTACATCAAGAACACGCCTAGGTCCTGACAAGATCCACACAGGTTGGTTCAGTAAGATGGCTTAGTAAGTAAAGGCATTTGCTGCTAAACCCAATAACCACAGTTTAATCCCTGGGAAACTATATTAGAAGGAGGCACATTCACACACCCATGCATGCACATATTAATCAATGTAATGAAATTGTCTTTGAAAATCCATTCAGGTCATCTGCTGTAGCTACACCTCTCAGCGCTTCTTAGAGTGATGCTGTCTACATTATTGTTGGTTTTTTATTCTACCAAACATAAGGCCAGAATAAAGGTTTCTATTCATACATTGATGAAATCCTCTTTCATTTCATTACTGTCCTTCATTGGAATAGGAAGGCAGGAATGGACCCAACCCAAGGGCTCAGGTCTTGGTAGGCACTGGCCCATTGTAGACTCTTGATTAATGTTTGTTGTATGAACAGAGATGGGTCTCCAGCAGCCACATTTATCAGAGTAATTGCCAATTCACCACTCCCTCAGAAGGCAGCAGGGCCACACCAGAATGACCTGAGAGGGTTCCCTAAACAGAGAGTTGCACTTTATCAGATTAGCAGCAACCATTTGACTTGTAGGGAACCAATTTGTAAGCTGCCTATTGAGTCATCAGGAAACCAGGCCTGAAAAGCAAGAGCAAATGAAGTCAGAAGGATTACTATATTGGCTCCTTTTGCAAACTTGTTGGAAAATGCATAGAATGTGCCAGTTTGTAAGAAAGGAGAAATAAGAAGACACAAATAGAAAGAGAGAGAAAGAGGCAAGTCTCAGTATTGATGATGCTTATATGAGTTGAGAAACTAGCTGCTTTTGGGACCAGGACCCTTTCATTGACTGCATGTAGTGACAAGATGTCTGCTGTTTGAGGGGACTTAACAGAGAGCCTCTGTTTCTAGAAAAGCCAAAGGATTTCTCTCTGAATTGGCTAAGGACATGGTTTTGCTTTAAGAATACTGATTTAATCTCTGCCTGACAAACCCTCATCTGGCCTGCTTGTGTATTTGGTTCTGTTCGAGCTGGACCTTAGTGCTTGCTGCTCTTGATCTTATTCATAGCAAGAAAATGACCTGTGGCTTTTTTAACATAGATGTCTGAGATCCTATCATGGGGCTACTGAGCTTTAGGTGGGCCTAGAGGAAGATGGTGTTAGCAAGAGCAGTGTTCCTATTCTCATCTCCATTGTCTTGGAGCTTTGTTCCCAGTCTGTTGCTGCAGCAGAAACCAGTCTCAGCTATTTCTTCCCTGGGTAGCACCTAGTCTTTCTTGGTCTGGCTCACTCTTATCTGTTCCTGTGCTTCTCCAGTTCTCACATGGCTTCCAGCTTCTTTTTATCATTTAAGATCTGTCTAGGGAGAGCAGGTAGACCAGCAGGAACCTGAGTAAACAGTGAGAGCGGCTTCCAAGAGATTAGTGTTGAAAGGGATTTTCAAATCAATGGCACATTGGCAATTTCATCTTCAAAGAATTGTTTGGCTCTGGTGAATTAAAAACCTTTAATGGAATTGATCAAAACTCATTTTTAGCTTTGTTTCTGCAGCAATAGGAACTCCACATTCTAGAACTGTGCTGGATAGCTATATGTCAACCTGGCACAAGCTAGAGTTATCTGAATGAGGGACCTGCAATTGAGACAATGCTTCCTTAAGATCAGGCTGTAGGGCATTTTCTTAGTGATTGATGGGGGAAGTTTCAGGCCCGGTGAGTGGGGTTACCCTTGGGCTGGTGGTCCTGTGTTCTATAAGAAAGCAGGCTGAGCAAGCCATGGGGAGCAAGCTAATAAGCAGCACCCCTCCATGGCCTCTGCAAGTGTTTCTGCGGCCAGGTTCCTTCTCTGTTTTGAGTTTCTATCCTGACTTCCTTAGATGATGAACAATGAATTCTTCCCTCCCCAAGTTGCTTTTGGTCAGGATGTTTCATCAGAGCAATAGAAACCCTAACTAGGAGAATCTTGGAGTCACCTCCGTGCCTTGCTGGAAGAGAAGACCTGTCACCTGTGTCTGTGTCTGGATCCCTCAACTTGAATCCCTAAAGGATGAGTGTCCAAGGCTCTTCCCATGCTCTAACAGCTGTCATCCATGAACTAGAAAGTAACAAAGAAATGGCTGTTTCTGCTCTGGAGGACCTGCCCAAAGTGCCCCCCCCCATTCAAGGAGGCCTTTATTAACAGATGAAGAAAGATTGTGAAGCACATGGTAGTAACTTGGCCCTACCCACACCTCTATCTTGGCTTCCTTATGGACAACTTCCATGTTGATAGCTTCCAGGCTGTGTTGGATGGAGTAGATTGGCTGAGTGGCTGCAAGGCTAAGCCTAGGAGGTGTAGACTCAAAGAACTCTATTTGCTGGATGTCAACCATGACTTCCTGGAAATATGAACTCAAACATGTGACCTTCCCCAAGTGTCATGGCCACAATCAGAGGAGGAAGATCACACAACAGTGCTGATGCAACCACTTCATGTTCACGCTGAGGGTGGCTTTCTGTTGGACATTCTCAATGATCAGTACTGTGTGGACTTCTTGAGGTGGATCAAGCTGAGATTACATACAATGGGCTTCAGTTTTTATAATTTGGTACCAAAAAGAAATGAAAGCTGAGACAGTGCAAGGTATTGAATTCCTTGAGATATCTTGGGATCTGTAGCTACATACAGGTGGTTTTAAGCCACCTGGCATGGGTGATCTGAAAGAGTAGTCTGTGCTTTTAACTCGTTAGGCATCTCTCTCTAGCCTCAATATAATAATGTTGTGACATGGGATGGCTCAGAACTCATCATGTAGAACCCCTTCACCAACTACTGCCTCTGGAGTATTGAAATTAGAGTGGTGCACAGCCATCCCTGACTTTTATATCTTTTTCTTTGTAATTAAATCTTTTTGTTTGTTTGTTAAAAAGAAAGAAAGAAAGAAAGAAAGAAAGAAAGAAAGAAAGAAAGAAAGAAAGAAAGAAAGGAAACCCTAACTAGCACAAGGGCTTAGCACCTTAACCTGTCCTGCATGGATGAGGACACCGAAGAAAGGAAGGGACAGAACCTTTGTTTAGTTACGGATTCCTTTAAATCATAATCCATGCTCCATGTCTTTCTACTAGGGGCCCTCTGGAGCCCACTATTTTATTGATATATAAACACTTTGGTAATTCGGTACAAACTCTATAATTCTTAAGTGTATCTTGATGTTAATAAGAATGTCATGATACAAAACTGCATTATGTGTGTGTGTTTGTTTGTGTGTATATATATATATATATATATATATATATATATATATTCATTTAATCCTTCCATTTCCTCATAAATTGATTATTACTGTCATATCTCCATTTTGTAAATAGTAAAGCAGGATAAGAGAGATTAAGCAATCATCTTGATAGCAGTTCTTATTTAATAAGTGTGGACTTATAAGCCAGTTCCAAGTGATCTGCATGTAGCAATTGAATCCTGCTTTCAATGTCTTTACTACAGAAGAAATATTATTAAGTGAATTATCTGAGGACACATAGCCTCTATTTGGGTTTGATCTAACCACTCTGGCAACTGTCATGGAGAAAACACAGATATTCCTATAGCAGACCAGATGCCCATGTAAAAATGCATGGAAAATTTCACATGCCCAGCATTCAACATACAAACACATTTGGGTCCTAGACAGAGAAGAAGCTCTGCAAGATGATGGGAAAAGGTGATTTCATGTTTGTCTCCCAAGTACAAACACTGTAGCAGCCTGGGGCTTAGCAAGTGTTATTAGACATATAAGTGAATGAACATAAAATAACTTTGTTGCTCAGTCATTGACTGATTTTGTGATCTTGGCAGTAATTTGGTCTCCCTGTTTTGCTTCCTTCATATAAGATGTTGAAAAAAGAATAGAAGCATAGAATCAGTCCTTATCACTGAGATTGCCTTCAATGCTTGTTGTTTGGGGGGGGGATGTTGAATATTGACCCACTGCCTTGGGCAATGCAGAAGGCTGGGGAACAGCAAACAACTTGGTCCTACATATTCAGGATAATTTCTCCTGAACATCAAGCCTTAGAAGGAATTACCTGCATAGTTCAAGACATTATCAACTAAGCAAGATGTAGAAGGATTAATACAGTGCCCCTAGTTGATGGACTTTTCCACCCCAGGATCTTTGCCTCCTGCCATTAGGTCTGTGATGGCTTGGCTCCCTGGCAATGGAGCCTTTGCAGTTGGAATCAAGGCTGTTCCCAGTAGACATGAAATCAGGAAATTGTTCTGAGTTGTTTGAGCAGGCCCAATAAAATTACATGAGCACTTAAAATAAGTAGAGGAAGAGAAGAGTCAGAGAGGTGGGGGATGGGGCAGAACAGCTACTGATGTTCACCTAACAGGGAACTGATTCTAACATGTAAAGAACTGAAAACACTGAACACTAAGACATCAGATAACCAAATTTGAGAAATGGGTAGATGAGCAGAATAGGCTTTTTTCAAGTAAAGAAATACAAATGCTCTGTAAGTAAATGAAAAATGTTCAGTATCCTTAGTCATTAGGTAAATGCAAATCCAAACTACTTTAAGAGAGAGGTTTACCAGGTCATTCTCCTCCCTGTGGAACTATTGGCAGTTGAAAGCTGATAGGGCGAGAAAGTCGGTTTGCTCCACGATCCTGGCAGCTCGTAGGTTTGCCATGCTGTATCGATGGTGCTATGGCTATGTCCATGTACCAGTGCTAACTGGACTCCGAGGGAAGTTTAAAATGGAAAGACCTGAAGTTGAGAGAGAGAGAGTTGACAAGAGGTATCTGGAGGAGTAAAAGGGTAGGAAATTATCAGAGAATAATTAAAAATCACCACTCAGAGATTCCACTTTACCCCAATCACAAAGAATTACCATCAAAAAAAAAAAAAAAAAAAAAAAAAACAGTTGCAAATTCTGCTAAGAATGGGGGTGGAGAGGAACTGAGATACTGTCAGAATGTAAATCAGTACAGTGCCATGGAAATCAGAATGGAAGCTTCTCAGAAGACTAAAAGTAGAAGTACCATATGATCCAGCTATAACCGTTCTGAGTGTGTATCCGAGTCAGTTTACTATAGTGACACTTGAATACTCACATTCCTTGTGGTGTTATTCACAGTAACCAAGCTATGGACTCAGTCTTGGTGTCCATCAGTGGATGAATGGATAAAGAAAATGTAAATATATACCCTTAGTTTTATTCCACTGAAGAAAAGAATGTTTGCACAAAAACAAGGATTTTATTTTTTTTTCCTTGTATATGAAAGTGTGGCATGAGATAAGGACAAGAAGATAAGGGGTAGGGGCTATTAGGAAAGAGAAGAAAAGACTATAAAATGTTCAATCACATAGTACTAAGCTCAGGTACCCATGCTTGCAGGTACATGAGTGCAATACTAGCCACTGGAGCAACCTTCCAGTGGTTATAGCCAAGAAGAAAACTGACTCTACCTCAGTATTCATCAACTACCAATGGGGTAAATATGGCCAACAGTATTATGTGGTTAGAAGTGTCACAATATATAGAAATGTGATATGTAGAAATATAAAGAGATGCAGCCCTATATTTTGTGCAACATAATTTTTTTTAAAAAAATGTAATAGAAGACAAATAGTTGAAAGTACTTGGAAAATATGTAGCATTGTGACCCTCTGTGTGCTGGCTTAAAAGATAAAGACAAGGACCATGAGCCAAACATGCAAGCAACCCTTAGGGCTGAATACAGCCACTGAGTGACAGGCAGCAAGGGATCAGGAACTCTATAACTGCATGTAAGGAAAAATTTCTAATACCATGAATGCCTATAGACAAAGAGCCTTCTCATACCTCCACATAGGAAAGCAATCCAGGAGGTGCCTTAACTTCAGCCTTGTGAGACTTGGAGTACAGAAACCATCTAATCTACCAGACTTCAGACCTCAAATGCTTGTGACATATAAGATACTTGTTATGGGAGCTCAGTCCACTTACAAAAGCAGGAACATTTAGCACCTCAACAATGCATGTACTTGGGTATTCTCCTGTAAATAAGCTGAAGAGACTAAAAAAGACACCAAGGGAACCTAGTGCTTGTTGAGAGTAAGGGGTGGACAGCATTCATTGGTTCTAGTAACAAAGGAAACAGTTTGGACATTGAAACTGAGGTGGATTAACAGATGGCATCTGAAGAAGTTCGGAGTCCTGTTGCTGGAGGTGTGTTATTTGGCAGGGAATGAGAAAAATGGCTTCCTATTAACTAAACCTTGTAGTAAGTCAGCAGTCAAGGAAACCTAAGAGAATACAGTTGGCAAGAAAGAGCACACCTGAGGAAGGATGGGGTATGGGGAACAAGGTGGGGAGCAAGATGGATCTCAGATAAGTAAGTCTAAGACAAAAATGACATCTCTCTGGAGATTTGAAAGGATCTACCTTAATTCTAGAGCATCTATTTTTTCTCAGTAAGTTTTGAGGCTATATTGTTATGTCTCACTAGTCATGATGTCTGTCTCTTTGATGTAAAGGAAAACATTGCTATTATATAGTGATGCTTTTTAATTCTAAGAATGCTTTTGATCTTTATCTTTTCTCTGATATAAAGCCAGATTTCTTTCATTTACTTTCTCCCTGATATATAGGTTCCTCCCTCCTTATCATTCTATATTCTTTTATCTCATATGCAATATTTTGCTAGAGTTCTACAAATTCTTATGTGTCCCTTTCAATTGGTGAACATGCATATTTATAAGTCTTATGTTATCGATTGATTTCATTTTTATGTTTTCCTTGCTCTGCATTTTAATTTGTTCTGTTATTTCGTGAACTTTTTCTATAACTTTGTCTTAGTTTAAAAGTTTCTTTTGTCAGTAGTTTAGGGACTGAATCTCATTATGTAGCCTAGGCTAGCCTCAATCTTGTGACCCTTTGCTTTAGCCTCTCAACTGCTAGGACTACAGGTGTGTATTACCACTCCAGGGTGAGGTTCTTTATACTTTCCTGCTTCCCTACAATTTGAACATGCCTTTCTAGGTTAAGACTCCAAATTAGCATTTACACTTACCCATAATATTACAAGGATATTAGAAACATCTTCTGAAACTCTGTTTTGGTATTTACTTCTATCTCATGTTTTACTTTGATAATGTGTTCAAAATATTTCCTTATATTTAATGGTATATACACATTATAAAACAGAATAATATAAGGAACATTGTATGCCTACTTCCAATGCATGGTTTAAGCATTTCTTACAAACTGTTACATACTTTACACTATTCTACCCTTCGTTCCTTTCACAGAGGGAAATGCTTCTCTGAATTTTGTGTTAATTATTTAATCACAGTAAGCATAGAAACATTTTCAAAGATTCATTTCTATATTTATTCTTGTGTATGCGTGCATGTGTGTGTGCATGTGTGTGCATGTGTGTGCATGTGTGTGTGTGTGTGCGTGCGCATGCCACATGTGATCAGGTTCCTGAAGAAAGTCAGAGCCTCTGATATGGGTGCTAGGAACTGAGCTAATTTCCTTTGGAAAAGAAGCAAGTGTTCTTAATCACTGAGCTATAACATTTATTTTTAATTAAGTTTGCTTAAAAACTTTTGTTAGGGGTGTTAAAATGTTATACTTTCTCTTGGGATTTGCCTTGATTTTAAGCTTGACATTTTATTTCCAAGAATACATATTGTCCTATGCTACTGCATTTCTTCCTCCCTCACTACTATTCCATACTATTTTAAGTGAGGAAACCATGACTGTATCCACTGCCCTCTTGAGGGACATCACCTTCCCATCCCTAGCTCTCATCCATTATTTTTCTGGTGGATATCCCACTGCCCCATCCCTGCCTTTTCAGTTCGGAACAAAGCTGCTACAAACATTTCTGCCATCAGGGGAGCACACTGAGGAGTGAGAAACTGGGTGGTTGTTGAAAACCGTTTGGCATTGTGTCCCTCCTTCCCGGTTTAGATCTACCACTTGCTTACTATTCCATCTTGAGTTTTAGACTTCCCATATGGACGCCTTTCCCTTTCCTTGAATCATCTTCTGAGAGTTATTTTAATGACGATCGTCACACTTTCCCATCTCTGCTACGAAAATGTTGGCAGCTATCACCTTCCCCTGATTAAAATGTGAAAAATTCCGTTTTGAGGGAAATTGATAACTTTAAAGAAAAAACTCGTAGATGATGATATTTGGGGTTTTTTTCTTTCAAAGGACTGGGTTGCCCTAACAGGAGTCCTTCAGGACCCATAGTACAGAACACTCAACATTTATTGTCTTAACCAAGAACTGTTCAGACACTGATTAAAAAGAGAGAAGTATATCAAATATCAGGGAGGCATGTGATTCTGGAACATATGTAGAGGAGACTAAGAACATTTCCTAGGGACATAAGAAAAAAGCTAGGATGTTAGCATCCAGCAAGACAGGAGAACAATTGCTGGGCTGAAGCAGGAGAATTGAGCCCTGTCCCATCCATTGCCCTTCATTTTGGTAACATCTTTGGCATCTGCCCTTGGTAGGAAATGGCTGGCTTTGGACTTGCCCATGTGACTTGCCTGGACAATGGTATGTGGGTCAAAGTGACAACTGCCATTTATAAGACAAGCTTACAAGGTTTTATACATCTGATTTCCCTCTTCAGTCTCTATTATCGTGATAGCTGGATAGTCGTAGGAGAAGATTGAAGTATAGATGAACCAGAGCTGAACCTGGTTATATCTTATGATGATGAAATTATACTGGAGAAGTAACTATGTGTAGAGATATCAAAGTATTTTCAATTCCTGATGGTCAACAGAGGAAGTACATGATGATTTAGTTGTAGTGTTTCCCAGTTTTAACACTAAATATTTTCTAATCAAAATTGAGATACAATAGGAGAATAGGTTTCAAACTTGTGTGCATGTGTGTGTGTGTGTGTGTGTGGGGGGGGTGTTGGTTATAAGGGTCAAGTGCTTCTATTCCAACGTAGAACATGTAGAAGAAGCTAATGGTTGACTAGAAATGGACAGTCTTTTCTTCTATAGTAAGAGAATTGTGGCTGATACTAAAGTCTTCAAGAACAATGGTCAATATTCCCACCTTCCTTGCAGCTAGGTAGGACCACGGATGATACGACACACATACTTTCTTGGCCACATCCTGACAAAAAAGCTATGATCTCTTCCTGTTCCATTCTCCCCACCACATGGGATGAAATGAGGATGGAGTGGCAATTGATCTACCGTCAGGTGACTAAAGGCATCCATTGGTTAATGGATGCCTGGTCATTCATAAAGGAAAGCTAAACTCCTACTTTAAGGCCATGCCATTTTAGTCTCTGTCATGGTATTTAAACCCATGTCCCAACTCAGAAACTGAAAGTAATGTTTGCAGTTGAACAAATCAACAAGGAATGGTTACAGATGGCATTTAGAAATATTGAAGAATAGCTAAAAGGCTTGAACAATTTGGCCAATGGGAATGGAGAAAAGGACCACTATTTTTCCCTTTAAATTGTGCACAGGCATTATTTCTGTTAAAAGTACATTAAAATAAGTCACAGGCATGCACACACAAATTTATAATTTGTGATTAGCATCACCTAGAATGAAATGTTGCCACACTGGAGGTTGTGATTTAAGACACAGGAGGAAGCACTGAGATTATCAAAGGTTTTATTTCAAACTGTACAACTGCTGACAAAAGTTTGATCAACGACATCATTCTCGTATTTGTAATCCCAAAGCATAAATATGTTATCAGACAAGAGGAAGGCTGCAAACCAACCAAACCATTACATGACAGTCAAGGCATTTGGAAAAAAAATAAAAAGGTTTTGATGC
Source organism: Arvicanthis niloticus (assembly GCF_011762505.2). NCBI lineage: Eukaryota > Metazoa > Chordata > Mammalia > Rodentia > Muridae > Arvicanthis > Arvicanthis niloticus. The sequence goes on along the minus strand of NC_047664.1, from coordinate 48,817,427 downwards.
AATCATAGGTCACCATTTGTACCATTTCAGAGGTAAATGAATCACTTACTGCCAAGGACTCTGTGAGGCTGCAGACTTTCCTATCTGAAGTGTGATCATGATTTTAAAAAATATATATATGTGACCCATTTGTGACATGGAATGAAAAATGCTGCATTAGTCTCAATAGCATCAGGAGGGAGAAGAATGTTAACTAGACACTTTGCTGATGTTAGTCTTTGAAAACACAAGACTACCACCACAGCCTCTGCATGACTCGCCTTTACTTACAAACACCCCTAATGTATCTCCTGCTTTTTAATCAGCATGTTTAGGAGTTTAAAATTATCAAGGCAATGGACAAAGAAATGAATTGAATTCATCAGAGAGAAAGAAATTGAGAACCTCAAGAGATCAGATTTGGAAGGGTCCCTAGGTGCTGTGTCCTGCAGTAAGTGTCAATTTTATGAAGAAAGTGAGGCCAGGTGATGGTTGTTAATAGTCTAATGGCACTCAGCGACTCTCAGATGACAGGACTGAAACAGACTCACAGAAAAAGCCAGGGAACAATATAAACAAATGCTTCAGTTTGTCTCTTTTCCTTAGTATGGATCTCTGGTATAGAGAACAAACCTAAACTGAGGCAGTGCCTGGTACAAGAGGATTAAAATAGTGATATTTAATTTTGATTAAGTCAAATTAGACTTTTAAGGACATGGAAGCAAGATAGAGAGCTCAGTGAGGCTGCTCTCATAACTGAAGGGTGATCCAAAGGTGATTGAAGTTTGGCTTCAGGGCAAGGATGGGGCCCAACCAGGAAGCAGTGTCTGACGGGATACTGTTATAGGCAAAGGTCAAACTTACATGCAAGTGCATCTCTATCAGTTCCCCTGACCCTCAATTCAAAAAGTTCTGAGAGTCGTTACCTGTGAGCCTCTGGGAGCATAGTGTATGATTGATGTTGACAGATGAGAGGGACAAAAAGAAGAGAGAGTAATAAAGAGTGGGTGACTCCCTGCATGGCACAGTGCAAAGGATGACCAGCAAGCATGCACTCACTCTCTCTTGTGCGTATAAAGCTTAGGAGACACATTTGACTATAGCTGTTTCAGAAAGGAGAATCATTCTTCTTCGAAGGCGTGGCCACTGATAGGTTTCCTTCCTCCATCGGGTGGCCAAACCCACTCAAATGTGAGCAGCCCTAACTGAATTTAATGAGTTATAAAAAAAATAATAAATGAAAACAAGACATTAAAGGAGGGGATGTGTTGGGGGTGGTATGGGGAATTTTGGAGGAGCCAAGTAGAAATGGGTATTAACACGTTTCACTATATACATGTAGGAAACACTCAAGAACAATAAAACTGTTCTTAAAAAGAAAGAAAATAACAGAATGTGAAATTTCCCCCCTTAGAAATGAGAATGAAAATTGACTGCAAGTTCAAGCCCAGAGAACATGCCATCTGGAGAAGGGATTGAAATGAAGGAACCTACCTAAGGAATGGAAGGAGTGGCCAGAGAAAGTTGGGAAGGGCAATGCCCTCGAAGCTAGGGGGAGACAGGACTGTGGGGAAAAGCTTTTGTCCATGTCTGATGGAGTAGTCAAAAGCAAAGGCTAGACTGTCCCCTGGATGTAGCAGAAAATAAAATCATGTGAGGCTCTGGGAAGACAATATGCAAGATGCTCTGAGGCCACAAGCATAACATGGAAGATGTACATATGTATACAGTCAAGATCATGCATGTGTGTTGAGAGGCACTTGAGTATTCTCAAAGCTATGTGGAAGGAGCCATAGACAGGAAGGGGTTACACAGAAGTAAGAGGGCTGTGTGTGATGGTGAAAAATTCTTGAAGTGACTGGGTGAGACAGGTCTAGGAGTCACATGGGAGGAACTGACATTCCAAGAAGGGATCTCTCTTCTTGGAACAGGAAATGTGAAAAGAGTGGGGGTGGGGCACCTATAACATAATTAGTAGTTATTTGAAAAACTGATGCACTTGGAACTCATAAGTATAGGGATGATATCAATATCCAAGGAACTGCTCCCTGCTGACATCTGCTCTGAACAGAATTCCAGGGAATGCAGTATAGAATTTAGATGGCACAGTTTGAGTAGGAGAGTGATCTCTCAATGGTCCTTAGAGGCAGTCAAGTCATCTGAAGATGGCTGAGCATCAGGGAAATGTCATCCTGGCAGAGAAGTCACCATCCTTATATTCCTAAAGAAGAGGTCAAAGTTCTGCTCTACAGTGACAGACACATAGGATACAACAAGTAGCTTTCATAGGACACAAACTTTAGTAGTGATGGACTATGAATTGAATTTAAGTGTGGATGGACTTTTAATCTGGATGTTAAGCCTAGTGTTTAAGCCTAGCCAAAGTTCAACAAAGGGTTTAGGGCCATATAAATCTTTTATTCAAAAGTATTGAATTTTTATCATGTGCCAACTACCATGCTAGATTCTGGCCACATGATTTGGACAGGCAATTAGCCCGGAATCAAGTGTGGGAAATAGACATATAAAAAAGATACTTAGAACACAACCAGCTGCACTTGGCAGTGCGTGTGCTATTCTAGAAGATAGCCACAGCATTGCTGAAATATTAATGTGTCCTATTTACTTATTCATATATTTCATCACAAACACAATTAAGAATTTCATTCTTCTCAGATAGAGTAGCATTTTCAGCCTAATGATGGAGCTTTTTAGAGAAAACCACAGTTGCTATCCTTAGCTAACATCAAGTTTTAGAAATCTGAAGCCAAGTTGTGTCAGAGTTTCCATTTTGATGCTGAGAGAGAGGATCAGAAAGAACACAGGTGCACTGTATTTGCAATAATTCACAGAGCTAAAAAGAGATGGGGGTAATTGATGCCTAGAGCTGCAGGAAGGTTGTATAAACACTCCCTAACTACCTGTCACCCATTTGTGTCAATATTTATAAGCCAGCAGATGCAGCTTCAAAGGATGCCTGCATACTTATTGGTTAAAGCAACTGGGAAAAACCAGGCTTGTATTAGTAATCTCACATTAGTTACCTTTCTGTTGCTGTGATAAAATATCCTGACAAAAGCAACCAAAAGAGAAGACTTATTTTGGTTTCCAGTTCCAGAGGGCTACAATCCATCATGAAGAAGAAGGCATGGCAAGCAAAAGCATGAGTCCAGCAATATAGTCAGGAAAGCAGAGAACAAATAGGAAATAAGGTGGGGTTATAAATTTTCAAAGCCCACCCCCTTTGATGTACTTCCTCCAGCAAGGTTCCACCTCCTTAAAGGCTCTATAACCTTCCCAAACAGTGCTACAAACCTGGGACCAAGTGTTCAAACACATGCGCTTCTAAAGGGCATTTTTGTAATCAAACCAAAACATCTGTGAGAGGACTTTGTTTGATGTCTTTGTATAGTGCAACCACAAGAACAGACAGTTAGTTGTAGGTGTTGTAGATATTGGAGAAATAGAGAAACCTAAACCTAGGTTGGAGTATGGGGGAGGGAAGGAAGAGGAACAGGTGCAGGAGAAATGATGGCATGGAATGGGAAGAGCCAGGTGGATGTGAAGTGACTTCAATTAGACCTCAAAAGTAAAAATAGACCCAGATGTGTACACCAACATGGTATGTTTGTATGTTTGTGTACGTGCGCATGTGTGTGTGTGTGTGTGTGCATACAGAACAGAGAGATATGAAAATTAATGTCAGAGATGAGATGAGAAAAAGACCTGGAGCATGGTTGGGGTGGATGGTTGTATGATAAGACACGAGATAGTTTGGGATCCAGGGATCAGCAAAACCCTGCATCTGGGGACTTGAAAGAGATGACCAGTTACCTGGATCACTTCAGTGAGCTGAGAGTTAAAGGGAAATGATTTGGATAAATACCCAAGACCAGGTTTTGAGGGTGATGTGAGATGTTGTATTCTACAGAAAAGAATCATGAACAGAGTTTGGGGGGATAAATACCTCTGTGATTTGACCCTGTGTGACCATGTAGACACCATTGGTAAATTCCTTTACCTAGTGGCCCTCAGATGCCTCTGCAATTGTGGTGTCATAAGAAGATAGTGTCATTGCAATCAGTCAAGATGCTATATGTTTCATCTCTGCCTACCAGAGGGAAGCACAAGTTGTATCTAGACACTCAGCAAATATGGCCACTACAATGTTTAATAAATACATCCTTCCATCACAGAGGTGCTTTGGGTGCTGGTACACTGACTCTGTACCTTACTGGAGAGATTTTTACCTTAATTTTTATTCTCCCAGGAACCAGAACCTATTAAACATGATTTTTAAAAAGGCCTTATCTGGAGTTGAGGCTAGTCTCTGAGATAAAAATCCTGTGGACTACATTTCTGGTAAGGAGGAAAGAACCTTCAGAGAGCTGCCTTGCCAGGGTGGCTGTTCTGTGCTCCGAGTGTGGTATTAGGAACCACCATTTGTCTCCATTGTGGTAATCTGTCTCTTTCTGAAAGCATTTTGGGCTATGCACATTTTACCACTCTTAGAAAGCTGGGCTTTTTTTTTTTTTTTTCAAATTCACAAATAGGTTTCTAATTCCATTCTGCTCCTATCACGTCCCAGTAATTCTCACATTATTTCTGGAAGATTAGCAGGCACACAGTTGTAGTGACATAATTAGTATTCACAGGAGATAATGATGTCAAGGGACTTCGTTGCTCTTAGAATCTAAATGAAAAAATAAGAATAGCAAAAGTTGGATTGGTGATAATTTCTCATCATAAATTGGGTGCTTGTTAAGAAAAAAAAGAGAGTCGTAAATGAGATTGGGTAATACAAACATACTGGATAAATCATTTAAAAGAAAGTAGATTTTAGTTTGTTTTCTGCTTAGCTTCCTACCTATAAGGAAACAGCTTTTGCCATGAAATAGTTAAGCCTGAGAAGTGTTTCAGGCAATAAACCACTGACTGGAATCTTCCCGACAATGCTTTCCTTCCTCGTCTTTTTTATGACTAATTGAAATGAAAGACTGGGGGAGCTTAACGTTAAGGAAATACTGTGCACCCTGTGCTGTGATTCTGTGAAGGGGAGTCTAGATGGTGGAGGCTCTCCGCCCTGGAATTTTAAGCTAGAGACCTAACCAAAGAATCAATATTTCAATTAGGGGCTGTGGTGGGTGGGCTTTGCGAGTACTGTTACAGTAGCTGGAAGATTGCTAGGTATTTTCTTGGGAGGGTTCATTCCTGTGAACTTTCCTTTATTTTCTTTTTAATCGGAGCTTTCAGCTGCTTTGTCTGCCTTTGAACCACTGAAGGTGACAAAGGAATCAGAAATGTAAATCACGAGTGTTTCCCTAAAGGCTGCTAACAGCTTGCTCCCTGGTCACCATCAAAGAGAGGTAAACATAAGCAACTATTTTACAGAGCCCAGGGCCTCTGGCCTCTGAGTTGTCAGAATCAGTCCCACCACTTTTTAAACAATGCTTCAATGTTTACCTGGAGGTGTGGTCAGAAAGAAGACAGTGACTCAGGGTGGGTAGCTGGGGCTTGACTAACCACTGAAACTTCCTATGTTGGAAACTCAAACCTCAAATTTATATATTAACAATATCTGAAGATGAAATATGTTGGAAGTAATTGGGATTAAATGATTTCATGAGAGTGGAACCCTATAATAACATTAGTGGCTTTATTGGGGGAGAGAGAGAGAGAGAGAGAGAGAGAGAGAGAGAGAGAGAGAGAGAACAAGAACTAAACTCTGCCTTTTCATGTGATGCTCTAGATATAAAGAATTGAGAAGATCCCTACCTGATGCTGGTACCATGCTCCAGAACAGTGAAATTATTACTGTTCATCATCATCATCATCATCATCATCATCATCATCATCATCATCTAAATGAATTGGTCTCAGGTGATTTGTTACAGTAACAGAAAACAGACTGACGTGATTCAATTGACTGGAGTAATCCCTCCTTTATCTGTTTTACATGAAATTTGGCTTGAAGTTCAGTTGTATTTAACAACCACACAGTGGCTGATACCAAATGGGTCCTCACAAGCTACCTCAGAGCAATTGCCCCTACTGATCTACTTCTCATCTGAGTGCTCTTTCTGTCACTCTAGGAGTAAAAACTTTACTTCTCAGCATTTTAAATACTTCCCATACTTGATATTTTCATGCCTTTCTTCCTCTAAACTGTATGTTGTCACCATGTTCCCCCAGTGTAACAAGCCATTCACTCTTTGCTTTGAATTTTTCCAAGAGGCTCTGCAAAGTCCCTGGGAAAAAAATTGCTGTCTCTGTCTCTTTTTTTTTAATCTGTGTTTTTTCTGACAATTGGGGTAGCGAAAATACATGTCACACAATTAGAAGGATCCAAGAAAGACAGCCAAAAATATTGATTCCCACTGGCATTTTTTTTCCTCCCTGATGGTCTGCACTTGCTGTTGCCTACAGAATTCTGTAGGCCACTGACTTGCATAAAACATGCTTTTTGTTTCTGTTTTTTCTACTGGCTCTCAGAGAACAGGGATTATATCCCCTTAGTCAACCATTCATCCTCAGGTCTTAGATGGCTGTCTAGCTCACTAGAACTGCCTAATAGACAGTTCTAGAATCAGAAATTCTATATCTGAGTCCTTCCCCAGTTGTTGCACTGGCCATTTGACCTTTGACCAAACATTTTAACTCCCCAGAGCATCCACCTCCACAAATGCAATTTAGTAAGAGTAAGAATGTTACCTCGGGTGACTGAAATAATGGCTGAAAGACCACAAAATATTGTCCAAGGGATTAGTGAGGAAAGAAACAGATTATTGGAAAGATTCTGTTTAAGGATTTACCAAGATGTTTAGAATTACATCCAAGGATCAAATTAAACTGTGAGAAAGCCGCACAGTTACCACTTATTGCATGGCGTCTTGTGGACTCTTCTTTGTTGAGTTGTTCTTTTTCTTTGTTATGCATGGCATTATGCTTCTGTATGTGTGCACCATGTGTAGAAGTTAGAGGGCATCATCAGCTGTCATCCTCAGGAAGACTGCCCACCTCCATTGAGACATGGTCTCTCATTGACCTGGAGCTCACCAATTAGTCTAGGCTGGCTGGACTGTGATTCTTTTTCCACTTCCCCAGTGTTGGGATTATGAGGGCACACTACCATCTCTGTTTTTTTTTTGCTGTTCTTGTTTTGTTTTTTACATGGGAGATGGTTGTCAAATCATATGCTCTTGCAGAAATGGCAAGCATTGGACTGCTCTAGCCGTCTTCCCAGCCCTCATCAAATCATTTTTAATTATACTTTTTCAATTATTTCCATGTATATTGAGATATGTCGCCAAAATTATAAATGTCACACATTCTATTTCCTATATAAATATTGAGAAAGAAGACAGAACAATTCTTACAACCCCCTATAGTACATCCAGTGAGCATTTAGTACCATAGGTGCAGTAAACATTTTTAAGGGGTAGAGTTGGACAGTTGAGAATAAAAGAACTGTATTTTCAGCTGTCCCTTGTGTGCTGGAAATTTCAAAGACAAACAGGTTCAGATAGAGAAAAGACAGTTCTTACCAACACTGTGGGTATCTGCTCTAGTTGTCTGTTGGGTTTGCAATACCTGTGCTTAAATACATAAATGAAATAGCTTCATATAAACTAACCCTTTGAAAACTTCAGTCATTTGTGGTTTAAATAGCTAGTACCTGGATCAGTTTCTTATGAACCATAACAAAATTGAGTAGACCTTAAAAGATACCATACTGGATCTAGGATGAAACTTCTGATAGCCATAAGATTGATTGTCTTGGGTTTGGTAAAATAATTAAGGACATTGCGTGCAACCAAGAGTATACTGCCTTGCTGTTTTGTAACCTACTACCACATTTTGAGAGATTAGCACAAGAAGGGTGCTGATAGTGGGATAATGGTTGTAAAAATAAGAATTCCATTGATTTCACGTACCAGAGATCTAGGTGAACAACCCTCTTCTAGTGGGCACAGATGTGTGGTCAAGTGAGGAGTGTTAAATTCACATTGTCTTCCCCATAAGAGGTATTTCCTACTCTCTCTCTCTGTGTGTGTGTGTGTGTGTGTGTGTGTGTGTGTGTGTGTGTGTGTGTTATAAACACTACTTTTCACTTCCAACAGATGTGGGTGTGATCTTCAGAATGGCCTGGAGAATGCTGAAATAGGTTACAGACTGTATCCTATCAACTGTACTCTGTAAATAAAATCTAGCACCACCGCTTCTGCAGAAGCCGTTGCCATGTAAATGGGAGGAAGAGCTCGCAGTGGAAACAACAGAGGAGTTATTGCAGAATTAGACCACCTCACAATTCAGAGTCAGTGCCAGTAGAAAGTGACTTACCACTGGATATAGGACACACCAGAATCTTTCTGGAAATGTCAATAAGGGCAATAGAATCCTTAGAGGGACAGAGGCTGATAAGAGAACTTCTTGGTTGAGAAATGAAATAACAGTATAGGTTCACAAGGAAAGAAGAAAGTGTGAAGAGACCAGGATTACATGAAGGAGACCAAGATGAGGAGAGGAGTGGCTTGCAAGGAAGCAAACATTACAATGCAAGCATTAAAGTCTATAATTGAGAAAGCATAAGCATTAGAACATCCGATTAGTTATGTAGAGATGAAATGTCAAATGCATTCTGAGAGGCTACATATAACGAGAAATAAATAATCATTCCTATAGTTAAGTCATAGGTTATTTTATTTTTTATTAACTTAAAAATTCTTCTGCACTGGAAATGTATTTGTTTTGCAAGCAAAAACTGCTCTAATTATTGCATTTTTAATATATGTTCTGTTCCTGTGTATCTAATTAATCCCAAATTCCTTGGCATATGGGAAACCAGAAAAACCTCCACTTTCATAGAAAAGAATATTGTGAAAGTTGACAGCAGATACTGGTAACAAGACCCAGAAAGGATAGCAGTTCTCAGCAGAAAGCTAAGAAGAAACAAAGAGAGAATTTACAACTGTAAAATCAATAACAAAAAGAAAACAATTGACTGAATGGGTTCTGTAGGGGGATGGGCATGCCAGAGAAGGACTTCTGAGAGCTTGAAGACAGATGGGTAGAAATTGTACATTGTGAACAATTTGTGGTGGGGCAGTGCACTAAAAGATGTCTTGTGCTCAAGGAGAGTGTGGAGCTAAGACACTTGGACTGAGAATTTCCCATTTTGAGAAAGAAATCAATTACAGAGTTAAGAAATGTAGTAAATGCCAAACAGGGCAAAATAAAAGGCAACTATGTTAAAAACATCATAATAACATTGATGAAAACAGAGAGGAAACAAAATGTGAAAGAAACCAGACAAAAATGGATGGAAGAAGAATTATTCAAGTGAAACAAGTTCTCATTAGCAACTGTGGAGTTCAGGAGGGAGTGACACAGCAGTTTTAAAGTGCATTTTAAAAGTATTTAAAAAAATAGGAAGAAATTCTAAATTGAGTGAAAATATTCTTCAACATGAAGGATGCTCTGAGCTCATGGTTATTGGAGAGAATTCATTCCCTGTTCCTGTTAGGAATTGCTAGTGAGATGTTTTTAGACAAAAGGAAAGTTATGCTAGAGGGAGAGCTGGAACAGTGGGGATAAGGGGAGGATAAAGGCTATGTGATAGCCTGGTCTTTCCTTCTAAGCGATAGGGATTGTCTGCTGAGTTAAAGCAAGATGATAGTAACTCTTTGATAAAACAATGTCAGTAGATACAATCTGTAATAAACCAGAAGCATCATACAAAGGAGAGCATAGGGCCATAGGATGCCCAGACATATTGTTTCATATGTTTCTGTGGAGGTGTTTATTGGGTGAGAGAGCTGGTTGAGGAAAGCAGCTTGCAGAGTTGGCCTCATCTCATTGGTTGACAGCTTGAATCATCTCCAGAGGAAGAGAATGCTGGTATCAGACAATCTTTAGACCAAAACATCTGATCTTCTTCTGGGATGGCCTTCAGGGTAGGGCATAGGATTCTTCTAGCTCTGTAGTAGCCTGTCCTCCTTTAGACTGGAGCTGATATACGCTGTAGAGTTACACTAGTGAATCTTAATTATAACATTTAAGTAACACCTATAAGTTTCTCTCCCCCCCCCCCACCTCTTTGTGTGTGTGTATGTCCCACTGGCTGTGTTTTTCTGTAGAATTCTGAGTTGACACTAATATATGGGAGACTAAGCAAAGGACTATTGTTGGGCTGTAGTGTGTACGTGGGCGTTGAGTCCTGTGTGTTTAGTTGTGGGTCCTGCATGTCTGCCACCCCAAGGGTCTGGGGCCATAGCTCAGAGAGGCTGAGACTTGGGAATTTGACTGTGATCACTCCACTCAGCGCTGGGCAGATGTCAGGCTGTGAGAAGCCACAGGGTTCCGGTTGGTGGGTGGGGAGAACACAGTCTGGAGTCCTGCAGGGGCTGGAGCTCTTGGGTTGGGGGTCCCTGGGCCAAAGTGGCAGTGAACCAACTAGTCCTGTGGGGAATGAGACTCTTGGTCACAATTACTCGCTTGGCTGGGTCATGGCTGGCTCGGCTAGCTTGCTTGAGTTGGTGGCCTCTGTGGCTTGAACGTAGAGAGGTTGTTGGTGGGAGATTAGACAGCAGCTAGGTTCAGTAGTTGAAGACCTTCTCCACGTTTCCTCATGATGGGCCCCAAAGAGGTGAAGTAGTCCATGGTCTTAAAATATTTATTGTCATGGTGGAAAATGGATGAAGCTATATCCCGTGTTCTCAGGGTGGCCCTGAGGTTAAATACCTTTTGTCAGGAGAAAGGTCTAGGAAGAAATGCTTAATTGGCTATGCCCTCTGGCCTTTAGGTATCTCATGAATATGGAGATGTCTTGAGGCTCTGTGGCCTATAGTCATGCCCTCTACCTGTGCTATGTGACCGATGGCCTCTAACCTCTTTTTGGGAGGGGCTGTAGAAGGCTGTGGCTATGTGAAAGGAACCACAGGGCCCAAGAGCAATGCCAAACTCCTACCATCCCTGAAGGTCTCTGGGGTTTGAAGCCAGCTCAACCAGGTACCCAGCTGCCTCTCATAGCCTCCACCCCACAATTCCTCCTTTCTTTCTTTCTTTCTTTCTTTCTTTCTTTCTTTCTTTCTTTCTTTCTTTCTTTCTTTCTAAAAGAGAGGCATCACTGGAGTGACTGTCATTTGTAGTAAAAATTTTGGATGAGGTAGAAATATCAAAAGAAAGCACTACACAGGCTGTAGGGGGTAGCACAAGTAAGTCACAGGGTAAGAAGAGTTGAGGGCGGGGGTTGGAAAGGCAAGGGATCATTGAGCCAATTAATTATATCATGGATTGTACACTTTGAGGGTAATGACATCTGATTAATCTAGATAGACATTATGTTTTCCTTACTAACATGTCAATTTCTTGTAAATTTCCCCAAGTTCAGTAGCCATTTGACTTTGGCAAAAGAGTTTATGGAAGGTCTAAGTCTGTCCTCTGTAAAACTCAGTGCATCTCTCTGGATCTCAACGTGTGTCTCAGGAGTCTTCAGTCAGATGAGGTGTCTGGAAGAAGGCAGCTTGGTGTCCCAGGCAGGTTCCAGCAGATTATATCAACTGATACATAAAAAACTGTTGACCAAGTTTAGTATTCATTCAGGCAAAAGCTGTCAGTGTGTATCTACAGAAAAGCAACTAGTGGGATTATTGTTAGTGGTGAGGACTAAATGCTTTGCCTCTCAAGTATGGATCAGGTATGAAAGTACACACTAGTCAATACTGAGCATATTCGGTGCCAGATTTAAAAAATATATCCAGTGCAAGAAGGCAAGAAAAACACATTGCCTAAATAGATTAGGAAGGAAGAAACAAAACTTTTCTTATTTGAATATGACATGATTTTCTACATAGAATACACTATAAATAATATAGAAAGATATTCTTAAAATTAATAGGTCAATTCAGCAAGATTATTTATACAGAAACAGACACAGAAAGCCAATCTCCTGTCTATGTACCAACAATGAAAATTTAAAAAAAAATTAAAAGGCTGGAGAGATAGATAGCTGAGCCATTAAAGGCTAGGCTCACAACCAAAAAGTTAAAAAATAATGCTATTTAAAATCAATCTAAAAAAATAATATACTTAGAAGTCAGAAGCAGAATTAGAAGTTAAAAGCCAGCCTCAGCTACAAAGCAAGTTAGTGGCTAACCTGAGCTAAAGGAGTCCTTTTTTCTAACTAGCTGATAAGTTGTAAGAGAAACCTATTTGTATTTTAAGCAATTAAAATAAAAAACAACTTGAGGGCCAAGACATCACTACATGTTTGATACCGTTTGCTATTGTATTTATTTATATGTAAAGCATTATCTAGAACAAACTATATTTAAGGTGAAAATAATGGATCAGCTCAAAATGATTATGAAACCACACTCAGAAACTTCTGTCCAGCCCTTCCTCTGAATAGAAGCAGGAAACAAACATAAAAAAAATAAGGATTCCCAAACAAGATGTTGAAGTCAGGAATAGTGATTTCAGTAGCTTTGCAACACCCCTCCCCAAATGGTGCCAAATCTGAGATTAACAATATTACATGGCCTAAAACCTAAGCTGATACTATGTGGCCTAAAAACTAAGTTATGTATCTGACCATGGGAAGAAAACTAAGTTATATAAATAACTCTCTATCTGACCATGGGAAGAAGCCATTGGAAGCTGGTCAGGGTATATATTGGAGGGCACCCAGTGCTTTCAGACTGTAGTATTTGCCCTTGGCCTAACTGTCTAACAATCCACCTCTTATGCAAGAGAGTATGGTGTGCCTGTGTTTTCTTAGCTTGTGTTATAAAATTTGGGATCAGAGTAAGATCAAGTCTGAGGTAAGGTCTTGATAATGCGAAGTAGTCAGAGCATCTGAAATCCAAAGTACCAAACTAAGGCATGGACCTCTTATATGTGAGTCTTATAATTGCATGCTGGAAACATCTTTCATCCTCTCAAAGGACCACCTACTTTCTCCATTAGACAAAATAGTCAGTCTTTCAAATCAGTTCACACTTTTCTACCCTTGAGCCTGTGGTGATAGATCCCAACTCTTGAGTTGTCATTGAGCCCTTAAAGAATCTCTCTCTCTCTCTCTCTCTCTCTCTCTCTCTCTCTCTCTCTCCCTCTCCCTCTCCCTCTCCCTCTCTCTCTCTCTCTCTCTCACACACACACACACTGACAGAGAGAGAGAGAGAGAGAGAGAGAGAGAGAGAGAGAGAGAGAGAGAGAGAGAGAGAAAAACCCTTGCAAAAGTCAGCCAGCAATACCCTTGCCATCGTCTGGTCTACCTTAGAATCTCTTTGACTGGATTCATCAGTCTACCATAAAACTATCTCAAAGTCTCTCCATGTGTGCTAAATGCAGACAAGTTGTTACATAAGGAAACATTTATGACCTTGAGCCTGATCTCTAATAGCCATGTTCCCCCTGATTCCTCACTGCCATCATATTTTCTGTCATGCTTCTGTCCCTGCTTTGCCCAACGGAACTCCCACACCACCACTCATTAAGCTGTGCTTACAACACCCATTGGCTTCTGTAGTCTGCATCTCCAACTTTTCTAAATTCCTCCCACAAACTAATTCCAAAGTTCTGCACTACATGGTCAGGTGGTCACAGAAACAGCGAAATTCTCAGTACCAATTTTCTGTGTTGGCTCCAGTGCTTGTGAGTCTGACTGTGGCCCGTACATCATGGCAATGAGGCTTGGTAGAAGTGGCTCCTTCTGCACAACAACCAGGGAATATATATGAATATATATTCCCATTATCAACCTCTTGGTTACCTGGAGAGATAGAGTTTGCAGAAAAAATAAGGAAATAAATAAACAAATACAGATTGTTATTCTTTTCTATTTTAGTGATTAATTTTTAGATTAAATGGCCTTTGCCCTAGCTACTTCCAATGACTTCAACAAAATGTTTTGTTCACACATTTTTGTTTTGTTTTCAAATACCATTGTGAACTCATAGCTTTGAATAACAGATGTGTTTCAATCCATTGCATTTAATTCTCTTATTCAAGTTCACATTATCTCTTATTTGGCTGGGAAGAACCTCTTTAAATGCTTCCCACCCTGGGGCTTATCTATTACATTTCTGTCCCAGAGTAGGAGTAAGCTACTGCTCCTAGAATCCTTAATTCCTGTTAGTGGAAATAGTAATTAGATCCTCAGTGTGCAGTGTTGTTTTACAAAGACGTTTATATATTTAGATACCCATCCTTTAAGTTTTGATACAACTTAAAATTCTTCCTGCATTGTCATTTGGCTCTGTTGTCTATAATGATTTTATTCCATAAACATTTTGTTTCCATGTCTACTTTTAAATTAATTTTAAAACTTCTTTAAAGCTCAATTTCCAGGTCTAGACAGATGGCTCAGCTGCTAAGAATGTGTGCTGTAAAGGACCAGAGCTAGGTTCTCATGTCATATGACTCATAACCACCTACAACTCACATGAGATCTAGGGGTGGGCTATCTCATGGTCGCTTCCAGCCTCCATACCCTCTGCACTCACTTTCATATATACAGAAGATTTAAAAAAAGTTAAAAAATCACTTTAAAAACTCACTTTCACGATTTTGGCTGAAGTGGATCAATGATTAAGAAGACTTCCCAAGAAGCTTTTGTAACCTAGGCTGATGCACCACCCCCAAACTGCCATTCAGACTTAAGAAATGACATTTTTCTTAAGGGACAAAGCCAATTGGGAGTTGAGGTGGCTGTTTCTAGAGAAGGTTTTCCTTGAGCCCTGTGGGAGTAGACATCTTTTCTTCTCCCAGGTGCTATTTGCCTGAAAAAGACTCTGAGAACATGCCATTGTCATGTTAAAACCATGAAAGGACTGAGTGGCATGCTAAGGCCAGCAGAACAAGCTAGATGACCTGGTGCCTAGATGAGACAACATTTACAACTTGGGAAGAAACTGTGTTCCTTACCTATAGGTATGAGATGGAAAACACCCTCATCTTACAAACCGCTGCCGTTCCTTGATGAAAATATGTCAATTGACACATTAGCTCCTCACAGGAGAGGTTGAAAATAACATGCAGATGAATAGAGGGAGCAGCTGAACTCATAATTAGGCCTAAATAAGTGTTATTAATGAGGCAATGGAAATAATTTCCAAAGCACAAGAAGCTGTTTAAGAAAAAAAAGAAAAAGAAAATCTGGAAGAAGAGAAATCCCAGGTGTTGTCAAGAAAACCAGGCAGACTTGACAGTTCAGAGAAAAAGTAAATCTGTACGGAGGACTTTGCCCATTACGTGGGATCAATAGGGGAAGTACAGATCGGTAGTTCGCAGCCCTGGCTGCGTATTGACAGCACATGCTTCATTAAGTGTTGTCATTTAGCCTGCTTTATACCGAACGTCTGGCTGGTCCTGGTTACTGCATTCTTTTAAGTATACATTACAGTGCATTTATTTTAAAGCATGGTTAACAAATTTGTAAGTGATCAAAAGACTGACACCATAGTAATATTTGTATCACTTACACAGTCAAGATCAAAGATGGTGAGGGAGATTCTTTATTTTGAGCAGCATGTATGTGTGGTTCTGCAACATTTAGGATACATTTATATGAATCCAAGTAACTTAGAAATTTCTTTGATTCTGGTTGACAAGGAGACCAGTGGGTGCTGCTGGGGTGTTGCTCTCATTGCCCTTCTTAAGAACACAGGAAGGTTTAGTAGGTTATAGAAGACGTCCTTCACACTTCAACTCCAAAGAGTCTGTTTCATTTCCTTCTAGCCTGCAATTACCCAGACCATCCTCTGACTTACCAATGCTTCTGGAAGCCTCTGCAGCAAAATCTCTCTCATGTCAGCGGCTGCCGCCTCTCTGTTGCTCAACAGGAGCCACGTGACCTTTTGGAGGGCAGCATCCCCACTTTCTCAAGGTTCCTTAAGCCTTTCCGAAGATTTAGACTTCGGAAGTTCAATGCCTCAAACCCATCCATCTGCCTGACATGAAATGCCAATGTTGAACCTTTTCCTTAGCTTTGAATTTGGTATAAGATGTAGCAGGTTTTGCTATCTGAACAATCACCCCAAATCTTAATGATTACAAACAATCACCATTGGTGATTGCTCATGAGGCAATGGACTTGTTAGTTTGCAGCCAAGGATAGGCTCATTGATAGGGACCTGATTAGTCTGGGATGATCTTAGTTGGCTTGATTTACCTCTCTATGATCCCTCAGCTTCCAGAAGGGTGATATGGGCCTTCTTATGCCATGACACAGTGTTGAACAAGGAAGAGGAGAAGTGCACAAGAGCTCTTAAGGCTTAGGCTTGGAACTGGTTACAATGGCACTCTGAGCACAAGTCATGAGGTCAGCCTGGATTCATACTCTGAGAACACAAATCTTTCCTTTTGTTGGGAAAGTCTGCAAAGTGTCATTGGAATAGTGCATGGATGTAGTTACAAATTATTATATTAATTTTGGTTGGCCTCTTCCAGAGGCCCCTAGTTCAGATCCCTGGACCCATATTGGGTAACTCACAACTACTTGTAACTTCAGGTCTGAGGGATCTGACATCCATTCCTGTTGTTTATGGACACCTTGCATGCATGTGACAGACACTGCTTACTAGAAATCCACACACATATGAATAAATAAAAAGAATTATGTTATATAATTGATTATGCATGCATGTATGTACGTGCATGCACCTGCATGAGTGCCTGTGTGTGTGTGTGTGTGCGTGCGTGCGTGCGTGCGTGTGTGCGTGTGTGTGTGTGTGTGTGTGTGTGTGTAAAGGTGTGTGGATATGCACGCAACAGAATGAGTGGAGAGGTCATAGAACAACTTGCCAGAGGCAGTTCTTTCCTTCCACTTGTAGGTCTTTTTGATTGACCTCAGGTCACAGATTCTTTATAACCCGAGTCATCATGACACCCCATGGATGATGCACTTCTTCAACATGAGCCTTGTTTCCTTCTGGTGTTTGAGTAATGGTCACCATATTTGGGCTGACCACACAGGTCAACCTGTATGGGTTGCAGTTTCACAGTTTCAGAGGGTTTGTTTCCTATTATAATTCAGTTTCACCAGGAAAAACTATCCATTTTCCTTGCTAGGAGGTATTCTTATCCTTGTAGAGAGCTACAGAGAGAGAGAGAGAGAGAGAGAGAGAGAGAGAGAGAGAGAGAGAGAGAGAAATTGTTCCCAAAGGCAGTTTAGTTACTACAGATTTCATTTCTAGAACACTGGACTGAAGTCTGCTGTACTTACACTCAGCTACCTGCCCTACTGTACTACAGATTTTGCGGTACTGATTTCCTTTAGCTTCAGCTACTTTACATGGTAGTGATAAATTTTCTTCAGCAGCAGAAAAGTTAGCCTATTGACCCTTTAAAATAAATATTTATAAGTTCCATTCTCAGGAAAAGTTCTTCTCAATGTCTATTGGTTTGTATTATCTACAGCTCAATGTATTCTGCAGGTAGTTTACCATTAACATTTCCAGCAAATACTCCCCAGGCTTAACTATACATTTCTAGTGGGGCTGTGAGATCATTCATGTAAATGAAGAGCCTTGGCTCTGTGGCAGCCCTTTCTTATTTCAGTGAAAGGGGAAAAGTTTCATTAGGGCAGGGTTTTCATTTTCCAAAGCTTATTGCATTACGACTGTTGCATTGCTGGAGAGTAGATGATTATCTATTTCTGTACATTAAGATCCACATTCCATGGATGCTCGCTGCCTCCTTGAAACTAACGATGCCATTAATAGGTTGCTGCAGTGTGCGGCTCACTGTGGAAAGAGAGAGTGAGGCAGCAATCTTTAATTTGCTGGGGAACCGAACACCTTTATGCAGCTATTATTTCTGGGAGCAACCTTTACCTCCCTGACTGATCTATTTGCACAATACGATGAATGCTACAAGTTTACATGACCAGAGGCTAGAAATCACACGTTTTGTGAAATATCTCTGGCAGGCTAACGCAAATGTAATTCTTATTACACTGAACTTGAAGGCTTTTTTTTAATAATCTCAAAAAATTTACTGCATTTATGTTGATTAAATATCATTAATATGATTATAGCAAAAATTTACTAATTTAAACACATCACACAGTAATCTGTGATTATTTGGTCATATCCTGGGTTGAAGCTCACATTTAGTGATAGCTGAATGATAGGTAAATATGTATCAGAATGGTTTGAACCCAATTTCAAGGAGAACATAAATATCCTAAGCAACATTACCTGCTTTTAAATGCTGAGATATGCCAACTAAGAGCAACCGTCTGGTAAAGCTAGTATATTTGAATATGCAAATTATGAAGCATTCTTGCCCTCTTAATGAGGAAAGTCTTGATATGCCTGAAAAATTTAAACTGCCAAGAAAATACATATATAATTTTGGCCCATGCTGACTAATAGTTTACACATGAGGGTTAATTCAGAAAAGAAGAGGAGGAAGAGAAGGAGGAGGAGAAGGAAGAGAATGGAGAAGAGGAGGAGGTGGAAGAGGAGGAGAAATTTACAGTTACATTTAAGTGAATTTATTTTGCTTAAAATAGATTTCAATAAAATAGAAATACTTTGTTTAAAATAAGGTCAATGAGAAAATTGATGTTGGTTTTTGGCTACTAAACCATTAGTATAAGAATTAGTAGACTTAGCAGTAGAATATGGTATTATGTCCTTTATACTTTTACAAGTGGAGACCTTGTAGAGCTTACTGAAGTATGCTCTTATATGACACTTTGCTTTGTGAACAAGTAGTATTCTGCATAAGGACTGGCTCATTTCAGGCAGGTCTGTATGTACCACAGCCTGAAGTTGACCAGACACCACACTTGAGTGGGTGGGGACTGCTATAGATGCACCTTATATAGTAGTCAACATGCTCCATTTCCCATCTCTTGGGCAACCCCATCTTTAGCCACTAAGTTCCACGCGTGTGAGTTGAATGAAACTAAGGATGTCTTTGAACTTTCCAAGCCTCAGGTTTCTCATGTAGAAAGGAGAGGCTTAGACCTGATTACAGTTTCCAAAAATGCCATCCTTCTAGGAACCATTTACACAATTTTTGTTATGGCCATGACCTATCAGTACCTTTACTTTATATTCTCTACAATCCCATGGACTATGGCCTAAAAAGAAAAATTACTATTTCTCTGTTGAACAAAAAGCTAGTATCCTGTGTCATAAAGGAAACTATTTAAAAAATTATAAAATAACACAATGCTGATCAGACTGGTGTCTGCTGCATATCATCCAACTTAGGTCCTCTCTGTGTCTGTTAAAGAGGCAGTGAGCAAGGGCTCCAGGGTCAGAAATGTCAGCACATCAGGGAGACTTTCTCCTTGACACACGCAAGTATTAAAAAGAACCGAGATAAAAAGAAAATGTCTATATCATTTACTATCCACAGTCATATATAATCGTGTGTCTCTGGAGCATGCGGGCCTTCTGCACCGGTAGCTGGAGTGTTGCACTTTGAGAAACAAAACACTAACAGGGTGGGCCCCTGAACACTGAGAGCCCATCACTTATCTGATTTAGAGCTCTGAAAGATGGGGGGTCCCATGGCAATCGACACCTCCCTTCCACAGCTGGTAGGTACCAGAGTTCCCTCTCTACTTCAACCCTGCCTGCTGTTTTGAAAGCTCAGGTTCTATTAGCTGAGCCTCACTGGGAACAGGGAGCAGCTGTTCACCATCTTCCCAGAAGTTCTGTTCTCGTGTGGTAGATTGTTAGTGAACCACTGTTTGGTTTTTTTCCTTTTCCAAGTCAAAGTATAATTAAGTCCTTTACTCAGTCCCTTTCCATCTCATCTTCCAATGTCGGGGACTCTCTGATTTGCAGCAGAGTGTATGTGCACCTTTTAGCCTCTTGAATACTTTCTATGTTGACATTGGGATATAAACTATTTCTTTTAGAGATCTGATGTCCTATATCTTTTATTCTGAAGTACATTCCCTGAGAGACTCACCAAAGTAAATGTTAGATGGTAAGTGCTTTCCTGGAACCAGGATTTGATGTGCTATCTCCTGTTCTCATTCCCCTTCTTTAGGTTTTGGGATTAAGGTACCAAACAGGGTATCAGAGATTGGATGCAGTTTGCAGCTTAGTGCTCTTCTGAGTGATGGCAGTGTGGCTTTGCCTGGGAGCTTGCAGAAACTGCAGATGGTCCATCTCTACTAAGGTCCACTGAGTCAGACTATTTTGAATAGGAGCCCCAGAATCTATGTTTTAGAAATCTCCATAGGATGATGATTTAGCTGGGTTCTCTATAATGTCATAAGCACTTTGTCATATGGCTCTGACTTTTAAGAAGAGATGCTTTCACATAGCAATACAACTTTTCAGGTTCTCTTCACATTCCTGCCATCTGGAAATGATTTCCAGACTCCTCCCCACTCCTGAAATTGAGCCTGTCAAGGTCCTGCGATAGCATCTGCTTGGAAGTCCAGGGTCAACTGCCATTTTCACCATGTACGAATTATTGTTTCTTCTACTGTAGACATCAGTCAATGTACAATGCTTTGTGTACATAGATCACTATCAGGAGAGAAATAGAAGTTAGACCCAGAGGATCATGTGACTGTGAGACTAGAGAAGAAGAGTTTTGAGTGGAAGTGATGTGGTTTGCTTTAATCTCCTACATCGTTTTTCTTTTTTTAGGTCTGAGACCGTCTGAAAACTCACACTGCTGACTCTGGGTGCTGTATATTTGTCTTTGTAACTTCAGAATCCGTCTTTGACTCTGCATCTCATCTTTCTGACCTTGGATTTCAGTTCTCACTCTCCTTCCTCGTTAACTCTTTGGTCCTAGCTTCCCTCAGCTTACCTTTACCCTTTGCTATTCAACTGCTCCATGGCATTAATGCCAAAATGACTCTTTAGTTGCTCATCAAGCATGGTATATTGCTTTTAGTTTACCATATTCATTTATTTATTCTGTTGCATGGATCTAGAAGATGGGACAAATCAGTGCAATTTGGAGCACGATTTTCCTGGATTGTTGTAAAATTAAGTGAAAAATATATAGAAGCTCCCATGACAGCATTTGACACATAGTACATACATCACATCAATGGTGTGTAGTGTGTATGAATCAGAGTTTATTGTGTTTTTATTTGACAATAACGTTAATTGTGAGCTTAGCACCTATGTTAGCACACAGTTGTTCTAAGTAGATGTCACTGAACAAAGAGGAGGGGAGAGGATCGGGCATTTCAATATTTACCATTACAGCTCATGGGGAAAATGCCCTAGGATCATGGTGGGAGGGGCTTCTGAAAGACCGGATAGGTTGCATGTACAAAGGAGTCATTTAGCTGCAGAGTCAAGGCTGAGCAAAGCTGTGCTTTAAGCAGAGAGATGGATAAACGGCTTCCCTGTATAGAATACTCAGAAATATAGAAGAACATGGTGTGCTCTATGAATGTTGCCCAATTCCTGGTAAATTCCGTGTACCTGGAAGAGACAGAATGTGGAAAGATTAAGAAACATGAGGTTGGAAAGGTAGATGAGTGTGAAGCATAAACTTACCCAAACTAGTCAAGTTTAGATATAATTTAGGGTTGGAATTATACTCTATACAGATCACTTGGACACCAAGTTATAGAAAGAAACTTCAATTATTTTATGCCTCACTGGTTGCATGAGGAAGTCATGTAGGAGAGAAGAATTTTGCAAAAACTTTTACCCAAGATGGTAGACCAGAGTTTTGCTACAAGTGGAGGAACATTTTTCCTTTTGCATTCCACAGACTTCAAGCTTTCTGTGTCAAACTTTCAGCCAAGTCAATACAAAATTCGTGATTGAAACTAAAAATTGCCATAGCGGCAGTAGTTACTGTTGCCTTGGCAACACACACAAAGGTCCAGTGGAGGATTGTGGGAAGCAGGAGCAGCTGTAGGTAAATTATTATTTGGTCTACTTTGGTCTGTAAGTTAACACCACAGAAAAGCATTACTTGGCATTTCCTGACTTAGAAGTGCTTTAATTTGCTCCTTTTGGCAAAGTAACCCCATGGGCTTTGCTCTGGGTTGCCTCTTTGTGAGGCAGATGTGTGTCAATGGGCTTTGACAGGCCTTCTAGGAAAAAAAAAAAAAACCAAAACCTTTAACCCCCAACACTCTGAGAGATACTTTTCTTTCTTTTGATTAACATGTTATTCCCAGAAAACTCTGTCAAGATGTGACTGCATGACTGGAGAAGTATAGCATCTGAAAAAAAAAAAAAAAAAAAAAAAAAAAAACCAGCAGAGAAGAAGACAAGTAACAAAACAAAATAACAACAAACATAAGGAAGCAGGTAAGTCCAAAGGACAAGTCTGGCCTCCATCCCTAAGCTACCTCTCAAGCAGCCTTTGGGCAAATTAGGTCTTTTTAACAGTACATTTATTAGCTAAGGTACTCTCGTTATCTCTAGAATCCCAGTTTTTATCTTAGATAGAGATGAGGATAGTAATATGTATCCTCCACTGGGACAACTGAGGGACAAGTCATATGGGACAGCTATTTGCAAACTCTAAAGTGCTGTATAAAATATGTAAAGGTATTTTGATTGGAGAAAGAGAAGTTACAATTACTATAGTAATGGCAATTAAGCTGTGACAGAAGGACTAGGACTCCAGGAGACAACACCATGATGCTTCATGGAACCCTGAGCCACGTTCTCTCTCTGTTGGTCGCTCTGAATGATTTGCCACCCACCTCACGGAAGCTGCTGTTTTATATATGTACCTAGATTTTTTCTGTCTCCATCCAGCCCTGTGAATTACACTTTGTCTTCTTTAAGATCTACCTGGTTGGGTGAGATGCATCACCACAGAGATAACAACAGCTTTATGCTGTTTGTCCTATTGCAGGACAGTTATCTATTATTAGCCTTGCCCTTTTAACTTAGATGGTGACAGTCTTGGGTGGTAGACTGTCTTCTGATGTTTCCTCCATCAAGCTTTGTATTTTATTGGTAGGATGGTTAGCTTTTGTCAACTTGGCACAAACTAAAGTCATCTGGGAAGATAGAACCTCAAGTGATAAAATATAGCCATAAGATTGACTTGTAGGTGTGCTTATGGGACTTTTTCCATATTAATGGTTGAAGAGGAAGGGCCCAGCCTACTGTGGGCAGTGCCACTGGACAGATGGTCCAAAGTTAAATAAGAAAGCAAAGTGAGCAAACCATGAGGAGCAAGCCAGGAGTAAGTAAGGGCATTCCTCCATGGCTTCTGTTTCAGTTCTTGACTCAGGCTCCTACCTTGAGTTGTTACCCTGACTTCTTCTCATGGCTGACTGTAAGTTGTAAGATGAAATGAGCAAACCCTTTTCTCTCCAAGTTACCTTTGTCATGGTGTTTATTTACAATGAGAAGAAGACAACCATGACAACTTGGACTCCATCTTGAGGCCATTGTGATTGCATTTGGAGAAAAAGATCCTTTGAGGAGAATAATCGAGCTTCCGTGAGATTAGAAGGACAAGGACAGACCTTAGTCCGATGGGGTAATTAGTATCCTGATAGATAAAAAAGGAGACCTAAAAAATGCAGGCTCAGAAAAAAACATGTATGGTTCTACATGAGGTAGCTGAGGTGATTATCTACCACCCAAGAAATCACCAGACCCAGGCTTCTTGGCACCTTGCTCTTGGACTTACACCCAGAATGGTAAGAAAATAAAATTTCTGTTACTCAGACACTGTTCTATAGGATTTTACTATGGCACCCTAAGGAATCAAAATATAGATGGCAGGCATCTCCCGGAGAATCACTATATTTTACTAGTTTTTGAACCATCAGAGACTGGAAAATAATATGTGCTAAATGAGCCAATCTAAATGAATGAATGTGGCAACCGGGGCTCAGATGGCCATTTACACAGGGCCAGATGCTAAAACTAGCTGTTTACTTGGCACTGAGCATGACCATGGAGACCTGGAGATAGAATGAACTTGAGTTTTAGTCATAAAGAAAGTCAAAGCAGGTAGTCATAGAATCAGATGAGTTCAACCAAGAGCTATGGGCAGAGGTATAGGCTAGCTTTAGAGCAGATGTCAAGGAAATTCAGTCTGACAGGAGTTTGGTTGTTAACAGTTGCTTAAATACCCCAAAGCTCCATCAGCTATTAGGGCAATGCAAGCTTTACACTTGGTACTCTGTATGGCCTTAACCTATATATTCAGTCTATAGCAGTAAGTAGCATAGTGGCTATTTATTTAATGTTTGTTTCCCAAAGGAAGTGTGTATATTCTTCACCTTTTTTCTCCATCTAGCACCTAAAATAAGACTTGTAGGTACGCAATACTTACTTACCAAATGAGTGAGACAGGCTAACCAAGATGGATATCAACTGCTGTGATACTTGCTTGTTAAGGATTCCTTAGTGACTAAGAACCACTCAGAACAGGTCTCTCTTATAGGTTCCTGTATAGGTTTTAAATAGCTGCAGTAATTACCACAAATGTAGGGGCTGAAAACAACAGACATGTATTTCTTTAAGCCTTCCCTTTTTCTCTTCAATATTTAGTGGCTCTGGGCATTGCTTGATATGGTAGTTTGAATAAAAATGCACCCCCCCCCCCCCGCCATGGGCTCATGTGCTTAAATGCTTGATCCTCACTTGCTAGAACTGTTTGGTAAGGATTAGGAGGTGTGGCATTGTTGAAGGAGGTGTGTTCGTGGAGGTGGGCTTTGAGGTTTTAAAATCCCATGTTATTCTAGTAATCTCTCTGTCTGCTTTGTGCTTGTGGATCTCAGCTACTGTTCCAGTGTAATATCTGCCTGCTGCCATCCTCCTCACAACGGTGCTCATCCTCTGAAACTGTTAACAAGCTCTCATTTAAATGCTCTGTTTTATAAGTTGCTGGTGTTTTCTCGTGGCAATGGAAAAGTAAGATACTTGGCTCGTGACTGCCACATTTTTACCAGCTCTCTGCTGTCTGTGTGTCTGTGTCTGACTTCCATCTTTTCTTATTAGGTTATATATTGGTCGTTAGAAAAATTAAATCAAATTAGAATGATATAATCTCAAGACTCTTAACTTTCTACTCTTTTTCAAATAAAGGCACAGTCTCATATTCTCTGCAAACATTTTTTTGGGGGACCACTGTTCATTCCACACAGATCCCAGGACAAAAATCTCTTCCAGGGATTAGGCTAGGTGAGTCACTGGTGGAACTTGGGTGTGAGATGAAATCTTAGGCTGTTAAATTGTTCATGGTCACAGAGAGTAGAAGGAGGAAATTCAAGTCCAGAGCACACCTTAACTTGATGCTAAATCCTTAGCCACTGATAAAAGTTCCTCACATTAAGGAGAGAACCCAAGACATGAAGACCAGTAAAGAGTTGGAAAGACAGTAAGTCGGTCCCTTAAAACCTTGCTTAAAAGTACAGAGAATGATAGTACCCAGATTTTTAAGATAGTGGAAAGAAGCACACACTGTTGTAGTGGTAAGGATGGATTTGGGGACCCACACATTGAAATTTTTCATAAGAAATTTGCATATAATTTGATTCAGATATTCCTCAAGGAAGGCAAAGATCTGGTTAGAACTGTTTTCATAGCTCTTGGAAAAATTAGAAATAACTGATCTTTTCAACAATAGCTGACTGTTTGAATTCATGAGAGTTATCATCCAAAGGATGGAAAGCCAGACTTGCATAAGAAGCACAAAACAATGGTGATGCAGTGTACAGTTTAAACTGAACTGATAATCAAATATTGTGTGAAAAACATCAGATTTAAAAGTATATTCAATATTGTCCAATTTTAGTTAAGATGTTTATACTTTGTAAAAACACAAGGCTACATATACTCATGAAGAGCAATTTCAAAAACTGTTAATTCTTATCTTTGTTCTTTTGTCATGAGCACATATTATTTATAGTATAAAATATCTTTAAATATGAAAAAAAAAAAACGTAGTCTGGGGCTCATTTTTTTTTCCTAGACTTTATGCATTAGCTGCTTTCTTGTGTATTTAGCTAAGCCTGTTGAGTGCTTATGTAATTTGCATGGTAATTATAAATAATAGCATTCACTTTTACACTACAATGAAGTGAGAGCTTAAGTAAATTCTTTAAGCATCTGCAAAGGGCAGGTTCCAGCCTGGCTAGAGTTCTCAAACTCATTTTGTTCTTCTCAATTCTCTTGAATGCTGAACCTCTTGCATTGTCCACAAGCTGGGTCATTAATATCTGGAAATCTAACTGCTTCTCACCTTTGGTCTCTTTAAAATGATCTGGAGTTCCATTCAGTGGAAGGGGTGTGTGAGCACTTTAAATGGTGTGCAGCTGTGCAGGCAACAGGCTCACGATCAGTGTGCCTGGGGACACATGTTAAAAAAATGTAGCTCTGAGGACGAAAATTTCTTTTGAGTCCCAGATTGTCTTGGAGGCTGTTTGAGGGAGAGTTATGAATTCACTACTCCAACCTGAGAGACTTGCCTTTTAAAAAAGAGTATTTATGTGTTTGTATGTGTGTGTGTAAGCATGTATTAAGGTACCCACATAGTTCAGAGGGACATCAGATTCTTTGGGGTTACAGGCATGAATGTGGGTGCTGGGATCTGAACTGGGGTTCTCAGATAGAGCCCTATTAATAATAGGAGTTTTCAAGCACTTAGGTATTTCTCTAACCCCAGTCATGGATATAATTTTTTTAATGCCTTAGTGATGTATTTTTAAGGTGTTAGAATAACAAATGTTTATTTTACACAATTCAAATAGAAAATAATCTTATTACTACAATGTTGCAAATAGTGACATAATTCTTTTTTTACTTTATTCATTCACTTTACAGCCTTATCACAGTATCCTTCCTCCTCTCATCTCCCCCCAGTCCCACCCTTCCATTCCTCTCCCCTCATTCTCCCTTCCCCTTCTCCTCAGAGAAAAGGAGGCCTCCCAAAGGTATCAATCCACCCTGGCACATCAAGTCAAAGTAGGGATAAGCACATATTCTCCTGCTGAGGCCAGACAAGGCAGCCCAGTTAGGGGAAAGTGATCACAGGCAGGCAACAGAGTCAGAGACAGTCCTTGACTCAGTTGTTGGGGGATCCACATGAAGACCAAGCTTCACATTTACTAAAAATGTGTAGGGAACCCAGGTCCAGACCATACATGTTCTTTGTTTGGTGGTGCAGTCTCTGTGAGCCCTAATTGGCCCAGGTTGTTTAACCCACAGCCAAACAAAAGGCAGAGCTTGGGGAGTCTTATGGAAGAGAGGAAGGATTGAGGGAGCTAGAGAAATCAAGGACATCACATGAAAATGGATAAAATTCTAACGCTCATTTTAGAGAAGCCCAAATAGGCTCAGAGCCAAGATATGTGTGAGTCAAAGGAGAGAGGAGGGTGACTCTCCCAAGGCCTCTTAATGATACAGCTGGAAGTAATTATGAGTCTTTGGATTTTCAACACTGTATCATGTTGTCTCTAGATACCACTATGTCCCCATTTACCCTCTCATAAAGTGATGGTTACCTCTGCTTCAGCCCAAACTATGCACAGAAAATGGACCTCTTTTTCTTATCAAGAATAGAGAATGTAGGAGTCTGGATAACTCTCCTTCTAAGACCTTAGTTAGTATGTATTTCTATCCTAGAGATGTTAGATGTTAGAATAACAAGCATTTATTTTATACAATTTGAATAGAAACTAATTTTTAAAAAAATTTTGGATATTTTATTTACATTTCAGATGTTATCCCCTTCCCCCATTTCCCCCCCGACACCTAGGAACCCCATGTTCCATCCCCCTCCTCCTGCTTCTGTGAGGCTATGCCTCCACCCACCCATTCACTCCCACCTCCCCGCCCTTGAATTCCCCCACATTGGGGCATCCAGCCTTCACTGGGCCAAGGACCTCCTCTCCCATCTATGCCCAACAAGGCCTTCCTCCCCTACATATACAGCTGGAGCCATGGGTCCCTCCCTATGTGCCCCCAGGCTAGTGGATTAGACTGTGGGAGCTCTGGTTGGTTGGTATTCTTCCTCTCCCCATGGGGCCACAAACCCCTTTAGCTCCTTCAGTCTTCTCTCTAACTTCTCCATTGGAAACCTCATGATCTAGAAACTAATCTTATGTGACCTGTACAGACCATAGACTCCCACAGTGTTCAGTATTCCCACACCGGTTTGGGGATAATTCTGGAGGACCTGCCTTATACTTTATTAAAGAAAGAAGACTTTCTTACTACCAACTGTACAACCAGGTGCCGTGTAAGAAGCAACAATTATCTAAGCCTAGCCCTTTGAGGTAGTCAGCTGTGTTTTGTTGCTGTGTGTAAATGACCAACAAGGCCATCAAAAAAGGCATTTCTTATTTGGCTCCTTATTCAGAAGGTTCAGTTCATAGTGGCCATGGTGAGACATAACATCATGGCAGCAGGAACATATTTCCTCATCAGATAGGAAGCAGAAAGAGCTGAGGAAGTGGCAAGGGAACAGAACAAGCATCTCCAATGACTCACTTCACTCAAATATGCCTTACCTCCCACTTTTGCCATCTCCTAATAATGTCATTATATCATTCATCCATCTAGAGAGCAATCCATTGATAGTTTGTCACTCGGTGAGGGGTTTTGATGACCTGACACAACTAGAGTCACCTGGGTAGAGAGAACCTCAGTTGAGGTAGGGCTTCCAGTGATGGCCTAGAAGCAAGTCTGTGGGAGCATTTTCTTGATCATTGAAGAGCAATGGCCCAACTCACTGAGGTTGGTGCCACCCCTGGTTGGGTGGTCCTTAGGTTGTACAAGAAAGCAATGATGGAGTATAACCTGTATGCCACATAAACCCTTGCCTCCACAGGTTGCTATTGGTTATACTGTTTTATCACAGAAGCAGAAACAAAACTAGGACCTACCCCATCAATAACCATCTCTTCTGCTAGCATCAACCCGTAGTTACCAGCTCAACTGATGAGATCACCCCTTTATTTTCCCAATCACTCTGTCAACTTCTGAAAATTTCCACACTTCCATTTTCCTGATCACTCTGTTAACTTGTGAAAAGTTCCATCTTGATCTATTTGTACTTCAAAGTTTACTTCTAGGAAAATACATTGATTAGGTCAGAACTCTCAGGATTCACTCAGTTCTCCAAAGCCCAACTCACACTTCCAAATTGGCAAATGTATTGATTAGATCAGAGATCTTATGATCCAATCACTTCTCCAAAGCCTCACTTCTCTAAAGCCCAACTCACACTTCCAACATATGAATTTATGATGGCCATTACATAGTCAAACTGTAGCTCTCTTACACCTTAAGAATCTGATGGTTTATTAGAGATATAGAGGCAGTCCATTCTCTTTACAGGCAGAATGTATTAAGCTTTTTTTTGATATAAAGAGTTAAAAAAAACACAGTGAAAGGAAAGAAGAAAGAATGGTTCATTTTATTACTACTGAATTTGCATGTATGCGTGTGCATGTGCATGTGTGTTTATAATGTCTATAAGGCACTGAGCCAGTGATTTTTGCAGAAAGACTTTTCATTCACCATTTCACACAGACTAATCAAAAATTAGGATATATGTGTGTGTGTATTATATATGGTATTCACATAACTTCTGGTATTTAAATCTGTATATTAGGAATATTTGAACTTAAACTTGATAGTCACAAGGTTGTTAATATTCATAAAATGGTTCATTCTATTACTGTTGGCATGTGTGTGTGTGTGTGTTGTAAATGAAATACTAAGTTACATGTTGTGTACAGGTGGTATCCAACAAAGAATTTTTCATTAACAATTTTCCACAGTGATTGCTCGAAAGATTAGGGTACTTATAATTACAGATAAGTATGGATATGATATGGGTATGGGTATGGATATAGATATGTATATGGATATATATGGATATAGATAACTACTTGTATTTGTATCCATAAGTTATAAATGTTTAAATCCAAACTTGGTACTCACAAAGTTGTACATATTCATAAGGGCTGAGAAAAGTGGAAATTACAGAAGTAATTTTGTATGTGACCCAATTTCTCTGGGAATCTGGTGAATTTTCTATCAAGTAAAATACAAAGGCCCTGGAACCACAGAAATGTAAAGTTCCCAAAACTTAGAAATCATGCAGGATAGCCCATTCATTTCACAGATGATTGTACCCATGATCACCGTTGCTATTGCTTTAGCATTTTGCACTTTGGTTCCATTTTGAGTATTTATCATGGTATTGACTGACCTGGAAGATGTAAAGTTAATTTCCCTTAAAACTCATCTGTGTTATTTTTAATCAGCTAAGGCAGTTAAGTCAGCTTATTTTCCTCTCATGCCATTTCACCTAATTCCCCAGCATAGTTCTGCAATCCACGGTCCAAGGCTAAATACAAGTACTACTTTTCAGAGAAGAATTTATTGAAAAAATCCTCTCTACTCCAACTACATTAATGATTTAATGATTAATGATTTAGTGTGTGTGTGTGTGTGTGTGTGTGTGTGTGTGTGTGTGTGTGTGTGTCTGATGAATTTTTGTGGGTGGTACTAGTTATCACTATTCACAAATATCTGGCATATTGATTTGTCCCTGTACATGTAATCTTGCTTTTGTGAGCATTAACACAGTGCCGGTAAGCGACATTTACATAATTCATATTACATTCTGGGAACCATTTTGAGGGCTCTCCTGTAGATTTTCCCACTTATTTTTTACAGGAGCCTATGAGGAAAGAATTCTTTGAGTCCCATGTTAAAGACAAAGAGAGTGAGGCACACCGAGAAAGCAAATTTCCCAAGATCCCAAGTCCTTCAGCAATGCTGCTTGTTCTTTATGTGGGTACAAGTCTCACTGAGTCTGTTCTCTTGTATAATCTTCATTCTAAAAATACTGCTTATGTCTTTTTGACTAGAGAATAAACAAAAGCATGTCTAGAGTGCTGGAAACATTGCCTCTCATTGTCTTCTTCGATACCGGCACAGTCCCTGTAATAAATTGCCAGAATTTCACAGGTGAATCGTGAGGAGGTAAAGCCATATGTTCTTTTGTTTACCAAAATCACCTTCTCTTTAATTCATTGGCTGAACTTTTCTAGCCACGACCCTAAAATCTTCCCAACAACCAAAACAACAATAACCATCTTTGTTTTAGCCTGAGTGGTGGTAGAAAGATTCACTGTGTTCTTGGGAAGAAGACATAAAGCTTCACTTGCTATGGTCCATAAAGTATCCAGAATAATTCTATGCATAGTCATTAAAGAACTCTATAAAAGGCACTGAATGTTGAGACCACTCAAGCAATCTGATTGCTTAATTAAATCTCTAGAAATGCTCAATATGCACCAGCTGAAACTGTGTCACCCATGGAAAGAGCGGCATGCCTTCTTTTTCTTTCTCCCTTTTCAGTTTTAGTTTATAATACCAATAATGACCTTAGCCCTGACTTTCTCCTGGAGATTAATGACTAGCTAGGCTTTATGGCCCTCTACTGCCCCTTCAGTGGACTACCAACTCCTTCCAACTTGCCATTCATCTTCTGCAAAACACTCCTCATCTTACCCTGGCTTGCTAAGGAATTCTGGTGTTTGTCAAAGCTGTTGGGGATTGGTTTGTGAATAGTGATTTGTGGATTCTTGGAAACCCTGTGGCAATATTGACATGGCTGAAGAGGATATCGTGACTAACCTCTGAGGTAGCCTTTGATACATTCCGTGTGTACACAAAGAGCTTGCTTCTCTTTTCTCTGAATTTCTGTGTGATTTTCTTTTTTAAAAAAGTATCTTACAATAATGTTTTCTGCTGTTAAAGCTTTGTTCTCCTG
Source organism: Arvicanthis niloticus (assembly GCF_011762505.2). Classification (NCBI taxonomy): domain Eukaryota; kingdom Metazoa; phylum Chordata; class Mammalia; order Rodentia; family Muridae; genus Arvicanthis; species Arvicanthis niloticus. The sequence goes on along the minus strand of NC_047664.1, from coordinate 48,785,726 downwards.
TCTTTTGGGATGCGATGTTTTTTAAATGAGATTATATCTCATTCTGTCACCTATAATGGTCTGGGATTCACAGTATTGTTGGGGTGAACCTTGGACTCACAGCAATCCCCCTGCCTCATTTTCCAGTGTACTAAGATTAGACACAAGTCACTACACCCAGCATTGGTATGTTACCTTCTGAAACCAATGTATGTACATAAGCCATTTTCAAATTACCACAAACCCTTTTGAAGTCAGACATGATAATATTACCTCTAAGAAAATAATTCTGAATACTATCCTGTGTAGGCAAGTTTTGTCTGTTGCTGAGCCTTCTAGTATTATTGGAGTCATTTGCAAATGGTTCCAATCCTGTTTCTGCTTCCTTTGCTTTATAGTTGCCAAAAGATAGGAAACCCCTTAGCCTGTGGTCAGTTTCCTTAACTTCACAGCATGAACAAACCTGCAGCTTCCACTTTCCATGTCTGCACTGCTGGTCCAGTTGTGCAAACCTGTATCACTGGTCTGAATGTCACTACTGTAACAGTGTCATGATATTTGCACCTAACATTTGAATAGTGCTTTAATACAGAGAGTGTGGAGCTAGGGAGTTGGCTCCATTGCTAGACTGCTAAAGATCTGAATTTGATACCTAGGATCTGTATAAAAATATCTGAGTACAGACACTCAAGGGTACCTGTAATTCCAGAATTGGGGAGGTAGAAAACTGAAGGATTCTTGGGACTCCCTGACCAACCAGTCTAGTCAAATTGGTGAGCTTCAGGTTTAGAAAGAAACCCTGTCTGAAGACATAATGTACACACTAATAGAGAAAAACGCCTGATGGAGACCTCTTTGCTTCCATATCATATTTGCACACTTGCACATGCATGCATGTGAATAACACACATACACACATACACACATACACACATGCACACATACATGCACACATGCACACACACACACACATTACAGGATGCTTCCTAGGATTTATGATTAATCTTGTTCTACAGAAGAGGAAAATAGAATGACTTGCCCCAGATCATATATTCAATAAAGACAGAGGATATTCTGGATTTTAAAACTCTAAATGCCTCTTTCTTGGAGTTTTCAATTTTCCTTCTTCCAAAGAGAATTTGCTGTTTGCCCTTTTATCCCTTACATATCTCTCCTCCTGTGTCAGAACAAGTGAAGGGTCTTACACAATATCAGTCTCTACCATGAGCTGTGAGAACTTTCTCACATATCATTTCCTGTTATCTCCACAGTGTAATGAAGCAAGAGCTGCTGCTCCATCCCAGAAGAAAATGCTGTCACTCAAGCAGGTCAAGTGTGGTACTGGCATCCAGGCTCCCACAGAGATCATGCTAGTGTTTGTGCTCTGGCTACTGTGTCTGGCCTGTCAATTCTTTGTTGATGTTTTATGATTTGGTAATTTTTTTCCTGTTGCATAATATCAACAATAGCAGATCAGTGAGCTGACAATGAAATCTTTGACAACTCAGAACAAATCATTTTCCATGTGGTTGTTGACCACAAATAAATGAAAATATTCCCAGTTGGATGGTCACTCAAATAGATCCATCTTTAGAACTGGCATGGAATAAACTTGGATAGTCATTTCAAATATGACTTAACCTAGCAAGTATTTTCATATTTTTAATTTTTCTCAACTGTGACATTGAGTGACATCATACAATTCAAAGGCAGTTGGTTAGTTAGATTTCTGTAAAGTTTGAATCCTGGGCTAAAATCATAGAGGGCATAATCTTAATAAATTTGCTGTGGGGTGAGACAATTCATTTATTTAGTCCAGTTCTATCCTTAGGTGTAAGGCAAATCCAAAAAGGCTAGGCAACTTGCTCTAAACTTTGAGTAGCAGTTGGTTTCTTTCTTCTTCTGCCAGAGAGTTGTTAATGGGTATATATCAACCATGTCCTGGGGACTCTCTTAGGCTCCAGGAATCACATCACACTCCCCTGTGGGGCTGATACTGAGCTAGGGCTGCCTTCAGAGAACTTAGGGTCTAACACATAGACACTGGGGTCTTTGTCCTAACATCACGCCATTATCAATTATTCTGGTCTTCACTTGGAAGCAATGCCCCTGCCTGAACTCACCCTGAGTCCAGGTTGATGCTGACATAACATCATACACTTAATGATGGTGCAGAGAACACCATCCATGCACACAATTCCTAGCCAGGGCTTTCTCTTATTCTGCTAAATCAGGGTAGAATAAAATAAATACAGAACTTTGAAGTGCCCATCATATAATCCCAGGCTAACCTTAGGCATAGATTGGCACACCTGCCATGTTCCTAAAGTTTCTTTTTCCTTGCAGTTTGACTCCAATGCAGACCTCTGCAGAGGTGACAAAGAGCCCTGGAAGTCTTAACACCCTTTCTTCCTTCCTCTTCTCTGAGCCTTACTGTGTACAACTTATTCTGTGATATGAAGGATGTCCTCTTAAGCACATCCTCTTAAGGTCAAAGTCAGGTAAAGTACAGAAGTGATTTCAAGCATGCACCATGGAGAAGGAAGGAAATCTTGAGAAATAAGATTGTTCTGTCCATATTCAAGTTCTTCATCTGTATGATCTTATTATACAGCCTCAGGAGAATACAAACATAAACGCAAAACCAAACAAAACTCCAGCACCTTGGAACTCTAGGTTCCATAGTAATTTGTTTTATGCTGAGAGTTTCCTCCCAAGTCTCCATACTCTGGAGAACTTGATTTGCCATCAATATTTAAAATGAAAATAAAGTAGTTCTTAAGAAGGAAGATCACTTAAAACATAGTGCTACTTGAATGTCAAAAAGCCATTATGTTTAATAGCATTTTTTAAACTATTAAAGTTGAGTGGTTACTTTTTATTTTGCATTTACTCACTCATGGGAGACATTTATTTAGTCTTGTATGCTACAAATAGTGATTCTGTTAGTACAGAAGATTCTGTTCTTAAATAATGGTCTCATTTCTATAATATATCTTAGAGTAAGATATTCATATATTACAGAGGAATGAAAATGCACAAACTGTTAAGAGGACAGAAATGCTGTAAAACTTATGCCCATAAAGCTACAGACTTGCAAAATCAAGATGTGTGAGAATCCTTGACTTGGCAAGTATGTTTTAGTTTAACCACCTTTCGGGGGAATTGGCAACATTAACAACAAAGAAAAAAATGTTTAAATTATCCTGTTGATAAGTCTCTGATACCATTCCCTTCTGTGACATAATTTAGAAATACAAAAGCTGAAAAGTCTGGAACATAAACCTTCAAATTTGAGAGAGAAGGGGGGAGGAGGGAGGTAGAAAGAGAGAGAGACCCAGAAAAAGAGATTCTTGTATATGAGAACATTGTGATTACATAGTTTTCACTTTTGCCAACCATCTACCAAACGCTTTCTTCTTCCCACACCCTTTCAGAACCATGGCTTCTTGTATAATTGTTGCTGAATGGATATCTCTCTTTCGTTCTTTTTTCTCTCTTCCTTTCTTCCTTCCTTCCTTTCTTTCTTTCTTTCTTTCTTTCTTTCTTTCTTTCTTTCTTTCTTTCTTTCTTTCCTTTTTGAGTCTCCTATCAGATGCACAAAGTTAATTCTTTGAGTTTTAAATCAGAGAACACTATAAATTTCAGACTCAAATGGCACCATATCCTGAGTCTGCATTATTCTGAGTACAAATCAGAAATATAGAATGCACTGTGAGCAGCCAAGGGCACAGATGTGTGACATGGGGGCACAAAACATGTGCTTCTTTTGTAGACAGTAAACTTACTTGAGTATCTGCAGATCTGGGGTTTCATAGTGACCTTGTGAGTGGTAACTTTTAATGAAAAGAGCCACTGGTGATTGAATGCCTAGTGGATGGCAGGCATTATGTCCTAGACTTGATAATTTCATCTGAAGAGAAGTGACAAGCTAGAATTTGCCCATGTTTCTGATCTTCAGCTCTGCTTCTTTGGTGTTGTGAAATTTATCAATGAAATAGAGGAGGCTTCTGAGTTCTAGTACTGACACCGTGGAGAGAGACCTTCTTTGCTGGGGAGGTCAATTTTAGGATATTTAGTCATCTCTGGCTCTTCTCATTAGATGAGAAGAACAGTTCCTTCCCCAGAGTTGTGACAACCTAAAATGTTCCCAGATATGGCTAAAGGTCCCCTGTGAATCAATGAGAAGCACTGGGGTAAATGAAGATGACTTCCGGTTGCTCCCGAAGCCATCTTCTCAGGGTTAGACCTTGCAGAGATAAAGATGTTTGGCATAGACTGGATCTGTTCAGGGAGATAGCCTGTCTTTGCAGCTATCTCTGTGATGTCATCCCGGAAGCCAGGAAAATTTACCATTTCTGATTGGTCGGCTCAGATCACATCCTAGCATCACACAAGATAAATAAGAACTGGGGGAGAGAGAGAGTATTCGACACCCCCAGTTGCCAGCAAAACCAGGATGAGGGCATCTCAAGGTGGTGGAGAGACCACTGATGACAAAAAGCCCGTGTCTGTGGCAGAAATATTAATCATGGTTATTTCCCCAACAACTCTCTGAGGCACACAGAGAGTAACTAAACAGCCCAAGGTCGCAGGGCTAAGGGGTAGTTTGTTATGCAGTCATTTTATTACCTGAGTCAAAGTAACAGGTAATGAATAGCATAGAATAAAGTGCAGGCTTCACGTGCAATTCCAGGGCTGTGAGAGTTAACAAACGCCCACGCCCAACATCCAAATGCATTTGCTGGGCCTCCCTGCTGCTCAGTGACTTGTCTGTCACTGATTCTAGAGGACAGGGTGAGAGACATGCTTTCAGGAGTCTGATATAAAATTCAAATTAAGATATTTCTCTCTCCAGTTATAGTGACAAAAATGGCCGAATGATGTGTTTACATCGATGTCACTTCGACATTAGCACTTTCTTCTGGCTCATTAGGAGTTAACTAGGCTTTTTTTTTTTTTTTTTTTTTCTAACTTAGGAAAGCTGTGGTAATGTCTGCAACTGTTAACTGTTGGGAAATGTGCTCTGAATACTAAACCACTGGCTCACCAACAGACTTTGGGTATTCAGTGTGCTTCTAAGAGAAGAGGGGAGCCGCTAAGTAGGAAATGCACTCTACTTTTAAGTGATTTATTTCTTCCAGGAGATTTGAAGTATTTGTTCAAAGTTCCAACCTGCTGGTTGAATTTCTAATAATAATAAAATTTATACAAGTTCCTGTGCCACAGACCCAGAAAGACCTGAAGCTAAGACTTTATGTAGTGATGAGAACTTGGGCAATCAGCTACAGTCACGAGCCATCAATATTCCCATTTTAATTGGAGGCCTTTGCTAATCATACCCAGACAGGGTATGTGTCACAGTATCTCAAGAGATTTCCACTCAATATTGAGCTCAGAGTTGATTTACTTACATTGGATAGAGAGGAAACATGAATGTCTTTGTGAGATACATGCATTGGTTTTATTCTACGTGTGTGTGTGTGTGTGTGTTGGTGGGCATAAAATGTGATGCATGTGTGGAGGTCAGAGAACAACTTCCGGAACTTGGTTCTCTCTTTCCACCATGTGGTCGTCAGGCTTGACAATATTTACCTATTTAGCCACCTTGCTGGCTCACAGGACATTCAAAGCCATGAAAGGAAGGAGAGGAGAGAAGAAATATTTTCTGATCTATGCTCTCTGGGGATAGCTAGAACCTTAGCTCTCTTTATCTTTGGGAGTTGATATGTGTTGCACAAATGCTACTGCTACTTCCCACAAGCATCCTTAACAAGTTAACACATTTCCTTAGAAACAGCTGCCATTTTGAATGGTTATCATTTACTTCTCAACCTCAGGGTGACTCTTGCAAAGCGTGAAGGTAATGAGTGGGGGATACCTCATTACTCGAATTTAGTGAAAGTATTGCTCACTCGTGGGGTCTTTTTGGTGAGTTATTATCTTGAAGATATGAGAGAGTACGGACAAGAAGAGGACAGGAGCAGCAGCATGCTCTCTTTTACCTCTAAAGGACCAGTACCTGTGCAAAAGCATTTCTGTGAAACCTGTTCCAGAACCACAGAAAGCAGCTGCACAGAATCTTGGGAGAAATAGCTTTAGCTTCCTATAATTTTTTTTCAGTGTTTAAGGACTGCACTGAAGGAATGTGAAATCAAGATGATTGACATTGCTAAGCTCTGCTTTTTCCCCCCACTTAATGCTGCACACATGGTCTTTTAAAAAAGAGCACTCCACACGCAAAACATAATTGCTCCCTGCTTCTGCAAAGGTTTGCCTTCGATAGAGTTGCATTTTCCTGATAGAACTGATTAAAATAAATTAAATGAACCACTCACTTATTCTTCCAGTTTGCAAACTTTGAAATTTTTAACAGGCCTTTTACACAGGCATACACTGTGCAGCTCCACATATTATGGTGGTTCGCATTATAAGTACACAGTTGAAAATGTTTTAACTGATAACAATGTTTTCAGTAAAGTGGGGTGGAGGAGTGATGATGCAACATCTAATGCACAGGCTATCAAACCTCTGCTGCTTGACCATCAAGCCAGGTACTTTTTGATGCCTTTTCAAGTCTGCTGGCTCACCCCCGGACTGTCCAGTCCTCTAAGATGTGAGCTGTCTTGGAGAAAATGTTATTTTCTTTCCAAGGTTTCACATAAACATCCCATACATGTCGATGACAGAAGAACTAAATTCTTGGGCTGGGCTCCCATTCCTATGTTTTCTGTAATCGTTATGTTGGCTCCTTAAAATCAACAATATGTATATTGATAGGTGTATGTCTGCCTAGATGCATGCATACATCCTGTACCTTACAATGTTATATCATACTATTAGTTATATAGAATTCTTTTTGTATTATAACCATATTACCATTTTGGATTGCCTTCATATTATATTATTAACTATTTTCAATCTGTGTGCATTGCTAAGATAAGCTTGTTCCAACACTTTTTATGAGGCAGTCTCAACAGATCTTGCTCGTGGCTTATACCGCTTATGAACACATATATTATTTTAGTGGTAATCCATGTCACACCACATAAAATACATCGGAGTTTTTAAAAATGTTGCAGAATAATACCTGCTTAACTTAATGTAACTTACTGAGTTTGTGGCAGTTACGTTTTCTCTTTTAGAAATATCCAGGCATTGATCAAATAAATGACTGCAGAGTGACTATAAACCAAAGTGAGGAAAGAGAAGAGGAAGAAGAGAAAATGCCAAACAAGACAGAGTGGCAGGAAAACAGCATAAAAAAAAAATCTACTCATTTTCAGTTTTTTTTTTTCCTAAATCAGACCGTATCTCACTGTATGTTATCACTTGGTATGATTGGCCTTAACTATGTGGTTGACTTGAGGGTTTTTTTCTCCACTTCTGAAAAATTTGGGGGAGTTAAAGGGAGGTGGTGAGGTTGTAAAACATTCTAATCAGGTTTTCTTTGGGGTCTCGCTGCTGGGAGAATGTCTTATGGGTAAATTTCCACTCTCTCAGCAGGGTGTGTTTTGCATGAACTGAGTCCCAGGAGAAAATGTTATTCCACACAACAAAGCCCTGGCAGTGACTCGGATTAAACTGACCAGGAGGAGGGAGGAAGACACCGACCTAGGGGAAGGAGGACAGGACACAATTTACTTTCTAAAAACTGACTACAGCTCTCTGGGAAATGAAAATCCTCCCAGCTCTCTGTTTCCCTGCCATGCTTTTTGTATAAAAAAAATTATTTTCCATGTGTCATAAAGATTTTCGGGGATGAAATGAAGATTCTTAGACAAGGGAAGAAAAACCATGAGTCTTTCTCAGAGAAAATAACAAAACAAGTCTTTGTCACCTACTGCTGTTAGTTATAACAAATGTAATTGGCAGGCTAGCTAATTTCATAAAGCCATTATTGTCTCTCTACCAGAAACCAGACCCTAAAATGTACTGATTGGAAAGAGATTGCTTACTTGAGTCTGAGTGCTTCAAACACTACAGAACCTAAAAAATGGATTTTTCTTGAATATACTAAACCAACTTGAACGACAAACGCCTTTCCTTTGCCAAAAGGCTAGCGATTTACAGACCATGGCTGCCCTGCTGTTTTCTATTGTTTCAAAGCTCCTTGATCAAATGATATAGGTCTACAATGTGAGCCTTTTAATTATCTTTTTTATTATTCTAACATGCACCAGGGTCCTAAACTTCCCCGGGATTTATCGATAAGGGCGTCTTCCACTTGTACTACCCCATTTCATTGCTGTTTTTATAATGGTTTCTAACTAATAAAATGTTATCTTATTCATTTTGTTTATATGTAATAAATCAGATGCCTTCCCCTTCTTTGCAAGGCAGATCTAGCTGGGAGAGACTGTCTCAATGTGTTAAACCCATGACGTCTTTTGCATACAAATAGAAATTAGTACAAGAGCATTTCATTAAGGAAAGTATTGCTGCTTCTGCCTGACCTAGGGAAAATTAATATTCTAAATACAAAATCACGTGACTCGGGTCTGTATCTCTGCACCAACTGAAGCTATAAAAAGATGCCTGGAAAAAAAAAAAAGGCTGGGTTTCTCCTTTATTCCAATATCAGTATAATTTCCTTGGTGAAGGAGACAGAACGGATGGAAAAATGGTTGGTGTGATTTTGCAGGCAGCTGTTAACCCCAGATGTTATATTTATTCACCAAATATTTATTAAGCCCTCAGGACAGATGTGGGGTGGGGTTGTGCAAGAGACATGCCCCCACCCAAAAATTTGTATTTTTTTTCCCAAGGATAAATAGAAAACAAACATGATTATGTCAACAAATACCACTTGTGAATTGTGAAGAGAATTGAGAATATATAGTATTAGGTTTCATTCACCTCCCCCACCTCTCTCTCTCTCTCTCTCTCTCTCTCTCTCTCTCTCTCTCTCTCTGTGTGTGTGTGTGTGTGTGTGTGTCTTTTGAAGATTGGCAGGAGGAAAGAGAAAAGAGATTAATGGAATATATTTGATTCAAAGGCGAAAGCATGGACGATTTGAAGGCAGGGATTCAGCAAGAGGGGAGGAGGCGACCAGAGGTGAGTTGGGGAATAATAAAGCGTAATGATATAAATGTGTGAAAATGTTAAAGTGAAATCCATTAGCTTACATGTTTAAAAGAAGTTTTAAAAAATAGTCTCCCCAGATCTATCCTTCAGCTGCTCTGCCTGGTCTTAGGGACAAGGGCAGCTTGGAGAGGAGGTTACTACAGCAGCTTCCAGGCTCCTGTGACTGAGATGCTGAGCAGTGCTGGGAGCCACAGCTCCATCCACACTCAGCAGAGGGAGGCGAATGCTTAGAGCTGATGGGAGGTGCTACATTTCTTCCGGAGTGTTGCAAAGCTTTGAGGCCAAGGGCAACATGACCAAAAACATGGAGTTGAGAAGAATCATGTTAAAGGGAAAGGATGGTTAGCTTCAGGCTGCAAGGACGGGAACTTCAGTGGCTAGGAAGAAGGCAGGAAAAGTGGGTTGGAGGCTTTGTTATGGTAGTTTTTGTACTTTGGCTGAGCATTGGTAATATTGTAGGAATTTAAAAACTGAGGTTATAGTGTACATGGTTAGTACATGGAGAGGATCTCTCGGCTGAATCCCTAATTTCAGTTAACCATGGTTAACATTGGTCCAAAGATTTGAAATGTAAACTTTTAGAAATAAACAATCCTGAACTTTAACATTGTGCCCCACCTAAGCAGCATGATAACACCCTGCACACTTGTGCTTTACAGTATGGGACATGAACCATCACTTACTGTAAATGCCACTGACTTGTTAGCCCCTTAGTTGCTTTCATGGCTACCAGACCAAAGATGCAGTGTTACAGGGTTTGTACAAAACTTCTCCTAGTGTACTACTAGGCTGGCCCTAGGTCACCTACACCACTAGGCTTACCTCATTATTCCACATAGGCACTGCATCTTCACAACATCACCAGAAAGGAGAAGCATGGTAGAAACACACACGAGAAAGTTCATGTAGCTCTTATTATAAACTATAGTTCTTTCTATTGGTTATTGCTGTTATTCTTTTACTGTGACTAATCTGTAAAATAAATTTGATCATAGACATATAAATAGAGGAGGGAAACTATCTATTTAGGGATTAGGACAAGGTGCAGTTTCAAGACAATTGAACCTCAATTTATTTTTAGATACCCATCTCCAGACACTCTATAGTTCTAAGGAAAGTTGAGCCTCCTACTAAGGCTGGACCCCATTAAGCCTTATCCCCACTACCTCTTAACATGTCCCTATATCTAATTTGTCTGATTACTTGGGCTAAAGCCAGCTGGTTTATTATTCAACATAGTTACAGACAGTAGATTAGAAGTGCATATATGAGTTACTCCCACAGTTTAGTAGCGAAAGGGTGAGTGGGAAGGCAAGGTGGACTTCTGGGGGAAATAGTTTTTGCATTCTTGGAAGAGCTATTGAAAGGACAGCCTGTTCCCTACAGAAGTCAAGAAGTGTAAATGTCCAATTATCAGTGAATGCATACATACCATGTGTGTTCTTTTGTGATTGGGTTACCTCACTCGGGATGATATTTTCTAGCTCCATCCATTTACCTAGGAATTTCTCAAGTTTATTGTTTTTAATAGCTGAGTAATATTCCATTGTGTAAATTTACCACATTTTCTGTATCCATTACTCTATTGAAGGGCATCTGGGTTTCTTCCAGCTTTGGGATATTATAAATGAGCTATGAACATAGTGGAGCATGTGTTCTTGTTATATGTTGGAGCATCTTCTGGGTATATGCCCAGGAGTGGTATAGTTGGGTCCTCAGGTAATGCTAGATACTATAGAAATGCATTAGCTTGAAGAAATTAACTAATAAGTTATGAGTCCTTGTCATTGAGGCATCTCATTGACATGAAATATTTATTTTGTACTCATTTGAACATTTTAACAGGATTTCATCATCTGGACTGCCCAGCTCTTAAACACTTTGCTATTGGAACAGAAGCCAAAAGAAGAGGGCAGCTATTTTCTGTCTTTACTTGCTGACAGCAAGATCTTGGACCAAATTTTGAGTGTGATTTTCTTTGAGTGGATTATGAAAAATAATGCAAAGAGATAGGGATAAACAGACAAGATTCATGGTGTGGTATCTGATGTTAGTATCTGAGGCATCTTTGTGTCTAGCAGTACAGAGTGCTGAGAAGGACATCAGGGTCTCTGTGGGTGCTACAAGATCTTGGCTGTGATCAGACATCTTAATCATTTCTTTATTTTTAAAGTTTTTATTGATTGTTTGTAAATATTTCACATTATGCACCCCAGTTCCACTCATCTCCACATTCCTCCATATCCACCCTCTGCTCTTGCAACCTTTTCCTCAAAGAAAACAATAAAACCACAAACAAACAAACAATCTCACCATGGAAGCTGCAGTATGTCCCGGTGTGTCACACACGGTGTGTCACGGTGTGTCACACTCTTTTACCCAAACAGTTCTCCTTGCAAATACTCATTGCAGTGTGTCATTAGTCTGTTTGAGACCTCTGGCTTCTGCTACACTATCAGTACTGGATCCTCACTGGGACTCCTCTTGGATATCATGTTACTGTCATCTCTCATGGAGATTCTGAATCTTTGGTTCTGGAGAACCAGCTCTTTCATGTGCTATAGCTCATTGACGAGGTAGATGTTGGGGAGCCAATTCAAAGGCCTAGATCTAGGCCTGGATGGTTGCTGAGTTGATTAGCCTGACACTTCTCCAATGCTCATGCCATTGAGACCAGCAATCCAGCACTGCCCAGATGAGTTGCAGAACCAGCTCTCCCAAGTGCTGCAGCTGGTGAGAGGCAGAGCCAACTGTCCTATTCTCATGCCCTCACCCTTTGGGCCAGCTCTCCCATGATGCCCAGGCTCTTGAGCCTGTTGCTTCACTCATCAGATGCATTCCTTAACCATCCTATGCATTTACTTCCTACTTAATACTTAAGTCAATAAGAGTTGATTTCTATTGTTTGAAACTATCAACCCTGAGTAGACCAAAATAGGCTAGAATTTCAGATGTAGAGATTTGAGCTTTATACTGTTATAGCATTGGTAGGATTATTAAAAAGTAAACTTGGAAAGAAATCAATATGAAATCTTCCCTCTTATTCTTCCTAAATCATCAAAAAGCCTAATACCCAGCTGTGAAACTCACGTTAAGGCAAAAAAAAAAAAAAAAAAAAAAAAAAAAAACCAAAACAACAAAACAAAAAACAAACAAACAAACAAAAAACCACAAAAAACAAGCCCTTATTTTACAGTCCTTTGAGTTTGGCCACAATCCAAACATGATGCTGCTTAGAAAATGTTATTTTCAATGTGTCAACTTGTCTCCTGGTAGTCTTCACTGTACATGGAACCCAGGAAAATGTTGACTTTAAGCCAATGCACAGAGCTAGCTCTTTACATCTAAAATGTGCCCCAGCCCTTTGCTTTAGCTCACTCATGCGATGTAGTACTTATGAGAGCATTGTCTAAATCTCTGAAAAGGGCATCTTTTCCTGTTATCAGTATTTGTATGAGCTGTAGTTAATACAACGTTTTCTAATCTGGAAGGCCGTTTTAATAGAGAACATTGTTAGGAAACAGCTGGAGTCTACCAGGACTTTTGTGCCATGGCTTTTGGGGTAGGATGGAGGTTTTCATGGTTCATTTCACATTGTAAAACAAAAACAAGGATAAGATTAAAAAAAAAAAAAAACAGCAATGGATAAAAACAAATTTGAAGGAGGGACATTGGAAATTAGGCCTAATGACATCAAAGAACATTTATCAAGCATCTTGCTTCAGTCTACGTACAGGAGTGCATGGACCATTGCTGAAAATATTCAGTGGGAAGGAATGCTGAAAGACATGTAGAAGTCTGTTATAGGAATGGCAGCCCTGGGTGATGGTATATATGCCAATTATTTGTTCTTGGATTAATTCTTTCAGTTTAGGGCCTTGGTATAGTTTTGTAGAGACATACTTTTCTCAGATAAGTATTTCCATTCCTCACTGGATCTTTGGAGAATGTGACTTGAAGTCCCAGAGCACACTGCTCTCCGCATTCCTCACAATTATAGGAGGACAGTAAAGTACCTTAAAAGGCATTGGTTGTAGAGTCCAGGCATACCTGGCTTCTAATCCCAGTGCCTTTCTTCACTAGCGTTTCTTATATGTTCCATACTAATTTTATTTTCATGACCTTTTATTGCTGGGATAAATGTCTGGCAAAAATTAAATATCATCACTCATAGTTTCAGCCCATGATTGGTTTGCCCTGTTGTTCCAGACAAGGGGGAAAGGCAGAGCATCATAGGGGCAGGAGAATGTGGAGGAAAGGAGTTGCTTGCACCATGGTAGCCATGAAACAGAGTGACAAAAGAAGATCTAGGATAAGTATATCTTTCCAGGACATGTTATCAGTGACACTTTCATTACTGAAGCTCCGCTGTCCAGTTTCATTACCTCCCACTAACATTTAAAGTCTGATCGAACAATAGATTAATTCATTGCTGTAGGTAGAGTCCTCATGATTATTTCCCAAAATTGTCACCTCTGCATACTGCTGCATTAGAGACCATACATATTCAATCCATATATTCAGGGGCTACATTGTATATGAACTGCAACATCATCATAATTATCTCATCTCTACTGAGTTGTAAAGACTCATTCATTCATTTTGCAGACATTGCTTGTTTACTTTTTACATGTCAAGTGAGTAAAACAGGACAAAACTTTGTCTTCTAGTGGGTTAGATGAGATTTTTTGTTTTGCTTTTATCTCCCTAGGATCATCTGGGGTTTGTGTATAGATAAGCACCTAACAATAGATATCAAATTGACGTTCATTCCTTTCCACCTTTCTGGCCTCCAAGTGGATATATGGCTCTGAGATGATCTGATGAGGGCAGAGCAATTAGAGTAGGCTGTGGGTAGGGTGGCTGGAAATGCAGAAAGTTCCTCTAAGCGGGAAGTTAGGCACGATGGATGTGGCTACAGCAGCTCATTAAAGGCCTTCTTTACGGTTCCCCACAACGGCCCCAAAAGACATGAGAAAGTCCATGGGTTTTTATAGGCTTTAATGTCATGGCGGATGGTGGATGGATCTGGATACACCCCTGTGAAACTCAGGGCAGACCTGAATTAAATAGGGAGGGAGAAAGGGGGGAGGGTCTGGGGAAGAATGTTTAATTGGCTCCACCCTCTGGCCTTCAGGCATCTCCTTAGTATGTAAATCTCTCTAGGGCCTGAGGCCTGTAGTCATGCCCTCTACCTGTGCTTTTTGGGTGGGGCTGCATTGCCCTGAATGTGACTGAACAGTGCAGGTCAATGTAGTTCTATGCCATGTGTTAGGAGCCTGGATTCTGAGAGCACGGCGGAATAGATGCTGGTCCCTTACAGGCAATGGACATCTGTTGGGTCTCCAGGCTTTCCAGGCAGCGCTTCGACCAAAACCAGCAAGCCATCCTATCACAGTCCTACAGTAGACGATAACTTCCTTAAGGACATATATTGAATCTGGTTAACAGTATCTTATCTCATAGGAGCTTTGGAGAAGCAACCCTGGAGTTCTTTTGATGGCTTGAGCAGGCATGAGTGTATTCATGAATAGCCAGAGGGCAATGGTATTCTCTCCTCAAAAGGCAAGTCTAACCCAGGTCCTCTTCAACAAACCCTTGGAGCATGTATTTCTTTATTTTCCTTACCTAATGTTTTCCCTCCCCACCATTCCCTGCCTCCCCCACAGCAAGAGAATAAAACAATAAAAGTAAAAACCTTTCAGTTCTCAGACAAATCTCTCCCCTCTTCTCTTCCTCCCTCCTCTCTCTATCTCTGCAAAGGAAAAAATGTTCTAAACTTTACACTCACATATTTGAGCAGGAAGGGGATTCTACTTGAAATAGAAATCAGAAATCAGGGCACTGGCTCCCACATTCACCAGCCATTTTTACACTTGTGATCTATACATCGTCTTCCATTTTTATTTTGTAATTTTATGAAAGTCAAACTAACTGTTCATCTAGAAAATATAAGCTAGTTAATGAACAAATTTAGTCCATGTTACAAGCAAAATATAGTAAGTTAAAAATGTCAGAGAATAATAGTGGACAATTCCCAGAATCCACAGGCATAAATATCAATGGGCATGGTCCTGGTGACAAGTAGCAAACGAACAGATGTGAATTAATCTCTTTACCCAACAAATTTAATTTTCTCCAGGTGCCTTACACTCTTGGAACAACAAAGAAAAGCTAGGGAAAGTTTTGGTCTCTTATCTTTCCTGTTCAGCTTTTGTGGTTGTGTGTGTGTGTGTGTGTGTGTGTGTGTGTGTGTCTGTCTGTCTGTCTGTCTGTGTCTGTGTGCATCTGTGTATGTGTGTGTGCATGCAAGTGCATGCATACCTCTGTGGGCAGGTGGAAGCCAGAAGAGGATGTCAAGTGTCCTGCTCTGTTACTTTCCACATTACTTCTTTGAGACAGGATCCCTCATTGGACTTGGAACTACGTTGTCAGCCATCAAGCCTAGGGGTCCTCTTTTCTTATCCCCCTTCACAATGTTGGAATTATCAGCATACACATAGCCACCTTCTCTTGTAGGTCCCTGGGATTTAAACTTAAGCCCTAATGCTTGGATCCATAGCCCCTTACATAGTTAATATTTTTTGTTTCCTTGTGATACTAAGAGTTGCATCTTGGACCTTGTCCATGGTAGGTAAGCTCTCTACTATCTAGCTATACACCTAGACCTCTCCTGTTTAGTTTTGAAGGGGTTCCATGGAAAATTGTTTCTGGAAAATTCTATTGTGTTTCACATACAGTTTACCAGCAAGTAGAAGACAAGTAGAAGACAATGTGTTTCTGTTTGCATGGCTAGAAGTTTTTTCTTTTCTCTCACATGAGAACATCAATGCTCCCAATGTGAGCAAGAGTTGAGAAGTTTCCTAGGCATACAATTATGGTAGCTTGGAAGAATTACTGTGAAGCTTGAAAGCTGCTTCCATGTTATTTTTCACTCTTGAGCTGTGTAAGCAAAGCCATTTCTTATATAGATATAATCTCTGTATATGATGTGTCACTTGTGTAAAAAACAATGTTGATGACATTGGAATATGACATCATCATTGCCATACACAAATATGTTGAGTCAAATTCATAGCTCTACTGAAACATATGTGGCCACAGATTGGCTACCAATACCAATACCAGCATTCTTTGAATTTTGTAGGGCATTTATAAAGGAGGCTGTGCACAAATTATTTCCTCTTTCTCGTTAGAGAACATTAAGATTGGAGGAGCAAATTATCCATCTCAGGCTCACTAAATAAAATCCAGGCAGGAGCACAACAGAAACCCACATCTCCTGCACTTAGACAATATCTCCCTCCACTGCTTCCTAGGATAGCTGCCTGTACTTGGGCAGAACCAAGGAGCTCCACAATGGTCGACAGAGCTGTTAGTCCTAGTGTTGAGTAGATTGCAGTTCAATTCCATGGAGGAGCTCCTAGGCAGCTACTGTTGCCAATGCCTGGACTTGAGCCAGACACGTAGTTCTCAATGTTGACCCACCCAAGTGTCCTGAGCATAAGAGAGCATTAGAGTTCACTTGGCCTTAAACCAATGTCCTGATCACAGAGCCCTAAGACCTGGCTCTCCTGCTCACTAATTTAAATCTGCTTAGAGTTAGGGTTTATCTTACATAAAGTCATGATGAAGACTGATTGCCTTATGGGATTGTCTTGCTCTCTAAGGGAGAAAATTAATGTGAAAATCTTTGTAAAGAATCAAGCACTGCATCAATGTAATTTATTCATGTATTACATAGTAGCGACTGTGTGCCAAACCCTGCTTCAAGAGCTTTACAGATCTTTGCTCAAGTAATCTTCATACTAACCCTGGGAGATGTTTTATAATCATCATCATCATCTTCATTTTGTAGATGTGGAACTGTGTATGCATAATTCACAGCTGTTCAGGGCAGGGCTGAGTTGTGAAAATGGACCACTGATACCACACCAGAATCTACATTCTTGACCATGACCTCAAGCATCCTGTGAAATGTGATTTTTTTAGCAATGGGATTAGAAAATATGGCAAAAGAAGGCACAAATGGGTTTCATGTTTTCTCACTTATAATCTTGTAGAAAGTAGAACAAATCAAGGAATGTTAAAGATAAAAGCAGAAATTAATCAATGAGAAGAGATAGGCAGCGATGATAGGAATGTTTATGGGATGGTTCTTTGGAAAGACCCATAAAAGAAGGATATTTTTTGGAAGCCTCATGAAGAAAAGAACAGTAAAAGTACACATATAAACACTAGATATGATAAAAGATATAATCCCAGATACAAAGAAAGGCAGAAAAACAAGAGCATATTGTCCACAGATGTTTCTGGACCAACATCTTATGAGTTAGCTTTGATCACTTAAATTTCCTTAGGAAATTGACTTGCATTCTTCTCCTCCTCCTACAACTAACTCCTCCTTTTCTTCTTTCCTCTTCTTTCTCTTCCTCCTCCTCCTTGTTTTTTTTATTCCTTTCTTCTTCTCTTCCTTCTTCTCCTCTTCCCTCTCCTCCTCCTCCTTCTCTTATTCCTTCTCCTCTCCTTCCTCCTCCGTCTACCTCTCTCTTTGATGAAGAATGTCCAGCATAATCATCCTGGTAAAACTTCAAAGAGTTCTCATGAATGTGAAATAGATGATAATTATAATAATTACTCTATTTCAAACCTGACTTATGAAAATAATGAAAAGAAATAAAGCAAAATTATCCAAAGAAATGAGCAAAGCTTCTGTGAGACTGTTTTTTAACAATACAAAATGAATAAGTATAAAGCAATATGGCAGGGGTTTAAACAATAAACTCTCCATCTTTTCTCGTTTCTCTATCCTTTTATTTATTATTATTTTTAAGTGAATATGAGTTTTATTCTTTTTAGATAGATGGCAATCTTCCATGTGTACATCTGTATTTGTTTGCTTTCTCAATCTTTACTCTTCACTAACCTTTGATCCCTAGTTTATAGTAAGTGATCAATTAACATTTGTTAAATGAATTAATGAGTTAAAGGAAATAAGACTTGAATGAGGTTCTTGAAAGAGATGACAATCTAAGATTCTTTAAGTTCAATGGGAAAGATAATTAAAAATAAGCATATAACACAAAAAGAAACATAAACAGGATAAAATATAATTATCAAAGAACAAAATCCAAAATAATTTCAAGCAGCTTTATACTGTTTTGAAATGAAAAAATTGTCTAGGACAGGAATGAAATCTAGGCCCTGGCATGTCTGAGAACTTAACAGAAGAATAAACATAGCATTTAAAATTTGTATGAAAAGGGAGAACGAGTCAACGGCTTAGTACAAATCTTGCCCATTTTGGAGGAAAATTTAGATCCGTGCTTTGTTCCATTTGCAACTTATATAGCACATTAAAGATTTAAATATAAAAATAAAAAGCATTAGAAGAAAATACATGAGCATTTATGGAGTTAGGGGATCAAAGAAGTATATATTATAGAGTTCTGGATTGAATGTGAAATTCCCCCACCGCCCCAGGTGTTTGAACACTTGGTACCTTAATAGCAGTGCTGTTTTAGAAGACTGTGAGGTCATTCAGAGGTATACCGTTTGCTGGAGGAAGTGAGACACTAGAGGTGAGCCTTGAGGTTTAATAGCCTAGCTCCACTTCTGTCTACTCTGCTTCCTGACTACAGTTCCCAGCTACTTCATGTTCCTGCTGCCATGCTTTCCTGACCATGATGGAGTATAGAACGCCAAAGCAACCCTTTCTCCCTCTACATTGCATCTTCTTAGGTATTTGGTCATAGTAGTGAGCAAAGTGATACAGAAAATCGATTCTGTATGTGGGGACATTGATGCTGCAAAAAACCTATTTGTATGGTTTATAAACCTTCGGAACTGCTTTGTGCAAGGAATGTGGAAGAGTCTGGAACTTAAGCTTAGAAAATATCCAGAATGCTTTTTGGCAGAGTTTGATGGGTCATCTTGATGGGAGTTCAGAAGACCAGAATGTGGCAGGAAATATGCACAGTGAAGTCTGGCTAATGAGATTCCAGAGAAGAACTGGAACTCTCTCAAGAATTACGCTATTGCTTTTATGGTATAGTATAGCAGCAAACAGTATGGCTCCATCCTGCCTGGTTTCAGAGAACTTGGTAAGGCTGAATGAAAAGCAATGTATTTGGTGGAGAAAAATCTCAAGAGTGGAAAATATTCCTGCTGTGCCATGGTTACTGCTTATATCTCTTATCTAGTTCTACAGTGAGAAAGCATCAAATGCAGCAGGAAGGTATGAAACATAATAGTTTGTTGAGAAATGAGTGACTAGAAAGTTGTGGAATAAGTTGGTGACTAGAAAGCAGCTGTAATTGTTAAAGATATTAGCATCATTAAAGAGATACCAGTGTTCTGCACAGAGAAAATTCAAAAGGTGCCTTGCAAGAAAGACCCCATTCTTGGTGCTACAGTCTATAGAAAGCAGAGTTCTCTAAAAAGATATATATGGTATATCTGTGTATGTATGTGTATGTATGTATGTATGTATGTATATATACATAAATGCATATATGGGTGCATTTATTGTATATATATCAGATTATATATAATATATAATCAGATTATATATGTAATATATAATATGTAATATATATATATATATATATATAATCTGATAAACATACACAATAGGTAATTCTTCAATGTCTAACAATGGCACTATCTGCATACTGGAGAAACTGAGAACCTGATAGTTGCTCAGTCTACAAGCTGAAAATCTCAGAAATTCCAATCTGATGATGAAGTTTCAGGAAGTTCCTGAGAGAGTCACTCACTGATCATCTGTTCATTTTGGAAAGCCAAAGAAACTGGAATATGATGTCACTGAAGGATGGCAGCAGCAGGAGTAGTAAATAAGAAATGAAGGCAAGCAAGCAAGAAATGTGTTTCCAGACCTCTTTGTATCTAGATCACATGCCCAAAGAATGGGTCATTGTTTTACATCTATCAGTAATTATATAATTCACAAATTGAGGGATCTTCAAAAATCAGTAAGAAAGTATAGCAAAGGCATTCACAAAGAGTTCATTTAAATAATGCAAAATATAAAAGCATAACTTACAGAGGAATAATTAGAAATAACGACTCATCATTTTACCTTTACATTTGGCATCAAATAGACTGGTAGGTAGCTAGAACATATATCAGCAGAAATCATCTATTACCCTGTATTTGTCATGGATGAGTTGTCAACACTCTTTATATGGAACAATTTGACTCTGTAGCATTCATAAAATATGGACTTTTGAGTTTCTTTTTGATATGATTTCCTCCTTTATAATTTCATTTAAGGTAAAGAATTATAAATAATAGCTTATGAAAATTGGAAACAATTTAAATATTTCACTTTAAGAGATTTGTTAGATGAGAGGGCTGGACTGCTCTTACAGACAACCTGAGATCAGTTCCCAGCACCCACATCAAGAGGATTCCAACCATGGACAGAAATAGATGTGGGTTTAGTTAAGCAGAAAGATGGCATGTTTAAATTTGAACACATGTGCAGAAATACCCAAAGTCTAGTTTCAGTTTTTTGAGAGAACATTATAATGGTGTCTCTTGGGTCAATAGACCAGAACATTTAAGCCTTGAAACATGTGACTGAAAGTTGTATCAACTGGTTCCCCTAGGAAGCTGTGGGGGTAAATATCAGTAAATGGTATTGAGAATTTGTAAGAATCCCTATACAGAAAGGCATGTGAATGGGCCTACTACTTACTCTCCAAACATATTTTATATGAATATGTATATGTTTACATGAATACACACACACACATATATATATGCATATATATATATATATATATATGCATATATATATTTTATATGAATGACCATCTTCATTTTGTCCTGGTTTTTCTCTTATAATACATAAGTAATTCATGAAATTCTGGTAAGCAGGTTGGGTTAGCTTAGTTGGAAAAGTGCTTTCCTTATAAACACAAGGACCTCTGATCACCAGAACCTATCAGAGAATCCAGGAGCTCTGACATGAACTTTTAATCCAAGAACTGTGAGGTGGAGGTGGGTAAACTCTTTCATCTTACCTTCTATCCAGACTAGCCTACTTGGTGTATTTGAAAACCTTATTTCAAATTAACAATGGATAGATTCTGGGAAATGGCACATATGGGGTCATGCTATGGCTTTCACTCAAATATGTAAAGACATACAAAAGTACTCATATAGCCCACATATGCAATTACACACACAGAAAAAAAATCTGAAAAACCCATTTTTAAATTGTAATGTCAAGAAAGACCTCTTTTTCCAATAAACTTTTGGGTGGTGTAACTTAGACAGTATCCTATTTGCTGTGAAAATGCCATGACCCTGGCAACTCTTATAAAGCAAAGCATTTGATTGGGGCTTGCTTACATTCAGAGACTTAGTTCATTATTGTCATGGCAGGAAGCTGGGCTTGGCTTAAGCATTTGAAACCTCAAAGTCAACCCCACTGAAAACACTTCCTTCAACAATGCTACACCCAATCTAATGCCTGTCAAGTAATGGCGCAGCCTAATGACCAAGCATTCAAATCCATGAGCCTATGTGGGCCGTTCTTTTTCAAACCACAATACGTGGACATTCCCCTTGAAGGGCTGACTAGTTCTTATTGCCTAGATTAACACTTTAGAGACACGCCCATTATCAACTGGGCTGTGAGCTCCTTCATATAACTAGGCTACATCTTAAAACCTCCAAAATATAGGGTACGCAAATATATTCTAACTTCGTTGAGGATGATGACAACTGCTTTCCCTTGACAGCAACTTTATGGAGAGAAGCACTTTCTAATCTTTTCAGCCTAGTGTAGTGTTATGGTTTCCAAACTTTGATTTTGCTTAGCAATGGAAGCCTTTGGCAATATAACAGTATAGAACCCCAGTTGATACTACAGATGTGCACTGTGCAACAATTGGAGAGATGGGAAAGGGAGCCCAGAAAGGCTCACATTCAGCCTCTTGTTGGTGTATCCACAGAGCGACTGAACCTACATGCTGAACAAACGGGCATTAAGTTTCCCTTAAAGCCTTGGTCAATAAACATCTTGGTCATGTCATTTTGGCTCTAGTCCATCAACAGAGCATTTACTTGCAAAGCAGTGGTAAGGCAGATACAAGGCAGAGGTTGTTGGAAGCATTGCATTTGCTTTTAAAGCAAAGTGGGATCTCTACTGCTTTGTAGCTTTTGTGCTCAAAATTGAGAGACATCTATCAGAGGGCCCTCTGAGAGAAAAAATAGAAAATTTTCCATTTGGCTTTCTATATAATACCAAGGAGAGAAAGTGACTAGGGAAGTTATATCCAAAAATCTGGGTCTTAGACTTACTAGGGCTTCAACCATGTTAATTCCAAATGTGGTTCCTCAGCAGGCCAGGTGATTTTTAGGAAGTTTACTCTCAGACCCTTCTCTTATTCTCTCTTGATCACTCTCATATGACAGGTGTCCCACCCCCACCTGAAGAGAAGCAGTGTCACACAGGAGACCAAGAAGAATTTGAACAAACCCCTGATGTGATACTTATCCGGGGGGAGAACTACACTCTCCCTCCAGAAGGAGGGTACTGACAGCAGAGCAAAGAAACAGTTCCATTCAAGTTCATAGTAGCGAATCAGTGGGTTTATTGGGGTTACTGGATGATTCAGAGGCATCTGCATCACCCAAGTCTCACCTATCACAGGTGACAACTCATGAATGCTGCATCCCAGAAGCCTTCTGCTCACTGTGAATTCTCGCTAACATCTTCCCCTCTCCAGTAGCCATTTTCTGCTTGCATAAGCTCTGCTGGGGACCTCTGGAGTCTGCTAGCTTTCTGAGTTTCCCACATCTTGCAAATTTCACTTTTTTTTTTTTTTTAAAGCTACTTTAGTCTCAAGGGCTTCCCTCCTCCCTCTCAGGGGGGCTTTGGAAGGAAATAGGTGCACAGCCCAAGCCACAGCCTTGCTGAATTCTTTCAAAATTAGCTGTGTCTTTTGTTAACTCATCTTCCTTCTGTAACAGTATCTACATCAAGAAGTTTTCCCCGAGTCTTTATGTCTTCATTTCTAAAAGTCCTGTGTGGTAAACATAATATTGGTAAATTTACTATGTTTTTCTTTTACTATTCTGTTTCATTATGTGAGTGCCAGGGATGAATCTTGCTTGGTTGACAAAATACAATTTTTGTCTTTTTTATGGACCTGTGTACCTTCCTTCCAGTCTCTTAAATTCTCTTTAACTCCTCTTCTACATCTTCCTTCTCTCTTCATTGTGGTTTCCTAGCCACTCTAAGAATAAACCCACGTACTACAAAGGCTGGTAAGCCCAGGATTGATGGTCTACTCCATCAATACCAAATAAAAGGTAATTAGTGCTTCAATAAGCCGCATGGCAGGTGTTAAACATCAGATCACCAAGTGAACAAGCACCTTTATTGTGATCAGTTCTGTTAACACAGTAAGCAAATAGTCCCCTGTTTCCCAAAGCACAGAGTATTCCATTTCAGATGTCCTGATACATAAAGAAATACTGAAGTCAGGTATTATCTCACCAACATAGGCCTGCCCTCGGAAATATGGTTGTTATGTGCAACCAACAGGAAGGTAGGAGATTCTGATAAAGTCCCATATGGGTTAAGATACTCAGCAAGGAGTCTTTTTTAATCTGAATTTCCCCCCAAACATCCACTTCACCGTGCTTTCTCAGGTTGAGTCCTGAATAATAAATATATGACTAGCCCACTTCTTTTCCAGTGCCATGTCTCTAACTTGGCAGGACACCTTTATTATGACCCAGAGCAGCCTTCTCTACTTGACTTCATTCTCATCCAGAGGGTAAGTAAAGCATGCTATCTTAATTAGGTATGAAATGTGGACACCGCACAGTATTTTCAATTCAAAACTGTCAGCTAAAGTGAGGACAATGATGCCTTGGGAAAATATAATAAATGAACAGGAAAAATGACCATTAAATGTCTGAAGAGAGACTGATTAGAAATACCTCTGTATCTATCACTTGTTTTCCTGATTACAAAGTAGGCTGAAGAGATGGAGAGATGGCTCAGTGGGTAAAACCACTTGCTATACAAGCATGAGGACCTGAGTTCAAATCCACAGAGCCCATGTAATAGATGCAGAGCTTAGGCCTCTATAATCATCACACTTCTACAGGGAGCTAGAGAGTAGTGACAGGAGATTCTCCAGAAGCACATGGCATGCTTGTCTGTCATATATATCAGAGAAAAAACAAAAGGATCCTCTCTCAAGCAAGGTGTAAGCCCAGGTTCTTCATATGCATGCTAGGGAATGTGTGTCCATATTCACATACACAAATGTGCACACACATATAACACATACGATATACACACACCAGCAAAGCTGAATGACTTTGCCTCTTATTATTCTGAAGAAGGCCATTTACCCAACTAGTAGAAACAGATCAGCTCTTGGCTGGGGAAAGAGAAAGAGGCAGTGTAGAGGATGGGGAGAGCTACATACACTTCAGATGAAAGCTCACTAAAGAGCTTTCTGTACTAATGGGCAAAGAAAATGCACAGAAGCTTCATGTGGGAGAAAGTTTCCATGATCAGGCCACTGGGAAGTGTCTCTCTTGTCTTCGACAGTCCATGTAGCAGGGAGTATGAAGTGGTTACACCGTGAGCCCTTAGGCTCTGCAGACGGGTGAGATTTTTAATTATGTTTCTGGAGCCTAGCACTTGGGATCTGGGTTCCTATACAGTTCAGGTCCATCTGAGAGCTGGGCCTACTGCATGCTCTCCTTGCAGCTGCAGTTGCTGGTCCCCAGTAGCTCTCGCTGCTTGGAAAACAGTTTGTCATTCAGAATGACTGCTGCTGCAGATAGACTCCCTCATAGCATCTCTTATCTGCAGGGACACATGCCACATGCTAGGCATTTGTCTAAGCTGCTGTGTGGTCATGAATCAAATTTCTATCATCACTCTGTCACATGGCTCCTGGCCCTCCTTCTCCACTTTCTTCCACAGAAAAGTAACAGAGACGTAACGAGGTAAAATAGCTTATCCAAGGTTAAAGACCTTTGAAGTATCTGAGCTGAGTTCAGATCCAGCCAAGCTGACTTGCATTCCATACAGGCCTTCCTGGCTTCAACCTGTTTATCTTTCCATGAAGGCCTCCTTCTTTCTTCTTACCTTAACTCCATGTTTCCCTCATCCCATAGAGTCTTTGTTTGCTTCCTTGTTGCTGTGGTAAAACACTGGCCAAGAGCAATTTTGGAAGGAAAGGGTTTACTTCATCTGACATTTTAAATTGATACCCATCATGAAGAGAAGCCAGGGCAGGAGCTCAAGGCAGGAACCTGGAGGCAGAAGTGCTTCTTACTGGCTTGATCTCAATGAATTGTTCAGCCTGTTGAGCCCCTTCCCAGGGGTGGCAACATCCCATTATTATACATTCATCATGGAAATACCCCAACAACATGTCTATAGGTCAGTCTGAAAAAGGCCATTTCTCCACTGAGCTTCTCTCTTCCCAGGTGACTCTAGTTTGGGTTGAGTTGACAAACGCTAACCAGAACACATAGGATGTCTCTTTATCACAGTGTTGCTAGATATCTCTCTCGGAACAATGGTTTAGTGGTCAAAAACACAAAAAACTTTAGGGTAGTGTGCATCTACCGTACAGCATTCCTAATGTTTTAGTCTGTAGTATGATCTTCATGGAGAAGGTGACATGGTACAATGTTTCTCGGACTTATACAATCAGGAAATCTGTTATGTGGTTCTCACCTCTAACATCAAGGGAGCTAGTTCACACAGAGAACACTGGGGAGTACCAGTTCTCCTCAACTGCAGTTGGACATACCAGAATACTTGCTTCCTCTTTGACTGAAGGCTAAGTTTCTCTCATATTTCAAGGCTCAGGGGACCCGAGCATAGATTGTTTTTCTGCTTCTAGATCATGGTTCTTTTTTTACAGTTGTGGGCATAAAAATCCTCACACCTGAGAGAGTAATGGTCCCTTTCCATACTCGTCTTTACTACTCATTGTCTTTATTTCTTAACTCCAGACCTTTTTTTCCCTGTATATACAGAAGACCCTAGCCATTGTATAAACCATTTCATCTCCACTGCAACTCCTTCTCTCACCTTGGGAAGCATCTGTGCAGATGAACTACTCGACAGCGAGACCTCCATGGCTATGTCTGTTTGTGTGATCTTTCTTTTTACTTCCCTTCATTCATTTTATGTCAGGAATACACCTGCAACAAAGTAAGCACTGTGTCCCACAATGACTTAAGTTTCTTTTTACACCTCGCCTATTTTTTTTAGTTGTTATTTTGATATTACTTTCAAATTTCAGCTCTATTGCAGCTGCTATCCTCCCTGGTGCCCCTTTACTACCAAAGTCACCCCTCCTTTTCCTGGAGTTTCACTTTCTCTTTGTTAAGTCTTAGTGGAGTGGCAGGAATATCAGCCTCACTGCTGGTTCTCAAATTTCCCACCTACTCTCTTTGTTTGACTTATCTAGTTGTACTTTGTCATTCTTTCTTCCTTCCTGGCAAAGATTCTTTTATCAGTCTAGCAATCCCCATGGCTGGGATAAAGAAGTCAATACACACCACTATCTGTTCAAGCCTTGACATTCAGTCTAAACAATTGGTAAGTTTATGTGTATCTTTACTTTGAAGGGTTATCAGGGTATATGGTTTTACTTCAGGGGAAATTATTTCCAGGAATGGGTGTTTATAATATGTTATCTCCTGCTATCAAAATATACAGATGAGAATCTACACAATTTCCAACATGTTCTGCACCTTCATATTTTCAACATCACTTTTCATTACAGTTGTCAATGGATTTAGCCCATCACTTCCACAAACACCCATGTCGCAGAACAATTTCTGCTCCTCTTAACACCTTTTGTTACAAGCCAATTTAGGCCAAATTAGATTTCTCCTATTTAATTAAAATTCCTGCTGTTCAGGAAACCTTTGTGATGTGAAGCCAGCATGCCCAGCAGAACTGTATGTGTATGTGTGGTGTGTGTGTGTGTGTGTGTGTGTGTGTGTGTGTGTGTGTGCATGCGTGCATGCGTGCATGCTCGTGTGTTCAGAAGTTACTTTCAAGGTTTGTACCTTCTGGGTGCTAGACTCTTGACTTGGTAACAATCACAGTATTCTCAAAGACCCAGTATCTTAATACAGCAATACATGGGTATGTTGTTGACTTCAGGATTTTCTAGTATAATACTAAAAAAAGATTAATTGAGCAAGATCCATTCTTCACCATGGGAAGAGAACCAACACATATGATTAGGTAGAAAGAGATGCTCTAATATTGACATTGCAGAAGAGAGAGGGAGGTCTGCTATCTACTCATCATAAGGGTCACAGTGAAAATTGCTATGACAAAGGAGCAGGTTAAAAAATTAAACACACACACACACTAAGTAGATGTGGCAGCCTCCAGATTTCAAACTTAAACACACAGTGGAAAGCCTGCTTGTTCTTATATTCAATAAAGCAAGGAAAGCTATGCAGAGCTATTCTATGACCAGACAGAATGAGCATGGTCTAGAATGAAGAGAGTGTGTGAATGAATGAAGGTCTCTTTGTTCAGAGACTTCTAATCACTGAGGCATAACATTTGTTTCTCTTAGGGCTGAGCCACAAATCCTCTGAAGGAAAGGTCTCTTAACCCACTAATGGACAAGGGCAGATGAAAAGGTTTCTTTGGGAGACAGGTGGGTGAAGGTCACACTGATGGTGATGGTGATGGTTTTAATGACGCTTTTTTATGGGAAGAGGGTTCTGAGTTTCCAAGTTCTGCTTTGGGGAAGAGTCTGGTTTCTGTTACTGCTTTGCAGTGAGAATGAGCCCAGGCCAACAGGGCAGGGCATGGTAAAGAGAGGTCCCGATGCTGAGGTTGTTTCTAAGGCCTTTGAATGTCTTTTGTTTCAAAGTACCTAACATTCCAAAGCAGCATTTTAGTGTTGCCCTTTTCTGATCCCAACTGGCAACCATATCCTCTTGTGAGAAAAGCTAGAGGTAGTCTTAATTCTGATGGACCTTGAATCTGATGGATCTTGTGGAGGCATGGCCACCCTTGCTGTTCTCTCCATCCACCTGATCACATGTGTATGCCCTCTGCCATTCTGTCCCTCTGATTTTTCCTCAGCCATTGCTTCTGTGATTAATCACTTTAATCACTGTTCACTTTAAGGTGAGTCTTTATCAATTTATGTTTCTTTCAGTTTTGCCAAATGCTTTCAGTGGGCTCTGCAAATCTCCAGACACCCGTTCGGTTTTGTCCTTGTTTTGTTCTAGTTTTGGCTGATTGTAAGGAGAGCTTTTGTTTGCTGAGTACTAGCACCTTCTTCCTCACCACAGCACTGCCCTGAAACTCACTGTTTGTGTGGCTGAAGGATGTGGGCTTTTTTTTTTTTTTTTTTAAAGATAGTAGCTTACTTTGATGCAAGCTTAGAGTAAATCTCCATGTTTCTCTTCACAATTTAAGAGTCTGACTATGTGTCTGAGTCACTGTAGCATCCAATCCATATATAGACAGCAGTGTCTTCCTCTGTGCATAGAGCTTTTTCTATCTTTCCCCCAGATAGACTTGCCAGAGTGAGAAGCAAACATGATCAACTTAGAAGTTGAAAAAAATCCAGCCAATGACTTCTGGGTGTGGCTGTTTGTATAATATCTGACTCCTTATTTTTTTTTTTAAGCAGGATATTTGTGTCTTGTCATTTCCCTGGATCAAGCTCTGACTACCCACTTCACTTAGGAAGCTGGCCAAAGAGCACATACTTTAGTGGGTACCCTTTCTTCCTGATATAATCTCTTGGTTCCTAGCATATTTGAAATAATTCCCAAACTGAAGTCTTTATTTCAAACTTGTTTCTAAAACGACCAAAAAATTGAAACAAAACAAAACAAACATAAATAAAAGCCACTTCCTTTCTTACTTAGCAGTAACTCTGGGGAATGTTGTTTAGCCACTTAACACACTCATTGTGAACTTACTTGGCAGGGACTTCCATTTTCCTTTTGGATAGGTATAAAGACATTTTAAGTTCTATAGAAGTGATTTAAAAACATACCCACAGAAGGGTTATAGTCTCTAGTTAATTTGTCTCAACTGAGCCCTATTTACTGTTTTGTTTGTTTGTTTGTTTTTCAGATGGCAGAATGCAAATGATCCCTTGAATCACAAATAGATGAATTCTCAGGAGAAAATGTTGTCCAAAAAGACTACTGATGCTGAGCTTCTTAGATGATGGAGCAGTGTGAACCTTCTGAAATGTTGTTCACTGTAGACGTAAACTAATTTATTAGAGCCTGGTGTGGTGGCCCATCCCTATAATCCTAGCACTAAAAAGACTAAGACAGGAGGATTACCATGAAGTGAGACCAGGATGGATGGGCTACCTCATGTGTTTCAGGCTAGGCTGGGCTACATAGACACTGTCTCAAAACCAAATATTTTCCTGTGATGGTTCATACTGATTGTCAACTTGGTGTGCTCTAGAATTACCTCAGAGACAAGTCTTTGGATATGCTTGTTAGGGATTATCTATATGAAGTTAATAGAGGTGGAAAGACCTACCTTTGACAGTACCATTCTACGGGTGGTCTTGAACTAAATAAGAAGAGAAAGGTGAGCTGGGGACCAGCATTCATAGCTTTCTGGTTCCTGATTGTGGACATGACATGGTCAGCTGCCTCAAGTACAGCAGCCATGGTGAATTGTGCCCCCAACTGTGAGCCAAAATAAGTCCTTTCCCTCTTAAATTGCCTTTGTCCGGGTATTTTGTTACAGAAATGAGAAAGGTAATTAATATACTCTCAAAGCAGAACTTAGTGGATTATGTCCTGCATAGCTCAGCAATGTTGTCAGTGTGATCAGAGAAACTGCTGCCATGGTCCAGAGTACATTCAAATTCCTGTTAATTCAGAAAGCATTCAGAGGTATGGCATTCACTCATTGATTTATTTTTGCCAAAAACAGTTTGGAATTTCTACTAAAGGAAACACACCATGTTAAGAATTGAAAGTATAAGAGCTGGAGAGATGGCTCAGAGGTGAAGAGTACTTGCTGCTCTTGCAGGGGACCTAGGTTTAGTTCCCATCACTTGCATCAAATGGCTCATGACTACCTATAACTCCAACTCCAGGGAATCTAGTATTCCTTTTCTGGTTCCTATTGGCACCTGTACTCTACATACATACTCTCATCCAGACACACACACACACACACACACACACACACACACACACACATTCATAATGATATTTTAAATCTCTTTTAAATGAAAGAATAGAATATATATTATGTATGTAAGAATATCTACATAAGAAAAATATATATCAAGGTGCTCTCCCTACTTGGAATACAATAACAAATATGGTAAGCAATAAATAAGCAAGTAAAATTGAAAATTGAAAGACACAGGGAAGCAGTGAAGGCATAGCAGGGTATATTACACAAGCTGGATGCTTAAGCCTAAGTTCTCAGAGCAGTGATAGGCAAGCTAAGTCTTGAAGGATGTCTTTGGAAAATGTAGAGAAGCGAAGACAAAGGTACTTCAGGAAGAAAAGTTCTTAGAAGGAAAAGCCTGGGGTGTTGTTTGGTGAAGGATCCATAAGGACCTGGTCATCACTGAATCCAATGGCAAAAAGTTTGTGAAGCATCAAAGGTGAGATTGGAGAATGACCCTAGTTGTTAAGCTAATATGTTATATGTTGAGCTAATAAATGGGAAATCAATGAAAAGTTTTAATATTGGAAGAGAAGCAGTATTAAGAAACTATTATGTGATAGTTTCCATGTTAAATTGTGTGTGAGGATGCAGATAAGGACAAAGAAACAAATACTTGTCTCCTAACATGGAGGGTGGAGGGGGAAAACTTCTGTTTTCCAATGTGTTTTAATAATACTCCCTCAAAAACCAACCAAACAAAAAGAAAAACAAAGCAAAACAAAAAATAGTCTCAGCTTCAGATACACCCCATCTTCTATGTTAGCCACCTTGATCTAGATTATTCTCTGTTGAGTCCACATCACTGTGCTGCTGTTCTGTCTTAAAGCCAGACTGGCTCCCACAGTTCACTCACCTGTCTCAGAAGGGTTGCTGATAACCTCTAGGCTTAAACTCCAAGCCTTCCTCTTTTATTACCCACTTCTTGTCCTGTATGCCCTATGCTGTGCTTACCATTGCTTTGCTTGATTGTCACTCACAAATTTATTAAGGTGTAACTGACAAATATTATATATATGTATGGACACACACATATGATACAAGCTGATGTCTTGACATCTGCATATACGAGATAATTACCAGAATTAAGCTAATTCCCTCACATAGTTGCCATTTTTGAGGATACTGTATCAATATTGAGTTGTATTAACAGCTTTCATCACCACACTATGTATTAGATCTCCAGAATATATCTATCCCATGTAATCCAAACCTTATACCATGGACCACTATCTCCTTACTGTCTTCACTCCCACATCCCAATAAGCAGCATCTTATAATAATCTGTTTTTGTCATTTAGATGTCCACAAGCTTCCATGCATTATGACTGTGTATCATTTATCTTTCTGTGGCTAGTATATGGTCATATTGATGGCCTTCTGTGAGTCTCATGGGAGCTCTTCACTTTTTCCATTCATTCTGTTTGAATTCACTCCTCAGGCTGGGTGACTGTAGATGGGCTGTCACCCAGTTTGTAAATACTTTACTGTGCTTGATTGAGTTGGCTCCTAAAACTCTTCATAGTTTTTGTTGGCTTGTCTCCTCTGTTTCTGGGTTGCTTTTTTTTTTTTCTTTTCAATTTGGACATGTTTGTTGTCAATATCAAAATGTCTGCTTGGTTCTTTTTATGTAGTTCTATGTTGTTGAACTTTTCAATTTTGTTCCTTTGTTGTTTTCCCAATCTCATTTTGTTGTGTGCCTATGTTTTCTACAGCTCACTGAGTTTCCTTGAGACTGTCAATTTTAATTCTCTGACAGGAATTTCACAGAACTCTCTGTAGGGTAAGTTTCTGGTACTTCCCTGTGTCCCTTTGGTGTTTCAGTGTTTCTATATTCATTCGCAGTCCTTCTGACTTGTGTTAGTGTGAACATCTTTGATGGTGTAGTCATTTTACCAGTTTGTTCAAACTCAGTTAATCTGTCTAGTGATTCTTCATGAGTTGACTAATAGCATCTTTGGGTGGATTTTCTGCTTAACTTTTCAAGTGGGCTTGCCTGGTACTCACTTCATTAGATTAGGCTGGTTCTTAGGTCCTTAGAGACAAGTCTAGTATTGGGTTCCACTTGAGTAAGCCTGGATATCAAATCCACAAGAATGGGTCTAGTGCATGAATTCTTAGATTTATACCTTTTACCTGGAGATACAAGGGATATCTAGGCTGAAATAAGTCTAGAAGTTAGCTCTACAAGTGTTTCCTTGGAATCTGGATCTGTGAGTGCCAGGCTATTGCTTGAGTCTATGAGGTGTACCACAGAGTCTGGGTTATTGGAGTGGGCCTGGCACTGTCATGAATACAGAATTTGGTGATAGGGAATTGGCCATTATGAGGTTTGGCTGGTGTTTAGATTTTCAGGAGCCAGCCTTGTATAGAGTTGGTGTAGAGATAGGAGAAATGTGTGCTGGCCTGGCATCGTGTCAGTCCTGGAGTGTGAGCCCATGAGAGACATCCTTGTGCTGAGGAGATCTGATCCTGGAGCCCACAATGAAACTACAAGCTCACTTTATTCTCCTTTCCTGTATTGAGTGTATCTTTCTATAGTGCACTTTAGGGACACAGGGACAGAAGAATGTAAAGAGGAATTGTCCTTGTTACCTTCTCTCATTTCTCCACTGCACCCAGGGGATTCAGCCCTTGCCATCTAGAGTCCTTATTTCTTCTATGAAAGATGGTTTATTCAAATGGATGCTTTTGAAATGAGAGACACAATGGAAACTTTAGTTCTTCAGACTCATTGAACCTAAAGTTGTTTATCCATGTATTTTCTTGTTTGGTTTGACCGTTAGCGTTAAGAAGTAGAGTCTATGCAGGCCAGCTGAAGTTTTTGTTTTCTTTGACCTTTATTACTTTTACTCGTACTCAATATAGTTTAATTGTGTATTTATTGAATAAACAGACACATAGAACGAACCTAAGTTCTTCTTAAGCCTAGAGGCATGTGACTGATGGATCCTGAAAATCTTGGTGCAAGTTTAGTTTTAATTTCATAAGCATTCTGCCTAGGACTTAGGTGTTTCTTGACCATTATGCTCATAAGAATCTACTAGCCATTTCCATAACAGAATTAGTTCTCACAGACACATGCTTTTTGCTTTACTTTATACATTGATTACAACAGCATAATTAAAATAATAAATAAAAGTGGCACTATCCACTGGGGACTTAGAATTCATTCCTAAGGGGATTCCATAAGTCCTGACCCTGTTTCACTAAATACATGTTTTGGTGGGGGGAGGAAAGAGCTCGTGTATAATTAATGAATAGATGCATGTCCACTGACTGTTTTTTATTTTTTTCTATAACTCAAGGCCATGGCTTCTCTGAGGTTTAGTTCTTTCTGCTCTATGAACTTGAAGACAAGGCTCAAACCGTTGTTTTCTGTGACTAGAGCTGTTTCCAATTTGTCTCCTTTGTATGGCTCATTTACGGTCATATAACTGTTTCATTTCCTGAATGCTGGTGTGTGTAGTGGGTACTACAAGGCTATTCTTTATGGTGCTTTCACATTTCTGGACATCGTGGAAGCAGAGACTTTTGCAGACTTCTTTGAGTGATCTCTGAGCAAGTTTGTATAGCATAGGCTTGGAAGATGAAGATAACATCCTCCTTTAACCAACCTTCAGACAGGCTTGCTTGCAGAATAATACAGACTGGGAACCTCAAGCTTGTGATTCTTTGTCTGTGATGCAGGGTTCTCCAAGTATGGATGTTTCTGGTGTTAATTATTTATCATTGTGAATTAGAAATTCAAAACTTACCCAATAATATAATAACACCTCTGCTGTTCATTTTGGCTGTATTTTCTTGTTTCTGACCAGGAGATCTTGTGTCTTCCACCTGCATCCTTTAAATTCTGACTGGATCCTTTAAATTCTAACTTGGAAAGACTACAGAAATCTTAGTCATTTACAGTCTTGACAGATTTTTTTCTTTCTTTTTTTTTTTCAATCAGGAATGGTATACATGATTAAAAAAAAACAAACACAAAGGCTGGTGACCATGTCTCATGAGATGCAGTTGAAAGGACTCAAGGAATTTAATGTAGAGAACAAAAGGCCAAGGGAGAGCATAAAAGGAGTCCTCTAATCTTTGAAGAATGATGCTCAAGAAAGAATACTTTGCCTGGACTGCTAGAAAGGACAGAGTTCAAACTACAATGTTGAAGGCAGAAGGAAGCATATCTTAACCAATTTCTAAAGAGAGATGTCTTTTACATACAAAAAGCTGTAATCACTGCATACAAACATTAGATTTTATAATTAAGAAAGATATGGCTTGTTCTCAGCTTTTCTTAGTTTCAACAACAGGATAGGTTCGTGCTCATGACTATGGGAAGCATTTAAACACATCACTGGAGTCATTTATAAGGACATCTTTTCCTTCTAGGTATGAGATTATTACAGATTCTGTCACTGTTCTCTTGCGAGACAGACCCCTTCTGGACTGCATTTCAGAAGAAGAGGGGGTGAGCCTCGTTGTCTGCAGTGTTAAGTCAGTACTTACATTTCTTTCTGTAATGGAAAGAGGACATCTCATAAGAGCAGGATTCTACTTCAGAGAGTAACCGGAAACATATGCGAAGCCGTGGGTAGGAGCCAAGCCGAGCATGCTGACCCCCTTGTCATCTAGTCATCCATCCCTTGTGCAATTGTTTAGCTCTGGACTTGGTGCTTTTCTCCATATGGAGAATAAGGAGAAACATGAATGGTTCCTGTTCTTAGAGGATTCACATGTATGTTGGGGCACAAACAAGTAAGTCTAAGTCTGTATTTACAGTTCACTTTTCTAAGTGTTGAGCTAGGCATAAACCAAGTACTGTAGGTGTGGAGATGGGGACAATGAACGCAAACCTGGGCTCAGAAAGGTTAGAAAGAATTTCAGAAGTGAAGTTATTCTGTAACTTGCAGGAGGCTAAGAATTTTCTAGTGTGCAAAAATGTTATTTTGGCTTTGGTTTGATATGTTTTGTTGATGTAAGTTACCAAATGATAGATACTTTATAAAGAAAAGGGATGTATTTAGCACATAATTTGTGGGTCTGAATGTCTAGGTAGCAGGGCATTAGTTCTGGTGAGGGCCCCTGTATTATATCACACCATGGTATATAGCATCATGATGGACGTACGTGTGAGGGCACAAATGTCAAAACAGGAAGCCAGAGACTCTGGCTCTTCTATACCCAAATTCCCGTAAGTGTGTATGCACAACACAAGCATTGTGCATGTGAGAATGAATGTGTGTGTATGCATGTGTATGCTATATACATGCTCTTGTCAGTATGTACAATTATTTATGCACATGTATGTACATAGAAAGGCAGAATGTCAACCAATGTCAGGGGTCTTCCTCAGTTACTCTTCACACTATTCTTTGAGATAAAGTCTCTCACTGAGCCTCAAATTCACTCATTTAGCTAAATTATTTGGCCAAAAAGCTCTAGGGATCCTTCTGTCTTCTCTCATCCCTCCACATTTAGATTACATGCATGCACGGCTTTGCCTGACCTAATTTAAGCACTGTTGCTTGGGAGCCAAACTTAAGCCAACAAGTGCAAATGGTCATTTCATTGACTGAGCCATCTCACCAGTGCCCCGTGAGAACTTAATCTCTTCTGAGGACAGCAGTACCAATGAGCCACCTCCAACCCCTTACCACGTTTATATCTTGAAGATACAACCACATTGCCACACATGAGGTCAAGACTCTAGCACATGAACCCTTGCAGAACAAACTAGACCCAAGGGACAAAGTACATGCAAACTACAGCAGGTTTAGCCTGTGTACTCAAAGAGCTACAAATAATATGATTTATCGAAGGAAAGGGTACATGCAAAATACTCTAGGGGCTAGAGAAATAAGCAAGAACAAAATGTAAAGGTCTTATAGGGTGGAACTGTGGATATCCTTTTCATATCCTTACATACACAGGCAGGGTTGATTTCTGAGTGTATGTGAGTGTGTGTGTGCACATGTGCATACACACACGTGCACACTCATGCATACTTAGGAGCAGATCAGTTCTGAGTTGGTCACTATCATCCAAGTGAAAAATATTAATGGTTGAGCAACTAATGAAGCCTTTGAATTATAGGTATATGGGATATATATATATATATATATATATATATATATATATATATATATATATATATCAGCATATTTCAGGATCCTGGACTCTGTAGATTATAAGAATAGGGGCTGGTGTTAAATGTGACTACATAAGTGGCATCAGGTAAACCAGGTTGCAAGGGCAGTCAGTTCTCCTACATTAATGGGGATGGACATTTTTGTTCTTCTGAAAGGCATTGTGGATGCTGATTCTGTCCTCCCGTGTCTATGGAGATCATTTAAAGATCTTGTATTGAAAGACTTCTGGTTGGAAAAGGGCTTTGGTTGTAGGAAGCCATTGGCTTTGGTTGTAGGAAACCATTGGCTTTGGTTGTAGGAAACCATTGGCCACTGAGAGCCAGACCTCCAGGGCAGCTGGAGATGAGATCCTTTCCTTTTAGAAAGGAGTTTCTAATTTCTCCCTTGAGCTGTCACTGCCTACATATTTAATTTCCTTTTGGAGGGGTGGGTTCAGCAGCCATCTGGCCTGCGAACAAAAGGTTTCTAACTGATTATGCAAAGTGTTCAGAGTTAAAACTTGGCCAGATGTGAATCTTATTTTCCCCTCCTTTAAAATAAGAAGAAAATTGAACAGTGAACAGGTTTCTTTCTTCCTTCCTTCCTTCCTTCCTTCCTTCCTTCCTTCCTTCCTCCCTCCCTCCCTCCCTCCCTCTCTAATAATAATAATAATAATAATAATAATAATAATAATAATAAATTTCATCATGACAGTGTATTTTAGAGAAGTATTTCTGAATAATTTTAACCCAATATGCAGAACTTTAGACAAAGAACTTAGATTGACATAAAGGCTGATAAGAAGAAAGAATAAGAAGAAATTTTCTATTTAGTTACCATCAATTTGGGAAGAAGATGAGATACAGGCCATGTGGGTAGTAGGGGATCATATATGCTAATCTTCTTTATGCCACAAACCAACAATTAGCCTAATAGCACACTGCCTGATCTTTGGAGGTATACTCAGAGCAGACTGGTAGGAGAAAACAGAAACTAGTATTGAATCAGAATTCAACAGGAATCCTTCTGTGCACCCATCATGTGTGTCCATCAAAACAAACAGCCAAAGCAACTCAACCACATCCAGTAACAGGAATTTATGATGAAGAAAGAAACCTGGGGTGTCCTTGCAGGCAAGGAAGGCTTCCTTTCTGTGTTTTTGTCAATACTAGGAGAGGACATTTGACAACCCCATAGAAGTAAGAGATGCCACCAAAAATCCCAGCAATGCTTCACCTGGCAGGGGTGTTTGTATACTGATGACTCTTCTTTGCTCATACTCACACAAGACCTCAGCCTCCTGTGTGAGTGGGAAAGGATGTGACAAAAAGAATATATACAATCGCTGCCCTTGGAAGATGCTTTTGATGGAAAAAAAATGACCATGACTGGTTGAGCTAAGAGTCATTCTGTCCAGGCTGAGCTAAGACATTCTGTTGTAGTCAGTAAAAGTGTGTGTGTGTGTGTGTGTGTGTGTGTGTGTGTGTGTGTGAGAGAGAGAGAGAGAGAGAGAGAGAGAGAGAGAGAGAGAGAGAGGAGGCATGACCATTCTATAAATAAATAAATTATAGGAAAAAATAAAATTCAAAATACAGGTATGAAATCCAGTCAAGAAGACAAGACAACACAAGAACAGGAAGCGATCTTGAACAAGTGTTTAAAGGTGTTGCACAGCCCAGTTAATGAAAATTCAATATATAATAAATAGACTCAAAGATGAGAAATTAAAAAAAAAAAAAAAAGATCATTATCCAAAGGAACACAACACCCCAGAGGGTAAAATGGTAGGATAAAATACTTTCATTAAAGATCTAAAAACAAATTTCAAACAGGACCAAACATTACTGAAAAGTCAGTTACAGAAGAGGTATGGAAGAGGTATAAAACAACCCAGTGAATACTGGTTGTAAGGTGCAAAGCATGTACACAGATAGGAGGGGATGGGGAAGGAAGGCAGAGAAAGATTATTCACAGTTCAATTCGTCTGACAAACATCAAGAGTCATACCCATGAGTCAAAGTCCTCACACTGCTGTACAGATAAGCAGGGATATGGATGTTAAGGTTCTTGGAGCAACCAAAGCAAGGAATGGTAGTGACTTACAGCTGTGAGAGCTAGCATTTGGATGCCTTCTCCACTGTGAAATATAGTTGGTGATTGGCTATTTGAAGAATGATTAGGTCAGTAGGAGTGCATCATGATGAACGAGCCAATGTCTTGAGAGTGGGTTGGTTATCATAAGACAGGGTTGTTATAAACTTAAGCTCTTAAACATGGGTTGGGATGGAACAAGAATCCATACCAACTCTCTTGCACCCCCCTTCCCCTGTGATACTTCCCACCAACTCCCACTGTCATATTATGACACAGTAAGAAGGCTCACAGATGTTAGCACTACATATTTGGACCTCCCTGCCTCTACAACCCAAGCTAAAACAAGATAAATGTGCTTCCTACAGGCTCATGGTTTGAGTGTTTGATCCCCTGCTTGTGGTGCAATTGTGAAGGCCTTAAAAACTTAAGCAATAGGGTCTGGCTGAATAGAGAAAGTAGGTCAGTAGGGTGGATTTTTGAAGGCTGTAGTGTGACTCCTGGTTCTTGCCTATATTCTCTGCTTCCTGTACTTCTATGATGGGAACAATTTCAGTCAGTATAGACTAAGTTCCTCTTACCCATTCTCACCGAGGATAGATGGTACCACCTCAAATGTGGAACACAGATAAAACTTAATTCCTTTAAGTTGATTATGTGAAATATTTGATCATGGTGATGTAGAACTAATTAATATAGCTTCTATTTCTTGTAAAAAAAAAAAAAAACAACCCAGTTTATGGAATTCTGTTTTCACAACAGAACATGAACTAATACATGGGGATTGGAGAAAGTCCGGATATTTTGAAGGAAAAGATAATAGGATTTACAGAATGATCTGATATA
The DNA here is from genome assembly GCF_011762505.2 of Arvicanthis niloticus. Classification (NCBI taxonomy): domain Eukaryota; kingdom Metazoa; phylum Chordata; class Mammalia; order Rodentia; family Muridae; genus Arvicanthis; species Arvicanthis niloticus. The sequence continues at coordinate 48,746,372 of NC_047664.1, read as the reverse complement.
GGGTAATGAAACAGGAGAGACACCACAGTAACTGTGGAGAGGAGGCTAGCCTGGTCTACACAGTGAGCTCCAGGACAACCAGGGCTACACAGACAACCTCTGTATCATAAAAAGAAAAAACAACACCCAAATAAGCCAGAAGATTAGAACAGATTGCTAGAGTTAGCTTGAGGTCAATCAGAGCAATTCAGAAGACGTTGAGAGAAGCCAGGTTGAAACAGTTAGCATGGGGAAGGAGTTTTGAGCCAAAAACAGCTGGAGTTGACCAGCCAGTCAGAGTTCAGAATAGCAAGAATGGGTGGGTGAGCTTATTTAGTAGCAAGTCTCAGGGGCTGAAAACATTCTAGGCCTAGATTAGATGGTACAGAGGCTAGAAGCTTCCAAGAGTAGGCCTAGGTTAGCAAAGTGATGCAATAAGCCCCCTTGACAACAATTAGAGCAGGAAAACAAAGGTTATTTTTACAAGTAACTATAAGGCTTTGCTTGAATGTCTGGAAGGACTGTGTTCCCATCAGATTGGGAAGAGTATAGTAGGAGCAAGTTGTGATGGGAACCAGGGTATGTTTTTAACTTCACTTAGACTCTGATTCATGCAGAAATACAAGGAGATGGTTGGATGCGCAGATGGATTTCAAAGAGAAGTCTGACTGAAGAGATAAATTGGAGGCTTATCAATGAATGTAAATTGAAGTTCTCAAAGGAAAGAATACAATAAATAGAACTGAAAATCTATTCAAAAATATAAAGAAATAATAAAAAGGTCCAAGATTATAGATTGAATCAGTGTGCTGTACTTCAAAGCAATTTGATGCAGAACATCTAAGCAAAGAGAGCCAGCATGTATAAATACCCTTGTTCAATTGCTGGGCTTCCAGGAAGAAGAATGTGTTTGTCTGACTTTCAGGAAGAATTAAGTCACAGAGACAGAGACAAGAAGCCTGACACCGCAGCATTCAGTAGGTGAAGGTAAAATGCTAATGACTGCATTTTTCTGGAGTGAAGTATGAGTCAAGAATCACATACAGGGCTGAAGAGATGGCTTATTGGTTGAAAGCCCTTGCTGCTCTTGCAGAAGACTTTGGATTAGTTCCCAGCATCCACATCAGGCAGCTCACCCTACCTGTTACTCCAGTTCTAAGGGACCAGACTCCCTCTTCTGGCCCTGAAGAAACCAGATGTACCTGTGGTACCCACACAGACATGTAGCTGCTCACACATACTCAGTCAGTAACAAGAGTTCTTTAAAAAAACATGTCAGATGTACCCAAGTGGCTGTTCAGAAACAGAGTAACAAGAATATCTAGATATAAGAATATCTTTTCTCATGTAACTCACCCAAATTGGGAAAGAGTTAACCACTACTGAGGGTAAAGTTACTCAAAAATGAAACCAGATCGCTTACAAGATGAATCAAAGCATTCAACTCAGGAATGATGGATGTGGTGAAAGGGAGGATTGGATATCTTTGAGTACAGATCTAATACAAACAACTGTGAGTTATTCTTATGAAACAGAATGCAAAATACTACAAGCGTTGATAATATAAAAATGACAGACACTCTAACAAAAGCCAGGAGATGGTAGGAGGCTTGGTGGGAGGAAGCGTGAAAATACTAAAGGCTCCTTGTTCAAGGGAGTCAGCTAATACTTTGCAAAACCAAAACCTGTAAATTAGAAACACCTAATGTCACGAGTTGTGATCTTGTTTATTCCTTAACATTGATGGACATAAAAGCACCAGTCACACTAAAAACATAATGTTGCTTCATTTTAATTTCTTTGTATAAATTCAAATAAGAGTATGCATTTTAGGGGAAGCAATGCTTATAGCATCATTCTATATTTAGAAAATCTGCCAATCTAGCATATGAACTTACACGTAGGAAACCATGGGGAACTATTTTTAGCTGTAGCTTTAGTGATGAGTTGAGGGTGGGTAAAAGTTACTCTCCTCTTGCTGTGATAGAACGCCATATCCAAAAGCAAATAACAGAAGAAAGATTTTATTTGGATTATGGTTCCAGAGTGACTGACATCCATCAGAAAGGGGGGTGTGGCAGCAGCTGGTCAGGGCATGAAGCTGAAAGATCACATCTTCAGCCAAGGAAATGAAGTAAGAGAGAACTGGAAGTGAGGTGCCACCCTGAACTCTCAAATCCACACCCCCTGCCTCTGCAGTGGTATGCTCCCTTTAGCAGTGCTGCACTACCTGACAGCCTCCCCAACAGCTCCACCAACAGGATCAGGTGTTCACATACAGGAACCCAGGAGGGACATTTCTCATTCAAACCACCCACAGGATGGGATCATTTGAGATGATGTCATCCAGTTTAGGTTTTTATGTGATTGTACTTTTCTACTTCTTTGAGTTCACAAGCACATTTTGTTTTAGTTTTTGTTTGTTTGTTGTGGTTGGGTTTTTTTGTTTGGTTTTTGATATCTATAAGTATCGATAAGTTCCCAGAATGAGTGAGAAAGAGTATTGCTGCTGTGAAATCATCCCATGGGGAAAAGTCTTGGAAGAGGAACCCTAAAGAAGCAAGTTTCCAACAAGAAAGATGTGGACAGGCTTAAGGAGGGGGAAAAATGGGAACCATAAACATAAATGGCCTGTAAACCCTTGCACTCACTCAGTGGGTGCCAGATTACTCTGTCAAGGTAAAGGCTATTTTCTTCTGTGTAGCAACAGGTAAATCCTCGCTGCATCTAAAGAATGTCCCAGGACCTGTTTCTGAGATAACTTGTGCCTATCTCACCTATGGGAAATCATTTGGATAATGGGTTGGATGCCCAATGCATTCACTTAAGATAAGAGCAGTTTTTGTTCTCCTGGCACCTTGTCTGTATTAATTTGGCCTCTGAAGATGCAGAAGACTGAGAAACTAAAGTTTGCATACATGACTGATTCACATTAAAATCCTCAGACACCATGGCTGTTGGGAGCTTCTCTCATTGCTATGCTTTATACATGGCGCTTGGATGTCAAGTCTGGCATCATGTGAGGTCTGTAGGATGCCAGTGAGAGGGGGTACTGGAATTCTGTTCTTACCTTTTGTGGAGTAGAGAGCAACCTGGGGCATCTTTCTACTTGGTGACTTTATATTTTCTATTTGACTTTACATTTATGTTGCAGCCAGCAGCAACAATTGAACGGGGTTCACCTGTAAGAGATGGGAAAGGGTGGGAAGAGATGAAGCCAAGACAAAGTTCTCTGATCAAGGCTTGAAGTTTAATAATTTGCTTTCACATATAAAGGAGAAGCCCCACCCCCCAGAGTCTCTTCTCAGTTCAGCCCAGGGGCTGGGCAGTTCAGCCCAGGGGCCGGGCAAGGAGATAACAGTCCAAGGTGTCAAGGCTAGCTCAGCAGGCAGTCCATTCTTCTTAGCTCAGGTAGCAGGTTCCAAGGCCCAAGGCTGGTAATGCAATGCCTCTCCTAGGTCCTACTGTTGCTTGATCTATTGTGATAAATGACTTTGCAGGCCTGCTCAGGCCTGGGGGAAGGGCACACATTTATCCTTTTGTTGTAATTGGCCATCACCAAACTATAACAGCATTTCTGATTTCTGAGTTTTTCTAGTGAATCATCAAACTTATGTTTGGTCTCAGGGACCTTGGACATGACCCAGATTTTATAGACAAAACTAAAGCTCAGAGAACTTATGTGATGTTCTCACGATCATACAGTCAGTAAATGTGTCAGGATTTGCATAAGATTTTCCTCACTCTGAAGTCTAGTTTCCCCTCCACAACAGAGATTGTCAACTATCTTTCTTCTTAGCTACATGCCATTTTGGGCTGTGTGTACAAGAAAACTTACAGTATGCAAATTAACAACCAGATTAGTACTTTCTGTTCATAGAGGTTGTGGGTGGAAGGTTTTGAGCCATATCATTTGTTCCTACACATGGTCCTCCTGATAGCCATTAAAGTGCCACACTTAGCTACTTCTGGGAACACTCTTGTGCCTTTGCCCTGCCTTCTGTCATCAGCCTTCTTTAATCTGCTCTTTAATCCGCTGTGGTTTTCTAGCTCAGTGTACATCTTGCGTGGGGTGCCTGGCCATTCTGAATTGCCTGGAACTATCCAACTTCTGTCTCTACAGCTCCACTATGCCAGGACACCTCCAGTCCCACACAAACCAGAATGGTTGTCTCTTCTGCTTCAATCTTCTGTAGCAGTGCCACTCAGACTTAATCCAACAATGTAGGCTACTTTGGCTGGTGGTGTTAGGGCTGAATTCAGAGGTTTCTATATAACAAACAAGCAATATACCACTGAGCTGCAGACTCTACCTAAGAGATGTTTGGTTTTTTTCTGTCAAGCTTGAGGTGGAGTCGGGACTACAGTTTGTGAGTGAGGACCAGAACCACACTTTATTTCTCAGCACTCCTTGCCCTGGATTTTAGTTCCCTGTTGGTATATTTCCTTCACTTGCCTCTGAGATCCCCAGGGAAAGCAGCATATCCTCAGCCTCTGTGTAATTGATATCAACAGGTGGTGAGCAAAAAGTAGGGCACTAGAAAGGCCATCCAGATGGCTAGAAAATGGAGTAAAACTATTGAAGAGGGGGTATAGGGTTTGTACTTTAGGACTACACTAGGAAAGGGACAGATTTGTCTAATGAAAGACTTTTGTGTGTGGATTATGGCAGGAAGCTTGAGGTGGGTATTCTTGAGTCTAGCCTGATATCTATCTTATTGTACCCTAAAAGACATCACTAGTACTCATGGCCAGAGTCCAGGGGAAGAAAGATATGTATATGTTGCATAGAATACTCTGGGAATGATACCTGGACTGTGCCATCAACACAGCTGGAATATGGATTATTTCCTTGTGGACATGGTTCTTACACACTGAAATGCTACCTTGTGGAACAGGCAAGTATGAGTCTACAGTTCTAAACTGGGCCATTGGTAAGTCCAATATGGACATGTGGTTTTGTCAGATAGAATTCTTAAACCACAAGTAAGACTTCCTGTTCAGCAGATAATGGAAAAGAATGAGAAGTTTCGTCAGCTTGCCCAAGATCATGCACACAATAAGCTGGCAGAGCTGGATGCGGGTTATTTTTTTTTTTTTTTTCTCCTTCTAATATAGACCTCTTTCAAAGGCTCAAACACTAGAATAAAAAAAAAAAAAAAAAAAAAAAAAAAAAAAAAAAAAAACATCCTCTGCCAGACAGAGGGAGTGCAGTTTTGTCCCCCTTGTGCTATGTTTAGGGTCTCTTGTAGAGAACATTATTTCACCCACAGTTACAAACATTGACCACAGAATTCTAAGAAATGGTCACCTGTCAACGATCTTTGTTTGAGGTCACTAAATCTCAGCGAGGCACCCAGAGCCTGCTGGACTATGGCCTGATATAGTTTCCCATTTGATCAAGAGATAAAGGGAAAAGAATAGTTACTCCTGATCTTACAATTCCCTGGATATGGAGGATTTTGACTACAACTTGATGTTAATTAAATTGTTTTTAGGGCCTAATGTAGTATATGTAATGTTTGCTTTCTAATGACCAACAGATGGTTTTTCAATGCTAATGAGGGGTGTATAATGACTCCCAGACTCCTAGTACAAGCTGTACAAGTCAGCATGCTGTCAACTAAATGGATTCTTTGGGCAGAGTTAGCACTCCCAGGAGTTGGTCACTAAGCCAGGACTCTGTCTGCAATGGGCCAGGAGACTCACCACCCTTGTGGTACCTCACTGCTAGGTTCTTGCAATGAAGGCCTGCTCAGATAACATTGACTTTAAATGCTAGCATACAGAATATACTGGGTAGGGTTTGTTAGCGAGATTCATCAAATGATGTCATAATTGGAATGGACCATAGAGTCCAGATTTCCTCATCTTTTAGGAGTGTCAAAGTCCTCTTGTATTGCTTAAGAAAAGTCCCATCTAGATAGAAAAATGAGAAAAAAGTAAAAGGTGAACAAAAGAAGAAAATAAAACAATAAAGAGTAGAAAACAGAATCTTAAAAGACATCATCTGCAGGCTCTGCATAATAGATCATTGAATCTAAATCTGGTCTGGAGTAGTATAACCAGTTTGTTCATGAGATATTTCCCAATTTATATTTGTCTAAAATTCAGTCCTCTTTTTTTCAATGTCTCTTCTGGCCATTCATGTTCACGGCAAAAATTCTAATTTAAAAGTAACAAGCCTTCAAACCTAAGGGGGAAAAAAGTTGTGTGTATCTGTGTGTAGATAGGTGTGTGTGTCTGCAGTGCCTAAGTAGACCAGAAGAGAGCATAAGATTCCCCCTAGAGATGGAATGGAGATGGAGTTGCAGCAGTTGTGATAGTGAGCCGCCTCATGTGTGTGGTGGGAACCCAACCTGGGTTCTCTGGAAGAGCAGTCGATGTCTGAACTGCTGACTCAGCTCTCCAGCTCCCTAACTTGCTTTCATAGACCTTATTAGAATTTAACAAATATGCTTTTTTTTTTTTTTTTTTTCAGTAGCAAGAAGAACTAAAAGAAAGCTCATTGTAGCAAAGTACTTGGAGATACCTAATGGTATAATCTTTGGAGAAGCTAGTTTTAGTTGAAGTGGCCATGACTGTATTCTTGAAGTAGTTTACATGTTATAATAAAACAAAGGAGTTTAATTGTATATATACGTGTTTCAGGTTAGCTAAGTATACATATGTTTACATATGTGTATGTATATGTACGTACATATATTCACATGTGTTCCACTATATGTGTCTAAGGGTTATAGTTTCTATCAGCATGAATTAAATAAAAATGACATTTTGATTTAAACCTTGTCTAATTTATGGAGATTATATATCACTAGAAACTTCATAACATCACACATAATTTCTTGAGAAGTTATATAATATCTAGTGAATTCATGTTATATATATATATATATATATATATATATATATATTCTTTTAGAGCTATTCTGTAGTAAGGAACATTTAACTGGTTATATATTCTCCATTTCTAGAATTTTTGGAATTTCCTATATTGATAAGTAATAAAATGTTAGCTATTTCTATCATTGTATGCATCTCCCTGGTTTCTTGTTTTGTTCACTATTTCTCATATATTGTGAATTGTCACATGCATCTGAGGTACTGAGTACTTGCAATCTTAACTCTAGGATGAGGTATTTCTCTAGTGTGCTTGGCTAAATGTTCTGGGTTTTTTGGTTAACTATAGCTGAATCACTGTTTCTTGGCAGTAGAACATGAACTGAAGAAATGCTTATCACTTCTGCTCTGAGGGGCTTAAATATGGATAGGTATCAGACTGTGAGGGAGATGCATGTGGAAAGATCCAGGGTCCTGGATGACTGTGTGGAACAGAGACCTCCTATTCACACCCGGCTGTGATGGAGGCAAGAAATAGGGTCAGGAGTAGTTTATTGTGTATTGGGTCTTGATTTTTATAGGAACTAGCATTACTTTCCAGAAAAATATATGGTCAGGCTCCTTGCTATCTTAAAAAGTATTCTTGGATCTCAAATGATAGACATTTTATTTTTAGTGTTTAGGGAAAATAAGCTTGCTTAAATTCAATAGCTTCAAGGCATTTTCTCATGCTGAGAACATTTTTCCCACACAGCTGGCTGGCTATTTTTCATCCCTTAAGTTTTGGCTTAATCATCCTAACTCAAAGATACCTCCCCTGACCATCAATCTAACTAAGTAGCCTCCACATACCTTATTGTTCCCACACAGGTAGGGGGTAGAGACAGAGGGATGGCTTTCTTCATAGCACTTGAAGCAATGTCTGGTTCAGCATTTACCTGTGTTTTCAAAGAGTCTCCTGCTTTCCATGTAAGAACTTGAAGGAAGACATGGTGTCAGAGTCTAGATTAGTGTGGGCGCTCGGTGAATTTATTTGTTGAGAAATGAATGCTTCCAAAATTCTCTGTATGTTTAGAAGTAATCTTTAGGTAGTGTTTGATATATATGGATAGAGATAGAGATAGATATACATTCGTTGATTTCTTATTGTAAATGAATAGCTTTTAGAAATTTAGGGCCACAGAGCAAAGCCATTGGTATAGTCAGACAGGCTCACACAGCACATAGCATTGTTGAGACTCAGAGGAAAAGAACTTGTCCAAGAGTGGCTGCCTACTTCTCATACATACTGCAGGGCATCCCAGTGAATAAGCAGGCTCTGGAGACATTGACTTCAGTCCGTTTCTGTTATTTACTTACCATGAGGCCACTCACCAGTTGATGGACATCTACTTTGTTTCCATTCATTCCATTGTGTGTTTTTATGGGTTGTGTGTGTGTGTGTGTGTTTCTTGTATTTTTCTTTTTCTTATTCTGCTTCTTCTTATTTTTGTTGCTTTTTTTTGGGTCTGTTTTCTAAAGGGAGAGAGAGAGAAAGGAAAAAAAAGGTTATGGAGTTGGGTGGGTGGATAGGAGGGAATGATCTGGGAGAAGTTGGGGAAAAGAAAATTATGCAGAATATATTGTACAAAAAATGTTTTAAATTAAAAATGTGTAAAGGGGGGAAAACTGCAAGTTAGACTCTATTTCAAAAGCTTCTGTTTATCATTTAGAAATAAATTTTATTTACAGTTTTGAACTATTATTTATGTCAGCCTTTTAAAATATGTTTATCAGTTGTTTGAGCATTTCACTTAATGTATAATGATCATGTTTGCCCCCAGTTTTCCTCCTAACTCCTCTAAGGTGTATGCCTTATCCACCTTCCCTGAAACTTCTCTTTTAGCAGAAAAGCTCACACACACCCATTAATATATGAACAGTGCAAAGTGGACTCCGTGAGTTATTAAAACAATTAGATAATATTTAGAGGGAGTGATGCTGGATGTGGTGGCACACACCTTTAATCCCAGCAGTCAGGGGACTGGGGCAGGTAGATTAGTGTGTGAGGCCAACCTAGTTTACATGATAATTCTAGGATAGCCAGGGTTATAGAGAGAGACCTTGTCTCACAAAAGATTTATAGACAGTGAAAGAACAAAAGAAGGAGCAAGAACCTGTGGCAGCCGGCTGTGTTGGAGGACAGGATAAACAGACGTCAGTGGACAGATGACCCACTGCATTGGCCAATCCCTTCCTGACATTCACTGGTATTTTCCCACTATCTCAGCCCAGTCTTGAAAATCTGAATTTCATCTCTTCCTCCTATGGCGGCAGCTTTGTCATCTGCTGAAACATTTTTGAGTGAATTCTTCATTGCTGTAAAAGTAAGATTAAGTGAAAAAGCAACAACACCAGCTGAGTATGGTTGGGAGATTTAAGTGAGTGATGGGTGTATGCTTATCATCATTAAAGGGCTGGCTCTTCACTGAGAAGGTAAAGATGGTCAATAAATTATGATGACTATAACAGTTTGTGTCAGGTGACTTTACTCATCTCCATTCACTTAAACCTCATTCATATTTATTGACCTTTTGTTTAACTATCAGAGACCCACTAGATGCTGGAACAGCAAAGACATTATCTCTGTCCTTGAGAGGCTCAGAGTCCAGTGGCTTGGAAAGGACATCTGAGCAGGTGACTGCAGTAAAGCAAGTAGCTGCTATCCACAGCTGTGCAAAGACAGTGACAGGCCCTGCCTGAGGTGGGGGTCTGCAGGCCAGAAGGCAAATCCCTGGGTTCTCTTTCTGGAAAGCCAGTACTTGTTGATCCTTTAACACAACTGTTCAGAATCATAATGTAAATCTCTGATATGTGATCTATCCCGAAAGGGCTGTGACCCAGAGGTTGAGAACTGCTGTGCTAACACATAAAGCAGCTTCAGTACAGTGGAGAGGGTATAGAAAGGCTCGGATGTGACAGAGTGTTTTAAAGAGAAAAGGTTTTTGGAGCCTGTGCTCACCTCCCTATGCAGCCGCCCACAATTCTTCCCTTCTCTATCCTCAGTGCTGAGTCTCAGATTTGAGAGCGGGACAGAATCACCTGGAAGGACTGTGAAACACTAATCACTGGTCCTCATCTCCAGAGTTTGTTTGTTTGTTTGTTTGTTTCTTTCTTTCTTTCTTTCTTTCTTTCTTTCTTTCTTTCTTTTTTTCCTTAATTTTTTAAATTAATCATTCCATTTGTTTACATCTCAAATGATATCCCTCTTCCCGGTTACCTCTCCACAACCTCCCCATCCCATCTTCCCTTTTCCCCCTCCCCTTTGCCTCTATGAGGGTGCTCCCCCACCCACTCCCTCTCTCCTGCCCCACTGCTCCAGCATCCTCCTATGCTGGGGCATCAAACCACCACAGGACCACAGGCCTCCCCTCCCACTGCTGTCAGACAAGGCCATCCTCAGCTAAATATGTATCTGGAGCTGTGGATCTCTCCCTGAACATTCCAGGGAACAGCCACACCAGGTTCTTGTCAGCAAGTGCATCTTGGCAACAGTGACAGCGTCCGGGGGGTTTGGTGTCTGCAGAAAGAATGAATCCCCAAGTAGGGCTTAGGGCAGGGTCTGCAGCTTGGTACTTCTGATGCTAACCTGGAGTATCTGTGGGTTTGTCAGGGTGCTACCCTTCTACATATTTGGTTTCAGTTGATTTAGGGTAGAGCTCCCAGGGGAGAGCTTTTTGTTTTGTCTTCATTTGAATAGGCTTTGTGCAGGTTTCATGTGTCAGGTTTTTTTTTTTTTTTTTTAAATAGCCAATTCCCAGCAAAACTGGAGGACAAGTTCGTCCTAAATCTCCCGCATCTGCGTTTAACCACCACACGTTCCTCTCCCATTGTTTCCGCTCTCTACTAGCTCAGCGCATTTGTTATGATCTATGAACATACACAGACATATTTTCACCTAATACCCATACCTTGCATTAGAGCTCAGTTTTGGGTGTGTGTCTATGGGGTTGAGAAAATGTGCAGTGTCTGCCTACCACTCTAACAACAAAGACAACTTCACTACAAAACGCTTTCTACGAAGTCGCCCTTTCTTTCCTGTGTGACCCCTGCAATCACTGATCTTTTCACTGTCCTCAAAGTAAGCACAATGCCAAATACCTGGAATCACTCCCTTTCAAATCTGCTTCTTATACCCAGTAATGCATATTAACGGTCTCTTCACATACTTTTGTGTCTCAACAGCTCATTTCTTTTGAGTACTGAGTAATATGGTGTTGTCTGTATACACCATAGTCTATCCATGCAATTACTGAGGAGTACCTTGGTTGCTTCCAAGTTTGGGAAATTATCAACAAAACCTATATCATCATTTGTGTGTAGGTTTTGTATGGGCATAAGATCTGAACCCCTTTGAAGTTCAAATAAATACTGGGAGCATGCTTTTAGGATTATATGGTATGCTTAATTTGGTAAAAAGCTGCCAAAGTATTTTGGTAATTGGCCATGTTGATTCCTACCAGCAGTAAAGTAGAGTTTCTATTGCCCACACCTCTTCAGCATTTGCTTTCATCAGTGTTCCAAATTTGGGTCATTCTTATAGGCATATAATGATGCATCATGCTTGTTTATGTTTCCCTGATGGCACATGGTTTGGAACATCATTTCCTGTACATATTTGCCAATCATATCTCTACTGGGAAATATGTGAAAACCTTTGGTTTATTTTTAAAAGTGGATTATTTATATATAATTTACTATTGAGTTTTAAAAGTTCCTTGTGTGTTTCAGATGTCAAGTTTTGGTTTTTAGTTGTGCTTTTAAAATATTTTATCTCCTGAAAAGGGGAGGTCTCCTCTGGGTATCACATCAGCCTGGCACATCAAGTCACTGCAGCACTAGGCACAGTCTCTCCCACTGAGGCCAGACAAGCTAGCCCAGTTAGGGGAATGAAATCCTCAGGCAAGCAACAGAATCAGGGACAGCCCCCTGCTTCAGTTGTTTGGGTAGGAGCTGTGTATGAGAGGGGACTGGAAGGAGGAGGGCAGATATTGGGATGTAAAGTGAATAAATAAATACATTAATGGAAAAAAAAGACATAAAAGGCCTGTTGCTAGGGTGGGGAGGGTAATGCAAACCTGATTTGATCTTGTTCTGGGTGATGTAAAGTGAAATAGACACCAAAAGTAATAATAAATAAATAGATAAATAAATAAATAAATAAATAAATAAATAATCCCAGTTGGTAAATGGCCTTCCATTCTCAAGGCAGTACTTTTACACAGTAGATATTAATGTTAAAGAACTCCATCTCACCAGGTCCTTCTTCTGTGTGTTGTGTACTTGCCATTTTATCTAAAAAGACATTTCTAAAGTAAAGTCATTTTAAATGTTCTCCTACATTATCTTCTATGAATTTTATATTGGTGTTTGACATTGAGATCTGTGTCACCTGGGGGCTACATAATGCTGTAGGGGTTTCTGTGGTGTTTGAAAGCATGGATTCCCTCCATCCTTATGTAATCTTCCTCTATATGGTAATATTTCTTGTTCTGAAGCCTACTCTGTTTGAAGTCAATATCATTAATATTCTTTCCAAAGGCTTAGTATTATCATGGTGTATATTCATCCACTTATTTATTCTTTTCCTGTTTGTATATCTAAAGTGAGTTTCTTACAAACAGTATATGTCAGTATATATTTGGGGTGTGGTTTTAATCTACTTTAATATGATCTTAATTGTACTTTTGAGCAGTAATGTTCAAAGTTATAGTCAATATTTTTTTATTGAAAGTTGTATCTGTTACCCGTTTTGTTTCTCTGGATCATCATCATCCTCTCCTCCTCCTTTTTCTTCCTCCTCCTCCTCCTCCTCCTCTTCTTCTTGTTCCTCCTCCACCTCCTGCTCCTTTTTTCTTTACTATAGTTGAATGTTCTATGTCTTCTACATAATTCCTATCCTAAAAGTATTCAAAAATGAGGCTTTTAGGAAGCAATTAAGTCCATATAAATAGATGAATCTGTTAGATAAGGCCCTAGGAATAGAGTTTACTCCTCCATTTCTTCTATTCTGTGAAGACCTGACATTTATTTCCTTTTGAAAATGCAGCAGCCAGGGGCTAAGTTAGAACCAGGGAACAGTTGTCAGTAGGCTCTGATCCTGTTGATGCCTTGACCTTGAACTTTCCAACCTCCAGAACTAGGACAAACAATTTTCTATTGTTCACACATGATCCAGTTTGTGGTATTTCACTATAGCTTTGTGATGAAACTAGTAATCTTTTTCTGCTTCCTGTGATTTTAACTAAACATTGTATTTTACTGGCTTCTTTCCCTTCTTTAACATATACATTATATTTTTTCAGCTTCAATAGGTGCTTTAGAATGAGCAGGATACTACCCAAGTCCACTTTTAAATAACCTACTACAAAACAAACCAGAACTTCTGCCTCCCTCCCTGTTTATTTGCTGTCATTCATGTCCATACATAACTATATGTATGTGTAAACACACACTCACACACAGACACTCAACCATTTTATTGCCATAATCTAAAGAAACTGCTGTCTATCCCACCACATAAGAAGAACAAAAGGAACATTTTTCTTTGATTTTACTGTTCTTTCTTTGATCTTTTCATGTAAACACAATTTTCAGGTATATTTTTTTCTGAATCTTGAAAATCCTTTTAATGTATTGTTAGTATTGTTTTGTTTGGTCCTGAATACTCCTTGCAAGGTAGGTGAACTGGAATCAAATTACTCCAAGGTTTACATGTCTAAGACAGTTTTTGTTTTTTCTTCACATTTGGAATGAACTTTTCTGGTTACAGAATTTTATATTGGTAGGGATTTTCCGTCTCAAAACCCTGTTCCAGTCTGTTCTTTTTTCACTTACATGGGTTTCCAAAAGAAACTTGATATGATTAATTTTTTTCTGTCATTAAGTATTTTCTCACTCAGGTTTCTATTGGGATACATTGAGTGAAGATTGTTCAGTACTAAACAGGCAGAGAAGTGAGTACCATCTGGACCTTGGTGTTGTTATTCTTATGGCCCATCACCGGCCTCATATTTTATAAACATTCACTTGCTGATTGGCTTTAGTAAAGAGCTGATATCCAATAGCTAGGCAGGAAATGGAAATAGGAACTTCCGTGTAGAGATGGGGAAAAGAAATCAGAGGCAAGAGAACCACCAGCAAGACACAAAGGAAGCAGAGCGGAGAGGTAAAGAGCTAGCCACATGGTGGGTCATAGGCTAGTTAGCCTGGTTAAGTTTAGACTGAGCTAGCTGAAAGTATGCCCAGCTAAAGGTCCAAGCCTTTAAATATCTTCAAGTCTCTGTGTTGTTATTTAACTGCTGGTAGATATAGACAGTTCTGCTATAGGTTTCTGTTAGTGTTTTTCTTTATCTTTTTTTCTTTCTTTTTGTTGGTTTGAGCATTATTTTCTTCACGTTTTTTGTATTCACCCTTCTTAGTGTTAATTAAGTTTCTTACATCACTCTATTTTTTTTTTTCTAAAATCAGTTTGAAGGAATTCTCAGTCATTATTGTTTCAAACTCTAAGGTTTTATTTATGAGTATGGATGTTTTGTCTGCATGTATATGTATGTACCACATGTGTACAGTGCCTGCAGAGCCTAGAATAGGGCATCAGATTCTCTGAAACTGGGGTGAAGGATGACTATAAGCCACCATGTGGATACTGAAACCAAGCCTGTGTCCTCTGTGAGAACAAGGAGTGTTCTTCCCTGCTGAGCCATGTCTCCAATGTTGTTTTAAGCATGTTTTTATGTTTCTTTCTGTCTGCCTTTTATTTACAATATTCTCATTATGCATTGAAGAAGAGAAATTGGGGATTTTGGAGAGAAGTTAGAGTTCTCCAATAGATATATAAGTAAATATAAATATAAATATTTTGCATGATCCTAGAGTTTACAAAGAAAATGTTGGGTTATAAATACAAATTTGGGGAATGAGTGGTACATACAATATAATAATGAAAGGGGAACTGAAAGATATCATCTCAGAGTGAATACAGATACAGGTACAGGTACATGTACATGTACAGATACAGATACGATTCAAGGATTGAATTCAATGTGAAGCTTAACAGGTTGGTAAGAATTTTGTCTTAGTGTGTTTGCTATGACAGTGCAAGTTCAGGACAGTGTAGTAGTGGATAGTGCTATTACTGGGGATTTGAGAACACAGTATAGCAAAGGAATGAAGGTAAGAAAACTGAGGAGACATGTGAGCAACGGACCTTATGGGTAAAATATATCTAGCTGTTTGGACTGGAATATTCAGTGAAAGAGAATGAAGATGGCCAGAATTATAGATGTTCTCATTGGCCTAAAGGATTGTGCTTGGAGGGCTGAACAGGATGACCCAGGAAGGCAGAGATGGCTCAATGATGATACTGAGGATTATGGATTATGTGCAAAGAGTGGGTATTGGTAAGGTAAGAGCCGACTGGAAGGTAACTAGTGGCTCATGTACCTGACATAGATAGGGGAGGTTGATCATCCAAGAAGAAGAGGTTTAGGAAGTGAGGTGATAGTTACTAGAAGATCCATTAAGACTGCTCACTCAACCTTTAGTGACTATTGCACCAAGCCTTCCATTCTCTGTGTCTGTCATAGTCCAGCCATCTTCATCACAACACACTCTCCTGGCAGCCTGATGGTGCTGGTCCAGGACACTACTTTGAGAAGGATTCCAATTAGCAACAACAGAGCTATTGAAATCTCTAATAATCATGTCAGAAATAGCATCTTATACATCAGGGAATCAATTAACTGCTCCCCTACCCTGAATACATTTATACCATCAATTAAAGAGATACATAGCAAGAACAGTGAGTCTCAACTTCATTTTGTATCTGTTATATAAGGAGTTTGTGAAGACTACAAAGTCCTGGAGAATTTCAAATATTCTGAATCCATAGGTTTCAGACATGTGCATATCAAGATATTTCAGGAGTATTTCTGAGCCCCTTTTTAGTAAAAGACCAATAAAGAATTAAATACATAGCTTGCCTATTTAATTTTAGTTCAGCTGATTTGTTTTGGCTTCCTTGCCAGCTTTTCTGAGCTATACATACCTTAGAAAAATAGGAATAAATAATAATAATGAATAATAAATAAATATTATTTGCCTGCAAGATTATTGCAAGGATTAAATGGAGTAAATACAAAAAAAAAAAAAAAAAAAAAAAAAAAACCTTTCCCAAGCATTAACTCTCTATTAGTTATTATTAATATAAATAGTTTGTTGGGCAATGGTCATCTGTGAATTGAAAGTCCAAGAATCTAGTAGTTACTCAGTCCCATGAAGCTAGTTGTTTCAGCTGGTCTTCTGTAGAAGTCGATTCCAACAGATGTGCTGACAAGTAAATGTGAGCATCAAAGAAGAGTGAATCTTCCTTCTTCCAATGTCCTTATGTAGGTCTCCAGCAGAAAGGGTGGCCCAGATTAAACATGTGTGCCACCAGGCCTGGATCTGGGACTTGTTTTGTCCCAGGCTGATCTTGAATTCAGAAATCTCCTTGCCTCAGTCTCCTGGGATTAAATGTGTGTACTACCTTGCCTGGGCCTAAACTTTTCAAAACCACTATACCTCAAGATCTCCATGCCAAGATCCAGGTCAGAAACTTGTTCCAGCCTCAAGAACTGGATCACAGGTGAGCCCTCCAATTCTGGATTGTAGGTCATTCCAGATATAGTCAACTTGACAACCAGGAAGAGCCATTACAATCCTATGGGAGGATTCTTGCCCAGGCTACTTCTGATGATTTAAAGTTTTTATCCATATGAACAAATTGAAACTGGATGTCATAATTGGATCACATTCTGAGAGTAAGACAGGAGCTGTGGAACAAGGAAATGCATCAACAATCCCATGGTATAAAGAAGGTGGAATGCAGTCTGCTTCTTGTTCTGTCCCCTGGAAATCTGTTTTGTTTTTTATTCATGATCCAAGCCTTTTGTTGTTGTTGAAATGACCTTGGTGTGAAGATGTATAGGGGTTGTGTTGTCCTCGTGGTCACAGTTATGTGATCCTAAGTTCTGGAAGCAGGAAAGGAATTCTGGAGTAACCATAACCTTAACTCCAGGTGTCAGCCCAGAGGTGGCCCTCAGTAACTACTCTTGTACTCACCTGACCAAACAGTGACATGCTCTACATGAGGCCCCAGAAGACTGGGAAGTGTAGATTTGCTGTAGGGTGTTGTGGAAGATACCCTCAGCCAATGTCCTTTTGTTACAGAGAAAGGACTTAGGTGAAGAGCTAGCTCTCCTAATCAGAACAATGCATTATAGATTAAATTTTCATAAGGACAATGGGAAGTCTTAACTACACAGTGGAAAATCTTGGGTAAATAGATGTGTACATTTGTTTTAAATTAAAATATCATATTAACAAAAAAGATAGTTTGTTGGGAGAAATTTCTCTATCCATTATACTAAGTATACAGGGAACAGGGGAGGAAAGAATAGAGTAAAATCTACCTTTGTTGATTTCCTATGTTATTAAAGGAAGTCTCTTGGGATTTGTGAGGAGTGATATGTCACATGATCCTTTTATATTTTTAGGTAACTGAGAAACACAAACTAGTCACGTAAGGAAACCAAATGCTTATTGAGGTAACTTCCTCTGTTGCATCCCTAGCTCATACCAGCACCACAGGGACATAGCCACACATACACACACGCACATGGCATGCTTCATACCAATTATTGCACTATTGTTTGTGGAGTGCAAATCTGCCTTTGTGTTCAGCTCTGATAGTGAAACTAGGGCTGTGATTCGGCCGTAAGAGACTCCATGATAGGATCTACCTATGGGGGAGGGGGAGACTGCAAGAGGAGAGAGAGAGAGAGAGAGAGAGAGAGAGAGAGAGAGAGAGAGAGAGAGAGAGAGAGAGGACAAAGAGAGGCTGAAATACAGAGACATAGATATAGAGACAGACACACAGAGAGAGATGGAGTGAGGGGAGAAGGAGGGCTAGAGGGAGAAGGGACAGACCAGACCCATCTAGGGCTTTCTGTCTTCTCATCCCTATGAAAATCACCTAGCCTCAAAATTTTATTCTGGAATGGGCTGAACTCCAACCTGACGCAATTTTTAACATTTGTGAATCTTGTCTCATCATACTACCCATGACCCCATCATTTCTGGTCCTCAGGCCAATAGCAGCCACTTTTCAGAGGTCTTTATCCCAGTTCCATGAGCCTCTTTCAGGTTTTGAGTTGTACTGATGCAGCCTCTTCTTGTGGCACTGACCTGTGGGTGGCAGTTACTAACTTCTGTAATGCTTCTGTATTCTCTGTTATCCTCTCAGTTACCTAGGTAACAGCATCACAATTGTTTGTATTAACCTCTCTCTTTTCAAATAACTGGTGTGATTTCCTTTCCCTGAGTGTACTTTGATTCACACTTATATGAATACACATGTGATGGAGGGCACATAAAGAACTCTAATCCTTCCCATGTGACCAAGCTTATCCTTTTTGTTTTGTTTTGTTTTGTTTTGTTTGTTTTTCGAGACAGGGTTTCTCTGTGTAGTCCTGGCTGTCCTGGAACACACTCTGTAGACCAGGCTGGCCTCGAACTCAGAAATCTGCCTGCCTCTGCCTCCTAAGTGGGATTAAAGGCATGCGCCACCACTGCCCATCATCCAAGCTTATCCTTAAGAGAAGAGTCAAGAGGGAATCAAAAAGATTGGAACTCTGAGTACCCAGTTCTCTGCTGAAAACGAAAACAAAAACAACAAAAAAAAAAAAAAAAAAAAAAAAAACCTGATATCCTGGGTGTGTCACCTTCCCCAACCTTGAATTCTTTACTCAGTGATATCTTCTTTCCTTCTTTACGAATTACTACAGGGGTATAAAAATTCATTTTTCTTAGCAAAATGAATTTTTAGCCAAGAGTTACCAAGTTAGATTATATTACTTGCCCAAAACTCACAGGCCAATGACTAGTTTGATGATACAGCTGGATGACGTAGGATCTCTGTTCTTTCCATTGCACACTTTTGGACTTTTTTTTTTCCAGAAAGGGAACCCAGTAATGAGGCTGGGGAATATCTTCCCCTTACAACTCTGAGGCATAATACTTCCTCTTAGGAAGAGGAGACTTTTCTGTAGCTCAGAAAAACATATTCATCTTGCTACCTCCTGCCCCAAATAATGGTTTATGCTTTTTTTATTTTTATTTTTTGGTTGTTTAGCAATGGCCAAGCTTCATAAAACACAGGCATAATAGTTCTCATTATGTAATGGTGGGCTTGGGGGGAAAAGATGACACTGGTTATTGAAGTTCTTATCTTTTTCTCTCTTTCCTAACCTTTCCTCAGATTTGATTATTCTTTCTCATGAAACCACAGGACTCCCTATGTTCCTCCAGGGCTGACTTAGATTAATTCCACCCTCGTGAAGCCTTAACCATACTCTTCCAGACCATTCTGCTAAGGCTGCTGTCTGGTAGCATCGTGTGGCGGTGTGTCTTCTGGCACTCACTGGAATCCCATTTCTTTAGGAGCAGAAATCACATTTTATTCATGTATGCATCTCTCTAGCTCAAGAGTTTTTTTTTTTTTTTTTTTTTTTTAATGCAGTTGAAATACATGAAGCTGGGAGTTTGAACAAAGACAGAATGTTTCTTTCTTTGCACCAATCTCTAACAAAAAGTTAGCATGTCCTTCAATCATGAGAACAGACAACAAACATACCACAGAATCAGAAATCTTCCATGTTCTATCATAGTTCAAGTGGTTGCCGTCATCTCAGAATATCATGGCTCATCAGCACTCTGACACTGCGGTAGTTGCTAGACTTTTTGTTAAACTATATCGTGAGACTTAAAGAAATCAACTTCTATGTCACTGTGTCAGTCTTTTAAACATGTTTCAAAAGCTGTATTTCCTATAATCTACCTCCTTTGTGATCTTGATTTTATTCATGCTTGTCAATGCATGATCTTAGAAAAGAGTTTATAGAGTTCACCAAAAAATATTCCTTTTGTAGTACTTAACTTGGCATGCGGTTCAAAGTTTCATCAATGAAATAATATGGCTGATTAAAGAACTAGATTAATTGTTGGTCAATGAAAAATATTTTATCTAATTTAACAAAGTTGATATAATGTGCATAATTTGGCAAATAAATCCATTTAAATTCATAGTTCTTACAGTATATCAAACAATTTGTATGTGAGTAAAAGAGTTATACAGGAAAAACCAAATTAGCAATTCATTAATTTTTCAGATATTTATTAGATGTCTGCCATGTGCCAGACACGGTTGTAGTTAGTAAACTATAGCAATAAACAGAAGAAAATTTCCAGATGTTATGGTTTGTATTTGAAACCTTCCCCAAAAGGCTCATGTGTTGAAGGCTTGGTCTCTAATGCCAGTATTGTTTACAGATGGGGCTTTGAGGCAGCTATTGAACCATGCAGGCTTAGGGATCGACTAATAGACTGGCATTATTGGGAAGTGATGGAAACACTGGGAGATGAGGCCGGCTTGGAGGAAGTAGGTCATTGCAAGCTTGTCTTTAAAGCCTGTGTCTTGTCTCCTGCCTCTTCCTCCCCGAATGTCACTCACTCTCTGCCTCCTGTCTGCTTTGTTCCAACACACACTTCCTACATGATATTTTTCTTTAAACACCCCCTTCAGGCATTTGTCCACAGCAGTGAAACTGGGCTTGTCAACAATTGGTGCTGGAATATTTGGACATTCATGCAATGGGCTCAAATTCATATCTTGTATCATAATATGAAAAATATTCCCCAAATGGAATACATACATAATATTAAATCTGAATCTATATACATGGCTATATGAAAACTATGTTGGAAATGTTTGTAACCTTGATTAAGCAAATATTTATCAGATGTAGCATCAAAACATGGCCCATAAAATGCATTGGTAATTTGAACCTTATTAAAATCACATTTTATCATCATCATCAAACGAATAAAAGACAAACTATGTACTGAAAACAATTCTTAAATTATAGCTAATAGACCTATGTGTATCCTATGAAAAACTATCTATGAAAAGCTCTCAACATTCATACAAATAAGGAATTAAGCACGCCAATTAAAAACTGACAAGAAATTCAACAAGCATATCTGCAAAGAACATGAAAAAGCAAAAGAAAATTGACAACTAACAATGAAAGCCAGTGCTGATTAAGGATGTAGAATAGCTGGTACATCCCGCCACTGAGATTGCGAAGTAGCACAGCAGTTTTGGAAGACGGTTTGGCAGTTTTTTTAAATAAGACTAAACATATGCTTACTTTGTGAAATCGCTATCCCACTCCCAGGTATCTACCCCAGAGGAATGAAAGCTTATGTTTATAAAACAGTTGTATGCTAATATTTACAACAGCTTTGTTTGTAATAAACCAAGCTGTAAACAACGCAAATGCCCTCAAACTTACAAATGACTATGGAACTATCTATGCAAATGACATATTTCTTAGCGTTGAAAAACGGGAAAATATGTTGACAATATGAGACAGAGAAGAATCACAGATGTCTTTTGGCACATGAAAAACACTAATAAGGACTACATTGTATATATAAGTTCATTCTTATAAATTCTGGGAGGGGAAAAGCTAGATGCCAGGGGAGGACTGGGGGGAAGGGATGGCTACCAAGGGGCCTGGGAACTGGGGAGAGGGAACGGGGAAGGTTGTGATGAAATTGCCCTGTGTCTTGATGATGGTGGTGGTTATATGGCTCTAAATATTTGTCAAAATTTACAGAAGTTAACAAAAATAGATTTTAGTGTCTTATAGGTATTTCAATTAAAAAAGAACTTCAAAAATTCGGTAAAAACTTCCACAATGCAAAACAAATTCCAATGTCTAATTGCAGCAAAGAAGCAACAACACAACAAACCACATGTGATAAATGTCTGGGGGCGAGCCGATGGCAAGAACTGTCAGAAAACTCGAGTACTGTGAGTGAAAATGGCGAGAAGACATGGTGCCTGTTGACACAGAATGCTCGGGCCAGTGGAGAGCAATGTGAATATGGTCATTGCAGCAAGAAGAAAGTGAGTGTTCACCAAATTCTCTTCATAGCTTTCTAGTCACTATGGTGGCAGAAACCAGAAAAAAAGAACCAGGTGATTTTTACTAATATATAAAAAGAATCCTAGAAACCCAATCTCTTAGATATGGTAGGAGACAGAACCTACATGAATCAGAGGAAAAGTACTGGCATTAATATATGATTAAGAATCCAGTCCCAGAGTGGCTTTCAGACCACAGCAATGGAAAGGGACTTAAGGAATCACAAAGTCCTTTTTGCCTCTAGCTTGGGGACCTGGCTCCCACTACAGGCTCTCTACCAGAGTCTCAGGACCCTCCTCCCTCTGATTGGAGTTTGGGAGATTAAGTGAGTAATTTCTCTCGCAGGTGCTGTGATCAGGTGTTCCGGTTCTATATATAAAACCCTGGTGCTCATGTGCAGATATCCAGAAAGCTCAATTAATCCTAAACATCCCTTCCCACAGAGATATCCCAAAATAAATTCCTCAGCACATGTAAAGTGGCTTAACTGTTTCCTTAACTTAATGACTGAATTTAAATTTATGAAAAAAAAATGTATGAAGCAGATGCCAAACATCGTTTCCCAGGTTCATGGGCAGCTGAACAAGAACATGGATAGGCATGAAAAAAATAAAACACAAGATGAAACAAGAAACAGAGAGTTGGATGAACAAGAAGAGAAACTTTGCCACACATGGGGAGATTTAACTTAGGACAGGCTCTCCAGAGCAGTTAGGACAGTCCTAACTCTAGAGCACTAAAGAAGATAAACATGCTCTAGTCACCTCATTGGCATTTGGTGGCACAGGGAATGTATCAAACCAATCTTCAAGGTACTCTGGTACCTAGTACATAGTAGGCAAGCCCACTTAAAAGACAGACAAATAATGAGTGAGTGAGTGAGTGAGTCAAATGAACCAGTGGTATGACAGCTATAGTTAGATGTAAGAATAAGAGACGTTGGTGATTCCCTAAAGCATTCGTTTTAATGTTCTGGGACCACACTAATGCTATGGAACAGATAATTACAAGCTTTAATCACATAAAAAGATAAGCATTTAATTCTTGTCATGGAGCCACAAGTTAGCTAAGTGCCGTTTCTGCTTCTGCCTTGGGTACCTGCTCAGAGCACTTACTAGACCATGTTGACTCTGATTCATAGTCTCTTTCCCAAAAGTCTCCAAGTGCATAGTTGTTCTCATAGTGAAAGTGGAAGCCTAAGAGAGCAAAAGGTAGGAAGAATGGAGTCATGTGCTCTTCTGCAGACCAAAGCAAGTTCAGAGTTATATCAGACTTACGATATGGGAAATGACTCTATCTATGGATGAGAGGGGGCTGCTAAACCATTGTGAAGCTTGCCACTGAGGTTCCCCAGAGAAACAGAACTAATAGGGATCACAAATAACTGGATAACTAAAAGAAGAATTGCTCAAGCAATCATGGAGAAGAGACTATCTGAAAACTGGGATCCCAAGGAAGCTGGTAGGGTATAATTCAGTCCGAGCTTGAAGGCCTCAGAACCAAGGAACTGAGAATATAAGTCTCAGCCTGAAGTGAAAGACCGGAGGTGTAGGATTAGGGAGTAGGGTAAGATCCAGGGTATAAACGTCAGAAAACTGTGGATGTATAACAACAGGACCAAATTGGGATCCAGCTCAAGGGGAGGCCTCAAGGCCTGACACTATTACTGATGCTATGGTGTGCTCACAAAAAGGAGAGAGAAAGAGAGATGAATGGATGTTCTGCCGCTCTGTTCTATCCTGCATAAGAAAATATTTTTGTTCTGAGTTTTTGTTCTATCCAAGTGTCATCCCATTGCTCGGGGCTCACTGCCACTGCTGAACACAAATCTTTTTCACTTAGTCATTGATGAAATGTGAATGTCTTCCTGTGAGAAGCATCCTCACAGATGTACCCAAAAGTATACTTTAGTACAGTACTGGGTATTGTTTTTTTAATCTCTATTATTGGGTACAGTTTTATAATTAGGTAAGTTGACATTGACATCTATATATGGGGGAAAGGGCAAGACCCTGGAGAGACTATTTGTAATCAACCTGCAGTGCCTCCACTGTACTCCCTTCCTAGCAAAACAATGCCAAGCAAAAATGTGACCATCATGAAAGTTCTAGATATACTGAAGCATATGTAAAAATAAGAAAATAAAAATGAAACCCTTCATACAGGAGACGCTGTGAAAGATCGCTGAAAAGATGAAGTTTCATTGAAAAGTGGAGACAAGTCAAGGATGTTTCAAACAGAGCAGACAGCAAAGGCAACAGCACAGAGGTAGGACGAAACACACTGTACTCTGGTCTAGAGAAATGGTATGGTTGGAAGGGTAGAAGCGTGGAGGCAGGGGATGAACTAGGACTAGACTGTGAGAGTAACTGCCTTTGTTATTTTATCTCCTTAGGGTGTAAACACCAGAGAGAGGCAAGAGCTTTGACTTCACTAGGGCAAAGAGTCCTAGCTCGTACATTGCAGGGCTCCATAAATATTTGTTGATGAAATGGATGAAGAATGGCCTTGCACACTGCGTGAGAATAGTTGACCTTTACTCCAAAGGCTTGGGAGGAAACAATTTTTTATGAGCAGGTGCAGGTTGTGATATGATATGAGGGAGACAACGATGAAACTAGGGGAAATAAAGAAAGATAGAAAAAGTAGGCAACAGGAAGGCAGTGAAGAATTTCAAGTGGGGAAGCTGCAGGTCTGGGCTTTCTGGAACATGTGTTTACCAGAGACCTAAGTCGGGGGGAGGGGCATACTAGACCTATATATCTCTGGAAATTTTGAAAAAATTGATGATCTATTCGAGTTTTTCTTTTTTCCCTCACATAATATATACCGTTTGCATTTTCTCCCCCTCTACTCCTCACAGTTCCCCCCCCCCAACTTCCCTTCTATTCAGACCCATCTCCTTCCTGTCTTTTGTTAGAAAACAAACAGGTATCTAAAGAATAATACTAAAATAAAATTAGATAAAACAAAAACCAACATATCATACGACAAAACAAACCAACAGAAGAAAAAAAAGCCCCAAGAAAGGCACAAGAGACAAATATATACAGAGAAACACATTCAGTCACACACTCAGGAATCCCATAAAAACACTAAGCTGGAAATCACAAAGGTTTCCAGGACCCATAGGCTAAAAAAGAGAGTATGTGAATATGCATATATCTATATGTATATAACTGTATACCTTTATATGCACATGTACATATATATACTTAAATTTACATATTTCTACATATGAATTACATATATGCATATATTTATTTATGTTTTAAGAAGCCATGACCTGACATTATGGGACACGGAAGTACCAAAAACACGATTGAGCTTATTGTATGTTGGCCATCTACTGCTTGGCATGTATCCTACCCTTAGAAGTATGTTGTTTCTCCAATGAGACTCCCTTGGAGAAAACTGACATTTCATTTGCAAGTGGCTATCAGTTGGAGATAGCTCCTGGGTTAGGGGTGGGAACATGTGTCCACTCCTTTATTCAGCAATAAGAACCCATTTGGTGTGGATCAGAGCAGGCCCTGTGCCTCCTGCCTCAGTCCCTGTGAGTTCATATGGGAATCAATCCTGTTGACTTAGAGGGCCTTATTTTCTTGGTGTCCTCCATCCCTTCTGGCCTATAGAGTCTTTCTGCTTCTTCCACAGGATTTTCTAAGCCCTGAGGGGAGGGGTCTAATACAGAAATTTAACAAAATCAAGGGTTATTAATTGAGTCTTTCCCTTCACTGAATTTTATCTAACATCTGCTATTCATGTGCCACCATCTAGAAAGTGCTGTAATACACAGTTTTTATTCCTTAATCTGCATAGAATTTTTTGTGTATTTTCTAAGTCAAGGTTTGCCTTATAACTCAAGTGTGTAAATTAGCAAGAGCACTGTAGTTAGAAGTTAGAAATTCAACTTCTAGCTCATTAACTCCTGATGGTCCTGAGGCAGGAACATCACTGCCGACATTATCCTCATTGATAAAACAAAGTTAACTTGTCACATCTTGATTATTTCAGTGGACTAATCTTATGAGATAACGTAGAGGAAAGATGAAGCAATTAGATGTCACATGTGCTCCTAAGCATTTGATTCACATATTTTCACTTAATCCCTAAATAATACTTCAAGGTACTATGATACCATTGTCATAGTACTATTATCAGTTACAATATTGACTGTTTACAGATTATCTCATGGAGACTAAAAGCTCACTATACCCAGTATGATTTGGTAAACTGTAAAGTAATCCTTACAAAAGGAAAATGTTAGTATGATTTCTATCTTTGCTCTACTGGGTGTATGTGAAGGATTTCAATAAACGGACCCTATCTTCTGAGACAGGACTTTAGGTATTTGAACAATAAAAACAAAATGCAGTAACCACTACAAACAACAGCAGACAAAGTAGTACTCTGTACTGGATCAGGCCAGCATCAGTTTTGGAAAGAGAGAAAGTGAAATGTCAGAGGAGACATCTGTAAGATGTTGCAGAGAGAATGCTGGTGTCCCTGAATCCTGGGATGCTCAGTTCTGGCTAGGGTTGAATTGATAGAATCAATATTCTTCTTCCAAATCGGTTGCTAGGGGAACATGAAGGACTTTGGAGTATGAAAAACAAGAGGCCTTCTCTAGATGTTCTTCCTGTCATGAGAAGCACTCCTGTAGGATTCTGAGGGCTACTTGTAGCCCTAGAAAGAACCACTAAGGACACTGATCCATTGACCTCAGTTCTCTAGAAAAATGGAACCAGTGGAGGCAAGGACATGAGCCAAAGGACTAGCAAGATAGCTCTGTCAGTAAAGTGCTTGTCATACAAGGATAAGAAACAGAGTCTAGATCCACAGAACTATGTTTTAAAAGCCAGGCAAGCACAGTAGTGCTGCTAGGATGGCAGAGATGTGCAAATCTCTGGGGCTTGCTGGCCAGCCTGCTTAGCCTACTTGGTGAGCTTTCAATAATGAGAAATACTGTTTCTAAAAGAACAAGGTGATGACTTGTAAGGAGTCACACTTGACATTGACCTGTGGCCTTCATAAGCATGCCCTCATATATATGTACACACAGACACACAGAGGCACACACAGGGAGACACACACACACACACACACAAACACACACATACAGAGAGAGAGAAAGACAGACAGACAGAGACAGAAACAGAGAAAGACAGAGAGACAGAGACAGAAACAGAGAGAGAAAGAGAGACAGAGAGACAGACAAACAGAGAGAGACAGAGACAAATGCATAGACAGAGAATTCTCAAGGAAATAGGAAGTAAGAAGTGCCAATTTTGCAGGATGGGCTTACAGGCTAGAGACCTATATGGAAGTGTAGATGCTGCAGTTCTACCTGCTAGCAA
This sequence comes from Arvicanthis niloticus, assembly GCF_011762505.2. Classification (NCBI taxonomy): domain Eukaryota; kingdom Metazoa; phylum Chordata; class Mammalia; order Rodentia; family Muridae; genus Arvicanthis; species Arvicanthis niloticus. The sequence goes on along the minus strand of NC_047664.1, from coordinate 48,719,116 downwards.
AATTTGTTTCTTTTCCTTTTCCTTAGGGAAAGTCAATCTTATTTCCATCAAAGAACTGGATGAAGCTCCCCTACATTAAAAAGGGTAATCTGCTTCAAGTTCATTAATTTGTATGTTAATTTCATCCAAAGCACACAGAATTTCATCCATAGTATAATGTTTGAGTACACGCGTGCCATGGCCTGTCCAAGTTGACACATACATTAACCAGTACACCTTTCTTCCAGGCAAGAATTTTCAATTTCAGAAAGACCATCCAATTCTGGATTTTGTGATACATTAAGTAAAGCAAGGCCATGAATGATCAGCCCATTACTTGAACAAGTGAAAAGACCCAAGAGGCCCCATCTGGTTTCTTAATGGTTCTCACCCTTCAGAGCAGGGCCAGGAAGGCAAGCCTACACACTAATTTCATACTCTGATCTCACCATCCAAGTCTCTTATTTCTTCCTTTGCGTTCAGCACCAAGACTGTGCTAGGATGTGAGTACATCACAGTATACTAATGTACAATTCTTTCAGAGACCTCTGGCACATATTGAAAGCCTGTAATCCTGCCTCCCTCCAGCCACAACCCTGGTGGACCTTGCACATCATGAACTCATGATATGCATGCTGCCATCCAGGCATTGCTCCCTTGTTTTCTCTGATGTATCATCCCCAATCAAAAGGCCAAAATCTACACTTAATTCAAGGGTCACTTAAAGTGTGCCTTTTTCTATACAACTTCAGACTTTTCTAGTTATTACCCTGCACTGAATATACAGTGTACAGCCTTCCAATAAAGAATCTATAATAGTCGTTTGTACTTGTTTGTTTTCCTTTGACTCCTGTATTGAATGACAATTGCTCTAAGCATTTAAAAGATGCTCAATGCTTGTTTACTCAACAGTGAATGAAAGAATGATTAAATATGTGCATGGACATGGGTAGGAATGAATAAATGACTATATGGCATGGACAAGATTATACTACTTCTGTAACAGAGCTGGGACATAACCCAAATAGTTCTCTGGCTAAAGTCATTAATGTTTGCTTTAAACAATAACTAGATGTTAATAATTGTCACTGGTGAGAAGATGGCTTGATCTGAATCTTCAGGGTAGGTGTATGGCAAAATTACAGAATCCTAGGTTCAGCTTAGACGTAGTAAGTCAAGTCCTATAGTGCACATAGGAAAGAGAGAGAATGTTAGGATGACTGGTTAAACAGATGCAGGTGGATGTGATTCAGGAGGGTTGCTGCCAACTGCTGGAGATGGCAAAATTATAAATTATAAATGACCTGTATTTTTATCCAAAGGGAGAATGAGGGCAAAATGAATTATGTTATATTTGTACTCTGGAGTAGAGACATTCCAAGAAAATGAGAAATGTAAATTGACATGAAAAAGAACCCATAACATAATGGTTTTGATCATTTCTATAACTTATTATCAGTATATTAGTACACAAAGGCACACATGAACATGTATTATTTAATTAAACTTAAAGTTTTATGTTGCCATACTCTTTACAGACCTTGAGAAAATAATACTCAATTTTATATGGAAAAACAACAACAACAAAAACTCCAGGATATCTAAAACACTAAGACCAACAATACATGGGACTTATGAACCTGGGAAGTTTCTGTAAGGTAAAGGACACCATCAAAAGGAAAAAAAAAAAAAACCAACCAGAATGGGAACGGATCATAACCAGCTACACACAGACAGAGGGCTGATATCCCAAATATAAAGAAGTCGATAAACTAGACACCAATGAACCAAATAACCCAATTTAAAAAATGGGGTACAGAGCTAACAGGAAATTCTCAACTGAGGAATCTAATGGCTGAGAAGCACTTAAAGAAATGTCCAACATCCTTAGTTATCAGGGAAATGCAAATCAAAATAACTCTGAAATTCCATCCTACACCTGTCAGAATGGCTAAGATAAAAAACCCAAGGACAAGCTCATGCTGACAAGGAGCAAGGGGGACAATCCTCTATTGCGGGTGAAAGTACAAACTTGTACAGCCACTTTGCAAATCAGTTTGGTGGTTTCTCAGAAACCTAGGAATAGATAGACGTACCTCAAGATCCAGATATACCATTCCTGGGAATATACCCAAAGGATGCTCTGTCATACCACAAGGACACTTGCTCAATTATGTTCATAGATTCATTAATAACCAGAAATTGGAAACAACCTAGATGTCCCTCAGCCAAAGAATGGATAAAGAAAATGTGGTACGATGTGGTATGTTTACACAATGGAGTATTACTCAGCTACTAAAAACAGTGACATCATAAAATTTGTAAGAGAATGGATAGAACTAGAAAAGATTATCCTGCGTGAGATAACTCAGACCCAGAAAGACAAACAAGGTATACATTCATTTAAAAGTGGATATTAAAGTAAAAGATAACCGTGCTCCAATCCACAGACCCAAAGAAGCTAAGTAAAAAGGAGTGCTTGAATCTGTCTTGGGAGAAATAGACTAGACATCATGGGTGGATGGGGAGGAGAGAACTGAATGGGGCAGGGTGTTTGGATAGAAACAGGGGGATCAGGTGGGGATAGGATGAAAGGGGAGAGTGCTGAGAGAGCCTGCTGGAATCAGGGTGAGGGGGTGCATCTCTGGGACAAGCTAGTAAACCTAGAGTATTAGAAACTCCCCAGAATCTAAGACTCCTAGCCACGTGGGACATCTCCCAACCCAGCCACAAAATTTTCAATCTACAATTTGTCCTGCTACAAGATGTGCAGGGACAGAAGCAGAGTGGCTTCATCCAACAACTGATGGAAACAGATGCAGAGACCCACAGCCAAACACTAGGCAGAGCTTGCTGAAGACTTGGGAAAAGGAATGTAGAAGACCGAGGGGTCAAGAACACCACAAGAAAACCTACAGAATCAACTAACCTGGGACCATAGAGAGCCCACAGAGACTGACCCACCACCCAGGAGGCCTGCATGGAACTGACCTAGCACCTCTGCATATATGGAACTGTTGTTTAGCTTTGCCTTCATGTGTGCCTCCTAACAGCAGGAGCAGGGGCTGTCTCTGAATACATTGCCTGTCTTTAGAACTCTTTCCTCTACTGGGCTGCTTCCTATAATGTCAATAGGCGAAGATGCACCTAGTCTTATTGCAACTTGATATGACAAGGCAGGTTGACATCCATGGGAGGCCTCCCATTTTCTGAAAAGAAAGGAGGAGGAGTGGATAGGGTGGGATGGAGGCAGAGGACTGGGAGGAGTAGAAGAAAGGAAAACCATTGTCAAGATGTAATGGTAATTAATTAATTAATTACATTAGGTTGTCATCATTACCCAGATATTTTTCTTGTGCCACCAATCTTGGTCCCAAGAGCCAATCATCTGCCTTACCACTCAAAATTCTCTCCTTTTAAACAAAATTCCCTTTTATAGAAATATGAATTTACATTCTGAAATAATGACCACTAATTACTTGAGAAAATAATTTTAAAACTCACGAATATGTATGTATATATATAAAGTTTATTATATATGCATATATGTATATATAAAGTTTATTATATACATATATATGAAGTTTATTATATATGCATATATGTATATATAAAGTTTATTACATATACATATATGCATATATATAAAGTTTATGTATATACATAGTTTATTATATATACATATATGTATATATAAAGTTTATTATATATGCATATATAAAAAGTTTATTATATATATAAAGTTTATTATATATGCATATATATAAAGTTTATTATATATATAAAGTTTATTATATATGCATATATATAAAGTTTATTATATATATAAAGTTTATTATATATGCATATATGTATATATAAAGTTTATCATGTATAATACACACACATATAATCTCTTTTCATTGTTGGGTAGGGCACCATTATATAGACACATTATGTTTTTGTATATTTTATACACAATTTGGTTATCTTAATCATGAATTTTCTCCCAATGCACATTCTTAACTGAGATAAAAAATAGTCAATGTAAATGAGGAAAGATCATGTATGTTGTGATCAAATTCACTTAAAAATACAAATCTGGAATGTGGCAAGTTATTATTTATTCAGTAAATATTTTCTGTATGTGCTGTGAACTGAAGGTTTGTGATTCTACCTTCATTCATATTTTGAAATCTTAATCCACAAGACAATGAGAATCTTCACATTATAGTTAGGAAGTGAATTTTTGCAGTATGATTTGGTCATGAGAATGGAGCCCTTCTGATAAGGATTAGTGCCCTTATACATGCCATCCAGGAGCGCTGTGTTGCCTCTTCTGCTGAACACAGTGTGAAGCATCATCTGTAAAGAACGACAGTACCAGATCTTGACTTGGCACTTTCTAGCATCCAGAATTATGAGAAAGAGCGTGTTGCTTATAAAATATATCCTTCATGCAGTATTTTTGTTTTAGAAACTGGAATGGACTAAAACAGTTTATAAATGTACAACTTCAGTGATAAATTAATGGCAAAATATTGACAATACTGTTATGAGTAGTTAATGTTTTAGTTTGAGATTAAAATGGTTAAAAATCCAAACCAAAATGAAAAGCTTTTCTGATGTGACAGAGAATTTCCAGGGTGCTATCCAATGTTGTGTACATTTACTGTATAGGGAATCATAAACATAAAAGTCATGAAACTTCATGGCATGTAAATAAGACCTCAGGAAAAATCTATGTAAAGCAAGCTTCCCTGGTGATTTTAATGTGCAACAAATTTGGAGCAGCCCATTTGGAAAATGTTATTTTGTACTCCCTGCCTGTCTCCTAAATGTCACTGTCCTTCCATCGGAGGGTGTATGCTTCTCTTTCATCAGACAAGGTAATAATAAAATCAATAACAGGTGGTGTGTCGCAAACCTTTCTGCAAAGTATTTATTAGGGTCACTTAAGAATTAGTAAAATGAAAATAGCCCAGTATTAAAAATCTTGTAGAGAATTCTGATTTTTATCAAGCTTACATTCAACAAATGTATGGCTTTCGGCCTCACTTCTCATTGGATCTAGTGGGTGAGAACGGTCTTGAAAATAATCATGCATAGTAAGATGAGCTGTGAAACTGGCAATCATACTTACTTCACTGAGCTTTGTAAAATACAATGTATTAACTCCTAATCTTAGACAGAAATCTACTGCACCCTGTTTGCCTGTCATACTCTGCCCTGACTCAGCTGGCTCTGAAATCCTCCCCTGCCAAGCCTCAGTTCATTGATCAGGTTAGTCACCTGACCCATTGGCACCTGATTTCTAAGCTGGCAGACACCCAATGTGGTCTCTTGGCTTAGTAATAGCTTTCCAAGCTATGCTGACTCATTGAGCCAACATAGCTCAAGAAAATTGTCATTTTTCTTTCCGCTGTGTCTATACGTGTATGTATGTTGTGTATGTACACATTTGTGTATGGATGTGCATGCATGTGTGTGTGTGTGCACACATGTATGCCCAAGGTTGACATCAGTGTTTTTCTTGATCGTTCTCTACCTTATTTTTTCAATCAGAGTCTCTCATTGAACCTGGAGGTTATTGATTAGGTAATCTAGTGGCCAATGAGCTCCAGGAATCTTCCTGTCTTTACTCCCTTAACCCCAGTGCTGAAGTTACAGATGCTTGCTGCTGTGTACCCAACTTTTATGTGAATGCTAGGGGTGAAAAACCAATCCTTTCTCTTGTATGGCAACAACTTTATCAACTGAACGTTCTTCCCACCCCAGAGCTTCTTTCTAATGAGGGTTGAAGGCACTACCAATAGAGTCCCTTCATTGACCTGACAGCCCAATCAAAGACAGAGATGCCATGCAAGATGCATCCATTCAGTCATGAGTGTTTCCAAAGCCCTAAACTACATCCAATCACCATATGTATCAGTTGCTTCACTGCTTCCTCATCTTCATTTCTAGTGCATGTTATGAGATGTTCTTTTCCCAACATCAGCCTGAACGAGATATTGCACTGTGGAGGTAAAGCAGCCTTATTTATCCACTTGGGAAGAGACCAAGAGTCACCAAAAAAGAAGACCTCACAAAGGATAGCTCTTGTGGTGCATTTAATATATATGGTGGTGTTTCTTTGGAACAGGTTGTATTCATGGCTCGAGACAAGAGCTATTTCTACCAGGATTTTCCTTGTAGAGGTATGTAAGCTGGGGCAAGGTTGGATGTGGGCCTGGGAGTTGAACAAAGGCAGTCTTGGAGCAGAATTCAGGTTCTAACTTCTATAAGGTCTGTCCTTAATCCATACTATCTCCATTTCCTGTCTGTTCCCCCTTCTCCTCCCCTTTATAATGCAATTTCTTAAGAATCTTCTATCTGCTGTGGAGGTCAAAGTAGGTCAACATTTAGTCTTTCTACTTATCTTCCAACTCAATAATTCAAAACCCTTCAGGAGAGCATGTTCTACCTGCCCCTCCTCCAGCCTGCTTGTTCCTCCTGTGATTTGCATAACAGAGCATCTCACATTTCTTGTGCTTTAACTCAAGGGAGCTAAATCTGCTCTGCAGGAGAAAGGCCTGCGATAGCGGGGAATGTAGCAGAGGCAGAAAACTTCAATATCTGACCTATTTTCCTTTCCGTGTTAGAAGTAAAAGGAGGAACTTAAAGGGGGACACGGACCTTCATCACTGCGCAGACTCTCAGCCAGCTCCTCCAATTTGGAATGTTGAAGCCGAAACTTTCCTTTCCCTTTACAAATGTAAAGTCAAAAAAAAAAAAAAAAAAAAAAAAAAAAAAAAAGCATGACTTTGATAAGGTAAGAATAAAAATGAGGTTGTTTCTGATATGAAAGCTGGACCAAGTTAGAGGATGCTTGTTCTGGGGCCTCATCCTGGCAGTGGCAGGCTGGGTGGCTCCCTGAGCTCCAGGTTCTTTTTTTTATCAAGATGCCTTCCTCTTGTGACCGAGGGGACAAAACCCCACAAGTGTAAAGTATGTGTGCAGTTCAGTTGGAGACACTGAACTGATTCTGGATGATACGTGTCACAGTACCCCCAAACAGGGACTGCAATATGCCCCTGGGCTTAAGGGGTCTAACTCCACTTTCACAAGCCATGCAATTTATTCATCTGGGGTAAAAAAAAAATCACATTTTCTGCAAGATTCTTAGCAGGATTAAATGATAATGCTATGCAATGACACGGAAGATACAAGCTATCAGTAAATATAAAGGTGTTTTGTATACACATAGTCCCCATCTTACAACTGGGTCAGATATTGATAGTATATTTTCAAAGTTGGAAATGTTAGCAGAAATACATCTAGTATACCTAACCTACTGCACATTACATCTTAGCCTAGCCTATGTTAAATGTAGGAAAAAAATACTTCTGTTCACCTTCAGTGGGGTGAAGTCATGGAAGGAAAAGCTATTTGTAGTCAAATGCCAAGTATCTCCCATAATCAGTTTGAAACCCAAAGTGAAGACTGCAGCATGTGGCCCTTGCCTTACTGAATACATATCTTTTTTGTTGGCCTCTGTAAAGCTGAAAGCCCATTAAGTTGACGACCGTTAACTCAGGAGGTCTCTGTAAGTCCACCAGACTAATGACAGTTCTTGAAAACGTGCACTGTGCTAGAGACAGTGTCATCATGGTTATCCTGTCGTTAACTGTCACACTAGGACAGACATGATGACAGTGTATGAGCCACAGAAGGAGATAAGACTGCTACAGACTTGCAGGGAGTGCTGTGAATGTCGCTGGCAGAGGAGCATACTGAGAACATAGGTAAGGCTGGGTATGAATGAGTGTAGTCGAAAGAAGACAAACATATACAAGTGTGATCTAGGCTAGTCGAGGCTAAACAAAGACAGCCAAGGGGAAATTAGTGAATCTGATGGGAATGGCTGAGCTTCACTAGTACAAGGAAACTTTTGAAGTGATGTAGGGCAGCATCTACCAGAGAAAATAACGGTTTGGGCACCGAAGTGAGATGATAGTGGTGGACATCCATGATGACATGAGGGTGGACTTCGCTGTTGTTGAGGGTCCTAAGGTTCTAAATGATCAGGGTTTTGCTGGGTTTTGAAACAGAGAATAAGAGCAATTATAAAGCTAAACCCTATTCCTGAAGTAGTGTCACACCCTGTTAGACTACAAGAAACAAAAAAGCAGCCCCTCCCCCATTTTTTCCCCTCAATATAAATGTTTCATGATGTTATTGATTGACCTACCTCTTGGCCGGGCTGTGTGAGGGATGATGGTATGGTTTCTCTGTGAGTAGCTGTTTCGGCGGCCTATACTGTGATGCTTTTGCCAACTCGCCTCTGAGAAGAAAGATGAGGAGACTGAAAACAGGTCAGAAGTGGAGAGTCCTGCAAAGTCATGGTGGTGAAATGATTAAAAACTAATGAAGGTTGGTCTCTCTGAGAAATCCCTTGGTAATCTGCAGGTAATGGTTAAAAAAAAAAAAATGGTCATGTTTTTTTCCCTGGGTTACTTGTTCTGGGATTCTTCATGCTGATACTGTCTCAAAAGTGACTTCTCCAAAAGCATTCTGTCATAATAGTGCTGCCTGCTTTTCAGCCTCCCCTGGTACCTCCTGCCTGGGGTGGAAGATCACATTTCCAAACAAAGTGCTCCTTTACTTCACTAGGCTAGGAGCAAGAAGTTGTCCTGATGTCTTGCATCTGAAATTCTCACTGTGTTTACAGACCTTGTTGTTGCATTTAGGGAGGGAGAAAAGACCTCAACACATGTAGAAATGACAAATGGCTTAAATCTCTTAGAGCTCAAGAAAAGGAAGAAAAGGACAGGCTGGATCTGCAGATGACCTGATTTCTGCTGGTTGATCAGGAGACAAGGAAGAGCCTCTTCCTGCTAGCTCTATTGATCTGGGAAACAGCTTCAGGAGTTCAAAATGCAGCCTGGATGCTTTTCTGTGAATTTCCAGGGGATGCCTGCCCAACTTTTTACCCAGACTCTGTTCAACTTGCCTTTCCTTGCTAGTACTTTGAGATCCCTGCCCAGTGCTTATTTTGTGAGACTGGCACACAGTAATATTGCAGTGTGCTAGAATCTTTGCTCAGAGAGAGGTATATTGTGTTTCCATGCCAACAAACTCCAAGAAGCAGCCAATATTCCCTCCCTCCCTCCCTTCCTCCATCCCTCCCTCCCTCTCTTTTGTCCTTCCCTCCCTTCTCTCTTTCTAAGCATTTCAGGCAACACTCAATTTATGTAGCTCTCTAAAGCGCAGTTCCCAGAAGGCCAAGCACAGCGCAGTGAAGAGGACATGGGAAGAGGGAAGGCTACAGGGTGGCCTTTATACCTCACCAGTCAACCTGCTTTCTGATTATTCAGTTTAGAAGTCTGTTTTTCCATATACACTTACAAAAATAATTCTCTGAGCCCCAATTGTACCCAGACAGGGAGCATATGGTGGAAAGGACGTTAAGGGAGTCTTTGACTGAGATGTCAAAGCTCTTTGTTCATGTAAGAGAGAGCAGCGTGGGAAGGAGAGAGAAGGTGGTAAGGGCGTGAGTTTGGGTAGGGCAAAACCAAGGGTAACACACTTGGTTCTGGTTTGATGGGTTCTAACCATCTTAAGGACATAAGTCATTTCCTTCCTTCCTTCCTTCCTTCCTTCCTTCCTTTCTTCCTTCCTTCCTTCCTTCCTTCTTTTCTTCCTCTATCCCTCCCTCCCTCTTCTTCCCCCTCCTCCAGCATCAGCATCACCTGACCTCCTTCTCCTCTTTTACTGGTGCTCCAAGCATGTTAGCCAAGCGCTTGATCAACTGAGCTACCTCCCAAGTCCTTATTTTTCTAAATCCTCATATCCCTATTCCCCTGTGCACCATTGTTTAATGCACTTGATTGCACACTGCAAATCTGCAGTGAACACTTACTTACAGGGTTGGATTAAAATAAGGACTAAGATGTCCTTTGTTTCCTTCCTACCACAACATACTCATCCTGTCCCAATTTGCTTTGAACTGTCCAGCTGGGCTTTGCCATGTGATGAATTATACAGGTAACAGAGACTCACTCAAAATGGCCTTGAGAGGAAAATTGGGGAAGGTATTCTCTCTGGAAACTGGACATTCAAGGCAGAGAAACTAGATCCAAAGGGCTGGTTGGTGCTATCAAGAGCTTGACTCGACTCCCTTTTCTTCAGACCAGGCTTGTTCCTGCTCCATGTGATGACTCCTGCAGATTCCCAGGCTTGCATTTAAACACCACACAAAGCGTGTCTTGGTTGTGTAATTCCAAGAAACAGACTGAGGCTCAGTCTCCTTGTCAGGCCTTATACCACTGCCTATGTGAGAGCCAGTCACTCCTTGTGGCTGTGAGAGTGAAGTGTGACTGGGAATCTAATATGTGGATACAGCTGGGAAGAAAGGGGCAAAGCAATTCTTTTGCAAAAAGTTGGAGCCCAACGGAAACGGAAATAAAGGTAAATGTCAGCAGGAAGACTTGAATACCACTGTTCCTTTTCCCCCATGATCCTCTACACTCCCCATTGACCATCTTTGCTGGAAGCATTGAATCTTGGGTTAACCAGGTCATCAGAAAGAGTGACATTAAATGACCATCAACCTACCTGGTATGAATTAGCTCCCGTTTGATACTTGATGGCAGCCATCCACTTCAAAGTGTCATTTCTTTGCATGCGGCCACTTGTAAGCAGGCTCACAGTTAAGGCCAGATGCTGTAATGACAGAGTCAGGAAGTGCATTTCATAGTCTGTGGCTCACTCATTCCCAAAGATGTTTATGAGCACTTAGGGAGGCAGCTTCCGGGCACGGGGAGAAAACACCACCATCACACAGCATTAGGATTGTAATGCCAGTAATTGGACAAGGAAGCATAAATGATAACAACCTGGGAAAAAGCCATCTCTCCTCATTTCCTGCCTGTTTGCCATGCATGGCTTTGACAGGAAGCAGCAGAAACACATTTGCATCTGTCCCTCAGTCTTTGTCAACACTGGCCCTGCTGCAAATAGGTGTCCCTAGATTTTTTTTTTTCTCCCCTCTCCTTAGCTTCTTAGCTCAGAACTCCTCTTTTGGCCCAGGATGCCTCTTTGCTGCTTGAATGACCTTTGCAAAGCAAAGTCCATAGACAGTGTCCTCTGGTGCTAACCCTGCAATTCCTGGCTCCCTCCACTCCACAGAGTTTCCCAGAGCTCTATTAGAAGCTTCCCAACCTTATGCCATTTACCATAGTGTGCTTTCTTCTGTATCTCTTATAAATTTACTTACTCATGTTTGTAACTTGCCCTTGTCCAAAGAATAGACTTCATTAATTCTCAATTTGAAGATTTCAAGGGTTATTTTTCTTTAAACAATAAGAAGGAAAGTTGAGGCTATTAAATACTGATTTTAAGAAAAGCTTTAGAAATGATCTTAGCATTCTGCAGTCAGGAAGATGGCTTAGAGGGTGGAAGCATGTTCTGCCAAGCCTGACGAATAGAGCTCAATCTCTGGAGCCTACTTGGTTGGAAGAAGAAAATTGTTTTCTATGGATAGTTCATGGATGTCCCCACATGTCCCATGGCATATGGACACCCATGTCCATTTACTTCCCCACAGCCACACAGAATAAACAAAATGTAATAAAAATATTTTAAAATAATCTGTTACACCAACAAGGATCCATGTATGCTCTTCTTTGGAAATACGAGGATTCAATTCAAACACAGCATAGCATCAGGTCATTTCAATATGCCCAAATATACTTGTCTAGGCTTCCCCACCGTGTGTGCTTGATTTGTTAGACTCCCTGAAATACACAATACACACATCTTGACCTTCCAGAATCTGTGTCTTCTTTTACTTATTTTTTTTTTTTTTTTACCAGACAGACCAATCACAAAGGTTTCTTTGTTCTCCTACCATTTGCTTTATGAACTGGATATTTTCTATTGTGTCTGTGGCATAGCTGGCTGGTTCTCTTCTACCCCTGCACCTGGGAGCTCCTGTCACAAGCGAGAGCTGATTTCTGTATCTGAGCCTGCACCGTGCACAGGAGATTCCCTGTAAGGGTGTCCTGTGCTTGTGAGAATCGGAGCCATACCTCTTTGATCTCTTCTTTCTCAAACGCAAAGACAGTTATTTTAGTTTCCACAACTACTACAAAAACCTATTTGCAGCAAGCCCAGGGCCCATTCTGTAGATACCATGACTGTGTACAGAACCATCTATTATGATGAATTCTTCAAAGCAGAACACCTTGTTATTTTTTTTTTCCTGGTCCAGTATAACAAAGAGTCTTGACAAAGGATGTTCTGATATGTTTTGTGGCCCCTGAGCCACAGAATTAACACCTACAATTTCATAAGGACAATCCAAAACTTTACCATCCCCTCTTTTCTCTCTTATATGGCAAATTCAAATAGGTAATGGGAGCTATTACCAAAAATAAAATAAAACAAACAAAGACACACAAACCAATAAACTACTACCTACTCTAATTCATTTTTTAAAAAGAATATAATCATTTATAAATTTGAAAACTTGATTTGTAGCAAAAATCACTTGTGAAATACCTCACCAGTGAGTCAAGTCTTCCTCCTGGTAGAATCAAAGCATAGATAGTATACTTACATTTTATCTCTCTGGCTCAGTGCCTCAGATGTAGTACAAAAAGGGCTGAGGGTATACAGGACATAGCTTAGTTGATAGAGTGCCTGCATAACATGCATGAAGCCTTGAGTTCAGCCCCCAGCACAGTGTAAAACTAGGCATGTTTTCAATCCCAGCACCCAGGACATGGATGGAGAGGTAGCAGAAGTCTGAGGTCATTTTCAGCTACATAGGGAGTTTGAGGCCAGCCTGGGATACACGAGGCCTTGTCTAAAAAAAAAAAAAAAAAAAAAAAAAAAAAAAAAAAAAAAAAAAAGACATGGGTGGTAGATGGTATGTGTGTGTGTAGGGGGGTGGTAGATGGTGTGTGTGTGTGTGTGTGTGTATGTTACATGTATATGTAATGTATATGCATGGTTTGTATGTGGCTACATGTGTGGGCGGGTGAGTACATGCTATGCACTTGTGTGTGCATAAATATGTTCAGGTCTAAGGTTGAACTTAGGAATCATTTTAAAATTATTTATTCACTTTACATAAAAATTGCAGTTCCCTCTCCTCCCAGTCCTCCCCCATCCTCCTTTCCTTCACTTCTGAGAAGGGGGAGCTTCCTCCTGGGTTCCACCCTGGCACCTCCTATCAGGGCAGGACTAAGTAAGTACATTCTCCTCCACTGAGGGAAGACAGAGCAGCCCAGTTAGGGGTGCAGGATCCACAAGCAGGTAAGTGTCAGGCTAAGTCCCTGCTCCAGTTGATGGCAGAACTGGCATGCGTGTGTGTGTGTGTGTGTGTGTGTGTGTGTGTGTGTATGTGCACCCACACGCGCGCACACACGCATACGTGTGTACGCGTGTAGGTATGTAGGTGCAGAGTTGGGACTTTACAGTGATGGGTGCTACCATGCCCAGCTAGCATGCCCAGCTAGCATTACCTGGTGTGGGGATCAAACTCTGGTTCTAATACTCGTGTGGCAAGAGTTGAGCACTGAGCCAGTTCCCCAGCTCATATTTTTAATTAATGTTTTCACCTGCATTTATTCAACAACACTATATTCCTGACATAGTACTGTGCAGATAAATAATATATTTTGAAGGGAGTTGTTAAAGGGAAGGGAAACATGGCATGGTAAAGAAATACGTACTAAAGCCTCATCTTTCAGTCTGGAAAAGTCACCTATGCCAGGCACGGTTACATTCCAAATATACATTGATGACAAATTCATAACAGCTGTTTCCCACTTTGAATTTGACAGTCAATTAATACTAACAGAACAACAACTCATTTGTGCTGGAATAAACTGTGATAGCATCATCTGAGACATTTTCTCCCAGCTAGTAAACATCATTTTTAATAGGGAGTCCATAAAATTATTATCTTTGAATTGGAGACATTCATGTATGTATATTGTTTTATGGGCTGAGAATTATATTTTTGTAATTAAAATATTCAAGAAGCCTTTTATTTCAAAACACATGTGATATTCTGCACAGCCCTTCTGCATTGAGATGGTGTCTTTCTCTGCTGTTGGCTTAAATTGAGCAGGAGGCAGAGAGACTGATTTGAGCTCCTCAATGTCTTTTCTGCTTTGCGTTTTCTTGCTCATTGTTTTTCAAAAGTATTTATATTTAATTGTGTGTGTGTGTGTGTGTGTGTGTGTGTGAGTGTGTGTGTATGATTTATAGCAGAGTTTCAGACACACACACATGTGCCCTTCACCAGGAAAATACTAGAACTGCTGATCACTCAAGACTACCCAGTACCTCTAACATGTTACCTCATCCTATGCAGAAGCTGGATTCTTAATGGCTTCTGAGCCCGAGATTGCAAATTCTTTCTAAAGAAAATTCATCTTAAAGTCAACGTCATGCAAAACCAGGAAGAGTATTAGAAGTCACTATGCAACAAACCAATTAAAGGGAAGGAGAGGACTCTTGTGAGGATGTCCCTGGCTTCACCTGGCTACAAACACCCTGTATCTAAGACATCTTCTCAGTGAATGGGTCAGTGGCCAAAAATTGGAAAAGGTCCTACTGGTCCTCTAAATTAAAAATAGTGTGTTATGCTATCTACTACTCTCAGTGCTGTGACAAAATACTCAATGAAGAGCAACTAAAGGGGCAAATGGCTGCTTCAGCTCACAGTTTGAGGGTACCACTCATTCTGGTGAAGGGAGCATGGCGGCAAGAGGTCGAGACAGATGGTTGTATTGCATCTGTAGTCAGGAAGCAGAGCCTGCTAAAGTTCAGCACTCAGTTAAGTTCCTTTTTGTCCTTTTAATTCAATCTAGGACTCCAGACATTCAGGGTAGGTCTAGGCAACTCTGTTAAACCTCCCTGGAAACACCCCACAGCTTTCCCGTGCCCTGAGGTGTGTCTCCTAGGGGATTCCACATGCAGTCAAGTTGAGGACAAAGGTTAACCATCACCATGTGAGCTTTATTACCTAAGCAGAACAGCTGTCAGCCAAGCCTCAGTTCTAGGTTGGAACAAAGGTGCTATTTTTGCAGTTGTTAAGATCAGAAGTGTACTCATAAAAAAGGGTCAAATTTGAAAAAGAAAAATAAATCGAAGAAAAAAACCATCAGAATTTAGAAACTTAATCATAATAAAGCCAATGGCATTTCATCTGTACTGCTGATTTATACTCCCCACAAATAAAGATTGGTAAATTGAAAGTTTTTATTTGGCATTTATTATACATTTTTGAAGATTTGTAAATCTGGCTCTTGATTTGTTGGTCTGAGGGCTGTGTTGTGTGGCCAGTAAATCAGCTTTGTGATGCTCCAAATCAATTCAGTTGTAGGGATAAAGCTAAGGGCCCAAGTGAAGTGGGGGAAGTTGAGGGACATATAACCTTGATGGCCTTCAGACAAAGAGCATCCCACATAGAACCAGTGGATGCCACACCTGCACACTGGGAGGATGAAGGTTTCTATAATTTTCTTTTCTTGTGATTAAATATGTTAGATTATGGCTTA
This sequence comes from Arvicanthis niloticus, assembly GCF_011762505.2. Taxonomy (NCBI): domain Eukaryota; kingdom Metazoa; phylum Chordata; class Mammalia; order Rodentia; family Muridae; genus Arvicanthis; species Arvicanthis niloticus. The sequence continues at coordinate 48,703,601 of NC_047664.1, read as the reverse complement.
CAAACTGGGTTTCAAAGTTAAAAAAAACCAGTCCCATAAATATATTTTGCATGGAAACTGGTATCTTAAGACATAAGAAGAGATGGCCAATGTTACAAGACCTCATTTTGGCATCTGGCATAACACCATCTTCCCTAAAGTGTTCTGTTGAAGCAAGCACAGATTCAGTGGATCACCTCCATCCCCTGTATGGAGGAGTGCTGTGATGTAAATTTGGCTCAGGGAGTGGCACTATTTGGAGGTATGGCCTTGTTGGAGTAGGTATGGCCTTTTTGGAGTAGGTGTGTCACTGTGGGAGTGGGCTTTAATACCCTAGTACTAGCTGCCTGGAAGCCAGAATTTTGCTAGCAGCCTTCAGACGAAGATATAAAACCCTTAGCTCTGCCTGTACCATACCTTTCTGGATGCTGCCATGCTCCCACCTTAATGATGATGGTCAGAACCTCTGAACCTGTAAGCCAGCCCCAATTAAATGTTATCCTTTATAAGACTTACATTGGTCATGGTGTGTGTTCACAGCAGTAAAGCCCTAACTAACCCAAGTGCTAAGAAATCTCAAGGAACCTGCCACTATTTGTTCTTAATCAGCAACCTGTTATTTCCCTGTCCTTGGGCCAGGTGATCATTCAGAGTCAGATTGTTTTGAGGAGGAGTTGTAAAATATTGATCTTGGTCTCTGTGATAAAGGATAGGGGATGATACTTTTAATGAGGAATGTGGCTGAGGCTTGGCTGTCCATAATGGGCGAATAGCTCAGTGCAAAAATTGTTCTGGAGGTACTTAGCAACAAAATACTTTTAAATGTATTTTTTGTTAAAAAAATAACAAACCCATGAAATAATTGTTGTCAGTTAGTACCCAGGAGACAGGAACCACTGAAGAGCCAAATTTTGTACAAACCTGTGAAGAAATATCCTGCCAACCAGAAAAAACATTTTACGTATTCTCTTCAAGCCAGGGTTAGGTATCGGAGCCTAGGATACCCTCATAAGAAGAGAGATCTGGTGTCCCTGGGAGCATCTAGTTAGCCTTATGTTTGCAAAGGGTCGGGAGATGTTATACAGTGGGGAAAGAAGCACAGGGAACAGTAGAGGAGCTCAGACCATTGCAAGCAAGGCTATGATAATGACCACATCCAGGCCAGAGTACCTAGGCACTGCTCACTGTCCTTCCAGGCTGGTCTCAGGTACTAGAGGGAGATTTAGACTCTTTCAGGGAAGTATCCCATAGTAACTATCCTCTGAAGGTTAGGGCTTGAGGCAAGAATTCTTCAAGAGGGTCAGGGAGGATTTTCAAACCCTCTGACCTAAGTCTAGGTCAGAGATATAGTAATGGTGGCAGCTTAAAAAAAAAAAAAAAAAAGAAAGAAATATCTAGACCATTTTTTTTTAAAAAGTAGCATGCAAATTGAACAATAAATTACTTGCTGTCAATCAAGCCTATTTTGCTAGATACTACAGAAACAGTGCAGCATGATTGACATGGATGATTGTTGCCTTCACTGTCTAATCCACCACACTTCTTTCTCCAAGAGACAGGAGCCTAAGAGGATTCCCGCTTTAGTATCTCAAATTGGACACCCTAAGCTCGGTTACATCCTAGAGCAACAGGCCTTGGAAGTTCAGTTAGTGAGGGGTAAGCATTTAAGTAGGGAAGAATGGTCTTTGAGAATCTACATGTGGCTGCTTTTAAAAAGGATGTTAGCTTCTCACAGCCCAAATGAAATAACTGACCTGAAGAAAAGAGATCTATTTTGGCAGTTCTGGAGGTTCCAAGTCTAAACTGACATGGTGTGATCCTGGTGAGGGCCACCCCTTTCTGTATCACCTCATGGTGGATAGCAGTGGGAGAAAACTGGCAACATCTACTTTTAAGATTTAATTCTCTGTCTCTGTCTGTCTCTGTCCTCTCTCTCTCTCTCTCTCTCTCTCTCTCTCTCTCTCTCTCTCTCTCTCTGTGTGTGTGTGTATGATACCAGATGTATCATATCCCATGGAGCTAGAATTACATGCAGGTTTGAGCCACCCAGATATGAACTCATGTTCTCTTCAAAAAAGATATCCATTGTTAACTGCTCAACTACCTATTCAGCCCCCTGGTGACATTCTGTTTCCAGGACAGAGATAAGTGGGCCCAGAGTTGCTCCTTCTGTAACAATCCCCTGGGGGAAACTACCATGGGACTACAAGAAGACTACCACATGTCCCTGTGACATAAGCTCTTCCATTAGGCACTACTCATAAAAGGTTATACAACACCCCCAGATTGCTACCCAGGAAACCTAGCCTCTGATCTCAAGAAACTTTGAGGGGACGCAATTAAACCATCACCAATCCATAGCAGACTCTTTGTTCCCACTGAACTCACAAGAAGGTGGAACGCAGTATGTGAAGCAGTGTACAGATGGCTTTCTTTGTACAATGGGAGAAAGCACCTGAAATAGATGAGAAACAAGCTGAATATGCAAAGGAAATGAGGGATCAGTCAAGACAGCAAGGAAGGAAATAAGGAGGGGAGGACTGCATTGAATCTAAAGCTACACATAAAATACTTAGAATTGATTGGTGTCCATCAATTGTCTGTTGGTTTTGATTCCTGTGTTCTTTCTGGTATGTTACCATATCTCATACAGAAACCTGTGTATTTAAAGAAGGCAGATTTTGTTGTTGTTGTTGTTGTCGAAATGTTCCAATGAACATAACGAGGTAGCTCTTAATGAATAAAAAGGACTTTGAAAGGGAAAATTAAAAGAAGGAAAGGAGTAGGCTTGGGTGATGATGAGCCTGGAGCACTGTACCCTGGGAAATGAGAGTGGACCAGTGTGAACTGGGATATGGAGGCTCAGACGACATCCTGGGAAGCGGTGTCAGCAATATCCAAGGGTAAGATTCTGGCAGAGCCAGCATGTAGAATAACCATGGCATAAGACCGCATGCAGGAAGGGCACAGGTTTGCATGAGAATCCAACAGAAAGGCTATGAGAAGCCTAGGGAAAACCATTAAGTACCTCCGATTTTCTTCAAGAAATAAATAAAAACGTATGCAAGCAGTGTTTATAAAAGATGTATACTGTGTGTTTTACATATAGTACATATACAATATATATATATGTGTGTGTGTAGTATATATACTTTATGGATATATAGTATATGCATTAGATGTAATTTATATTTATATATTCTGTGTGTAATTTTAAAATTGACTTCTGAAGTGAAGTTAAATTTTCTTACTTTATTAAAACATATATAATGAAGTCATTTGTCTTTGGAAATGTGTTTGTAGAATGAAAAAAAGTCGATTGACTATGGCACAGACTGTGCATGACCCAGATTATCTATCTCACTTAGTTTTTATTTATTTATGTTATTACTTCCACTTCTTTTTCTCCACTCTGGTTTTTGTTCTGAAGTGTGGTATAGCACTGCAGCAACCAGAATAACAAATAGGCACACCTCACCCATCTTCGTTGCTATAAAAATTGTGTTTTGTGTTAAACCACAGTTTATCTGTTTACTTTGCAATGAATGTTTGGTTTATTCCCAACACTTTGCTACTTCAAATTGCATTTTCAGAACACTGTTATAGAGTTATACAGCTCTCTTGGTATGTATGTGAATGAGTTTCACTTGAGTATGGACAAAAAGAGAAGTAGGACATTGATGGAAGATGCCAAATGTTTATCTGTGTCAGAGATTTTCAAATTAACTCTTAAAGGTGTGTGGCAGATTTTATTCTTTTTCAAAAAAATATATTTTAAGTAAGATAGAATTACATCACTCTCTCCCTCCCCTCTTCCTCCCTCTATTCCTTCCAGGCACTCTCCCTTCAATCCCTCCTATGCCCCTCTCTCAAGTTGATAGCCCTTTTATTTTTGATTATTATTGTTATACACAGACACAGACACAGACACAGACACACACACACACACACACACACACACACACACACACACACACAGAGCAGTCATTAGTTGCCACTACTTTTTTGTCTATAGGTGAACCCTCACCAACTTTTCCACCTTCCACACTAACATGTCTACTGATGTTTCCATTGTTTAAGACTTGTTTACACAACCATTTTAAAAGGAGTCTGGTATTCTGGGTTTTAAAATTTTCCATCCTCTGTTCTGTGACATTTTCTGAGCCATAGATGCAGGAGTTGTGAGATAGATGTATATCTTCTGGGGCTGAGCTCCCCATGATCTATTATCAATTCACTGTGTCCAGTTGTGGTTTTCTCTGATGGCCTCCATTTTTTGTAAAGAGAGGTTGGTTTTTTTTTTTTTTTTTTTTTTTTTTTTTGACAGTTGCTACACTAATCTGTGGGTATAAGGATAAAGAATTATGCTGGTCTAGCGAAGTGGTAGTAATAAATTCTTTTCTAAGGACCATGACCTAAGTAGGTCTAGGAAGCTGGCTAGGTAATTAGGTAACTGTTTGTTTACAACCAACATATGGGTGTCCGTTATTGTACCATTAGGGATATATTGTCGTGTTGTCATTGTCATGGTTTATAGATGTTGCAGCACCTCAGAAGGACTATTTGAATGCCTCCCTTTCTTTGCAGCTTGCATAGTATTTTCTTGTACCATGAAAGCTAGAAGAAATGAGAGAGGTGGACAGGCTAGATCCATCTTGAATTGCCAGAGTCTCGTGTCTTAAATGTGTGATGTCTTGTACAATAGAGGCCCATCATTGGCCCCCAAGAGACAATCAAGGGGCTATATTGTTAGTTTATATTGCTTGAAAAGATCCTGTAGACTATCCTGAGTAACCATTTGAAAGGTTTCTCATGCCTGGTTCTAGGATTTTTGTTAGTCTATGGTTCTTGTGGGAAACATTGTAAGCCCAAGTGGTGTAACTTTTTTTTTTTTAATATAATGCATTGTATATAGTTTTAGGTAAATATAAAATGATTCATTGAGGCTTTACCAAAAAACTTTGATGCCATTTTCCCTTTGTCCCTTCTCATCCTGTATTGACATCCCTTGTTCCTCACCAGTTGGAGACCCTCCCCATCTTTCTGCTCCCTACATCATATAACATGTATCCTGCTATTTTCTTCTTAAGCACCCCCTGTCTCACAGGCCCTACACAGACTTTTATACTTATACTTATACTTATACTTATACTTATACTTATACTTATACTTTCTGGTTATGTGGTTACTTCATGCTATACACTCACATCTGAGGGTTTGAATCTGGAAACAACAGAGGGGTGAGAACAAGCAGTGTTGTTTCTCTTGCTGAGCCCGTGTTACCTCATTCAGTATTATCTTTTCTAGGTCCATCCATTTACCTGCAAATTTCACAAATTCCATTGCATTATTGGTAGCACATTTTTGTTGTCTGTTTATCAGCTGAAAAACAGGTTGTTCCTACTCCCTGGCTAGCATGAATAGGATGTCTATGAAAATGCTGAGCCAATATCTGTGGAGGAAGATGTTGTGTTCTTTTGGGCACAGGCCAAGGAGTCCTGCAGTTGGGTCATATGGTAGACTTGTTTTTAGGTTTTGTTTTTTGTTTTGAGAATTTTTCATACTGATTTCTAGAGTGGCTGGCTCCAAGTTACATTTCTACCAACTGTAAATGAAGGCTTCTTTCTGCACAGCCTCACCAATATTTGTTGTCAATTGTTTTGTTGACCTGGGCCATTTTGACTGAGGTGAGACAACTATAACATCTCATAGTTGCTTTAATTTGTATTTTTCTGATTGCTAAGGATGATGAACACTTTGAGGTATTTCTTAGCCATTCTTATTTCTTCTATCAAACACTCTCTGTTTAGATCTCTAGACAATAATTTAATTGGGTGATTTGTTTCCTTGGCTCTTTTCAGTTCTCTGTCTATGCTGGATATTGATTCCCTGTCAGATGTATAGCTGGCAAGGATTCTCTTCCATTCTGTGATTTTGTTCATTCATTTGTTTCCTTAGCTGTACAGAAACTTTATAGTTTTAGTTTTTAGTCCTTTTGTCAATTGTTGGCCTTAAATTCCTGGGCAAATGGAGTTCTTTTCAGAAAGTCTTTTCTGCACCTTGTCTTATACAGAACCATCTATGTTTTTCCTCTAGAAGTTTCACAGTTTTATGTTTCAAATTGAGGTCTTTTGGGTCTGGGTTACTTCATTCATGATGATATTTTCTAGTTCATGGTATATACTCACCTAAAAGTGGATATTAGCTGTAAGGTAAAGAATAACCCTGCTATAATCAGCAGTCCCAAAGAAGCCAAATAGCTAATAGAGCCCAAGGGAAGATGGCTAAATCTTTCTCAGAAGTGGGAACAAAATAGATTTGGAGACCCACAACCAAACATTAGGTAGAGCTAATGTTTTAAGTAAGAGTTTGGAGAAGGATTGAGGGACTCAAAGAAGACATGAACCTTACAGGGAAACCAACAGAGTCAACTAACCTGAACACTTGAGAGCTCCTAGAGACTGAATCACCAACCAAAAAGTGAGTATGGGCTGGGCTAGGGCCCCTGCACTTATGTAACAGATGAGCAGCTTGGTCTTCATGCGGGTTCTTCAACAACTATAGCAGGGGCTGTCCCTGAGCCTGTTGCCAGCCTGTGGATCCCATGCCACTAAATGGACAGCTTTGTCTGGCGTCAGTGGGAGAGGATGTGCCTAGTCCAGCAGCTATTTGATGGGCAGGGGTTGGGGTAGGTGTTTGACACTCAGAGGGAGTTTTCCCTTCTTTTTTGAAAAGAGGAAGGTGGAATGGTGGGGAGGGGGGGATAGCTTTCCTGAGGAGTACTGGGAGGAGAGGAAGGGCTGATATTGGGTTGTAAAGTGAATAAATAAAGTAAATTTAAAAATTTGAGATCTGTGATCTATTTGGATCTAATTTTTATATAGAGTGATAGAGGTGAGTATAATTTCATTCTTCTGCATATGGACATCCAGTTTTTCTGGTGCCATTTGTTAAAGATGCTATCTTTTCTCCAGTGAGTTTTTTCCCCATTATCAAATATCAGATGGCTATAGTTATGAGAACTCATATGTGGGTCTTCTATTATTCCATTGTCTATATGTATGTTCTGTACTAGTACCATATTGTTTGATTACTATGTCTCTATCTCTGGAATTCTGGACTAGCAATTCTTCCAGAATTATTCTTTTGGCTCAAAAATGGTTTGCCTCTCTGGGATCCTTTCTAATTTCATATGAATTTTAGAATATTTTCTGCAAAAATTTCATTGAATCTGTACATTTCTTTTAGTAGGATGGTTATTTTCACAACTAATTCTACTGACCCATGAACACAGAATGGCTTTTTTTTATTTCCTAGTGTATTTATCAATCCCTTTCTTCAAAGATTTGTCCTTTTCATTATAGAGGTCTTTGGTTAGGTTTACTTCAAGATATTTTGTTGTCATTGATGCTATTGTAAATAAAAGTGCATCTTCAGTATGTTTGTTATTGATATATAGAAAGGCTGCTGATTCTTATAAGTTTCTTTTATATCATTATAAGTATTATTGTAAGTACTCTGCCATTTTGCTGAAATTGTTGTTTCTAGAAGTTTTATTCTTAATGACTATATATTAGAATTTGGGGGGTGAGGGAGGAAGTAGCTTAGTGATAGATTTCTGCTCTTTCATGTGCAAGTCCCAGGGTTCAAGCTCAAGAATGAAAATGGAAAAAAAAATCCTTCTGATTTTCATCTTTAAATTTTGTTATCAAACTATTAAAAATTTGTCTATCACAAAAATGCCTTGAAGCATTCACTGTCAATGAATTGGCTCTGAAATTGTATTTTTGTCTTGAGTTATATTTCTCACCTACTCTGAATGTTGCACATCTCTGTATACTATTTTTAGCTAGTTGTCTTTTGCATCTGATCCCTGTTCAGTCTTCTAAACTCCACTTTTCATTTGGGTCTTAGTCTGTTCATTATGAATCTAAATGAACTTTCTGAACATTGTTGATTCTAGGCATTTGTCCACCAGTCATTTTACAGATGCATTCTTCCAGTTAGCAATTTGTTGTTCTGCATCCTTTAATGTGAAATTGATGACTAAAAATATCTTTCTTGTCAAAAATTCTATAAGTAGTATACAGAAAAATAGAAAATAGAAAAATATTAAATATCCCACATGAAATATTTATGATAGTTCATTTAGAAAATGTGAATACATATGTGTCTTTGTGTTTAATTAGAAGACTCCATCAGTATTTTTAAGCTACTATACAAATATTATAAACATTAAGTACCTTTCTGCTTTTGTACAGTTAATGCTATTCAGTTAATATTCACTTTTGAAATCAGTCAAAAGATGACTGAAATTTCAGAAAATTAAAAACATTTAACAAAAATGGGAAAAAATTCTTTCTATGCTGAAGTAAGATGATACTGATAAAGTATGTAGCACATATTTAGAATATTACATTATATAGTGGGGCCACATGACATGTTTTAAAATAGAAAACATGTGAAGTTTGTTAATTTATTAAAATGCATAGCTACAGAAAGATTTCAAATATAATGTAGTTATTGTTATTCATTAGAGTTTGCTATCCCTGAATCAAAAAAAAAAAAATGAAATTGAACATCAGGGCCTTATGACAAAAACCAACACAAAATAAACCCCATATTTCCTGGGTCCCACTGTCACCAGACTGAATGGAGTTTCTTTTTCAGGACTGTATGCACAGCTTGCTATAGACTACAGCTGGGAAGAGTATCTCAAATTCTCACATGAAACGGCAAGTGGGTAGTAGTAAGGTTAGCTTTCTGTCTTGCCATTTGCTGAGTATGATGCAGAAATCTTTAAGCCTAATCACAATCTCAACTCATACTTTCAAATATTGGAAGAGGAGTTGTCAAAAAAGTTTCTAGAAAAAAAAATGAAGATACCAAGTTTAGGATACATTAGAAATTTAAATAATGGCCCTTGTTGATTTGGCTGATAGGAAATTAGTGGTTATATTTTATGTTTTCTAGAAATATACTGATTTGTTTAAAACAGATCTGGTTGGGTTTGATTCAATTTGATACTTCATAGGTGATTAACACTATTGTTAGTATAATACATTAAAATTTTAAATATTTTCTACTCTCATCAATTTTTCTGGTCCCCATGATAATCCAAGTAAGCGTACAGGAATTTTCCAGTGGGGAAATCAGATCTCAGCAGGTGTACATTTTTTTCTAAATCACAGGCAAATGATGAAGCCAGGATCATTTTTTTCTCAAAATTCTATGGTTAGATTTGCTTGCTTTTTTAAAACATACAGAATAGGCATTGAGAATTATGGCTACTCAGCAATTGACTGAACTTCCAGGCATATGTTTCAGCATCCCGAAAATGTATTTGAGAAATTAATTAGTTTTATAAGGAAAGATGCATTCCAGCTCGAAATAATTAAGCCAGGTTCCCTCTCCCAGGGAAGAAAGAAGGTGGCAGCTTAGTCACTCAAAGAGACCAAATGAGAAGCAAATTAAAATCAAGAAGCCAGTTTAAGAGACCCTGAGAAGTAACACAGATGTCAAAGCACGGACACATGAGAGGAAATGAATGCAGGACTCTGGCCAAGGCTCTGTGTTAATTAAGCATGCGGTTATACACGTGGGTCTCTTGCCCTGCAAGGTAAGAGCAGACAAGGAAGAAGCAGTGCCTCTAACTAGACCCTAGTGTCTGGTCTCAATGCACAAACTGAAGCCGGAGTGAAGAACAAAGAGCACAGGCAAAGACTATGTAGGAGATTGATGAAGAATGAAAGTTAACACAAAAAGTATGAGCCTGGAAAGGTAGCAAGAGGGTCTGGGTGATTGAAGGACTATGCAGGGAAACATATATTGCTAAAATTGACCATAGAAGAAATGGAAAAATCTACAATGTCCAAAACACATGAGCTGAACAGACACATGGGGAATAAATGGATTTTATATTAATGCTTAAAAATTTTGTCACCACCCTAAAAAAAAAAAAACCACACAATGTTTTTTATTTGAAAATGTTAGCAAAGTGAATTTTTATTTAAAATTAAAATATATAAAAAGACAAATGGTGAAGAAAATTCTCAAGCCAATGCAATATTATAAAGCCCAGAAAAATAGTGCAATTTAGAATATTAATACATATCTAGTGGGTTTCCACCAATAGTTCTCTTCTGGTTATTTTTTTATTTCTTTATTTAGTCTTACATTTTGAGTACTATTTTCCATAGAAAGATGAAAAAGACAATTAGGTCCATCCTCTGGCAATAGTTATCACAATTAATTTTTTATTGTTGTCTCTTTATAAACTTCACAGCTCATTACTGATAATATAAAACATTCTAGTATTGTTGGCAAATTTGGGGAAAACACTATTGAGTTTCTTTCATAAATGAGATGTATTTTCAGGTATTTTATGTTTTCTTGCGCAGTGTCTAATCTTAAATACTATTTGAATGAATGTTACTCATTACCCAGCGCAATTTAAATGCATTTCTAAATTGCTGCTATGTTGTATTGAACTGCATAATTGTGTAATCAAATTACTCATAAAGTACTTGCATTGAGATATTGATAAATACATGTGGTTTTCTCACAGGAATACTTGTTTATTCAAGCTCTTTCAATTTGGGGTGGTAATTTGGCCTGCCCTTCATGTGGAATTTCCAAGACTTGCTAAGGTACAATTCAATGCACAGAGATTCGGAAGTAAATAAACAGGCAGCGTGTGGCTGCACACACAAATTTATCTGTTATTTTTTAGTACTGCAGCAGATTCATGCCCCATAGTTGAGGCTTTCTTTGATTTTTTTTTTTTTATACAGTTTGGTTTTTGTGTGACACTTTTGTTAAGTGGATATGTCCTATATTGAGAATTTTCCTCCCTAGCGAAATCTTCCATTTTGACTGACTATTGATCAGAAGCTGTTCATTTGCATATTTATATCTGTGATAAGTAGAAGTTTTCTACAGATTAGCTTTTGGCTCCAATACACTTCAGACTTTGTCCTCTACTTCCAATATTTCCAAAGCTGGGTGCCCTAAGGCAATTTTATCTATTAGGAAAAATTCCTGCTTTCTGCTTTCATGTTGTGATTACAGAAGACCAAAGCCAGTGTGTGGGGAAGACTAGACTTGGAAATCATTATTCTACCCCAAACCTGACAAAATAACAAAACACCTCAGAAATTATGAAAAACAATGTATGTACATGTTTGTAGTATCACATTTTTAAAAAGGAGAAATATACAAAAGTCATCATTCCTCTTGCATCTCACGTTGTCTAGGAGGAGATATAAGGAGGCATTTTAGGGTATAGGATAGTCATCGGGTATCAAGAGCCAGCATGGAAGAAAGAGCAAAGTAGGGCAACCTTAAAAAAGACATTAGCTTCTAATGCTAAGAAGCTTAGAGACAGCCTCAGTACTCAGGGTGGGAGTGCATCTCTGAGATGACTCTAGTGCACAAGCCTTTACATTCTCTTCAAATAGCTACCAAAATGGGGGTGGGGGGTACTAGAATGCTCCTGCCTTAGCAAGGGCCTAAAAAAGATCGAAAAGTAACTGATGACTGTAGGTTGTCTGTGTGTATACTTGGGAACCTCTAAGTTATCTTTAGTTAATTCCCCTGCCCCAAATGTCTGTGGTTGCTCTAATGACACCTTCCCTCCAATCAGAAACTTTCAGGAGAAGTGATAGTGGCCTGAGCTAGTTAAGATGGAAACCATCTTTCATGGTAGAAGTCATAAAAGCTAGGACCATATGCGCAAACGCCGAGGGCCCTTGGAGCATATATCAGGCACCAGTGTAATGAGCTCTGAAGCTGAAGTTTCACTGATATCTACTAAACCTAAGAACTTGGTCAAAGTGTGCTAACCTATAAGCAAGCATCACAGATACCTTAACAGAGGAAGGCCAGCAAACATTTAAAGAAAAGAACCCATTGATGCTTAAACTGTTCCAGAACATAGTTGTATAATAAACCTTCAAATTTCACTTTTCATGAAGTTGATGTAGCATTTGAACTTGAACCAGATATAAACAGAGAAATAAAACAAGTTGCAGAACAAATTGATTCGCCTGTATGAAGAACTAACAGAATTCAGAAGTGCATTAAGAGGTGAACACACTACAACCAAGTGGGAATTAACTTCAGGATGCTAAATGTTAGAAAAGCTGCTCATATAATAAGTGTATCAAAGTAGAACGATTGTGTGATTATTTTGAGATGATGAACTATTCAACAAGATTATAATAATAAATATGTGAATAGAAATGATGAGTTGAACACTTCTTCACATGACAGATAACTGTAGACCCATGTATGTCAAATATGCTTTACCTTCAAAGTCAAGTTCATCTTCAATGAATAAACAACAGACATGTTAAGTTCAGTTGAGATAGAATTTTGGTGAGATGTGGATAAAATGGATATAAGAAACACAGAAATTAGTCAAATGGGTGGAGTCAAACAGAAAAAGTGAATTTTAGAAACATTCTAGGTGTCAGAGATATTAGAACATGTACACCTTCATTAATTAAAACACTATGATTTTGCTACATGCAGGTATAGATATTATCATGAAATAGACAAAATGTCCCAGAATATAAACCCAGTTGCACACAAAACATAATATATGAATAAAACAGGGGAAAACGTTCAAAAAGGATAACTGAAAAAAAGTAGGGTAGCCACAGAAACCTCTCTCTCTCTCTCTCTCTCTCTCTCTCTCTCTTTCTCTCTCTCTCTCACACACACACACACACACACACACACACACACACACTCACTCATTCACACAGTTGTCCACACAGAACCTAACTTTTCCACACAAATAAAAAAGGAGTTCCATATCATTTTTAATGGTTCTGTACAAATTGAAACCATAAAATACTATAAGAAAATATTGAACAATTCTTTAGAAATAATCTTGAAGGTAGAAAGCCATTCCCTATAACATAAAACTAACAGGAAAACCATATGAATTTAACCACATATATGTAAGAACACAATTGTACACAGAGAAAAATAATGTCAAAGACAAACCAAAAAGGGACAAATAATTGTAGTATTTATTGTAAATACAGAGGTTATTTTATTTTAGAGAGCATCTACAAATCAATACACAAAAAGAATTGGAACCTAAAAGAAAAACAGAGCAATTATTTCAAGAGAAAGTTAATATACTAGGAAATATAAATGGTTCTTATAAGTGTAGAAAGAATACTTGCCTAATATAAAGGAAATGCAAATTAAAACTACAATGAGGTATCATTTTTCTACCTACCAAGTGTGTAAAATTAAGAACATTTTATAACATTATGAGCCAGTGGGGTGTGGGGAAAAATATGAGTTCTCCTAGAATAGGGCTATAATTGGCACATATTCCTTGAAGGAAATTTGACAATACTGACACACTTATATAGATGTTCATAACATTTATTCTAAGAATTCCATCTCTAGAAATTTATCCTTTTAATGTAAATTGAATCAAATGAAACTGTTGGTTAAGTTGGCCAAAAGTACTAGAATGTCTGCAATTATAGACAAATATTCTACCACTGAGCTGTATTCCCAACCCTCAATGTGTACAATTTTATGATCAAACTCAGTTCTTGAAAATGACCAAAATAATGAGTCTACAAATGTCTTTAGTTATGCTTTCTGTTGTTGTGATGAAAACACCATGACCAAAAAGCAAGCTGGGGAGGAAAGGGTTTGTTCAACTTACATTTCCAGATCATAGTCCACCATTAGATGAAGTCAGGACAGGAGCTCAAGCAGGGCTGGAACCTGAAGGCAGGAGCTGGTGCAGAGGCCATGGAGGAGTGCTGCTTACTAGATTGCTCTTCATGGCTTGTTTAATCTGCTTTTTTAATAGAATGCTGGAACCCCAGCCCAGGGATGGCACCACCCACAAAGGGCTGTGCCCTCTGTCATTGATCACTAATTGGGAAAATGCCTTACAGCTGAATCTCATGGAGGCATTTTCTCACCTGAGATTCCTTTCTCTCTGCTGACTCTAATTTGTGTCAAATTGACACACAAAACTAGTGTCAATAAATACAATATATACTAGGAACAAACTCTATGTCCAACAATGGGGGACTAGATAAACAAATTATGGTAGATCATTTTGTGTAGGTATTATTTCCTTTATATAAAACGTTTCCACTTAGAATTATCTGAGATAACTGTTATAATATTCAGCTACTAAAACAATGTGCATAGTAATGTGTCCACTTGAATGAAACCATGTAAAATAATACAGTAAATATATTAAAACAAAGTATGTTTTCTTATGTGTGCTAAATCTTTCTGTGATGTGACATATTTGAAAATCATCATAGTGTTTACCTGTGAAGGGAAGGGAATTGGGTGGCTGGAAAATGAGGTAACAGAGACATTCATAATTCTTGCAAAAAATACTGGGAATAAATAACCTGAGTTTATAGGCCTTGGCATTGCATAAATTTACTTTTTCACCAAGATATTTATAGAAATATTACATTCTGTATTAGACATAGTAGTTAGCGTTGATGTGAATAAAAGATACATAATACCTAAAAAATTAAATACATATATCCTGCATTCCTAGTTAATATATTCCAGTAGAGACAAAACTGTACATAAAGCAGCCTGTGGGCATGGAGGTGATAGTCATTGTGAAGAAGAGTGAAGGATATACAAGGTGAGCATTAGCTACTAAGAAAAACTTAGATCAATGGCGTCTAAGAAGTAAAGGTGTCGTGAAGATGGGGGAGGATCTTTTTAGGAAGAAAGCAAACACAAAGCATGAACCTTCTGTGCCAGGCATGTTTGAGGAGCAGCAGAAACTCCTGTGGCTGGAGCTGGGGGACCGCATGAAGAACGGAGCATTGAGGAAGAATTGCTGATGATACCGTTCATGCTGCCCTTTTCACCAGAGCAAGAAGTTGAATTAACAGCCAGTTTTGCTACTGCCCATAGCCCCTTTGTAAGGAGCACATGCATGTATGTGCACTCGTGTACACACACGTTCACATACACACAGACACACACGCACGCACGCACACATTCACACACGCACACACATATTAAAAACAAAATAAGTCTTTATAAAGTCAAAAATAAAGCAAACTGGAGACTTGCTTGAGAACAACAACTGGTGGCAATCTCAAGCCTCCATAGGTACATGTACATGCCTGTTAATGTGCACTTGCACACAAGTATGAATACACATGGATACACACATACAGACACATGAAAACACATTAAGACATATATGTATATGGATACATATTGCATATAATATCTGTATATACTTCATACTGAGTTAGAGAATGTGCTTATTTTAATGAACTGGCTAATGCAGTCACAGGGTTGACCAAAAAAAAAAAAAAAAAAAAAAAAAAAAAAAAAAGGTAAGACAACCCAACAGGCTCGAAGTAGGCATGATTTGTTGTTATTTTGAAGAAAAAATTTTCTTTTCTGGTAAACCTTAGTTTTGTGCTCTTAAAATACTGACCTAATTGAAGTAGGCTTACCTGTTACCAAAGGTAACTTTTACTGATGGTCACCTGACATCAGAAGTTAGCCGTATTCCAAGTAATTTCAAGCCAAGAATTTAGATTAGTGTTTAGGCAAATCACTGGATACATGTGTGATATTGAAACATGACAATTATGTATAATAGTTCAGTGGGTTTTGTAGGTCTTAGCAATACTAGAAATTTTAGAGAGAGTTTCCCTACTGATTTTTCTGGTTGTTTTTCACATACATGTGTGGACTGAAAAACCTTGTTTTCACTTCTAGTCCATGCCTGAGTTAGGAATCTCATTGTATTGCTTGGCTTTATGGAAGACATGACATAAGTGAACCATGTGATGCTGTGTTCATGTTATGGTATAAAGAACAAATCCATTAATAAGAGCCCCATGTATAGTGTTTTGGATGAATAATTGCCTCTCAGTTCAAGAAAGATCTTGTACCTATCTGTGAATTGTCACTGACTGAGAGAGGGTTAGCTGGAGAGCAAGGCTGCAAATCACGGGCCCTTGTGAGTGCTGCCATTTGTTTCCTGACTGCCTGGCAGGCAAGGCTGTAATAACACACATGGGTCCTCCTTTTTCTACAAATGAGGGGTATGTTTGACAACAGAAAGTTAGCTCTGACTTTAAAAGTTGACAGGTCTCAAATGTTTCCCAACCAGTTCAGCTGAAGGACACAGTTCTTCCCATTAGCAACAGAGGTGAGTTATTTACCGAGTTGATGAGGGAAATATCAGGAGGGAATTGCAGTGTATTAGGTGAAGTGAGTTATGTAAATTACACAGTGTGGTCACTCTTCTCTGTCCCCTTAGCGTTATAGTTTTATTGAGAATCAAATTTCCAAGCATCAGAATTGTGCTTAATAAGCTGCTATACATATAATAGATGCCCAATGTGTACTTCTTAAGTGGAATTGAATGCTGTAGGACCAGTATTTCAGATTGGACAGACAAGTCAATAAGTGTTAAGATCCCTTCCTTTGATGCTCTGACCCAAGCCATATGCAGTGTTCTCATACATGAATTTGTTTTTGTTACTTTTGAATGAAGTAGTAGCTCCTAGAAGAATACAATTTATTTCTGTCCACAGTGATGCTGCATAGCAAATCACAAGTCCTTCCTGACAAACATAAATAAGGAATATTTGGCTCATGGATTTTCAGGGTTCTCCCAATCTTGGCTGGTCTGGATGCCTCTATAGGTATTGGCTGGACTAAATCCAAGTTGGGCAGTTTGATGGCTGCTGATCTGCTTTGTCTCCTTCTTCGGTGAATTAGCCCTGGCAGTTTCCCAAATATAAGAGCAGGTGGGAAAAGCTAGGCCTCCTAAGACTTGAGCTAGGAACGGAGGCAAGGTCATTTCTGCAGTCATGAGGTGAATAGTTAACCAATGCTACAAAGCCAGTCTGTAATTCAACGTGTGAACAAGACAGAGAAAAGTTACATGTCAAGAGGATTGATCACACTGAAGAGGTGCCATCACTACAGTCAGTCCACCACCAATACTCCCGATTATCAGCATGAGATTTCCAGTCTGCTTATGTAAGCTGGAAACCATCCACAACATTAAGTCAAACATAACTACCAGAGCCATTTTATCCTTACTTTAGACCTCTAATCTTTTATTGGGTATCACATCAGCTGAAAATGTCGCTAAGACAGCTACATTTGGAGGATGTTGGGCACAATGGAAATTCTCAAACTCTCCTCCTCTTTTCTATATTCTTCCAGTTTAGATCACAGCAAGTCATGCTTTGGTGTGACATTTCATTCTTTGTCTTACTCATGTCATATTTTGACTGGTAGGAAAATTAAATTGGTAATCTTAACCATTGACTAGCTAGGCATTTTGTAACTGCTCAAGAAAAACAGCTGTCGTCATTAAAATGCAGACATTCAGAATAAAGCCTAAACTTCTTGGTTAGAAAAGTACAAGAAGGGTCTTGTAAGCCCATCTGACTTATAAAATGTCAGGAAAGATAACCTGTCATGAGAGTAGTCAGCTGAGGTCGCCAATGCCCTGTACTCTTTCTTTGTAAACTCTATGCTCCTGAATTCATTTCATTTAACTTCTTCACCTACATACAATTAGTCCATTGCTAATTTCCTATTTAAACAATAGAAGCTGAAAGAAGGTAGAACAATCAAGAACCCCTAAGCTTTCATGGCTGTCAGGTGTTAATTTATCATTGCTCATAGACATCATTAATGGGCTCATGCAGTTTGTGACAGCTGGTTTGTTACAGCCTCAACCCAACCCTACTAAGTTAAGATCTGGAGGTTTGCCACAGAGGTTAGTTAAACCTGTCAGTAACTCCTCATTTAATATTTTAATAGGCTTCCTTGGCATGGAAGTGGGATGCCTGGACTTGCTCTCTTCTCCACCCAGAAGGGAGGGAGCTCGGCAATGTCACCACACATTTCCTCATCTTGTCTCAAACACTTGGAGAACGCGGGTTTGAAAAGGTCAAATCAACACAGAAGAGAAGTTTATGCAAAAACTCAAATAAAAACAGGACGAAAGTGCACAGACAATGTTTAGCACTGGCAGCTCATAAAAACGTGCTGTTAACTTGTCGGGCATATCAACAAATCCCTTTCCCAGAGCTTTCTTAGGAAGAAAGGATCAGAAACAACAGTGGAGGGTGCCATTTCAATCCTCTCACAGTTTGTGTGGCAGGACTGATGTGGCCTCCCTCAAAGGAATGAAGAGAATTCTTAATGTGTTTGGCTCAGCCTCCACTCTGTGGCACACATCACTGATTTCTAGCTGTTCACAACACAAGGGGAAACTGAGGTCCAAAGAGGTCAAGGTCACTTGGTTAGACATAGCAGACTACGATGCTGAACTCATTTGTTTGATTCCAAGATGTCTTTTCTCTACTGGGCAGATGAATAAGAGGCCCTTTATACTCATTTTGATGGGAAATGGTACCAATAGCCCATTCAAATATGTTTCCTCTGTTATAGCCTGGTACCATATGAGAAAGACTAGGATAAATGTTTAGAAAAGTCTTCCTTTTATCATATATCTGGCTATATGAGAGGAAATTATATTTAGAAATAGAAATAAACCAGATGGTATGTGCTTACCTTCTTTACAAGGGGTAAATTTTTTTATTAAAAATTCCTTGTGCTGAGTATGGTGTGACACATGCCTTTTTAAAAATTTTCCATTTATTTATTTGTTTATTTATTTATTAACTTTATATCCCAATCACAGCCCCCTTGCCTCCCAGTCCCCCTCTTGCATAGTCTTTCCCACCATCCCCCTTTCCCTTGTTCTCTGAGATGGGAGAGATCCCCCTTTCTGTACCCACTCTGACACATCAAGAGTGACACTTGCTTAATCACACCACTCAGGAGGCTGAGGCAGGTGGATTTCTATAAGTTCAATGCCATCTATTCCACCGAGTGAGCACCAGACTATCCAAGACTCATAGCGAAACTGTCTTCAGAAAAAAAAAAAAAAGAAGAAGAAGAGGAAGAAAAAGAAGAAGAGGAGGAGGAGGAGAAGAGCATCACTAATAACAAGAACTTCTTAAGCGTTTTGTAGGTACTCTTTTGAGGGGGTTCTATTTCACTTTATAATCTCTTCTTGGGGTAATCCTCAGTATTACATATCTTGAAGTTGACATGTAGAGATATAAAGTAACTCATTCAAGAATCAAGGCCAGCTATTTTATGGTCCTAGACTTAATCCTATCTGACCTTCTAACTAAACCTTGTTTGGCTTGTATTTCTAACCCACTGTTTCTCATGAGGCTGGATGAGTACCTTGATTTGCCAATCTGCATAAGAAGACAGTTAAACCCACCAGTGTCACTCTCTGATGAGAAGCAAATTTTCTGACACTTCAGGTTGGTCATAAAGTGTTCAGGCCACCTAGATGGGCCTTCACAAGTTCGGTTTGGTATGAGGACAAGGAGGAGGCTTAATGAAGACCATGGCCCCATGACCTGCACTGTAGTCTCCCAAAGACAGAAGTCTTTTTTTTTTTAATTTTTATTTTATTCTATATTTTATTTATATTTAAGATGCCATCCTCTTTCCCCATTTCCCCTCCCTAGAAAACCCCTGTTCCATGCCCCCCCCTTTTTTTTGCTTTTATACAATTTTTTAAATGTTAATCAAAGGATATATAAGTTTGGTAATGCTCAATCAGAAGCGTAACCCAATACCCAACCTAGATATAAAAACTATCTTTGACTGGTGGAGACATGTGAACATTTGCCTCCATGCCTCCTCTCTCTTTTTCTCTCTCTCATCACCTAGCTTCTCCTCTCCTTCATCTTCTCTCCTTACTCCATCTCTTCCTCTCAGTACTTCTTCCCACTTAGCTCCTCCTATATATCACTCTTCCTGTTAAAGTAAAACTTTTCTTTCAAAATACAATTAGAGCATACTTATTCCTAATTGTACCAGTGAGGTACAAGATAGTCCTAATACCCAGTCCATCATTCTGTTGAGTAACCAGAACTTCTGTCATCTCTTCTAGCTAAAACACTTACTTTTGATGCTGGCTTTTTTTTTTTTTTTTTTTTTTTTTTTTTTTTTTTTTTTTTTTTTTGCTTTAGAATGAATGTCAGCTGAAAACCATCTACTCAGATCTTTTCTCTCAAAGTAAATAGCCAGGATTGGCTATGAGACTATAGGTCTTCAACCCCATCAGAAATCCAGAATGACTGAGTTAACTGAAGTTATGGGAAGCACTAAACATAGCTTCTAAAACTTAGCCAATTTATAGAGACCGCTGAACACCTGAAAAGCCCCTATACTACCGAACGTTGGAGCATCAAATCTTCAGCCTTCTGGCCCAGAATCATCTGACAGACCTTAGTGATGCAGGATTATTAAGGGCTGATTACTCTGTCTAGGCAGATATAATCAGTCGACTATTATGTGTGTCCTTTTCTGGACAGTAATTTGTCTGTAGATGGAAAGAGGCAATTCTTGCCTAGTTGCTGTCACCACACAACTGGAGTAACTCCAAGGATGCTCAATTTCTTCTTAGAATCCACGATAGGAAGCTGTCAGGAGCAGACAGGTCTCTAATCAGAATGGACATTAATATATAAATATTTGTAGCGTCAATTCTATGGACTTCTGATGTTTTGAAAACCAACTATCCATGTAAGGTAACCTGGACTGTTGTCTGCTCACTCCTCTCAGCTATTTCTAAATAAAATATGGGAAACCTCCTAACAATAAACTCAAAGCCATGAATTTGCTATAGTCCCTTAACTCATAGGTTAACCTTCCCAAATCAGTTAAAAAAGGTAAAGAAGAACTGGGTCTAAGCCTTGTATTCCTAAATGTGTTATACAGGCACAATGCCCATGAGAGTATCAATATTCATCTCACTTTTATATTAAATTTGAAATCAAAGTAAATTTTGTACCATTTAAGAAATTATAACTTCATCTTGATAATAATTATACAGATTTCTACCAATAGGTTATGGCTATGCAATAAGTCCTAGCTAATCCTCCTTGTTCCAACAAAACCACTACTTTTCCCTAGAAAGACCATTATTAACCACATTAGTCCCCAAGCCCAGGGAATAAGGGCGCTGACTCTTCTTTAACTTCTTCAAGCTGATTACGGGCGTTGAGATATTAGAAGAGGGGTGGGGGGAAGAGTAAGTTGATAAGCCTCTGACGCTGTAAGACAGAAGTCTTAACAGGCCAGGCTTTAAGTTTCCAAACTCAGCGAAAGGTGGAAAGAGTGAGGTCAAAGGAGATTTCACATCAGCATCCTGGTTCCCTCTCATAGGCAGGGAGGACTGAACTGAGAGGATCAAATGGGGAGGGCGAGAGAAGAGGGGGTAAAGGAAAGAATAGGGAGAAAGACAGCTAACACTAAGAGACATTTGTGAGGGTCATATGATAAACTAATATACTAGAAGCTTCTGAAAATTTCTTTCATATACATATATAAAAGAAATCTCAATGGAACACCAAATAATGGAGGAGACAAAGCCTCAACTAGATATCTCTTGCCACCAAATATAACCTTCAGTTGGGGGAATTAGTTATATCTAATTGATTATCAGCCAAAAAGGCCCAATGGAAACCTACAAACAATCTGGATTATTGCCAAGACTATTTTTGTTCTCCACAAACTGATGGTAAGGCCCTACTGGTGAAGATAATGCCTACACATCCTATTGATCATGGAGAATCAAGGTGATGCTTCCCTAGAGACTACATCCCTACTGACTAGTGGTCATCATACTAGAAGGTATTCTGCACACACCAAAGGTAAAGACCAACTCAGCTATAAACCCTCAATTCTACAACGGTGACCTGTTTTCAAGAAATGCTGCTCAGTAGTGGTACAAAGACTGTGGGAGTCACCAATCAATATATAAGTGGATTAAAGGTCCACCCCATGAGTTGAAACCCAGTTCTAAAATCGCTCAGGTGGCCAAAAACTTGAGACTAAATAGGCCAGGGACCTAGGGAAAAACCAAATACTACTGTTCTGCTAAAGGAACATAGCAATAAAATGACTTTTAATGACATTCTGCTATACCCATAGGTCACTGTCATGCTCACCCATCCATCATCAGAGAAGCTTTCTTCCTTGGTAGATGGGAACAAATACAAAGATCCACCAACTGGACAATGTGCAGAGAGTGAGAAATGTTGAAACAGTCTTAAAAGGTATGTGTCCACCGAACCACTCCACTCAGGGTTCAGGGAACTCTGCAGAAGAGAATACAGAAAGATTGTAATTGTCCAAGGGGATGGACAATTTCTGATTTGGTGTTTTTATGTGATTCTGTGTGTGCAAACATGCCTCCTCCTCCTCCTCCTTCTCCTCTTCCTCCTTCTCCTCCTCCTTCTTCTTCTCCTTCTTCTTCTTCTTCCTGCTCCTGCTCCTCCTCCTCCCTTCCCCTCTTCCTCTTCCTTTCTCTCTCCCTTCTCTCTTTCTTTTCCTCCTCCTCCTCTTTCTTGTCCTATTCTGCTTTTTTGTTTTGTTTTGTTTTTGTTTTTTTTCGAGACAGGGTTTCTCTATGTAGTCCTGGCTATCCTGGAACTCACTCTGTAGACCAGGCTGGCCTCGAACTCAGAAATCTGCCTGCCTCTGCCTCCCAAGTGCTGGGATTAAAGGCGTGCACCACCACTGCCCGGCTCTGCTTTATTTTTATTTTATCTTATTTTATTATTTTTACATACCTGTTTGCCTTCTTCTAATGAGAGAAAAATTGAGAAGGGGAGAGGAATTGAGAGAGGGAAAAAAAAGAGAGAGGGAAGGAGGGAGAGAAGGAGGGAGGGAGGGAGGGAGGGAGGGAGGGAGGGAGGGAGGGAGGGAGAGAGAAATGATGTGGATTTGGCTGAAAGAAGAGGCAGGGAGTACCTCAGAGGAGTTAGGGGATGAGATGGCATAATCAGAATATAATGTATGAAAAAATAGATCTTTTCTTTTTTTCCAGTTTTATTGATTTTTGTTGTTGTTTTTATTTGTTTGTTGAGACAGGATTTCTGTGAAGTACTGTCTGTTTTGGAATTCACTCTGTTGACCTCAAACTCAGAGATCTGACTCCCTCTGCCTCTGAGTTCTGGGTTAAAAGTATAAGCCACCACTGTCTGGCTGGAAAAAAAAATCTATTCTTAATAAAAGTAATTGGAAAAATAAAGACATGCTAAGTCAGTTGGTTCCATGGAACAGAAGAGAGCTAGAGGTGTGTTGTGTACATGCTAGTCAACATGACAGAACCTTAGGACAGTGGTCTCTCAGTGAGAACTTCCTTAAATCTAGGCCACTTCAGGAGTCTTTGTAAAAATTAGAAAAAGGTAGCTTTCCTGGGAAGGCTTTCTCCTACCCTCTGCATGAACAACAGACTTTTAGGCTGTGTAAACTCCCCCCTGAAATTTTTCCTAAAACAGACATATTGTCAGTCCACAAAACCTGCCTTAAACTACTATGTCTGTATACATCGAAATATCGCCTAGATAATGAGAGGAAATGGGAACAGAATCCGTCCACGTTATTGGCAATGGTGTGATTGTATATAACAGTAGTAAATAATAACAGTAGTAAAAAGCTTTGTAAGGCTCAAAAGAGAAAGATTAAACCAATCATAATATATTTTTAATATAATTAATATAATGTAATAATATCCATGGCCTGGTACATAGCAAGTTCAAAAATCAAGGCTTGCTGAATGGGTTACAGTAGGTTAGCGTCAAAGCTTACCCCAACACTGAGATTGTATTTTGTTCATAACCACAGGGCATTCAGTCTTAGAGGAAGAAAGAAATGAAGGAAAGGTTATACTTCCTTTATTATTCATTGCTCTCCCATTCTATCCCTTTTTCTTTTCTTATTGGCTTTACAGTTTTGTAAGCCTGTGGCCAAGTAGCCTTCTACTGTTCATATTCCACATCAATAAGACTCTCCTTCAGGCTTCTCTCTTAGTAGATAAGTAAATAAAGGACAGCCTATGGTGTGATGTTGAAAGCATGTTTGCTTCTCAGATGCTTCCTGTGCTCAACATACATGAACGAGTTTTTGGTGATGGTCCTTTTGTCATATCATGACCTTCTGATGTAGTACTGACATGCTTAACATGAGCATGTGTAAGTATCTTTGCACACAGGGAGCTTTATTAGATTCCAAATCTTCCGTAGTCCTCTCCTAGACAATTGTAATAGTTCCCTAACTCAGTTATTGTCACCAAATCCTAATTTTTGTACTTCATCTTGTAAACGACTAGGAAGAACTTTACCTGATTTATTTTTGTCTTTATTTTGAGCCAGTGTTTCACTTCATAGCCCAGGCTAGCCTGCAACTCACTACACAGCCTCGGTGGCCTATTTCATTCTTCTTGTGGGCATGAGCTCCCATGACCAACTCAAAGGAACTCTCCTGAATTAAAATGACATCACACAATTATCAAATGTATTTACAGTGTTTTAGGAGTCTCAGTACAGCTTTTACTTAACATTTTATTTGCGATCCTGACATGTATTGACCCCTGTCTGACCTTCCAGCCTCATCAGTATCTGCTTTCCCTTTCAGACTGTATCAGGTCCAATGAATGATGTGGGTTCCTCTATACTGTTTCTGACTTCTATGACATATTCATTAAAAGAAAATTCTTTGGGCATGTCTGTCTTTCCAGTGTTCTACTGTGATGCATTCACTCTTTTTTTTTTTTTTTTTTTTTTTTTAGACAGGGTTTCTCTGTGTAGCCCTGCCTCTCCTAGAACTCACTCTGTAGACCAGGCTGGCCTCGAACTCAGAAATTCGCTTGCCTCTGCCTCCCAAGTGCTGGGATGAAAGGCGTGTGCCACCACCACCTGGCGCATTCACCCTTAAAGATGCAAGATTTCTCCTAACTGATACTTTAGTTCTCCCCTCCCTAACTGATGCATTCATTCCCTTATTGCAATAATGTGACTCTTCACTATTTTTCTTGCTACACTTAGTTTTGGAGAACAGAAGGTTGAAGATGCATTCCATTAATCTCTCTAGGTTGCCTCCCCATCCTTCCCCAAACTGATCTGTCTCCAGACACTTGTACATCTTTGTTTCCATGATCATTCTTGCTTCAAACATCTTAATTGTTTCAACCAATGGGTACAGTCAAGTTGGAGATGAATGAAAGGGAGGTGGTTTAGAAGGGTCGTTTTATCATAGCTTCCTTCTCCAATGACCAATCTGTGCATTTGCTTTTTATGAGTTACATTGTTGGAGAACTGTTTCTACTGTGTTCTCTATCCAAGGGCTGCCTCTACTGTCCTGTGACCTGGTTCTCACAGACTCCCTGATGGTCAGGCCTCTGGAGTAACAGTGCTCCTGCTACAAGGCTTCTTTGCCATTATTTGCTGTGTTTCACATTTTTCCAAAATCAAAGACTAGCAACTATGCATAGGTATTCTGTTTTCTGCCAGTACCCTGGTGGATACATGACCCTTCTGATTTTGATATCTCACAATCTATTAGACATACTACTCTAGAAAAACTGAAAGTTCATACTCTGGGTCAGACTGAACTGATTTTATCTCTGTGAGTCTGTGCCTCTAACCCTTCAACATACAAGAGAATAATGGTAGTGTTTACCCACAGATATTTTTTATTGTGTAAAAATGATGTATGTGCATATAATGTGTTTTGATGATGTATATCACTCGTGGCCTCCCTTCCTATTCTGCCCCTATTTTCCCACCACTATTTCCTCCCAGTTCCATGTGTTCTTTTTTTAAGACTCACTAGGTCCACATAGCACCACCTGGATATGCATAAATATGGGGGAAGCTTCTCTAATGAGGATTGTGAGGTGCACTAATTTACTAGTATAAATATAAGTACTTAATGGACACTTTCTATTCCTTGTAGTTGAATAACAATAGATTCTCTACTAGGGGCTATGACCTAACTAGCTCCAGGTTCTTGGCCCCATTAACAGTGACAGGCATAAATTCCATTTTCTGGAATGGGCCTTAAATTCAATCAGATAGTACTTGGTTGTCTCCGAAACATTCATGTCACCATTGTACCAAGGAACATATCTTTCTTGGCCACTTGCTATTCTCCACAGATCTCTGAGGATGAATAAGAAGGTGGACACAAAATGTTAATCACTTGGTTGTGTGTAGTAAACATTTACTTAGCTTTCTTTGTAAAGCATCGGCGGTCCCTGGATCACACCTGATAGTTTGGTATGCTAATGATGTGGCTTCTGTTGGATCCATTAGTCTATGTGAGATCAGCCTGATGACCACAGAGGAAACTCCTAGAGACTGAGGGTAACCACTGTATAGTAGTTTTCCTCTATACTGTGGTAATTCACAGTATAGTAAATTTTCAATTTGCCCTAATAAACTGGAATAAGACAGGAGGTGAGCCTCCCAGATTATTGTAAGATATGTATGTATGCACAGTATGAACTTTGTTAGGAAAAGACATGTGGATGACAAGAGAAATATCAGGCTTATAACTCCCCTACATAAACAGAGTCTGATTCTATTTACATAAATAAAACATCTTAAAATATTTATCTGCTCTTAGTAACAAATTACAGAATTACAGAAAATTTGGCTTTAAATTTTTTTCTGGTTAATTTTTACCAAATGGAATATTTTAAATCTAATAATTAAATTTTATTCAAATGTCTTCAACAACAACATAACTTGACACTAAGTTTATATATTTTCTTATTGCTGTAAAATTTTCCATTCTCACAAAACCACCATATTAGCAATAAAAATTTATATTAGTTATTCCTGCTTGGGTCATTTAAGCTATGTTACACAGTAATAAACTTACTTTTGTGGACAAATATTGGAGTGTCTATAAAATTTGGTGTATTGTGTAGAATTTTTCTTTTCCTTATAAATCCTAGTCCTCTGAATTAGTAGTTAAATGAACACTAAAAGATGTGAATTATTAACATCTGTCTAAAGCTTTCAGCTTCCATAGTAACCAACAAAAAAATAGACAAATGTCTGTCTGAGCCATCTCTGTTAAAGGGAGACAATTTAGATCATTGTAAAGGACTTTTGAAAATGATAACTAAAAATTAAGAACTGGTTGCACAGTCTTTCCATGGGGAGTTCAATGTAATGGAAAACAGAAGGAAGACAACTATAACCATTGGTTTTGTTACTTAGAAAATCATTCTGCACCAGAGACTCCTCAGTATGAAGAACTCTACCTTGTACTTCCAAGGACCACAGAGGTCAGGAGATAAACTTAGATTCTTATTTCTCCCTTCAAACTTGAGGCAAGCTCAGGGGACACTGCCACTGGAAATTCAGCACTGCTGGGTGATGCTCTTCTTCAGTCACATCAGCAATCAGGTGTCATGAGTATTGAAAACTCCAAAGAGTATGATGAGCCTACTGTCTCTTATTAACTTTTGTTTGCTTTATTGGATTTCCTACTTAGAAGGAAAATCTTCATGTTTTAAAGAATTCAAACTTTTCCAAAATTCTTAGGGGGAGTCACCTCACTATACAATATAATTTGAGGATGAAAATCCACTTTTCAGATGCCAGGGACCTGTTTTAAATCTTTTGAGTGGAACTAAACTTCATAGAGGATTTCTATTTTAGATCAGATTTTTGTCACTCAAACAAGAGAGCTTTCTCCTGCTGAAAAGAAAAAAAAAAAAAAAGATAAATATTCTGAATGTGGTAGTGCATGCCTTTAATCCAAGCCTCAGGAGGCCAAGGCAGGTTGATCTCTGTGAATTTGAGGCCAGCCTGGTCTATATACCTTGTCTCAGGACAGCTATATATAGCGAGAGACCTTGTCCAAAATAAATAAATAAATAAATAAATAAATAAATAAATAAATAAAAGATAAAACAAAAGAAAATTAAAAAGAAATTAACTGATTCCAACCAACTGAGTTACTATGTTTCTACAGATATTAAAATATTAATATTTGACAAATTAAAGGCTCTTGGAAGCCATATGGCATACTCAAACTTCTGTATACCATAGAGTATACAGAAGTATACGGAAGTATTTTGACTCTATTTCCTCTATGAGTGCTACCCAAAGTTTTGGAAATATTTGAGTGTACTGTTGTATCCAAATCATACCAAAGTTATCAATATCAAATGGCAACAATATTCATAGAAGGTTGTTTTATTGTTGAGTGAAAATTACCCACATGCTGGAGCCAAAAGAGAACTCTCTGGGCACATGGATACTTAACTAGGAATCTTATGCTACACTGTATCTATTAAAGGAAAATTTTAAAAGCCATAACCTTAAGAAGAATTATTGTTGAAAATATTATAAAATATTTTTTAAATAAATAAAAGGAATTGTAACATAAAAGAGGATGTCTTAAGAGTCTACAGCCCAATTAACTGAAACGGGAAAAATACTAAATAATTCTCATATTTTGCCACTAAAAGTTGTGGCATTGTCACAACATGGCTTCTATAGGAGCACCCTAATTTAAAATAAGGAATAAGATTTGGCTATTCTCACAAAATGTACAAAATCTTGGCTTTACACAAATCTGACCCCCTATCATACTTGATACATAAAAGAGATAATTTGACTGGAAAGAACATGAAATAATAGAGTATTTTATGATTTCTTTTGCCATACAACTGTCCAACTAACCTCTCCTAAGCTCAAACTGGTGTAGCATTTAAATCACAGGACAAGTATAAATATTAGCCACAAATAAAAGGTACAACAATTTCAACATAAAAGGCTAGTCCTTCTTAAAATTAGAACACGCCACTTTACATGACGGCGTGTCTACAAAGTCAAACTAACCAAAAGAGAAACTAAAATAAATTCCTCAAAATATTAAAAGAGTACTTAACAGAGTAAAAATGAGTGTGGATACTTGTGAAAACATATAGTTGATCTGATGCAGGAGCATGATGACAAGTAGCGGGTTTCCTAAGAGTGGGATGGTGCCTCCCTAATCAGCTCCATTTATTTCTTTAAGTTCTACTGTATTCTATTTTAGGTGTACTGTTGCTAATATATGTCACATGGAAATGTTATGTCAGATACGGAAGGTAAGAAACAACAGCAACAATCCCAGATCATGATGGTTAATAAAATCAATACGATCAAGGTGATATTTTCTTTAATGGCTTTACCAACTACTCTTCTCTCTTAAAGACTGTTCAATTCACTACTGAGCCTCATATTGATTAGATCCAAGTAATTAACTTCCTGGCACCACGGGACATAAAACAAAATTTAGCCTCTGCATGCACAGAATGTGATACATGGTCAACAGGGACAACTGTGAACTGAAGTTCTCAGGGGAAAAGCTGAACCTGGTTAAAGATCCTGCAAGGTTCATTTGGCTGAACCTTGTGATTGTGGAGTTGCAATGTTACAAATTTCAAGGCAAATTATTCTGTGCTAACTTTTGTGCCTTTTTAAACACTCATTGGCCATTTCTGCTTTTCAGCTGTCAGATTAAAACATTGGAATATGTGAACTTAACATAGCACTAGCTTCTTCAAACCCCAAAGCTAGGCGTGTCATCCAATAACATCTAAAACCCACTTTGCTTTGGTTCAGAACAAATGATTTCCTGTTCCTTTTGAGGTGATAATTGTGTTCAAGCCTTATGTTAAATTGGCAGAAGACTCCATTCTTGCACTGTGTACAACTCTGGATAGTTTCACATGCTCTAACTTTCTTGCAAATTTTCCTACCAAATGCAGATTTCAAGAGTGAATGAAAAAAAAAAAAAAAAAAAGAATATGGGAAGTCAGCACATCTACCAGTTTGTAGAGTCTGGGATATACAGTTGTGTGTATGGGTTCCTTAGACCTTAAAAACTGCTTTTGATTTTTACTTGACTTGGTCAACACATTTTCTTTTAAACTCAAATACTGTATTTGATTTGAGACCAAGGGCAAGTATTTTTAGATACAAGCCTAGAAAGTTGGAATGAGATGAACATAATAATAAAATTCCAATTTTGTAGATATGAGAGATTTATAGTTCTAGAATTTTCATTTGAAAGATTATTTCCACAGGACTCTATTGAATCCCATATACGGTCCAGGACGGTCCATGCCAGGACGGTCCTCTGAGACAGATCGACTATGGGGTCAGGAAGACCTTGGCAGACTACTGAGTTCTTCATCCTTTGGCTGTGAGAAGTCCTGTTTCACTCACACCTCCGGTGCAAAAATCCCAATTCTGGGACTGAGGAGGGTCCCTGGTTGTTCTAATTTGCATTTGGCTGAAGGAGTTCACAGGCCATGGAGCTTTTAGTTTTAAGCCTGGTTTAAGATTCTCCTGAGATGTAGGTCTTTCATTGACTAAGTCAAGAAAGTTCCAGATGAATAGGAATGAGTTGATTAGTCCAGGATTCTATGACTCCAGTTCTTGGCTTCAGGAGTCTAGAGTAGATAATGATCATAATGACATTCAATCTTGGCTTGGAAGTTGATCCAACAGGGGCACCAAAGGCTTGCCAGCTAATTACACCTTTTCACTGACAGAGCTAAACTTTGATTTGGAGCCTTGGCAAATCACTGAGAAAATGACAATGACCAAATGAACCTAGAGAAGAACAAGAAGGTAAAACACATTATCATAGTAGCTGGGTCTAAGGAGCAATCACTGGATCCCCTCTGCTGGTGGGACAGAGTGTGGTCGAGGAATGGTTGAAATTCTGAGAGCCTTTGGTTTCTGATCTGGAGTCTGCAAAGCCTGATGACTTTCCACGTTGCCCTGGTAAACAGCTGAGATTCCTTCTTTTCAACTTCAAATTTGCATATTCACAATAAAAATCCATTCTCAAGCTAAAGGAAACAAATCTGTCCATCTTGTAAAACAGAAGGCTTTGTAGACCATCTACACTAAATGTATTGGTAATCTGTAGGGGGGAAAGAAGATTATTCTAGACATTCGGGAGAAATTAAATTAAGTTAATAGTAACTATGGCTTTATATTATCTTGGACATTGTTGTCTGAGATAGGGTCTCCCTATGTAGCTCAGGCTGACCTGAAACTCACCATCCTTCTGCTTTGGTCTTCCAAGTACATGTTGGAATTATGATCATATGCTACCAATCATACCCAAGATGACACTATGTTTTATTTAATTTTCTTTGGCTTCACCTAGTATAGAGACAAGAATAAGGGGGTCACTTGTTTACTTCATGTCTACTATGTGTTAGTTGCTTTACATAGTTAATTGCACACACTTTTGACTTCTTAAACATATTGTACTTCTTCAGCTGACTCAGTAAGACACCTTCACAGAGGCTTGGTAACTTGATCTTGATTTTCTGTGAATGGGATTTCAATTCCGACTAGCCTTAATTCAATGGCATTAGAGTATAACAGCATATAGAAGTGCTTGAGTGACCCTTGGAGTGAAGAGAAGTCTGTGACAATAGTTGATAGTTGGTAGACAGTGGACTCTGTGGCCTGTCTACACACCTCCAGCAACAAATTTGTCTCCTGTCATTTCCATCTGTCTCCTCACCTTGGTTACATTTATCATGTGGTTTTTACCTTTGTTTCTTCAGAATATTTTCATTAATAGAATGGCAGCCAATCTTTTCACAACAGCATAGGAAATGCAGGTTCTGACAATGAAAAGAAAAAAATTTCAATGTCACACATTGAGAATTCTGCAAGATTTATTACAAGAACACCATGAAGTGTATAGCATGAAGAAGTGAGCATCTTAGGATGCAAAGGGGTCCACAGGCATACAAACTTGGGAAAGGGTAGTATCTTTTAAACCCATGTGCCCATTGGTTGGCCATGTGACTCACAAACTGGTTGCTTGCATCCTTATTGGCCTTCTGTTGACCAATTTATCCACATCCACTGTGTCCTTCATTGTGAGACTTGGATTTGCTGTGAACTAAAGCTACATGTCTCCTCTCCTTTCTTTTCCCCTCAACATCATCACCCATCTTGATCAGACTCATGGCAGATGTCTCAGAGAAGCCCTTGACCAGGAACCTTCCTAGATCCCTCAGTCAAGGGTAAAGTTTCTCTTCTAGATGCTTCTCTATCATCCTGATCATTTCCTATCTGACTTACTGCTCTCTTT
Organism: Arvicanthis niloticus; assembly: GCF_011762505.2. Classification (NCBI taxonomy): domain Eukaryota; kingdom Metazoa; phylum Chordata; class Mammalia; order Rodentia; family Muridae; genus Arvicanthis; species Arvicanthis niloticus. Next base: position 48,671,597 of record NC_047664.1, on the reverse strand, counting down.
TCTTCTACCAGAAGGCAGATATTTGTTCTCTGAACCACTGCAGCTCGGAAGTACCAGGTATAAAGTTAGGCATTCAATAACTTATGGTGAAATAATTTAATTCATACATGTTTAAAACTCACAGCCATAAGCAGTACCCAGAAGCACACCAGACAGGTATAATTATTTTTTCTTTTATTGGATATTTTCTTTATTTACATTTCAAATGTTATCCTCTTTCCAGGTCTCCCATCTGGAAACCCCCTATCCCATGCCTTTTCTCCCTGCCTTTCCACCACCCACCCAACCACTCCCACCTTCCCGACCTGGCATTGAACCCCCTCAGGCCCAAGGGCCATGCCTCCCACTTATGTCCAACAAGGCCATCCTCTGCCACATATTCGACCAGAGCCATGGATTCCTCCATGTGTACTCTTTGGTTGATGGTCCGGTCCCTGGGAGCTCCAAGGGGTCTGGCCAGTTGACACTGTTGGTCCCCCATAGGGCTCCCAACCCCCTCAGCTCCTTCAGTCCCTTCTCCAACTACTCCATCAGGGAACTCACACTCAGTCCAATGGTTGACTATGAGCATCTGCCTCTATATTTGTCCAGCTCTGGCAGAACCTCTCAGGAGACAGCCATATCAGGCTCCTGACAGAAAGCACTTCCCAGCATCCACAATAGCATTGAGGTTTGGTGACTGTATATGGGGTGGATCACCAGGTGGGGCAGTCTCTGGATGGCCTTTTCTTCAGTCTCTGCTCCATACTTTGTCTCCATATTTCCTCCCACGAGTATTTTGTTCCCCCTTCTAAGAAGCACTGAAGCAACCATACTTTGGTCTTCCTTCTTCTTGAGCTTCATATGGTCTGTGAATTGTATCTTGGGTATTTCCAACTTTTGGGCTAATAGCTACTCATCAGTGAGTGCATACCATGTGTGTTCTTTTGTGACTAGGTTGCCTTACTCAGGAAGATACTTTCTTGTTCCATCCATTTGCCTGCGAATTTCATGAAGTCATGGTTTTTAATAGCTGAGTAGTTCTCCATTTAGTCTTGCTTGTTGAGTGGATATTAGCCACCAGCTCTTCCTCTACATGTCTGTACTATATTGTGTAATTTTCACAGTGGTTCTGTGAAGAGGGCGTCCTCTTTTTCACCTGAGAGGCTGACAGAGAAGGTATATCATTTTCCCAAGTCATGCAAAATCAGAGCAGGGATCCAAAGCTTGCATCCTTAATGAACTTCTGCTTTGGATCCAGTAAAATTCAGAGAAGGGAAAAACAAGAGGGTCTTGTTCCCTCCCCTCTTTCAAGAGGAAAACAATGAGGTCACACAGGCCTGGAGCAAGTCACCAGCCTGGATTCAAAGTCCTTGCTAGGCCAGCTGCTGGCTGCAGGCCTGGCTCTTTGTGAGGCTCCCTCAGCCTGCATGGAAATTAGGGCCTGGAACTCGATTTTGTTTGTCAGCATTTCTCGTTCTGTCCATGCAACCTTTCTTGGGAGTCTGGAGTGGAACCAGCGCTGTTTTTCACAATCCAGTTTCTCCTATTACCCAGGAATGGAGCAAGCTCATTTCATGTGCTGTTTTTCCAAGGGCTTTTGAGCTCCCCCTTGGCGGGCCTCTTTCCCTTTTCTGTAAGGTTGAATTCCCTGATGGTAATCCTAATTATAAGCATATGGTGCTGCTCTCAGCTACCACCGACTTGCAAAAGGCAAAAACTAGAAAGTCCGCCCTTCGACTTTTGTTGTTGTTGTTTTGTTTTGTTTTTGGTTGGTTGGTTGGTTGTTTTTTGGTTTTGGTTTTGGGTTTTTTTTTTTTTGTTTTTTTTTTTTTTGGAATTCATTCTGTCAAGGGGCAGTTTCAGGGGACAGAAAAGTGATTGTGAAACACATTCTTGGAGCAGATTTGCATGCTAAGCACAAGTTCGAACCAGGTAGCCATGTCAGGCAATTACTGCCTCAGCAGAACTCTGTTTTATAGCTTAATGTGTTGGTCACAGGATTTGAATCTCAGAAACTTGTTGGCTTGTCAAATGCTAATGGGGAATTCAAAACTACAAAAAGCATCCCATGATCTTTTGCAAATCAGGCCAGGAATTTTTTTTTTAAATCAAACATTTATGTAAACAGTGATGATTTATTTATCTCACTGTAGCCTGCTTCTTCAGATTCCTCCTTCTCTTAGCACACATTAAAGAACAGGCTGTCCAAACTTGAGATACCCCCAGAATTTTTCAGTAGTAAGGGACAAAGGATGTGGATGGGGCCACAGAAGTGATTCAGTAGCCTGCTTAGTGAATGTATGGTTATTTTTGGCTTAGTCAACCTACCAGAATTCTTTCTCACACCCTCTTCCAAAATTCCTACCACCTCATACAAAGATAGGGATTACATATCTTAAACCCCCTACACATACAATATACCTGCTGAGCATGAAGGTGTGGTCCAAGCTTTCTGTTATAACAAATACCTGGAGAAATCAACTTATAAAGAGGAAACGTTTCTTTGGGCCCACTGTTCCATGATTGGTTGGTCCCTTGTTATTCTGATCTTTGTAATCCATCATGCAGCTTCTGGATTACTGGGTGAATATCAGTTCATACAGTATGTTTTCTGGAAAAACAGCTTAACAATAGGGTTTTTTTTTAATTATTATTACTGACAGGATTATACTTTGTTGAAGGAAAAGAAATCTTTGAGACCATGTAGACTGTTAGGTTCTCTCAATTTGGAATTTCTAAACAATTTTATTTTTCTATTCTTATTTTATTTTTGCTTTTCATACTAACTTGAAAACATTTTAAAAAGAAAGGGCATTTAAGGGCATCGCTTTTTGTACAAAGTGAACAGTACACATCAGTATTATATCAGTCTAAGGAATAGTATTTTAAGGAAAAACATTAAGTGTGTTGAGAAATTTATTACAGGTTCTTTTTCTTTTTTTCCAAAAGCTTTATTTTTACTTGGTCCAAGACTTTGGGAGAGGCTCCAGGGTGTTTACAAAGCTGCCTAGTGGCTTGAAAGGTTTGTTCAGTTGGCGGTCCTGAGGTTGGCTGGTGCAGAGCAGAAGGGGGCCCTTTGGAAGGCACAGAGGCCTCCTCCTTGTGCTTGAGAGTGAGCCGCTCAAAGAGATACTTGCCCAGAGATGCCTGGGGCATGCCAGTCTGTGCTGGATGTGGCCCTGCCAGCCTACGAAGGTTAGTCAGGTGATTGCCCATCTTCTTGATGAGCTTCACCTCCTTATCCAGGAAGTGGCTTTCCAAGAAGTCACAGAGATGAGGGTCTGTGCAGGCAGAACCAAGAGGGCCTGGTTCAGATTCTTCTCCAAGACCAAGGCAGCTTCCATGGCCTCCTGGGTTTTACCCCATTCATCTTGAGATGGCTTCTGCACATCCTGGAAGAGTTCATGGCCCTGTGTGTTCATTCTGCAACTTGAGGAGGCTCGGAGCCCTAGCACTTCTCCTGGGACCTACACCCTCCAAAGCTATGTCATGCAGAGTGATTGTGTGGAACATCTATCTGGGTGTGCCCATAAGAGGAATATTGAGAAATCAGTTTACAAAACCCTACCAGATGAGTTAATGGAATTTAACTATCACTGCCCCTCCTTTAAATTTTGTATATATGTATATATCCATTATGTATATATTATCTCTGAGACTCAAAGATATCAAAATAACCCACCTAGGAAGCAGATAGTTAACCAGACCTACTCAATGATTCTTATGCTGTTGCTTCTCCAGGTAAGACACATGTCTGAGTTTCATCGGACATCATCAGCCTGGGGTGGCTAGGTCTGTGGACTGTGTTTATGAATGAAATTCTTTAGAAGATCCATGAGTACTACAACTTTGAGATCCCTAAAGAAGCTTCTAGAATTCCACATTGATTTTCTACTTCTGTTCTGGAGACACTCTTCTCTATCTGGGCATCTTTCTCCCATGCCCAGTAACCATCCATGTTCCCAGTCTATCCATCTCGTTCTCCACTTGATCTCTTACATCAATCCAACTTAACAGGTTGATGGATTTTGTTCTTTGAGATCTAATCCATGTGCTTTTTTCCTATAAAATCCTCCTCTGCTAGACCAGACTTCCTGCAATACCAGTTACTACCACCCTCCTCATACAGCTCAGAGTCCTTACCCCATGTATAGTTACTAGCCTTACTGTGAAACCATACATTTGTCTTATTTCCAAATACACACTCCTGAAAACAAGAACCCGAGTCTCATCTTGGAGCTGCACTTCCTAGTTGTGCCTTCTCGACTGTGCCACTAAGCCTTCTTGACACCTGGTTTCCTTACATTACAGAAAAAAAGAGGATAAAGACATTCCACTTGAGGGTTGCTGTAAGGATCAAATAAAAGGACAGAAAGAAGACTCTAATAAATGGCAAAGCTCAGCACAGATGTTTCCATCACGATCATCATTACAACCATTAAAATCCACACACTCTCTATATAATGTTGCCATAAAATATTTCCAGATTTATTCATTGGAGGGTACTGAGGGCAAGCAGTGCCTTTAGCCTCTTTGCCCTGGGCTGCTAAAAAGTCAGGCTTCTCACAAGCAGATAGGAACATGGGGTGTTTGTAACAGGCAGAACTCTACATGGATGCTCCAGGAATCACACCTCTGTATAACCTTCTCTTTGTGAATACAGTTGGGATCTGTTTTGCTCCAAGCCAATAGGGCAAAAAGGAAAAAGCCGCTAGGATTTACTTCTGAACATTATACCTTAGGAGATGAAAGGTCACTATTCTCCTATGGACTTTGAGCTGACACATTGTAAGAAGAAAGACAGGAGAGAGCTAACTGCAGGGAGCTCACTGTATCATTCTGTCACACCTTCCAGGGTCTATCTGAAAGGACCCAGAAGCAATCTGTGTCTCCCATTCAGACACCAGGAGTATTTCAATCCTAGTTCCTAACCAATAGAGCTCCTAGAAGGTCCAAGCCTGAGGAACCTACTATGCCACTGCATTCCTTTCCTCAAGATAAGGGCCCTAGAGACATGGTTTGCTTCCTGTTGCTCTTTGCCAATCAGTTCTTTTCAGATCACACTGGGTCTTGCCCTTGTAGCTGATGAGGAAATGGCATCCATGGAAGCATTTAACAGATAAAGAAATCTTTGGATTGGAATGGTGATGGTACTGCCATAGGAACAGGTCCAGAAAAGTGATCTCTGATCCAGCCTGCTTTGCCAGGTCCCTATTATAAGGCAAGCCCCGAGTGTTAGGGATGATGGTTGGTGGCAGTGCCCACTTTGTTAGATCAGTGTTTACACCAACGCAACTGTATTATAAATACTGTTGTTCTTAGTTCAATTAGAGTTGGTGATAGGTCTTGATTCAGTGTTGAGAGGGGCGTGGGAGGAGAATATGAAATGATGCTCAAAGGCATTTTTGTTGGAGGAAGTACTTAAAAGCAGATGGTGAAAAGTATATCCAAATGTGTGTCCGGTCAAAACACTTCTTAAAGTCATAGTGCACAGCTATTCAGAGAAGACAAAGAAGGAAAGGTTAGACATCCCAGGGGGTTGTAGAGGTTGAAGGAGTCTGCAAGAGCCCCTTACATTTGGTTTGTTTGGTCCAGGTTGATAGCAGCTGTGGATAAACTGAAGGGAAACTAATTTGAGGAGAGCAGAATGCTGACAAGAACATCAGAAAAGGCCGATTGCTTCTGAGAACTCTGGGAGTGTAAGGGAACATGGGAAGGCCTCTCATTAAGGGTGCTGCTGACAGCTACACATGGCCTCCAGTCACCACAATAGTATCAATGTCAGATGCCTGAACAAGTAGGATTCCTTTTTTCATGTGTTTTCCACTCTTGTCTTGTAACCTGAAGAAAAGATAGGTCCTCCAGGACAAGGGTCTAGACTTGGAGTTGAGTGAAGACATTGGGAAGCAACGAACAAACCCATGAAGACCTAAAGGCATCAGGACATTTTTTTTCATTTTTTTTTTTACATTTTTATTGGATATTTTATTTAATTACAATACAGATGTCACCCCTTCCCCCATTTCCCCTCCCTAGAACCCCCTATTCCTTCCCCCTCCTCCTTTATGCTTTTATACCAGTTTGATTATATGCATATATTAAGGTCAGTTCTAGGTTGAAGGTCTAGCAATAGATGCAAATAGTCAAGGAACAAGCAAGGCAATAAACACAAATAGTCAAAGAAAAAGCAGAGCATTAAATCCAATTACATGAACACTCCTGTGATCACTGTTTCTAAGGACCTGTCAGGGTGACCAAAGTATCTGAGCCTACTTCCCTGTCCTAGCCTAAGGTCATTTTCATGTCTGAAGCCTATTTCCTTGTACTAGCCTAAAATTTAGATTCCTGCCTGAAATTACTTCTTCATTCTAGCCTAAGATTTAGATTTCTACCTGAAATTACTTCTTTGTTCTAGCCTAATGTCAGATTCGTACCTGAAGCCTACTTCCTTGTCCTTGGCCAATGACATATTATCAGGACATTTAATTTTAGACAACAACGAGACAGCAAAGGGACTTCAAGGAGCCAGGAATTCAGCATTAGCTATTAGGTTGTATCTTGAGTAGTATCACTGATGATTTCCAAGAGCTGGTAGTTCCAGGTGACTCACTAGTAATGACCCTCAAGGAGTAGAGTTGAGATATGTGGGTGTCCAGCCATATGCCATTTGACTTCTTGGTTTTATTTTTGTTTTTCTTTGTTTTGAGATAGAGTCTCATGTACCCAGGGCAAATTTGACACCACTAAGTAGTACCAAGAATGACCATAAACTCATGATCCTCCTGCCTCCTGCCTCCTGCCTCCTGCCTCCTGCCTCCGCCTTCTGATATTTGGGACTATAGGTATGGAACCCATGCCTAAGGTGTGCTTCACTGAGAATCAAACCCAAGAATCCATGCATGCCAGGCAAGTGCTCTACCCACTAAGCCATATCCCAGGCTCTATTAGCATCTTTACTGGTTCACCAAATACATTTCCAACTGCATGAACTGAGGAAAATGACAATGCATGGGAGAGATGATGGCAGATGGACTTCATCTGATCAGTTTCCCACTCTTACCTAGAAGTCATCCACTTGCTCACTCATTCAACACGTTGATCATGTACTTCCTGATAGATGTTTTTTCACTATGTTATAAGCTCTGAGCCTATAATAGGAATGTGAGTGTTATTCCTTATTTTTACACTGGATTAATGTTCTATGTTAAGTCCCAAGACTTTTTTCCCCTTAGACTACACCATAAATAGTTAGTATGTATCAGCAGTTGTCTTGGTCATAAGTCTGAAATAATTGGTTTCACATAGTATTTAGACCATGAACTCTGGATCTTGACATCTCAGGATCTATTCTCACATTTGACTCACAGTCATAGGCTGTTATTTAGTTCTCTACACCTTTATTTTTTCATCTTTAAAATGAAGTGAGATATAACATTATTAGATAATGCTGTTGCAAGGATTAAGTGAAAGAACCTTTAAAGTGCTATCTAGGACTGGGCTTGTAGCACAGTGGTAGAGAAGTTACCAAACATACATAACTTTCTGGGTTTGACTCCCAGTATCACCAAAGAACAAATAAAAATAAATGGTAGAGCAGTGTCTAGGGTTTAATAGATGTTTCACAAATGTCACTCATTAGCGTTGTAAATCTGAAATCTGACCATCACAATGACCCTATAGTTTAAATATGATCGATGTTCACATTTTATGAACAAATCATCTCTTTGTGGATTGGGTTTCTGAGACTGATTGTCTATGGGCTCTTAGGCCTCAGTTTCTCAGCCATAAAATGGGATAGCAGGCAAACCTATAGTGTTATCACAGTAATTAAATAAAATAGTGTATCCATATGCTTAGAATAATCATTGGTCAACAGATCCTATCATCCTCATCGTTACGTTCTCCATCATCAGCATCATCTATGAAAGCAGAGGACATAAAAGGAACTTGAACTCGAAGACAGAATGACCTTTGCTTTTATTTATACAGCTCATAGATTCTTCTTTCTTGCATCACATGCCCAACTCTTCATCTTCAGCCTTGTGTCTCAGCAGTGCCTCATTTTCAATGCTTCCAAAGTGAATGTCCCAATTTCTCTCATGCTTTCTGGCTATTACAAGGATCTTCATATCTCAGGGAACAACTTCTCAAGGAGGGCCACACCACCATACCATCTATGTTAATCTCATTCTCCACAGTAGAAATGCCCCCAGGTCTGGCCAGTGTATTTGCTATTCCTCAAATCCCTCACATGTCATCCCAATTCTTGCTGAAGGTGCCATTACCACCTCTGGAAAGTTGTCATGTGCTTCTAAAAAACACTTAACCTTACCTCCACTTAACTTCCTCCATGACTTTATAGTTCTGACAAAGACATTTATGTAAAATCTGTCCATCATTTCATGCCTTTTCCTCCATGATCAACCTACCTCTGAACTCACACTTGGAGCCATCTTGAGTTGTTAAAATGAAGACCCTACTCCTGAACACAGCCTGTAATAAAGGATGAACATAGAGATCACTTTCACTTCCTCTATAGTCGCTGAGGCTTACCTGTCTTTCATGTGTTGTATTCTCTGCACTCCTGGATTGTTGGAAGTGTTTTTTTTTGTTGGTGGTGGTGGTGGGGTTTTTTTTTTGTTTGTTTTTTTTGTTTTTGTTGTTGTTGTTGATTGGTTGGTTGGTTTATATGAGATAAGGTTTACTTGGCAGTCCAGGCTGACCTGGAGTTTACTTTGTAGCCCAAGCTAGCCTTGTGTCACTCCTTCCGTCTCAGCCTACCAAGCACTGGGATTTCAGGCATAAGTTGCACACCTGCTGCATATAACTAACTTGTAAGTATAACACTATCCCCTTGAGATATACTCAATTATCTCTTATTAGTCAACCTTCAGCTCCCAGTAAATCAGACAGAGTTTTAATTTAGCAACAGTATTTGGATATAAAACAACACATTATTTTCTTTAATATCAGGAAGGTTGCAAATGTCATTTTCACTCAGACTTGGTGATATCACATCTCTGCCATGAAGCTCACTTACCCAACTCAGCAGGTCCTCTCTTCCATAATGTGATTTGGGGACATATGGATACAATACTGGAGCTGTTTCAGCTTCTAGGGTCCACTACCCAGATACTCACAGGTCCTGGTACCACTTTCTGGAACTATAAAGGAGAAATGCTATAAGGAATATCCCACTACATCTTCCTACCAAAAGGACATTGCTTCCTTCTCAAGAGGAATCCTCAGCTTCTGCTTTCCCAATCCCTTCCTCGACCCCAGCATCTGTGACAACTCATACATAAGTTTCTGGAGACACAGAGTGACAGTAGAAGGAGGAAGGGTTGCTGATGTCATTGTTTCTTAGTAACTCTCTCAGTTATATCAACAAACAAAAAAATCTACCAACCAATCCATAATGTTTTTATTTTTTTAAAGCATTTATTATTCTGAGAAATTCATCCATGAGCACTGTATTTGCATCATTTCTACTCTTCCTTTCCACTCTCCAACTCTTTCTATATCCCTAATTCCTTTCAAATTCATGAATCTTCTTTTAGAATTATAAACCACACACACACACACACACACACACACACACACACACACACACACACACACACTACTGAGTCCACTTGGTGTTTCTTCTAAGTACATGTGCTTAGGACTGACCCCTTGAGACTGAATAACCTATTGTAGTTGTCCCTGGAGGGGGTACTAATTTTTTCTCCCCTACTTTCTCTGCAGCCATTAATTGCCTGTAGCTGTTCATTTAAGGAGTAAGACCTTAGGAAATTTCCCCCATCCACTGACTGGTATGGTTATTAGGCAGCCATATTGTTGAGGTTTCATGGGTGAACTATCCCTGAATGTCTAGAAGACATTCACAGTTATCTTCATCCTCTGGTTATTTTCCTACGTGAAAGGGTCAGCTGTATGCACCTCCCCAATATAAAAGTGCCACTATTGCATCTTCTGAAATATCTTGCTGGGCTGGTCATTGTAACTCATAGACCTTACAGCTGGGCAGGACTAATGATTGCTTTTCTGCCTTGGCAGCTTACAGACTTCTGGTACTGTTGGGGCTAGTCCTCAAGGAGACTTCCAGGTCAATTCCAGCTTGCTTTTATCAAATCCTGTGTCTAAAACTCATCAATAAATCTTACCATCAAGTTCTGGCAGGTAATTAAAGACAATGTAAATAGCCTTTATTATTCTGGGAGTCCCTTGGAAACCCAGCACAACCTCTAACACCAACTTGAAGGGAGTTTTTCTGTTCCTAGAACTAGGGGTTTTCTTACATAATCTATGGATGTTGGGAGGAGTATGATCACATGGCCAAAGCACATGTATTTAGAAAGAACACTAAATGGACTCAGGTGTGTGTAGGTGTGTGTGTGTGTGTGTGTGTGTGTGTGTGTGTAAACTTATAGAGTAATATGTTTCAAACATTTATTTCAAACATCCTTGGTATTGTCACCCTTCTCTCTTCCCTTTGTTCACCTTTCTCCCCCTGAGTATCCCCATTTTCCACATTTTCTCCTTCATAGTATTTGTATCCTACTATCTATCTCTCTGGCGGCGATTTCTCCTCCCACCCCCATAGTCCTTTTCTGTTTTCCTGGCTTCTGTGGCTACTACTGCTTATATACTCAGGTCTAAACGATTCAGAGCTAGGACCCACACATAAGAGAGAACATAGACATTTGGTTTCCTGGTCAAGGTTACATTATTCAATATAATATTTTCCAGATCTACTTGTGAATTTCATGATGTCACTTATCTTTATGGCCAACAGAGGTTTTTAGCTAATGGTCAAGTCTTTCTGTTACTTCCAGCAGCTGTAAGACACAGCTCAAACCAAACTCCTCAGCTAGAATTGCTCAAGGAATTGATTTTAAAATCTGTAGAAACTGTAGAAAGGCTATGCTCTGAATGTGAACTATCCGTACACTGCTCATGTGTTAAACTCTTGGTCCCCCAGCTGGTTGGGAGGTTTTAGACGCTTTAGAAAAATGAAGCTTAGCTATAAAAATTAGGACCTTGGGGGTGGATGCTTGGAGGTAGTTTATCTTTGGCCTCTTTGGCCTTTTTATGTTTTGTGGTCTGCTTCCTGTTTGGCATGAAGTGACCAGCTGTCCTCCCCAACATAATTCCATCATGATCATGGTCTGCCTGAGCATACAGGACTAAGCAACCACGTCTTGAACTCTCTGATGTAAAACTCAATCCTTTCTCTCTCGGGTTGTTGCAGTCAAGTACTTTGTCATAGCAACAACAGAGCAACTGATGTAAGATGAAAAGGGTTTTGAATTAAACTCCCCTCTGGAAGTATTTTTATACATAAATACCTAGGTTTGTATACACACCTTCTGAAACTATACTATGGGCCACAACTGTTACTTTTTAGAGAAAAATCTGTGAAGTAAATGTGTTCATGTGTACCCTTCTTATCTTTTGATTGTTTTCAGTAGAGGCATGCCATACTTTTCCATTAAAACTTGATTGGTTTAAAAAGTATATGCGAGTGATTATTATCCCTTATACAATTTGCAATCGTAATATATAAGCAAATAGAAAATTGAGGTATTTTAAATGGTTTTAATTAAAGTGTTGTCTACTATGTGCCCTTGAATTAGTGTCCATGTGTTATTGCATTTATCCTTCACAGTGACCCTGCAAGGTAGGCACCATTACATTTATTTTACAGACCATAAAACTGAGACCAACAAGATTAACAACCTGGCCCCAAATTACATGGACATAAACAGCAGAACTCAGGTTAAGATCTGGATCCACTGAGCTTAAAATTGTCTGGCTTTTTTCAAAAGAATAACGCTTCCTTTCAGCATAGGAAGAGAATGGATGTGATGCAGTTGGTCTTCAGTATTGTCTGCGGGATGTCCTATAAAGTCACTTCAGAATGGGAAATAAAGACCACAGATCATTCCTTCTAGGCAAAACATGGGATCAGGTTTCTTTTTTGTTAGCTCACCAACATACAAATTCTTTCTCTTAGTTTTGTTTAAAGATACAGCTTTAAACAATTATTTATTTTATTTCATGTACATGTATGTGTCTGAGTGTAGGTATGTTCTCTTTGTGCATGCGGCAGCCCACAGAAAGCAAGAGCCTTTGTAACTGGTTGTAGATGGTTGTGAAGCAGCATGTATTGGGATGGAACCTGGGTTTTTGCAAGAGCTGTAATTGTTCTTAACTACTGACCTATTTCTCTATTCCTCCTTTAAAAAAAAAAAAAAAAAAAAACAACCTTTTACAGTTGTGTCTCTCAGTCTTCTGGTTGCTGGTTGTTGTGACCATTCCTCCATTCCCCCCCCCATTGTAATTTTGCTACCATTACAAATTGTAATGAACATATATCTATGTTTTCCAATAATTTCAGGTGACCCTTGTGAAAGTGTAGTTTGACCCTCAAAGGGGTTGCAACCCACAGGTTGAGAACAGATGCCTTAAAGACATATTGTTGGTTATTGACATATTACTCTAACACATAAACTTCTTCTTTAAGGTGCTTGTAACTTCTATACTAGCTATTCCATAGGCAATGTGCAAGTCTACTAGCCTGCCCAGAAGCAATGTGTAGTTTTACTAACCAACCCATAGACAATGTGTTCTCCAGTACTAGCTAGCCTTTAGGCAAAGTTCTTCTCTACTAGCCTGCCCTTAGACAATGTGTGTCTGTACTAGCTAGCCTATAGGCAATGTGCTTGAGGTCTATTTTAAATAGCATACCTCTAACAAAGAAAAAAGTAACTGAAACTAATTACACTAAACAGATTGAAAAAGAATTTTGCCCAAGACACAAGAGCAGAGGTACCAAAGCAAAGCATCACTTCACTGGAGCCTGACCAGGAATGTGTACACCTGGACTCAAATGTTTTGCTACTCTGCACAGGTCCTTAAGTGACCATGATAGTACCACAAGAATGGACTTGTCAATTTGGTTTAGCCTAGGATCACCTAAGAAGGTGGTCTCAGTTGAAGGATGATGTCAGATTGGTCTGTGGGAATATGTATGAAATGATATCTTAATTATTAAGTGATGTATGAAGACCCAACCCATTGCAGTCAGCACCATCCCTGGGCAGGTGTTCCTAGGATAAATAAAAAAATTAACTGAGCATGAGCAGAGGTGAGGGGACCATCAAGCCACATCCCTGAGCATGAATCAAAAACTTCATTAAAAAAAATTATTCCTCAATGATGACTATGACCTAAAAGTGTAAGCCAGATAAGTCCTTCCCTCCCCTAAGTTGCTTTTGGTATGAGTGGTTTTATCACGGCAACAGAAAAGAAACCATAGCATGGGAGTTAGAAATGCATTTTACCTAACAGGCAAAAATGACAAATTATGGACTCCGCATATAATGATCATCTGTATTGCATTAGCATTTGGACCAGTTTCTCCAGTATTTCTGAAGTGGGAAACAGAAACAAAAACATAGACAAAAAGACAACGCTGAGGCTCTTTCCTCCTCACTCACATAGAATAGGATCTCTTCAGCCTCTGTGATCCCCAGGCATATGGATTCCACTCATTCCTGTGTTCTCTGGGCTTCGCTTCATGATTAATTTTTCTCTACAGCTCTAAGCACCGTTTCATCTATTATTTGTGTTGTGTGCGTTCTCTCCCTTTGGAGTAGAAACTGTGGAAAGAGATTCTTCGTTTTCTTCTGTCTTGATCCCTATTGCTTCCATAGCACTTGCTGTAAGTATACCTTCCCTACATATTCTGTTTGGCAAGTGAGGAAGTGAGTGACTGTTCCTTGCTTAACATTTGAGTACGGGCAAGCCTCACTGGCTAAGTGCAAACCCTCAAACACATAGGGTATCTCAAAGGCTGTCTAACATTGAGGCTGGGACTTTTTGTTCTGTGAATTAAACATTCCCACTGACCACTGGAAGAGAGAGTCAACAAGGCTGTGTTGGGGGAAACTCTGGTGCGGGCAGGTAAATGTTAAGCTTGGGGCTAAAACCACTGACATTTGAATATCAGCCTCAATGAGAAAGCAAGATGGGTATGAAAAACATTCGCTGGAGCTTTTATCCTGGAAGTGTGAGCACTCATGGTAATAACTCTTAAAAAACCATGTAGATTTGCTTGAATGTGTGTGTGTGTGTGTGTGTGTGTGTGTGTGTGTGTGTGTAAATAGTGCTCATTAAAATAACAACATTCATCTGCTAGGTCCTCCCATCTGAATGTCAGTGGGTCATGGTGGATGAAGGATCAAGTTTAATTACCAATCATTATAAACAGCATTCTTTTCTGGATAAACTCTGCTTGTACTGGAATACAGTTAGAATTGCTTGCTTCCACTTTTGCACTTTATGATTCCATCTACTTCCCTGTACTACCTTCTTGGTACCCCTGAAGCTCACCTTGCTCTTTTCTTGTCTCTCTTCCACTCAAAGACCAGAGAGACTTTGGCTCAAAAACAAACCTGACTGCCGTTTTTCCTTTTTTATTCCTATCAGCGACTCCCCATGGTCCTTTTGGATAGAGTCTGAACTCGTTGTATAGCTTACTCTCCAAGAGAAAAAGATACTTGAACATGAGATGTTGAAGCGAGATGAGCGTTAGGATGTGGCAATTTGTTGGTGTCATTCTACTTTTGCCTGTGTTTAAGAACAAAAGAAAAGAATGACTGTTCTAGTACAGTTTGAATACATAATGTCCTGCAGAGGTTCTTGAGGAATGCTTGGCTCTCAGGCTCTGCTGCTATTTTTAAGAGAGTGTGGAAGTCCAGTGGGGCCTATCAAGAAGAATTAGATCACCTGGGGGCATGTTTGTCTAGCCACATGATCCCTGGCCATTTCCTGGTCAGCCATAAAGGGAATGGTTCTCATTTATGACATCCTCCTACCTCCATGTCATCTTTCTGAATGTGTGGGGCCCAACAACACTCTGAAACCATGAACCAAAATATATCCTCCTATTAGTTATATCTACCAAATGTTTCTGTTACAACAATGCAAATGAAAATGACTACAAGGGTGCTTGCTGAAGTTTAAATTTGAGTCCCCACAAGAAAAGCACAACCAGGAGAAGCAGCAAGTGCAGCTCAGACAATGCCCCTTTTATGGAACACTTGGCAGTCTGCTAATCAAAAACCTTTTACAATCTCCTGGCTCTACTGACACTTAGTTGTGTTGGCCTGCACAGTTAATGTCAGTTTTGTCAACACAGCTAATCAACTTATGTACTCATAGCACATCAAAACTGTATTTTAATGTATGTAACAAAAACTGAAAAACATAATAGCACACTGGGTTGGGATGACTGTGGTACAGGGTATCTGGAGTCTGGTATCAGAACTCCAGAAGATAAGTGTGGAGAAGGGACATAAGTTACTCAGTTTAGTTGATGATTGGATGAACAAGTGTACTGGATGGAAAAAATTTTTTATCCATAAAATTAGAGTCAAGAGGAAGGATTTTGGGATTTTCTAGCTACCTTTAGGAGGTAGCTAGAAAATAGTAGCAACAAGAAGGCTTTAGGTACATTGTATGTTCTAGCATATGGTCACAACATTGAAGTAGAACCTCTCACCCCACCCACTACATCACTCCACATGGCTAGCACAACAAAGGGTACTTGCAACCTAGAAAAGTCTCTGTGTTCAGTGAACAGCAGTAAATGCAGAGGCTAATGGCTGCCAAAAATGCTCAGAAGAAGTAATGGGTTCATGCTCATCCCTAAACAAGCTGTTCCCATCATTCTTAAGGCTCAGGAAATGTTGTGGCATAAGGGTAAAAAGAATATAGGATCCAAATGGCAGGGAGGACAGTCCCATCCTGTCTTCTCAATATGACATCACTAACACAATCCTGAACTCACAGAAGCTTCCAGTACTTGTGGTGGAACTGTACATGTCAGGTCTCAATGTTCAGTCATGGGTGGGAGAGAGGCTCTTACTTCTAAGCTATTAGATGTTTCTAGGCTCTGGAAGAAGGGGGACATTGTCTTCAGTTGTGTACGCACTGCTGAACCTACCAGGCACTGCTGGATAGTTCCAATTCCAAAGCCACACAGATGGCCTTGGTCAAACTTAGGAACACAAACAAAACAAAAATATGTGACTATGGGAGACAGATTGATAAGAAAGAAAATGGGTGGGTAGGGAGGGAAGGTGATAGAAAATGCTGAGCTGAGAGCAGTCAGAATACAGTATATACAAGGATGAAACAGTCCAAAGAAAATTTAGTTAATAAAGAAAAATGACCGGAACTAAGCTAAGCCCTTAATTGGTGTCAATTCTTTCAATTTGAAGTCTTACAGGGAAGCTCAGGAGGAGCTTGTAGAGTAAATACTTCATAGAGTCCCTGGAAGTTCAACTTCAATGAATGAGGATGTAGGACAAGTCTGCAGAAGCACCTGATTTAATGATGACTTGGTTGTTTAGAGCAGCCTCTTACTAACCTGTGGAAGTTGTCATATCATGAAGCTGGTTGTTTCTCCAATCATAGTTGCTTTGGTGGCCTTCAGGTGAAACCTGTGAGAAAGAACTGGATTCCATGGCAACACAAGAATCCAGGGATGACAACAATTTCCAGAAGTTTCTCATACGGCCCTTGAACTAGAACAGGTAAAAGAGAATTTATAAGCCTCATTTTTGCCTTCCTTTAGATCACATTTTATTGTATATTCTTGAGAAGAAATAACTCTTTATGCTACAGCCGTTTTCTTCCTTAGCAGCCTATAAAAGCAGGGTTTTGTTGTCTTGTTACAGAAATGCTTTATATAGTTAGGGCCTATAAAAATGTTTTTGTTTTATAAAATCTTCATTTGTTTAATAGTTATTGGAAAACTAAAGGTTACATGGTTTATCATGTAAGATGGACTTTCCAAGAAATGCTCTGGAGACATGGCATGGATGAGATACAGCCCATGGCACATAGAAATCGAGAGCAGCAAAAGGAAAAATATTTTTGCCTTCTTTCTAACGGGGGCTTTTAAATGTAGTGCTGAAATTACATGTACACAAAGACATGGTGGCATTTGTGGAGAGTGTGGATATTGGTGTTAGAAGAACATCAGTCTGAAGTCTGGATCCATGGTCTAGTGGGTTTCTGATGAATCCTTGTCTCTAGCCTGCATGAAGAAGCATGGCAGCTGTACAGAGCTTCAAACAGGCTTCTAAAAGTGCTCTGCAATGCTCTCCTTCTCCCTCCTGGCTCCTCCACTGGCATCTCTTCTCAAGACTCTCATCTGAACCTATATGCCACTCAAGAAAACTCAGCTAGATTCCAATGAACCAACTTGTGGATCTAATTTGTAACTGAGGGGCTTTCAAACGACTAGTTCTAAATTTGAAAGTCTAAGGAGGTGGGCGTTTTTAAATTATACTTTAGTGTGGGTGTGTTTCCATGTGAGCATATGGTATAAAACTCAGAGGACAACATATGAATGTCCGTTCTCTCCTATTTTCTGGGTCCTGGGGATTAAAATCGGGTCATCAGGCTTGGCCACAGGTGCCTTTACCCACTGAGTCATCTCACTCTCTCAAAGACAGTTTTCATCAGTGGGACTGCTTTTAACAAAATGTAGGAAACCAAGTCCACTATTATGTGAATCCTCTCATAATGGAATTTGCTTCTTCGTAGTATGTATCTAAACATCATGTCTCATAAAGTATTTGTGATTTGAAATCTTTTAACGTTAGTCCCGTGTAGCTCCATGAGTCAGTGAGGACTCATGTGCACCTCAGATAGGGCCAGCAAGGAGGAAGCCTTCCTTGTAAGTTCTGACCACACTTCCTTAAGACACCTTTGCACGGTGGCTCTTGTCTAAGTTTTCCTAGTTGGAAATTGTATCAGTTACTTGTCTTGTTGTTTTATCAAAATGCCTGACAGAAGCTACTTAAGGAAGAAAGGGTTTATTTCTGACACAGTTCCAGGGAATAGCCCTTCCTTCATAGCAGGGAAGGGCCAACAGCAGGATTTTGAGGTCACATTGCATCTGCAATCAGGGATCTGAGGGCAAGCACTACTCGTGCTCAGCTTGCTTTCTCCTTGTTCAGTTTACAACCTCAGGTTAAAGAATGGTGCTGTTCGGAATTAAAGCAAGGTCTTTCTAGCTCAATTAACCTAATCTGGAGAGTCCTTCACAGACATGCCCAGAGGCTAACACAATCTAGATAATCCTCCACCTTATTTGGTATTTGGGTCTTAGCAAATTGACAATCTATGTTAACCATTACAAAGGTACTAGATAGAGAAAAGGCAGGAAGACAGAAGAGGGAGCATGTGCAAGATCTCAGACACACATTGGTCCCTTTCTAACAATATCTCCTAATAGACAATCCATTCTCTTGACAGCCTTAAATCTCCTTTTTCTCCGACTGTGGCTTCAGGCCCAGGGGGACTACTAGTTCCTTCGGGTATTTAATGCTCCCTAACCATCCATTGAGCCTACTCTCTATTTTGTTTCAGTTCATACTTTCAGTTTCTTGCCAGATCCCAAATGGGTACACTGTTTCTGTGATCCACAAATGCTAATGCTGTGGACCTCTGGCTTCTGGTTATCTACCAATGTTCTCTCTTCCCTTACAAGGATTCTTTTTGCTCCAGCTGTTAGAAGCCATTTGTGGCTGTAAGGAAATATCACATTGTCCCTTGCTTTCTCCACATGAGCTGAACCTCAAACTTTCAATTTTCTTTTCTTTTTTTATTTTTTTTTAATTTTTTTCCATTTTTTATTGGATATTTTATTTACACTTCAGATGCCATCCCCTTTCCCCATTCCCCCCCCCCTTAGAAAACCCCTATCCCATGCCCTCTTTTCCTTTTTGCACTTATACATTTTTAAAAAAAAATGTTAATCAAAGGCTTTATAAGTTTGGTATTGCTCAATCAGAGGTGTAACCCACTACCCAACCTAGATATATAAACTATCTTTGACTGGTGGAGATACATGAACATCTGCCTCCCTGTCTCCCCACTTTCTCTCTTTTATCACCTAGCTTCTCCTCTCCTTCTTCTCCTCCTCTTCTTACTACTTCTCTTCCTCTCCTTACTCCTTCCACCTTAGCTCCTCCTACATATCACCCTTCCTGTTAAAATGAAACTTTTCTCTCAAAATACAATTAGAGCATAACTATACCAATTTGTACCAGTGAGGTACAAGATAGTCCTAATACCCAGTCCATCATTTTGTTGACTAACCAGAACCTCTGTCATCTCTCCTAACTAAAACATTTAGTTCTGAGCCTGGCTTTAGGATGAATGTCAGCTGATGACCATCTACTCAAATCTTTTCTCTCAAGGTAAATAGCCAGGATTAGCTATGAGGCTATAAGTTTTCAACCCCGTCAGAAATCCAGAATGACTGAGTTAACTATAATTGTGGGAAGCACAAAGCATAGCTTCTAAAACTTAGCCAATTTATAGAGACCTCTGAACACCTGGACAGTCCCTCTACTACAAATCGTTGGAGCATCTGTTCTTCCGCCTTCTGGCCCAGGATCATCTGACAGATCTTAGTGCTGCAGAATTATTAAGGGCTGATTACTCTGTCTAGGCAGATATAATCAGTCGACTATTCTGCAAGTGTGTCCTTTTCTGGACAGTAATTTGTCTGTAGAAGGAAAGAGGCAATTCTTAATTGCAAAGCTTCTGTAAAACTTTCACTTTTCTAACTCTGATGATTTAACTGGCCTTTCTTGACTCAATTGAGCCTGTCTTCTTTCTTCAGATGTCTTCCCTGGCATTCCTTGATTGATCTCAGCACTTCTCTTCTCATTTCTACTCCCCATGTTAGCAAATATCCCAAGATACCTTTTCCAATTCTCAGAATTAAAGAATTTTAACCCAATGAAGTAAAGTGAAGAGCTTCAAACATCTTTGCAGGTACTTTGTTCTTCGACATAAACTTCACCTTCCCTATGCAGTCTTCTCTGAACTCACACCGATAATGCCCTAAACCTCTGCATCTCTTATGCTCCCCCCTGTAGCATTACATGACCAGTAACCAACCCCTCCTTGCTCTGCAGGAATGATTCACTTGCATTTTTCTCCCCATTGTGTCACTGAGCATAATTTTTTTTTTTTTGTTTAACTTCATTTTCAATGAAGTCTCCTTCTCTCTGCTGACCTCTATTTATTTTTCAGAATTCACCCTAAGTTTTTCTGCTTTTATTACGCTTCCTTGGTCCTTCAACCGTCAGTGGGCTGTTCCTCCTCTGACACTTCAGAGCTCTTTGTTTGCACATCTTCGTTCTATAAGATGCTCACCAAAACAAACATCACAGTGTCCACGGCATTAATGCAACATTAGATTGAAGATGGACACGGACTTGGAACCACAGCTTTCTTCAAACTGCCCTTGAAGTGGCTGTCACCTGTGACTCTATGACACACTATCACTGCTTGTCACACTCTGAGCAGAAGCTCTTTCACAGGAGGCACTAGGATAATCTTTTTCTTCCCATAGAAAATCACAATAGCAGGCTTACCCACAAAGTGCTGGTAGATAATTAAAAGAATGAGGGTATGAAGTTGTTTTTATCTTGTGATGGATAACTTTATATTTATCTGTAGCCCTTTTGAGTTTGAACTTGACTTTTGCAAACAGAAGTCTCTATAACTATAGTACTCTAGTGCCCAGGTACCATTAGACCTGATTTGCAAATAGTCTCTGCAAAGGATCAATATAAGCTCTACTCTGTGTGGTTGGTAAGTGCAATCATTGAGCATAATAGAATGAACTTTCTCTTATCCACTGGTTCTAGCAGGCACTCGTGACAATGACTATTTTAGTTAAATATAAGTGGAAGATATTTATAGATTTCAAAAGAAAGGGCCACGACAAGCAATGATATTAAGGAATTAGATTGGTTGGTGAAGGGGGATCAGGAAAGTAGTAGAAGCTCAACGTACTGAGGTCTGGGCTCGATTCCAGTCCCCCTCAGCTTCTTGCTAGCTCTATCACTTCAGGAAAGTTGTTGCCTGTCTCTGTAGGAGGATTAAGTGATGATTAGAAGGCTTGGGAGCCAGCTTGGAGGGTAAAGACCTTTTCTACACAGATCCTATGATGACAGTTTTGGCCGTACAGGTGACTCTACTGTGTCTTGAAAAACCAGTGGAAGATGCTGGTGGTTTATCTAGCCAGACTTTCAAGTAGTTCTGGTAACTGGTGGTGACCTTGGAAACAGAGTTGGTGGAGGTAGCAAGACTCTCAGTATCAATGGCAGTGATGGTGGCTGCAGCAGTGGTGAACCAGGTGGCTGTGGGGGTGGCTCCAATGGATTCAGCAATGAAGAAAATGATTTCAGAGGTGGTAGAAGCTATGATTTTGGAAATGACACCAAATGATTTCCAATTGTTGGTTGGACTTACAAAAGGGCAAACACGGAGAAAGAAGAAACTACTTTCGTATCAAAGTAGGGGAAACCAGTCGTTTGCCAAAGCAGGAAACTAAGGTGTCTGTGGTGATCTTCCCAGTAGCATAGGTAGAGCAGGGACAGGAGGTTGTATGTGTGGGAGGGAGGGTATATGTACATGTATGTGGAGAATTCATGCTGATATCAGAGGTCTTTCTTGGTTATATTTGACCCCTGAGACAGAGTCTCTCCCTGAACCTGGAGTGAGGTTGATACAGCCAAGCCCTAGCCATTCTCCTATTTCTGTCCCTCACAGATGGGGATTATAGGTACATATATGGCCAAAACCAGCTTTTCACATGAGTGTTGGGCATTTAAACACATGACTTCATGCTTAGAAACACTCTTATCCACTGAAGCATCTCCTCAGCCAGGAAGGACATTTTGATATTGCCTGGAAGCAAAGCCAGAGGGACGGGAGAGCAGAAGACATCAAAAGATGTGATAAAATTTTCAGAATACTTCCCAGTCTCCCACCTCTGCTCTGCCTCTCATCCATCTGCTTCCACATCTCTGGGGGACACAGCTCCTCCTGACACAGCATGGGTTTTTATCTACATTATTGCTCATTTTATCCAAGATGCCTTTGTCCCTCCCATCTTATGCCAAGGGAAAGAAAAGGGGGGGGGGAGGGAGAGAGGAAGAGGGAGAGAGAGAGACAGAGAGAGAAAGACAGAGAGAGAAAGAGAGACAGTGAGGAGAAAGAGGGAGGGAGACAGATACAGAGACAAAAGGGAAGGCATTTCTTGCCTGTGTGAGTCCCATATCTGACTAAAGATTCTGGTTACCCGAGAAGCCTGGTTTCACCTCTTCTCTTACCACATTTTCTTCTTCACAAACAAGTTCTAATTCAAGGTCCTGCATCTACACATTTGAAAGTGTTACACACATACTTAGGCTTGTAGCTTTTGGACCCTTTAAAAAAAAGATATTGCACGTGCTTTAAAAAATATTTATAAGAAAATCATCACAACCTTAGGCAAGGCAGAGAATCCTTAGGCTTGACAACAGTAGCTGCAAACGATGTCTTTTAAAATGCTTGTATCCCAAATATAAAAGAACCCATTGAACTAAGCAGTAAGTTAATAAACAATTTGATAAAATGTGGGCAAAGGCCCTGTACCAACACTTGTTTGAAGGTAGATATGGATAAACATATGAAAAGAAATCCAGTATGATTAGTTCTTAGGTATTCAGGGCACGGTTGCAGTGAGATAACATCGCATCCCCACTAGAATAGCCAAATTAAAACACACTGACAATAAAAAGGTATCGAAAAGAATGTGGAGCCAATGGGCCTCTTACACAGCATAGTGGAGAAAGAAACATTAAAACCACACTGGAAACATCAGTCATTCTTCCATGTGAGCCACTGAATACATGTTCTGGGCATTTAATATAGAAAAAAATATGAAAACCTATAAATAAATACTCAGAGTAGATTATTCCTAGCAATCAAACATTAAAACCCATTTAAATGTCTATTAATTTGTGATAAGCAAACAAATTGGTGTGTCCATTCAGTGGACAAATACATATATGTGTGTATGAATTTATATATATATATATATATATATATATATATATATATATATTATATGTACACCTATATATGAAACATACATATTATGTATATGTATGTATTGTAAACCCAGACAAATAGGATGTATAGCTAATAGTATTGAACTGGTGCCAAACAGAAAGCTATGGACTATTATGACGTGCTGGGCAAAAGATACATAGGTTTTCTCTGTACGGCTTTATTTATTGGTTTACTTTTGTTGCTTCTTGACAGAGTTATTGAGATTCCCCACAGATGTTTGTTTGCATGCTGTCTTTGCTGATGTGTGCTGTATCTGTCAGCATTCACTGTATTAAAAGTTAGTTCTAAGAATTCATTACATATCTGTTTACTCTTCTAAATACAGCAAGACTATCAATGATAAAAATTAACACATTTTGTGAGGAACAACTATTTTCTAAGGCAAAGGTATAGAGAGTAAAGTTTGATTTGGGCTTTGTAGAGGACAGCTGTGTTCTATATTCCATGGTTCTATATTGCCAATGGTTCTATATTTCATCAGTGGTGATTTCATAGGGTATACCATTTCCAGAGACTCCCCTTTGCACATGTGGGAGAATAAAGGCAGCGAGGCAGATGACCTACTTGTTTTACTGGGAAAAGAATTTGGACTTCACAGACCCTCTCAGAGGGTCTTGGAAATATCAGAGGTCCCCTCTCCCTACATTAGGAACTTCTGCACTAGGCTGTTACAAGCACTACAATACTTTTGCTATTTGTTTTTGCATCTGTACTTTTTTCTAAGACTGAGAACTACACCAAAGCTAGGGTCTGAGTTCACCTGCTTCTTGGAGGCTAGGATTGTGCCAAGGATTTAGAAAGATCTAAATACATGTGGCCATAAGAACAAAGAATGAGTATAGGAAACATTTGTTGTTCTGAGATTTTCTTCTGTTGTCTTTAAATCTCTGCTGATGATTACAGCTTTTAAAGTTTAAAGGGAAAATTCCAAATCTCAAGAGATGAGCTGCCAGTGGGAAGAAAGTCAGTTGATCCCAGACACAGTGGACGGTGGTTGAGGAAATCCACAGAGAGTCAAGATATTTGTATTCAGAGTGTTCTGTCCGACTTTCCCCTCCCCTTGTCTCCTGCCATCTCTGATTTTTTTATGTCCCTTGTCAGGACACAGAAGTACACACAGGATATATAGCACATGTTGCAAGGTCTGGGAGGGCTCCTTGCAGGACCAGGCACAGCCAGGATCAATTAAGTAACAAGGAAGGTAGAAAATACAGCTGCAGCTGGAACAAATCAGTTAGTCAGGCATGCGGGCTTGGCTCATAAAAGGTCAACAGGCAAGGGGCGTGAGTAGCTGCCAGTGAAACTTTTCGATATGCAGTATCTGAGAAACGTTGTGCATCCCTGGGTCCCAATTTCCAGTCAGCGTGTTTGCACCATGCATGAACACATTGTGCAGTAGACTTTGAAACCATGGTCTTACTCATCTGGCTTCTTCACTTACTTTCTCCCCATCCCCCAGTTGTGGGTGAGTTATTCCACAGTGACGGTTGTTTTTATGGGCTGGAGGCAGGCCTCAGCTTCTAAATCAAAATGTGTGAGAGGAGTTGGCCGGTACATGAATTGAGGGATCTTCTTGGAAGAAGTGCAACAATCTCTAACATAAAGCGAAAGCTCACACTTTACCTTCTCGAATGTGGATTAAAACTACAGAGCACTTGCAGGTCAATTTCAGCAACAAAGAGCTTGGCAAACTGAGTAGCTACCAGCTCTCTGCTAGTCTAACAACAAGGACTCATTGCTTCCTAGTCAGATTCAGAGCCATGCCCTTGGCTTTCTTCAAGATAATTCTTCCATCTTTATACATGCTGTGCTTGGTAGTTGTTTGTTTGTCAACAAAAGCTGGAGTCATCTGGGAAGAGAGAATGTTGAGAAGATGCCTCTCTTAGAATGGCCTGCTGACAAATCTTTTGGGTGCTTTCTTGATTGGTGATTGATATGGGAGGACTGAGCCCATTGTGGGCAGTGTCACCCTTGGGCAGGTGGTCCTCGGTTGCAAAGAAAAGGCAAGCTGAGTGAACTAAAGGGATCAAGCCAGTAAGCAGTGTCCTTTCATGGTCTCTGCTTTTGCTCCTACCTCCAAGTTCCTGCCTTGGCATCCCTCAGTGATGGACTGTGATCAGGACATACAAATCAAACAACCCTCTTCTTCCACAGATTTTATTTTAGTTGTGGTCTTTATTACAGCAACAGAGGACAAACTAAGACATGTATACACACACACTCATACACACACACACTCATACACACACGAGAGAGAGAAAGAGAGAGAGAGAGAGAGAGAGAGAGAGAGAGAGAGAGAGAGAGAGAATGGGAGAGACCAAGGGAGGGAATAATGGGAGAAAGAGAGAAACAGAAAGACAGAGGGGAAGATGGCTAGAGAGACAGAGAAACAGAGACAAAGGGTGGAAGGGAGAGAGAGAAGAATGGAGGGAGAGAGGCAGAAAGGCACAGAAAGAAAGAGAGAGAGAGAGAGAGAGAGAGAGAGAGAGAGAAGACAGAAAGTGGAGACAGAGGGAAGAATGGAGGGAGAGACAAAGACAGAGAGAGAGGAAGAGACAGAGAGACAAAGAAAGGGAGGGGGAGAAAAGGGATGAGGAAAGGTTTGGAGGGAGAGAGACAAAAAGGTATACACACACATCACACACAGTGAGAGAGATTTATAGTTGGGTTTCTGGGTTAAAAGTCTATACAGGTAGAATGTGTATTAAGCTTCCTTACATTAAGCACACTTTTCCATTTTTATCAGCATTTCAAAATACAATTTGGGAAGGAAACTCCAATGCACATGAAGAATTTTCACCAAATATAGTGGTATAAAACAAAATCAAAATGACTATGTCTGCTCAAAGTTTATATTTTCATTCAGTCTTTGAGATTGAAAGACCACAGACACCATTAAGATTAGTTGGCACCATTCTAAGGTTCCCATTAGGAAGTAAAGTCACACATAGTAGGACCCCAAAGAGAAAGTTGTCACTGCTGACAAATGTCTTGATGAAGGGAAGACATCTAGAGAGAAGAGATCTAGATCTTACACTTTGCATACATTTTCGGGTCTTCAGTAGCCTGTGAGCTCTTATCTTTTAAATTCAATTTAAAGACACCAGGCTGTGTATTCATGTGCACAAGCTAGCAGGGAAAAATAAGGCTCAGGTTCAAATCTTGGCTGTGGACAGTTCTATTAGCCTACTTTGAGCATAAGAATGAATGACATCATACATGTGAAGGCATGCTGGAAAGGTGCTGTCATCACTATAGTGTCTACAGTAAAGCAAGACCAGAGGTGTGACTGGAAGCTTCTAATTCCTAGCTCTCCACTCTGTCAAACAACTTCATGCTTCACCACATTTCTCCAAACTCAATATTTTCTAGTGCTGAGTGTGCCCTGCTTTGTATAGAGAACAGGACATAAATTATCTTCGCTCATTTGTGCTTGGGATTGAATAAAGCATGGTTGAAAGGAGATCCTGGAAGTTACACAGGGAGTTGGTTGTCTCCCTAGGAGCCATCAGGGTATACTTCAGAAGGAATTTCTCAGGGCATGCCTAATGGTGAAGTCACTGGTGCTGGGGTTATGATCCCCAAAGAGAGAGCATAAATCTCTGACTTTGAAGTCAACTTCAGCCATGGAGTTGCTGTGAAAGACTTCAGAGCATCTAGATTATAATATTCTAGGTAAATTAATTTTGACTCCAAAATAGGACTGGTAAATAAGAATGACCAGAGATGGTTCTAGATTTCATGTGGCAGACATTTATGATAAAATGAAAAATTCATTCTCCATTTCCTCTTCTCTAATGCCTCCTTTATTTCTCCCAATAGTCCCTCCAAGTTCAGTGTGTCCTTTATTTTTAAACTCACTGAGCCCTCTTACTGCTGCCTGTGCATGGGTGGGGGAATGCCCACTGGAGCTTAGCCTCCCAGCAGCCTCATCCCTGAAGAAATCCATCTCTCCCCCTCCCAACAATCATCAATAAACAATGACCCTTGCCTAGGGGTGGGACTTCATAGACACCTCCCATATCTGTGTTGTGGTGTTGTCTGGCTTGTTCCTGTGCACAGAATCACTACCACTGTGAATTCATGTGTCTCTTCCAGAAAATACTGCTTAGCTACAGTCATCCAGTACCTCTGGCTATTACAATCTTTCTGATTCTTTTCTCTGATGATCCCTGAGTCTTGGATGGAGTGAGAATGATAAAGGCATTGAGGACTGAGTACTCCATAGTATCTCCTGCTCTTCATGTTGGATAGTTTTGTCCTCTATTTTAACTATCATACATTACATGGTATTGCCATTGCTCTTGGTTACAGTCTATAATTTTACCATAAGACCATGTTGCTGAAATACCACTTTAGTCATAGAACTTAGAAATACCAAGCTGGTACTAAACTGGAAACTTCATGCCTACTGTCTCTTTTACATGGTCCTAAAGTGTGTTATACATGCTACGAGGAAAGTGAAGTAATCAACAGTCTTACCCAGTGGTGAACCCTGCAAGCTGTAATAGTGAGTGGCCTGACAAGATATGCTCGCTGATGAAATAGTGGCATGAATGTTATAGAAGTAACCAACTAGCTTCTAATTGGATTTTAAGCCCACTCCACAAGAAAGAACTCATATTTGGTATTATGATATTGATATTGGCCCCATGATATAATGGAGCCAATAACCTGTGACCAGAAAGGTCATAAACACTAGGTAAGAACCTACTGTTGTTATTCTGTTAGATGGACATGGTATTAACCACCTATTAAAAGTAGTTACTTTTCTCTCCATGTATTTATTAGTGCATCTCTTGACACATATGAGTTAGTTGTCAACAAACCACCTTCTGGATGAACCTTTCCTGTATGAGTCTCAGGCACTCTTAGTAAGTACTGGTGCAGGACAGATTCTGAAAACTTGGAATCCAAGGTCATTGCTGTGAAAGGAAGCTTCTTACCTTGGAGTGACCCTATACTAGATCCTAACTGAATCGAACTCAGCATTCCTCAAATGGCTTTTCATTATTCTCAAAGAATCCTTTTTAATATCCGTTTTGTGTATAGTTTTTGCTTTTCACTGGAATAGTTTAAATATTTTGTGTGCTTCCTTGGGAGAAATATTACCGCCAATATAGGATATATTGCCAAATTGTGGGTTCTTTGCAGACCAGGGAATGATGAATTTGTTTGTAAAAACTCCCATAAAGGCCCATGGGCTTATTATATTTGCCTTACCCTCTGGAGTTGCTATAACAAAACACCAAAGGCTGGGAGACTTAAACAGTGATCATTCCTTTCTCAGAGTCCGGTAAGCTAGATATGTTCTCTTTGTCTCTGGTACCGGCTTTTTCTCTAGTAGCAAAAGTTCTTCAGGCAGGCCATTCCTTTACACTCTTAGGACTCTGTGCCATGTTTGCCTCTGGGGACTTTCTATTCACTCTTTAGCAAACAACAGTATCCTTCACTCCTTTATACTCTGTCTCCATGGCCTACTCTGCATATTTTTTCTGAATCCACCCCATTCACTTGTGTCATTATGTCCTTGTCACCCTCTAGAAAGTAAGGTTTGATGAAAGATTTTTTATTATTATTATTCACTGTTGTATCCTGTGTGCCTAAAATTTGACCTATTATCCAGCAGATACTCAATAAAATATGTGATTGAGAATAAAACAATGGCTTTCTTTCCATGAACATAGAAATCAGAGTACATTGCTGCTTCTCAACTTCATAAAGGAGAAAGATCTTGGTACCTCACAAGTTCACAGCATTTTAGAGTTACAAAGGACTCCTTCCTCTTTCCCCCCTCAAAGACTTTTACATTTTAGGCAAGGTAAGCCCTCCTCATGTCCCCCATTGTGTATATCCAGCAGGTGGAACTGTGGTCTTCTGACGTATAGTCCAGCCTCTCTGTCACATCCATTACTGAGCCTGAGCTTCTAGTCTTGGAAGAAGATGGCTTAGTGCCTCTTAAAATCAGGCTCTGGATTAGATATTGATTTCAATGATGGCCATGAGGCCTTGGGCTGTACTTAAAAGTTACTGGAAAGGGCTGTGTCTACCAAATGCCCTTGGCCCTGGTCCCAGCCTTTTTCCAGGTATCAGGAGCTGCCCACTTCCTCAAGCTTGAAAGGCTGATCTGTGTCAGTAGTTGGGCAGAGGTAGATGCTTGCAGCATGTCTGCAGTCTGGAAGAATACTGGTGAGAGACAGGTTGAACATGGAGGAGTGTGGTGGGGACTGGGGAGAAGGAGGTGACAGCTTTCATGCAGTCAGTTGTCCTTCACCTTTAGAAGAATTTTTTTTTCTTTTAAAACAAAGTGGGTCCTTATCAGGGGAGTTCTCAGAAGATGGTTGTCCACAATACACAGCAACATGGATTGTTTTTTAATAATTGGACACTGCCTGGATGTCCAACCTTGTGGGAATTGTTAGACAAAGAAGTGCATAAATGTGTGAAATATTTATCCATTATGAATGTTAGATACAGATACTTAGCAACGCTAGGGAAATTGAACAAATATTATGGGATGGAAGCAAGATGTAGAAATATGTTTATTCTAGTAGTTAAAATATAAAGAAAAAACAAAAACTAGAGATTGATTACAAATGAAGATGTTCAATTGTATGATAAAGAGACTGGATTGCAGTGAGAGATAATGGCTGAGTTCCCTCCTTTTGTTTATCAACTTTGTACAATGTAACATTTAAATAATTTATAATTTCAAATATTTAAAATTGATTATTTGTTTATAATAATTTGATAGCAATATTAAATGGTACTTTGTAATTCATCATAATCATTTTCATGTAATAAAATCTTAGACACTGACTATTATTGAAGGGGTCTCAGAGGATAAGTTCGGATCCCTGACATAAAAGAACTGACATAAAAGTCAGGTAAGCAGGTGGTAAGCCTCTAATTTTGGCTTGCAAGGTGGAGACAGAAATTCTGGAGCAAGCTAGCTGGCTAGACTCTTCAATATGGATGAGCTCTGGGTTCAACTGAAAGGCACAGCCTCCAAGAATAAGGTAGAGACTGAGCAAGGGAGATTCCTCAGATAGTCTTGGTCTCCATACTGACATCACCTACACAGGCACTTGCATCAACACATATGAACATGCACACACAAATGAACACACACCACACAAATAAACACACAAAGAAAGAAATTTACCAATATTCTTGCCCCTGATGATGCATTGAGTCATAATTATACCGTTTGTTTCTCCACATTTTTATATATTGCATTTTTATATGCAGAAGTAAAATTACATTATACCTAAAATTTTTAATCTATATTTTCTGCAGTAATAATTTATAAAAATTCTATCACACCAATATCTATAATATTAAGTAAATCTGCCTCATTGTTTTTGTATAAATATATCACTGTGTAGTTTCTCTTTGGCATGTTTCCAAGTTGTGATGTTCAGAGGGGATTCTCTTGTTGATTAACTTCCCCGACAAATCCTTGATTACTTAAGAATCATAAAGGATGAGTGTTGGGCTATGTGCAATTTTAAGAATATTTGTAGAGAGATGATGAGATGGCTCACAAGGTAAAGGTACCTACCACCAACTGTGATGACTTGAGTTTGATTCCCAGGACCTACATGGCAGAAGGAGAGAACTAATTTCCTCAAGTTGGTCTCTAACCTCCATATGTGTACTCTAGCATGGGCTACTCACACATATATTCAACAACTACTTTAAAATTATTTTGTAATAAATACTTTAAATAAATAGTTTAAAAGTAAAATATTACTTCTAGGGAGCACACATAGACACATAAAAATGTTCACTCATATATCTGTAACATTAGAACAGTCTCTATTGCCCATGTTCTTGCCAAAATATCAATTATCATTTTTATGATTATGGTTATTTAATAGCTAAGAGCTTTTTAAAGTGTGTTTCCAATACAGTTTTGACAATTACAATTCAAATAGCTTATGAAGAAAAAAAAAAACAGGATACAGGGAGGAAGAGGAAATGGATGAGCCAGTTTGACTTAGGTTGAAAACCTTCCTGGGGCTCATCTCTGGACCCAGTGTCTTCTTAAGTAGGTTTCTTCTCCTTGAGTAGTATCATCTCTATTTCCAAAACAGGGGAAATGTGTCTTAAAATAAGAAGCTAAAAAACTAAGTCTTGTTGGTCTTGGCTGGAGCTACAAAATATAAATGACCAACAGTGAACCTGGCAGTAGCCAGAGATGGGCCCTGGAACATGCTCTCACTTGGACCCCAGAGCCAGAGTATGGGTGTTATAAATCTTGTAGGTGTCAAAAGAAGGAAGCAAAAAGAAAATTCTATGAATGGATACAGAAATGTACCATAAAGGGTGGCATAATGTTAAAACTAGAATCAGTTACCCCAGCAGTTGGGAGATGAAGGAAGTAAAATTAAGGATTGGAGGCCAATGTAGAGCTATGGGAAACCCTGTCTTAAAAAGAAAGAAAGAGAGAGAGAGAGAGAGAGAGAGAGAGAGAGAGAGAGAGAGAGAGAGAGAGAGAGGAAGGAAGGAAGGAAGGAAGGAAGGAAGGAAGGAAGGAAGGAAGGAAGGGAAGGAAGACAAACTAGCAAACAAAAAGTGTCACCAAAACACATACCAGATCACATCTGCCTGGTGTTTTATTTGTTTTAAAATAGTCTAACTATGTATTTTAAGCTGACCTCAAACTCATAATCCTCCTGCCTCAGTCTCTCAAATAATGGGATTACAGGTGTGTCACAAAATCTGTCTTTGTTTCTGTCTCTTGGTGCAGTGTGTGTGTGTGTGTGTGTGTGTGTGTGTGTGTCAGTGTGGAGGTGAGAAGACAGCTTTTGAGCACCTGTTTTTTTCCTTCCATCCACTGTGGGATCTGGGGATCAAATACAGGTTTCAGGCTTCACACTTGCATAGCACGATTTTTTTTTTTTTTACCTGCAGTCCTATCTATATGTTCTTAAAAACAAACCTAGTGTATTTAATGTCCACCTTGCAAGGGCTGCAAGTCTCAGGCCAGCATTCTGAAGACTATTTTATTCTTTTTTTTTTTTAAAAAAATATTCATTTTACATCCTAATATCTCCTCCCAATACCCTATCCCAGATCCTCCCCCAATTCTTCCCACTCCTTCTCCTCTGAGAAGGACAAGCGCCCCCCCCCCCATATCACTTCCACCCCTATACCAGGCTCATCAAGTCACTTCAGATCTGGGTTCATCCTCTCCTACTGAGGCCAGACAAGTCAGCACAATTAGGGGAACAGGATCCACAGGCAAGCAACAGATTCAGGAACAGACCCAACTCTAGTTGTTGGGGAACCTGCATGAAGACCAAGCTGTACATCTACTACATATGTTGTTCAGCTTCTGGGAACCCCTAAGGGTCCAGGTTAGATGACTCTGTTGATCTTCCTGTAGAGGACCTGTCTTCTTTGGGTCCCTCAATTTTTCCCCCAACTCTTCCTCTAAACTCCCTGAGCTTCATCTAATATTTGGCTGTGGGTCTCTGGATCTGTTTCCACTGGCTGCTGGATAGAGCCTCTCAGAGGACAGTTATGCTAGGCACCAATCTGCAAGCATAACAGAGTATCATTAATAGGTCAGAGATTGGGATGGGTCTTAATTTGGGGTAGTCATTGGTTGGTCATTCCCTCAGTCTCTGTTCTATCTTTGGCCTTGCACATCTTGTAGGCAGGACAAATTTTGGTTTAAAGGTTTTTTGGCCAGGTTGCTGTCCTTAACCCTCCACTGGGAGTTCTCCATGGCTACAGGAAATGACCACTTCAGGATCCATATCCTCTGTTCTAGAGTCTCAGAGTGACCCCCATAGACACTCTAAGGGTTCCTCTTAATCCAGATCTCTGGCACATCCTAGAGATGCCTCCCCATTGATTTCTATTCTCTCTCCCCTGCTCTCCCTACAGCTGATTATTCCCCCCTCCCCTCCCTATTCCCTCTCCCACATAGTTCCCTCCCACCTTTGACTAATTACAGAAGGACTGTGAATTTGTAGATGGCTTGATCTCTCTTTCTCTCTTTCTCTCTGGACAATCAGGAGTAACCTCCTTTCCAGATCTTAGCCCACTGAACCAAAATTAAACCTTAGAGTGACCAGAGGAGGCAGCCACTACTCATATCCTTATTTAAAAGTTGAAGCACCTGCCCTAAATTTAAGATCATACATAGAAATTTTTGAGGTGGACCATGAACCAAAGCCTTGTGAGCACTGTGCAAAATGTCTTCCTCTGTGTGTCTTTCAGGAATGGAGTGTTTGAGTGTATCACAGCATCAATGAGAGTAGATGTGGACCAGAAAAACCTGGAGTATTGGAAGACACTGAATACCAGGTAACAATGGGTAGCTTTTGGCTATACTCAAAGATTCCTGTCTATGTCAAGGTGGCACATAAAAATATTTGCTCTATAGGAAGAATAGTGTGACATTGGGGTGGAGGATACACCAGAAAGGCAGAATCAGAGACTGATGAGATGGCTCTGTAGATTAAGGTACTTGTTACTAAGTCTGACAGTCTGCATTTGATTCCCTGGATCCTCATGGTAGAATGAGTGAGGCAACTTTCAAATGTTGCCATCTGATCTCCTACCACACAAGCACTGTGGCGTGCACAGACACAATAAATAAATAACATTTGATAATGTAATATTATTTTTTTCTGAAGGCTAAGGCTGCTAGAATTTGAGCAGAGAACATAGGGATTGAATTTTTGACCCAATGGAGCAGAAACATCAGCAGACCTTGATGTGAGGTTGAGAGCAGAGTGAGCATTGAAGAGGAGGATGGTGACATAAAATGAATTTATTCCAAAGCATGAAAGGGACTTTCTTGGAGATCATACCTGACATAAACAACCTTCGGGAAGAAAGATTTATTTTCTTCCTGGTTTTAGCTACTTTGTCCTATGCTTATTTGTGCCCATGCATGGAAGAGGAGTGTCTTGACAGTAGAGGCATGTGGCAGTAAAGAGACGCTTACTCCATGACAGACAAATTGCTGGGGACAGTGATCTACTTCCCCCAGATAGGATCCTCCCAAAACTTCTAGAACCTTAGAGGCACTATCTGTGGACCAAGCATTTAACACTTGAGCTTGTGGGAGATATTACATGTTTAAATCATAATGGCAGGGTAAGGTCAGTAACCAGCTTGGTTATAGACAGACTGCTCAAGATGTCAAGCTCAGAGGAATAAAACTAACTGGAACTAGGAAAGAGAGTACACACATAGAGTCTGACACTGGCTTTCCTACACACTGGAACCATCTCTCAGACATCTCCCTGACATTCTGATGAAACAGCCAGAGCACTCCCAACTTTTAGAAAACTCAAGCCAAATTTTTAAGGGGAGAGAATTCTATTGTGGCTTACATGAGGGAAAAAAAATCTGTCTTTCCTTGCTCACTGGTGCTGAAGCTCATTCTACAGTAACAATTTGAAGCCTATGATTTAGGCATTTAGCATGTTTCAGGAAGAACATTAGCATCTGAAAACCTTGCACAGGGAAGTGTGTCTGTAGCAGAAGCTATCATGCTCTCTTCCTTTTGTAAAGACACCCAAATCATCTATATTTTTTACTTTTGCTTCCTGTCTCATGCTCAATAATTCTGACATTTTCTTCAAATGCAAATGATGTTTCTGAAAATTTCACAAATGTGATACTTTATTTTTCCAAGAGAGGGGGACTTCTCTCAGATGACAATGCTGGCTATCTCCTGGATCTGTAACTCATATCTAGGCTAGTAAAAAAATCAGGTATTTCTGTCTGGTAATA
Source organism: Arvicanthis niloticus (assembly GCF_011762505.2). NCBI lineage: Eukaryota > Metazoa > Chordata > Mammalia > Rodentia > Muridae > Arvicanthis > Arvicanthis niloticus. Next base: position 48,636,848 of record NC_047664.1, on the reverse strand, counting down.
CTACTTTGCTAAGAAGATCTTAAAATTGAGACAAGGCACTAGTTGTTCCGATAAACATTCAAATTATTTAATATTAATTCTGAAACCTTGACCTTGGACTCAAGAAGAACCTCAAGGTCATCAGATGTTAGATGACCCTTGCTATCAGTGAATTTCTATTCAATCTCTCTACCCTTTGGTTAATCATCAAGGGCTTGCATGTCTTCAATGGCTGCTAGAAAAAAAAATCTTTAAACTGAACTAATAGAATTAAACTTTACTAACTTTTGAAAGCTTCCACACATGGTTTGGATGACCACTGAAGCCTTCCCCTAGGAAGAAGAGGCAGTATGGAGCATGTGTTTATACTGGGGCTTTGAATACATACAGTCGGGCTCAAATCCTTCTGTCTGATGCATAAATTATATCTTGAGCATCACTTCATAGCTTGTCAGAATCGCCACCCCAGACCCACAAAACCACAATCTGTATTTTAATAAAACCCGGGGATGATTCCCATATACATGAAATGCCAATGAGCACAGCCTGAAGCGACCCAGCGAATCGTCCACACATAACAGTTTCTTTTTTGGAAAATTGACATTGTTGGACTCAGTGAGCTCTGAAAGCTCCTTTCATTTATGAAACACTGAAACTCATAAATATTGGGATTATAAAAAGCTTTTCTTAGCCCAGTTTTAATAAGGGAAAATCTTAATATAAACTGATAAAAAAACATTTAAATTAGTAGTTTTTAACCATTTAAACTTTTAAACAATGTGCTTGCACAAGATTTTATAAAATGAGAATTCTGGAGAAGCTATAAAGAGACAATCAGACTATACAAGTTTCTGTATGTATCTACCACATAGTGTAGAAAAGAGATTTAAAAAAAAAAAAAATGCCAAAGTGACTGTGGGCGTATGGTAAGAATGGCTTTCTTCCTGCCACAGAGTGTCCTTGCTCCTGGTCCTTTGTGTGTGTGCTTATCACTTGATTATAGGAAAGAACCAAACCAAACCAAACCAAACCAAACCAAACCAAACCAAACCAAACCAAACCAAACCAAACCAAACCAAACCATCCAAACAAAAACACCCAAACAAACACCAAGCACTCTTTGTTATTAACAAAAATAAAATAGAAGACTTCAAAACTTCAAGGTTTACAAGCAACTGCATAATTCATGCTACAGTAAATGTGTTAAATCTATTGTTTATTACATAAAATGTAGCCTTCAGCGGTTGTCTTTCAAGGCCTAGCTCAAGTCTCCATTCTTCAAAGCCAGTTTCCCTCCTTAGGCATTCTAGGTCAAGGACCTTGTTTGAATCAAGCCTTTATCCTGTGCTGACAAAGGAATGGAGTTGGATTAGGTACAAAGTAAACCTGAAATGTAAGAAAGAGAGGAAGGCAAGGGGAGAGGGGAGGCAGAGAGGAATGAAGAGAAGGAGAGAGGAGTGGGCATGGAAGCAATCCCTACCTAGTGTTACTTGAGGTCCAGCTCCTTTGGAATCCCGCAGAGCTTTTCAGCCAGATCTGGCTGTGAATAACAAATGGCCTTGCTTTGCTTGTTTTACTCTTGACTCTCCAATGAGATTTCAAGTGCCATAAAAAAAAAATAATAAAAAAGAAAGAAAACATGCTGCCTTATAAAAATGTGTTTTTGTTATTCTTTCAGAAACAATTTGGTTTGGGAAGCATTGTTTGTTCCTAGTTATGTGAGACCTCAGAATTGTGTGTGTTTAAGGGTGCAAGGCAGGGCCATAAGATTATGTTGTTTTTCATTTTGTTTTATGTTACAAATTGAATGAAGTTTCTTGTCTATATGCAGGTAAATTTCAACTACAGGAGACAAAACTTAACAGAACTCAGCCTGCCTGCGCCTCTGTCTTCTCATCCATAGCACAAATGTGGAACTACACAGAGTACAACCCAAATTCTAGGTAAGAAATCCCAAATCTCAGTTCGCCTACCTGCCCTTCTGTCAGCCATCACACACACAGTACCAATCCAGGACTGTGTGGAGTTATACCTGGTCCAGAAGTTGTACTGTTCCCTTACTGAGCTAAGACCACCAATGGCACCCCATTTTCACATCATCATGTGGCCCAAAAACTGAAATGGATACTAAACTCAACTCAAGCTGTCCCACATCCTGACAAGTTGGGATCACAGCAAACAAAGACTCAAGGGGCCTCTCATCAAAGGCAAGATCAGGCACCAATACTAAGAAACTCCAATGACTTGCCTCCAGATGTCTAGGGCTCACTCCAAAAACAAGAACAAGAATAACCAATTCAATATGTCCTCTCTAAAAATCATTATTCTAATTATAATTTTTGTAATAGTTCATATATAAAACAGTTATTTATTTTTTAATTTTTTTATGTTTTTTATTGGATATTTTATTTACATTTCAGATGCCATCCCCTTTTCCCATTTCCCCTCCCTAAAAAACCCCTATCCCATTCCCCCTTCTCCTTTTTGCTTTTATACAATTTTTTTAAATGTTAATCAAAGGCTTTATAAGTTTAGTAATGCTCAATAACAAGATGCCCATAAAATCAGAACTGTAACCCAATACCCAACCTAGATATACCAACTGTCTTTGACTGGCAGAGACACACAAACATCTGACTCCTTGTTCCCCTCTCTCATCTCCTAGCTCCTCCTCTCCTTACTCCTCCTCTTCCTCTCCTTACTCCTCCCACCTTAGCTCCTCCTACATATCACTCTTCCTGTTAAAATAAAACTTTTCTCTCAAAATACAATTAGAGCATAACTATACCAATTTGTATCAGTAAAGTACAAGATAGACCTAATACCCAGTCCATCATTTTGTTGACTAACCAGAACCTCTGTCATCTTTCCTAAATAAAAGACTTAGTTCTGAACCTGGCTTTTTTCTTGGCTTGAGAATGAATGTCAGCTGAAAACCATCCTCTCAAATCTTTTCTCTCAAAGTAAATAGCCAGGATTGGCTATGAGACTATAAGTTTTCAATCCTGTCAGAAATCCAGAATGATTGAGTTAACTGAAATTATGGGAAGCACAAAGCATAGCTTCTAAAACTTAGCCAATTTATAGAGACCACTGAACACCTGGATAGTCCCTATATTACAAAACATTGGAGCATCTGATCTTCAGCTTTCTGGCCCAGGATCATCTGACAGACCTAGTGATGAAGAATTATTAAGGGCTGATTACTCTGTCTTGGCAGATATAATCAGTCGACTATTCTGCAAGTGTGTCCTTTTCTGGACAGTAATTTGTCTAAAACAGTTATTTCAAAATAGCAACTATAAATACATTCAAGGAACTCAAAGAGAATATGAATAAATGTCTGAATGAAGACTGTAGAAACACAGCTTAATGAAATGTTGAAAACAATTCAAGATATGAATATAGAAATTAATACCTATAGAATCTCCAAAGAAAAGCCAAACTAAAGTAAAACTAAAAAACAAACAAAACAAACAAAACAAACTCAGAAAGCCAAATAAAAAGCTCAAAGGAAAGCCTCACCAAGTGATTGGTTCAAGTGGGAGAGAGAATATCAGATCTTGAAGACAAGGTAGACAAAATGGATCACTCCAAATATTGTAGAAAACATTAAACTAGATGAAACAAAACTAAAACAAAACCTCAAGTACAAAACATGTAGCAACTCTGGCAAACTATAATAGAACAAACCTATACATAATATGTAAAAAGAAGAAATGCAGGTTAAAAGCACAAAAATATTTCTGACAAAATTGTGGGAAAAAATCCAAATCTAAGTGAAAAACTGCCTATCAAGGTGCACAAGGCATACAGCAAACCATCACAGAACACACAGAAACTTCACAGAAAAGAAACTTCTCACATTACATACTAATAAAATTATTAGACATACAGAACAACAACAGAGAGTATTGAAAACTGCGAGAGATGAACTGAGTCACATATAAAGCCAATCACATTGGAATAAAACATGACTCCTCAGTGAAGACATTACAAGCCTGAAGAGCCTGGACTGATATTTTACAAGTTCTGAGTGATCAGAGATGCCATCCCAGACTACTATACCCAGCAAACCTACCAATCATAACTAAAGAAGAAACAATATGTTTTTCATGATAGTAACAGATTTAAGGACTTGAATTAAATTCCAAGGCATCACATAGTAGAAGAGAAAACTAACTCCCAAAGATTACCTCAGACCTCTACACATGGGTTGTGTCCTGTCTGTAACTGCATGTACACATGCATATGCGCATATACACATGTCTGTGTGAGCACATGCATGCGGAGTATATCAATGCTATTAAAATACCTCATGGAAGGCTTGTGGGGTGGTTCATTTAGTAAAAGCACACATTGCCAGACAGGTGACTTAAGTTCAACCCCTATGGCTCACATGGAGAAAGAGAGAACTGAGGCCTGTAAGTTGTCTTCTGACTTCCACATGTATTTCATGGTACATACATGTATGTACCTGTACAATCAGACAGACAGACAGACAGACAGACAGACAGATAAATATATAAATTCGATCTTTCAAAAAAAATTCTTAAGAGAATAAAGCACCTGTAGAATCAGACAGACAGACAGATAAATATATAGAAAAATAGATCGATCTTTCAAAAAAAGATTCTTAAGAGAATAAAACCTCTTGGAACTGCATGTGATGGTATACCCCTTTACTTTCAGAACTCCAGAAGAAAGTTAAGATGAAAGAATTGGTGAGTTTCTGGTCAGCCTGAGCTACATAATATTGATTGGGGATGGATCATTTTGGTAGACTGCTTGCCTAGACTGCTCAAAGCCCTCTAATTGATCCCTAGCTCTTAAAAAACAAACAACTAAACAAAAACCAAAACACAAAATATCCTTGACATCAAATAGAAAGCACTTGACTAAACTGCGGGGTGCTGCAGCCTCAACAAGGTAACAGAATCGCCCATCACACCAGTGCTCCGGCTGCTTAAGGGGGAGTTTTCAATGCTTGTCCTGTTCTTTCCCAGTGCTGAAACTTTTCTTAGTCTTGAAGGCAATGTTTGGCTTCCAGTCCATAGTTCCCTTGTGTCTTTATTTCCAGTGACTTAGAATATTCTCCCTGTGATTCTCAGCCCCAACTTCCACATTCATGAACTTCATTTCCCTTGCATCAGAAATAGCCTAACCCTTAGCGCTCCAGTGACTCCATCGTTAAAGAACTGGAGCTTGGCCGGAAGTATCTACAGGTCTTAAGGAGACAAAACTTTCCCTTCTGTTAAGGCAAAGCAATTTTTATGGGACTCAGAAAACACGGGATGAGCCCTTGGGTTTCAGCTCTGGGCTATTTGCCCTAAACCAGACTGCCTCAGAGCAAAAGAATGTTAATTCCTCTGCAGTAAGGTTTGCTGCAGCTTGTAAGGCCATGCCTGGGCTGAGATTTGAAATGTCTTAGGAGAGGTAAATGGGCTGCAGTTTCATTGCTTCCAAACACGTGATGGCCCGGGGGCTTCTGATTTATTTATTTTTTTAATGGAGTGCGAGGCTGTAAACCCTTCCTCCTGGCAGGCTGGCAGGCTGTGCGCAGCTACAGAGGTACACTGACTACAGCAGTGGTAGGGATGGGGAAGCTGCCTGAGTTCTATAATTAAAACCATGCTCGGCAAATGCTCCTAAAGCCAGAGGTCACATCTGATTTCATCTAAAGCATTCCTCTTGGTCCCCTCTTAACCTAGGCTTTGGTGCATTCGCATAGCATAAGGGATGGGGGCTGGTGAACTGAGAGAAAAAGGAGCCATACATGGAAGGCTCAGAACAGGCTCTGCCTGTAACGTTCGCTGCACAGTATTGGTGAGTGTAGTACTGGTTGACTGTATTGCATCGTTTATCCCCACCCGACCCCCAAATACTTTCCTTAATGCTTTCTTTTTAATGGAGATGCTTTAAAGAGGGTAAAGCTGAGCCTGAGCAACTTAATAAGGGTGGTCTTTATTATTCAAGCCCCATGTTCAACTCCTCTCAATTTCTAATGGGAAACACACTTTTGTTCTTATTCACTTAAGGCAACACACGTTTCCAAGTGTCAGCAGATTTTTTTTTAAAAAAATGCTTCAACTGCAGTTATCATCTGCTGAAATAGTGTCTGGCCTCTACCTGGTTGGCTATTTAGAATTTCACTTTTGCTTTGGAGCAGTGTGCTATCCTGAAGGACCTGTATAGTGAGCAAGGATTTTAGTTCAAAATCAGGAGGCTGCACCCAAAATGCCCTTGCAATCACTGAGCTGCCCTGAAGAGACCAGATCCAAGGCTGGGAACATGCTCAGTTGGGAAATACATACCTAGCATGATAAAGTCCTGGGATCCATCACCAGTGCTGCAGAAAGTTAATAAAAGCTCACTGTATTGGTTAAATTTTCTCATGGATGGGACCAAACACCATCAATAACAGCTTAAGGAAGCAAGGATATATTGTGGCTCTCAGTTCAGAGGAACACAGTCCATCATTGTGGAGAAGGCATGGCAGAACACCTTAGTCCTTGGCACCAAGAAGCAGGCAGTGTTCATCCCAGGGCTCATTTGGCTTTCACCTTTCTCCTTTATTTACTCTGATCATAGGATGGTGCGACCTACTTTCAGACAGAATCTTCTTCAGTTTTCCTGTCTGAAAAGCCTTCAAATTCTCACATAAAAGTGTGCATCATTAAAGCTGTATTTTTTTTTTAAAAAAGTTTCCTTTTTGGCATTTATATATGACATGGTGCACATATGGAGGTCAGGAGATGCAGGGGTCAGTTATCTCTACCATGTGGTTTTTATGACTCAACATTATATCATCCGACTTGGTAGCAAGTACCTTTCTTTAACCATAGAACCACCTTACCCGCCCCTTAGGAGTTTCCTAATTTGTCGAGTAGACAGCTGAAGTAAGAATCACACCTGCTAGAGAGGGATGCTGCTTGGTGCTGAGGCAGGTGGATTCTGAGATGCTTGTCAGCAGGCAGTTTCAACCTGTGTGAACATGATAGAATGAACTTACAGAAATGCACTTGGCATAGGCTACTATGTGCCTTGAATATAAGACATGAGTTATGGCTTCTAGAATATAGACAGTTGTCTGGATCCTATAGGTAACTGGAACATGATACTTGTGGTTTGAATGCTAATTGTTTCCTGTAGGGTCACATGCTTGAATGCTTGCTCCCAGCTGGTGGTGCTATTTTGAAAAATTGTGGAAACTTTAGGACAGTGGTGCCCAACCTTCATAATGCTGTGACCATTTTATGTAGTTCCTCATATTGTGGTGACCCCCAAAATAAAATTATTTTCATTGCTACTTCATAACTGAAAATTTGCCATTGTTGTGAATAGTAGTTTTCCAATAATGGTCTTAGGTGGCTCCAGTTGTTTGACCTCCCGAGGGGTCCCGAACCACTGCTTTAAGGGTTGGTCTTTCAATGTAGTGAGTGTGTCATTGGGCACAGACCTTACTTTTTTATATCATGGCATCACTTCCTATCAATCTCTCTGATGGCAGATGCAATGTGACCAGTCACTTTAATGTTCTTACCACTAGACTTTCCCCTCCATGGTGTACCATATACTGTCCTAAACTTACCCCAAATAATCCTTTCCTTCCTTAAGTCTCTTCCCACAGCAAGGATAATCTGATATTATCTGTGTATCTGAACACCTCTGAAGAGCTCAGGTTAGCCCATGTGTTACCACAAACACATGAGTTGAAAGAGTTGAGGAAATTTACAGCTCCATTATAGTCACGTGACAATAGTCTGTCGTCACATAAAGCCTTAGGCAGCACAGGGCTCTACATTTGCAGTGTATTTTCTCTGCTGTTTCTCTAGGCTTTGATACCTGCTTTTACCGCTGTGTTTTAGTTCAGTATCATTGCTTATCGTTTACACTCATCAATAACTGAGAAAAAGATGAGAGTAATTGGGGAAGTCCTCAGCTTTGTCAGTCAATTTATCAAATGTCAACAGTAGGGTGACATACCAACAATATTGAGTGAGACACTCTTTCTCTGCCTCAGTTTCTAAGGGGATGCTAGTTGTTTGGCTGCTATAGATCAAATGTCATTAACAAGGTCATGTGTCTGAAATGCTCCATCTCCAGCTGACGGCACTGTCTGGGGAAGTTATGGAATCCTTGGGACAATGGGCCTAACTGAACTGAACAGGGTTCTGTCTGATCTCTGCTCCCTGTTCCTCCCAATGTTAGGGGTGGTGCCACCCTTTCCAGCACCATATACTAAGGGTGATTCCAGCATGCTTTTCCCATAATGCCTTTGTACTCTGATGGGTAGTCATGATATCATGCCCAAATAAACCCTGCTTCCCTTAAGTTACTTCTGTCAGATAATCTTGTCACCCCAGGAGCAAAGTAAGTTTTCTTTCTTTGCCCAGCTTTCTAAGGGCAAAGAGAAGAAGTCGTGATTGTAGCCTCTGCCGATTCCCACAGTGTAAATGACCCAATAACAGCCCATTTCAAGCTACAAACCACAAGGAATTACACCAGACTAAGCTGTCCGCTGCCTCCCGTTCTACTCTGTCAGCTCCTGGCTACCCTCACCCCAGAGCCATCCCAGCCTCGCTCATTTTGTGCCCGCTTACTTACACAGCATAAGAATCCTGGCCCATCTCAGGCAGAACCTAATGTCTGGCTGAATAAATGAATATTAAATAGGAAACGAACATCTTGGCATTTCAATATTAGCTGAAGGTCACGTGCAAGCACGCCCGCAGCTGTAAACACTATAAATGTGTAGGATCCCCTCCTGTAAAACAGCACTTATTTCCTTTTCCTTCTCGGTTCATGGATTTCCAAAGATACAGCAGCTCATGCGTTGTTTTCCTCCCTCTGCTCCCGGAGCGGTTTCCATCTGGGCAGCAGGGCAGCCTGCGGCTTTAAGGCTTGCTTTGCGGTTTTCTTAACTTAAAGCCTTAAACTGAGCTCTTGAAAGAGGCTACAAGAAAAGTAATGATCCTCAAAACAGAAGGCATTGTAACGTCAAAGAAGAAATTTAATTAGCCACCATAATAGTGCCATTCAGGCTTCCTTCTTTTTTTTTTTCCTGCTTGTTTAAAAATAGGTGCAACAACTGCAGACTGTAGGTCTCATTGCCTTAGTCCCTTGACCTTTGTAACTGGGACACAGTGTATGGGTGAGGGGATCTGCTGTCTGCACCTTAGCTTTGCGAATAGCCTAATCTAACCTAAAGCTATAATGCTGTGCATTTTAAAACTAATTTTATTTAATTCTCATTGTTATAGATTCTTTGATAACGTCATACATGAATGAGATATATTTACATTACATCCATCCCACTTTTACATCCATCCTACCTCTTCATCCACCCCTCCCCATCCTCTCAAAGTCTTCTCAGTTTCTCTCCTTCTCCTTCCTCCTCTTCTTTCTCCTCCTTTCTCCTCCTCCTCCCTTTCCCCCTCTTTTTCTTCCCTTCTCTTCCTCCTCCTCCCCCTCTTCTTTCTCCTCTTCCTCTACCTCTTCCTCTTCCTCTAACTCTTCTTTCTCTTTATCCTCATCTACTCCTCTTCTCCTTTAAAAATAACTGACCAAGTACAATGACTGCTGCTTAAATGACCATAGGTACAGGGCCATTCAATGAGGTATGAGCAACATACTGTAGGCTACAGATGAAGAAAACTCACTCCCCCTCCTTCAGCAGCCATCCCCTGCCAACAGCTCCTCTGCTGGGGTCCGGGTTTTGGGAATCCTTCATCTACCTATGTTGGAGTGTTGACTGGCTTCATCTTATGCAGGTCTTATGGAGGCAACCACAGCTTCTGGGGATTCTGACACTGGTTCATAGCACTCCTCCCCAAACAATCTTTATTTATTTATTTTTTACTAGACACCAGAAGTGAACTTCTTTGCTTGTGCACAATGTTTTAATGCAAGTGTGTCCTGCATAGTGCTCAAGTCAAGCAAGGTAAACATGCCCACATCCACATCATTTTTTTGTGTTGAAAACCTTCAAATCCCCTTCTTACAAGCTTTAAAGTATATACAGCAATAGCTCTTCAATAGAACATACGAACTTAACTATTCTATAACTTTGTACCCATTAATCCATGTCCCTTGGCCTCCCACCCAAGCCTTGGGTGGGAGTCACCACTCTACTCTTACTGTCCTCTATGAGATAGAGATTTTTAGATTCACCATATGAGTGGGATCACCAGCAATTTTTGTTCTGTGCCTTGTCTATTTTACTTAATGATCTTTAATTCTTTTATGCAATCCTATATGACAGGCTTTCATTTCTTATGGCTGAATTGTATTCCGTGGTGTGTATTTACCACAGTGTTTTATAATTTATTCATCACTTGACAGACAGGGTGTTTCTATCCCCTGGCTATTTTGAATGGTGCTACAATAAACATGGAAATGCCTTTGACATAATTCGCTTCATTTTCCTTGGCTACATACCCAGAAGTAGAATTGTCAGATTATAGGGAAGTTATATTTAATAGTGATTTTTAAAAAAATATTCCCTGTTCTGGTGTAAATCTGAAATGTCCCCACTGGCTCATTTAGAATGCTTGTTTCTGCACTGGCAGCATTATTTTAAGGCTGTGGAGCCTTCAGGGGGTGTGGCCTGGCTGTCAGCAGTCAGTCACTAGGGACAAGCCACTCTTTGCCTCTCATTCTGCCTTCTCTGCCTCCTGGCCTGTGCAATGTGAATACACCTCTACACACGTTTCTTCTGCTCCACCATGCCTTCCCTCCATGACAAGATTAATCCTCTGAAACCATGAGCCCAAATAAGCCATTCCTCTTTTAAGAGGTTTCTGTGGAGTCATTTTGGCTACAGTAATAAGTAACAAATACATCCTCTTAGACAGAACATGTGTGAAGAAACAAAATCTGGACTTAGGGTCCTACTTACTATCTGTGGTACAAACTGCCTGCGTCTCAGTGTCTTTGAGTTTTATTTCCCTCCTCCAGATCCAGGAGAGTTGGGACAGGGATGGTTCCGGCCAGTCTTGAGTCTGAGGATGAGGGCACAGGACTAATGGGTGCTTTATTTCTGCCTTTATGCTTCAGAATAGAAACAGCCCAATGCCAGCCTTGAAAGGCTTTTCTTAAATGCCACACCCCACAGGTTGCTCCTTTGTCACTTCACTTCTTTCAAGACTATTCTTGATGTCCTTTGGAGAAAAGCAGTGTTGTTGGGAAAATCCATTTGTGTGGGTGGAAGTAGGAATTACTTGGTAAGGTGCTTGGCTAGCATACATGAAGCCTTTGGGTTAGAGTTCCAACATAGCACAAACAGGAAGTGGTGGCCCACAGTTGTAATCTCAGCAGTCTGGGCTGGAGGCAGGTGGATTAGAAGCTCAAGGTCATTATCAGCTACATAGAGAGTTCTAGGCCAGCCTGGCTAAAAGGGAGACTCTGTTTCAAAAAGAAAAGAAAAGAAAGAGAAGAGAAGAGAAGAGAAGAGAAGAGAAGAGAAGAGAAGAGAAGAGGGAGAGAAAGAAAGAAAGAAAGAAAGAAAGAAAGAAAGAAAGAAAAGGAAGGGCAAACAAGGCTGTGGTACACTGTATTGTCTGATGGAGACACAGATTCCTTACCTATAACAGGGGAACAATGTAGTTCTGACCTCAGTGTAGTCTGAGCTCTTAAATGAAAAGATGGATGTGAAGTGCTCAGTGCTGAGGCAGTTCACGCATTCCCTCTGAGAAACAGCAGGAAAACATACGGATAAAAATAGAAAGCAAAAGTCCGAAGGTCATGTTGGAGAACTGTTTGCAAGAGCAGGTTTAGAGGAAAGTAGGGAGATTGGCTGGTACGTGAGAACAGGGACAGCCATAATCAGGTCTTTTCTTTATAAGTAATAAATCTAGTCTCAGATATTCTATGACAATAACAGAAAACGGATTAGGATAGAATACCTTTGTTGAGGTGTGATTGGCATGCAGAATGTTCATATATCAAATGTGTACAATGGGTCATTTTTATATATGTATATATTATGGAATGATTGGCACATCAAAGTACTTAGTATAATTAGCTTTCTTGGATGTAGTCAGAGTATTTAAGGTGCACATTCTTAGCAAGTTTAAAGTTGATAATGAGTGTTTATAATTAAGCACACCATGCTGGACACTGATTCTACAAAATGAAAGAGAAACGGCCAGGTTCTATGGCTCTCAACTGTAATCCAAACACTCAGGGGACTAAATCAGGTGGATTACCACAAGCTCATGGCCATTCTTTGTTACATAGTGAGTTTGGAGATGGTGTAAGACCTTGTCAATATTAACAACAACAATAGCTGAAAGTATGTATCTTTTGCTGAAACCTTCCCACTATGCCCCCTGCCAGTAGCTTGCTGGTCAGTAGGTTGCTATCTGTTTCTCAGTGAGACTTTTTAGACATGGGGTTGTATAGGTTTGGTTGCTTGGCAACCAGAGCAGTACCTAAACTCAGGTTTGTGCCTGCTGTCTTCTCCTGACTGCTCTTGACTGAGGGCCATGTATATACATCATGTCTAACTTCTTTCTTATCTGTAAAGAAGTAATGTGATCTGGAGAGGGGCTATTTTTCCTGCCTTCTTTCTTTCTTTTGCAAGCAGTTACTTAGTAGACCCAGGCTACATTCAGATATTTCTGGATGAGAAAATGGTCTGTGTTAAAATTAGAACTAGCAAAGGCTTATATATACTTGACTAGTTTAAATACAAAGCCAAAACAGAACAAACACCAGTCAAGATGTTCTCTCTAACCATACTTCTTCCTAACCCACACCTTGGAGGTAATTCCAATAAACAGCCTTGTGTGTGTTTATAGAAATGTTCTGTGCATATTCAAGTGCATTTGTATATGCCGTTTTAAAAATGTTTAGGTTCTGAAGACATGTCTCAGGGATTAAAAGCACTTGCTAGTCTTACAAAGGACTCAGGTTCAATTTCCTTCCCAGCAATCACATGCAGCTCACAAGCTTGTGTAACTACAGTTCCAGGCAGGGGTTCCAACACCCTTTTCTGGCATGAGTAGACACTGCACTCATGTTCTGTGCAGAGAGAGAGAGAGAGAGAGAGAGAGAGAGAGAGGGAGAGGGAGAGGGAGAGGGAGAGGGAGAGGGAGAGGGAGAGGGAGAGGGAGAGGGAGAGGGAGAGGGAGAGGGAGAGGGAGAGAGAGAGAGAGAGAGAGAGAGAGAGAGAGAGAGATAATAAATGTATAAAAATATTAGTTTATCATGGTTCTGCTGCAGTGGGGGTCTGCGTTGATGTCTGTGACTTATGCTACCACCGAAGGCCGTGCCTATGTTCATGGTCTGTGGTGCTACCTGAAGTTGTGTTGGTATCAGTGGTTTGTGTTGTCACTGGGGGCTATACTGATCTGAGTGGCCTGTGCTGTCACCTGATGCCATATTGAGATCAAGTGTCCAGACTGCCTCTGAGGATAGTGTCTGGGCCCATGGTCCCACTGCAGCTGAAAACTGTGTTCGCAGTCTGAGCTGTTGCCAGAAATCATCTGCAGGCCTGTAATCCATGCTCCTGCTGACTCTTAAGAGCTAAGGGTCCATTTTTGCTGTGATATCAATGACTGCAGGCTCACAGTTGAGAGGAAAGGACATAGAAGGATTCTGTGACAACCCTTATCCTAACACAACCTGCTCTCCCCACCCGCAAAAAAAGTAACAGCCTGGACAAAAAGCCATGGGAGAGAACTTTTTTAAATTAAGTATTTTATTTACATTTCAAATGTTATTCCCCTTCCTAGTCCCCTGCTCCATGAGCCCCTCACCCCATCTCCCATTGCCTTTGCCTCTAAGAGACTGTTCCCCCATCTACCCACTCACTCCCACCTCACCCCTCTAGCATCCCCCTTCTCTAGGGCACCAAGCCTCTGCAGGACCAAGAGTATCCCCTCCCACTGAGGCCAGGCAAGGAAGTTCTCTGCTACATATGTAGTAGGAGCCATTGATTTAGTCCCTGGGAGCTCTGAGGGGTCTGGTTAGTTGGTACTGTTGTTTTTCCTATGGGGTTACAATCCCCTTCAGCTCTGTCAATCCTTCCCCTGTTTCATAGGGGGTCCCTGAGCTCAGTCTAATGTTTGACTGTAAGTATTAGTATCTGCCTCAGTCAGGTGTTGGTAGAGAAAGGAGAGAACTTTTAAGACATATTATGGGGATGCTGACATGTGGCTCTCCACAGTTGATGGTCTTTGGGAGGGATGCTGGAGGAGAAGAAGGACTCAGTTCTATTTAAGGGACAGACCACTGAGAGTTTGGCCATGCTCCAGTGAATATATGGACAACACAAATGGACATTTTTAATTAAAAATTTTTTCCTCCTTTTTATGTTTTTTTTTATGGCTTTTTCCTCCTTTTTTATGGTTTATGGTTTTTTGGAGGGAGATCACAAGGGTATAATGAAAGGACTGTTAAGTGAATATGATCAGAATGCATGATGTGAAATTCCCAGAGAATCAATAAAAATATTGTTATGTAAAATATGTAATTTTATTACATGTATAATATACATGTAGATTCTGTGCTTTTCAAATGAATGGCAAAATGCAAACTATTAATTTTTGCTCTTTCATCCCCTTGTACTTGTTTATAGCACACATTACATTGAAAGTAGTGAAAAACCAAGCTCAACTGCCCTGTATGTATGTAAAACAGGATTTTTTTTACTAAAGTCAATGAGGGTTCGAAGGAAGAGCTTGGTTTGCTCTGTCTGACTCAATAGTCTAGCTGTGTTTTCAGAGTTCTAGCTTCTCCCTCACACAGGTCTGCCTTTCTGGTGTCCACATTGAGCCTGGATTTCCATCTTGACTGCAAGAAGACACACGCTTACATCCCCAGGCTGTTATGTCCACATGGCTATATCAAGGCAGAGCAAAAAGACAATGTCTAGCATGTACATCAGAAAATCCAGAAATTTTTAATTTTAATATTTTTCTCAGATGCTCAAGCCAACCATTTTTCACTCAATGACATGAGCTAGACTATGTATCCCCATTAAAACATTCTTTTTTAGAGAGAGATAGAACTTCGTGAATTCATTAGACTTAAGCCTAATGAATGATTAGAAGCAGGAGTAGAGTTAACATTGTTCAAGTGAGTGTAGGTCCACTTATCCAAGTAATAAATGCAATACTGAACATTAATTACACACATCTTTGCATGACAAGATAGCTAGATCTATTTCATTTGGAAATATATCACTATAGGATTAAGCCACGTCAATAATTTATTTTGCCAATTCCATGCTAGTGGTATTTGCATGATATCTAAGTCTTTCCTGATTTAAAATGGTGCCTCAAGGAATACTGGGCATGAACTATTGCATACATATGAATTATAGATATAACTATTGACTACCTTTTCAAGAGATTAGTTCAAGAATTTAATGAGCATTGGGTATAAAGTATCAGATATACTCCAGAAGGTAAAGACTCCAGTTTGAACATTGAGGAGTCATAAGGGTTTGTCTACACTACTTGATAATCTTCACTGCCAACTTGTTTGGGTCAGGAAATGTTCATAGCACTAGTGAGGTATGCTTTTGGGTGTATCGGTGATGAAATTCTCAGAGAGGATTCAGTTGGGATAAAGACCTGCCTTGGATAGGAATGGCTCCACCCACATGAGCTGGTTTCTTGGGCCAAATTAAAAAGGGAGTGGGGAGAACTAGCAGTCTCCTTTTTTTTTTTTTTTTTCTCTCACATGTGAACAAAGCCTCTCCCACATGAAAGGTTAGTCCCTCACACAGGTATTTGATCATTGCAAGGAGAAACGTAACTAATACCACCATTGAGGAAATACAGGCTATTGTGAGGCTCATGATACAGGGTACACACACTCCCTGCTCAGGGTTATCATCTACCTTGGTAGCAGAAATAGAGAAAGAAAAACATTACCTACATCAGTACTAGGAAGAAGGGGGCTAGTCCTGACATGTTGTCTGGTTGGAAAGATTTAAACATACGGAAGCTTCTCAAATCACACAAGCATAGGGTTAATATCAGGAAACACCAAGACCAGAACCCAGAGAGGCTCCCAAAGCCATTGCTACTCAAAAATTACCTGTTCTAGTAAAGCAGATGTCCCAAGCCCTGATCTTCCACTCATAGAACTAGTGACCACAAGCTAATCTCAGACATTGAGCCTAAATGATGGAATCAAATTGTCATTTGAAATGTTATCTGTAAGAGAGTCTGAGAGGTGTGTAGCTTTCCACACCCTACTATCAGGAAGGAACACTGGAAATATAAAGAAAAATATAGTCTTTCATACAAAAAGGATATGTATTTTTTCTTTCCTTTTTTTTATTGGATATTTTATTTATTTACATTTCAGATGTTATCCCTTTTCCCCATTCCCCCCTCACATAAGCCCCCTATGCCATCTCTCCTCCTCCTTTTTGCTTTTGTACCATTTTAATTTCATGCAAGTATTAAGGTCAGTTCTAAGTTGAGGAACTAGCAATACAATAGATGCAAATAGTCAAGGAACAAGCAAGACAAGAAACACAAATAGTCAAAGAACAAGCAAGGCAGTAGAGGAAGTCCCGTGATCACTCCTGGGATCTCTATTTCTAAGGGCTTATCAGGATGACCAAAATATCTGAGCCTATTTCCCTGTGTATTTTTAATTATGCATGATCTGAAGTTTTCCAAGTGCCTCCCCAATTCTTTCCTTGCTAACTCTGAAAACTTGTATCTTGTGACTAAAATGGCCTCACCTCAACTGCATCATGACTGTGTGTCCTTTATAGCCCATTAAGGCTGTGAGCAGGGACTTCTACAAAGATGCAACATTGGGGAACATGATTCAATATTAGAAAGGAAACACACAGTCCCCTCTCCTGGCCTGCTGGACCATTCCTGAGCATCTCTGTAGCCAGATTCCATATCAGCTCACCCTTCCTGAATGCCACAAAGCAAGTGTCATTATTCCTAGGCTAGATATACAGACAGCACACACAGGCTTCTCTTAATTACTGGGTGCCTGCACCATTAGTTGTTAAGTACTTTGAGTATCACTGTTTGTGAATGACGTGCAAACAGGGAGTTCTAAGCATTGAGCTCTCTTCCTAAGGTCAGGATGTGGGAAGTAGAGCTCCAATGTTGTCCTTTCTGATGAATCAAATATTATTAAGACACATATCATGTGACAGACACATTTCAACATTGGTGATCATATGTTGGGGGAAACAAGATTACTATGCTGCTTTATAACCTTCAATCCAGCAGGGTTCAGTTAGTAATTATAATACAGGAAAGATAAACATTTTCTTATACAAACCAACCTCTCCAAAGCATGTCTCTGCCTTCCACCCTGGATAGCATACATACACAACTGCACAGACTTTAGCCTTGCCCAGTCTCGTCAATGAGATGCCTCTATTCTTCAGGTTGCAATGTTCCAAAGCCAATTTAAGACAACCCCTCTTCAAAAGAATCATTCTAACATCCTCAGGGTTATTTATTTCCTCTGGCCTTGTGTCTCTGTCCTATTCCTAAATCAGAATGCAGTCTTCTGCATTCCTTGTCTCCCACAAAACTGTGATTCTTAAAAATGACATTATAATCAGGTTTGGCCTCCATGATGTCTTACTTATAATACCTAAATGTAAAAAGTGTATGTATGGTCACTTGTTTTTCCAAGTGGACGGCTAAGATAGTAAGGGTCTCTGTGCTGTCTATTTCCTTCACAGTAACCTAAACCTTGCATTATGAAAAACCAATATATTGCCAACTACCCTAGAATCTTAAGTAGTTTCTTTATATGGAGCAGAGAAAGCAATAAAGTGTGGTGTGATAGCGAGCAAGCTCAAGAGTGGGAAGAGCTGGATTTGGATCAGCTCCACCACATGCTGCTCTCATGATGGAATGACCCACTCTTATTCATCACAGTGTCTTCCCTGGAGAACCTGCAGAGATAACAGTCCTCATAGGCTGTTCTGAGGCTCTGTGACATGAGATCCACAAAGCACCTAGCATCATGTCCGGAAAGATTATCTAGCCGTGATAGTAGAAATCCACAAAGGAAAATTAATAGCATATAATTTGAACAGAACATTCTTATGCTTTTTTTTTTCTCAGACTATGAAAGCATTAGGGTTGCTTTCAGATTTTTATTTACATTATAATGACAGAATCCAAGAATATTGTTTAATGGGCAAAATGTATTTGTTTATATGTTTAGATTAATCATTAGAGTAAACCGGGCCAGAGGCAGCATTCAAAATCTATGATGCTAATTTATTTTTTAATGAACAAAAATATTTTACCCTCTCCTCTCATTTATTTCATTTCCCCCTTCCCTTCCTCTCTCCCTTCCTTCCTAATTCCCTTCCTTCCTTCCTATGTCAATGAATGTTTGTATAGTTGTGTGCCAATGATACCAGAGAAACTAGTATCACTTCTTGGGATTCTTAGTCTCATTAATAAAGAAATTTAAGAATGGACCAAGCAAAAACTCAAGGATAATTGTATTAGGATTAAAGCCAAAACTCCAGGGCATACACCTGTTGGTAGCTACCTAGAAGAAGAGACTAGAGATGAGAAAAAAATACACCAAAACGATACCTTTCAACTTAAGCTGTCATGAAGGTAAGGCACATGGTGGTGGGCAGGATCGTGGTGCTGAGAAACAGCCTTGACAGAAAGAGTAAGAAAGTACACAGTATCACACACAAAAACAAACAAACAAACAAACAAAAAACCCAAAATCCATGCTTGGATTTTTGTCAGAATCTGAAGCAAAGAGACAGAAATGGGGCAAAAGAAATAATCACAACATTCTGAGGCAGAACTCAGAAAGGTAGACAGATCCAGATGAACCCACTGACACTCACAAGACTGTGCTAGGAGGCTGATGTTCTGGGAATAAGAAATAGACTATCTCATGAAGGGCTAATTACTCTACTTACCTTTTAAACATAATTTAAGGAGACCCCGCCTTCCTAGGGATGATGGTTCTGCTGTCCTGAGGGGTATTCCCTAAGGTGAGTATCCAACCCAACTGCAAATTCTGATTGCTTTGAATTTTAAATCTCTACCCTGTCCAGACAAATAGCTTTCTCTATTGGGCCCCACAGAGCAGTGATCATGGCTACTGTAACACCACTGAAAAGTCATTTGTGATGTGAGACTGGCTTCATAACTAAGTCCTTCCAACCCCATTACCATGTTGGACATGAGCACCATAACCCCCTTTCATCATGAAATAATCAAGAACAAGAGTTGCTGTAGTGTAATTTACCTCTGTAAGCTATAGGCCTATGGAACCAGGATCCAAGATCCATGCAAATCCTAAATCTAAATCTGACCTACTCTCAAGTCAAAATATGGCAGAAGCTTGAGGAAACCACAGCCTTTCCTATGGCTGCAGGAAGGTCAGCCCAGGTAGCCTGGGCTTAACATTCAAATGCTAGTGATGCTGACATCCACAGCTGGCCATTTTGATCATAGAGACGAGGCCAGGTTTAACTAAGTGAGAAAGGGTGGGTTAGAAGAAGGATCTCAGATATTTGACAAGAAGCCTAGAAGCGGGCATGCCCTCCTGGCTTCTCACTTCACTTCAGTGCCTAAGCTTAAACTTCAGAGCTTTTATTGTAGATGAAACAATAGTGTCATTTAAAGATGGCCGACCCTGGGTAGAGCTGCATATTTTCAGATCAATTGTTCAGTAGAATGGAAAGTGTTTTTCTTTTTAAAATTATTATTATTATTATTATTATTATTATTATTATTATTATTATTATTATTGAGACATGGTCTCACTATGTAGCTCTGACTGACCTGGAACTTGCTATACACAGCAGGCTGAGTTAAAATTTAAGAAGATCCACTGGCTTCTGCCTCCTCAGTCCTGGAATTTAAAGTGTGCACTTCTTTACAGGCAGAGTCAAATCCCCCATCCTTGGCTTTCATAGTCCCCATTCTCTCCTCAAACTTTCTAACTTCTTTTGTCCACCAAAAAGTGTCACCAGCAAATGAGCACCCATCCCCAAAGGTAAGAGTTAGAGAGACTGAGCTTGGGAAAAGTCCCCCTTTCTAAGTGTCTTAAGATGGTAGCATTTGTGACCAGAACAGAGCTTTGCAGAGGCACTACTGGCTTCTGCAACTCAATCCACTGAAATGGAAGGTCAGCAACAGGCTTCAGAACTTCTTTTCATCCCTTCCTTTCTCTCTCCCAGCTGGGTTCTCAAGATATTCACTTTTCCCAGAAAGCATGCTATTTCTGTTTGATTGCCTATAAGCTAGTATTCCTTCTAGACTTTCAAAGACTTGGGGACACATCTTGTTTACTTTGGTTAGGGGGTATTTATTGGATATTTGTGAACAATATTGATAAGAAGGATCTAAAGGGAAGATTTTCAGAAAACCAATCTCTGGTTACATAGCCTGTCCATGAGGAGACAGGCAGTCCACTTTCTGTTTCCCTAAATATCAGAACATATCATTAATCGGGCCCAAGACAAACCCCTGCAAGTCACTGCAAATGGCTGCAATCAAAAGCATCCTATCTATCTTTTCTAATGCTTTAAGAAAAAAAAACATTATTTTTCATTTGGTTTTTAAATATTCTTGATGTCCAGTCTAAAAAAGGTACCTACACCTCTAACTTTTGGCATTCTATCTGTACAAATAAAGTTTTCTTGAAAAAAAAATCTTTCTCTCAAAGCAAAATATTCAAACTTTTGAATTTACTTTTTCCAAACATTGCCCATAACAGAGGGCCTTACTGTGCATTTCTGAGAGGTTCTGAAAAGAAGGGCACACATCACATCGTCACTGCATATGATGGAGCATTTCTTCAGGGAGCTCCTGACACATTCTCATAAGAAACCCCATGTCCTGGGTGTTTTACACTATATGACCTAAGGCATTCCTGGAAAGAACCTTATAGGATGCAGGTAGCCTCCATGAGACTTAGAGAAAGTAGAAGGTCCAGATAGGGCCTTATTTAACGATCTCCTTCAGTATGACTCTGATATTCATTCAACAAACATACAGCAAGCATTTCTTTAGAGAAAGGCCTGAGGTTTGGAGGTTCCTCTTTTGGGAGTCACAATCATGGGTGTAATTGTTAACTACAAATCACCTTTTCAAGTGGCTGCTACAGAATTAAGGCCTTGCCATCCCTGAAGAGACATCATGCTGTGCGATGAAGTGTTCATTAGTTGATTTGTGTAGAGTGCCTTGAAGACCAAGCACCAGAGTGCCTGGAAGCAGCATGGACTCCTCAGACTTCTTTGTCTTCCTTTCACCTAAAGGCAACTTGGCAGTGCCTGATGAGGGATCTCCAAGTTAGGCTGATTCACAGGTCCTCATCTGCAGTAAGTGGCTTCCCTAAATGGGGGTGGTTTCTTTTTCTTAGATAATGATAAAAACTTAATTCTCCTATGAATTAAGAGGACGTGTAGCAGGGTACTCCCTTAATGGATTCAGAGATATCTTTCACATAGAAGTGTTACATGCTAAAGCCTAGAGTGCTTATTGGTGAATTACATTAGAGGAGCTGAGGTCTGGTTGCTGGAGACATTGGAGTCCAGCTCCTGACAGTGAGATTCTAGATTGATAGAGAAAAGCCTCCACAGATTATTAAAGGATCCAAATTTACAGTAACTTAAATCTGGAAGCACTTCCTTGCAGCTACATCTGGAAGGCTAGGAATGGGGGTTACAAAATGGACTACCACCCTCCATAGAATAGATTTGGAGATGTCTCAAGAGACTTTGGAAAGAGTCACACATTACAAGGAGAGCTCGTTGAGTCCTCCCTGTGTGCTCACTGAGCTAATTTCTTATGCATACCATTTTGTTTAGGGACAGAGCTTTATTGTTTATGGGCCTTGGATAGGTGGTTGTGCTAGGTGGCTTGGATAGGGACAGCCTTGCTCAAGAAGGACAAGGACAAATGCCGTAGACTTCTGCAGAAGTTCTGTGTTAACATGTTCATGTTCTGTGTGTGTCTCTAAGTCTCCTCCTGATTCTTAGGAACGTCAGGGAAATTTTTTTTAGCATTAGCTTCTACTAACATGCTTCAAGAGCATCTAAAATCAGTATGGTAGTCCACCCTTATGCACAGTTTTGCTTTGTGTGGTTTCTGTTACCACTGTCCAAAAATAGTAAATGGTAAATTCCAGAAATAAATAACCCATGCGCTTTAAATTGCAGCGTTCCAAGTGGTGTGGTGAAATGTCTCACTATTTCACTCGGTCTTGCCTCCATATGAAGGTTCCTATGTCACACAAAACTTAAATAAACATGGGCTCAAGAAGAGGAGGAATCCATTCTATCCATTAAACTTGTGTTTTATAGTTGACTACTGTTTTTCTCCCAGAAAGCACTGTTACCCTTTCCACCATAGAAGTTATTCTATTTATGCCTTATATTCCAACAAGATTAAAAATATAAAAGGAGGAGGAGATTTAGACTCTGAGAGACTAGGTTTTAAATCTGAGCATCATCCTTTCCTGGTTGTGGGGCTTGAGAAGCCACATAACCCATTCATTTCAGTCTCACCACGGGGAGCAGAGGTACCAAAGATCTGGCCTTCACCCTGGAGTACTGTGGTCAGGCTTTAGTAAGTAATACGTGGAGAAACCCTTGGTACCATAGATGTCGATTGAATAAAAGTCACCTACTACTATATAGAGCCACCTGCAGTAAACTCCAGATCTCATCCTCTAGAATTTCTCTCTTTTCAACATCTAAACTCAGTCACCTGACATGCTCCTCTTGCCCCTGGCTGATAAGGGGTACACAGAGTACCCCTGAGCTGAATGGACCACCTTTATTATTGTAAAAAGGGAATACCTTTTCTTGACTATCATTAAGCTTATGGCTGGGTTTTCCCATAATGGAAAGATAAATAAAAGTATAAAGACATATTTAAGAATATTAAACAACACAAACTTAAGAAATGAAGCCCATATAACATGAAGACACGTCTTTGTGTTGAATCCAGTGGAAAAAAATGGATTGTTGTGGGCATGCATGACTCAAGAAGGGGAGTGTCCAATAGGAATAAACTGGGGGGTGGAGGGGATGGTGGCTCAGACCTTAGCAAGTGCTGTGTGTTCAGATTCTTCTCTGTGTCTCTACAAGTTCAGATATAAGTATGTCCTATTCTTCTATGTAAAGGGAAGGAAGGCACCTCTAGAACGAGGATTTTAATATCTACTTTACGGAAGTGTCAAAAGATTCCTTCTTGGCTTGCTTTGAAAAAGACAAACAGAAGAAAGTCAAAGAGGCTATTCTATTCTGTTATTTTCCTCTATGTCAGGGTTCCATGTTTCAGGGACTTGTGACCTTTGTCTGGGGACTCATTCTTGCTCTAAAAAACTAAGTTGTGTGTGGAAATATTCATGGCTCATCAAGACCTCAAAGGGTTTTCCTTTGATGTCTGCGACATGACATGTCCAGTGTCATATAGTCAGTTACATAACAGGGTCCAAAGATCAGGACCCCCAGCTTTCTTAAGTGACACTGGGTAGACAGACTTTCCTCCTTCCTGTTCTCTCTTGGGTCTCATGGCTTCACTCAGTCCTTATGGTCTATGTGAGCTGTAGTGGCTGAGCCTGTTCACTCTATGTATAACTCTGAATCGTGCTTTGAGTGTGGGTTTTAGCCCAGAGACCTCTAGGACTACATTTCCCTTACTTTGTGGAGGTTGGTTTTGGACTTTGCTTTCCTTGCTTTTTCTTAAGCCAGTGGCATGCTTCTAAAGGGACAGCATGCCAGCAGTAGCCTGGACTTCATACCTTTACATTTATTTTGCACTTAACTATGCTTTGAGGAATTGGAGAAAATGCCAATTCCTGCACTGCAACGCAACACACTGTGATGGATGCTTCTCCTGAGATCCCATGCACGTCCTATTGCCATGGAAAAACACTGGCATAGCACGAATTTTTTTCTATAAATTTCCCTGGAGACTGAATTGGATTTCTGTTGGTTGCTTTTACAGCAACCTTGTCTCATCAACTGGGAAAGCAGAGAAAGGGGAAGGCAAGGAGGGAGGAAATTGTATTTTTACCAAATGAGTCAGTCTTTAGGCCCACATGTTTTAAGAAAACAGCTACTGGTCCCAAGTCTGCTAATATATGAAAATAGCCTAGCCTTAAGATGATGATGGGAAAGCTGTGAACTTGGGGTTTCAGTAAAGAAAGCTATAGTCCCTGACTTGGGATCCCATCCTTCCTGGATATAGGTATATGCATCATTTATGTGTTGCTTCATGTTTCCCTTTGCTTATCCACATTCTACTCTGAGCTGGCTTCAGCAGTCTATATGACACAAGGTAGCCTGACTCATGTCTAGTGGTTGGAATGACATCACTGTGGTACATGTCAACTGTCACTGAGAAGCTAGCTCCAGTTGGTCTCCATAGGTGATGATTATGGAAACAGCCAAGGAGATTTTCCAAGGCTGTGCTTAATCACATTTCTGGTATCCTATGAGGCCAGAGCAAAGCACACATCTAAACTCGTATTCACAGGGCAGAAATAGATTCCTGGTCTTGATGGGCAGTGCCATAACATCACAATCTGAAGGAGCAGTATTTATTATCTCTCACTACAAGCCAAATAGTCTCAGGAGATGAAATGCCTCAAATTTAAAATAGGCAAGCCCTATATACCTATTATACCAATAATAACAAAATTGAACTCTTGTCCCAGTGTGGACCCAGGATGTCACCTTGGATCCTCTTTTTCTCTGGTATGCCATTTGCCTGATTCATCAACAAAAAGACCCTCAATACTACCTCTGCAATGGGTCTTCCACACAGCTCTTCTCTCAATACTTCAATCCTTTCTTCTTGGGCAAGACTGACCTTCTGTCTTCTTAGGAAAGTTTCTATGCCTGGTACTGGGTTATTATTGATTGGCATGTTGTATCAGTAGGAACATTACTGTCCAATTATAAGACAATTCCATTTTAATTCTTTTTATGTACTTATAGATTTTAGAAAGTTCCTTGACCAGTGGGTTTCGCTATGATTTTCTTTCAAAGGTCTTCAAGATTATTTATCTTCTTTATTTCTTCCTGTACCCTGAACTTCCATCCACCATTCTAACTCTTCCTGTTCCTGGATCCTTTTATTTCACCCTGCAAAAGAAAATTCAACTCCAAATATGTCCAGGATCTCAAAATGAGACCTGAAAACCTGAATCTGATAAAGGATAAAATAGGAGATGGATCTGAGCTCATTGGCACAGGAAAGAACTTTCCGAATAGGACTTCAATTAGTGCAGCTATTAAGACCAACAATTAAGAAACAGGACCTCGGCCCCTCCTCCAGTCTGAGGCCTGCGGGTAAGTGCACCCAGGAGCCCCCCAGACACATTCTGGGGGATCCATAGAACCCATAGCCAGCGCTAGCACGCCCCGTCCGCCGCTCGCCCCTCCTGCAGTCTGAGGCCTGCGGGTAAGTGCACCCAGGAACCCCCAGTCACATTCTGGGGGATCCATAGAACACATAGCCAGCGCTAGCACGCCCCTTCCGCCGCTCGCCCCTCCTCCAGTCTGAGGCCTGCGGAGGGGAAAAATAGAAAAGCGGTTAGAACCAACATTCTTAATAAAATGTCAGCCCTCTTTAAAAAAAAAAAACTATCTTGATACTAAAATTTGTTTTGAGAATTGTATATTGCAGAATGATCAGCCTTGGTGTATCTACTCAACAAGCAAGCTGGGGAGACCTGCTCAAACCTCTGAGGTCCGTGAATTCCATCTGGAGGCAGCGAAGACACAGCATCAGAGGAGTGTCAACTTGCTCTCCCCCCCCCACTCCTCTTCTAATATCTCAACGCCCATAATCAGCTTGAAGAAGCTAATGATGAGTCAGCGCCCCTATTCCCTGGGCATGGGGACTAAGGTGGGAAATGTTGGGCTGTCTCCCTAGGGAAAAGTAGTGGTTTTGTCGGAATAGAGAGGATTAGCTAGGGTTTATTGCATAGCCATAACCTATTAGTAGAAATCTGTATAATTAATATCAAGATGAAGATATAAATTCTTAAATGGCACCAATTTACTTTGTTTACAAATTTTAAGGTTTTCATTGGCATGAGCTTCTTAGTGATATAAGAGTGAGATGAATATTGTTACTCTCATAGGCATTGTACCAGTATAACACACTTAGGAATACAAAGCTTAGACCCAGTCCTTCTTTAACTTTTTTAACTATTTGAGATGGTCAGCCTGTGAGTTAAGGGACTATAGCAAATTCATGACTTGGAGTTTATTATAAGGGTGTTCTCTATGTTTTATTTAGAAATAGCTGAGTGGAGTTAACAGGCAACAGTCCAGATTACCTTACATGGATAGCTGGTTTTCAAAACATCAGAAATCCTTAGAATTGACATGACAAACATTTCAGTATTAATGTTCATTTTCATTAGAGACCTGTCTGCTCCGGACAGCTTCCTATGTTAAATTCTAAGAAGAAATTGAGCATCCTTGGAGTTACTCCAGTTGTGGTGAGACAGCCACTAGGCAAGAATTGCCACTTTCCTTCTACAGACAAATTACTGTCCAGAAAAGGACACACTTGCAGAATAGTCGACTGATTATATCTGCCTAGACAGAGTAATCAGCCCTTAATAATTCTGCAGCACTAAGGTCTGTCAGATGATCCTGGGTCAGAAGGCAGAAGAACAGATGCTCCAACGTTTTGAAGTAGAGCGAGTGTCCAGGTGTTCAGAGGTCTCTATAAATTGGCTAAGTTTTAGAAGCTATGCTTTGTGCTTCCCACAATTATAGTCAACTCAGTCATTCTGGATTTCTGATGGGGTTGAAAACTTATAGCTATTTACTTTGAGAGAAAGGATCTGAGTGTATGGTCATCAGCTGACATTCATCCTAAAGCCAAGGAAAAAGCCAGGTTCAGAACTAAGTGTTTTAGTTAGGATAGATGACAGAGGTGCTGGTTAGTTAACAAAAGGATGGACTGGGTATTAGGACTATCTTGTACCTCACTGGTACAAATAGGCATAATTATGCTCTAATTGTATTTTGAGAGAAAAGTTTCCTTTTAATAGGAAGGGTGATGTGTAGGAGGAGCTAAGGTGGGAGGAGTACTGAGAGGAAGAAAAGGAGTAAGAAGAGGAGAAGAAGAAGGAGAGGAGAAGCTAGGTGATGAAAGAGAGATAGAGGGGGGAGACAGGGAAGCAGATGTTCATGTATCTCCACCAGTCAAAGATAGTTGATGTATCTAGGTTGGGTAGTGGGTTACACCTCTGATTGAACAATACCAAACTTATAAAGCCTATGATTAACATTTCTTAAAAAAATGTATAAATGCAAAATGAAAAGGGGGCATGGGATAGGGGTTTTCTAAGGGGGGGGGAATGGGGAAACAGGATGGTATCTGAAGTGTAAATGAAAGATCTAATAAAAAAAAAAAAAAAAGAAACAGGACCTCATAAAAGTATAAAGCTTCTATATAGTACATCAAATTTTTCAACATTCCTAGCCATTGAGTAAATTAAAATTAAAACTATGGTGAGATTTTCTCTTACCATAGTCTGAATGGCTAAGATTAAAAAATGATGATGATGATGATGATGATGATGATGACGACAACAATGACAATGATGACAAATGTTGGAGTGGATGCAGAAAATGGAAAACACTTGTTAACTGCTGGTGAAAGTATAGACTAGAACAACTGCTGTGAAAATCAGTGTGGTAATTACTCAAAAAGCTAGATATATGTCTACCATATGATCCATCTATATCATTCAAAGGACTCTGAATCTTACTCTAGAGATACCTACTGGTCCATGTTCACTTCTGCTCTATTCCCAACAGCCAGGAAATGTAAACAGCCTGGATTTCTATCGACTGATGAATAGATAATGAAAAAAATGTAGTGTATTTACATAATGGAATATTATTCAACTGATAAGAAAACAAACCTTGCAGGTTAATGGGTAGGGCTAGAAACAGTCATTCTGAGTCAGATAACCCCAAGCCAGAAAGACAAATGTCAAATGTGTTCTCTAATTTGTGGATGTTAGCTTGGGGTCTTCAGAGATGTGTGCTTCGCTTGGAATACGCATAAAATTCGGAAATATAGCAAAGGGCCATGGCCATGGGATTAAGAGTTTTCAAAGGAGGGGACGAGGGGAGGCAGAACATAAGAGTGATTTTTTTTTTTTTTTTTAGAATGATGCTGACGTATAGCTCTCCACAATTGATGACTTCTGCCAGGGCTGTGGGGTGGGCACAACTCAGTTCTGTTTAAGGGGCAGGCCACTGAACGTTTGTTCATGCTCCAATGAGCATATGTAGATAACAGAAGTTGTACCTTTTTTGAGGGGGGGAGGTCATAAATGGGGAAGATGGATATGGAAAGACCTAGAAATGAGTGTGATTGTGGTACATGATGTGAAGTTCCCAAAGAATCAATAAAAAAATATGTTTAAAAAGAGTATTTTTACTGAGTGTACTTAATACTTTGTCTAAACTGGAAACTGGCTTGTTTCATTGCTCAAAGATCTTAAAACCTCACTCATACCCAGAGAGTAAGAGAACTCTGTAAAAAAAAAAAAAAATGAGATCAAAGACCTAAAAAGAAAGGAAGAAAGAAATATATAAAGGAAGAAAGAAAGAAAGAAAGAAAGAAAGAAAGAAAGAAAGAAAGAAAGAAAGAAAGTATCAACAGAGGCCCGTAATACACAGTGCCATGTCCCAATGTGAAGGCATGGTTTCTTAAGGTATCTCTTGCTATGGTGAAACACATGATCAAAACAATCTTGAGGAGGCAAGGGTTTATTTTGCCTTCGGCTTGTGATCCATTACCCAGGGAAGTCAAGATGAAAACTCAAGTGATAATTGATAACTGATGATAGGTGATAATTAATGCAGATGCCATGGACAAGTGTTTCTTACTCATAGCTTGTTCAGCCTGCTTTCTCATAGCACCCAAGACCACTAACCCAGAGATGGTAGCACACATAGCTGGGCCTTCCTATACCATCAATCCAGAAAATGGAAAATGTACCTCAGGCTTGCCCACAGGCCAGTGTGGTATAGAATCATTTTCACAGTTGCAGTTCTCTCTTTCCAAATAACTAGTGTCAAGTTGGTAATAAAAATACTAACCAGTATATATATGTTCCCCACAGAAAGAGCTTAGCAATTATCTCAAGGTTTTGTTTTGGTTTTTGGTTGTTATTGTTTGTTTT
Source organism: Arvicanthis niloticus (assembly GCF_011762505.2). Classification (NCBI taxonomy): domain Eukaryota; kingdom Metazoa; phylum Chordata; class Mammalia; order Rodentia; family Muridae; genus Arvicanthis; species Arvicanthis niloticus. The sequence goes on along the minus strand of NC_047664.1, from coordinate 48,607,697 downwards.
GTTTTGACCATATCCTGATTCCCTGAAGATGCCCATTGCCCAGTTGAAGGATGGCTGTTTTGACTGGTTTCAATTGAGCTAATCTACACGAAAGAAACCAAAGACAAAAGTGGTATTTTACCTCAATAAACAATGACATGCTGGCAAGATTATCCATAAGAAGTGGGGAAAGTAAAGATAAATTTGTGAGATGGTTTGTGTGAAAAATAAATCTTCATCAATTATAGTTAAGCACTCCAAAACGATTATACTGAAGCTATTAGCAAGCCAATGGCATGCAACATCATGTGACGTACAGCGTTCCCTGAAATTTTTATTTTATTTTAGCATCTATTTTATCGAGGCATAATTTACAGACAATAAATTATACTTAAATGTTTAGCTTAATTATTTTTGAGTAACTATACATAATTGTGAAATAATTATCCCAAGTAAGATATAGAATATTTTAATCCACCCTGAAATTTTCCTTATTTATATCCATTTGGAGTCAATTCTAATGGTACTCGAATCAATGACTTTTTTACTTTTGTCACCACAGATTGCTTTTGGTTTCTTTTGTTATGTATTTAAATATAATTATATCCTCTTGTTCTCTGTGTATAAGTATGTGCGGGGGGGGGGGGAAGAGGAGGGAGGAAGAGAAGGAAGGGGAAAGGAGGGGAAGAAGGAGAGGGGCAGAGAGAGAGAGAGAAAGAGAGAGAGAGAGAGAGAGAGAGAGAGAGAGAGAGAGAGAGGAAATACACCTGGATTCTTTGTTTAAATGCCAATAAAATTCATTCATGTTCTTTCTATTGATACGTTATGCCAATATTTTTTAATTCTAAAAGGTGTTTACTGGTATACTGCTATAATCTGCCATAGATTCTTTTTTTGAGACAAGTTCCTTTATATCCCAGGGTAGCCCTCACTTTCGTGTTAGAAATCTCTGTCAAAGGACTTGGGGAACTGGAGTAAAAATTAGCATATAAAAATCAATGAGCTACTTTTATTCTGGTCAACATAAGTAAACATAGAGTCTAAACATAGAGTCTGTCTATTATTGGGGGAAAACATGTGTTTCCTTGCTTCTCTCTTTCCATCTTTGTAGTACCACTTACATCTTATGCCTTTGCTATCACCGCTTTGGTGAGTTCTCTGCCTCTTTTGGAGTGAGTCAGGCCTTGGTGTCTTTGAGCTGTTTCCTAAGTTAGAAGGCAATGCTAAGCACAGTCCACAAAATCATCCTTGCTAATTTGTTCAACAACACATGAGCTAAGAATGACCTTGGTTTCTGATCCCCTTGCCTTGACCTCCCCAGTGTTGGAATTAAGGGTATAAGATACTACATTTGATTTTAATTGGCCATACATGATAAATTCAATATTTTATCAACAGACATTTGGGTCATCTCAAATTTTGAATAGGTATGAATATTGTTACTACAAACATCTCCCTACGAGGATTAATGGGCATTTGGATTTTTTTTCTCTTGTTAAAATATGCAGATTGAAAGAGCTGGATCAATAGCAGGTTAATTTTTAGCTTGGAAGCAGTTGTTGCATTTTTGTTGACAGGAGAAAAGTAAGGTTGTTTTAGCTGCTGAGGTAGTTTGGATTTAGAATGTCTCTAAAGGACCATATGTTAGAGAGCTACCTCCCAGCTTGGCAAAACTGAAAGGAAGGCCTAGTGTGAGGGTCTGGTCACTGAGCCTCACGCACCTGAAAGAAAATGTGGGACGCCATTTTTCTCTTCTCTCTCCCCTGCCCTTTATGGCCATGAATGGAGCAGTTTAATCATCCACGTTTCTTCCATGATGTCCATCCTTGCCACAGACCCCAAAACAGCAGAGCCAAGCAAATAGAGATGAGAACCTCTAGAATGGGGAGCCACAGTAAACATTCTCTCTTTATAATTTGAGCATCTCGGGTATTTGTCATAGTGACTGAAAGGACAAGCTACGTCTGTTCTCCTCTCACTTTCATCTTCCTTCTCTTATGTTACAAACTGTGGTTTGAATGAAAGATGACCCCCATAGGCTCAGTTACGTCCTGAGGTATGTCCTTAGGTATGATGTGTCCCCAGTTCATGGCGCTCTTTAGGAGGGTTACGAGGAGAAGCACACATGCTGGACGAGGTATGTTACTGGAGGCAGGCTTTCAGAGGTCACTCACTATTTGCTTTCTCTTCTTTGTTCATAAATGAAGATGCGATCTCTCAGCTTCTGCTCCAAGCGCTTGCCGCCTTTCACACCATCATGGACTCCTGATGCTAAGCTGTAAGCCAAGATGAAGTCATTCTTCTCTAAGTGGCTTTTGGTCATGGTGTTTTATCATAGCAACAGAAAGGTAGCCAACACACAACAAATCTGTATAATTTTAGTTGCATTTACATGTCAACATCTCATTAAGTCTTCAAATATCATGTATGCACTTCCTAATTAGCGACATTTCAAACATCTACCAGTCAGTCTTGCTTTCTTTTTAATGGTGTGTTTACATCCTCTGTCCATTACATTCTTTTTCATAACTGCACACGTGTATTTTGAATTTAAATTTCCGTATTTAAATGTGCCAGCATAGATGTAGGTAGAGTTAGTTTTTGACATTCCTAACTGTATCTCCGTGATATTTTTAATTTTTAAATTGTACTTTTATTGTTTCTTTAAAATATTTGTACGTTGATTAAATTTAATTTTTTTGATGTTTCCAAATTTCCAAGTCCTTCCCAGGAAATCAAAATCTTTGTTCATAATAGCTCAGCAAGATTTTCTTCCAAGTTTATATTAGCCTTTGTGTTTAGATCTATGCTCCATCTCAGTTTTGGATATAGCATGAGGAATGGTCTAGGCATTCATTTTCTTAGATAGGTATCTACTAGTTTTATTATAATCAATTGAATAGATGTTTTCTCTTGAGATACCTTATGCCGTAGATGAAATATACCTAATGATTAGTTATTAACTTTATAACCTGAGGTATTCCTAAATTCATTCATTTCTTCTTATAACTGTTTTTTTTTAAAAGGGGTATATTAGCCAGGGTTCTTAAAAAGAAACAAAACTAATAGAATGAACATACATATTAAAAGAGATTTATTACATGAACTTACAGGATGTTGTTGGAGTAGTCTGACAGTGGCTGTCTCATGTCACAAGGTTGAGAATCTAGTAGTTGTTAAGCCCACAAAGCTGGATGTCTCTAAAGTTCCAACCTGGTGTTGAAGAAACCTCCAAGAGTTGTTGCTCTTTAGTCTGTGCTACACTGGAGTCTTGAAGAAGTTGGCTTTAATGCAGGCCACAGCAAAGGGAGAGACAAAAGGCAAACAGCAAAACTTCTTTCTCTCGTGTCTTTTTATGTTGACTGCCACCAAAAGGTGTGGCCCAGATTTAGAAAATCCCTCAAAGGCATGCCCAGCAGCTTGAATTTTAATTGATTCCATATGTAATCAAGTTGATGACCAAGATTAGCTATCGCAAGAGATCAATTTGATTTTCTGCACAACAATTGTACCGCTTGTAAATAGGAGACTTTTCCTCTTAATGTCCCATAATCATATGTTTTCCTCTTCTTGAGTTGCTGAATTGGCTAAAGCCTTTGAGTACAAGGCTGGATAGATGTAATAAGAGGGAATAACTTAGCTTTGCCTCTGATCTCCTGGTGAAGTAGTTTAATATTTCATTACTAAGTATGATGTTAGCTCTAGATACTATGCAGCTTCAATCAGACAGAGGACATCTTCTGATTCTAGTTTCCCAAGAGTTATATTATATATGAATATTGAATTTTATACATTTGTTGATTTGACCATATAACTTTTCTTTATCTTGTGACTTTGGTAGATTTCTTATATTGACTTTCAAATGCTAAAAAATTATCCTAAGTTGAGCTATACCCCACTGAGGTATGATGCATTATCATTTTAATATACTTGTGTACTGCATTTTCTAATATTTTCTAGGAGTGTTCATCTCTGTTTGCATGAGGGATGTTAGTGTATGTGCGTCCTCTTCCTTATAAAGTCTTTGTTGTTTCATGTCTGTGTAATGCTGTTATCATGACAAAAGAAGAGAAGGGGCCCTTGCTTTCTTTGTGCTTGAAAGGGTTTGTGTAGCAAGGATATTTATTCTCTAAAACACAGTACTTTATCTTATTTGATGGAATTTGCCTGGCCTTGGATATTTCCATATGGAAAATGTTATTCAGAATAATTCAGCTACTTAGAAGAAATAAATCTATTCAGATATTTTGACTACATGTTGTTGTCTTTGTTAAGTTGTAATTTTATAGCACTCATCAATTTTAGATATTTTGCTGCATTTTATTGACATGATGATGTTAAAATATTTCCTTATAAGCTTTCGATGTGTGGAGAGCCTACAGTGATTATTTCATAATAGATGGCAACACACAGGTTTTTTTTCTTTTAGCCAATCAGTTCATTGACAGTTCTTTTTACTATTACTTATTTTTTCTTTGTTAAATTAAAATTTTATGTAATTTAAAAGTTTGGTTACATTTTCCCTCCCCATCTCCCCCTAGATTCTTCCTACTTCCCAACTTTTTTCTCTCTCTCTTTATGAAATAAACTCTATAAAAACACAAAATAAAAGTCAAAGTAACAAAAAAGAAAAAATGAAACAAAGCAAAACTCAAGACTTTCAGAGATAAGTTTTAATTAACCATTTATTACTCTGAATAGCATATATTTATTATTATAAATATATAATTATATAATAATTATAAATGTATTTTATTTATTATTATAGCATATTTATTCATTTTTATAATGATTTTTAAAATTTCCATGGCATTTAATTTGGTCCAGATTTTTGAATGCTTTAACTTTAAAAAATGAATAACTATTCTTCTCTTCCTTATGTAGTAATTTCTGATATAATTTCATTGAAATTATAATTTTGACACATTATATTCTATTTTCATAAATATCAATTTCACTTTCAGTTTATTTGTTGACTCTTGGATGCTTTTGAAATTTATTATTTAATTACAAAAAATAAGTTACCTTTTCTCATTGTCTTATCGGTATTAATTTCTGGTATGTAATTCAATTAGTTACCACTGTAGCTAGAAACACAAACTCCATGTATCTATGAATGTTTTTGTTTGTATGTATATATGTATGTATTGTTTATTTACTTATTATAATAAGGTTTGATCCCAGAGTCATGACCTTGTGAACCACATGCTCTGACATGAGCTACACCCAGCATCCTTTTCTAGGGTTTATAATTATTATGTACAGAAAGTTTTCCAACTAAACTTTTCCATTTGTTCTTCTTAATAATTGCTGTGCAAGAAATTCTAGCAGCAGTATTTAGTACCTCACATGTTGACCATCTCACAGTTTCTGTGTTCCAGGACACATGGCTTGCCTGTGTCCTCGGCTCAGGGATGTGCATTCTGTAACTGGGGTGTTGCCTGGTGAGCCTTTCTTTCTGGAGTTTAGGAATCTCTTCCAAGTTCATGCAGCTGTTGGTAGAGCTCAGTTCCTGAAGGCTGTAGAAATGAGGTCTCATTCTTTTCTTTTATACTGTCTTCGTGTTAATTTTTTTATTGGTGAGCCAAAGCACCTGACAAAAGCAGCTTAATGCACACTTCCAGGGCAAAGTTTATTAAGGCAGGACTAGAAGGGCAGCTTGAAGTGGTCACATTGTATCTATAGACAGAAATCAAGAGCTGGATGACAGTTGATGCTAAGCTCACATTTTCTTTTCAGCCCAGAACGGTATCCCATGAGATGCTAACAGCCACTGTTAGGGTGCGTCTTTCCGTATCAGTTAACCTGTTCTAGATAATACCTCCCAGGTATGCTCAGAAACTTGTCTCCTACATGATTCCAGATCCCACCAAATTGACAATCAATATTCACCAGCACAGTCTCTAACGAGAATTTCTAACACTGTGTTGGATAAGAACAGTTCAGACCAACATCCTTGTCTTAAGAGGAAAAACGTTTCATCTTTCACCATTAAGAAAAATTTCTTTGCGATGTCCTTTTTCAGATAGGGAGTTCTTCACTATTCCTACATTTATGAGGGCTACAATGAATGAATTTCAGATTTTTGTCTCAAATATTTTCTGTATCAATTGATAGAATTGTGTGAATTTTTTATCCTGTTAACTTGACATATAACAATAAATATTTTTCAGTCAATCTTATATAACCAGAATAAAAAAACTCATTGTCATAGTATACAATTATTTTTATACACATTGGCTGCTTAGTTCTATTTTCTATTACTTTGTTAGGTCTTTCCATCTTTCTCTTAGGCATCAAACACAGTATCTCATGAATGCTAGTCAAGGCTCTACCACGGACTTATAACCCTGCTTTTATTGTTGCTAGTTTTTTGTTGTTCTGGTGTGTGTGTGGGGGGGGGGTGTTTATAACAATGAAAAGTGGTCTGCATAATTTAACATAATACAGCTTTTGTTTGGTTCCGAAAGTACTAACTTTGTAAAAAAAAAAATCATTTAAATTTTATTTTTTTCCATAGTTAAAGGGAATGTGGTTCCTCCTCTAAACATTTGGAGGGCTCTACAGGGAGACTATTTGAACATTCAAGTGGCTTTCATACTGCACATTCAAATCCCTTATGTATTATGAGGGTTGTTGTCTATTTAATGCTATTTCACGGGGCTTGGGTGTTTTTGTGGAATTTGATATAAGTTGTACGATGTTCAGATATACAATTTTTAATGATTTTCTGTAATTATTTTTATAAAATCTATAATAATATAAAATGATATAAAATCTGTAATAACTATTATTTTATTTCTGATTGATAATTATTCATCTTTTCCTTTGTAAATCAGCTGAATATTTTGTTAATTTTATAGATCTGTTCAAAGAATAATTTATTTGCTTTATTTATTTATCTTCTTCATTATTTCTGGTTTAGTTTGCTTTTGACTAAGTCTCATGATTCTGTAATGTTCACATACATAGATGATGCTCAAGTAACTCATAACAGTTCTAAATTTTTGATCCTCCTGTCTCCAGCTTCCAAATACTGAGACTATTGGTGTACATCAGTAACAATCTTAGTTCATGCACTGTTGGATATTAAATACAGAACTTGTTCATGCTGGGCAAGTACCATCCCAGCTGAGCTACATCTCCAGCTACTAAGTGCAATGGTTTCTGCTCTTATTTCCATTCATTCTTTTATTTAATACTGTAGTCTCTCTTTTGGCATAGCTTCAGCTGTGTCCCAAACACTTCTGCCTGCTAGATTTTCATTTTCCTTCAGCCTCATATTGTTTAATGCCTCCACTGAGACTTCTTTGCTTCGTGGATTATTAGAAGTGTGTTGTTAGGGTGAGCTTTTTTTTTTTTTTTTTTTTTAACATTTATTCCTGTTATTGGTTTCTAGTTTAAATATATGGGTGTTGGAGAATACACTCTACATAATTTCACTTTTCTTTGTTTAGTATAACTACATTTTTCTAGTCTGGTGATCAAATTCAGGTCCCTGGACAGTTGAAATTACCAAATGGCAGACGGAGTGATCCATTTTGGTATTTGTTCACTGCTCACTTGGTTGTTCTGCTGTTGCATGGTGAAATGTCTTTTGAGTATTGATTAGGCCCCATTGTCTGCGCTTGTTGTGCAGTCTTTCTGGAGATTTGCTGATTTTCTGATTAGTTGACAGCTAGATAGCTGTTGAAATCTTCAGCTATGGCAGTGAACTTGTCCATTTTAAAACAGTCTCCTTTGCCTTTCTAGATCAACAGTTCTCAACCTTCCTGGGCTGCAACTCATGTAGTGACCCCCAACTACAAAATTATTTTCATTGCTACTTCATACCTATAATTTTGCTACTGTTGAATTGTAATATAAATATTTGTGTTTTCTGGTCATTTTAGGACACCTGTGAAAGGTTCATTCAACCATCAAAGGGTTGTTATTGATAGGTTCAGAACATCTATTCTAGATCATAGCTGCTCACATAATGATCCATGCATCATTTTTTTATATTTTAATGCATGTTATTAGAAAAGAATGTGTTGATTCATTAGTATATGAATAGTTATGCCTTGAGAATACATATTTCTTATGGAAATATGACCCAAGAGTTTGGGGAAATTTACCCCAAATAAAAAATATTTGCAGTGACAATACTAAAGGAGCTTTGTAAAGAATGTTAAAAAAAATTGCGTTTTGCCTTGATCTTGTATAGGATATCATTTTGGAAAAGATTAGTAACATAAGTTACTCTTGCTTGCTGAATAGAAACCCAGAGTTGGGATTCCCCTTAAAAAACTGGTGTCTCTCATATTCTATGTAAGTTTGTACTGCTGTGGGCCATGTATGACTTTATTTATGGCATATGAAAATTTTAGCTCCCTTCATTATAAAGAATTTCATCACTAGGTAACTTTTACTACCTTTACTACCAAAATTCTTGACCCATTCTGGGAATCATTTCTATGCATAAAGTCCCCATGCATAAAAGGTCTTGGTCTCTTAAATTGTCCTTCTTAACTTAAGGATGACTTTCCTTCACCCATCTTACTCTCCCACTCATGTGGATACATCTAGACATTGTCACAGACTGTCAAGCACCTGTGTCTGTCTATCTTCTGTATTTCTGTCTTTCAAATGACCTGTACAGTTATCTGTGAGGTAGAGAACCTTCTAGCAGAGAAAACCTTGTTTGTCTGTTGCTCTGACTGTATTTCTACTCCCACACATGATATTCTGAATGTTGATTCTGGCTATTTGCAAAGCAGACCAAGCACTAAGGAAAAACTGACAACTTTGCAGAAAGATGTTTTCAGGTCCTGAAAGAAAGCTTTTCTGGTTATTCCTTGAAGTTATAAAATCGATTAGTTTAAATAACTATTTTATTATTTCTCATGATTCATGTGGGTTGGAAATGCAGAGTTCTTTGACAGATAGTTCTTGTCCAGGGGATCTCATGAATTTGCAATTAGGCTTAGAAATACCTGGAAGAGTGGGAGCTGGCCAGACATCTCTTTGGTAATGTGGTCTCTGAAATTCTCTATGTGGTACCCATGGGGAAATAGCTTTGGGCTTCCTTCCAGCATGCCAGTATCAGGGCATTTGTACTACTTCTATGGTAGCTGAAGGCTTCAAGAGTAAAGGTTTCTGGAATGGATGCTCTGGTAAGAAAGAAGCTAAACTACCTTTTATAACTCAGGCTTTAAGTTGTTATTTATTCATCAGTAAATCAATCAATCAATCAATCAATTTTTTAAAAAGGTTTTGAAGAGGAATATATATGCATACATATGTGTATGCATATATATATATATAAAATCAAATGTATATCTCATAATATATATCAAATATATATCATATCAAATTGAGTGTGTGTGTGTGTGTGTGTGTGTGTGTGTGTGTTTTATTTGGGATAGTACTACAATTCTAGATAAGTATATGGAAAAACAGATATTATAATGATCTTTGGAAAGTGGGGCCAGTGGGTTTGAACAGTAGGTGAAGGGGGAGAGTAAGGGGATTGAGGAAGGCTCTGGGAAAACTTTGGATAAGAGGTAAGAAGACTCCTTCTGGTGTTTGGTAGAGAGATAAAAAGTATCCTGTACCCTCAGTCTCACCAAACCATCCTCTTCTCAGATAGGGTTCCCTGGTCCCCACGAGTCTCTGCAAAGTTACCTCTTGATGACTCACCACCACACCCAGGTTGATTATTGTGCTATCTGCATCCATCACCAGTCTGAAATAATTCTTTGAGACTTCCTTCCTCTATGTAGCCTCTCTCCTTGGTGTAAAAGCAATGCAAGCAAAACAGTATCATTTTTCTTTAGTATCCGCTAACCAATGAAACAACACAAAGCTCCCAATCAATGTGCAGAAAAGGTTTACGAGTTATTAAAAGAATTGCTTTTTGGGATCCTTGAACTAAAATCCATGCACATGCTCCCAGTTCCAGGTCTCAGGGATACCTCAAACAGTCTACAGCTTTCATTGGATTCTCATGACTATGCAATCCACAGGGCTCACAATATCAGTGTCACTTGGTGGCAGAACATAAACTGAGATCGCACAGAAATATATGCAGGGAAATTCCAAGAAAATGAATAACATATAGTATCTTCCTAGGGATGATAGTGGGTATGTGCACTTAAACAATTCATCAAACTCAGTCGATGCATTTTCAAATTAAAAATGTATTTACTAAAATTGGAAAAAATACAGCGAACTTGCTTCATTGAAGTCTTTTCAAGATAAAACATAAAAAATGCTTCCATTATCAATGAATTATCACTTATTAATATTTATTGCTGTGAAGAGACACCATAATCATGACAACTCTTACAAAGAAAACATTTTATTTGGGCTGGTTTATTCCATTATTGTCATGGCAGGAAACATAGTGCTTGAGAAGCTGAGAGTTCTACATCTTAATCCACAGACAGCAAAAGGAGACTGTGCTTGAGCATACATCAGACCACAACACCTGCCTACACAGTGACACACTTCCTTCAACAAAGCCACACCTCCTAATTGTACCACTAACAATGGGCTTACAGAGCCAATTACATTTAAACTACCACAGGAATATATAAAGTCACTAAGCTCTGAATTTCTTCAAATTCCTTTCTTATTGCCTCTTTACTTTGTCCCTCTTCAAACTTCCCCTCACTTCTTCAATATTTTCTGTATGTATGTGAAAGAAGCCAGTTTAGTATTTCTAAAATACTTTCGAACACAAAGAAAACTAAACATTTTTTTTCTCTAAAAGTATACCTGTGACAAGAAGTTATCAATAAAAGTCCATGAGGTCTGAGTAGGTGATAGGTGATTCATTATTTTTAAATCAGTAAGGTGTTAGAGCTTGTGTCACTATTGGTAAGGCTATAACAAAGCACCTGAAGCTAGATTTGTTATAAAGAAAAAAATACTTCTCACACTTCTGGAGCCTTCTGAAGTCAATGATAAAAGTACTAGAAGAGGCAGGCAATGGCTACTGAAGACTTGTCAGTTCTGTGGCACTTTCCTATTGTTTCTCACATGGTAGAAGGGGTAAAAGTATGAAAGAGACAGCCAGCACCCTGAAGCCTCTATCACAGAACAATAAATTTTTTCATGAGGATTTGATAAATTCCTAAAAGGTCCTATCTGCTAAACTTCATTTGTTAATAATGTTGCACTGGGGATTAACATTCATCCTGAATTTTGAAAGACGGTAAGTACTCAAGCCTAGTACAGCTTTATAGGACAGATCTGCATAAGAGAGAAACAGAAAACCTGATTAGGGTTGGGCATTCCTAAGCCAAAACTAAAAAATGCAGGACACACCAAAATTGGAAACACTTTGAAGTATGAACATAATAATGAATGAAAAATTCCACTTCTGACCTCATGGACAGACTATCAAAATTCAGAGGTGGTGACAATTTATCTCAACTTGCCTTCAGAATTAGTTTATAATACATAGCCAAATACCAATATATTTTGTGTTTAGTTTTAGTCTTGGGTACCATACCTGATATTATGTACATACAAATATTCCTGCAAAAATCAGAAATCCAGAGAGCCCCACCTTTTTTTTTTTCTCACAAAGATTCAGAGAGTTCTTATATCTTATTTTCAATGTCCTCCATTCTCTATTGTGACTCTATCCTAACTCTGTTCACTATAGTCATGTTGATGTTCTAGGTCTTACAATGGATTTTCAACCTGTAGACACTGCTGCTCCTTTTCAAACAAGGTTTTTCCAGGGCTTCTCTCTGGAAGAAAATTGTAGACATATATGGAAACTCAAGATTGCAAAAGCATATATTCTGGTTCTTGGAAATCCAAAGAATTTTTGTTGTGTGATAAAGACTCTTCATAACATAAATGATAAAAAGAATTCCCCCAATTTCTGAGTTGGGTCTGGAGATTCATTCACACGTGCATGTAAGTAGGGGGGATATTTAGAAAATGGCACCTAGTCTGGTTTGTTCTGGGGAAGCCACCATGAGGGATGGCTCTGCCAATCCACCATGCTGCATCCACAGAGCTTGGCTGAACCCCAGACAATATCTGCCACCCTCATAGTACCCAGTAGAAATGAGACTCTTAAAGCTTAATGATTATCTAAAAGATTTATATATTTAGAAATGTTCAATCAACAAGATGCCCACACAATTAGAGTTGTTACCCAATATCTAACCTTTTGATAGAAGTTGCTATCCAGGACAGCTTTCGACCCATCCGTGGTGCTCCATGGCTGATAACCTCCTTCTACTCCTGCCCTTCCTCTCTTTCTCCCCTCCCCTTCCTCTTTTTCTCCCCTCTCCTTCCTCTCTTCTTCTCCCAGCTCTACCTCCTCTTCTATTGCCTAATTACTGAGCTCCATTGCTAATACAATGTAGCAGAATAAGTATCCTGCTACATATGTATGCATTTATTTTATGTATATTTGTAAATTTCATCCTATAGATATCAGATAACCTTGAAAGTTCATTTTGGGATAAGCAGAGACACTTGCTAGTGAAAATCTTCTAATCTAGTAAGAAAAAAGAACCTAAACATAATGGTTGGATATGTGAATGTTAGGATAACAGTCTGTACCTTGTGTATAAAAATGTGATAGCACAAAACCACTTATAACTGAAGAAGCCAGAGCAACCTTTAGTTTGGATTTTAATTATTTGATTAATATTTTATGTTACTCCTCTATTTTTTGTCTACATATCTTTGCAGATATTTATAATCCATACTCATTCAGGTCCTCAATGCAATATGTATTCTCTTGGTTGGTTCTCTAATTTAAAACAATGAAAAGAGGGTAAGAGTTTCTCTGTTGTCCAGAAGAGAAACTTGAGGCTGGCAAAGGTGAGAATATCTCAGACTGCATTGCAAGTACAGACATTCTTTCTTCTTTTCATCCTCTCTTCCTTCTTTCCTGCCTTTCTATCTTTTTTTCCTCCAGGTCCTTTCCACCATTTCATATCATACATTGAAAGACTAAAACAATAGTTATTTGTAACTTGAAATGTGGATAAAGACATCTCAACTTCTACCTCTGTATGAGGGAGTCTGGGCAAAAGCCTGGGTTTCTCACTGTGTTCTTAGGTACCAGCCCAGGGCTGGTCCAGTTTTCATCTTGTTTCTCCATCTTCCATTCCCTACTGTAAAGCCAATCTTCTCTAACTCTGTTCAATACAACTGCCATGTTATGGTTCCAGGTCTAATAAAATCTTTTTAGGTTCACTAAATACTTTTGTTTCCCTATGTTTGAGAAATGAGGGTTCTGTAGTATAATCTCTAATACTATGCAGGTATTAATAAAAAAAAAGATAAAGTTATGCTTCCTCTGAAAGCTTGATGTTAACATGATGATAACCACACTAAAGATGATGAACACTTTCCCAGGATGGATAATGATTCTCAGGCCATGGACCAGTGCTGTGACTTCCATGAAAAGAAGCAGAAGAGAAGACTTGTGAGACAGCAGAAAAGAACCCCCAAGATTGAACTGAACTGTGCTATTCTCAAAATAATCAGAAAAGTTCACATTTGTCTCTTGCCATTCACATTGGCAGGAAGATGAGCTTACTGTGTAATGTCTGTACTGGAATAAACCAGGTAAACATTGATATCAGGAAAAACTTATTTTATTCCAATCCATGCTTGTTCTGCACTGTGTTGGCCAGTTTTATGTCATTTTGACACAAGCTCGAGTCCTTTTAGGAGAGAAAAGCTCAATTGAGAAGACGGCCCCACTAGATTGGTCTATGACCAAGCCTTCCTGCAGTATGATACATTTTCTTGGCTGACGATTCATGTGGGAGGGCCTAGCTCAATATGTGTAGTACTACGCATGTGCTGGTGATCCTGGGTACTAGAAGGAAGCAGGCTGAGACAGCCATTGGGAACAAGCCCATTAGCAGCACTCCTCCATGGCCTCTACATGCAGGTTCCTGCCTTGATTTACCTGGATGATGGACAAAAATCTGCTAGGTGAACAAGTCTCTGCCACCCAGCAAGTTTCTTTTGGCCATGATGTTTAATCATGGCAATAGCTACCCTAACTAAGATACATAGCTTTTTAAATTTTGGCTCCTTTAGAAGTTGGTTTATAGCAAGAGAGGGCCTTGCCATGTTCAACAGATATCTGACCCAATAGACACAAGTATCAGGATATATTAGTTTACATCCCAGTATAAACTAATATATCAATGTTGGAGAATAATCTCAGAGGAAATAAACCTCTTACTGATCTGAAGCCTTATGTAACACCACATGGTAACACTTTATGTAACACCACTATTCTCAGGCAGCGTGGGGATAGCAACCTGATGTTGGAATTCTCTAGAATATGAGCCCCATTATTGAAGGAGATAAATGTTAACCTAGCTATATTGTTTACCAACATCTGTTTGCTTACAGTGTCTTCTTGGATTATTTTATGTGATTTTGTCCCTGGAATATGAGAAACTGCTCTGGTCTTTAGTAGGAGTCTTAGATGCAGCTTATGAATGAATGTCAACACAGACTTGTCCTAATTCTTCTCTGTAAGAATTAATCTAAAGGAGAAAAGCAAAAAAGATTGTACACCTGGCATGGATTGACCTGGTTATACGATATGGATGCCCTTCTTCTCCTGTCTCAAATAACCAAACAGTGACCTCTCACTCAGGGGACTAAATTATTTTGAATAGTTAAGGGGTCTCAATTAAAGTCCGTGACAATTGCTAAACAAATGTCTTTTTAAAAATGGCTGGCATGGAACAGTTATCTACCAACAATTTATTGACTGACAAATGCTTATGTCTTAACTATTTCTTCATTGAAATTGTACCATACTTACAAATCAGAGCCACACAAGCTCCAACCTTCTGACTTGTTCATTCCTGTTTGCAGACTATACTATTCTTTAAATCCCACATTGTATGTTTGCTTCTGTGTTGCCAGGCCTCTGTCAGTTATTCCAATGGTCATATGTCTGTTAATCATTCATTAAGTTTTTCCAAGTAACATCTATGGTATGTTTTTTGTGTGCCTCTCAATATTTGATATACAGCCTCTTCACAAAATTGGCACACAATAAATTTTTCTGCCTGTGACACCGATGAATTGAAAACAAATGCCTTTTTTTTTTTTGAGATTCTCTGTTTCTACCTGAACTGAGGTACTTACACAGATAATTAAAACAAACAAACAAAGAAAGGAAGATAGAAAGGAAGAAAGGAAGGAAGGAAGGAAGGAAGGAAGGAAGGAAGGAAGGAAGAAAGAAAGAAAGTAAGAAAGTACTTACACAGATAATTAAAACAAACAAAGAAAGAAAGGAAGATAGAAAGAAAGAAAGGAAGGAAGGAAGGAAGAAAGAAAGAAAGAAAGAAAGAAAGAAAGAAAGAAAGAAAGAAAGAAAGAACCTAGCTGTTTTCATTTGCAGTGGTCCAATTCTCTTCTTGATATTTTAACTTCTTTTTTTCTCAACTGATATAGAGAAAGCTAGAGCTCAGAACCATCCTAGAGGGCCAGAGTTAAAAAAAAATAAGTCTAGTCTAGCATCTGCTTTGAGAGAAAGAATAGAGGTGTCATTTTTATCTTTAGAGAAATGATCACCCCAGTTACTGCATTTTTGTAAGTGGTAGGTAGATGCCTATTAAGATAATGATGGTGAAGCTGAATGAGATAGTTGAGTGAGGTCAAGAGTCGACAGTGGGAGACAGAACTTAGTGTTTGGTATTAAGATAAAAGATGTTGTTCACTCAAATCCTCCCCATTTATCACTTACTGGGAAGTATTTTCTCCTGGTCCTTGTTAGGAAAACGATGAGTACTGAACATGCAGTACAATCTGAGAGATAATGAAAGAAGCTGGCATCCCCAAAGGAGGGACCATTTCAGACCCATGCAAATCTGAAGAACAGAAATTGAAAGTGGAGGTCATTGAGAACTTGTATTCTGTGAAGGTGGGCTGCTTGTATAGGAAGTATCCAGAGCCCGAGAGAGACTTAGGCCTTAGCCCATATAGATACTCAACAAGAAAGCTTTTCTTTCATTTTTGTAGTAAGCTATCATCTAAAGCATTTATATAACCTTAATAACATTCCTGGACATCATGGTTTCATTGCACTACATATACTACTATACTAAATTTAAGATAACTATAGACTTGGTTAAAGTTACACAGAGAAATAGAGGCTGATTTCTATGGAGAACAACACTATAAAACCCTTCTTTAATGAACTAATCTTAGTATCAATTCTTTGCTGCAATTAAAAATAAAAGTTACTGCAGAAAACAGAGCAGAAGTAGAATCTTGTCCATTACCATTAATTGTTGTGAACCATTATAGGAGTTATCTTTGCAGAGCATGTATATATGCACATGTCTGTGTGAATGGAGAGGCAAGAGACTGTTTGTGGGTGTTTGATTCAATAGTTTTCTGCCAGGATCTCAC
Source organism: Arvicanthis niloticus (assembly GCF_011762505.2). Taxonomy (NCBI): domain Eukaryota; kingdom Metazoa; phylum Chordata; class Mammalia; order Rodentia; family Muridae; genus Arvicanthis; species Arvicanthis niloticus. The sequence continues at coordinate 48,591,305 of NC_047664.1, read as the reverse complement.
TACTTTAGTCACCCTTACTGGCCAGCAAATCCCAGGAATTCTCCTGTCTCTGACTCCCAGGCTGGAATTACAGGAATATGTACTAATCCACTCAATTTTTTTTCTTTTTTCCCAATCTGCTTTTATACCATTTTAATTACATGCAAGTATTAAGGGTCAGTTCTGGGTTGAGGAACTAGCAATACAATAGATGCAAATATCCAAGGAACAAGCAAGGCAATAAACAAAGTCCTGTGATCACTCCCATGATCACTGTCTCTAAAAACTTTACAAGATGACCAAAATATCTGAGCCTGTTTCCCTGTTCTAGCCCAAAGTCATTTTCATTCCTGTAGCCTACTTCTTTGTGCTAGCCTAAGATTTAGATTCCAGCCTGAAATTACTTCTTTGTTCTAGCCTAATGTCAGATTCCTGCCTGAAGCCCATTTCCTTGTCCTTGGTTAATGTCAGATTCCTGGCAAGCAGCCCCAAATGCTCTCCACATCTCCCCCTTTTTTATTTCATAAACAAGATTGAGTCTGTCTTAGGTTGTTCTGATAAGAATGCCTTCCTTACCCATCATGGAATATGCATTATCAAAAGCAATGCACCTCTGTCTTAGTTTGGTAAGGCTCTGTGCACTCAAATTTTTATATGGATGCTGGGGATCTGAACTAAGGTTCTCATGCTTGAATAAAAAGTATTTTACTGACTTAGCCATATCCCAGACCCAGTATATGTGTCTCTCCCCAAATGTATTGAGGGATAATTTTACCACAGCAAACTACATACATTTAAACAGTACATTTTGAAGAGTTTTGATAGGAGTGTGGATCCATCCAACCACTGACACAATCATCTGGAGATTTCATCATTCTTTGGAGCTTTCTCCAAGCCCCTTTAGAATTTTTCTGTCTTCAGCCCTGGCTTTGGTTTAAGCAAGCACTGAACTCTTGTCTCTGTGGACTGGGTTGTATTGATATAAATGGAATCAAATGTGCATCTGGCTTATTTTACAAGTCTTGTGCCCCATATCATCTACTTGTGTTCCTGATGTAATGACGATATGGTCCTTTTATTGCTGTGTGATAGTCCATCATGCAAATTGGCTGGCTCATCCATTCACCTGCTGATGGACACTTTCACTCCTGTTATTTGCCTATTGTGAAAGAAGCTGCTTTGACTTTATATGCAAACCATTGTGTAGATATGTTTTCATGATCATTGGGGCAAAAATGCTGACTCATGTTCTCTTTAAAAGTGATGAGACTAATGTAAAAGTGAAGCATGGCTCAGAATGACACATGAGGCCAAGACCAAAGCCTCAGAGAACTCCTGGAGTCTGTGTTTAACTGTGTTTAACGTTCCTCTACAATGCAAGCTCCTTTCAGAAATCAGACACAGACTGGCTCAGTTTTAAGGAAAGTCAGTGAATCTGTGTTGTTGTATCTGTCCTTCTGCTTAGTTAATTTCTAAATATTCTTAATGAGCCTCAGTTTGTGATCCCATTGAGTCACAGCTGGTATTACCTATGGAGATGACAAAGGCACTGGTCCTGGCTATGATGGGGTGTGACATTCCTTCCCAGTGCTGTGTGCAACAAAACATTTCTAGTGAATAAATGAGGAAGGCCAAGGATTCATGGAGAAAAAAACGTGGAAGTAACCCATTCAGTTTGTTAATTCTCAAAAGGAGAGTCAAGAACCAGAGGGGATAATGGGGTTACAGTAATGCTGTCATGAGTAACAAATTCAACGACCTCTGACAGCCTGAGAAGGTGCTCAAATGACTGAATGGAAGGGGGAGTATAGACTACAAAGTGTTAGCAAGCTTCCATTTATTCTAAGAGAGTATCACCTCTCTGTTCTGGATGTCTTAACCATTGGCAGTTATCACACACACAAACGACATTTCCCAGCCTGACGTGTTCTGTGCTGTTCACTACATTTGTTGGTAGGTAAAACTGAGGCATAAAGAGTGACTCCTCTTTTATGATGAAAGTAGACATGTGTATGTACTTTTGATTAGCTTGCTGGGGTGTGAATGATGGAGCAAAATTCATCCCAAGCTGAATTCAGCAGGTCTTGTAGCTTGCGATCTTTATTCTGGATCCTGTAGTCCCTCAGACTCTAAAAGTAAGAATGTTGACTTTATCCCAAAGAAAAGGAAGAAATAATGAACCTTGAGCTGTAGTAGTAACCTGAAATTCTGTAAAGACTTCAGTCTGACCTTTAGAGGCAAGAAGACTTGACAACACATCCAAAACAGTAGAATCAAGTGAAGAAGCCCAATGAGTAAAACTAAGGGAGGCATCACTACTAGACTGGGGCTAATGAAAGACCTAACAAGGCTAAAGAATGCTCAAGAGAATCAGATCTAGGAGCAGCATAGGAGGGTGACAACATTTGAAATGCAGATAGCTCCGCCTTTAGCTCATGCAATTGCATTTTGTGGTTGGGAGTGAGACTGTCTGTATTTGATTCTGGATCTTTTATGTAGCCTTCTGTATACCTGGGGGCAGGTGTTTTCAACTCTTCTCCTTGCCTAGCTCCCCAGAGAGGTGAGAGCTTGAGTAAAGATCTAAGAAACAGAATCCTGTCACTTGATGTATCTTCTATGACTCCAACGAGATTTATCTATATACAGGAAGCTGGGTTCAGAGGTTCCCAATCCCTGAGGGATCCATGGCTCTCACAGGATCTTGACTACACAGCACTGAGTAAGTCACATGACCTCTCTGTATTTACTTCCTTCTTCCAAATGTCACAATTAGTTTATATAAGTAAGATTTGTTCCAACTGTGGAGAAAAAAACATGTATTTGTCATTAGATAATTACAGATTTACCGAAAATTCAGACCAAGCAACTCCTAGTCTGCAGTGTTAGCAGCAGGCTATTTCTAATTTGTGTAGGCATTTCCACTTTCTCCTATCTTGATTGAGCCTCCTATAAAGAAAGTGAGCTGAGTCCAAGGGTCTTTTCACTAAAAATCTCTCCTGCAGATGCCTCCTCAGGCTCACATGTAAGTTCAGTTCCTGGAAGCAAAGGCTCCCTTAGAGAATAGAAGCACTCTTTGGGATTCTTCTTTCAAACCCAGGGAAGTTTTTGCTGCTTCCCCACACTGGGTACTGCTGTTGCTAAGAGCCTTGCCCATCCTCTCCCAGGTTTCTTCCTGTGGTAGGCGGTGATTTGGCTTCCCTGAGAACCTGGCCTGGCTTCTAGATTCAGCAAGAGCCAGGCGCTCTGCAGAAATAGAGATGGTGATTCACAGCAGATTCCCCAAGAGGTTTCATCTTTCTTCTGAGAAGTAAGACTGAAGCCCGAGCTTATGTAACAAAACAGATTTGAGTATCCAAAAAATAATAGCTGTTATAGAAATTTATCTGTCTGGGTGGGAAAAAAAAGTATTAACTGGCACCAGAATCCATCATTAAGAAGGAAAGGTGTCTTCAATCCTTTACGAAATTCTTGCAGTTAGCAACATAAGGGAATGCCCCAAGGTTGTGAATTAGTAGGGGAAGTTGGAGAATGAAATTGTTCTCCATTCACACTAGAAAGAAAATTAGGGAGGCACTAAATGGAGAAGAGAGAATTTATCCAGTGAGAAGTTGGCAGACGCAATGAGGTACAATTTTCACAACTAATAGTGGCACCCATTCTAGGTGAGGATGTGCTGGGCCCTGCGTGAAGTTTTGGTGTCTAGGAGACTGTCACATCACCATAATATAGAGAAAGACAACTTTTCTTCTTATTGCATGGATGTTGACAGCACTTTTCACAAGATCACACCATCAGTGATAAGAATAGGTTCTGAAGAACAGTCCAATACTCAATTGCATTGTATGAGAATATGGTTATGCAGCATAACAACTTCTACCTTCTCAAGAGTTTAGCAAATAGATTCTTCTTCTCTCAGAAAGCATTGTCCAAAGATCTACTACATTCAGAAGGACATTTAGAAAATGATCTGACATTGTTGACCATGAATTCCAGCTACAAAATGGTTGTACAAATAGAGAGTTGGTTCTGGCTCCTGTTGTTAAAATTTGGACGAGAACTAGGTTTTACTAGGACTCTCTTGGTCGCAGTAGAAAGGCCAGTCATTATAAAAAATCATTTAATTCTCAGATGACATAACTGATGCTTTCAGATTAAGAGTCTATTCAAATCCAGGGCCTTGGGTCTGAAGACATGAGGCAAGGACATACATCATCATGACCACTTTCTAAAATATTCCACTCTATACTTGTGACTTAAAAATTGATTCACTTTGGACAACTTTGATGTCTATGAACACCCATGATTTAATATACTATGGAACCAAAAACGTCCACCAAGAGACATTTTTGGTAAGAAGAGTCTCTTTTAGGAAGTTTTAGAAGCTTCCTGAGATACATAGGAAAAGTTATGAAGGAACACCTAGCATTGAATCAGTAGGACTTTAACCATGCCACCTAAATACTGGATGAGTCAATTTTCATATACCCTTCCATTCCTTCACCCATCCTCCAAACTCTCCATATAACTTATCTGTTGATGGTGAGTGATCTTAAGTATTAAAACTGAAAATTAATAAGAAATATTACAAGTGGATGGGAACTGGATCAATAGTTTTTCTCCAATGGAGAAATACAAGGGGTGGTGGGCTGTTAAGGACTATCAGGAGGAGAAGCAAGTGTTCTTGGACAAGAACTCTCACTGGCAAGCATCCTCTGGGAAGCTATGGTTTTATCTAATCTCCTTCAGTAAAACTTACATAGAGCCACAATGGGATCATAATGGATTTTGCCAATGCAGGAAGTAGGCACCGTCTCCCACAGCTGGCACGATTGTAACTTATGAATGGAACTTTTTATTGCTTGCTATTTAAACATTTTTATAGATGTTTATTTCTTTTACCTATGTTTGCTACATGTATGTAGTCATCTTTTGATGTCTACTTAGGAATTTATTCCAGAATTTTCAGGGACATCTGAATCTATAGATTCTTCAGACCCTTATGTAAAGGGGTATTTGCATATAAACTGTCCACATCCTTCTATATATTTTATTTACTTAGTTATGCTGGGGATCAAACTCAGGGCTTTATGCACACTAAACAAGTGCCCTCTCACTGAGCCATATCCCCAGTCTTTGGTATGTTAAGTATTGAATTCACTAACTCATGCTCTGTAGTTCAAGATGGCCTCAAACTTGTAGTTCTCCTGCTTCTGCCCTGTGAGTGCTGGTATGACATTTTTTATCATATCTAGCTCTCCAATTACTTATAGAGAAAACTATAAGACTTAGAAGAATTCTATGTAAATAAATGTGATATCGTAGTGTCTAGGAAATAATACCAAAAGAAAAATCTACACCTCCTTGATATTTTTACATTTTTGATGTTGGATTGATAAACTAAGGGAGGCCAACTGTATTCTCATCACTTCATATCTAATATGTCTCATAACCTTCATGCTCCTCTACTTGGCTTCTGTTTCCTATAGGCAAATTAAAACTGTTACATGTGAACATGATGTTTACATATGATGCATATAAATATGTTATAGGTGTACATGGTGATGAGTGAGTCACCTAGACCTTCACAGCAAGGTCTTCTATTGCTGAAGAGAGCAGAGGGACTAATTGACTCCAAATATTCAAAGAAAAGTTCTTTATGGATAATAATTCATAAAGATGATACATGGTGAGGTGTAGGACCCTAGACAAGCCATGCAGATTGTTCCAGTTTCACTTCCACCATTTGTAAAACAGACACATTAACACCTGTTTCACAAATTAAGGGCATTACATTCAGTAATTGTAGGAAAGCCCTAAGCCTACTGAGAGGTGATTAGGAAATGTTCGTTTTCTTGCCTTCTTACTCCTCAGTTGTCACAGTTAAATCATGGGAGTCAGATTGAACAAAACTTTTCTACCTACACAAACAAAACAAAACATCCACTTTGTTCTTTGGAGATGAGTTAATGTTAATTAGCAAACCCACTGGTTTCTATTGAGCTTTTACCATGTGCCAGTTAATAAGCTGGCAGCCTCCTGGGACTCCATGATTTAGTCACAAAGAAGGACATATTTGCTTTGCAGTTGCAATGCCACCACCGTTCATTTATTTAACAAGTACATTTACAGTTTTGCATTAGTTTGCTAACACTGCCCCGACAAAATATAGACAGGTGGCTTAGATGGCAGAAAAATTTCTCACCACCTTCGTAGCTAATAGTCCCAGGTCCATGTGGGTGAGGGATTAGTTCTTTGTCCTTGACTTACAAATGGCATCTTCTCCCCATATGATCACACAATTACCTTCCCATGTCTATGTCAAAATCTCTTCTAAATATGCCCATGGTATTAGATTAGGACCCCCGTGAGATCTCACTTTAGTTTACCTCTTGAAAATAATCATCTGCTGAGATGGTAAAAGCAAAAAAATGTGAACTTTGGAAACAATGAAATTAAACCCATAGCAAGTATGTTCTATGTACCAGGTATTGTAAGATGCAAGAAGTACGATGCTGAGTGAGCGTGGAAACGGGATAAGGATTAGAGAGACATACAGAAGGAGAGACGGGGAGAAACAGAAGAGCAGAGAGACAGAGAGGCAAAAACAGATACAAACAGAAGAAATAGAGGGAGAGAGCACCATGAAGGACAGTCAGAGAAAGCAAGAGGCTTTGGGAAAGTTTTGCCCCTTTGAGCTGAACAGCCCATTGTCTCCTTTCTGAAATATTCTTTCTTGTTGCTTCTGCCATACCAATATGGGGTTACTTGTCCTCTCTTGTCTATTCTGTGATAACATTTCCCCCTTGCTTTATAGGATATGTATGTATATAAGTGTGAGTGTGCATGTGTGCCTGTGTGTGTTTATGTATCTGTGTATGTGTGCCCATCAGTGTGTATGTATGCACATATGTGTATGCATGCATATGTGTGTATATGTCTATGATATGTGCATATATATGTGTGTGCCCATGTGTATGTGTGTGTGCATGCAAATGTATGTGTACTTATGTGTGTATATATGTATGTGCCCATTTGTGTTTGTATGCATGTATGCCAATTTGTGTGTGTGCATGTGTGTGTGTGTGTGTGTGTGTGTGTGCATAGACATGTGCATGCACACATATATGTATCTACTACCCTTAAACTGAGCTCTCTGGATATAGAAATGCTCCCTAATGCACCCAGCTGGTGCAGAGCCTGGTGCAGTGCCCAGTATGTAGGAGATTAAATGTTTGATGAATAAATGAATCAAACCTGAACAGGCTCAGCTCGGTAGGAGCTGCAGCAGGGGCCTGTGGGATCAGGCGATGGGTGAGATGGAATTTTAATAAGAGGCAGAAAATTCAAGAATCTGAGACATCTAAAGGCTGCTGCCGTCTGCCTTCCCTGCCGTCAGCTGCAGGCTTTCTGAAAGGCAAAGGCGGATGAAAAAAATTTTGTGGGCTGGTTAAAATAAAAACCTGAAGAGTGACATTTTAGTTTAGTTTTTAATTGTGAGGCTTCCTGCCAGAGGAGTGGAAAGAGAACTCAGCTCACCTACAAAGGTGAGCCTGAAACCGTGGCTTGTCTCTTTAATCTCAAAAGCTCAGAAAGAAGTGGGAAAGGGGGAGGTAAGATGAGATGTTGTGGAGAACGGCAAAATTATAATTTATGGTCTGTACTTCTTAACATGCCTGACACTGTTGTTTGGGTTTTTTTGGGGGGTGTTGCTTTGTTTTGTTTTATTATTTTGGGTTTTGTTTTGTTTTGTTTTGTTGAAACAGGGTCATGGTCTACAGCTCTTATTTGCCATGTCGAACAGATATCTTGAAACATAAGGCTCCTCCTGCATCAGCTTTCCCCATTGTTGGGATTACATACAGGAGCTACTATGCTAGGTTCACATCAAGTCTTTACCAACATGACCATACTCACTTCTCACACAAGCATTGTGAATCTAATCATTCCTTTTGAGTGGAAGAGAGACTGTTCTTAGTGTTTCTGCAGGCAGGTCTGAGCACCCAGTTTCCAGCTCTTGGTGCCAGAGTTTCTCCTGTGTCTCTCTGACATCATTCTAGGGACAAGAGACACACTGTAGCTGGTAGAATACTTGTCTAGGATGCATAAAGCCCTGGGTTTTATCTACGTCATTGTATGAGTCAGGCATATAAACTATATAAACATCCTGTAAGCCAGTACTAGAAGCAGGGTGGTAAGTCTTTCAAGGCTACTCTGGTCTACATAAAATCCTTGTCAAGAGAATATAAGCAATGGAGGTGACAGGAGGGAGGGAGGAAGGAAGGAAGGAAGGAAGAAGAGAAGGAAGGAAAGAAGGAAGGAAGGAAGGAAGGAAGGAAGGAAGGAAGGAAGGAAGGAAGGAAGGAAAAAAGGAAGGAAGGAAAGAAAGAAAGAAAGAAAGAAAGAAAGAAAGAAAGAAAGAAAGAAAGAGCAGCAACAGACCTGAAGACAAGAAATGGACAGAAACTTTTTGTTCTCTGTGTTTATCTTTTCAGAGTGTGTTCATATTAAACACAACTCTGAAGAAATCAGACCATTGAGTTTGTGCTAGAGAGTCAATGTTACAATGTCTGTCTGAAGGAATGATCTTCCTGGCTGGTCACTTTAAACTGGCTTTTTGCTGACTACAAAGAGGCTTATGGCTATAAAAATAATAACAGTTGTGGGTAAGGGAGGAGTCAGACCTCCTGCATCTGGACTGAAAGCTGTTTAAATGAGTTTGTTATCTAATAGGACAAAGCTACAAGGTGAGTATTTGCCTGTATCTCCTTAAACAGCCTGTCCTTCATTGATAACCTTACCAGTGTCACCCCTAACACTATTTGTCCTGAAAGCAGGAAAATAAATATTTGCTAGAAAAGACTCATTTGCCCACCTCAGTATGCCTGAGCAATTTCTCCTACTGATGTGCTCCCTGACATCTTAGGGAATGTAATCACAGCTGGAATGCTTACCAAGGTTAGGGCACCTATCTATAACAGTGTGCTCTGTACCATCCACTCCCAGGCAGGCTCTGTGGGCAGTCAGAGAAAGTCACAAAAGATATAAGCAGACAAAGGTAATTCTAACTGGACACCAGAGCAGTTTTCTAGGTAAAGAGGTAAACAGTGTATTCATCTGACAATTATCTTTGATTTGTCTCACAAATTTTTATTGTCTTCAGAGAGACTGTGCATCCTCAGGCACTTTTCCCCAAGACTTTACAATGCAGGCTTTTGACAAATCCACCAAAGTGATGTGGGTCATGAGAGGGAAATTTTGCTGGACCATCAAGAGGGGAGAGTGGTCCAGGGATAAGTGTGGGTAGCAAACCTGACTAATTTTTTGGAAGGCTTAAGTAGCATGAATTCTTGAGTTAGGAGCAGGTCTTTGCACTCCCAGCCTTTTCAAACTGTATGCTGGAATCATATCCATTTTGAAAATTATAATTAACCAATTTTTAGAAAAGCAAGTCATTGTTGATATCATTCCCTCCTTGCTGCTTCTGCAAGAGAGATTGGTAGCATGCCATCTCAGCCAAAAGGCAAGGTTTCCAGCCCAGTGGCTTTTGCAGAGAAGCTCCAGATTTCAACTTTCAGTCTTTTGGCTTTCAGAAGTCTGGAAAAAAAAAAAAGATTGTGGGTTTGGTGTGCATCATTAAATGAAGGTGAGATGCTTCAGTCTTCTTTTAGGGCCATCAGATACCCTCAAGGGAAGCCATGGACCACCACAGCAAGAATGTCTTCATCATCACTAAGCCTGCAAGGAACCTGTGTCACTTATACTCATTTCTGAGGAATCATACCTTTACACCCCACCTTGTTCATCCCTTAGTTGAAAGCAGAAAGGCTTCTTACCATGAGATAAGACAAGGGCTGTTTAATATTTGTTGTTTACTTTATTGCTCTTTATTGTTTTCTCAGAAATCATAAAATGTCAGTTTTAAAAGATGTAACCTCATTAACAACTAAAGGGTTTCAAGACCATACAAAGATAAAGCCACTTATTTCCAGATGTTAATAAGTCTCTATGTTAGCCTTCTGTAACGGTCACCAAATACTCGAGAAAACTTCTTAAAAAGAGCGAAGATGTGTTTTGGCACATGATCTAAGGTATTTCAGTCTACACTTGGTTATCTGGTCTGGGGACAAGTAGTAAGTCACAGCAGGAGTGGCTGGTGGATGGAGCCACTGCCTAGCAACCAGGAAGCAGAGAACAGAGGCTGGAGTCTCAACACATTCTCAATTCCTCAAGTCCTGCTTCTTCCAGTGGAGCCCTGCTTCCCAAATTTCCTATGATTTTTTAAAAAACCCACTGGAGACCAAGACCCCAACATATGATCCCTTAGGGGACAATCCAGATCCAACCCAGCAGTCTGTGTAAAAGTTTTCATTTTAGCAAAACCTGAAGAACTGAATTTTCAGAAAAGTAACATTTCTAGAAAGTAGTCTATATTTTAAGCACATTGGCATACGTTAAGAACAAAGGATCCTATGAGAGGACTCAGCAGGTAAATCTGTATGCTGTACAAGACTGGCAATCTAAATTCCAACCCTGGAACCCATGCAAAGGAGAGGACTGAATCGACAAAACTATCTTCTGACCTCCATATATGCACGCATGCACACATGCGCGTGCGCGCGCGCACACACACGCGCACACACACACACACACACACACACACACACACACACAAAGTAAATAAAACACTAAACATAACAAAACAGAATCTCACTAGTAATCTTGCCATTGGGAATGGAGAATGATCTTTTGAATGCAACATTTAGTTTATGGCTTGTGCTAACTTCTTAAGCTTAAGATTGTAGTTACAGCCACTGTGAGCTTTGCTGTGGAATTCCAGTGTGGATCTGCAATCACCAAATAATGGCAATGTTTTGGCTTCTTGTTCAAAAGTTGGCATCCAAACTAGAAAGAGATAGAAATTACCATAAAACTAGAACAGCTAGAAGGAAATAAGGAAATCCATCCAACAAAGAAACTGAACCTGGTAGACAGTCCACCCTGCACTAGTGACACCAGGGACCATGTTCAAATCTCAGATCATGTTCCTCTATGGGTCAGATCAATGAACTTCTCTCCACCCATATTTCACCCTCTGAATTGGAGCTACTTGTGGGGACAGGGGACAGTCTTCTTTCTGTTTTCCTGTGGTTGGTATCTGCAGATTTGGTTAACCTTTGCTTGAAAGTGTTTGGGAATAGAATAAGAAAAGACTTTCATCTATACTAAACTCATATTGGCATTTCCTTGTCATCGTTACCCAGCAATGCCATAAAACATGTAAGTATGAAGCATCGACATTACATTAGTTATTATAATAATCTAAAAATAGTTTTATTTATACTGGAGGATATGTGGGTTCTATGAAAGTACTCTGCTATGTGGTGTGTGTGTGTGTGTGTGTGTGTGTATGAGAGAGAGAGATCTGTGTGCATATCTTCATGTGTATGAACATGTGTTTGCTAGTGTGCTTGCCCTTGTGTACACATGTGGAGGCTAGAAGTTGATCCTGATGTTATAACAGTGGAAACTCTAGGAAGGAAACTCACACATAGTTCATAATTACTTCTAGTAATAAGGTTCATTAGAATGAATTGACTTTAAGGCCATGATCAAGTCCTAAGGTTGGAAGGGGTGGACTAGGCAGAGACAATACAGTACATGGAAATCTAATCATTATTGGGGCTGGGGGATAAAGAGAAAGAGACACTTCCATTTAAGATCTTAAGAGATACCTCATTAAGAGTGACAATAAGAAGAGAGCTTCATAGCAAGTGGCCCAGAAGCCTCTTTGGTAGCATCCTTCAGAATGCCTCCCTGAGCAAACACCACAAGCAGTTTAGAGACATTCCCCTCCCCCCAAAAATAAAGACCTGACTTTTATAATCTTTCAGAAATGGTGGTTTCAATCAAGTGTTTTAGTTTAACATGGCATGGGTGACAAAGAACATGAGGATCCAGGTACTATAAATCGAGAGCTGTCAAGTGACAGCTCAGGCTACGTTTTAACTTGCTGTCCTAGAGAGAGCTGCCAGGAGATGTGGCCCGATTCAGGGTAAGGGTGGGACCTAAAGGTGCAAGCCTGTGGTCTAACACTTGGAAATCTTCTTCTAACAACCTCTATCCTATTTATTGAGAAAAGGACTTGGAGCTTGTAATTTTGACTAGACAGGCTGGCCAGTGAGACCCTAGGTTACACCCATCTCCACCCACTGAGAAGTAGGATACCAAGCAAATGTTGCCACACTCAGGTTTTACTTGAGGACTGAAGCAATGGCAGAATTTGCTGTGTGTAGGGTTTCTGTCACCAGTCCTCTGCAGAGATGAGCGAATAACTGTCTTAGCTTAACAGACCTGGGACTATGAAGCTGGGTAACACATGAGATTACATATTGTTAACATCAGGACCTCAGTCAGTATAGCTGTGCCTGTAAATGGCAGATCTAGAAGTGGGAGCTGCTCTTTTCCTTCCAGTCCAAAGCTCTTATGTGATGCCATTTACGAGGTCTGGATGCTCTTCATGAGAGATGGACTTTAAGGATGGGTAGATGCTGAGAAAAGAACAAAAGGCTGGGCAAGAAGAACTCTGCTTCACTCACATCTTCTCATCCTTGAACAAAATCACCATGAGGAACAAACAGCTTCAGGGCCCCTCTCTTATTTACAATATGAAATTTGAACTCTTGACTGATGGTCCTGTGAGCTAAGGCATACCCAGGTGTATTAGCTAGAATTTCATGCTGTGAAGAGGCACCACGACCACAACAACTCTTATAAAGGAAAATATTAAATTGGAGATGGTTGCAGTTCTCATGTTTAGTTTATTATCCTCATGTCAGGAAGCATGGTGGCGCCCATGCAGACATGGTGCTAAGAACTGGCTCGAGCTTCTGAGAGCTCAAAGCCCCCTAGTAACATACTTCCTCCAATAAAGCCATAACTACTTTAATAAGGCCACATCTATTCCAACAAGGCCACATCTCCTAATAGTGCCACTCCCAAAAGGCCAAATATTCAAACACACAAGTCTATAGAGACCATTTCTATTCAAACCACCACAGCTGGGAATATAGAAGTTTAAAGTGAACATAACTCTGAAGAGGCGCTGTTGAGGAGAGTACAAGACCCTCCAAGAGGCTGGAATTCGCTGGAGGACACAAGTTTTTCATTCAGATGTGGCTAAAATGTTTATAAACTTAAGATAAAATGTAAACTATGCAAATGGTTGTGCTGGACAATAACGAATACATTTCCTCAATACTGTATGAACAATGCTACGTAGTAGAACTTAATATTAACTTGCTACTTAACAGATGTAGAAAACAATAAAATTCAGCTTAAATGTGATTACTGAATAAATAAAGACACAGAATATAAATACAGATATGTCTGCCTGAAGGAAATATAAACTGCCGTGTGTGGCTTGAAGTGCACATTCAGGCACATGCACACATACACACATGATAACCAGGTACACACACACATGCGGACATGTATAGAAAAACATATATGCTGGTGAACATACACATATGCCAACACAGGCACATGTGCAGATGCACACAAAGATACAGTCATTATGCACACACAAATGCACAACAATATGCATCTTTTTCGTTTTCTGGTGCTCTAATGAATATAATCGCTAATATGCGCAGTGTGTATTGCATGCTAACCTCAAGACCACTTGTCTTTACCAAAAATCTTTCAATTATGAGATTCCTCCTCTTTCTTTCTTTCTTTCTTTCTTTCTTTCTTTCTTTCTTTCTTTCTTTTCTTTTCTTTTCTTTTCTTTTCTTTTCTTTTCTTTCTTTAATGAGGCTACTGCTCAAGAGAAGACACAGTTGTAAGAAGCAGGCTCTGTATTTTAATCATATCCAGTATTAGATTACAGGAAATCTTAAATGCTCTGTTAATTTGGAGGATTCAAAACATCCAAGGCCTTTGGAAGATGGTGATATATAACCTTAATTTACCTAAAAGAAAATTCTAATGGGGTCCAATAATTTGTGGCCTGATACTAATTTTCATGCAATATCGCGATGGCCATCCATCCTCTCCCCAGGGAGGTTCTCTAGGAAGGTGCCCAGCCTCTCTAAATCACAAATGGAATTACTTTGCAGGCTGAAATGGTATTTCTTTGTTGAAAAGCAAGATCACACGACTTCTCTTTATTTCATTAGCTGTTATTTGGAGGAGGCTGCCTGGTGATCCCTGGGGGGTAAAGAAAAGAATTTAGAGTTTAAATATAGTTTGGGATCAGTACAAAGTAGACCTTTTTTTTTTTTTTTTTTTTTTTTTTTTTTTTTCTTTCTTTTCTTTCAGTATAAAGAGGGAAGGAATGGCAAAGCTGTCCTCCTGTTATGAAAGAAGCCATAAGCACAGGGAAGAAGGGAACCTGAGTTCGGTGTTATCCAAGGAAGTGACATATGTTTGCCCATCAAACCCATCACATACCTTGTACAGGAGTCAGAGGAGAAGTGCCTTCAGAAATTCCCTTCTTGCTTGTGTTCTGGAATAGGTGCTGGAGGAGTGGAGAGTTTGTAAGAATACAAAGCTAATGTACCACTGCCTACAGCTCAGACTTCCAACAATCGACCTTGAATATATCCAGGAAGCCCCTTCTTTCCCCCTCACAAGAAGGGGTTATGAAGGGAGGGAGAAAGCCCATTAGCAACACATTTCTAGGCATTTTTAAAGGTGCTGAAATCTATACTAGCTTGCCAGTGTCCCTGGGCTCCTGTGTTAAGGACTAAGTGCCCACATGGGCGGGGCTCAGCTGGCCTTGGCCTTTCTCAGAAATGTAGACACATCTAATCCCACACTCCAATGCCATGCCGTGAGCCGACCTCTTAGGAGGCTCCTGGCAGCATTTCAGCTTCTCTGTAAGATGGTAACTTATTAGAAGGGAATTATTCTAGTGTCTTCAGACACACAGCCTTCCTGATACACATCTCGCCCCTGACAGCAGACTAACAAGACACATTTGTTAGCATTGTGTTCCAGAGAATCAGCAGAGACTGCCCTGCCCTTTTGTCCCAGCCTCAGAGGGAGGTGTGCTCAGTGAGCAGCAAGATTCAGGTATTTTATTTCACAAGTTTGAGTGGAAGATGAGGTGTCATGCATTCTACCGAATGTACTATGCCAGCCAAGACCCCATATGGGGTAGAGCTTACAGTATCTGGATCTTAGTAGGTGCACAAGAAATCAAGCCTATTTAAAATCTATATCAGTAGGATACAACTGCCTATAGAATTTGTAGCTGGACAGACAGAAAGAAAAAACAAACAGATCAAAAACTGACAATTAGGTGACTGGGTTTTGCTGATCCAGCAAGCATATCCCCAATACACACACACACACACACACACACACACACACACACACACACACACACAAATAAATGCACATGTCGACAAAAGCTACTCACAAGAAAACCACTTAGGAAGCTTAGCTCTTCTTTCAGAAGCTATTGTTACAAGCTTAGTTTTTTGATTCCCTATTTTGGTAGCACATTAGAAGCAGCAATTTTAAAAGGCCAGAGCTTGCTGCAAGCAGGAAGAGAAGCAGTGGGTGGAGGTGACCCAGCCATCCAGAGAGTAGGAGAGAGGCAATTAGAATAATCTGCCTACGGGATTCAGACACCAGAGAACTTCAGGGGAGTTTGAAATACAAGTTAGCAGCCTGAGATCAACATCTCAGTGTGCTGGAAGGGGTTTAAATACCTGGGTCCTATTTTATCCAGGCATGTTTAATAGCCTCAGTTACAGCCTTAAAAAAAAAAGGGAAAGGAGAGAAGAAAAGGAAGGAGAGGGATGAAGAAACGGAGGGAGGGAAGGAGAGAGGGGAAACAAGAAAGAAGTAAGGGGAAGAGACAATGAAGGTTAAACAGACAGGGATACTAACCTTTATTCTATATGTTCAGGGAATTCTTATGAAGAGGAGAGAGAAAAGAATGTCAGAGCAGATGAGGATGAGCTGTAAAAACACTGTTTTCTGGACATGACATGGCCCTCGAATTTACAAATTCCACAGCTTTTGTGGCTGCTCTTACAAGATCAAGCCAGTTGGGACTCTGACCTAGACAGAGGCAGTACTCTCCATGCTCCTGGCCTATCCACGGAGCTGTGGACAGTAGAAGGGGCTGTTGGGAGGAAGTAATTTTGAGGTGATTCCTCTGAGAAAATACCCACAGTCTTGAATGTTCCATGCTCAAGTGCATATGGGCAGCCGTAACTGGACTTGTTGGGTTTTTTAAGTAAATTGAAAGACATTAAAATTGAAGAAGGATATGTTGAGGGTGATGGGGAGAATTGGAGGAGAGAAATGGGGATGAGTAGAATATTTCATTGTATACATGTTTAAATTCTCCAGAGGAAAAATGATGATTAAAAACAAAGTGCTAGAGGTCTGAATCTTTACAGGAAGAAACATGGATGGGTATCCATGATTTTTGTGGGGAAAATTGATTAAAATGTTGAACTGTTGACATTTTAAAGGAGTGTTTCATTATTGGGACTGTTTCCTGAGAATGGTTTTTGCCAGTTTCTACAATGCCAGGTAAGTAAAACCTCGCTGTGTCCTCCAAAAATTCTTAGTGTTGTATGCAAAAAGGAAAGACTTTACCTCACTGCTAGTAACTAAGGTTAGTAGAGTCCTTAGGAACTCTTTGTGAAGACGTGAACATTTTCGTTTTGCATATGCTCTTTTTAAAACAGTTTTCACTGGTATTTGTTGTTGCTGCTGCTGCTGTTTTGTTTGCTTGGATTATTTTGTTTTGTTTGGTTTGATTTTTGAAACAGGGTCTCCCACAGATCAGGCTAGCCTAAGCTTACCACACCATCAAGACTAACTTTGAACCCTTGATCTAACCACTTCCATCTCAGAAGTGGGAGGACTGGTTACAATGTTGAGTACTACATATTAATTTTCATTTGCTATTATAATCAATTTTAGTAACTGATACTAACTCAGTATCACAGCCTACTGAGATTTATTGCTCTAGAAGCTCCAGAAATGTGACACTGTCCGACAGACAAGGTTGAGATAGCAGCAAAGCTGGCTCCTTATACTCGTACGGGAGAATCCATTTGCTTGCTTTTCCCAACTCCTAGTGAGAAGAGTTGATCCATGATTGTCCCTCCATCCTCAAAGCCAGCCATGGACCATCTCCAGGTCTCTCCATCTCTGCTAGGATTCCTACAGTTGCATCATCTTTTCTTCTTCAGCCATGAAGTCTCAGTCTACCTCCCATAAAGACACACTACTGTCTGGGAATTGTGATGGTAGCTAAATTAACATGTTAAATTAATATGTTTATCATGTTAATTTAGGAGGATGGGGCAGGAACATTGCCAAGAATTCAAGGGGCTACAAAGTTAGGTATAAACCAGCCCAGGCTACAGAGTGTGATTCTACTTTTAAAAAACAAATACAAAAGATATCACTGGCAACAGAATATGTAAAGCTAGCCTGATCATCCAGGATACCCTTTTCATCACAGTCCATTAGTCATGCCTAATATCCATAGGTCCCACAGACAGGGGCTTGCAGATCCTTGGCATCATAGATCACTGCAAGTAATTGCTTTCTTAGACAAACACTTTCTTCACAATAGATTTTATTTCTCTGTATCACTCTGATCTCCCTCTGCCCATTATCTCAGACTGCCATTCTAACTAAAGAAGGACAGTGTCTTAATCAGATTTGGTGAGTTGGAGAAAATAAGGCACCCTTGTCTCAGTACTTTTCATGCTGCGATCGTAGCTTCAAAGGCTGAGTCCTAAGATTGGGGTGAAGAGGTTAGAGGCCACTTGTGTATAAGTGCTCTCTGATGGAAACCATAATGGTAAAAATAATGTCATTTTGCACTGTACTACTTGTATTGCTATGACAAAATACCTGAAGCAGGCTAGCATTGGCTCTTGTAAGGTCTAATGATAAACAGGAGTTACAAGAGAGGAACAAGATTAAAGCTTTGGCCAGAAATATGGATGCTTGAGACTCAAGCTTGGACTTCTACAAGAACCATCTTTCAAAAGAACTCAGTCCATTTCCTTCAGAGGCCAGCTACCTCCGTGAGCTAATGGCCTCACTCTATGTCCTTCCTCCTGAAGATCCTAGCTCTGGGGAATAGTACACTGAGGACTGCCAGTCCATGGCTATTGAAATATAGACCCTCCATCCCAAGACTCTCTTAGATGACCATTTTGTCATATCTCCCACTGTTGGATTCAGTTAGAAAAGAGATGTACCTTCCCAGACAGCCACAACAGTGATACATTTTACTACTAAAGTTCAAGCAATGTCCATCTCACTGAGTGGAGCTTATAGTCTTTCCCAAGAGAATCAACTGTGACTCTTAGAAATACAATTGAAATGCTAATGGATATTTAATTAATTTCCGATGGCACCTTGTGCCAGTGGGTCCTATATTCACAGGTTCTAAATATGCAGATCCAATCATCCATAGACTGGAATAACTGAAAAAGTGTGCATGTACACTGAATGTACCTACATGTTTTTCTTCATGTTCCTTCATAAACAGCACAATATAAGCCCTGTCTGGGTGGCAGTTACATTATATTGTGAATCAGGAGGTGGAGGTGATTTCAAGCACATGAGAGGGTGCCTTCAGGTTCTATGCAAAAACCATGGTGTTCTATAAAAGGGACCTGGGCATCTTCAGATTTTGATATTTAGGAAGCATCTTGGAGCCAGTATCCTGAGGATGTATATATAATGCTTGAGGCTGCTTTTCTCATTTAAATTATTATTACAATAAATTATGGCTATTTTTCCCTACCTCTTTCTTTGTAGGTTTAATTCTTCTTTAGTCGAGTGTAAGTGTCCCTTTATTTAACCACATACCTAATCTGATAGGTGATGCACACATTTTTGTTATCAACAACAATGGTACAATGAACTTCCTCATAATCTCCAAAGAAATTACTCTGCCAAAAGTAATAAATAATGATAGATGGATTCATGTTAAAGTATTTAGATGCAAACTACTTATTATTGTAACTGAAATATAATTCACTAAATATTACTATTTTTTGTTTCTATTTTCCTTATCATATTATCACATAATCCTTATTCACTCCAGAGAAATTCTTATGTTTAGAATGGCTGGATCAAAGACTATCCATGTTGAAGATGTGAAGCACATTGGCAAATTTCACATTGTATTATCCATGTGAGTTGAGAATACCAGGCAATTTTTAATCTGAAAATATGACCAAAGACAAAATCTCATTCTCATAATTTCATTGTTTATTAATACCAAAAAAGACACTTCTATTATAATCCTGACCTATTTTATTTCTTTATTTAGGATTTTTATTGTTTTCAACAATGGACCTCTTTTGTTATTGATTAGTAGGACTTATTTATTACTTGAGATCCTCTTATCCTTTGAAGTTTATCTGCTTTGTTTTTATACTCCCACCTCATGATTATATATATTTTCAATATCACTAAAGCCTCAACTATCATTAATGGCATATTACTAGAAATTCTGTAGTAATGAGAATATTCATAATTATATGCATCTATCTATACATGCCTTCATGTAGAGATTGACCTTGAACTGTGCCTATGCTCAGCATACCATTTGACACCGAGCTTTCAACCCTGCCCCCGGGCCCAGACTAACAGTAACTCATGCAAACATTGGGTTATTTATTCTGACAAAAGTAAGTCTTTTATCATTAATAAAGGATAAACAATCAGATAATGAAGTTTTTTCTTAATTATATACATTTTCTATATCTCTAATTTATTGGCCAATAAAAGCAAAGAAGCAGTAGAATACACGAAAACTAGCAAATATATCTTGAGGATTTGGTCTCTTGGTAAGTCTGATTACTCCCAAATGCCTTTATGGAAGAAAACAATTGCATCCTATGGTGCCCCACGAGGAATGTGTTTTATTCAAGGACTGAGCTTTTGTACAGGCTCCAGAGCCACTCTGTTCCATGATGAACAGCCAGTGTGTTAAGAGGCAAATGCATGCCTGAGTCTGAGTCTCAAATTATCAAAATTCAACTCATCTGCCCATCTAGCCCAATTTTCTCATTCTACATCAAGTGCTATGAGATGAATTATATTTCCCAGCTCTAACTCTAAGGTCTTACAAAGAAGACCCAAAACTTGGGCCATTGCAGGTGTAATGACTTACATTGGTCGTATGGGAATAGGATGGGTCCCTACTCCAAAATGCCCAGTGTTCTTATATAAACAGGAGTTTTGACACCGGGGGACAGTGAATGCAAAGGTGATAACAGTACATATACAGGTTAAGGAATACCAAAGATTGCTGACAGAAGTCTGAGAGAGGCTTGGAATAGATTTTTGTTCACAGCCCAGGAAGGAACTAGATATGCTCCCCTTGTCTTGTTTTATCTTATGAGTCTATCTTAGACTCAGAGACTCCAGAACCACTTTTTAAGGCACTGTATTTGTGAAGACTGTTAGAGCCATGCTTTCAAGTAACAGTTACCTTTGTTCTCCCAGTTCACTATCTATGGGAATACTATCAAATACAGCATTTTCCTTGGCAGGGTTTTGTTCCCAAAGGTTTTCTTTGGTGTGTGTGTGTGTGGGGGGGTGGGTGTGTGGGTGTGTGTGTTTAAATAAAGGCATTAATTCTATTGGCTTAGGGACCAACTCAATAACAGCAGGATATAGTATCAACCACCTATCTTGATATTCAAGAGAATAGCATCAAATTCTAAGGGATCAGAAACCACAAAGATGCCTGTAAGACTTGCTTTTAACATGTAAGTGGAAGTTACTGGAAAGAACTGATACTTTTAAGGTTGATTAATGGACTAGAACTTTAGCGACCTGAAGACATCTTTAGTCCTTTCCCTAGCTAGTCATTACCATCCTATATATGTGACCTAACATCTTTGTGACCATTAGATTAAAAAATAGACCCCTTGTTCCCACCATTCAAAAGGGCAAGACTGCCATCAAACAGCATCTGAGACCTACAACTGAAATTTCCCCATTTTTCTGTGACCAGGGCTATCTGATATTTCTACTAATATATTTAAAAAGGAGCTTGATTAGTGGTTTTCTTTATTCCATTATTATAAAAGTTCATGGAGCTGTTACCTCATTAGAACATAGAATTTGGGATAACCTTAGTCTGTGTTCCTGGTCCCTGGTCACTTACATTTGGCTCTGGAATAAACCATCAATTATGCCCTTTGTGGTGAGAGTTGTGCTTTTGTGTTGACAAATGATAACATTGGGGTGCATTAAAATGCTGTATGATGAATGTTTTGCCAGTTTCAGAAGTTACCTGAAGCTGACATCAAAGCAACATCATGACCTTCTCAGAAGGAACACCATCAAAAAGTATTCTGTATGTGCCAGGCTCACTTGGCCCGTTACACAAGAAGAAGATGTTCTCCTGGTTGGGTCTGACTGATGGAGATCTCAGTTGCTTAGGCAACCCCTGGGTTGCATCTTTCCATAACTAATTGGAAGATCATTGGAATGTGGACTTCTCTACTTGAGGAAGTCATTCCACATGAACCACAGAAGTCCCACTAGACAGCTAAATAGTGGAACAGACATGTTTCTTCTGCTCTTCCAGGTAACTCTAAAGAAAATGTCCTATGTTCAATGAATCACAAGGACATTTTACCTATATCGCTTTGAGGAACAACCTGAATTGTATCTTCTCCTCTGTTCTTTGAGACAACTATAATACAAACTACCTGCCATGTGCCTAAAGTCCATGGGTCTTTCCTGCCCTTGACCACAGAGGTCTTGTTATTTGTTTCCAAATTTTAGTGACACCTGTACAATTTTTAAAAATTTGTCTTATTTTTCATTATGTATACATGTTTGGGGGTATGTACACATGAGTGCATGGGCCTACAGAAACCCAAAGAAGATGTCGGAGCCCTTGGAGCTGGAGGTATAGGTGATTGTGAGCTGCCCAATGTACCTGGTAGGAAATTGAATTCCTGTCCTCTACACGAGTAGTATGGGCTTGCAACCAATGAGCAGTCTCTCCACTACACATCCCATGAAATTTTGACGTGTATTATTAAAGGACATGTACCATGTGCTTGTCCATTCCCCCATGCTGTATGAAACATGTAATTTCTCTTCCACCAGATCACCTTGGCCTCAGACTCCATACATGCTGCATTACCAAGGAACTAGATGACTTGGGTAAACTAATTGGCCTGTAAGTCAGATGATGTACCAACCACTGAGATAATTGCCTAGTCCAGGAAATAAAAATGTAACTGTGAATATTATAGCTTGTTGTTTTTATAAGATATGTATGCTATTATTGATTTCATATGATTTGAGGAGACCAAGTAAAATCATGGGTGTGAATTAGTGCAGAGTCTGACACATATTGTGGTCATGATCAACATGACATGAAGAGATTGCAAAATGGCCCCTGACAGAAGGGTTCAGTACATGCTTTTGCAACTTTAGATGCAAAAGCAATATACGTTTGGTAGAAATTGTATGCTAATTTTTGAATAAGGATCTTGGCTGATCTTTGTGAGTTTGAAGCCAGACTAGTCTCCATAGCAAGTTCCAGGCCAGCCAAGGTGACACAGTGAGACCCAGGCTGAAAACAAGATAAAGTGTATAAAAGGAGTTTCCTTATTCTGTGCATTGCTATTAGAGTTCCTGTCACAGCTTCCCTGGCTGAACGGACTGTGATAGTAAAGGATATTTCAGCTGAATCCATCTCAGCTCTTCTCTCTTAAATCCAGAAGGAATAATTCTAAACTACCAGTAAAAGCCAAACAAACAAACAAACAAACACAAAAAACAACAAAAAACAACCAAACAAACAAAAAAACAACAAAAAAACCAACCAACCAAACAAACAAACAAAAAAAACCAAAAAACCAAAACCAAAAACAAAACACCAGCTACCCTAGAGGATGAGGCAGGAGAATAGCAAGCACAAGACCTGCCTGGGATACAGAGTGAGTTCAATGTCAGCCTGGACAATTTAGTGAGATCTTATCTCACAATAACAAGTGAAAGGACTAAAGGACTAGAGGAGTTGGCTGTGGCAGTGAGTGCCTGTGGTCCTGGTACTGAAAGGACAGAGACAGGAGATCACTGCAAATGCCAGGGTAACCTGGTCTATGTAGTAAGTTCCAGGCCAGCTTAGCCACATAGAGAGACTCTATCTCTGAGAGAGAGAGGGAGAGAGGGAGAGAGGAAGAGAGGGAGAGAGGGAGAAAGGGAGAGACGGAGAGACAGAGAAGGGGAAGGAAGGGAAGGATGGAAGGAGGGAGAGAGGGAGGTAGGGAGAGGGAGGGAGGGAGGGAGGGAGGGAGGAAGGAAGGGGAGGGAGGGAGGGAGGGAAGGAGGAGAAGGGTGAGAGGGAGAAAGGAGAAAAGAGAAGAAATTAACCTCTGAATATAATTTCAATGAAATGACTGTATATAAATAATTTGGTTAGAAATTATTTGAAGACTGTACAGACTTTCTTTTTCACCCATTATGTCTAAGCTTATGTCTGTATTATATTTTTCATTGGTGTATCATGCTGTATCCAGTTTTTTTTTTGTCTTTCCAGTCACAGATCCATTGTTTTCCTTTGTACTCTCCTTACAAATACTTTTTTTTTTTCTTCTGTATTTTATGATTTTCTTCTTCTGCCACACCTCAGAGGAACACTAGCAGGCAGTAAACCTGCTAAAGGCAGGTGACTGTCCTCTCCTGTCTTGTAATAAGAAACCACACCTGGACAGTGGTTTCTCATGTATACATCTCAGTAAGTGTTCTGGGCTAAGCTGAAGATTGAGGGTCAGGCTCTGTCCTAGGCTCAGTGACTCTGAAAGACTCTGGTCTCTACATATCTCATTTCCTCTAGTGTGAAATGGATGTCACCAAGAGAGAAGACATGGGCATAGTGTGTCATGTTTTCTGACAAATGTGTAGGGGTTTTGTGTACTAGAAGATGCAACTGATAGGAACTAATAACAAAAGATGCCGTGTTTTATTATAATGCCTGTTTGATCATGGTACCTGCCTGTGAGGATGGAGCCCAACTAAACTTTCCATCACTAGGTGCTAGCATTTCTTAGGTCCTTTCCAAATGGACAATTCTACATTTCTGTGTCTTCTGTCTATGCATCACTCCCCCACAGCCACCCCTTTCATTTAATGCATACAAAAAAAAAACATTTTGAAGTTGCTTGGTTATTTCATCTTTAGTACTCTGAAATCAGAGTGTCTCACGGTTTGTGGAAACTTTTCCCTTTAAAACACGTGGCACTAGATGATCTCCAGCCAAACTGATAATTACTTTTGAGCTGAATAAACAGTCTGAGCAACAAACTCACAGGAAGGGAATTGTGTGACATTTGTAGTTTTGACAATTAGTTTAACACTGAGGATTGAACCCAGAACCTTGCAGTTGGTAAGTACCTATATCCCCAGCCGATTATTTCTAAGAATTCTGAACATGATTTTTTAACACTGACAAATAAATAATTTTTGTATTTTATCAATAAAATACAAGTACGCTTTTATTTTAGAATCTTGCTAAAAGAATATTTTAAAATATGCATCACCTTACCTCTCCAAGAGACCCAATATTTAGTTCATGCAGTTATACAGATGTCATTCCATCATGAGCATAATGACTATCCATAACTTCATGTATTTTGAACAGGAACAGAATCAGAACACATTTTCTATTTTGTGCTCTCTTCCCTATCCTGTAAATACTATTTTATTATTGTGTGCCAAAAATATTTACCAAACCATTTTCAACTTGAATGGAATTATTTCATGGTATTATATTAGGGCTTCGAGAAGACCCTTAGAAGAACACATTTTTCGTATATAAGTTTTGAATTCTATGAGACATAAATGTGACCTTAGTCTCTGATTAAATTAGAGACTTGTAGCCTTCTTAACATCAAACCTTTAAATTGAACAAATCTTTCTCTCAATCCCCAGACAGCAGTAGGCAAGTCAGGTCCTGCCCCTAGAGGGGATAAGGACCCTTAAGGATAAACCCTAAAACAAAAGTGAAGGCTAAGAATGTCCTACTTCACATTCCAAAGTTTATCAATGACAACAATCATCCACACTCCTTTGGAAGATAAGGGAAAATGCTAAAAGCAATAGACAGTACCATAGCACAGCTTCCTCCACTGAAAACGATGCATTAGAAATAGGAAGTAGCCCAACTGTAGCTGTAGATGCGCCATGATTTATATGACCAGCCCCTGGGAGACACTTGGCTCCTTTCCAATGATTCCATTATATCGCAAATTATTTTGTCTGGACACAATTATTGTCCCCACAGGTACAAAACGGATGCTCAGTGTTGTCTGGGATCCTATGATTAGTGTTGGACCTGCATTTTGAATTCAGGGTCGCCTGACTCCAATGTACACTGTCTCACAGCTCCAAAGTCACCTAGATGGTACATCAGGTATCATGGGGAAGGTTTCATGACGAGGGTGGGAGTTACTAGCTTTCATCCATTGGTAAAGGAAAACTAGGAAAATAGCCAACTTGTGTAATAGTTTGGTACCAAGTAGGTATCTATGCCACTTGGAAAAGAGAGCAGTGGGATAGAGGTAGGTTTGGCAGGGTTCTGTGAACAGGAGACTTGTTCTCAGTGTTGCCAGCCAGGCTGAACACTCTGATGGGTGCCTGTCTTCAAAGCATCTCTCTTAAGCACTGCCCTGCTTCAGTTCAGCTGACAACACCCACACCTAATCTCAGCTTCCTAAGAAGACAGAGAAATTACAGACAGGTGTCAGCAGAGCCCTGAGTCCCTATGGCTTTTATTGGAGACATTGTCATAAACCATAAAGTAGAGAAAGTAGCACCCAGGTGCCACTGACAAGACTCTGCTCAGATGGTGGAGAGGAGTGGGGGTGACAGCCTTCCTTAGAGACTACCAGTTTGATCTGAAGATGGATGTTTCACTGACAGCAGACACTTCTGCTGTGTCAAACCTCACGCTAACGGATGGCTCCCGTATTCTAAATTCTAGCCCAATGCCTTACAGCACTTTATGTTCCTGCCTCTCCACTTCTTCATGTCTCAAAGCCCTGCTCTCATTCTGACTTTAAGAAAGAGTCACAACCTTGCTTTTGTGTCAGATGTAGGATGTGTTTTATTTAGCTGGAATCGGCTAAGATACTAGAAGCAGTTCTTTTCCTAAAAGTGGCTTGGCTGGATTGTTTTGTAACAAGTGTGGATATGGTACCAATGGTTGGATTTAGAGAGAGAAAACAAAAACAAAAACAACTAGAAGATGGAAGTAGAAGGGTCTGGAGAGGCAAGGCTTGGTGTGGTTCAGGAGGCCACCAGTAGAACTCAAAGAAACAGAGTAAGCCAGGCCAGGGGTGAGAATGGCAGGGGATTCACTTATTTGTGTCTCCCTTTCTAGGTCCTGGCTAGTCAGTACTTCTCACTTCTGAGGCTTTGTATTGGCAACTGCTTTCTGTCTCCTGTGCATTAATAACAGGAAAAGGAGTGATGCATAGTCCTTATTCATAAAAGTATCGAAAATAAGACATCTACACAATCATAAACTGTAGTGGTATGTGACATAAGCACTGGGGGACAGTTTCATCCATGTCAGGTTTGTGTCCGTTCTCATTCTTTTTACTTCTTCATCCCAGAGAGTTGCTCAGGTCTCCTGTTTTCTTCTAGCCAGAGATAGAGTTCTACAGAACAAAAAGGTGTTCTGTGCAGCCCTGTATGCCTCACCTTAGATCGAAACCATAAGGTGGAATTAAACCTAATGGGCTTGTCAACGAGTATGTTTTAGTATGAACAATACTGAATAAACATTACATGGAACCCAGGCGTTCCATTTCTGCAACTGCATTGTTGCCGTGGCTGTACCTGGTACTGTTAGCCCGCAGTCAGGGACTGTAATTTTGGTGCCACCTTTTCCTCTTCCCATGCTGTGTTTTAATTCAGAAAATTAGTGAGCTAGTCTCACCAACTTTCAGCTCTCTGTGTCATGCAAAGTGCACTGGAAATCCAATGAGAGAAAAAAATTGCAGTGCCAAATAAGTTAAAGGAAATGAAGGCTCTACTTTAGAAGGTATGTTCCTATGTGGGCACATTTGTTGTCTCCCAATGTTCAGGAGCCCAGTGCCAAGAACAGGGTCCTGATATACTGTAAAGTCACAATAAAGATTTAGTGACTACGTACAGCTTACATTATAGTAAATGAAATTTAACCTCTATTAAAGAACAATATAGTTGTTACTGAAGCTGAAAGCGGAAACCAGACCTAGAAGGAAACTGAGAAATATTTGATCTATTGAGTCCCAGTATTAGGCGAACGGCCATCTAGTTTGTTTCAAGCAAGTTGAGTGAAAATTCCTTCACATAATCTCTCTTGTTAAGGATTAAGTACTTGATACGTTCTTATATCAAAAGACATGACAGAGTTTCCAATGAGTACATTTATTCAGCTTCAGATTTTCTTAGCCCACTTACCTAAGAAAAAAATAGTTTGGGACTGCTGAGATGCTATGGTGGTAAGTGTGCTTGCACAAAGCCCAAGGACTGAAATTTGATCCCTGGAACTTACATGGTGAATGAAAAGGACAATTTCCACAAATTGTCCTCTGATGGGACATGACACATGTATGAGGAAAACAAAACAAGTACACACAATAAAGACATGTAAAGAATATTTATTTATTTATTTACATCTATGGAGTGATATTGTGTAAATAATGCACTAAATATATCTAGTCTTGGGAAACCCTGATGTCATGTTTACTATTATAATAACACTTAGGGCTTATAAACATAAGGCTGCTTCTCTTCTCCTGCTTTAAAAAAAATGGAGAAATTTCTAAAATTCTAATTTTTTGGTCAATATTATATGGGTGGTATATGGAATTATGTGGTCATGTGTAAGATCTGAGTGGGCATTGCAGCCTTTTTCTTGCTTCCCCATAGCACTTAAAAACCTAAACAAATCAGAGGCTAGACAGATGGCTCAGTGATTAAGAGCAGTTGTCCTTGTTCCAGAGGACCTGGGTTCAACTCCCAGCACCAACATGATAGCTAACAACCATCTGTATAATTATAGTGCAAGCAGATAGGCACCAGGCATGCAAATAGTGTACATACAACATGGGAGCAAGACACCCATACACTTAAAAAAATATGAAAACATATTAACCTAGGCATATTAGGTTCAAAGATATGTACTTTCTTTCCTGTAGAAAAATAATGTCGGAAAGAGATGCTGTTCTTAATCTATGTATTTTGATGAATTTCTGATTCCTGAGATTCGTGATGCCTTTGGAACTGAGGAAAATGGCCCCTCTACCCAAGATAAGTAAGTGCTCATCTGTCAAGTGAGAGGCCATGTGCAGGAACATGGCCAAGAAATAAGCATGGTAAGGTGAATCTGAACCAAGGAACTTCTATGAAATGATGGAGTCAGGGACTGAAGTCATTGCACCTTGGAGCCTTGGAATTCTGTTGCTTTCCCCGTTGTAAGCCACATAACCTAGACAAAGTCATTTTATCTCATTCCAGCATTATTGCAAGAATTGAATTGTTGAGTGCATACTCAGGTTGAGTGACTCTCATTCAAAATACTTGCATCCAGAAGAATTTCTAAATTCTGGACTTTTTTTTTTCTCTTGAAATATTTGCAGTCATGTAGAAGTGTTTGATGCTTATATTCTACCAGGATATGAAGTTCATTTATGTTTGTGTACATCTGACACATATAGCCTAGAGGTGGTTTTATACAATGTTATTAGTGTATGTGTTTTTTATAAGGCAAATCATTTGCATAAAGTCACATGTGGAATTTTCCACTTGTGACATTATTTTAGAGTTCAAAAGCTTAAGATTTGAAGCTTTTTGAGTTTTTCATTGGGGGTGATTAGCCTGTTAAAATAGTCTACAAATGAAAGCATTTCCTAACATGAAGATAAGTCACTCTTACATCCATCTAGCAAAGAAGAGCCTGGGCACACGGTGCTTCTCACTCTGCTCCTCTGCCATTTTCCCTCTCTGAGTTCCTTCAAAACACTACCCCTAGATCCCATCTGTCAAATTCCACTCTGATAACTGAAGGTTCTGAGGCCTCTCAAGACATGTCTGAAATGGAACATTCATCTGCCCTTGATATCTGATCATTTTCTAGATTCTTTCTATAGAGTCTGCAGGGCCATTGCCCTACAGTATTCAGTAATCACAGACAGTTTGCCTGAGCCTGAAGTCTGGACAATAGCTCTCCAATTTTCTAAGAATCAGTTACCTGGTAGTATCTCCAGCATATTTCCTTTCTTCCCTTCCTCCCTCTCCCTCTCCCTCTCTCCCTCTCCCTCTCCCTCTCCCCCTCTCCCTCTCCCCCTCTCCCTCTCCCCCTCCCCCTCCCCCCTTCCCCCTCCCCCTCCCCTCCCCTTCCCCCTCACCCTCCTCCCTCTCTCTTTCTCTCTTTCGTGCACATGCGTGCATGTGTGTGCGTGTGTGAGTGTGTGTGTGTATGTGTGTGTGTATGTGTGTGTGTGTGTGTGATGTAGGTGTGGTATATGTGTGGTGCAGACAGATGAGTGTACACATATTGGGGCCAAAGCAGGACTTCAGACCTCCATTCTCCACTTTATAATTTTCAGACAGAGTCTCTGACTGAACAGGACTGGCTAGTCAGAAGCCTCTCAGGATCTGCCTGTTTTTTTCCCCAATGCTAGGGTTACAGACACACATACACACACCTAGCTTTTTACATGGGTACTAGATTTCTGGCTCAGGTCATCTGGCTGGCACAGCAAGTATTCTTACCAACTGAGCCATTTCACCAGCCCTGGTTCCTTCTCCTTTATAGAATAAATTTTGTTTACCCGAAACAGCTATGTTCAAATTCTCATCCCTTATCCCTATGAAGGTGACTTTAAAAAAAAAATACGGTCTATACAGATGCAATCAAATTTGTATTCTACTGGAGGAGGGTTGGCCTTCCTCCAACAATTGGTGTTAAACTTTTGTAAGAGAAAAGGATAAAAAAGCCTTTACCAGCGGGGGAGAGCAGAGGATCGCTAATGTAAAATAGCATGTCATTCTTTATTAGTTAGTTCTAAGTGGTTTAGTAATATTGAAACAACAAAAGTATCGGAGAATGAGTCAGAAGAAAGGACTGGAACAAAAAGATTATGGGAGACCTGTTTTATTCTAGAGAACCTGGATTTTACCAAGTGGGAGATACGGTTGCTGGAAAGACTTTATGGGTGACTAAACAGAGACTTTTTATTTGCAAAGATCAATCATTCATCCCTTTACATTATTAAAAAGTTTATCATGTTTCATATCATGTACAGATAGTACATCATATACATATGCAATTTTCATGTACTTAGTTCTACCAATTTCCATTGGACACATACATCTGTTATAGTTCAGTTGGAGTTCTCAGTCAGTTTAACCTATAATATACAAAATGCTAGGAGAGTAAGTAGTGAAGTCAAGTGCCTGAGGTCTACCTCCTACTGTCTTAGTTTGAGATTCTCATAATCAGACTTACTTGATAATTTGATGTGAGTTTACTCTACAGCTGAAGGACATGCTGGTGGAAAAAAAAAATACAGAAATAGAAGAAAGGCAGCCGATGAAGAGCAGCAGATGAGAAGCTAGCCAGGACAGACAGCAGCATAGACTTCAACCTGACAGGCAGATGTGGCAGTCCCTTCAGAGGTGTCTCAGAGTCTCCCCTTTAAGGGTTAACAAGATGTTTGCCCACTGCCTTCCAGCAGGAGCTGGTTGGAAGCTACAGCTAAAGGCAGACAAAATGATATTCCAGTCTGAAGACAGCCAGGATGCCCGCACATGGTGAGGTCAGAGGGGTTCGGTCTGCACACCCATATCTGCCACTCACCAGACTTTCCCAAGTCCCTTAATACCTGCAAGCTTATTTTCTTACTATAAAAATGAGGACCACAATCCTCTGTCTGGGAAAGAGTAGCACATTTTATCAAAGGATAAACAGATTCCAGAAATTCTATGTATGCCAGTGCTTATATACTAAAATCAACAGCAAGTTCAATTTTTACAAAATAATGTTGCCTTTCTGCTAGCCCTGCCTTCTCTGCATTCAGCCTACTTCTCAGAGAAACCCAGCGGGTGAGTTGGGAGAACAGAAAACCTTGAACTCCCTGGGATAAGCTCCTTGAGCTGAGGAGTGACACACGCCTCTCCCCTGAGTTTCTTTCGATCCAGTGCAGCCCACTTACAGCTAATATTTCTGCTGCTGTATCTGAAGAGGGTGGCGGTGGCAAGGTCACTAGTGCCCAGACAGAAAGCTAGTGCTGTTTCCATGGTGTCATCCTGAGAATTCTGGTTGTGATTGCAGCAAAGAGGAATGCAGTTCTCAGAGGAAGTCAGCTACTAAACACTGATGCCTCAACAAAGGGTGATAGACTGTTGTGAGTGACAGGTTTATACCTGGACAGAGAACAGGAAGGCATGCCCCTCTTCCCAATGAATCTCAGAGTCTACCTCTGACCACACAGTCCTCAGAGTTACCATCCCATCCCCCAAGTACAATGAGAGAAATGGAATGCACTGATTTTAAGCATAGAGTTTGAGGGGCCACTATTGCTATTGGTTTTTTTTTTTATTTTGCTATTGCATTTTATTTATTCATGGGTGTCAGACTATACCAACAAGTGTGCACTAATGCATGGTTCTGTGGATGAACCGTGGCAAGAAGATGTCGGATCCTAGCAGAGATGAGATTACAAGAGTTTGCTGGATACCTGGCTTATAACACAGGTGCTGGTTCAGATTCTGGTTTCCATGACTGTACAGCTAGCACTGTCAAATACTGAGCCATCTCTCCAGCCCTCAAATTCGAATTTTAACAAACACATTTCTGTGTAAATAACCCAGTCAAGTTAATACAACGTTTCTGCCTGCCTAGAAGGTTTTCTCCTGCCATTCCATTCTTTTTCCCAGATCAACTACTATTTTTATACCTATACCTACAGAGCAATCTTGCCCACATCATAAAGAATGTTTTCTTTTGTGTTTTGCTTCTTTTATTCAACAAGGTGTTTTTGAAACTCATTTATGTTGTTCCATGTAAGGGTAGTTTGTTCTTTTTTTATTGCTAAGAAATATTCCATCACACAATAAGCTCCCATTTTATTTATTTTCATGTTGATGGATATTTGGGTTGCTTCTTTTTATATTTTTGTTATTATGAATAAAGCTGGCATAAACCTTCTTATATAAAAGTTCTATTATGGACAACTGCTTTTCCTTCCCTTCATAAAATACTTTAGAACAGCTCTTGGCAAAGAAGGCATACAAATGCCCCTTAAATGCATGTGGAAATACTCAGTATTATAACAGGGCATGTGCAATTAGTTTTGGAATCAAGTATCACTACATTCCACAAGGATGCCTAAAGGTTGCATAGACAAACACCTGAAAGACGAAAGTTTTTAATGCTTTTTGATAAGGGTATTTTGAAACACCCAAGCAAAATAAAATCATCTAATGAACCCCATTCTGATTCAAAGCTTTTCCATCTTTATCTGTAACTACCCTGTATGGCTCTCCAACAACAATCACTTATCCACTTTTCTGATACCATCTGGAAATCCTACAACTCAGTTCCACCCTGACCTCAATTGCCTCAAGTTAGCTCAGACTCAAAAAGTCAAAGCCTGGGCCCTGCCAGACTCCTCCCACTCCAGATGATAGCCTCAGAGGGGTTTCTGCATGTCTGCCTGGCTGTTTGCAAATTTAGGGGTTCCTTTCTACCAGGTTCAATAATACTCACAGGACTCCAAAGAGTGCCTTATACTTGCTATTTTTTATTGTTTATTTATTTGTTTATATATGCATATATGGTATAATATATTCAAATATATGCATAGTGGTAACATAATGCAAATGTAAACATATAATATAAATATATTAAATGTAATATATTGTATTTTAAATATATTTTTTATATTTAATATATATAGAAAAGACTCCATAAAGTTCAGGCTGCCTCTAACTCACTATGTAGCTACAGTTCCTTGCATCTATCCTTCAAGAGTTGCGATTTTATGCATAAACCATCACACTCAGGATATGCTGCGCCGGAGACAGAAGCCAGGGCTCTGTGCATGTGAGGCAACCATAGTATCACCTGAGCTACTTCTTCAGGTCTTTGCCATTTTATTGCAGCTCATAAAGAGACTTGACCAGCTCCTTGGCCATCGGCAATGAAACCACCTCTGTCCTCTCCCCTTCTTCAGGGTCTATTGGGGAAACTTGGAGTTCTACTTTCTGATCACACAATTGGTTCTCCTGGGTTTGACTTTTATCCTTCCTCTCATGAGGGAACCTTGCAGAGTGCCTCATTAGCATAAACACATTCATGGCTGAAAGATGCTTTCATGAATAACTAAGTCCAACCCTATCACTAAAGAAACCCTAGAAACTTTGTGCTAGCTAAGAGGGACAAAGAACAATGGCTTCAGTTTCCTTGTGCCTCACTTGCACTTTACTGCAATGTTGCATCTGCAACATTTTCTGTCTTTAAAATGTTGCTGCAGTCGCTTATATAAAATGTGTCACATTGTTTGCCCTTTAATAAGAGCATTTTATTAAGCTGTAACCAAAACACCACTTTTATCCCCCAGTAAACATTAGTAACAATATCTAATACTCTCTGCATAGTTATATTTCCCAATTCATTTTATAAATGCCTGTATAATTGGTTTGCACATTGCATTTGGTTATCGTTCATGTTTTCCTGTCTTATTCTTGAAGAGTCACCATTGTATCCTGGCCTTTCTTACCTTTGTCATCATACTGAAGAAACCAGGTCAGCTGTCCTTAGAATCAACATGATGTTCATGCTATCATTCTTCTGATTTCATCAGTCTTGGCTTTTCTTTCAATAATAAGGCAGATCTGCAAAGCTCAACTTCTTGTTTTACTTTTTTTTTCATAAATATGTGTTTGGCATTCATGCCTGTTCACATGTATATGGGTAAGCATGCTAGTGCACCTGTCTGTATGCACCAGGATATGTCAGTAGTTTCTTTGCTCAGTTTCCACCTTATTCATTCAGACAGGGTCTCTAGTTCACAGATTCAGTTATTCTCTCAAGGTACCATGATGTAGGAATCGTTGTCTTTGCTTCCTCTGGATCTGAGATATCAAACTGTCAATCACTTCCACTGACTTTTTCCTTTTTTTTTTTTTTTTTTTTAATCTGAGATTCTAGAAATCCAAACTCTAGCTCTCATACTTGCATTCCATACACTGAGCAATCCCTCCAGCCCATGTATCCCACACTTTTAAAGCAAGAATACTTCGTGGGCAGGCACTTCCCTTTATTTTGAATGTGTGTGTGTGTGTGTGTGTGTGTGTGTGTGTGTGTGTGTGTATGTTGGGTTTTGCATCCTGAGAGGTTATAAAAGTAAACACCACATGTCATAGTCTTGCCATGAAAGATCTTCTATCCCAGTAAGGGAGCAAGGGAGATAAACAATCAATGTAATAGTATAAATGCCAGGGAGGATTTGGGCTAGAATATAAATTCTGATAGGGGCATCAAGACTACACAGAAAGAGATAAATGGATGGCTCTGAGCAGAAACGCAGGGTTGGACAGAAGAGAGAGTGAGGAAGAGCATGCTAAGCCATGGATCTGCCGGCTTTGGAAGAAACACAATATACCAGAAAAGGTTTTCGGGGCTTTATAGGAGAGAAGAATCTTAACTTAATCTTGTGAGCAATGAAAAACTGGCAGAAATTTATGTGAGGATGGGAATATGAATGGATTTCGGAGACCCATGCAGCTCATAGCACCTTAGTGTCAATAGGTTTCTCAGCCTAAGGAAGAGTTCACAAATAAGATCCCAATGCCTATGGCCCCAGACAAAAGCCATTGCCCTATGCCATATTTACTCTGGCCTCTGACTCAGTGAGTAATGTTTGTAACCATGGAAATGATTCAGGTTGCCTATCTTGGAGGAGTAAAAAATAGAAGTAGAGTATTGTGGGTACTATGCAGATAATGTTTACCTCCTGTTCCTGTACTGATAGGATGCCAATCAAAGTTATAGATGACAGCCAATCAAATTATGTCACTGCCTGACATCCAGCCAATTGGTGACTTTCTCAAGCCACTCAAGCTTGTTAGTGACTAAACAACTAATCCTAGAATATGCTCAGAGGTATCTGAAGAGACCAAGGACCTCTAGAAAAGCAGAAAATGTCTCCAATAGGTCCCTACCAGATTGTTCTGCAAGGAAAGACCATTATATCAAAATCTGACCACCTAACTTTGTTCCCTGGAACCCATGTAGTGTAAGGAGAGAACCAACTCCTATATGTTGTCTTCTGACCTCCGAGAGCCTGTATTTGCACACACATGGACACATACATACATACACACACACACTAAAAATAAAGGTCAAAGAAATAGTGGCACAAACTATTCAGAAGTTTATTTATTGTGATCTCATAGGGCATGAGATCCCTGTACATCCACTGAGCACAAAACCACAGTCCCTGATTTATTCCTATCTGCTGCCCTTAGATGCTGGATGCTGAATTGAGAGCACTGCAAAATACTGATACATACCCTAAACACATACCCACCAGGCACTACTATCTATCTATCTATCTATCTATCTATCTATCTATCTATCTATCTATCATCTATCATTTATATATCTTTTATCATCTATCCATTTATCTATCATCTATCTATCATCTATCTATCTATCTATCTATCTATCTATCTAACTAACATTTATAATCTATTCATTTATTTGCTGAACTTAAGCAAAATCCTTAGGTGGATTTAATCCAATGGGATTATAAAGGACTGAGATAACTGGGGTAGTCAGAAATGGAGAACGTGATGCTCTTAGTACAAGGATCAGTGCTCAACATCATAGCAGGTGCAGAAAGAAGCCTTACTTAGTGTGAATACAGTCATGAACCTGCTGGAGTGGTGTAGACCATAGAGGGCCAAATGTGGGAAGATGGAACCAGATTTCCACAGCTTTGGCTGGAAAGGGAAGCTGCAGAATCATACCTGGGAGCCAGCCCTCTGCTACTCCGTCTCTCTCCTAGGAACCCTTAGCAGGGAACTCTGGTCAAGCATGGAGAAGTTGTTTAGAAATTTTAGCAGGCAACAAAGGACCTGTGTGTTCTGGTAATGGAAGTTATAAAATAACCAAACACAACCCAAGTGGTTACTACTCTCTATATTAGAACTCTTTGGTAGTATTTTAATTTTATTTTAATCTAAAAAATTTCTTCTCTTTTCCTAAATTTGCTTATTGGAAAATGTAGGTCATTTTTTTCTGATAAGTCCCTTTCCATAGGATTGGCAAAATTCACTTTTCTCATAATTGTTCAATTGTGTTATTTCTCAGTGCTTACAGTGTCTCAGAATAGCAAAACTGTCATCATAAATTGAGCACTTCCTTTCAGAAGTTTTTCTGCTGCCTGAGAGAGCTGCTCTTTGGTCTTGGGGAATCGCAAACCAGGAATGAAACAGTTACATTACAAACATGTGGATTTCTTTTTCTCTTTGTGAATCTGACACACCACACAGTGAAGTTCACCTGTTTTTGCTTTATTTTTTTATTAGTAGTAATTGCCTTTTGAAGCTTAATTTTGTTTTAAAATCATATAAATTATTTGCTTAGTTCCAAAGTTGAGTCTATGAAAAGAAGTTACAGAACCAGTTCCCCAGGGGGGACCATTTTCTTTTAATTCATGGCTTATTCTCCATCATTTGCTCTTTTGAATGTGAGCAGGTATGTGCCGCATTCATGCGCCTTTACTTTAAAATAGCACACAATTCACATCACATATTGAGGTGAATGCAGGAGAAATTTGCATCTGTATAGCTTATTGAGTCTAAATCATATCTTGACTTTCTTTTGTTTAATTGTGCTTTGGGAGGCAGAAGCAGGAGGAATGTTATGAGTTGCAACATCAACCTGGGCTAAGGAGTGAAGCCTTGTGGGGGAAAAATAGAAAAAGGGTGGGGGACACATAAAAAAAAAAGAAAAGAAAAGCAAAAAGAAAGAAAGAAGGAAACAAAGAAAACTGTTGTGGTTTTAATGAGGGTGTTCCCTATAGGCTCAGATGTTTGGACACTTGGTGTCCAGTTGGTGGTGCTGTTTGGGGGAAGGCAGGGTGAAGCCTTGCAGGAGGAAGTTTGTCACTGCCTTGCCCTTACTCCAGTTCACTCATGTGTTTGTGGTTGGAGATAGGAGCTTCCTGCTTCTATGGCTGTACCTGCAGCTTGCCATCATGCCTCCCACCATGATAAACTCTTGATCCTCTGTTGCTCTAAACCAGCAGAAACTATTTCTTCCAGAAATGGCTTTTGGGCATGGTATTTTATCACAAAAGAAAAGCAGCCAATATGCTAGCTGTTAAATTTACACACAGGTATTTGTGTGTTTTCTTTTATTAATCAAGTGGATGATGTCTTTTTTGAGCCTTTTTTGTTCCATCTGGCTCTGATTTTAGTATATGAAAGCTACTGTATTTTACTTATGTGTTATAATCTGTGTTTTGCTAATTTTGTAATGATTAATTTTTTTATCTATCTTGTGTTTATAGATGCATATTTTTTCCATTTTGTTTTAATTTGGTGGTAAGATAAGACCTCACTCTGTATCTCTGGCTAAATGAGAACTTACTATGTACACCAGGCTGACTTTCAACTCAACAGAAATGCACCTGCCTCTTATCCAGAATTCTGGAATTCAAGGAGAATATCTACATTCCTAGCTATGTGCTTGACATTTTATCTTCAAAATATTATATGTTCTGCATATACTATGTATACAATGTATCTAGTGCTTATGGGGGACATGTGTTCATGGGTACCTGCATGCAGAAGCCGAGAAAGACACCTGATATCTTCATCCTACTTTATGAGACATGTCTCTCTTGTTGAACCTGAAGTTCATCATTCTAGCTAAGCTGGTCAGCCAACAAACACCCGGATCTGCTTTTTTTTTTTAATTTTGTCCCCAGTGCTGGAGTTATGGGTACATGTGGCCATACCAAGCTTTCATATGCAAACTGGAGATTTAA
The DNA here is from genome assembly GCF_011762505.2 of Arvicanthis niloticus. Taxonomy (NCBI): domain Eukaryota; kingdom Metazoa; phylum Chordata; class Mammalia; order Rodentia; family Muridae; genus Arvicanthis; species Arvicanthis niloticus. Next base: position 48,553,236 of record NC_047664.1, on the reverse strand, counting down.
ATTCAGATCCTTTTATTCACACAGTGTTCTTACTCATTGTACCATCTCCTCAGCCCCTAATATTTTATTTTCTAACTGAATTTTACCTCCCTCCAGCCATCTTTGTGTTTTGGGGTTGTGTTTTTCTTACTTAATTTTTCATTCCAAAACAATGTTAATAAATAATATTAAATAAATCAGTATGTTGTTTTGAAAATGGTGGGTATAATTCTTCTTAGGCTTGACTTTAGTATAAATGTCTCTAGCTTTGTATTTAATGGTCTGTAGCACATCTTTACATATGTGAAGGCAATATGTATGAACTCTTATTTTCATCCATTTTTATGTATATAAATATATGCATATGCGAATTTGAAAATATTCACATGCTTTTTTCTTTTTGGACCTATTCATATAATCAGTTTGTTGAATACAATTCCTTATATTTCAGAAGATACAAAAAAAAATCCAACAATAAAAAACTGGGAGTATTCTAACTATCATGGAAGGAATTGTTTTCTTCTCCTATTTCTTCCTCAAACAAACACGTATGGTTGTAGCATATATTTATTTAATGTAATGTAAGATCTCATTTACCAATATGTTATTAAATATTTTTCATAATTGAGCATTAGTATGACTGGTCTATACTCCTCTATTTTAGTAGAATTTTATCAACTTCCATTCAATTTATAAAATGTACTTAGCACCTTTCCTTCCTTTTGACACTGGATCTTAAATATCACTGGTGCTGAAAAACACATCTGCCCTTCTGTTTAACCAAGGCTGTCTGTCCACCAGAGGACAGAGAACAGCCCAGTTGAGGGCACAAGGCTTTGGGTCCCAGGGAAGCCTGAAACTATGGATGACTGTGTGTCAGGGTCTTAGAGCTATTTTTCATTTGAGAAAATTGGATAACACATAGCAGGTGCTACAAAATGTCAGATATTATGATCAAATGACAAAAAGAGCAGGGGCCTGCAGAAAGCCATGAATCCTAAATCAAAATCAGCATGTGAGATTTGGCAACAGGATGAAATATTTGAAGCTGGCAACTCCTGGGTGTGCGGTTATGGCTTTTATAGACTCCCTAGTGGTTAATTGCAGTTTCTCGTGTGTGCAGAGAAGTAGAGAAGAAAGACATGAAAAGAACTGACATTGAAGGTACTTACTAAGTATCAAGGTAAGTGCTGAGGGATTTTCTTACTCAGTCCTTTTAATCCAAACCAAAAGCCTATCAGATTGGTGATTCCCCACTTTCAGTACTCCCAGCTGAAGAAGTGATTATTCAGAATATATAACTTTCACGAAGACTAGGTGCCTAATTCACTAGATTTAGAACTGACAAAGAATATTCCAAAAGGAAACTGGGAGTATTCTAACTATCATGGAAGGAATTGTTTTCTTCTCTGAGATTATTTATCTGAAGGAGTAGATGGTAGAAAATAAAGACCGAGCACGGGGGCATATAGATACTCTTAGCATTGGGGAAGTGGAAGCAGGAGTATCAGGAGTTTGGGGCTAGCCTGGGTTATATGAGTTCTTGTCTCAAAAAGACCTCAAACTCTCATGTAAATAAAATGAAAGTTAGAAAATAGAATTAATAAAATAATTGAAAAAAAAATTTGTATTTTCAGTAAATAAGTCTCAAATGTGTACTCCCAAGCCCATTCATATAAAATATACATATTCAAGCCCATTCATATAAAATATACATTAGGATATATACATATCCTAATGTATATTTTATATATATTATATAAAATATTAGGATATATATCCTAATATATATTTTATATGAATATATATATAATATATTTTATATGAATATATATATTATATATGAATATATATATTTTATATATATAATATATATATATTGTTTTGGTGAGAGTGGGTTAAAAGCTATACTAAAAATGGATGGACTTCTGGTTAACTTGTTAAACACACACACGTGTGTGTGTGTGCATCTCTGCATATAAATATATAAATAGATAGATTTAATTTTAATTTTAATTATTTATGTATAAATACATCAGTGTGGGGTTATGCCCTTGGAGGGCAGTAGAGGGTGTTGGATTCCCCCTGGAGCTGGAGTTATAGATGGTTGTGAGCTGCCCAAAATAGGTGCTGAGAGCCAGATTTCAGGTCTTCTGCAAGAATGCTACATGCCCTTAACTGCTCAGTCACCTCTCCAGTTCTACGTATGTTTAATCACAGATTTTTTTCCCCTAACAAAGGAAAATATGAGTGAGTGCATTTTCTGTGATCTCTGATGATTAGCCTGAGCTCTTCTCTGCATTTGTCTGAGTTTGCACATGATTTCACAAGAAAGAACCAATGGAAGAGTGGAGGAGGGATGGCTAGAGCAGTATCCAGTAAATATAGGTGGTCAATAAACACTTACTAACAGTGCGTGGTGAGTTCTACTTTGAAACTCAATGCAATTATTTTGCCCTTTTAGAGACTTCTGAAGGAGTGAGTGCAGATTCCTGGGGGCGGGGCTGCTGCCAAGGAAAGATGGTGCTCACGTTAATATCTTTGTTATGAGATGATAAACGAGTTCGGGAGCTTTTGAGTGATGAAGTGTATTTTAGTGGCCTTTGGGTTTCTCTTCTACTCCAAATCTTATTCAGTGAACACTCGTACAGTAGAAAACCCAGCAAGGGGCATACAAGTGCAAGTTCCAAATGGAAAAAATATACAGAGGAGCAATTAACATGAAAGGCACTTAATCTCACTGCGTTCAGAGAAAGGTCAATTATTATAGATGCCAAACTGGGAAACTGTTGAGAATATGTGTCGTAAATTATTTTGCATAGAGGAATTCAAAGAGAGGGTCTCACATGTACTATGTACAGCACCCAACAAATGTGTCACCAGCTCACACGTAAATTGTTTTTAGAAATTGAATATTACCTTTTGAAACATTCTAATTTTTTATTACTTTTTATTTAAAATTTATTTATTTGTTTGTTTGTTTGGTGTGTGTGTGTGTGTGTACGTACGTACATATCATGGCTTCCTTGCAGCAAGCAGAGGACAACTTAAGGGAGTTGAAAGAAGGAAGGAAAGAAAGAAATGGAAGAAAGGAAGAGAAGAAGAGAGGAAGGGAGGAAGGAAGGAAGGAAGAAAGGAAGGGGAAATTCCATGTTGACTTTATATTCTTGATCACTAGTGCTGAGGGCTCTTCATACTCTCATAGGCAATACTGTGCCAATTGTCTTCTTATGTGTTAGGTATCTACAGAATGCTTTTTGTTTGAATCTGTAAAACTCATAAGAATGTTCACCAATATTCCACTTCTATTTTAACTTAGTTGAGTGTGTTTTACAAACCCAGGAGATAGGAATAGAAAGTTCTGGAGGATACAATCCAGAGAGGGAAAAACAAACCAAGCTTGTGGAGGCTGAAGTCGAAACGAGTGGGAGCATCGAGAAGAGCATCTAATCAGTATCTAAGTGGCCTCCGTGAGCCAGGTATATCATTGGGTTTTACTCTAAGTAATGGGAAACAACTTGAGCGTTTTAAACAAGGGTCCCTGAGATGAGATTTATGGTTTCTACTTGTGTGCATGCCATCCCTGAATCAGCCACTAGAGGGAGACGGAAGGTGACAGGGCGGTCACAAGTCAAGCCCTCCCCCTCCACCATGACCTTCACAGTGGGAACAGCCTGCTTCAAGAAGAGAAATGTCCCAAAGGGAAATTGACTGTCTCTGATTAAGTAAAAGTGGCAGTGAGAAACGATGCCTCTCTAATTGGATTCTTACAGATTTCTGATATTATTCTTTAAAAGAATACATCCTGTGAATTAATTAAAAGGTATCCAAGTAAACCTCATATATAACCATGGATCTGAAGAACTTTCTGGTCAGTATATGGCCCATGCATTGGAGAGCTGGATATTCTATTAGCCCTTCCATGTTAATGCTAGCCTCCAGCCTGTTGAGAAGAGACCAACATGGATGCTATGGGGCATCTTATAATTAATAATACTGGACTTCAAACCTCTTCAGTCACTGGTTTGGTTGCAAAGCATCAATAAAAGATGACAACTGAAGAGATTCTAAGATGCTTAATGCTATAAGGCATAGTGTTTATGGTTAAAAGAACTACTGAGTAAACACCAGTTTGAGGACAGCCTGTTTACTCCAGTGCTTGGATGTGCACACCAGAATTGCCATGATGACTGTCTTGACTGAAAGGACCTAGTAAGATCAAAGATGGTAGAATAACATGAGAGAGTTCCAGCTGTGGATTAGCCACATGCTGTGTGACTTAGGCAAATAAGGTAAACTATCTGAGCTCACTTCCTGAGCAAAGGAATTAATACATGCAACTTTTGACACAGCTCAAGCACATTCAAATGCTGTCAAATGGGAATCAGTCCTTCTGTGGTGAATGCCCCCTTTGACTGATAGGGTCCCTTTTCATATGTGTTCAAGGATCCTGTTTTATTTGGTTAAATTTAATGGTTTAATCTCAAATGGGCAGCCACATTTCACATATGGGAGTGGGTACATCACTTTCTGATGAGTCTCATTGTAATCATACAAACCTACAGAGTTATATGGTGCCCTTCTCGATTTCTCTCTATAACTTCCAAAGCAGAGACCTTCTGACCATCACCTCTGCTCTGCCAAACATTATAACCCTGGAACTGCAATAATGTTTCAGTTTTATCACTACCTTAATTTCTTTTTCTAAAGAGCCATTAATTTTGGTTCAAGTAGATAAAAAGTATGGTAATTGGTGGTAGTGCCTTTATTTGTGAGATCATCTCATACCGGCCTAAAATGTTTGATTTTAAAACTAGAAACATCACTGCAACAACACTCATATATAGCCAAATAAATTGGCGATATACCTTCAATTTGAATGTGGTAGGAATTGAAACCAAGGAGCCAGTGTAGAGACCTCAAAGGCTGGCCAAGAAGATGGAGTCAGCAGCAAAGGCTTGGGAGAGCTTCACTCTGTCAAGAGGTAGCTGGGTAAGATCTGGGTCACTCACCATGCTGACTGCTGAAGTTTGACATATTGTGAAATCCTATGACAATATTGTGGCCATTTACAATATTAATAAAAGGGCTTTTGCAATGTTTAACTTGTCTTAGGATATATATGGCTATAATAAACATTCCAAAGGAAAAACAAATGCCACCCACCGCCTGAGGGAGGAGGTGACCTACTCTCCCAGGTAGAAAAGTGGATGAAGATCCCAAGTTTTGCTTTTAAGAGGAGAAATTTTAAAATGACTATTTTGCTAATGAAAATAATTAAATGTAGCTGCTAATTAAAGCAATTGAACATTGCTACTCATGTTTATGCCAACCACACAAAAACAATGCTTGCATATAGGCTATGTATTTCTGACAGGCGAAAGGGTTTGTATTTGGAATGTGTCAATTCATACCTCAGTCATTTGCTTGCATACTGAAATGCATTTTATCCTTTCACAGAGTAGCTTGAAAGTTCATCTATACTGAGTGCTTGTATTATGAGGTAATTATAATCAGCCTTGAAAACTACCCATCTGCATTACCTTCCTGCCTCTCCTTGGATGGCTATGTGGAACAGGAGGCTGATGAGCACAGTGACTTCAGAACAAAATGGACAACAATCTCACTCAAGACGTCTCAGAAATCTGTGACCTGGAGACCTAGAGAAAACCAACAGGGGGGACTGGATGTTGTCAGATCTTGTTGGCAGATGATGTCCAAGTAAGCCTATGGGAGAATTCCCTCTTACTTGAGGGGAGGGTAGGCTTTTTGTTCTAGTTAGTCGGCTATTTGTTACTGTAACAAATTACCCTGAGACAATCAACTTTTAAGGAAGAAATCTTAAGTTGGACTCATAGTTCTAGATGGTTTTATGCAGGGTTGGTTACGTTTAATGTTTCTGGACTTGTGATGAGGTAGTGGATCATAATAGGGAGTAAATGTGAAAAATAACCATCCAACTTATAGCTGTGACATAGGAGATAGAGGAGACAGAGGACATAGCTAAGAAAGAGGAAGAATACCCAAAGTACACTTCAGAAGCATGCCTGAATAAACTAAAGACTTCTCAGGACTCCCTCCCAGAGATCCCACCATATTTCAAAAACATTACAGGATGGAACCCAGGCCTTCAATACTGAGTCACTGTCAGCCACTCCATATCAAGACCTTTAGCATATAGGTTAGTTAGTGTCTTCCCAAACACCTTCATAGAAACACCTAGATTAATTAATGTCTGATCAGATATACTGGCAAGTTGTCAGGTATCATGAACCACTACGAAAGCCCATTTCTAGATAACATCCTTGGGAGAGAATACTGTCAGCCCAGTCTCTCTTTCACACCCTACTCCACAAAGCCTTTGGTTCAGCGTTAATGCAGACACAAACAATGCAGCTTGGGCAATGGGGTGAATTTCTCAAAGAAAATTAATTTGTATTTACTGAATTTAGGATTGTGACTAGGTATGAGGCCAAGAATGTCCCCTTTCGTTTGCAGCAGACACATTTGTCCAAGTGAACAAATTATTTGACAACTGAAAAGTTAAGACTAAACAAACCATAAAGCTATAGAATTTATCTCAGTATTCTAGGTTGTTGTCAAGATAACTCTGGAATCATTGTACACTTGAGAGGCATTTTAGAAGGATGTTCAGAAGGTTTTTGGTAGAAACATCACAGAAGCTGTGGGTCCTACTTTCTGCTTGCTATAACCCCTAATCCCTCAGTGGTACAGGGAGTCTGCGTGGTCATGGCAACATTGATTACTTGGTGAAGATGACATCTTCAGGGCCAAAGGAGAGGTCTTTGGGCTAGGTCTTTGGTCCCAGTTATCTCCCCAGTCACTGTAGAGTTTATAACAAGGAAGAATGCTAAGACCTTGCACAAGACTGGTTCTCAGGCTCTTGTCCAGTAAATTTGTTTTCCGCCGATGGCAACTTCCTGTTCTGGTAAATACCATGCTGTTTAATGAATGGTAGTTTAATAAATTTTCTTGATTTTTAGATTATTATTGAGGTACATACGTGCACATGCATGTTTACATGCATGTTGTAGATGTGTGAACATGAGTGCCACAGCACAGATGCAGACATCAGAGGGCAACTTTGCAAAGTTGTTTCTCTTCTTCTGCCTTCATTCGAGGTTCAGGGGTCAGAGTCATGACACCAGGCTTGTAGCTTGAGTCATCTTACTGGCTTCTAATGGCAATTTTCTAATTTGATTCAAAAGTAAAATCACAGCTTAGGTTTTCTAATGTGTAATTAATATCTTGGAGTTTCACAGTTTGTGTGTTTTTTCAAAGCAAGTTTTCAGCCCTGACAACTCTGGTAAGTTTTGAAACATATTGAACTTAGGTCCTGATTTTACTGAGCACTGAACCCATGGCCTTGTGCTTACTAAGCAAGTGCTCTACCATTGAGCTAAATCCACTCAGGGTTTGTCGGGTTTTTTGTTGTTGTTTATTTTTGCTTTTTGTCTTTTCTAGACAGTGTTTCTCTCTGTTGTCTTCGCTTTCCTGGGATTTACTTGGTAGACTGTTGTAGACTTCAAATTTAGACCAATCAATCTGCCTCTGCCTCTTGAGTGCTGGCATTAAAGGTATGTGCCAACACTCAGGTCTCCCACTCCTGATCTTTAAATTGCCCTGTTTCTGTACTGAACTATGATTTACTAAAATGGTAAGGCTTTATCAAGCCCATTATCACTAAATGTTAATTGGTACTTTAGTAAAATTGGTCCCAATGTATGTCATTAATAGAGACCATGGATGTAGTTCCGTTAGTAGAATACTTGCTTGGCATACACAAGACCCTAGATTTGAGGTCCAGTACCTCATAAAACCTGGGATGTGGCAGCACTAACCTGTAATTCCAGTGCCTGGGAGGCAGAGATAGAAGGACAAGAAGTTCAATGTCATTTTCATGACCCTGTCTCAAAACAAACCAAAAAAAAATTAAAATCATGTGATTAAATAAATCAATAACACAATGTTTTAATGTTTTATGTTATTATAATTCTTTTTCCCCATTTTTTATTTTTATAATTCTTTAAAATTCCTTTTTGGGACTATTTTAAGTTCAAAACCTAATTTAAAAAAATACATTGTTTACTGAATTTGTTTTTCAATTGAAAGCTCATGACCAAAATGTTTTGGAATCCATTTCTCTTAAGTATAATTTTTTAAAGTTGCCAACTTTTTACTCCTTCTCCTTTGGGTAATATTTATTATTTATTGTTATTTATTACTGTGTCTCTGTTGATAAAGCAAAGACCACTTAAATACTAAAATGATAGGAAAATTATAATAGAGCTATTTAGATTTACTTAAAACATGTAGTACTCCTCAAATTTACTATTGAGGGAATGTCTACAATATGCCAGTGTTATGGATTGGGTTACTTCCCTGCACAAAGGCAATAGTAAATGTTTGGAGGTTGGGTTGTTGCTTATGTAATTCATTAAATTTAAATGAGATTATACTGAAGCAGAGTGGGATCCTAACTTAATGTGTCTTGTAAGAACACAACTTAAGGGCTGGAGAAATGAATCAGTAGTTAAGAACACCTTTGCACAAGACCAGAGTTTGGCTCCTAGTGCTCACGTTAGGTAGCTCTCATCCACCTGTAACTGGCTCCAGGATGTTTGATGCCTTTTTCTCTACCTCTATGAATACATGCACACACACACACACACACACACAAAGAGAGAGAGAGAGAGAGAGAGAGAGAGAGAGAGAGAGAGAGAGAGAGAGAGAGAGAGAGAGAGAAGCAGAGAGAGGGAGAAGGAGAGGGAGAGGGAGGGAGAGAGGGAGAGGGAGAGGAGAGGGAGAGAGGTGGGGGCAGGAAGGAGGGAAAAAGGGAAGGGAGGGAGAGGAAGATGGAGGTAGATGGAGAGAGGGTGAAGTGAGGGAGAGAGATTTCAAAATATTTTGAAAGAAAACTGCTCATGTGAAAATTGCTCTGTATATTGTGATATATAAATTGTGATAATAAAAATCACATCCAAAGAATACAAAGGGCGCTTCAGAATAGGAGAAAAGCATGACGAGGCACTTTCTCTTAGCCTTGAGAAGCACCAACTCAGTCACAGCCTTGATTTGGAAACCCAGAGCTCTGGAACCATGACACAATGAATACTGTTGATTTTAAGCCATGGAGTCTGTGGCAGTTTGCCATGGCAACCCTGGGAAACTGATTTATCCCACAAGTAAGGATGTTTCGGGAATCTGTGCTAGCAGTCTATTGTAGAAACTCTATGTTGATCATTTATGTCATTAACCTTGAAGGGATTCTGGGCACAGCTGAGGCACCTCAGGACTGAATTTCAATGAAATTATCTCGGTAATATTCTATGAAGCAGGTCCTGATGCAGGGTGCCTAGAAGAGGATAGGGATGGTTAGGAGACAACGCAAAGTGATAGCAGGAACCCTACCATGAGGAATCGTTCTTAAGGGAAGAGGCAAACCATAAGGTTAAAGGTACAGTAGAGTAGGAGATTCTATGTGATTGGGCCATGACGCAAAACTGTTGAATGGACTTGTCAATTAAACAATTGTGTGTCAAGATCTATTAGACTAAGGATAACTCTTAAACTTAATTTATTTAGTTTTTTAAAAATTTCATACAGAAGTCCTCAATTTACAGATTTTTTTTGTCCTGTGCTTTTCCTCCTTTGACTCCTCCAACACCTCCCCTATTTCCTCTCAAATTCATGATCTATTCTTTGCATTATTGTTACCTATATGCATATACATATATGTGTATGTATGTGCATACAAATAATCTGTTGGATCTATTTAACGTTGTTCTAGCCTTATGTTTATGACTGGCTACTTTGGATTTGGTAACCTATCATGTAATCTGATCGTCCCTCTCTTAGCAGCGTTGAATGCCTGTAGCTCTTCGCCTGTAGATGAGCCCTCGTGAAAGTGTATCCTTCCACATTGATATGTTGCCTGGTATTGCCATATGCAGGTCTTGTTTAGGCAATCACAATGCTGATATTTTATGGGTGCATCTTCCCTGTTTTCTCTAGAAGGCAGTATCTGGGAGAAGGGAGCCTGCTCTTATTCTTGCAGCATTTCTGCTCTCCTGAGATCTACCTTGAGCCTTAGATGTATAGAATATATGTCAATGTATATTTATGTATTATATACACATATGTGTATATATGTGTGTGTATATGTATGCACATGTATATATATATGTGTGTGTATATGTATATATGTATACATGTGTGTATGTATAGTTTAGATGAATTTATATCATATGTCATGTGTATATGTATATTTTTAAATAAGCTTATAAAATACCTATTCCTATGGCTTTTAAAAAACATCCTTAGTGTTATTTGTCCTCCCTCCCTCCCTCCTTCTGCATTGATCTCCTTTCCCCTTCCCCAGTTGGACCCCTTCCCTTTCCAACTTTCCCCTTCATATTCTCTGTATCCTAATGTTTCTCCCCCTAGAGCTCCTTCCCCATCTTCCCTTCTTTCCTTCATGGTTTCTGAGTTTATTCAGAGGATATATATTCAGATCTAATGTTTCAGAGCTCAAATCCACAGATAGGTGAGAACCCATAACATTTGTCTTTCTGGGGCTGGGTTACCTCAACTTGGTGTATTATTTTCTACTTCCATCCATTTTCCTGCACATTTCACAATTTCATTCTTCTTTGCAGCTAAATAGAATTGTGTATATAGCTCACATTTTCATCATTCATTCAGCAGTTGAGCAACATTTAGGTTGTTTCCATTTTCTAGCTATTGTAAAAGGAGAGACAATAAGCATGACTGAGCAAGTTTGTCTATAGGAGGATGTCAAGTCCTTAGAGCATATGTCAAGGAGTTCTAATACTGGGTCACATGGTAAATTTCCTTCTAGCTTTTTGAGAATTCTCCACGCTTATTTCCAGTTTGAAATCCCACCCACAGTAAATGAGGGTCCCCTTTTTTCTACATTGTTGCCAGCATTTGTTTTAAGGATCAATTTGAGTTACTGAGAGAAGATTCCATTATGTAAATAGAACTAAAAAAGTATTCAGGAATGCTGCCTTTGAGTAAAGATGAGTTGTTGTGGCAACAGAAATACTTTTCTCTCTGTGCATGTGTAACGGGGTATATGACAGTTTATTCTTGATTTTTAAAAGTTATACTCATAATTATAGATACCTGTCACATTGCAAAAAATAATTGATAATGTTATTCTGAATTCAAAGATTGCTTCTAACCTTTAGTACACTCTACTCCATGCACACAGGTTCTTTTCCACAGTAGCCATGAAAACAAGCTACTCCTAGCTCTGAGTGACAGAAGCTTAATTAGCTAAAGACCCCTGCAGCTCTCTGATGCTCTTATGTCCACCATTCTTTCAGTACTAAGATCTCATCTAAGGAGCTGCTTCAGCCAGCAGTTGAGAGGGGAGGGAAGCTGCAAAGGAGACGCCTAATGAAAGATTTGCCTCCACAGTCAAACAGCTTCAGTGTCACTACATTCTATTGGACTCTTAGACTTTTCAGAGACTAAGGCCTTCTCATACAATTCCCTGGCAGGAACCATGACAAGGCTCTGGCATCACTCATACTATTTCTTGTCTTTCTCATAGGACTCAGAGAAGTATAGTCAATGAGATAATGAGAGACAAAGTTGAAGACTTGCAATGCGTGTTCGTCACAGTGTTAGTCAAAAGAGCAAAGGCCTGGATGTTTCTTAAAGCTCAACCTCTTTATAAAGATGATAAATTCAATCAGGGTACCACATAAACTCAATTACTGTATAGTTATTTAAAATTTATGTTTTCAAAGATTAATGAAATAAGCAAGTGGATGATAATGTTGACTTAAAGCAGTTGGAAAACTATATGTATTTTATTACTATCATATTTCAAAATAACATAGGTATGCATAAACAGTTCCTAGAAAGAAATATGCTAACACAACAGTAATTTTTTTCAGGACTAAAATAAACAATTAAAAAACTACTTAAGAAGGAAACCATGCTTGATGCTAGAAAACCAGCTAAGTACTCAGTGATAGTGACGTCATGGACATCGGAGGAGAACCTATAATCTTACTAAACCAGCGTAGCCCCTAATAACAATCTAAACACTTGTCCTTATGTCCACACATAAACGGAGTCTTCACAGCCTATCAAAGCTTCTCCTTGGAACAGACAGGAAGGAACCATAACAGAAAACAGCAACCAAAAAATGCAGAGTTGTGGAGACCAGTCCCAGTGGATACATCTACAAAACACTCTCATACCTAAGGCTCAGCAAACATTGAAAAAGAGCTGCAAAGATTGTTAATAGCCAAAAGACAATGGTGTTTTCTGTAAGATGATGCATCCTAGTAATGCCACAGATTACACCCGTGCATTAAAAAGAACATGACTTCCTAAACAAGAGCTGAACAAGAACAAAAGCAATAGAAATGCCAAACTAGACGAGGAAAAGCTGATGAGGCCCTGTCTCTACACAAAGAACTATAGGCAACTAAGGGCCACTGAGAGCAAGAGAAATAATCTTCCCCAGGGAAAAGAGCCCACCAGTTGGTTATTCAATATCAAAGAGTAGGTCTTGAAAACTTATATACAAGTAACATTATATAGACTGAACATGATATATTTAGAAAATATATATATACACATACACATTTGTGCATATAAAATAAATAATGAAAAAGAGGGCATGAAATTGAAAGAGGTATATAGGAAGGTTTAAAGGGAGAAAAGGGAAGAAAAATAATATATTTATATTATCTCAGAAGAATATATTACGTTTATTTGGGGGGTTTGCCATGGCATGCATGGGGAAGTCAGAGAATTGGAATTGGCTTTCTCTTACCATGTGGGTTCCGAGGATCAAAATGAGGTTGTTAAGTTTGGGAGCAAGTGCCTTTACACATGGAGGCATCTCACAAGACACCCACAAACCTTTTCAATCACTTCTTCATTCTTTTAAAATTTTAAAACAAAACTTGAGGTCTTCTGTAGGTATAATTATAGTTAAAAAATCATACAATTTTAAAATAGAGATTGGTTGTGCAGTTTCATAAAGGCATGCATAAAGTATGTGATGGACACATCTACAGGATTTTTCTACCTCAAGAAGAGAGTAACACTTTCAACATGACATGACTCATAGAGTCTGCTCACTGCCCAGGGTAGGATACAAATCCCTGTACCCCTAAATCCCTAAACTTTTGTTCTGACTGCTCCACACTTCCAACTGCTAGTCAACTGACAGGCACACAGACTATGGTTGAGCTCCTTGAGGGCTTTGCCTTTTGCCACTCTCAATGGTGAGTGCTCGAGTGTTGCCTGGACCATTGAATTGAAACATCTATCAGCAATTCATCATTTTAAAGGAATTTTAAGCAAAGGCATTGTCCTAGTTAGTTTTTGTTGTCACCTTAATATACAACCTAGAGTCATTTGAGAAAATGTAGGCAGACCTAGCCCACTGTGGGTGGTTCCATCCCTAGACAGATAGATAGTTCTGGGCTATATAAGAGCACTAACTGAGCATGAGGCAGAGAACAAAGCAGTAAACAGTGTCCCTCCATGGTTTCTGTTCCCACTTATTGCCATGAGTTCCTTCAATGAGGCATTGTGATCTGAAAGTGTAGGCTAAATGAACTCTGTTCTACCGAGTTGTCTTTGGTCATGGTGTTCATCAAGCAAATGTATAGTGGTATCAAAATAGTATAATTCTTAGGAATAGAATTTTCATACCATCCCCGTTCATACTAAAAAGTATGCAGGTAGTCTTCCCTAACTTGCTTCTTCACTTTATTTCTTGCAGTATCATGCAAGACTATGCATGCTACATGAGTACTATAACACTGAGATACATTTCCAGATAGCTCTTTGACTTCTTATACATTGATAATTCTTTAAGAACTTGGAGTTTCTGACCCCTAAATGCCAATGTGTTTTTATGACTTTGCATATTCCATTTTATCTGACTGTAATCTTGTCTAGATTTCCTGCTATCAGTTTTCTAAACTGTTCATTTTTCAAAGTCTTGCTTGGTTGGAACCCCACCTCTTTTGTTCTCAAGCCTTCTATGATCTGATACAATTGAATTAGTACTTATTTGAATCTAATTATTTATTCTCCTTCATATCATAGTATAATGGAATGCTTAATTTTATATTATGTGTCTCTCTTACGAGACATATTTAGGTATTATTATAATTATATACAGGAAGGAGGGAGTCAGGGAGAAACAGAGAGAGAATAACAACTGAAGTGTATGAAAGCTGATAACTCTCAAAGTCCCAAGATCTGTAGGGCTTGTCTTTGTGATAGTTGATTTAATATTACCTTAACTAGACTAAAGAATCCCAGGATACCTGGGGATATACTCCCTCTGGAATGAAGAGTTTCCAGAAGACATTAGCATTTGAATCAATAGACCGAATAAAGAAGATTCACTCTAAGTTATGTGGGAAGGCATTATGAAATTTTATAAGGGACCAAATAAACAAAAAAAGCAAAACAGAATGAATTTGCTTTCTACTAGAGGTAGATTAGAATATCAATCAACTGTTCATAAATATTACAGTTCTTAGTTCATGGCTCTTTGTGCCCTGCAACTGAAACTAACATTTCTCCTACCTCCAACCCTTGATTGTACATCTTTAGATTCAGTCTTATGCATTGGCTCCTCTGGTTCTCCATCAGATATCCTAGAAGCCCATCTTGTAGACAGCAAATGGTGAGGCTTCTCTGCTTCTGTAATCATGTCAGATAAATCATATATTCTCAATATAAATAATTCAACATAATTCAAATAAATTCAAATATTATCTATCTATCACCTATCTATCATCTGTATATCTGTCTCTATATATATATATATGTATATATATATATATATATATACATATATATATATATGTGTGTGTGTGTGTGTGTGTGTGTGTGTGTATGTGTATGTGTGTGTGTGTGTAATAGAAAGACATCAGTGGTTTGTCCAATATACTACTAAAAGTTTGAAGACCCAGAGGACTGATACTTCAGTTCCAGGCATGTAGGCTTCTAACCTAGAAAGAGCCAATATTTAATTTGATTTCAGTCAGAAAAGAAAGCTTCCCGTACTTGAGTGAAGGTCAACAGTTAGCCCTTCAACTAATTGGATGAGGCACATTGACATTAGACAGTACAATCTTCACTGCCCAGTCTACCAATCAAATGTTAATACCAACCAGAAACATCCGCACAAATACATCTAGAATATTTGACCAAATATCTGGGCTTACCATAGGTCAGTTGTTTAGCACATTAAAGTGGTCGCCATCAATTATAAGCCTACCCCTGGTTTGTGACCTTTCAAACCATGTTAAATATCCTGATAAAAATAATAACATGAGCAACATTTTGTTAAACATTATATAGTATTTTTGAGTGTAATTAGAAATTCTCTGCTGGTTAGGTGGTAGTGTTTTGTCAACTTGAAACAAGCTAAAGATATTTGGAAGAGGGAATCTTAGTTAAAAGATTGCGTGGTGAAATAATCTGCTCCTTCACTCTGAAAGCCTTCTTCCTACCAGTAATCCTACCTGGATAAGATTACTGACCTTAGTCCCTGGTCATTATTATACTAAGCCATGTAGGGAATCTCTTATAGTTCAGACACTCACCGTTGCTTCTGTGAAATAACAGCCCAATTCTCCCTTGGTCTTTAGAATCAGTCACTCCAGTCCACACAGAACTGTGTATTCAAATGCATAAGAAGCACAAAGCAGCAGGTGGGAGCTTTAACTTCAGGCTCAATGGAATCATGTATTTCTTTATTGTGTAGAAGTATTTTGGCTATGGAGATAAAACCACTAGGACAGCAGAGCATGATGGCATATAGGATCTAGAAATAAAAATGCTGTTTATGAGTCACTAGGCATACAATGAATGCTGATACTCTCAGATTTCCAACTTGATTCTTAGGTCTGTGATTCTTGCCTTCTGGGACACACCATATAGCATGTAGAGTTGGAGTGTATATAAATTTTATCAGAACCTTATTCCATCCCTGCAAAATACTGTCACCCAACTGCTACTGTATCAAAGTCGTCAGAGGCCAGTCAACCATTCTGTTAGGCCATCTGCTTCTAGATAGTAGAAAACAAAGCAAAAAACCATAGATTCCACATGCATGGGTCGACTGGCACAATTTTTTTTGTCTGTGATATGTGTTCCTTAATGATAAAAAATGTTGTGTGGGATACCATGTTGAGAAAGGCATACTAAAGGCCTGTTGATGATAATTTTGACAGTAGCATTGCATTCTTGCAAGTGAATTCCTATGCAAAGGAATTGCAATAAGAACAAACACTGCTTCTTCATGATGGGAGTGGTCCAACATAATCAGCCTTCCGAGAGTCAGTTGAGTCATCACTCCAGGGAATGGAGTCCTTTTGAAGATTCAGTGTTAGTTTCTGCTGCTGAGAGATTGGGCAGTCAACATTATTTTCAGCCAGGTTGACCCTGTTGAATGAAAGGCCAGGCTGTTGAGCCAAGGAATAAGCTCCATCCCTGGCTTGACAACCATTTTCTTCATGATCTCATTGAGGAATGATAGGGTTGACTGGGGAAAGGAGGATCCTTGTCATTCAGAGAATGGGTCACCCTGTAATCCTGTACACTTTCTCCTGATGAAGTAATTTTTTTTTTAAGTGAACATGGCCATAAGAAAAAGTCTTTATGGTTTTGATGGTTTTGTCTATTTGAAGAAGTCAATCTAGAGCCCTGTTACCAGTTTTTTTTTTCAGTCCCATTCCTTCCAAATCCCTGGTATTCCAGCAAAACCATTTGCTGAAGCCCATGAATTAGCATATAATCACACAGCTAGTCATTTCTTCTTGCAGGCAAAGTGAAAAACCAGATGCACTGCTTGAAATTCTTCCCACTGGGAAGATCTCCTTTTACCATCATCTTTCAGGGATGGATCAGAAAGGCTTCCTGCATTTGTTGGCACCTCCATACCATGTAGATACATCTTAAAAATACAGTCTAACTTGTTTCTTCTTTCTTTCTTCCTTCCTCCCTTCTTCCCTCTCTTCTCTTCCCTTCCTTCCTTAATCCCTCCCTTTTTCCCTCCCTCCCTCTCTCCCTTCCCTCTTTCCTTTCTTCATCATGACAACATGTATAAAATCTAGAAGGAAAAAGATAGTGTGGCAAAAGTGGAGAGCACTGGGCATTTTAATTTCTCTATTTTTTTTCTTTTAAATTTACATGTGCTAATGCCACATTTCTATGGGAGAAGAGTGTGATACTTCAATAATACATGTAATGATAAAAATCTGAGTAATTAAGTTCCTTATGATTTCTTTATTTCTAGATATCTGGAGACTGAGTTTCTTCTAGTTCATCATGAGCAGGTCACATTGTTCATCAGCTAGAGTCCCATGCTGAGCACCAGAATGGTAGTAGAACTTACTATTTCTTATTTGTACATCATTAAACATTGTTCTATCTCTCTTTCTGCTTTTTCTTTTCTACTTTTTATGAATCATGTCTACTCATTCAAACTTTGAGATTGAATTATTTTTGCTACCACAAATGAGACTGTAGAATATGTGTCTTTATGTGCCTAGTTTATTCACTTAACATAATATCTTCTAGTCCTACCCATTTTTAAAATTTATTTATTCATTTTACATCTCAATATCAGTACCCTCTCTCCTCCCAGTATCCCTTCTCACAAATCTTCCCCTCATCTCTCCCTCCTCTTTATTGAGAAGGGGGAGTCCCCCTTGGGTGTTACCCCTATCTCCCATTATCCACACCACCTCCAGGCACATCAAGTCACTGCAGGACTAGATACAGCCTCTGAGGCTATACCAAGTGGCACAGTTAGGGAAATGGGATCCACAGGCAGACAGGCAACAGATGCAGGACAGCGCCTGCTCCAGTTGTTGGGGGACTCCCATGAAGACAAAGTTGCACATCCACTATGTATGCGTAGGAGGCCTAGATCCAGCCTGTGCTCACTCTTTGGTTGATGATTCAGTCTCTGGGCATCCTCAAGGAATTATATAGTTTTTAAAAACATCACAGTACCACCCATGTAGGGATGATACTGCCTATAGTGGGCGAGGCCTGCCTATACCAATTATTAATTAAGATATTGTGCCACAGAAATTCCCACAGGCCAATCTGATGAGGTAATTCTTACCTGAGTTCCCTCTCCCTAAGTGACTTAGTTGTATCAAGCTGATAGTAAGAATTAGTGTATAACAACTTCAAGGTAAGCCTGGTATTTCCATCTTGCTTCCTGTGTACCAATGTCTGGTACATGTTTCAATCAAACAAGGGAACAAAACCTTTCTAACTCCTACTCTGTATCATTACTTCTAGAACCCTGTTTAACAGGCCTGTCTCAATAAATGTATGTTTTTTCCATATTATTCCACCCTACTTCTATGTTTCCTACATATGTTCCCTCAATTTCTCTGATCTTGTAAATTACAAAATTCAAGTAGTTCTTCAGAAATACAACGTCCCTCCTCATAGGTTATCATATGCACCTCATCTTTGTGGGCCAGATAGGACTGAGTGCTAGGATAGATCCCAAAAAGGGTGGTAAGTGAGTGAGTGGCTCCTGAGGAGGCTAAACATTGTCTCCTTGGCAACTGCCTCACAGAGGCCATTATAGCTCCCTCAGGCAATGTAGTGTTAATCCCCACAGTCTATTTTACCATCTTTCAGTTCAAATACTAATCTCCAAAACGACCCTCATTGGAACAACCAGAATAATGTTTGACCAATCATCTTTGTATCCAGTGGCCCAGTCAGATTGATACATAAAATGAATTATCACAGACTAGGGTGATGTTTTCATTAGTCAAATGCTTGTCATGCAAGCATGAAGGCCCCAGTTCATATTCTCAGCACCATATATAAAAAGTCCAGCACTGTGGCACATGCCTATAATCGCTATACCAGATAGGTAGATACAAGAAAATGTTTGAGGCTGGCTAGCCAAGCAGAATAGCTCAATAAACAAACTCAGTTTTGTTGTGAGGCCCTTTCTCCAAAACTAAGGTGGAGAGGCTGAGAGAGATGATTCAGAACACTCCTTGTTCTTTTGAAAGACTTGAGTGTGGTCTCCAGCATTCACATGTGGTGGCTTACAATTTTCCATAACTCTAGCCACAGGGGATTCACTGTGCTCATCTGGATTCCCCAAGAGCCTGCAATCACATATGTACATACTCCAACACAGGCAAACATATGTATACATGATTTAAATTATTTTAAAATGTGGAGAGGAATTGAGCAAATATACAATATTGACCTCTAACTTCCACATGCACCTATACATGTATGTATGCATACTTACATGTACATGACAATGTACTCATACACATTAACCATCACAATCCCCAACACTTGCCCAGTACCTGGTATACCATGGTGACAACAAAAGCTTGAGGAATTGAGCTGAACATCTTAGCTGCTATGGATGTAAGTACTGATTCATTTGAAAATGAGGTTGTATCTGATAGCAGATCTCTCCCAGATTGCTATATATACTGAATCATTTGCTATATATCAATAAATTCATCCTAACCTAGTTTGCCATTTAGTGCTAAGTAGAAAACACTCTGTGGATGTTAGTTTCTATACAGGGGGCTAAGGAATTCTTGTCCAGTCAAAGAATCAAAATGAAAAAGTTGTGTTCTGATTTAGAGATTCATAAAAAGTCTACACAGGAAGTAACATTTAAGGCTGGATATGCCTTTAGTTCCAGCATTTGTGCGGTAGATGCAGGCAAATTTCTGAGTTTAAGACCAGCCTGGTCTACAGAGCAAGTTCCAGGATACCCAAGGCTACACAGAGAAACCATGTTTTGAAAAACCAAAAAAAAAAAAAAAAAAAAAAAAAAAAAAAAGTAACATTTATATCCCATGTTAAAGGATGAACACCAGAGCCAGATCTTGTAACTGTTAATTGTAAAAGAGCAGAAAACAGACACAGCATTGCACATCTCTCCCATCTATACATGTACTCACTTCTGCCACCTTACAGTTGGAAGTCCTGACAAGAAGACTCCCCACGTATGAAAATGAACTATGGGATCTTTCTGCTCAAGGGGCAACAGCTGAGAAATCCAGGGGTATTTACCATTTTCTTGGTGCCTTTAAGCATTGCACCAAAATGTATGTATTTTTGCCAACATAAAACTAAAATACAAGTAAAAGCTGGTAGTACGAGAGTGGAACACCTTATTAGCAAGGCCGTTTAGTGGCACGCTTTGCATTTGTCTACCCATTGCTTAAGACGATATTGTTTTCAGGATTTTGTTATAGATACATGTAAACACACACAATGACATAAGAATATTCGCTCAAGTGTTACTGGATTTGGGGGAGATGAGAACAATGGGAATGTCTAGAGGAGGGGACAGTTAAGATAATTAAGTCTGTTTGTGGCAGTAATTCTCACATCACTTAAACACAATGACTAGATTAAGGACAGTCCACTTGGGAAACAAATCAGTCAAGAGCAAGAAGTGAACAGATGAAAGTGGTGGATAAATGACCTGTCCCCAGCACATACTCCTGACAATAAGTGCTGTTTGCAGGAAGAGAGCAACGTCTTCGTTACCTCAGCTATTTGGCTCTTCAAAGGCCATGAAAGCGCAAACTTGGCCAGTTCAGGGAAGTGTACCATTATGTACAGTTATTTTTCAAAATACATTGTTTGATCTTGGATTAAGGTAGGACTTTTATGAAAGAAAAACATACACACACTTCAGATGTCAGTCCGAATAATAAAGTCAATTCCCACTGAGTATCTGCACAAGGGCTCTTTTGTTCGAAAATTGTCCAGTTCTGAGTTTGCCCTTGGTGGGATTTGGGAAACTGTGCAGAACACTGTTATTCTTGGGCACACAGAATGTCTGCAGGAGCCTGCAGTCAGAAGTAAAGTCTTTCTGTATAGCAGCTCTATAACAGTATGAGGGAGTCAGGAAGCCTGTGGCTAGTGCAGATGAAGAGAGTGGAAGCAGCTAAGAGCAGGGCCAGGCACAATAGAACACAAGGGGAAAATTCACTCAATATGATACTCAAGCTTTTGTGTTAGAATAAAACTGTGATGGTCAGCAATATGGCCATTTTCACAAAATACTTGCCACCTACTGCATTCAATGCATTGACAAGTTGGTTACATGGCTAGGTGGCTGTGTGCATGTGCACACACGCAAGCACTCACCCACATATGTGCATGTTCATGTGCTTGTGGAGGGAATCAGTTTGAGGGAAGACAGTCTACAAGACTAACATACCCATAACCTACTTTCATAGATCTTACCTATCTGTGGACCAGACCCTGGGTTGTACATGCTAGCCCTTCATGCACACCACACTCAACAGAGCTTTTGGGAGACTTCTAAAATATAATTTCATGTAAAGTCTCAGATTTTGCATTTGTATGGCAACAAACAGGCAGACAGTAAATGGTGTTCATCCAAAAAAAAAATTATGTAGTGTGTGCTTGTGTGGGGGTAGACATGTCCACAACAGGCATGTGGAGGTCAGAGAACAGTGGGTGAAGTTAGTTCTCTCCTATCATGTGGGTCCTAGGAACCAAATTTAGGTCATCAGACTCATAGCAGGAGTCTTTACCCACGGAGCCATCTCACCTGTTCTGATGTTCTTCTTGCTATTATATATACCCTTATTATTATAGGAAGAGACAACAAGCAGGGTCTCATGAACTTCCCCCAGCTGTGCTACTTTGAACTGTGAGCCACTTTGTGCCTGGATTTCAGATTTTTCATGGTCCTTCTCTATTTTAAGCAAGTACTACACTCTGGGTAGCTTGCTTCTTCGGAGATTTTTTTTTTTTTTTTTTTTTTTTTTTTTTGTGCTGCCATGTAACTGCAGGGCACTTCCGACATTCTAAAGAGGAGTTCTTCCATGGCTTTCACAATGGAAGGTGCTTGCAGTTCCTAGAATTCCTTGTCTGGGAGCAGCATACTTTAATTTTGCCTCTCCCTCTTGTCTGTGTCATTAGACTGAGCATCCACCCTAGTTCAGTGTGAACTCATTGTACCAACACCCACACAGTCCTTATTTATGAAGAAACACATTCATAGGTGAAGGAGGAGGAGGTTATGATTAACCTCATACTCACTTTCTATAAAAGAGGACTCACCATTTCTGTAGGTCTTGGACATAGGAAGGTCCACTCTGCCTTTGACTGGAAGAGTACATATGGGACTCAGGACTGCCTACTCCCTTGGCCATAGACACCGGCTTATATGTAGGCTATGTCCACACTAGTCAATGAGACACCAAGATGAAGTTTTTGTCAAAATCTGCAAAGAAAACATCTCTTTCTGCTGCTAAATCAGGAATCTGTAATTCTATTGATGCTCACAGTTACTGCAAAGGACAAAGTATAGAAAGGCCAACAATACAGCCATAGGGTCCAAGACTCTAGAACATAATTTGGGCCCTTGGATCCTCCTGTACCTGAATCCAAATGCTTATGACTTTTCCAATTATGTTAGCAAATCTCTTCATTCCTTTTTGTTTAGGACATTTGGAGCAATTAAAAACAAGAGTCTTGAGTGAAGTGGTGTCTTTATTCTCTTGCTACATGCTTTCTTCCCTTTTGAATGAGGTGGGTTGGATATCTGATAACCATGTACTTGCACAGACCCATTTCCTAGCAGCTCACAATTGGTCATGGATACAGACACAGGCTGTGGACTGTCTGGATTGACAGCATGAAATAGAAAGACGCTAGCCTGTCCTGGCTCACTTTTCAGTCCACCCATGATTTCCTGTGTAACCTCAGACAGGTCCCCTAACCTGTCTGTGATAAGGTTTCCTAATCTTGAAAATAGAAACAGTAACTCTCTCTCTCTTTTTTTCTTATGGGATTAAAAAAAAAAAGATTCTGTAAGTTAATATTTATAAAGTGCTTAGAAAAGTGTCTGACACTTTACAAGAGCTACTTATCACTATGGACAAGAAACTATTATTCCTGATTTCTGTATGAAATGCGTACGACATCTGTATTTTTACAAAGAGACTGAAGGTAACAGACTTAACCTTATTAATACAGTGAAAGGGGGACAATGCTGGACCAAGAATGGCTTTGACACTGGCCATATGTCCATAAGTCAGAAGTAGATTACATCAGTCTAGTAGCAGCTCTGAGATCTTTTGGGATTTGAAAGGATTTCCATGGTAATCAGTGCTTAAAGGAAATGGATCCTGGACGGAGATCTTAATTTAATTGTGTGTATGTATGTATGTGTTTGTGTGCATGTGCATGTGTGTGTTTGATGTCTGTGTATAGGCACACATACCATAGCACATGTATGGAGGACAGAGGACAACTTTCTGGAGTCTCCACTTTACATGGATTCCTGGGCTTTAATTAACCCATGTTGACAGCTTTACACAAAAATCACCTTCACCTAGTCTTCTGCTCTCTTCGTGACTTTAAAAAACTATCTACTTATTATTTTGTGTGTAGATATGCATGTGCTACAAGGTTAATGTATAGAGTAGAGGGCAACATACAGAAATGGATCCTCTCTTCTACCATCTGAGGTCAAATGTTGAACTAAATAATACCCTCAGTCTTGGCAACAGCCACTCTCTCTCACCCACTGAATTTTCTCCCTTGCCCAGGGTGACCTTCAAGTAATCAAATTTGACTTTTTTTTTTTTTTTTGTGCTCAGGATATAACATCACATTCAACTTGAAATAAGCCTCCAATTAATCTATTTTTCACAAGTAAGTGAAATAGTTAAATAGAATTTTTAGACATCCCTGCTACATGGTAGGATGGCCCTGCATTAGGATTGTAATTTGTTAAGATAACGCCTACATTTCATTCCGGTAACCTTTCAACCATTTAATGTACCAAACTATATTGATCATCTGCACATACCAAGCCTCATGTTGAGTTTGAGGAACACTTAGTATGTATGTATAAAGCCAACCCATCATCAGCCCATGTGGGATCTTCAGTCCATATGGCTGTGCATAAGAGCAAGGACAGATGTTAATACAAAAAGCAGCAATGTGGATGGGGTGAGATGGAATATGAGTAGGTTATTAAGATAATTTGGCCATGGATGTCCTCTCCAAAGGGGAAATGTCTTGAATTGAGAACAGCTTATTATGGTGGAAAAACCAGTCATATCAGAAGCCATGAGCAGATACATGGGTATGGAGTAGAGAGGAAAGAGGTCAATGCACCCCAAACATGAAGTGGCACAGATGTGTGGGAAGCAGATCGAGTGGGGATAGGAAGATGCTGAACCAATGTGATTAAAAAAGAAAAGGGACAGATGTCATGGAGTCAGAGAGAGAGAGGAGGCCCAGCTAGCTCACTCTTTAAGTTAGAAAGAAAAGACATATCACAGATATAATTCAGCCTATTGAAAGTCAACTCTTGCCGGGGCGGTGGTGGGCCACGCCTTTAATCCCAGCATTTGGGAGGCAGAGGCAGCCTGGTCTACAGAGTGAGTTCCAGGTCAGCCAAGGCTATACAGAGAAACCCTGTCTCAAAAAACAAAAAACAAACAAACAAACAAACAAACAAACAAAAAAGTCAACTCTTTGTTCAATAGTCCAGGCTATAGGTTTAGATTTGACTGCCAGATTCTAGGAACTGAACTATTTTCACTGATGATGGTTTTTCCTACTCATTGCAAACATTTGTTACATTTCCTTTTTTGTCAAGACGACATTAGAGAGCAGTTGTGACCACCATAGAAAATGATAGACAACTCTTCTTTAGCTTCAGGGCTGGGAGAGTTCCAAACTCTCTGTGAACCAGCAACTCCCTCCTTAAGTTCCAGATGGACAGTACATTTCCATTGGCTGCTGAGCAACCAGTGATGCTGTTGGAAAAACTACTTTTAGAATCTATAGAGCCACAGAGCCTTTTAACAGACATCATCCAGAAGCAATGAGGGAATATCTGAAGCCTCCATCTCCAGTTCATGTTCTGAGAGAAGACATTACTTACTTTTCCTGATGAAAGACATGTCAAAAAAAACCAAACCAAAACAAACCAAACCAAAACAAACAAACAAAAAAGCAACCAAAACAAACAACAAATAAAGACATAAACAGCTTCCAAAAATCAACTTAAAAAAAGGGTGGCTTGTTTGGATTATGAGATATATATATCCCTTTGTCGCAGAAAAATCATGGCAGGTAGACTATAAGTAAGGTGGCTGGCCACATTGCACCTGCAGCCATGGAAAGTGATGAATACTCTGCGCAGGGCCCTTTCTCCTTCAATTCAGTCCAGGAATTCTCCTTTCAATTCGGGGTGGGCCTTTCCTTTTCAGGTAACCTTTCTGGAGACACCCTTTAGACATATCCAGAAGTGTTTCCATAGTGACTGTAAATGTGTGGAGCTGACTATTAAGATTCATTACCACAGAGAAGGTTTTGATGCATACTGGGTATTCTATTGGTGGAAGGAATCAACATCCTACCACTAGTTTAGTTCTTGAGTCCTGTCTGAGTTCAATCTACTATTCCTGCATCATCCATTAGATAAGTTGCTTGAGCAAAATAATTGTGTTGTCTTTCTGGACTGTGATGGTTAATTTAATGGCCAGCTTGAGGAATTATCTATATCAAGTTAGCCTATGGTATATCTGGGGGAAGGATTATCTTAACTGTCCTAATTGCTATGGGAACACCCACTCTAAATGTGAGCAATATCCTCTGGTAGCTGGAAGAAGGGAAGCTCCCCATTCCTGCATCATCTTGACCTTCACTTTTGCTGAAACATTCATCCACTCCATTGTTGTTGCTTTTGATTCTCTTGCTGATAGAAGAATCAGCTTTTTCAGACTTCCAGCATGGGCTGAAGACTAGTAGTTCTATAGGAGTACTCTAGGCCTGGAGCTTCATATTGGGAGTGGTGAGGCATGCAGCCTTACAGGAGACATAAATACCAAGTTTTCCATCTGTTTGGTATGAGTCAGTCATTGTTGGACTACCTGTACCACACTGTGGAAGCTAACTTAACAAGCCTCCCTTTAGCACTTACTACTTCTGTTGAAGAATACTGATGTACAGCAGCTATTCATCATCTAAGTAACAATGTACCCATCTCCTTAAACGGTATGGATGGTACTCTACATTGGCTTCATCTCTTTTTAACATAATATTTTTTTTTCTAATTTACAGTTGCAAGCTTTGTATCTGGGTACTATATTTCTACCTCTTGTCCTCCACTCTCACTCCTCTTCCTCCCTCTCTACTTCATGATCAGTTAGAAATAAATACACCTTTTTACAGGTTCTACCTCTTCCAAGTTCCTTGTCATATTTGATGTCAGATATATTCATTTGTATGGCATCTCTTCGACTTGCTATGGCATTTCTCAGTCCTTCTGCCTTGTCCCTCTACAAGATCCTCAAGGAGGGTAAGAAGTGGTATCTCCATGGTAAATCCTTCCTTGGTTTATGCAGTTGAATGGATTCCTAGTCATTCTCATTTGTAAATCTGATGATACCTTTGAGGTTTTATTTTCTGATCTCTACAACCATCCATTAGCCATTCCAGCCTCTTCTCTGAACTCCATGTTGTCAATTTACCTTCATTTTTGAGATCAGTTCATTCTTGTAGACTCTTCTAATAAAATATTAAAGATTACGACCATACAGTGAATGCCAGACATGATTGTGATCAACTCACATTCATTAGTTTATGCCATCTTTATAAGAACGACAGGATTGTTATGGGTGCCAACTTTACAAACAAAATCACCAAAGCACAGAGAAATTTGGTTTCATGGCCATACAGCAGAATGTAGATTTCATGATTCAAGGCTGGCTGGTGAAGCTCCAAAGTTTGTCCTTGAGAAGTGTATTCCTGCCTGTTTTTCCATTGTAAAAAACCCAGAGTTGAAGAATAATATCTCCATGATTCCCTGGTCTAGATGCTGGCTCAGTGTTTAGTAACATGAAGGCAGATGCTTATGTCTTTCCCTTTCAGCACATCATGGCTGCACCTTGGACTTACCAATTAGCCAAAGGTGTGTTGAATGAAAGGCAGACTGACTGATTAAGGCATGGGGACTAGCGAGGAAGGACAGAGGGTGAGCCCAAAAGAGGGGTGAGGAAAGTAGTTTTCTGAAGCAAATGGACCTCAGTAGAAGAAACTGTCAAGAATGTCAATGAAAGAGAAAAAGACCCAGTCAAGGTCAAAGATTGGACCTTGAATGGTGAAGATCCTCAGGAAGGCAGGGAAGATCCAGCTGCCTTAAAGTCAACATGGAGCCAATAGCTGCCAGAGATGCTGGTTTTCCAAGGGAAGATAATGATGAGAACTGGGCTTGGTGAAATCCTTCCAGTTGGAAGCTGCTGCAGGGAAAGTGAAGCAAGCATTCTGTGCAGTAAACGCACAGAACTTTTTCAACTTAGGTTCTGAGCTGAAACAGCAGGGTGGATGCTTAGGGTACATAGTCAATGTTCAAAATGCAAAAAAAAAAAAAAAAAAAAAAAAAAAAAAAAAAAAATGTAGATAAGCACGGTGCAGTTGTCCAGGGCCATAGCATAGTCACTGGATTTCTACTTGCTGGTTCTTTGATGGTATACTGACCTCACCACGTTGAATTTTCCTTTTTGCATTAAAGAGCTGATAAGCACTTGATTTCCTTTACTTGTGGGCCAAAAGGAGAAGACTCAAAGCTGATCTCTGGAGCAGCAGAGAAAGAAGACAGGACAGAGGCAAGCAGAAAGCTGATGTGGCAAAGTTAGAACTCAGCAGGGGCTGGAGACTGTTGACAATGAGGCTGATGGGAAGGGCTAGACCAGGCTTTGAGAAAAAGATCCAGAATGAGAAGGGGGACTGCAGAGTATGAGAATGTACAGGATGAAGAATAAAATCCAGGCCAAGAGCCTCCTTGCCCCTCTACTTCTTTCCACATTTCAATAGTTCATACCCCTTAGGCACCTTCAATGGCTACTAGGCATTCTCAGGATGAGGAAATACTGAAAACCAGTATGGCAAAGGGTATGTGAACCTTGTCTCTAATAACGTCCTCACTACATGTCCCTGGAGTACTTTCTTAGTCTCCTGCAGCCTCAGTTTCTATATCTGTAATATGGGGATAGTAAACAAATTAGCTCCATAGATCTACTGTGAAAATAACTGACAGTACTCTTATTCTGAGTTCAGTCTTCAGAACAGAATCTGGCTGCAGTAAGCCCTAACCATAGGCAGCAAGTGTTACTTCCCATGTGGAAGTTCTCAAAGGAAAGCATATAGAAAGTGCACAGCTGACCCAAAGGGGGAATTATTCTTCTATTTCTCACTTTAACTTTTTCCCATCACAGCATGCACAACTTGAAATGATGTTTCTTTTGGGTGTTGACCAGCTCTTCTCTGAGGTGTCTTCCTCCCAGTGGCTAAATAGGGTAGCCTTTCTGCTGTGCCAGCTTTGACCTGCCTGTGCTCTATAGCTCCTAAGCTAAAAGCAGGTACCCCAATAACCATAACTTTGCTTGAGCATGTAGGTGAGAGGGTCCTTATAAATTACTCAATGTCACTACCTCCACAGCAGGGGTGATATCTGAGGGAGGTTCTGGAGATATCTCTGCCTACTGTGGAAATCAACTGAACTAAGTACTGATGAATTAGAAAAGGTTAGTCTATGGGGCAGTGAGTTGGCTCTATGGTAAAGGTACTGGCCTCAGAAACCTTGAGATAGGCTCCCTAGATTTCATCTAAATGTGGAAGGAGAGAATGGTCTCCCCAAAGTTGTCCTCTGACTTCCATATGCCCCTCCTTCCAACATACAGTAACAATAAATAAAATTTAAAAAGTTAATGCATAAGACAATAATTTAACTGAGGAGAATGATGAATGGGTATTCATAGGTAAAGGAGGGACAAAAACATAAATGTGTCACACATGAAGGAAAGATTATTTTCTTGCAAATGAAAGATAAAAGATTGCAAATAGATAAATGACAAATGAACGAATGAGTGAGAACCCAAGGTCTTCTTAAGCCTCAAGTGCCCTTGTAGCAAGGATGTAGAGAACTCAAACATTTTTCTACTGGTAATGCTTTTTTGCTAAAAGCATAGAATATGGTCAGTTTCCATTTTCTATGCTGAGCATTCTGACTGGAGAAAGGATGATTGCAAACAATAAGATCACTGTAAATCTGTGAGCAGAAGACCAGTTTGGAGTCTCTTGAAGGCACAAAGATGCAAATTCACGGAACAGGAGCAAGCCTTGGAAAGTTGCATGTGGAATTTTTAGGGACGAACAACAAATATTTCCAGTGATAACTTGGAGTGCTTTGCAAGAGCAACCCCAGGGTAAAGCTTGCTGGAATCTTGCACAGCTCTCCCATCTGAGGGGTTTCATCATTCCTGGGCTCCTTTGACTCTAGCTCTGACATGAAGAGGTAAATACAAACTCAGGCAGGCACTGCGCTCTAGAAATGTCTTTACTTGGGGAGTTTATGCACAGGGAACTGTTGGCTTCTGCAATGGCCGCCATACTGAAACATAAATCACAAGGAATTTGTTTGAAATCTCGTCTTTAGGAGGTTGTGTGTTTTGACAAACCTTGCAGCAAATTTGGCCCAGCTTTTGGATTTGTAATGAAACCTGAAACCCAGCATACTGGCCTGCCTTGGGGTCTCCAGACACATGTTCTCTGCAGCCTCAGAGTAATAGCTCCTCTAATCCCATCCTGGTAAGTGACATGACTGTGTTGGGCTGCAACGCTGAAAGTTTGGGGTGGACTCTGAAAAAAAACGGTTCTTACAGGTGGGAGACAAGACTGATCAAGACAGCAAGTTAGGAACATTTTTACTCCTGAATGTAAACTGAAGAATTAACAGCACCTATTCCCCTGTTGGCTAGTGACTCTAAAATACCCCAAGCCATGACTGGGGCAGAAAGTTAATTAATCTGCTTATTAAAAAGAAGAAATGTCTCATTTGCATGCATTTGCATCCAGGCCTTGCATTCATTTTGGTTTTCTGTGGTCCCTGACCCCTTTCCCCCTTAAAGCCGCTGACTTAGCTAGGTGTGAACTCTTGTATTTTATTTTCTTGGGCTTGGCTTTGTTTAAGTGTCCTGTATCTGGGTAAGCCTGGGGCCAGTGCAATTGGTTCTTTCCTAGATTCCCTAATTCTTTGCAGCAATTCTCCCCTCCTGTGGGCTATTTGGGGTTTCTTCTAGTTGTCATATAGCACAATTAAGATTTATAGACTTGGCCACTCTTGGAAGGAAGCAAAGACCTTGTCCCCATCAGAGTTGGGCATGTTACTTGGGGGGCAGTAAATTTAATTATCTGCACTTTCTTGAATAAGAAAGTTGAATAACTGAATTTTCAGTTGAATAACTGAATTTTCCTTGGTCATTTTTTGTGGGGTGCTTTCTCCTTTTCTTTTCATATCTTACTGAGTAGTCTGCTTTTTTTGGATTCTCTTCTTCTCTTAGAAATATTTCTTAGAAATAAAAGCCCATTGCCTCTTGGATGGATTTTAGATGGCTCCACATTCAGATCAGGGTGATACTGTTTTTACCTGAGACTGTGCAGGTAAGCTGAATGTAGCCCCCCCCCCAAAAAAAAAAAAAAAACATCTTCAAAAGGGTGTCAAGCCCTTTTGGGGGAGGCTAGGGAGGGGGCTGGGCATCTTAGTAGTTTGGAAGGCAGGGGGAGGGGGATGCTGAGATACAGCTCAGGTCCCTGTCCGAAGTACAGCAGGTACCGCCAAAACTCTGTCGGGAGATGAGGGCGCAGAGCAATCTTCCCAAGGGAGTGAATCACCAACCCCAAATCAGAGGGACCAGAGTGCCAGTGGTGTTGTGTTTGGGAGTCATCCCATTTCTGAAACATTACAACGGTGTGGCTGTCGGGGCGAGAGGCTCAGGCAGTGGGTGAACCCACCTCTATGCTAACAAGCTTAGCAATCAGCCTTGCAAGGTCTTGGCTAGAGGGAGAAAAAATTAAAACTCAGCCTTAGACCTCTTGTCAGACTATGAGGAGAATTATATTTTTGAACTAGTCTACTGTGTGGACAGGAAATGACCTCTTCACCAACTGCTTCTTTAAAAACAAGCAGTTGGAGCCTCTAGCTATCCAGCTTTCTCTCTCTCTCTCTCTCTCTCTCTCTCTCTCTCTCTCTCTCTCTCTCTCTCTCTCTCCACTCCCTCTCCCCCTTCTCCCTCCTTCCCTCCCTTCCTCCCTCCCAACCTCCAACCTCCGCTCTCCCTCTCAGAGCTCCAGTGCTCCCTCCCCTCCCGCGCTCCCTCCCTCTCTCCCTCCCTCCCTCCTCGTTCCCTCTCCTCTCTCGCTATAGAGGGCTCCCACAGCACTTCCCAGCCAGTGTGCTCAGCCTGCCTGCCTGCCTCTGTGTGTGTGTGAGCGAGTGTGCGTGCGTCTACTTTGTACTGTGAAGAACACAGCCCATGTGCTCTGCATGGACGTTCCTGATACTCTAATAAGCTTGATTTTCGACAAGCAGGCAAGATGTCCAGCACACCACATGACCCCTTCTATTCTTCTCCTTTCGGCCCATTTTATAGGAGACATACACCATACATGGTACAGCCAGAGTACCGAATCTATGAGATGAACAAGAGACTGCAGTCTCGTACAGAGGTAAGTTCTTCAACCTTGGCGTTTGTTTGTGGATTTTTTTTTCTCTTAAAACTGTGCATGGGCTTTTCCTGGGGTTCTTAGCTGAATTCCGTGGGAAGTGTCCCACCAGCTACTACCACGTAGGTAGAAATAAGCACAGTAGGATGAACCCACGAGTTTGAATGCTGGGTTTTCAGCGACAGTAACTCTTGGAGCTGGGGACAGTTTCTGCCGGAATCTTAGAATCTGGAAATAGACAAACCAGCACTTGGTTCACATGCAGAGTCTCTAGAAATGCAGGTTTCTCAGAACTCTGATGTTTACAGGCTTAGAGATGGTCCTGTTTGTTGAGATATAAATTGCAAGAGATTTTGTGCATGTCTGTGTCTGTGATGTGTGTGTGTGTCTCTTCTGTGTGTGTATCTGTGTAATATATAGATATATTCACAAGTTTCAGAAGAAGTCTGGTTTGACCTGAACTTACTTTTTCAAAGTGACTAAAATTGAGGTAAAAGGGACAAGAGAGGAGCCTAGTGTACTTTTCAGAACTCCCTGGAGGTGGGGTCGGGAAACACACACACAGGCTTGCCTGTTTCTGTGTTAAATTCAGAAACAGGTTGACTGAAGGAAGTGGGGTTCTATTCCTTCTCTCTGGTGGTTGTACCTCCCAAGGCTCTCCCTTGGGACCGAAGTTAGGTCCCCATTCAAGCCAGGAACAGTTCAGTGCATTTGGGATCTCCAGAGAGAGGGAGACTGAGCCTCTCAGGAAGAGAACCAGTCCGGGACTTCAGAACTTTCCAAATGCAAAACTCCAGACTCCTCTTTCACAATTTAAATATTTAATTTTTCTCTGGGCTGGCTGAGTGGCAAAGCATGCTGCTGCTGGGTGCTCATCTGCCTGTAAGTTGGGACTTGGTGTTGAAGTGTTTATTGTAGGTGTGTCAAAGTCTCTTGAAGAAATAGAAGTCTCTGGGAATTGAGTTTTCTCTGCATAGTACAAATACCCATAGGAGTCTTGCCCCAGAGGTGTTGGGGGAATAGTTTTGGTAGGTATTTAGATTGAAGGTTGACTTTTAACTCTGCGAAAGGATTTGATTAAGTTTGCATGATAAAATAAAACACACTTGCTTGGAATTGTCTGCAGAGCCATAGAGAATTTCTGATGTTTAATGTATTGACTAGGACTAAGAAGATGATGTGACCTGCTTTCTGATTGGCTAGCTGCTGGACAAGACCTTGTAGGGTGTTTTGTTGTTGTTGTTGTTGTTGTTTTTTGTTTTTTTTTTTAAAGCCTGGCTGTCTTTATCACTGCTACTTTCTTTATATGTTAATGCACCATGGATGTTAAATATAATTGCTGGCACTTTGCCTCTTTCTAGAAGCCAGAAGCTCCTGTAGAGTGTAAACTCTTGCGTTTAGAGTGCTGAGTTCTTGGCAGTAAACAGGATTGTGTGCGTGTGTATGTGTGTCTGTGTGTGTTTGTGTGTGCATGTGCCTGTGGTGTGCTGCTTTATATGTGTGCGTGACAGCTTGTATCTTCTATTACAATCTTTGTAACAGTGTGTTGGAATCTTCAGTCTCTGTCTAAGTTATCAGTGGCAGAGCCTGCTTTCAGAATTGGGAATATTGGGAATGTCTTACAGTTGAGGTACCCAGGAATAGTAATAAAATGTTGAATAAAAAAAAAAAAAAAGGCAACAGTCACAAGGAATCATAAAAAGTCCCAAAATAAAAAATAAAACTAAATACAATTTTAAAACCTCTTTGTTAAATATGACTATTTCTAAATAACAACAACAACAACAATAATAATAATAATAATAATAATAATAAGAGGCCACAGGCTTCGGTAGATTAATTCCTGAACACAGGATTGAAAGACAACCTGTGTAGTTCTTGCATGTTATAAAGTTGTTGTGGTTTTGTGGATGGTCCCTTCCCATCCTCCTGCTGGTTGAAGCAGGGTAGCTATTCTTGGGTTCTGGGTGCCTCTGAACCCTCCCACAACCCTGGGCAGCTAGCTTTGAGCTGGGAGACCTCCCATCCATCCTGGTCCCCATACAAATCCCTAAGATGGAATAGATTCCCCACTGTTTCATGTTTGAGATGTTTGGAAAGTGACCCATTAGGAATATGCTTTTCCAAAATGACACATTAATCTTTCTTGAGAGCTAAACCCAAGAACTTCCAACTTTTAGATTACAGGCTATGACTGCAAGATTTTGCTCTGACTAGAGCTGAAGAGCCAGGAAAGGCCAGCTTGCTTTGACAAATCTTTGAGTTTTTAACTTTTCCTGACATCAAAGTACTGTGAGCTAATTTTCAGTGTTTTCTGGAACAACCTCCATACATGTACCCTCTTATTAAACCTTTCAAAAGTAATTATATACATAATTACATTGACACCTTTGTCTCAGCCCAAGAAATATATTTTCATAGCATTGAAAGAAAGGACAGTAATTATTAATTGCTTCTAATATATATATATATTCACATTAAATATTAAAATTTGGTAATAATGTATACTTAAAGAAAAAAATAACTTTGCACAAAAAGTTACAGGTAGCTTTACACGTGGTCCTTTTTTAAAAAAATAAGGCAACCTGAATAGAAACTGGTTACAATCACCATATACTGCAAGACTGACCCATCTGTTCACACGTACAATTGAATGGGTTGTTGAGCCATCACCTTTACTATTTAGTCAACGCCTACAATCATAACCATTCTCTCACACTCTGTCTTTTTCTTCTCAGTGTTATGTGCACGATTTACTATTATTTTATTACCTCCTGATTCTCTCTCTATCTCTCTCGCTCTCTCTCTGTCTCTCTCTCTCTCTCTCTCTCTGTCACTCTCTCTCAACTTTGTATTCTCTTTGGAACAAGTACTCAGCTAAGAAGAAATTACGACAAGTAATTCTAAAGACCTCTCTCTTTTAAAAACAAAAGGTAATAAATTACTGCAATGCCATGACGTCACTCACTGTCCTTGTGTGATTGACCCCTAGGATATTCATCCATGGCCATTTCTTCTAATTAAGTCAATGTCCTTCAGACACTGGGTTGTACTGGTTTAAGGAGCACTGGGTTGGGAGTTAATACTATTTTTAGCTTGGTCCTGTCACTAACTAGTGAGTGTGAAGTCTGGATGTCCTCACCTGCAAGTCTCCTGCCATATTCCTTGAACCTGAAAACTCAACATGGTTTGCCATATGAGAAAGTAAGTATTAAGAAACAGTAAGGAATGCAGACATTGTGTTCTGTGGGTGGTATTTAGTTTAAACTTACAAATGGTAGTGAAAGAATCAGCTGTTTCTGGAGAAAACTTGCAAACCTAGGTCCTGGCAGGCTTGGCACAGCTGGAGCCAAGAGAGTAAACCATACTTGGAATAAGTAGGTTTTCAATTAACATTTTCTGACTAGCAAACCTGGGCTTCCTGGAGATAAAGGGGGATGGGGGAGGTTAGAGAGGACTCCCTAACCCCTTGCCATTGGAATCCCAATGACAGCTCTGCATCTGTGAGGGGCCTGGTACCCCCCACAGAGCTAAAGTTGCTGTGGGGCACCTGCCTCAGTAAACTCTCGCCTCACATCGCCCCCATTTATTTTATTATCACAAGGCCATTTAGCTCTCTAATCTTTGTGGAAAAACAACAGTTTAAGAGCCAGTGACCTAACTTCTTTGGAAAGGAATATGAACCCATTAAAAAGGAGATAACAAATATTCAAATCTCTTTTAAATGCAGATGCCTGTTCTAGGAAGTAAAATCTCTTCACAACATTAACACCTTAGTAGATTTGGGCAAATGTGTGAAGTCCCCACCCCACCCCCACCCACCAAGCTCTCACTTTAAAATAAAACTAAGAGAAACTTTGAGATGTGCCCTGGTTGGGCAGTAGAGAAAATGTTGCATTTTCCATGTAGCATGGTACCATAAATTGACCCCCCCCACCATGTCTTCCAACATCCATTTATTTGAATGGTTACACTGTGCAAATTTCTTATGGGAGAACACGGCTACACAGTTTCGACTACACAGTTATATAGTTTAATATAACATGGCACAGAGATTCCAATCTGATAGGACATAAAAATATCTTCTAATGACTTCAGGATTTGGTCTGTGAGAAGCTACAACAAAACAAAAAAACAGCCATTAAAAAAAAAATCCTGAGGTCTACACTGTGAAAGAAAAATGTAGGTGTGCTGTCTGAGAGTCTTGGTGAATACGAATTTGAGAGGAGAGATTGACTAATGTTGGATTACTGTAGAATTTAAGTCAGTTCATCAAACTGACTTACACAATTCTTTGTTACTGCAGATAAGTTCTGTGTCTTATTTCTTCAAAGCCAATGACCAAGAATGCTTCCAGTTCAAAGAAAATGTTTTGAATTCTATTTTTTCCCACATCATCACTGCACTAATTTTAATAAAATTACATAAAACAGCAGTAACCTGCAGCGTCCTTATGTTTTGAATTTTTCTTCTTTTATCTACACTGTACATCCTATTGCGAATGAGAAAACTGTGACCACTATAGAAAGCAGTTCACAGGAGGGTTTTAGTCTAATTATAGTCTTTAGTTTTATACCACTTAATAGGAAGGCCTCAAAATGTTTGAAGACCTTAAAATTTAAATCGACTGTTTTTTTTCACCCTTCCTCAGCTTAACTCTAAACCACCCTAGGGATGGGTGAGAGAGTGTGGGCTTTGCCCTCTTTTATTTCGGCTCCATTTGTATGTACTCAGTTCCGGGTTCCAGCTTGTAGCATCATGTTTATTCACGGAAAAGCTCACTACCCTTCTTGGTTCCCGTGGAACATGGACCCAAGCAGGTTAGCTACTTTGGATAGGTAGAGAAGAAGGAAACGGTTTTGTAATATACTTAGGTGATCTCTCCCTCTAGGGATTCAGAAGAAACACTTGCCAGTACCTTGAGCTACAATATATGAAAGACTTTTCAATGTTCAGTGGAAGAGGACTGCCCATGGCTTTCTGAAGGGGGTTGGGGAGGGCTGGGGGAGGGGCAGGTATTAGCAAGAGCAGCTATTTTGAAAATGTTAAATGAAACCAACAGTGAAGCTTTAAAAAAAAAAAAAAAAAAAAAACGGGAACTTCCAAACTCCTTGTTTTTCAAGCCGCCTTCATGGCTTCAGAAAACAAACTACAGGGCTTGCGAACACAGTTCCCTTCTCCTGCGGTTCCCCCACCCCACCCCATTCTCTTACTATGGGAACTGTTTTTAATTAAAAATTGCTGCAAACTAACAATTCTTAGGAAGCCAAGAGGAAAGAAAAAGAAGAAAAAATATCTTTCAACTCCCATGCAACACAGATTCTTATCAGGCGAAGTCAACGCACATTTATGAAGTCAATTTTAAACACATTGCGGATTTTTGAGCAGTTACTGTTTTGTTTGTGTTTCAGAAAGAAATTGATTTAAATTGTGTGGAGAGTGTTGCTACAAGTCTCCTCTTACTGCAAGCATCCGCATTAACTTATTTTTTTTTTCCACAATGAGAGCAGAGCACCCCTTTCAGGGAGTAAGCAAACAAAACAGAAAACAAACAGCTATAAACACCCCCTTTGTAAGTGGCTAAGGGCTGCGTTCACAAACTTTTAAATGTAGATTGAGCGGGTAGGCTTCAAAATAAGAAGTGATCAAAGTACCATCTTTTTCAAATATCAAAATGCACAGCATTAAGGAAATGTTTAACTGCCATCCAAACTATGTCCCCCTGCTATATTGTGGCTACGACACGGTATTTTTTTTTTTTAATTCATTTATTTGAACCTAGAGTTATTTGTCTTTTAATGTAGATTCTGGCAGCGTCCATCAGAACACAGGCAAGTCTGAACACTTACAATTCAGTTATTCCTTCAAGAGTTCTCACCCTTCAGGCAGTGAAGACATCAGGCTCTGACAACAGAGAGGACTGAAACCTTTTCTGTCCTGTAGAAGCTTATTGGGTGATGGAAAGAGACTTAGAGACACCATGATGGATTTGTGGCAGTGTATTGTGGGTGTCTTCTGCCTAGGGAAGGCTTCCTGAGAGGCAGCTGGAATGATTGTTACTATCATTTTTGGCACGTTTACGTTGTTGAGGGTAGTCCTTGGTGGGGCACGTACTACCTGCTGTATTTCAGATGAGAGGTGAACTGGGTAGAGATGTTTAGATCATTTGTCTTAGGTGACTGCATGTTACTGCCACTCTAGAGTTCTTTCCTCTCTGATGTCTCTAGAAATAGGTTCTACCAGCAGGGATCTTGTTTGACCTCCACAAACATTTTTATTGTTGTTGTTTTGTCCCAGGACATAGTAGACTTTCCCAAGGAGCTTAGGAAATCACTTTCAGGTATGATATATATGACTGATCTGAATTGGTATAGAAGATTCTTCTATGTCTGTTTGTTTTCTCTGAGTGGCCTTGGCTGTCCTAGAAATTGCTTTGTAGACCAAGCTGGCCTTGAACTCGTTGAAGTCCTCCTGCCTCTGCTTGTGTTCCCGAGTGCTTCAATTAAAGATGCTCATCACCATGGCCAGGCAGAACAGGATTCTAAGAAACTGTCTGAAAGACCAGGATGGAGACTAACACAGGTGGGTGATTGGGAAAGACCCTGAATCATGTGTCCTATAGAAAAATACTTGATGTGTTCATTTTACCAGAAAGGTCTCTGGAACTGTAGACTCTCATGCATGGCTGGCCACCTGGTAGTTTTATTTAGATATATATTCATAGTTTCCTTAACATATATCTCCTTTTCTGTCTAGATAACTATGGTTAACTGTTAATGCTGGTGTTTGGGTTGTCTTTTCTTGTTTGTTTGTTGTGTTTTAGGGAACAGTATTCTAATGTATAGCTCTGGGTAGCATGATACTCATTATGCAGTCCAGCCTGGTCTGACACTGAACTTGGATCAGTTTCCTGTTTCAGTTTCCTTGGTGCTGGGATTATAAGCATGATCCACCAGGCCTGACTCTGGGTTAATTTAAACAGTAGCAGAATGACTAAAGACAGGATTGCAGCTTTGACAGTTTCTCAGTTGGCAAGAGGAGCCAATATAAGTATTAGGAGATTAAATCGGAATTCAAATTTGGACTGCATGGGCATCCTTTGCAGATAATCAATATGGAACAGGAGGGGACACAACTCCTATGTATGACTTTCTTCTTGTTCCATTCAATCCATTCCCAAACTGCAGCAAGTGTGTCTATAGCTAATCTCTGTAGTTCTTCCTGGGAGAAGCAGTTTCATTCCCAAGTTAGCGGCCCACTCTGGCTAACTTTGAGGCCAGTGTCTTTATAGTAGATG
The DNA here is from genome assembly GCF_011762505.2 of Arvicanthis niloticus. Taxonomy (NCBI): domain Eukaryota; kingdom Metazoa; phylum Chordata; class Mammalia; order Rodentia; family Muridae; genus Arvicanthis; species Arvicanthis niloticus. Next base: position 48,514,337 of record NC_047664.1, on the reverse strand, counting down.
TCTGCCTCTGACTAGAGATAAGACGAATCTCCTCCTTTGATGCTCTGCTGTGCCTGGTATGCATGCATGCTGCTTTCCCCTTAAGAGATAAGGAAGAGAGGACAAAACTGCTTAAGTCCCCATAGGAACATCCAGGAATCTCAAGGGGCTGGACTTTCTAACTTTGCACATGTATACCCACAGGTAAAACCCTGCTAAAACTGTACAGATCCTGGTTGCCCACACCCTGTTAGGGGATGTGCAGCTACACTCTACATTAATAACAGCTGGACCACATTCCATCAGTCTCCTTTGCAGTTTCAGCCTTCCAATTACAAAGAGAAAGCATAGGATTAGAGAGTGAGCAGAGCCTTTTGAAGAAGGTCCTTCCTTGTCCTAGTGATGTTATGGTCCCCATCTTCTTTTCTGGAGTCATGTGGCCTGTGCTTTCTGCTCCCTCTCCACTTTACAATCTCTTCTCCATAGAAAGCCCAGGTGATATTTTTGATGCTCTCCCCTCCCCCAGGAAAACCTTCTAAGAGCCTACTCTGGCTTTAAGGCCAATCTACCTACTCCCTTCCTTTCCCAGAGGGATCTGTTAATTTGCCCAGTTGCTCAGGGTCTCATCTCAGCCTTTGCCCTCAATTGAGGACTAGGCCAACAGCTTTCTATAGAATAGCTCGTATCACTAATAAAACACATAATTTGGATTAGAATTTGCCTGTGTGATGGCCTTCTTTACAGGTGATCAATTTCATATCACAGGCACACACACAACAAACACACACACAAACACCATGGTCCGATGATCAATTTAAATGTCTCTTCTCAGAGAGGTGTTCCTTAATCACGCTCAAGATGGATCATGCTGGTCACCTTTTTCTCACATGCCCTCTTCATTTGCTTCATAGGAATCTTTTAAACTAGTATTTGCTGCTGCTGCTTTTGATTCTGGCTCGCTCCCGCTCCTCTTCGTCTTCATCATCACATTCATAGTTTTCTAATTCTTTGGGAATTTAATACAGTGTATCCTGATTATAGTCAACTGCCACACTCACTTCCTCATCTCCTCCAGACTTCTATTCCCACATTTAAAAACAAAGCAAAACAAAACAACAAAACCCCCAAACCGAAAACATCAAGTCTGTGCTGATTTTATCCTCCTGGATATAAAGTTATCCAATGGCCTGGTCCACTTACTGGAAGGCTGTCCTTCAGTTTTTGCTTGTCCTGCAGAGAATAAGAAACTATAAGAGGGCAGAGACACAGTTGTCCTGTTACCTGGATATTACCCATCCCACAGCAGGTGGAAGACATGTTGGGTAAGAAAATTAAATTGTTTTGCTCCTGTTTAGGGTGACATGGTATTTGCCATATGTTACACAGTGCAGTTGTCTGCAGTTCCCATTGGAGCCGATCAGCCAGGGGGACACTGCTGCCTATAGAAGATGGTGCTCTGAGAAAAGAGACCCACCTCTGCGAGCCTGGGTGTGAGGAGTCTGTGTGAATCTTCTGGCTTCTGATTAATATGCTTGTTAGTGATTCTAGAGGTCTTATTTGGTATGTCCACAGATTTTTTTTTCCAGTCTACCCTTCCCTCTTCTTCGCCTTTCTCCCCGTTCCTTCTCTCTTCCCCTCTCCTCTTTTCCCCTTCTCCTGTTCTTCCCTTCTCCCCCTTTTCCTCTCTCGAGATCTACCCAAGGCTCATAAAGATTGCATTTCCTAGATCATTTTTGCATTTGCAGAACTTTCTTCCAGGGCCACCAAGGAACTTACCTGAAATGATTTGCACAACAGAAAATACGGATAATTATGTCAGTTTATGGTGCTGCCTAAAATAACACTGCATTTGATAACTATATGGTGTGTGTTTAGGAAGCCTGCTTAACCCAACCAGATTGGTGCTTAGCATTTGTCATGTGTGCAACTTCTGGTAAGGAAAGCACGAATATAATAACAATTAAATAATAATAATAATAATGTACTTTATTATTGTTGTTGTTGTTGTTATTTTATTATTATTGCCACCAGGCCCTTTCCCATTTCTTGGAAAAGAGAGAGCTCAGCATCAATGTTGTTTACAATGAGAGAGATTTCGGTCTTGTGCCTATCTCCTACTTGCTGTGAAATTGTGGAGAAGTTCCATGACTTTTCTGAACCTTGGTTTCTTAGACGGACTTTTTAATGCAGTGAATAGCAGATACGTGTACCATGCCTGGCATGGAATAGGTGTCAAGTGGAGCTATGGTGGTTTCAGTGATGCACTTGTTCTCTGATTGTTCAGTAAGTTAAGTGCTCTGAGCAGTGTGAAACTCCAGCTTGGTATCCTCACCCAACTTTATGAGCAGAACTTGCTTGACATTTCCCAGCTGTGTGTTTTTGGTGCTCTCTATGTTTGTGATTTTTCTCTTAGGACTCTTCCCTGCTGCGTGGTAGTGATAACACAGTAACCGTACACTATCGTGTGGAAGAGTGATAGCCCATATCGCCCCCAAGCCCAGATCGTTACTATCCCTTAGAATACCCATGGCTAAGTATTAAATGTTGACCAATATATGAGGTCATGTGCACTCCATCTTTTTGGGAAAATGCTGGAGTTAGGGTTCACTCCATCTAAGAACTCTGTGGAGACAACTGAGCATCGAAATGATTCTCTTCATCACTGCCTCCGTGTCTAAGCAGCAATCCAACAGAGGGCTGAGGAACACATCCCTGCTGGCCTTGACTGGCCATTTATTCTGAGAAGGAATACCTCTTAATATGCAACTTGTGATGCTACTCCAAAGGAGCTGGGTCAGCACCAGGAAGCCAGAAGTAGTACCCTCTATGTGGCTAGACTGAAAATGGCCTTTTCATCAAAACATTAGGGTACTTTATGGTTTAAGCCTTGATACAGTAAAGACTCACACTGTGATCAGGGATGCACCAAGCTGTTCTATGCAGTCTCTCTGGACCGAGGGATCATGTTCATTGTACTCTTGACACTTGCCCTTGCTTTCCTTTATGTTGCAACATTGTACTTACCTTCCCCCAAATTTCACAGTGGACCACCCTCAATTGTTTATGTAGTGAATTCTACATACATAAATCTGTTGATGCTACATGCCATATGTCTTTCAATACTTCACCCACCGTGCTCTTGTGATTTTTTTAAAAATTACTTATTTTTATTTTATGTACATTGTTGTTCTGCCTATTTGTATGTGTGTGTGAGAGAGTGTCACATTAGCTGGAACTGGAGTTATTGACAGTTGAGACCTGACAAATGGCTGCTGGGACTTGAACCTGGGTCTTTTGGAACCATGGCCAGTGCTTTTAACCATGTTGCCAGCACTCACACTTATGAGTTTTATTAAGGGTTCTCTGTCAATAAACAACTATTATCAACCTCTCTGGAGATAAATTATATTTCATAGTTGGAATATATCAAATTATTTGTAGATTACATTTCTCTCTCTCTCTCTCTCTCTCTCTCTCTCTCTCTCTCTCTCTCTCTCTTTCCCCCTTTCTGATAGAGCTTGTTAAATTTTGCTTCCTAAAGTAGGTCACTTCTTAGGACTCATGAGGATTGTATCTTGATACTAAAATGTTGTATAGACAAGCAAAAGTCAATCCAATAAACGAGGCAGACCATTTGGCAGCACACACACACAATAGCATCCATCCCTATGCCCTATTGCTCTATCCATGATTAATCTGCAAGTGGCTGAATTTCTAACTTAGACCTGGAATGAAGCAATTGTGCATATTACCTGCGTTTAAAGGCTCTGATTCATCAATGCTTATTTCTTTCAAGTTACTGAATCCTCAGCTTTTCAAGCTGGAATAGATGCTGTTGACCCCAAGTCGTAATTCTGAAGTACATAGTCCAGACCCAGGTAGAGTTTCCCCTGACTATAGCGAGGTCAACTCAAAGTCATATCTGGTTTTGCAAGACTTACTCTTAGAAACTAGAACTGGCCTGCACTGAGCCTCATGCCAGCTCCCAGTGTGGCCTGGGATCTCAAAACAGCCTGCATACTCCAAGCTTCTTTTCTCTCTTTTTGTTTTTCAAACAACTGAAATGTAGTTTTGCTCTGGAATATAAAGCTACTGATGCTAAGAAATGCAGAAATAAGTCATATGTTTTAATCTAAGATTACTTTTTACCAATTTATTTTAAAAGTCATTGCTTGTGCTTTAAAATATGCATTTTTAAAATTTTAAAAGTACCCATATGTTGTCAATGTAAAGAATTTGTAAAAATGCAAGTATGGTAAGATGGTAAATGAATATCCTCTTTAATTTTGCCATGTAAATATTGCTGTTACCAGTTTGGTTTTGGATTTAAAGCATCATTTGTATTTGTAGGTATATGGAAACTTTACTTTCTTGGGAACATATTTTAACATTCCTTTCTATTTAACTTTTGTATTACATATTTTTATTGATTTATGTATATATATACAGATGTACCACATGCCTACGGAGGTGAGAGGACAACTGGAAGCAGCTGGCTTCCAGCACTCAGGCATGGGCCCCAGGGATCGAATCTGGCGGTAAAGCTTGCTATCATGCATCTTTACCCAGTAAGCCACCTCATAGGCCATGCACACCTTTGTAAATTCAGCTCTTTTAACTAAAATAATGAACATTTTCCCACGTCCTTAAAACTTCTTAAGATGTTTTATTGTTGTCTGAATTCTGCAGGCTTCTGTTTATTCTGTTTTTGAAAACACAGGCACAGGCATGCACACACACACACACACACACACACACACACACACACACACAGTATTTGGTTCCTTTTACTGTAGTTTTTATTCACTTTGATATTCATAGCAATCGGCCTTTTCCCCCAACAACATGGAGGAATGCAAGTGTAAAGGAATTAGTTGAATGTGTGATTTTCAGTACCATTTAATGCTAGTCAGAAACCCTGAATCCAGGGTCTTTTTTGAGAAACTGACTTCCCCTCCACATTTGAGGACAGATGCTATTTTTCCTCTGCATTTCTTTCTTTTGTATTATTTCTAAGTGAAGAGGCAGAAAGCCTCATACAAAGGTCCATAAATCAAAAGAGTTTTGCACAATTCATTGGGAAAGAGGGAGCTGAAATTAATGTTAAGAATCAGTGTTGCTCTAGAACTGGTTAGTCTGGGTGTAGTGGGTTAATTTATGATTCTGTTTGAAGGACATCTTTTTCCTTCAAGGAGGAAGAGTTGCCTCTAAATTGGGCTATGCCATGAGGTGTATGGAGTGCTGTTTTCTTGTTCTCACAGGATAGAAGGGATCCTTGGAGTCAGATACTAGCTTATTTATGCCCCTATTTGTCCACACAGCAATTGATATTAGTTAGCTATGTCCAATGCCAACCTTTTTTAAAAGGCACATTTCCCAGAGCCTACTACTTTGTAATTAGTTTCTGAGTTACCATTGTCTTTATGTGGGCAATATACACACTATAAAGCTAGCTCATGCTCTGTGTATCTATGACAAGAAAATGGCCAGTTGTATCAAACCTACCCTGGCATTTGCATTAAGTATTTAAGTTGTTGAAGCCATGCAAATTATTTCTTTGCTTAGTGGTTAAACAGCCTTAGGTGAGTCAATGCACCTCTCCGTGTCTTGATTGTCCTCATGGGTAGCAGGTAATGACGGTAGAATTACACCTCTAGGTTATGAAGATTGCCAGAGATAAGTATTACAAAGTATTTAGCACAACACTGTGCTTTTCAGTTTGCTGTATATGCTCCATCTTCTGTGCATGCTGTTTCTGGTCCAGGGATGGAGAAGACAGTCTTCCTGTCTCATAGGAATTTAGTGAGGAGACAGTAGTTTTTTCCTCTGAGAAGGAAGTCTTTGAAGGATGGATGGGAATCTGCCAATCCAGAAAAGATGTTTAAAATGGTGCTTTAGGTAGACGGAACAACAAACGCGAAGAAATTGAGCATTGAAAGGGGACGTTATGTTTGAAGAGTGGAGCTTTATGCATAGTTAGGGCTTAGAGTGTAGATGAATATGTCTCTGTGGTGTGTGTGTGTGTGTGTGTGTGTGTGTGTGTGTGTGTGTGTGTAGGGTGAGGTTGTTGAAAGTGGTAAGAAATGAATTTGGGTAGAAAGTGAAAGACAAAGTGCAGATGAGTTTGCCATGCCCATCCAGGCTGCTACTTTGTTACTGCTCTTTATGCTTTAGAGATGATAAAATGGTCTTCAGCAGGGTAAACAATGATTTCCCTTCACTGTGACTTGGTTTTCCCTTCTGTGAAAGGGGACATCAGTCATCTCCTCTCCATAGGGTTGTTTAAGGATCTTTGAGGAGAATGGTCCTTTTGGTTCTTCAGCCAAACCGTGGCATATAATATGAATTCTGTCAGCACTGGCTTCTACTGTCCGACAAAGGGAATGAATGAAGTTGTGTGGGTCCAGAGAGAAACAATTTGCTCTATCCTCACTCACAGTAACTGTAGAAAAAGGACTGCTGGCTGCCTCATTTCTTCAGAGGAAGGATTTGGTAGATGGAGACATACACAAAAGAAAAATTATACATACTTGCTGGCTGGCTGTGCTATTTTTAGACTTGTGTATCTGAGGCAAAGGATAAATTTTCATGTTTTTTTTTTTTTAGATGTAAAATTACTGCTAGCCAAAGTTATATAATTTGCCCAGTGATGCTCTGTCTTTGTGTACCACTGAGGTCCCCAGTGCCAGGCAGGGAACCTCCAGCTGCTATTTTGGAGAATGGGTCCTGGGTCTGCAGCTCCACATCTTTTCCCTCTCAGTAGAACTGGAAAATTTGGAGAGAAATCAGCAGGGCTTGATATGGTTTCTGGGGACTCTTCCTCAGCTGGCACCCAGAGTGACATAAAGGTTCTGTAGTGGAAGGACACTGTATTAAGGGAGAAGAGAAATATAGCAAGCTCTCCCTTGCCACAGTCAGGGAATGAACTTGAATGTCTAAGATTCTGTTTCTATGTTGGTAAAATACAAAACCCAGTGAGGTCTCATGAGAAGAGCATCCCTAGCACTGAACAGAACAATGTAGACAGATGACTACGTTCAGGCTCAGATCTCCTCCCTATAAGATCTTTCTTCCTTGTAAATTGCCCACTTGCAGTCTTTGGTTCACTTGGTGATGGTCTGTCTGGAATCTTTCTCATCTCTTCCTCTGTTTCTTAAGCTAAGCTGGTAGCCTTGGAGAGGCCTTTCCCTTTCCTGTGCCTGTTTCCTCCTCTGCTCTCCCTGGATTAGACCTGAGAGAAACTCCAAGGTTCTCTCTTCCGCCCTTGGTGGGACTGAGGTGGACTGTTGGTTTCTATTTTAAATCTGCTACTTTAAACATGACATCAAGGTCTACAGTGAGCTTTGGGGTTCCTGAGGAGTCTCCTTTGCCTGCTTTTCTCCCACCTTCTTGGGTGAGAGAATCTTGCTGAGCCAAGGAGGCTCACATTTGTGCTCAAGCTGGCTGAAGCCTAAAGACCAAATGCATCATGCACCATGCATTGAAATCTGCACCGTGAACCATGCACCACACATTGGAACCTGTACCCAGTGAAAGTCCCAGAGACTCTTTTTTTCCCTGTCACCATGAAAGCAGTGCAAAATGCACAGTGCCCTGCAATTACAGAGTTCACGGGGGTGCTCTGGACGGTCAGATTTTCCAGAGAGGTTAAAATTCGTCTGAAGCAGGACTGGGAAATAAGCTTAAGTAGTGTTAGTTTATTCTGCAAAGACTGTTAATGCCCGTTGGCTAAGTGCATTAAACTGCTTTGAAATGATCTCTTGTGCTTACTGTTTTAGACACTGCTTGCTGGGAGGGTGATTTAAACCTTTATTTTTTTTCCCCTGGACTCCAAACTTTGCATTTATCTGTTGAAAAAAATACTGCATTTGAAACAAATAAACATGAAAATATAGTTTATTGTATTTCCAGGCGTTTGTCTGAAAGAAAAAAAATATGTCAAGACATTTATAGTTAGGAGCTGAAATCTCAGCCTTAATTCACTCCATTGTATTTATCAGGAGTTCAAACCTATATAATATTACTCACTCTCTAGAGACTGCCTTAAAGGGATACCAGATACTTTGGGTATAATGAGAGGATAGGGGAGGGGAGAAGGAATGGATGGGTAATGGTTTCTAGTCCTGTGTTTTTGTTTGTTTGTGTTTTTTTTTTTTTTTTTTTTTTTTTTTTTGGTTTTTGGTTTGTTTGGTTTTTTTTGTTGGGTTTTTTTTGTTTGTTTGTTTGTTTTGTTTTGGGTTTTTTTTGTTTTTTGTTTTTTTGGGTTTTTTTGGTTTTGTTTTTGTTTTTGAGGCAGGAGAAAGGCAGAGAAGAAAGGACTCTGCTGTTAGTCTTATTATGGCTTTGGTTTTAAAACCGTTTAAGAAGTAGCATTCACAGTGGCACCCTGCCGTTTCTGGGATTGAACTACACTGGCTTGTTCATTCATCAGTAGCCGCTGTGTTTCCTTTATTATGTGTTCAGGGATGAAGGACCACAGGGAAGACCTGTCCTCAGGATGCTCTCAGCCTAGCAGGAAAGACAACCAGTTAGACATTTAGCTATTTAGCTAGACATTAGCTAAAAGTGTGATGGGCATGAAGTTTTGCTGAGAGCAGCAAGAATAAGCATTCAGTAAGGACTGGGCTACTGAGACACATTCAAAACCACACTCATCTGGATTTCTTGTCATCACATGAATTGTGGTCTGAATATGTGTATGTTTGATCTGGGGCACCATTTACTTGCTGATGATATTGGGTATCTGATGCTATTAAGAGGAATGGAGCTCCCTGATCAGCTACAAAAGGAGACAGAGGCAGGAAGCAGCAATGTCTTGATCATGGCTATAACCAGATTCTTTAACCCATTGGAATCTAAACCTGGAGTGAAGGAGAGAGAGGGAAGGGGCTCTTCCTCTAAGCCCACTTGAAAGCTAAGATGTCTCAAAATTAATCCCTTTTATTTTCCTAGCCATGAGAAATCATCTGTGAATAGGTAGAAAATTTAATCCTTAACAAGGTGTTGACCATAACCCATAGCGATTTTGTGAAGCTTCAAGTTATTACATAGTGAATTAAAAAAAAAAAAAAATCCAAATCTCCCTCTTGCCTGTGGTGTATAGCTAGAGGATACTAAGAGAACTCCAGGAAAAAGTAGGTTGTCCAAAGCTTTGAATGATTCTATAAAGTTAAGGTCAGGGACTAGCTGAGGAAAATACAGGGACAATGATTTTTTTTTATTCTTGGGTTTGTTTGTTTGTTTGTTTGTTTACAAGACAGGGTTTCTTTTTGTAGCCCTGGCTGTCCTGGAACTCACTCTGTATTCCAGGCTGGCCTTGAACTCAGAGATCCATCTGCCTCTGTCTCCCAAGTGCTTGGATTAAAGGCATGAGCCACCACTACCATGCAGCTAAGTTGATTACTGGCTGTGTGCCCAGTCCTGTGCTCAGGCGTTCTTACATCGCCGATTCCATTGAACCATATGCTTCTGATGATTTCTACCTTTTAGACCATAAAATTAAGACTGAAAGTGACTGTGCCATCTTCCCAGGGTTTCAGAGTCAGGAAGAAGTGCTCTATGGCCTGATCCAGACTTCCCAAGTCCAGAGAAGAACTTTATGGCTCAACTCCGAGACCTGCTAGATGCTGCTGCCTTCATTGATGAAGGAATTGAGGCCTGAAGAGATCTCATGTTTCTCAGGGGCTATCGTCCTCCACTAGGAGCCCAAGTATACACTATGAGGGTCACACCCCTGTGTATTTCTTGAACTTAAGGAGCATACCTGTGTCATTAACACAGAATCCATGAAACAAAACAAAATAAAAGAAAACCAAAACCAAAGAACAAAACAACAATATCAAAAAAGTCTAGAGTATCCCAGACAGAATGATGAATACCAGAGAAGAAAGCGCTGACACTTAAACATAGTCAGTGGGAACCAAATGTTGTCTTCTATGCAAATAAGCCTAATATCTGTCTTCCATGAAAGATATAGATCCAGAAAGAGTTTAGAAGCTGTAGGTTCACATGATTGTAGGCTGGCTGGCTGGAGAGTCCAAGTATCAGGCACCATGGGAGCAGTGCCTTCAAGTATAGAATAATCTTCATATTTTTAGACTGCTTTGCAGGGGCCAGCCAAATACCACTAATCCTGTCCTAGACCTGTGTGTCCAGTGACATGTTGGGTCTTCATTCTCTCTAGCTAGCATGCTTTTCTTCCTAACAGATCTAAATCTTTTACAGATGTTAAAGAACAAATGAGGGCTGGTAGGATGGCTCAGTGGGTAAAGTTTTCCAATGTAAGCCTGATGATCTGAAGTCAGCTTCTAGAACTATCTGTAATCTGCATGCATCTGCAATGCCAACAGCCCATGGTGGAATAGGAGGAAGAGACAGGAGACTTACCTGGATGCTTTCTGGACAGGTACTCTATAGAATGTGGCATAAAAGAGATATAGAGGGAGAAATTCTGCTTCAACAAGGACTGGCCAGAGACGAGTTGTTCTCTGGCCTCCAAGAGCATGTGCACACACATTAGCCAAATAAACAAATAAATATATTTTTGAAAAAGAACATAGAAGATTTAAGCAGTAAGTATAACATATGGTGTCAAGGAGGCATTCTAAAAGAGAACTGACAAACCTTAAGGCCCTATGCCAGGAGGCTCAGCCATCTCTAGTTCAAACCACAAAGACAATCAAGAAGCAAAGTAAAGCTAAGGATATAGTTGGGGTCAGGTCATGTCTGACCAGGTAGGCAATGCTATCAGTTCAGATTGTTATTTTTCTTGAATCCTAATGTATGGGTATACATCTTCCTTTTTGCTATAGGTTTAGGGGAGGGTTCACAATTGGAACACCATTTTATACACATTTCTCTGGCTGTTGAATGAAGGTTTGTCAGGACTTCAAGCAGATGAGAGAAGTCAAGAAAAGGATGTTGTCCGGGTAGAGGTGACGTCAGTCTTGGTAGGCAATGGCTTGACCATGGGGTGCTGGGTAGTGTAAACTCTAACATTGCTGGAACAAGAAAGGAAGATATTTTCTTGGTTTCATCACCATCTGTTCATGTCCGCACCACTTGCCTGTGATTTCAAGTTCCAGGCAGTCTTTGGTGTAATGATGTACACTCCACCTACTTCCTAGGATCAGCTTGAAATGGCCATAGCAGCATGACAGGACGCCCACCAACTCTTAAACCCCTGGATCCGCTCTGCCTCTGCTGAGCTACCTGCCGTGGTGTTACCCATCCTCTTGCCCATCTTGGTTCCTACTTAGCTTTAACTTAGATGCCATCTTCATCATTTCCAATTTGTTCAACATCGTTTGTTTTGTTTTTTGTTTTTTTTTTTTGTTTTGTTTTGTTTTGTTGCTTGTTTTTGTTTTGGTTTGGTTTTTGTAAAGCAAAGATAAAATGTTTATTCTCTTTGTAATTTTTTAGTCTCATTATTTCTCCTGAGTTATTAGTGGTCCCATTCTCCAGTGCTTCTTGTTCTTGAAAAGCTCTCAGAATTCTCTCAAGCTCACTGCCACTTTGTTATCCTGTCTTGCTTTTCTCCAGAAGTCTTAAGTGTGGCATTAGAGTTTTCTTTTATCCACTATTCTCATCTTCAGATATAAGAGTAGACACTTTAGTGTTCCCAGATTGCCGAGCAGTGTCTGGCACAATGGAGAGACTCAACCAATGTTGAATAAATCTTTCCCTCGTATTGGATGCATAGACTCTTATGCCACCACTTAGATTGTTCTTATACATGTTTTCTTTTCTATAACCTGTATCCATGTATACAGTTATCTAAATCTGGGCTTCCTCAAAAAGACTCACAAAATCATTGATTTCTTTGTGGATCTATGATGTTGACACACCTTTTTATCTTTGCTTGTCAGTTCAGGGAGCTTGTAATGATGTAGTTACTTTTAATAAGTTGATAGATGAGGGCCAACAAGATGGCTCAGCAGTCAAATACACTTGTTAGTAAGCCCGGTGAACTGAGTTCAATTCCTGAGAGCCCTGAGACCCACATTGTGGAAGGAACGAACTGATTCCTGTAGACTGTTCTCTGACATCCACAAGTGTGCCAAAGCATGTGCAGTCTTTCTCCACAGAAAAGAAAATAACAAGATCTTCAACAAACATTGACAGATAGCTTTAGATGGTTTGCAACAGAGTCTCTCACAATTTCTGTATCTCAATAAGGCAGGAATAGAAAAGGGTTTATGGTAGCTAGAGAGTGTGTGTTTATCTCATGTACAGGAACTGTGCTAGAGCCGAAAGATGAAAAGACAGCTGGAATTGGGAGTGAGACTAATGAAGAGATTGATTTGCAAGAAGTCACCAAAGCTCCAGCTAAAAGTCACAGATCAACCTGGGTTGAAAGTAGTCTCCAAAGTGTGGCCCTGTCATAATTTTTCAGCTATGCCTGGCATGTTTTTCTCACCAAGTTAATGCTAAGTATAAATGAAGACAACAGAGCTGAAGGTATCTTGAATGAATAAAAGCACCCTACTATTTCCACATTGAGAAACAGTCACTGATTCAATAGCTGAAAAAGCTGGTACAATGGATGGAACATTCATTTAGTGAGGATCAATAGAAGTAGTTGTTACTGGAAATAGCCTGTTGTTTGCTGATTACCATTAGTTACCATTACCAGTCTAATGCCTTTCCCCCTAATATACCTAGAGATTTGTGATGGAATTAGCTATGCAAATTGAATTCTTAAAGAAAGCTCTACAAACCTGTATGTTATATTTATAAACTTTACATTGTACTAAAGTCAGCAAATGTCACAGAATTAAAATCAGTAAATGCAAAAGTGGAGGTTTCCATAGCAACTGTAACTATCCATATTGCATGTAAAATGGAATGTACATTAGGATTTACATTTAATCGTCTATTAGTAGAAAAAAAAAATCCTGTATAGAACAGGTGCAATATAAGACTTGTTTGTGTGCTTATAGCAACATTTTATCTTTTAAACTTTAGGTTTCATCTGCAGAAACTCCTGTGTATATTCAAATTTTAGGCTTCTCTAGGGAAGATGAATTAGCTTAAAAAAAATTAGAGAGTATTAAGACAGAAAGAAGGTATATCCTCAGACTTCCATGCAGTACACCACTGCCATATACATTAACAGTCACCTCGGTAGCTTTCATGGAATGACATAGACCTGGATGCTAATTGTTTATGAAATTCACACTTGGGTACTTATGAACAATATCAGTGAGAGCATAGTCACTTCATCTAAACTTTCAGTCCATGAACATGATTGGGGGAATCTGAGTTGACTGTACAAGGACACATGGGAATATGGCAGGATTGGAGTCCTGAATGTAGGTCAGAGCCCAAGCTCACCAGTGTTTTGCCTCTGGTTCCTGTTGAGTTTTGTGTCTTGTGCGGATGTGTCTGTTGGCTAGGACTGAAGGTTCTAGGAGCCTGCCTTCTTGCATCAACTGACTGTGGAACAAAGAGGAGGATGCTGGGCATGTCTTAGGCATAGCCCCCTGTGTGGGGACAGTGGCATTAATGTAATGCAGGCTGCTTTCATGCAAGCATCTCCAGAAGTTAAGCTCTGACTTTGACTTGCCATGCCTGAGAAGGCAGTCCTTGTCTCCGTGCTGCCTCCGAGACCCACCCCTCCCTTCTGGTGCGGCATACTGAGTCATCCACAGCAATACTGTTCTTCCTCCTTCAGATCAGTCCGTATCAGATGACTGCATATAGAGTTTCTGCAATGGAACAGAATTTTCCTTTATAAAATTGGAAGAAAATCTGCTAGTGACTAAACATATGATTCATGCAAAAAAGTATGGCTGATTTAAAAAAAATAATTTAAAGTAAAATCAATCCTAAGGTTTTTTTTTCTTCTCACAGACTTTAATATTCTTTGGTATTACTTGGCTTTGCTCTAAACTCCCTGAGTCAGAAGGTCTTCAGGAGGCTCTCGGCTTATTATCTAGTAACCATGGCAATTAAAATTGGTCTGATGTCAATCACTTAATTTTTATATAGTTTTAGGAATAGAATTACATTATCTGGTTACACACTGATCAACTTGCTAAGAGCCAGAAGCAATGTACTGATCACAGCCCCTTAACAGGATTGTATTTAATAACTTTTTTTTAAAAAATAATATTTATTATTAATGTATATGAGTACACTGTTGCTGTCTTCAGACATACCAGGAGAGGGCATCAGATCCCATTACTGATGGTTGTGAGCCACCATGTGGTTGCTGGGAATTGAACTCAGGACCTCTGGCAGAGCAGTCAGTGCTCTTAACCACTGAGCCATCTCTCCAGCCTGTACTTAATAACTTCTTGATGTTAAGTCTTTTCCACATCACCTTCAGCTGTTTTCCTAGGCTCAGCCCACTTCCCTTTCTAGTGGCTATTTGTTGGCAACTTTAAATGCACTTTCCTTATTGTCCATACTTCCATTTGCTTATTTTTGTCTATCTAGTAACCATGGCTATAAACAAAACAAGTTGCCTAAGCATCCCCAAGATTTATCATATACACATTTTTTTGACTCAGACTTATCCAGAATTCTCCAACTAGAATAACCTGTGCACCATCACAACCATTGGTGAAACACTATTTTTCAAGTAACCTATGGATGATTCTAGGGTATGAACAGGTCCTGCATTATCTAGTCCTTGCTTAATATTCCATCAGTTCCATCAGTTCCATTCGGTTTCAGCAAGATACATTACATTGCCAATATAATGTATCTTGCTGAAACCACATTCTCCCTGACTCCTAACCTTAAATATTTGATTGCAAGAAGCCAAAGCGTGATCCTTTCTGCCTCCCACTTTCTCCCAAGCCACTTACTCCTCTTAGGTAAATTATGATGCTTCAGTTTTTAACATTTGCATATGCATAATGACCACAATGCCTTGGCAAAGAAGGTAAATCAAAATGTGATTGTAAAGGATACACTTAAGTATTAGATTGATATTGAGGAAAACACATAGTAAAATCCTACTTAGGCATTTTATAGAAATTTGCTGTCTTGTTACCTTCTTTTTTTCCTAAAACATATTCTAAGCATTTTTACTAAGTGTGATATAAAACTGGACTTCAAAGTTTAAACACTCTTCAGCTTACATGTTATAATGATATGTATAGTAATTACTTTTGGGTCTTTGATATAATTTATCATAAATGTTTTTCATAAAAGACCTTAGTTTTGCATGGCTCTGTCTGGTTCATGGAAGGAGGTGATGTTTTAAGATGATATTCTCATGCTTATAACTGTCAAAAGCAAACGCCCCCACCCAAGTGTTTTATCTGATGGATATTAATCATATGTAATATGTCCATACAAAAGAATCCATAACTAGATAACTAACAGATATTGTTACTACAGTATGGGTGAGCTTTACCAGCATGCTAATCAAAGATGCTCACCCCAGAAGACTACACATTGCATCTTCCTGCATAATAAAAATATTGATTAGAAATTAAAAAATACTGTCAATAAAAGGGAAGTGACATCAGGGACTAGAGCTATGATGGCTATGACTTTACATAATGGGGTCAGGATACCCTCTTTAGCTACATGGCGTTTGATCAGAGACCCATGTAAATCTGAGAATGGTCACCTCTAATGCGCTCGTAGATAATGTTCAACAGCCAGATTTAAAAACAAAGTACATTGATATGCCTACTTGAATTTACTCTATGGATTTTACTGATAGAAAGATGCAATTTACAGCTTAGAAAAAAAATAAGAAAATGCACAGCATTCTTTATTAACCATGCTATGTAATCAGGTAGCTCTCTCCACCCACTTTCATTGATTTTTCACTGAACTTCAGTAGTCATAGCCAAACACTAATTTTAATTGATGAGTAAGCATAGATCTAAAAGAGGAGTACAGATGCATAGTTTCTTTTACATTAATAAGCAAGGAAGAAAAAAACAACTTAAAGTTGTAGAGGTGAATTTCTAATCCCCATTTATTTATCAATGACGAGGGTTACTGCTTATTCTGAAGTGGGTTATAGTTCTCAAATGCCAGAAGAATGTTCCAGCAAGTCTTCTGTTCCTCACAGTGTAATGGCTCATGACACAACACATTTTTCCACTTATTCTACATTTTTAACATTTTCCATTACATTCATTTTTAAATCCAGACAATCGACAAAATTTTACCAATTTCTGGTATAAACACAGGTGCATCTTGATTTCTGATGGAATTATAATCCCACAAATCTATCACCGGTTGAAATATACAGGAAGGCCGTGAGGTGGTGGCACATGCCTTTAATCCCAGCACTTGGGAGGCAGAGGCAGGCGGATTTCTGAGTTCGAGGCCAGCCTGGTCTACAGTGAGTTCCAGGACAGCCAGGGCTACACAGAGAAACCCTGCCTCGAAAAACCAAAAAAAAAAAAAAAAAAAAAAAAAAAAAAAGAGGGGGGGAATATACAGGAAGAAGAAAACATGTTTAGTATGCCTAAATTTCTTCACATCACAACGTGGCCTTATAGTGTGCCAGAGTGTTACCTTCTTCAACTAGTGGTCTCAATGCTGACCTGAAGTTTCATCTCACTGGCACCACCTCGCAAGCCTATGAGAGGATCTGAATTCAACTCCCACCTACAGTTTCTCTCAAACGTATATTGTTTCCATGGCATCATCAAGCTGAAACATCATAAATCAAGACATCATTATTTGAAGACCATCTATATTCTTACTAGGGTTAGCTCACGCTATCAACCTGATTTCGGAGTTCACGGGATTGGGGAAGAAATGTACACTGTTATAGAGTATTCCCGCCACAGGTGCATGAGACACAGCTAACCTCAAGAGCACCTGTAATAAAATGTACCAACACACCCAGGGAATTTTGTTTCCTTATTAAATAACTTTCTTTTTTTGTAGAATATGCCAAAATTTTAATAAAGAAGTTGGTATCTAGTGTAACAATGAAGAATATGCACAGTAGCACCAAACAATAGAAAATATATCTTTTTAAGAGCATCATGAACATGAAAAGAAATAAATTCATAGCTGAGAGTTATGTTGAAGCAGTATGGCAGCTGCTTCAGAAAATGCCCTAAAGTTTAACTTTGTGAGAGCTGATGGGAGAGAATTCCCTGAGCACCTGAGTACAACAAGCAGGCATTTGAAGGAAGAGCCCTGCCAGCCCAGGAAGCAGTGTGTGAAGGCCTCTGGTGAGGTTCCAAGGAGACAGTGGACTCAGGGCAGGGGTTGTGAGATAATGAATAGTCTTCGTGTGTGGTAGAAGGGCAGCTTGGAGGAGTAGCACAGGTCTAGATGAGGCCACGCCCATCCTCCAGCACTTCTCTCAGCAGAATTGCCAAGACCCTAATCAGTCTCGTTTAAAAAGTCACTTGCCCTCTTGGGCATCCCTTGTCTGTTTGATGGGGAAGTTGAATAGATCTGATGTTTAAATTTCCAATTCTGGCGATGTTGGCATCTGAGTAAGAAAAGTAAAATCTTTTTGAGTCACACATGTGGTGGACTCTGCTACCTGTGGACTCTGTCTCCATGCCTAACACACAGCTTTTCTCGTGTTTCTTTAATACTGGCAAGGCACTGGTTACTCTTTCAGATGTGGTGCGTTCACCGAGTCTTTGGTGCCTGCTAGCATCATCTTGCAGTTGAGTGGTCCTTCTCTGCCAGTGGTGGATATGTAACTCCGTGTCCTGCTTTGTCCAGGAAAGCATTTGTAGAGAATAAGGGGCAGCCATGTTCACTTCCATGGTTATTGCTGACTGACATCTCCACATGGTCACTCATTCACACTGGTCTGTGTCAGTCACTCTGAACAGACAGGTTCCAGGGACTGACATGATGAGTTAGGAAAGGCTGTAGGCAGGCTAACAAAGGAAACATCATGCTCTTGGATCTCCACTGTGACTTTCTAGATCATTCACACATTCAGAACCTGAGATAGGTGAGTCTTCCTCAACATTCACAAGGAAGGATGACCAAAGAAGTCCCTGGAGAAAATGCCAACTATTTAATGGTCACAATCAGCTTTGGACTCCAGGTTTGTCCCTTGTGATGTAGGAAATTCCAAATTTAATTAAAAATAACCAAAAGTTTCACAAGAACCCCTCCTTTAGTGGTTAAAAATTTCAGGTCCTAATACAAGACTGCTTAATTTCAGGGCAGGCATTTCTTAGCCCAGTCACCTGAGTATAAGTTGGTTTCTTCATTTTGAAACACAATGTGATAGTAACAAAAACAAACTTATTCAGGCCTTCTTGGAATCTGATAAATACATACTGTTGAATGGTGACCTTAGGCTATCTCCAGTCCAGAACAGTCAGCATAACAAGGTCTGTCTTTCTCATAAACTCAGGTATTGGTAAACTGTTGTACAAAATGTTCATATTGACTTGACTTCAATTATAAAATATTGTATTACTTGTGTGTTTGGGGGAAGTTACTTAAACGTTCCAAGTCTTAAGTTCTTTTCCTGATGTCAGAGATAATAACCTTAATTTCAATTAAAAAATATTGTGCTACTTGTGCACTTTGTTGGGAAGTTATTTAAACTCTCTGAATCTTCTTTGCCTGATGCCAGAGATGACCGTAACAGCAACCATAGCAAGAACTATGCCTATCTAATAGTATGGTTCAGAACTAAATGAAGCAATTTTTCTGAAGCACAGAGGCACTTATGACAAATGGGAGCACCAGCTGTGATATTCTGTATGATCAGTGATGTCATTATCATCAGCATCATCAATAATATCACTGTCTTCAACATCATCACCACCATAATCATCACCCCTACTGGCATCATCCACGCCTTTGCCATGAAGATCAATCTCATTACTGTGTTAGCCAGTCTTGTCCTTGTTAAAGCAAATGCCCGAGAAAAACAAGGGAGAAAAGACCTTGTCTCGACTTAAAATTTCAGAACTTTCCGTCCACAGTCACTGGTCATTTTACTATGAGTCTGTAGTGAAACAAAACATAGCAAAGTTCATAGAGTGAAGTCTACCTCATAATGATCGAGTCAGGGAAGGCTAGCAAGATGCCAGCATCCAGGTAGAACCTTCAGACCCACATTTTCAGACTGAAGAGATGGCTCAGCAGTTAAGAACTCTTGCTGCTCTTACAAAGAACCTCAGTTTAATTCCAAGGACCCACACTGGGTGACTCACAATAGCCTATAACTCTAGTTCAGTGGGACCTGACGCCTTTTTTCTGGCCTCTGTAAGACTCCTTCTGATACATGGTGCACATTAATTCATGAAGGTGCACGCACATGCGCACACACACACAAATAAAAATAGCTAAAGTTAAAACAAGATCAAAACATTTTCTCTAATAAGTCCCTGTTATTCCTACCTAACATTTAAATTCTGTGGCATCAGTGGGTTAATCATTGGCATATAGTAAGGCTGGCAAAGAAAATTAGCCGCCATACTGCTCTTGCTTTAACAGAAGACTCTGCCAGCTTGCTTTGGTACCAGGGTTGGTTCATTTCCTGAAGAGGGATAGGCGTTGAGCAGTACTGACTCTGGTAAGACTCTTCACAGGTAGTATTACTGTGCATTTTAATCAGTAAAATTTACTCAGCTAGACATGTATTAATCTGAATTTCAGCATCTTAAACTGTGCCTCTAGAACCTGAGAATCTGATTTTGAAACAATTAGTGCTTTTGAGTAATGATATATTGTTACTGTCAGGATGCCCTGAGTGTAGAGATTTGGTTCCTATTCTTGCTAATTTATTAAAACTTGGAGATTCTAGTCGAATTTATTGTGTTTACTGGCCTCAAATTAACACCAAAATGAAATGAAGTGAATATTACCTTCATAAATAAGATAGCCAGTTAAGGTTCATTCAAATGATTAATCCATGTGTATCTTGGGAACCTTAGGGTGAAAATTTTCCTTTATCTTAATCATTTGAGTGATGGTAAGTTGATTTCACTTCAAGTCACAGTCCTAACAGAAACCAGCAGATTGCTCCAGATGCTGTCAGATTAAGACAGGGATAAAATGTGGTCACCGGTTATTGATATCTGTCCTGTACATACGTATGCCCAAGGCAGGCATTCTATCTTAGGACAACATTGTATTAAAATGTCTTACAGCTGTCTGATTACTGATTGTGGTACCACCCTTCCACAAATATCTTGAAATCTTAGTGCTACTGGGATCTTCTGCAAGTGAGTTACTAGTGCTTATTTTTCTATTTCCAGGGGTAGCAATTTTCTGTCTCTCTCCAGTAACTCCGTTTTACCTAGAAAAGAGTACCTCTTTGCACACCACCTGCTTTACTGGTTGCTCCCTTGGTTTCTTTTGTTCCACACTGTCATGAAAAACATCAGTCTTTGCTTATGAATCTGTTATGAGTTAGGACTTTGCAGGCACAGCTCAGTGAAGTGGAGTTAGATAAATTAGATGGGATGCAAGGTTGCTCACTCCTATGACTGTCAATGAACGCTAGCTATTGGCAGCATCTGAGCTGGGTTGCTCATTGGTCAGAACCCTTGCACAACTCCTCTTTGAGCTCTCTTCTTCCTCACAATGTGGTGGCTTTGTTCCCAGGGCATCAATCATCTAATAGACACTATGTCTACCAGAAGCCACATAACCATATTGCCTCCTAAGACCTCATCTCAAGCTATCACATCTTAACAGTACATCTGCAGATCTGCAGGAAAGATGCAGGGACTTTTGGCATATAGGGGTCAAGGGAGGCAGCTTATGAGTCCTGATGCTCTCAGAACCCTCAGAGACAATGCAGCCAAGTACAGCTGGAGGATGGACCACTGTGGCAGAGATGTCTGCAGTTTCCTTGTCTGGCTTACAGATTCTTTTCTATTTATTCCTGGTTCCTTGGGAGAGATTTTTACTACTCTAGTGATAATAGGGTTGCTGTAGTCTTTAATATTTACTTCAGCCTATTTACATTTGACCTGTGTAGATCATCTTGCACCAAAAAAAAAAAAAAAAGTTGAGATCTAAAGTTCATTTTAGATGTGTACGAGAAGACCAAGCAACCTGTTTTGTTTAATGGAGTCCTCATTACTGTATCAAAGGCCAGAACTGGATTTAGATATAATGAGTCACTCTTTGATTTCCTCCTGTGTTTGTTTGCCTGTTTGGCTCTTACAGAATTTACTCTGCATTTTTAGTATGACAGTCTAATAGACTTGTGAAATGAAAAAGAGCAATGTGTATTTGCCAGGTTAGAATCGTCACTAGAAGAAAAACCTTGGAACCCTACCCCATCAGGTCCTTTCCCTTTTCCTCTCGCTGACTTGTATAGGAGTTGCTGGGACCAGTGATCAAATCCTGCTAGTGGAAGAACTGGGATCCTGGCGTCCTGGCCCAGGGAAGCTTTGGTCTCTGTATTCAAACAGTCAACTACTAAGAAGGCTTGTGAAGGGGATGTAAGCAGGCATAGAAGGAGTACCCATTGTGTTTGCGTTTACTTCTTACTTCATAGAACACAGTCATATGGCTCTGCCTCCAGGCTGAAGATATGGACAGTATAGTCTAGAAGCAGAGAGACAGATACCAGCTTTGGCACAAAGTATTCAGCTCCCCAGCAGCCTCAGAACTGATGGGTGTGGGAGGCAATTAGCAAAATGGGCACCTTCCCTACTCCACACCAGAAAACCAAAGAATAAGACAGTCTGCTCTTTGCCGAAGCCCCCAGCCCTGGCCTTCTGTGCACCCTTGTTTAAGGATCTGCAGTGGAGCGAGTCCAGGGTGAAAGGAGACCGAAGCAAGCATGACAAACACTCCTCTCATTCTGCCTTTGCTACCTTTGGCACTCTTTCAAAGAGGAATTAAATTAATACCTTGTTGATTTGTAACTCTTGCCCTTTAAGCATGTAAGCTCTCCTCACGCTGGATGTCAGCCTCATTAGTCAATACATCAATACTCTTAAGGACTCTGCTCACTTTGCTAATAAAGCCAAGCCTTGGTTATTTTTTTCCCATCTGTCCGTGGCTGAGCTGGTACTCTCTGTGACCTGGCCCATGTAAGCAGCCCTGGAAGCATGGGGGGGGGGGGGGTGTGGAGCTTGCTAGGATGGCCTTCTGTGAGCTCTTCCGTTTCCATGTCCTCTTGCTTTTCCTGGTGACCAACGTCTGTAGGGCTTGGAGTCTTTCTACACCTTACACAAAGAATATCCAGTTTGCTGGACATCAGGGGCAGTAGATGGTGGCTTTGTGCCCATTTCTTTTATCGTTTGCTTAATGATTCCGATTTCCTTATATTCCTGTGGGAAACTGAAAGCCTTTCAGAAAAGCATTGATGGCAACAAAGCATGTGGGTTGCTGATAGGGCTGTTTGGAGAGAACTCACAAGAGCCAGAGTTAGAGCCAGTGTGCTCTTGGATTCACACAAGTAGGCTAGTCCTATAGTTACATTGGGATCAACCTTAGATTCCAAATGTTTAGGGGAGAAATCTAAAAGCCAAAAATGGAAAAATAAACAAAGCATTACTCAGGACTTGGAGGTTTACTCAAGTCTTGAAAGATTTTAGTTCTATTTCTAAGTAATACATGGAGATATTATACCCCAAGGAGTTAGTTAACCCTGTCTCATGAACAATTTCCTTGAGCTGGTACTAATGGAAACATGAAAGAAATTGTCACTTGAAGCTCACTTTAAAGAATCCTCCTCCTGTCCTTTCATTCTCACAGCAACCTTGCAAGGGATAGTAGCATGCTGTCTTGCAAAGGAAGATGTTAAAGTCTAATTTGATGGGGTAACGACCAAAATCAAGGCTTGGACCAACGGATCAGAGAGTGAATTTAGTTCTCTACTCACTCTTGCCCATGTTGGGATATCCACAGCCTGGTCCTACCTGTGAATAGCAGAGATGGGTTAGAAGTCAGTGGAATACTGAAGGAGGAGGCTGGAGCTTTGGTTTTCAGCAGCATGGAAGAGCTATCATTCCTCCTGTATTGTATATTCTTTGATCTTATCTGGGTAGAGGGTCACTCAGCACTTTGTTTGTTATAACAAACAAAAGAAGAGCTGTGGGCATCTAATGAGTGCAGGTCAGAGAGGCTGCACTCATTAGATGCCCACATCAGACAGAATATAGGACAGTCCTTCATCAGTGAATTAATCCACTCAGTGACTACGGTACTGTCCTGGAGAGACCTGACTTCAATGACTAAGGGTGTTGCTGGCGGGGCCCTGACTCATAGTCGGTCCCCATATTCTTTTTGTAACTCTGTTGATACCTTTGTAAACCTTTGTGAATTGTACTTGATTTTCTTCATCTGTACAGGTGATGAAATAAGACAATAGAAAGAATATAGAGGTAGGGGGAATATTTTTATAAATATTCCAGTGATTGTGTTTCATACATATGCTCTTTATATACTCATATTCTAGCCAGAGAGTTGCTCTCCATATCCTAACAAAGACACTTGCTTTTTTCCAAGGCCTTAGGTGAAAAAAATTCTTGTGTAAAGACTCCTAGAAAATAACATAAAGTTCTTTTTTTTTCCATAAGTATAAAAATGCTCCTGGGGATACAGCTTTTTTTTTCTGGACATATATGGACTCATGAGGTCATGACATATGGTAGCACCAAGGTCACCGTTCTGATGGATACGTTCATCAACACTGTCTTAGTTCTCAGATGTAGATGGTTGTCCATGTGACTTCAGCATTTTCCCAGGTCTGTCCTGGAGTACGTGCTCCTTGAATGAAGTCGTCATAGAACACTGTGGAGGAGTCACAGAGCTAGTGCCTGCAGTAAATCACTGTTTTTGTTCAGCTCCTCTCTGCTTTTATATACAAACTAACTAACAATGGAGATGTTGAGATGCCCATGACACACAGCTGATGGGGTGGCAGCCTTAGGCCTCATTTGTGAATGTGGACATTTCAGAACAGACTACTACATCATCCTTGGGATCAGCATTCAGAGATGACAGGCTGCTATCTCTCTCCATTTGGCCAGATGGATCAATTAGAGAGAGACTTCTGAATGTAACACAGATAATCAGAGATCCAATGACCTCAGCTGTGGGAGCCATTTAATGTTCTTTGTGACTGTGTTGCTACTACTCCCGAGAAGACCAGGGCTCTGAATTGGGCTGAACATGTGCTACATCTCTTAGAGAGAGCTGTAGGATTACATGCAATAAAGAATTACAGATGTGTAGCAGGAAATGTCCTCACAGAGACTGGGAAGATCCTCTACTAGGACACCAAAATCCATCTGTCTTTTTGTATTTGCCTCAGCAGAATCCCATGGTTATGAAGGTACCGTCTTTAGAGAACTACATTTTTGTGCATTCTATGTATTTGAAGTTAAGCAGGTGTTCTTGGACTGGGCAGGCCTTTTGAGTCCTATCTTCATTAACCTCTGAGAAGACTTCTTTGTCCAATGAGATAAGAACTTGTCAGAAAGTTGTAGACAAAGAGAAATGTTTTTTAAATGCTGCATTAAAGATTTTACATAGTACCTAACAAATTCAAAGAGCTCTAATCCTGTCTTATTAACAACATCTCTGGGATGGTTCGTTGACCCACTACCATAGTTTCTAGTATTCCCATTTTACAGACAAGGAAACTGAGCTTAGCATACTCCAGGTGAATGGTGGGTATTTATGAAATATTATGAGGTTTTCAAGAAACACTGCTTCCCTTAGACTTTGAGTGATTTGTCTGCCTCCAACTGACTGGGTAGCTCAGGGAGAAACCTTTTCTTTTGTGGTTCTCAGGTATACCCTAAAATGTAGATAACCCTCCAGTGTATTCAGGTTCTCAGTAACAAGCCTCTGAATGTGTGACTCTCGACATGCCACAGTTACTGTCTCTAAACTGAGAGTGCAAGGAGAAGACCCAGCAGCTAATGAGGATAAAAAGAAAAAGAACACAACTCATACTTCACTCCATCTTCACATAGATATTGAGGATGCGAAAGTAGAAACAAGCTGGTGTAGAAGGCTCTGGTATGGTCAGCATTGTTCATAAAGAATCAGGGGCCTCTGTCGAATCTTGCTGTGTATGCATCACTCACAGAATTCAGCTGGGACAGAAGTTCAAGTGGTAAAATGTTTTAACAACAGGCTCTTTGCCTTTCCTGTAGTATAATCATGAATGGAACCTCTAGGGAACAGAGTGAACATCTAACACTCACTATTTACCTGGAGTATGCTAAGCTCAGTTTCCTTATCTGTAAAATGGGAATAGTAGAAACCATGGTAGTGCTTCAGTGAACTGTAGCAGAATTCCAGGCTTAATAATAATCCTAAGAGATAGCTTTTCTTTAAAACTATAGTAATTCAACAAGGTTCTCTTTGATTTCATGAAGCAATTACCAAAATATTGTTTTAATAATTAATCATTTAATACACAAATAAAACAGAGGGTAGCTGTTACATTTGCCTCAGAAATAGTTTTACAATTAGCAAAAAGCTTTTAATGGATTCAGTAGAAACATATTGTTAAAAATATGTGGTAATATGCAATACTGCAGAAAGAATTGCACATTGACGCACTCTGTGTACTTCAGTAAATACTGTATCGGATTCAGGATGGAAAGAGGATGTTGCTGACATAATTGTGATGTGATAGCTTAGAAAAAAAAAAGTAACAGCGACAATAGGCCAGTGTGCAGGCCAGCAGGAAGCTGCAACAATACCCCCACCTTTTTCCTGTACCTTGCCTGAGTTCCTTCAGGCGACACAGATAACCGATGGGCGATAACAACCAGGGCTGGCTTTGGTGCCCATGGAAAATAGAAGAATTAGTGTCAAACTGTTATCTGATCAGAAAGTGGACACAGCAAACGCCCTTTCCAAGCTGTGTTTAAGGAAAGTCCCTTGTGGGCACAAAGTCCTCTTTCCACCAGAACTGTTCTTCCAACTGCTCAGAGAAGACTTAGTTCTTTGGGGCATTTAATGTAGGGTCAATTTTTGCCTGGTATGTGGTGCATCATGGGAGCAGTACACACAACGCATTACTATCTGCAAATAGCAATTTGGGGGTCACCAAAAAATATTGCACGTTCATTGTGTATGCCCATTTTTTATCCTATGAAGCTCAAAAGGCAAGCTCTGGTCTTGGCTGGATTCTACAATCTCCCATAGAGCCTAGATCTTGAGCTGGTAGCTACCACCCCAGTGCCTCGTTTTGCTCATTTGTACATGGGGCATATTGATATTATGCATATCTCATGGGCTACTATGAGGCTTGAATGAGAACATGCTTGCTAAGTGTTTAGCCAGCCACACACTGGGTACTGTGTGCTGTGTATCAGTACCCAGTAGCAATTTTTATTAGTAGCAGGCCTAAGAGTGGTAAATTAGGGCTACATCCATGTATTTACTGAACAGCCTCACTCTGAACATCATTTTAGGCTGGGCAGAATGGAAAGAGATGGTAGTCAAGCAACATGTACAAGGAATATAAGAAGTGACAGAAAGAGGCACATATGAGTATAGATGAAGATTGTGTGTGTGTGTGTATGTGTGTGTGTGTGTGTGTGTGTGTGTGTGTGTGTGTGTGTGTTTTGCTTGTTGAGATAGTGAAGTCAGAAAAAGCCTTACCTGTGAAGGGACATTTGACCAGAAAGGTCAGAGAAGGAGTGTGGCCAACATTTCCATGTCATGCCAGAAGGAAGAGCCATGCTAAAGCTTGACAGGCAGTAGAAATGTCTTTGTCATGGAGTATTGCAAGGGCTTCTGTGTGCCCAGAGCAGGAGGAACCAAATCAGCTTGCTCTAGACACCTTTGGGAAGATATATCGTAGGTTGGACAAAGTGGATTTTATAATATCAGTTGGGAGACTGGATGGGAACCATAATGATGGATCTGGCACAGAGCCATGAAAGTGTAAAACGACTCATTGCTGCCCAGTGCCTAAGTATCTACTGATCTACACGGACAGAAGACAAAGCAAGGAAACACTTAAGACGTCCAACATCCCAAGTTCTACAACATATGATCCCTTGGTACGTGCCCATAAGGAGTTGCAATTACAATGGTAGTGTTCTACAAGGTAAAAAAGAGAAGGGAACATGTCAGACCGGCACAGTAAATGAAAGCTAAAGAGAGAGAGAGAGAGAGAAAGAGAAACTTCCTTTTAAAAATGTGTAAGTTTTAAACAGGCAAGTAGAAAATCAGGGGTTCATTCTGAGGCATCTTTATAAGGACATCAAGCAACACAAGTGTAGGGTTTAATGTCCCTATGCATTTGGGTCATTTCTGAGATTGTGCTACATAAAACAGTGCTACATATTGTATGTTATTGTAGAATATTGTGGAATAAACAGTGGAATATTGTATGTTAGTGGTATGACCGTGGCTGAGCTACTCATCCTCTCTGACTTCAGTTTCTTTATCTGTAAAGAAAAGAAACCAGTACTGTTTACCACAGAGGACCAAGGAGGAAGTGGATTAAGGTAGTGATCAGAACACTGGACAAATGTGAGCAGCTCTCCAAAGCATCTGTTTCAGGGCAGTTACCAAGGTACACAACTGAGGAAATTTTTAGACTTCAAAAGGAATTGGTTATGTCAGCCCAACATAGGAAGAGGTTCCCCAAAGATAATGTCTTTAAGTTTGAGCACCACAACCCCAAATCCTAGCACCATGGTAAACCCAAGCTCAGAGAGGCAAGGGTTTTTAAAGGTCAAAAGGTCAAATACTGAGGAAGACATTCCTTGGCTACTAGATTGGACTATTGGTTGCTGGGCATATGTCCTTCTCCTTTTGTTTGTTTTTGGGGTGTTTGTTTGTTTGTTGAATAAAATTACAGTGGTCCTTGTACAAGGTTTTGTTTCAGGCTAAGTCTCTTGCAATGAATTTTGTCATTAGACATGTTTGCCTGATGTGTTTTCTTCATGGCCTTTTAGCTTTCTTGCTTGCTTGCTCTATCTATATCTCTATCTATCTATCTATCTATCTATCTATCTATCTATCTATCTATCTATCTATTTTAAATCAGCACGGCGAGTCCATTTTGATCCACAAAGTATATACAATTTAAGTATAGACAAGCTTTATCTGGAGCTTAACCATGCCAGTGTATTTATACCTGCCCTGTGGCTGTTACTATGTTCCAGTGGCAGTAGTTAGAGACTGCTCCTGTAGATGGTGAGACTGAAGGTACATAGATCATTATTTGAGGGGTGTGAATGCTTGAATCTTAGAATCTTAGATAGTACTAAACCCAAATCTTAATTTGTAAATTCAATAAAGCAAAAAATGGATAATAATGATAAGTAGTAATAAATAGAGTAATTACAACTACAAAATCGTCAACATTGCTACCCTGTGGGCTTTGGTGCCAGTATTCATAAGATTAAAACCACTTGAACATCAGCACTGTGATACTGGGGCACTAGATTTGAGAATTGGGACTATTGCTAAAAGATAAACCAGCAGGAACCATATACAGGGGAATACACTGTAGAAGGAGATGATTTATTACCTCACTAGATCTAGATGAGATCTCATTACCACACTACTCAGAACAGTGCAGAATTCTAATCTTCAACAGGGGTGGGATCTAGCATCATTGGTAGAGTGCTTCCTTAACATGCACAAATAACTGGTTTGATCCTCAGCACCACATAAACAGTGCATGGTGGCACACACCTAGAATCCCAGCACCTACGCACTTAGGAGGTGGAGACTGGAGGATAAATTGAAGTTTATTACTCTCAACTACTTGTCCAAGGCCAACAGAGGCTACTTGAGACTCTATCTCAAAACACACACACATGCACATGCACACGCACACACACCATCAATTAATTTATTATATTTGCAGCATTGTTGACAATCAAGAACTGAAACTACAGAGAGCCAAGCCTTGAATGTGGAAATACTGTGTTTACCATCTAGTCATTATTGAGAAGCAATTGGCTAACTCCCGTGATAGAAAACCTTAAGAGGTTGGGGGCAAAGTAGACAACCTATAGTTGAGAGTATAGCTCAGTGGCAGTATAGCTTCTGCATAGTGTGTATGAGTTCCTAGATTCAGTCTCTAGCATCCCCCTTTCCCTTGCAAAGGGACACAGCTCATTGTACTTTGAAGTAACTCTACTAAATTATGTTCCCTTCAATATTTGAAGCAGGAGACTGTCTACTTCCAGGTGTTGTGACCAATGGTCAGTGGTTCTTACTGCTAATTTTGAAAAGTTTATCCAAGTTGATGGATCAATAAATGCTGTCTAAATTTAACTTCTATTTATTTAATAAGAATTCTAAAGATTCTGGTATAAGGAGCCCTCAACATTTTCTTTCAAAAGTTTGAAGACCCCAAATCTTGTTGTTCAAGATCATTTTGCTTGTCTGAACATAATATCAAGATTTTTCAGTAGGAAATAGATGGGTATTAATTTCTATGTTCAATCTGTTGCCATGATGTTTCGGGAAAAATAGACATGTGACTGGAAAGTGTGGGACACACTGATAGTCTCGTGAGGTAATTACACACTTTCGCCTGTGCTCCGGCACCAACTCTATAAATAGTTTTTTAAAGGTTGAGGTCAGAATGGAATCTGAAAATACATCAGGGGTTTTGTGCTGTATTAGTAACGTACATTTGTCTGTCTTACACTTTTAACAGCTATTCTGTTCACTTATGAATCGTTAATGAATAATGTACTGGTTATTTGAAAAATAGAAGTTCATTGAGTTTTGCATATTTTCCAAATTTGACACATTTCATTACACAATAGCAAAACAAACAAGCAAAATGCAAAAACAAAACAAAAAAAAAATAAAACAGCATTCATTAGCCGCAGTATCGATCTCATTAGAAAAGTGTTTAGGAGTTAGGAAGCTGCCATACTCTGAGAAGGAGAAAGAAATTTTCTGTAGTTTCAACTTTCTCAACTTTTAAAGTCCATCACTGGCAAGAAACCCCTTTGGGTGTATGGCTCATGTTTTTACCAAATACACTGGTGGGGGACCAAAACACTCTCCTTATTCTTTTAACTAGAATGATACTGCAGGAAACAAGCTACTCCCTGGCTTGTGAACTCTACAGCTCTTGCTTAAGACCGTCTCCATTTCTTTCTTTTGCTCTTTTGACTCAAAAAATATTGAAAAGGCGTATGCTCAAGCACAGACACAATACAATTTACACACTCTTTAAAAACCTATTTATTTATTTATTTATTTATTTATTTATTTATTTATTTAAGCAATTGTTTGGCACTTTTAAGCACAAGGCAGCAAGATGATCAGTCCTGCACAGTGTGAGACCTTCCTTGGGTTAAGTCTCCCTGGCTTTCCCACAGGAGCTGTGTGTCAGCAATACCAATGTCTACACAGGAAAAAGGCAAGTGATGCAGAGCTCCTGTGGCCCCCAAAATCATCTAGAGCAGTGATTCTTAACCTCCCTAATGCTGTGACCCTATTTTACAGTCCCTTGTTTTATGGTGACCTACCAGCCACATGATTATTTTTGCTGCTACTTCACAACTGTAATTTTGCTACTGTTAAGACTTGCAATGTAAATATCTGCTTTTTCTGATGTTCCTAGGGGGGGTCTCTATGAGAGTCATTTGGCCCCCAAAGGGTTGAGAATCACTGATGTAGAGACTCACAGTACTAAGTGCTTTAGGACTCATGTGTTAAGTGTTTTCTTCCTCCTCCTTACAAACATTCACCATACTTTTGCTTCTTGATAGTAACCGTCGTAATAAATGTGCTGGTGTCTCTTAGTGGTTTTGATTGATTCTGGTGCCTAGTGATGCTAAGCAGCTTTTTGCTTATCTGTTGGTCATTTTTATGTCCTCTTGGAGGAATGTTTTGGCAGGTCCTTGCCCTCATTTTTATTTATTGTATTTATTTATTTTTTTAACTAAGCTGTTGGCTTTTCCCATTATTGGCTCATATATTTTCTTTACAGTTGTATACTAAGCACTCATCAGACCCATAGTTGACAGATACCATTTTCTCCATCCATAGGCTGTCACTTCATTTGGTTGCATTAGAACTTAAAATGAATAACTACGGAAATTATAGTAACGCGCATTCATAGTGCTCATTGCACCTCATCTAAGGACACATCTCTGTTCCATTTGCAATAGAATGAAAGAGTAACACTTGCACAGCTTTAAAAGAAATCTTGATATTGGCAAGAGAGGGCTTTCCTTGCTTGCTTACCATGGAAGGACTGTCCTTCATGCTCCTGTAACAGAGATGTGGGCACAAATGTTCCTGAAAGATAGAGTGATCTTTCCTTTTGCCATCTTCTAAATTCTATCCAATGAATATAAACCAATGTGCTTCAATATTTGCATGAAATCCAGGATATAGTAACCACTGTTTCTTAAAATATTTGGACCACTAATTTGATTTACATAATCCTGACTGACTTTCACTTTGTTATATTTAGCCCAAGAAAGTAAAGAGTTGGCCTCAAAGGAACCAGTAAAGGGATTTAAAGCAAATGTTACTCTTACATCAAATTCATAGAAAAATGAGTTCATAAAATCCTAAAAATAGTAATGTCAAAATAGGAAAAGCTAGAGCAAGCTAATTTTCTAGGTATTTTCTTCTGAAGTTATGTATATATCCCCTGCCACAAGTCTTATCAATGAAATACGTAACCAGAAGTGATGGTAGACATTCATAGAGCGTCTTCTGTCCAGATATTTCTTGAGATATTTTATGAATGGATCTTTCTATAAGTAGTCATTCTTAGCTTGGCCCATGTGTGTGAAAGCTCCTCATGCTAACAAAGTGTTTCAATGTGTGTGAGGGGGAAGGAGCCATCCTGTTTATGCTGTCTTCTGCTGTGTGACAAACAGCACAGAAGCATCATTTCCTTCCACCCCAGTCATAGCTGGAGCATAGGATGCCATTGTGATTTTAGTTTAAATGCCTTGGTATTGTAAGGATGGGAAGAGGAAACCAAAGTGTACCTAGGGTGTTTTGGGGGCTGGGTACACTATGTCTTTTGCATGTTTCTGATCATTTTACCTCCATAAGAACTCATTTTAGCAGCTAAGAAGTGAATTGTGCTTAAGATCACAAAGCTAGAACATGCTATAGTCATGATTGCTCTTGACCATCTGTGACCTCAGAAATTAAGCTGTCTTGACAGTTTTTTTTTGTTTGTTTGTTTTTAAATGCTACCCACAGTCACAACCCTGTCGGTAAAACATTGTCCAGGACTCTTTCTTTCTTTCTCTAGTACTTTGTGGAGTTCTTGCCCACCTGGCTGGCTTCTTCCTTGTTGATCTCCCAGCCTTCCTAAGCCAGTGCTTTAAAGGACCATCTTTTTCTCACTCTTAAACCAGCCTGACTTCATGCCTACTCTTTCTCTGAGTCTGCCTCTGAGACTACTCACACAGAATGACATTTGTTACGTCTATCTTTGGGCTGTGGTTTCTTGTCACTAAAGAGAAAACAAGTCTCTTGGGTTTAATGGCTATGGTCCTAGATAATTTTATTTTACTGATTCTATTGTTTTTTTCTTTCTGTTCTTTGCACTTTCTCCTTGTCAATCTGCCTTTGTGATGGAAGTGGTTCCTACTTCCTTATCAGATCCATTGACTTCTAATGACTTTCCTGCTCCTGTTGTGTTGATAGCTTGAAATTAAAGATGGAGGTGAATTTATACCATATCCTAAAGGTTAAAAATTAGTTCTGACAACATCAAAAGCAGGTTGTTGCTCACTGTTCGTCAATACCAATCTGCTTCTATGCACCCCGATATGTGTGGTACTTTCTAGAGTACCCATTCTAAATGAGTTTTATCTTCACTTCATATATTTTTCTGAACAATTTCCGCCTCTCCAACATACAAAAGTACAAGCTCACGTGTCCCCTCTCACCACTTGTATATTTGTATGCCATTCCTGCTAACTATCTGTCCATAGGTTTCTACTTCAGGCTTGGGTTATCAGACAGCTGCCGAAAATGCAGAGCAGATATCACAGACTTCCAAGTCCCAAATTAGAACCATTGCATTAGTTATTTTTTTATTACTCTGATAAAACATTGTAATCATGGCAACTTATAGAAGGAAGGGCAATTTGGGGATTTGGGTCCATGGGTTTAGGGTTTGTAACGATATGGACAGCTTGGCAGCAGTTGGTAGATGTGAAGGCTGGAGCTGGAAGCTGAGGGACCTCCAACCACTAACAGAATGCAGAAGAGCAAACTCAGATTGGTACAAAGATTTAAGTTTTCAAACCTATCCCCAGTGACATACTACCTCCAACAAAGTCACTCCTTCTAAGCTTTTGCAAACAGAGTCATCTGGGAACTGGGCATTTAAATGCCAGAGACTATGGGGGGCGGGGGCATTTTTCATTCAAACCACTATATCTATCATCTTGTTCTCTTCCTATAAACCCTATTTCTGTGAATGCCTCCACCATCTACCCTTTACTTAATCCAGAATTTGGTGTGAGCGCTCAATCCTGAGCAATGCTAGCCCAGAGAAGACATTGTTAAAATCGTTTCACAGGCTGAACCTCCAGATGGCAACATGAAGTAGATGGGGGTCTGGGATGATGATTTGGGGTTTTGGGGGAGGTTTCTCAGAATATTAAAATTTCTACACTGACATACTGAGGGTCTTTATGCTAAGGAAAGGGGGAATAATTATTTAAAACCATATATATTTTTTTTCTCTAATGTGCCAAGACATACATATACTTAATCTCATAACTATTTCTGTGAGGTACACAGAAACTTCAATTTTTTTCCATTTTTCTTTCTTTCTTTTTTTTTTATGCCAGAGAAAATGAACCTCATTTAAATCAAATTGCTTATTCAAGAACACTCAGCAAGTAGGTAGGGTAGGAAATAGGACCTGGCAAGGCACATATTTCAAAGCCTCTGATCATTTCATTATTCTTGGGTGCCTCTGGCTCAGTCTATGCATGTGGAAGGAACATGGCTACTTGAGCATTTACAATGAGACACACAGATTCCTAACCCTAGGTAGGAGCTTCAGAGGCCTATACGTAACAATAAGTATCTCTATGCTCCCACATATACAGCACCAAGCGTACCCACTGGTGGACATATGTAGCTTGCTTCCTGTTGATACAGCTAATGGATAGATGGATTCATAAAATGGATGGACTGTTTTTGGACAAAAATAGCAATGTCATGAAGTACGCTTTGAAATTCCATCCTTTGCTGTAGTTTTATTTAAACAAAGACTGATAGTGACGGAGGAATAACAGGCATAAGCCAGTTGTAAGGGGAGGAGAGAGGGAAGGAGAGAGAGAGAGAGAGAGAGAGAGAGAGAGAGAGAGAGAGAGAGAGAGAGAACATGTAGTATAAACAGGTAACATGGAGAAAGTTTTCTTTCAATATACAATTGGAAACTTTATTTTGGTGTCCTGTAAATTTTTTTTTAATTTAATCTCTGTCTGTCTCTGTCTCTGTCTCTGTCTCTGTCTCTGTCTCTCTCTCTCTGTCTCTCTCTGTCTCTCTCTCTCTCTCTGTGTGTGTGTGTGTGTGTGTTTGTGTGTGTGTGGTGTGCATGTACGTCTGTGTGTATACCAAAGAAGGCCAGAAGAAAGCGCTGGAAACCTCGGTATTGCGGTTACAGAGGTTATGAGCCATCCCATGTGGAAGCTGGGAACTGAACTTAGATCCTCTAGGAGAGCTGCAAGTGTGCATATGGGCCAAGTGACCTTTCCGCTGAAAAACTTCTCCAAAACTTGCAAGCAGCGAGTGGTATGGGCTCATTTACGCAGTGGACATATCTTTCAGTTGACTGTGCTGAGGACAGATTTCAGGAAGGAGAGTGGTAACTTAAGCTTTTCTTCTGCGGTCTTGCAATAGTTGGCAATTGTGAGGATGACCGGAAGGGTATGAATTTGAGGTGGTAGCTGGAGAATGTTTGGTGAAGGACAGAAGATTCAAATGTCTATCTTTAGCAACCCTGTGAATGTTTGTGTAATCTGCTCAGAGACAAGATAGGGAGAAAATCGCTTCTCTATTGTTCTCCCTCATAGTCTGGGAGCTTCTGCTTGACTCCTGTAAGCACCTCACCTATGTACTGTTGGAAAGTTCTGCCTGCCTGCAACATCCATCCGTGTAGACATTATTTCTCTGGGAACACATGGATTACATCCTTCTCATATGCTTATGCCAAATGTCTGAACTCCCGAGATGTTTCAATTGTTTTAAAACTTTAAAATTTTAAATAAGCTTGGATAGAGTGCCATTAGTTAGATCAGTATATATAAATGGAATTCTCCACACTGCTTGGAATCTCAGCATTATGTAGCACTGTTTTAACAGATTTAAGTGGTGACTTCTGTACAAGACCCATCTTAGCATTCTCCTTCCTGACTTTCACCATAATATCTGGTTGTTACAGAGTCTAAAAGACAAGAACAAATAGGTAGATTTAAACAATAAGAAGCACTCACCATTGACTATCCAGAAACATCAACGACAATTTGGCTTAGTACTTTCTGGTTTTCCTTCTTTACCTTTTTTTGCCTTATAAACCACAGCATTTGGGATATACACGGTTCACCATATCACCCATGACTTAACACATGTTTACAGAACATTACCTTAAAGGGGTTCTATAGAATATTTTGCATAATTAGCAACACTTGCTCAGTGTTCTTTCAGTCAATAAGATGACAGTTCCTCTCCAGAAATTCAGTGGCTTTTTAACAGTTGATGTCATTTTATGAGCACTGTGATAAATTAATTGATTATAAGGATTCTTTTCATAATCTGGGCAGTGTGCTTGCTTAAGGGGACCATAGGCTGGAAGTGTGGATACTTCAAAGGGATTTAGCACAAGGTATGGAAACTGGGAAGCATTCAGCAGCCCTTGGCAGCTGGTCCATTAAAATAAGTATGAAGGTCGGTGACAGCAAGCACCCTGGTCTCTGCTGAATGATATCATTGGAAGGAATGTTGTCTATTGCTGTTGTTATTCTCCTCTCTACTGGGGCTTTACCAGGAAGGATACATTCTTCTTTGTTTTGATATCTGTGAGTTACTAAATCTCATTTTTAATTTGTCTGCTTTTATACTTAACTCTTTGTCAGATCTCTCTCTCTCTCTCTCTCTCTCTCTCTCTCTCTCTCTCTATATATATATATATATATATATATATATATATATACACACACACAAATATATGCTTATATACATAGAGAAGCTTTTCTCATACTTTGGGGACCAACCAACTAGAACTTTAGCTGTTCATGTTTTGAGCAAGTGACACACTGAAAGACAAAGCTAAGACACTTCCTACAGAAGAGACATATTTAAATAGAGTATAGCTTTACCCAAGTTTCTGCGCAAATTCACAAAGAGAAGATGTTGCTTTTACATGTCAGGGATGCATACTGATGGACATCCATATGCATACAGTCAGAGCCATGGTGTGACCTTGGTATCCAGAATCCAGGAAGCCTGTGGAAGTAAAGGATCAGGCTGATAACAAAGGGATTTTGCTGAGTCATCTGCCCTGTCCTTGCAATTGAGGACTTCATTTCCATGTAAATGACAGGATGGAATTTATGAAGAGATGTGAGAGTTTATACCCTGCAATTCAAACACCTCCCTCTAGCTGCTTTTCACCAGGCTTACAGGGCTACTTTTTGCATATTCAGTGTTTTTATAGCTCTAGAAATACTTTCTACCATCATGTGATGGGGACAAAACATCCTTCAAAGATCTGATTTCCATGTATTTAAGCCATGAAACCCGGAAGGTTGAGACCAATAAGGGCAAACACAACTAGTTCTTTAGCATTCCAGTATTTGCAATCTGTGGCAGTGGGGAAAGAAAAGGAATGTACTTTTACCCTCTCTTTAGGAGATCAGTGGCCACTGAAGATGCGTGAGTTTTAATTAAAGACTAGGTAGCACACTGAGTGCGTCCAGGAATGAGAATTGTCAAGAACTGATCAAAGTCTGAGACAGTGTGAAGTATAGAGAAAGAGAGAAAAACTGAGTGAGCATGCAGCATACGTTGTCCTAAGATGCAGCCTTGCTATTTATTATTTCTTCCTATGCAAGCGGTGTTATCTCTCTGACATTTGGTCTCCACAGATGAGAACTCATAAGAACTACCTAGCCTGAAAATTAATGATTACATGAGATATTATAGGTAAACCAGCCAGCTCAGTGCTGGAACCGCAGCAAGTACTGGTAAGTCTCCATGCTATTATCATTAGTATTATATATAGCACTACTATATTGGTACTAACAGTATATAATGACAGTCCCTCTGCCTTCAATCCTTACACCATTTAATCATTATAAAAAGTAACTAGTAGTGATCTTATTTTAACCAATCGGTAACTTCTTTTTGTTATATGTCTCTACCTTACAAGGAAAGTACCCCGAGAAGCCACATCTGCTCTTTGTTATTTTATATCTACTTTATTTAGTCTTCATCTGCCTATAAAACCAACCTCTTCTATTGAGCCTCCTGGACCACTCATGCTATTCCTCGTAAGGACTTAGTTACCCATCCTAAGATGGAAAATAAAGCCAATTAAGATATTTCGACTAGTATGTCATTTTGTCTATTATTGGAGGCAGCTGCTGATTGTACATGACCTATATAATAACAGATACCTGCAACCATAACATTGAAGCTTTCAGCTTTGCTGTCACTATTTCTTTGATAAGAGACCTGGTATGGAAAGATTGATAATTGCCTTTGATGCTCTGAGAAAATGGAGTGATTGTCAGCATTTTTCATAACCAAGATGAGGATCAACTTGATCACACTCAGGACAGCTGTGGTAATGGCTCAGGACCAGTTCCATGTGCGCTCAGGGAACATGAGATCTGCTCATACCTTAGCATCTTACTTCTGTCCTGTAAGACCTAGGACCTTCGAGACACTAAGAACAATGCCCACCAATCTTATGCAGTCCTCACCCCCCAACTTCACCATTGTGAAGTTGAGACCTTGTTTTGCTCACCCAGATCTTTAATCTGGGCTGAAACAATTATTCTTTGCATTTCAACTGTTGACTGCTAAGAGCCAGAGTGAACTTTCCCCCAGTGGGCCATAGATTCTGTTGCATCTACTTAGAAGTGTTTACTCTTGACCCACCATTAGCAGAAACTCACCATGATGTAGTTTTCCCCTCTTGTGACTTTGAACCACAGACCGCATTCCATTTGCTTTGAACATTTAATACTGAATCAAGCCTGGAATCAAATGAATGTAGACAGAAAGAAACATTAGGTGGTATAGGACAGGGGAAAGTGGTGCTCTGGAAGATGGGCTAATGTCATAAGGATATCCAGCTGTGGGCGTGGAAAAGGAGCACTTTGAATAACAGCTTAAGCGAGGGTGGGGAAATGGGAGGGAATAAGTTGAGACAAGGTATAGGAAGTGTTTCTGGAATCCAGACAATCAATACCATTTCTTAAAAATTAAACATATTTGTGTTTCAAGGACCTACCAAGTTACATCATGAAACAGCAGAATTATGGGCTGAGCAGAGGATGCAGTGGAGTGATAGAGCACTTGTCTTGAGGGTGACAGGGGCTTAGCAGGAACATGAAGAAAGGACTTAGTGTTTTTATTGTGTGGAGGCTTAGGGGAGGGCCATGGAGTGCCTGTGTTTCATTGTTTCTTTTTGGCATTGTAAAATGAAAATAAAGTGTTGATGAAAAGATGGTTCTTAAGGATGAGCCATTGTTTTTAATGGCAGGACATCCATACCAAAGAATTTGAAAGGAGGCACGTGTGAAAGTGAACGGGTCACTTTTCTTATTAGTTCCTGTCAGTTGTGGCTGTACCACTGATCCCTCTCAATGGGGAAACAAAGAGCTTTGCTTTTGTTTTCAAAGGAAAATGAGCAAAATAATGTGACATCATTCTCCAGCAGTTAGACAGGAACGGAAGTAATGTGCGGAAGTGGACTATAGATTTTTAGCAGAAAGACATAGTTCTGCCCTTAAGATGCATATGTAGAGAAAATGCCATCTTGAAAAATAATGCAGTAATCAGACAACACTAAATTCTCAAAAACATTTATTATAACACTGTTATTGGCACTAAAATTGGGAACAAACTCAGTGATTTAAAACTCAGGAAATGAAGCAGAATATAGTGACCTTTAGTCCACACCTTCAGTGCCTCAGTGGCAGAGGCAAGCTGATCTCTGAATCTGAGGCCAGTATGGTCTACAAAACAAATTCCAGGAAAGCCAGGACTACGCAGAGAAAGTGTAGAAACCCTGTTTCAAAAACCAAACAACAAACAGTCAAACAAAAATGTTACTGATTTTGCAAAATGAATATACACATTGAACAAAGTATTTATGTGGAGTGTAAGGAGAATGTTTATGCTGTTCTAAGTTTTTGTCATTTAAATACGGAATGTCCCCTGAAGGCTTATGTTTTTGAATACTTGGTCCCTAGATAGAGGTGGGCTCTGTAGGTTTAGTCTGCCTACTCTCTGATTCTTGACTGTTGAAACAATGGGACCAGCTGCCTTGTTCTTCTGTCTCAATACCTTCCTTGCCACAATGAACAGTACCCTAAACTTTAAAGTAAATAAGCCCTTCCTTCCACAAGTTGCTTGTCCAGGTGCATAGCAATGAGAAAAGCAACCTAACTAAGCATAGTTGCGTACAATTGATTAGTTGCTATGAGACTAGCAATTAGACAGAAGAAAAAGAACCACTGAATGAAAGAGATTGGTAAATGATAGGCAGTTGGCTAGATGACTAATTATGTAGATAGATGAGAGATATTATGTAGATATATAAGATATAGATAGGTGATTGATAGGCAGATAATTGATAACAGAAAAATAGATGATAGATGATAGATAGATTATAGATATATAGATATAGATAAATGACTGATACATATTATATTTATAGATGAGAAATATATAGATTATAGATGATAAGTAGATAAATGATAGAGATGATAAATTGATGACAGGTAATTAGAAATATTTAATGAACATATTAGACAAATAGATAAATTATAGGTCAATATATTGATAGATGATAGATTGATCAATGATAGATACATTTGTAGATGGTAGATAAATACATAGATAGATGATAGATAGATGATAGATAGATAGATAGATAGATAGATAGATAGATAGATAGATAGATAGAGGATAGAAGATAGACAGATGATAGATTATGATGAACCTTACTTTTTCCTTTGCAATATTTCCTTTCAGTCTCAATCTAACAAGAATATTCCTTCACAGTAGATTTGCTTTGGATTAGGCTCTGTGATAATACCCATCTCCTCATGTGGTCCTTATCATACCTATATTATAGGTAAGGGTAACAAAGCAACCACTGAGGTGCAGAATTTGGATTCAGGTTTGAAAATTCCTGTTCCGGACCTCCCCCTTCCTCCCCGTCGCCCCCCCCCCCCCCCCCCCCCCGCCTCGTTGAGCCTTGAGTGGACTAGGTGGATTGGCTTTCATAGGAGAAATACAAAGCAGCACTCTCCAGTGCTCACGAGCCTTGTTCTGAAGCTGGAGGCCTTAGCAAATGTCACCATCAAGGCTGCTACGGAGAGAACATTTGAAAATTCTAAACTTTTATACAGGTTAACCTCTGGATATTTACTTTATGTATAACTAAAATAGTTGTCAAAATGTGTCTATTTAATCATTTTCAGCACACTTCTGAACAATTTGTGTGTATATTTTAAAGAGCTGTCTAGACCATTGATTATTTTTAGTTGCTGTACCAAATAAGGTCTACTTTCTTCAGTTAGTTTTCTTTGCTGGGCTGGCTTGACCTTGCTCTTTCTCCTCTTTCTTCTGTAACAGTTTTAGTTGCATCTGTTGTATAGTTTTCTTGACTTGTTCCTGTCATCCCTTTAGTCCCACACAGCAACCTAACCATATTTTGTACTTTGGAGGTATTTGTCAGGCAAAGGCTTAACTTCCTAGCAGTTGGGATCTGGGGATGGGATTGCTCTATTACACTTTATACCTATTGACTACAAGTCAATAATAACATGTGGAATGGAATTACAAAAATGACTTAAAAGCATGTGGAAAGATTATAGGTTAAGATATGTTCTCCAAAGTCATGGAAAGAGACGAGTCCCCCTAGAGGTGCCCAGCAAAGGACATTTACAGACCTACACATTGAGTATTGGAATTCCACTTTGGTCTTGATGGCCTCTTGGAGAAGTCAGGGAAAGGCTTTGGATTCTAAGACTTTATGATGCTGTAGGTTGCCTCCTATGTAGTTGACATTTAATTTGAAAGTGGTCTATTTAAAATGTCATCTGGTTTTCATTTGCAGAGAGAGGCCCACTTGAAAATGGGAAGTTGGGCTCTGTGACCCACTGGCTTCCTCCAGTTTTGAAGTTTTTGGAGTTTGCTTGAGTCGAGGGTAAATGCAAAGCTCATTTTTCAGCACCAGTGATATTTGTAGAGGACTTTGGAGTTTACAAAATATTTATCACTCACCCCATCCTGTCTTGTGGAAGGGTATCAAGGAGAAAGTCTTCATTCAGCTTAGGTGAGAATACATAACACATAACACATCTGGGATTTTTTTTTTTCTCCCTGGGTTAGTTGCTTCTGAGATGAAAAGTAATGTTCTCATTCAAAGTCAGCTATGTGAGAATTAGAATCTTACTCACATGCGACAACTTCTCCAGGATTTTCAAACACCTGTTAAGACGGTATACACATGATAGATGCCATTCAGTGAGTTGTTTCCCCAGGTGGGAGGATTTGAATAAACCATGTCATCATCTAATTTAAATATGTGCTTTCTCTGCTTCAGATAGGCAAGAGAAAATAATGATTGTTCTGGGATCTTGTGAATCCACTCGCGTTTCCTATGTGCTAAGACGGACTTTAGTGCAGTAGCTGTCTTAGTATGCTTTCCCTGGAAATGCAGGTCTGTTCAGAAATGTCAGGGCTACCTATGGTCATGCCTGCCTGGAATTTTAAAAACTGTAATAACTGAATCTTTTTCTGCAGGAGCCAAGAAAGAGACGGTATTCTATAATTTTCCTTAGAGACTTGGGTAGATAAGGCCAGGCATATGTGGTGTACCCAATCAAAACATAATTTCACAGGTTCTGAGTTTGCATGAGATGCAGGTTATCTCTGGGATCCTGGGCTTGAGTGTGCATGCAGAAACGGGGAAATACTGCTGTGACCAAATACCCACAGATGCTCCACTAATCCAGACTGGGCTACTGCTGCCCATCTCTTCCTAGTAGGGCCTCCTCCCTAGAACAAGTACCTGAGAGCAGGGAAGAACCCCAGAGGTTGCCACTGAAGAAAGAGGTCCTTATTCACACCCAGGCAAAGTGAAACATTCTCCCACCATGCCAAGAACTATTGCTTTCTGCACACGTGTTATTCTTCATACAGCCAAGTGCTGTAATACATACACTTTGTAGTTTTGGTGAGTTGAGATCTCTCCTGAGACTGAGATAGGCTAAGTAAATTAAATCATACAACTTTCTGACGCAGGACAGAGGCAGGATTTGAACCTAAGTATGTCAGACCCAAGGGTCCATCTATACTCTAACCCCTATACTGTTTTAGGGTCATATAGTCCCAGATATCTCCAGGATTGTAAGTGAATTACAAAAGCTGTAGGGTGGGAGTAGCTCCCCCCATCCCCTTCTCCCTTCCAGTAGTGAGCTTGTCTCTTCTTTATCAGGGCTTCCCAAATGAAGGATCAGTAGTCAGGAGAGATGAGACAGAAAGCATTGGTATCATTCATATTTATATCTATTTGTTTTTATTTATTTACTTTTGCAGGGGTTAGAATCTCAGAAGCCCAAGCTGGCCTTGCATTTGCTATGTGGCCAAGGATAATGTTAAACTCCTGATCCTCCTGCCTCCTCTGACCAAATGCTGCAATTGCAGGCATGCGCCACAGTCACAGGCTGCACCTATTTGTGTTCAGACTCATTTGTAAAGATTTACATGGTAATTAAGTTATTATCATAGTACACATGAACACATTTCTGTCATATATTGTCATTTAAAGTCGTTTCCGTGTAATCTACATCTGACCTAGGTATCAGGTTTATCTTTAGTCTGAACAAGCTTGATTCTGCCATTGTCTGATTTTAGAGTTGAATTCCTCAACTTCCCAGATCCTCAGCCATTCATCTAAGAAGTTATTGCACCACTGTTTTCTGATAGTGTGAATATGTGTGCTAGCATACACACTCTCTCTTTCTCTCTCTCTCTGTCTCTCTCTCTCTCTCTCTCTCTCACATACACACTTTACAGACCTGTCTAGAGAGAGCATCTTCCTGGCCTGAGGACTATACTGAGGGTATAAAATCCTTACCATTTAATTAAAGAAATGGATGTCATCCACAGTATTGTGCCTGGCTTATGGAAAGCTAGACCTTTGAACAACCCGTCTTTTTAGTTTAAG
The DNA here is from genome assembly GCF_011762505.2 of Arvicanthis niloticus. Taxonomy (NCBI): domain Eukaryota; kingdom Metazoa; phylum Chordata; class Mammalia; order Rodentia; family Muridae; genus Arvicanthis; species Arvicanthis niloticus. Next base: position 48,471,052 of record NC_047664.1, on the reverse strand, counting down.
ATTTCTCCCATGACTGGATTGGTTTGGAATTGTGTTCTACATTAACTAGCCGCTTACCTCTCCTTTCAACTAATCATGATAAATCACTTAGCTTCGACTGTGAGCCATCACATTAGGAATATTATTTAGCTCCCTCAGCCTCCGTTTCTTCATACACAGTGAAGCTAATTCCCGCCAAAGTGGATCAGGATTCTGCTTAAACTGAAGCTCGAACATCAAGTGGTAGAACACAAGATGTTCAGAAACACATTGCCTCCTTCTTGTGTAGAATTCCTAGTCCTTTGTTGGCATTGAATGTTTGCAGTCCCTTCTTGGCAGGACATGTGTGGGGAAAGCGGTATTGATTGCTCGTGAGAATTTCTAACCAACAGAGAGCAAAACCCATCTTCTCTTAGATGCAGGAAAGAGGGCTGGAAAGAAGAGAGCGAGGCTTCTCCAGAGGCTCAGGCACTGAGAGGTGCTTTTAGAGAAAACTCTTCCAAGATGCATGAACTATGCTTTTGCTATTTATTTTCTACTCCATGTGGAAGACTGAATCATTTATTAGCATTAATGGAAAACAGATTAATGTCCTTTTGCCCACACTGGAGCTGCATGCTTTGCCAGGCAGAAAGACAGGTTTATAATCTCAGTGTGCCCTGGGAGGTCTGTAGCAAGGTGCTTCCCCTGTGTATTCACCAGGAAGTGACAATGTATTTCAGGTGTCCTTTGAGTATACATAAAGAAGTCCACCACTATCCCAACAGGACTTCATAAATCTTCTTCCAACAACCTTCATAATAGCTTTTACAAAATGGACCTTCCTTTTTAAGGGAAGCTACATGTTTACTCTTGAAATGAAGTTTAAAAGTGTCTTTTCCAGATATGGAGCTACAAAGTGTCAATATGGCTCATGGTTACATTTGCAAGTGCCCAGCAGAGTGGTCATGAAAAGGTTGGGAGCCTGCATTTGTCGCTGACTTATCTCCATTTCCAACTTCTTCTAATTAAGAGACATAACCAGCCTCTCCGAACATTGGAGATAGAATGTGCCTCTCCCTAAAATGTTTAGAGCATGTGTTTCCATGTCAGAAAAAATGCCATGTTGGGAGAGCACATGCAGTAGAGAAAGATGGCTGAGTATTTTAGCTAGTTCACATGGTAAGACTTTTCTGTTCCTTAAAGGCAAATTGAATCCATCTTCTATGAGTGGATTTTCTCCGTATTCAGACATTCTGAGATGCTCTGGCAGTGAGAAGCCTTGTTTCTATCTTCTGAGGTCTCCACAGCACTCCCCCATAATTTCCAATTTCCAGAAATCATATACATATACAACATATTGATGAGCTAATGCACTTAGCAGTGGAAATGGAAAGGTGAACTATACATATCTGCCTGATGTCTCACCTCAAAGTGTGGTGACTGGGAATAAAAGCTGTTTTATTTGTTCATAATCCTGGGCCTTAACACTTTGGGCTGTTTTTGAGTCAAGTAGCTCTTCTGTCCTTGTCAAATATCACTGAGATGTCTGCTGCATTAAAGTTTGGATGAGAAAATTAACCTCAGGCAAATAATGACTGGTTCTTGGTATTGGGTGGGTTTTGTTTTGGGGGGTTGCGTGTCTCTATCAGCTTAGTCCATGTAAAAGTAGAATTTGAAGAAAGCAATACAAGCTTGCAAATGAGTTTCAAATCTCTGCCTTAATCTTGTTTTCTAATATTCTATAGACAAAAACATCATGTAGCCAAACCTTGAGTCAAAACAGGAGACTGTGGTAAGACATGGATAGAGAAGGTGTGATTTATTGCTAACAATTACTGTGTCAACCACAGGGTTTGACTTAAATAAAAACATTTATCACTTATTTTATTTTGTGTGTGCATATGGTGCTAAGATTAAAACCTAATACCTTACACATGTTTGGAAAGTGCTTGACCATTGAGTGGAACTCCTTGCCATTCAATAAGTTTCCTTAGAACATACTATGGGCTTAGTATGAGGCTTAGTGCTTCAAGTGTGTCATTTTATTAACTATGTGTGATAGAATAGTAGGACTTGAAATATTATGAAGTTACTTAACTTGCTTAAACTCATACAGGGAGTAAATGTCCAGGATTTTAACAGGAAACTGAAGAAATCCAGAAACCAGTTCTCTTCTCTGCCTTGCTATGAGTCTGGACTAGAAACCATTTAAGAGAGACAAAGTAATATATCAAATTTCAGCGGTTATATTACAGCTCAGACTGCTGATCAACATAAAGCTAACAGCTCAGTGATTTCTTGAGATTTTAATTGAACCTTTCTGCCAAAGCAAAAGAATCTAAACTTCACTTCAATTTAAACTGAATCTAAACTTCATTTTAAAAAGTGAAGAGTTCAAATTCTACCAGGCAGTACTATAATTATGACTTGATTATTTATAAGTTTTGTGAGCTACAGTGATGTCATCCTCCCAACAGGAATCTTGCCCAATAATTAAATATAATCATAATTCCATACATGAAACTTTGAGCATAACATTGACATCTGGGAGGAACTCAAGAAGGCCCAAATAGCACCAAGGGGAAGACAGTAGAAGAGAATTCCTTTCAGCCAATGAAAACAATCTATGTTTAGATAAAGAAGAGAGGTGGTCTGACAATAGGGATGACCCTTGCCTTCCATGTAAGCAATTATGATTGGCAGTTTATGGCAATGGTTAGGCAAGATTAAGGCCAAGGTTGAGGAGCATTGAAACCAAGATGGAGTAGTAGACTTGCCAAGTTAAAAATCCTATGAACTTCCAGGTTCTTTTCTGGTTTAAATCTGATACATATGTTACAGGATCATATTTTGAGCATTCCACCTCTAGTCCTTGGTTTGGAAGCTATGAAGCTGTCTTAGTTACTGTTCTAGCGCTGTGAAGAGACACCATGGTCAAGGCAACTTATAGAAGAAAGCATTTAACTTGCTTAACACTTTCAGATGATTATCATGGCAGGAAAAAAGGCAGCAGGTAGGCAGGCATAATGCTGGAGCAGTAACTGAGAACGTTCATCTGACTTACATCTGCTTTGATCTACAATAGGAGGGGGAGAGAGAGAGAGAGAGAGAGAGAGAGAGAGAGAGAGAGAGAGAGAGAGAGAGAGAGAGAGAGAGAGATTGAGTCTAATATTGGCTTTTGAAACCTCAAAGCTCACTCCCAGTGACATAGCCCCTCCAACAAGGCTTCTCCTAATCTTCCCCAACTGGGACCCAAACATTCTAATATATGAGTCTATGGGAGTCATTCTCATTCAAACCATCATAAAGGCTTTCAGAGATGAGGCCTGTCTAGCAGAAGTAGGTAACTAGAGCTGTACCTTTGAAGGCTATGTCTGGTACTCAGACCTCTGTGATCCCTGAACTGTACCATGTGAACCAGATGCAGCCTCAAGCTTCTGCTCATCATTCCCTAATGAGCTCCTTTCTCAATAATCTGAAATTGCTCTTAAACAGTGAATCAAAATAAAGCTTTTTAAAAAACTTATCTCTGTTAGGTATTCTGTCATAGCAATGTAAAACTAATATTACCCTCTACTGATTGAATCTCCTGGTGAACTTCCACATGGTACTTTGAATCTGGATCTCATGTATCTAGTGTGTATATCTCTTCTGTAGTCTGTGCTCATATTTGCATCTTGGCATCATCCTTTGTAGATGCATTTATACCACATAAGTCAAGAAACACTATAAACCATAAACTTCACCATCCCTGAAGGTCTTGATGGAAAATGTTAGCTAGGAGAAGAGCTAGCTAAGGGAGCTTGGAGGAAGGGTTCTATTTTTGAAAAATAAATCTATCTTTTTAGCTTCCCCAAATTAAAGTATTACACTTACAGTATGACTAAATCTTTGAGAGCAGGCAAGTCCATCTTTTATGGCAGTTGAGCTGAACAGATTTTGCCTCTTTACTACGGGGATGGTATTGGCTTGGCGAGAAGCATGAGACAACTGTCTAGAAAAATGTTCATATTTTGACAAGCGTGGTCATAATGTGCAGATAGACAAATTTCAAAAAATCACACTGGAAACTGATTTCTATACCTTTTATACCATGTAAGCCAGGCCTCCACTTGAAATATCCGCTCCCACATTCTAGGACACAGACACCCAAAACAAGCATTCTCCCATTTTCATTGTCATATTTGAGTCAAGCAACTGGTGTCAAGTTGGTGTTTAGATCATATATGCAGCATACACTAATTGTGTGATCTGGACAAATTAGTCCCTTTGGAAATTTCGGTTTCCCAATTTCAAAAATGACCTTGATATAGTCACCAGTTGCTTCAACTAGTAATTGCATATGTTGATTACTATGCTGCTAGTCGTTGGAAATGATATAGTAGACAAGATAAGCCCTTTCCTTTTTACCACGAATACTATTATTATTTGGTAAGGAAGGAGTCACATTTCCGTACCAGTGAGGACATGAAGCATGGGTGGGCTTGTGCCATACTGTAGAGTCCATGCCTGTATGAAGACAACATCAACTCTATGTCCAGCTCAGCAATATCATGCATGTGTGATGTCCCATTCATGCTTATTAGGATCTTTCTAGAGAATCTAGATGCTGCTGGCCAGCTCATTTACATATTACAAACTAAGCATATTTATGACCTCTGGGAAAGTTTATTCATTCATATAACAACTATTAAAATCTTATTTATTAATATGTCATGGAGGATGTGTGTTGGTGTTTATGACACAGCATGTATGTAGAGGAACAAATTATTGGAGTTTATTCTCTCCTTACCTTTTGCATAGGATCAAATACAGGACTCTAGATTTCCTCAGCAAGCACCGTTACACACGGAGTCATCTCACTAGCACTCCATGACATTTACTTATTCTGTATTCAATCAATGTGAACCAGTTCTTGAAGTAAGCTCTGGAAATCAACACACCTCCCCTCACAGGGGAGACAGAATTTTAAGAATGAGCAACTATGCTCTAGAATGCCAGGAAGAAACAAATAGCATAGTAGAAAGTTATCAAGGCAAGAAGGCACATCTTAGGGAAAATATCCAGGGAAGACCTCTCTAGAAGGAATATCTGAGCAGACACATGTCTTCATTACTGTATGAGGAATGTGGGAGTAAGAGACTCAGGTGATGTGAGTGGAGCAAATAGGTGGGCATGAGAGGGGTTGGGATGGGGGTCCACAAAAGAGGTTGGGGATACAGGAGTAGAGAGATGCAAAAGATTTGAAGATGAGGAAGAGTGGTAGAGTGCAGGGAGGCCAAGGTGACACATTAGTAATACCAAGTTATAAGAAAGGTTCTACCTTAAAGTCATTCATTGGCTAACTAGAAATCTTTTATAACTGCTAAATAATTTTCTTGAATGAAATGATTCATTGCTTAAACATTACATAGGTTTAATTTTTCTGATGATAGTTTACTGAGTTTGTTTAGTTATTTGTTTTCAGATTGTTATGCCTTGAGAATGATATAAAAGTATGTTTTTAATCCCTCAAATACATACTGTCCAACACAAGGTCATTAGAAGGAGAATGACCTTGGAACTACTTTTTTTTTTTTTATCACCATTTCAGCCTCTTTGTGGGTAAAATAGAAATGCAATGAACCTCTCTGATCATGTGCTAAGTACTTATATTAGTTATTTTTCTCTTTGTTGTGACCAAATACCTTCCAAGAAGCAATTTACAGGAAGGCATGGTGGTGGGAGTGTCTAGCAGCTGCCATGCCCAAAATGTGAAGCTGCATTCTCACACTTGGGCGTACCAAAGAGTAGGAAGATAGAAATGCTGGTGTTCACTCTTCCATCTGTAATCCAGTTCCAGCATCCAGCCCAGTGGAAAGTGCCACCCATATTTAGAGTGGTTCTTCTAGCAGAAAATACCTTTGTAGACACACTCACTAATCTAATACCTTAGGTGATTTTTCTTCTTTTCCTTCTTATTTCTCTTTCATTGATATTTTGTTCATTCTCTTTCTCTTGTGTTTATGTGCCTCTGTGTATGTGCCTCTGTATGTGTGTGCCTCTATGTGTGTCCCTGTGTGTGCCTTTGTGTGCCTGTGCATGTGCATCTCTGTGTGTGCCTCTATTTATGTGCCTCTATGTGTATGTGTGCTTCTGTGTGTGTCCCCCTATGTGTGTGTGTGCCTCTGTGTGTGTATGCGTACAGGTGTATATGAGCATGTGTGCATTCACATGGAAGTCACAGGACTATTTTGACTGCTGTCCTTAGGGACCAATGTCCACTTTCTTTTCTTTTCCTTTCTTTTCTTTTCTTTTCTTTTCTTTTCATCTTACTGCTTTTAATGTAAAGAGGAAGGCCGCACGTCCCACACAGCCACACAAAGGCACTCACAAGGACACACATAGAAGCACACACATATAGAGGCACATACACAGAGGCACATAAACACACACTCACACACACAGACACACACAGAAGCCTACACACACAAGAGAAGGAGAATGAACAAAATATCAAAGAAAGAGAAATAAGAAGTGAAAGTAGTAATATGCTAGCTGGTCAGCAGACCCCAGAGATCTGACCATCTCCACCTCCACAGTACTGGAATTACAAGTCCATACCACCATGCCCTACTTTTTTTCTTTTCTTTCTTTTTTTTTTTTTTTATATCAACTCTAGAGATTGAACTCAGGTTCCTATGCTTATTCTGCCAATTGAACTGAACTGTCTTCCCAGTCTCCCAAGATGGTTCTTAGTCCTCTTGGGCTAAAGATGAAGAGTAACTCTCACAGAATTCAATGAATAGTGAAATTTCAAGAGTCCTTGAATTTATAGTTGTTTTCCAAATTGTTCATATGCTCTTATGGTTTGCTCTGGAGGAAGGCCGTGTGTCTCCAGCTCACTTCCAGCTAACCCTGGTACCATTTATCTCACCACTTATCACAATGCCGTTGGTGCTTATTCAGGTCCCTGGAGTCTGATGATCATGGAGAGTAGCCTTCCCCAGAGCATTGATGACAGAGTGTTAAAATGCAGCTCCCAAACTCAATCTATACACTCATCTCTATTCTAATCACTTTCGAGACTTAGGCTGTATAATTTTATTTCATTATAAAATTGGAAGTTACACTGCAAATGCAGAGTTAGTGTCATTGTGCTTGGTGTGTACAAAATTCACAAATTGGTTCTCTAAAGAAGCTGGACCTTAATAGGCCCAGTTTAAGGAATCTGACGTAACTCGTTTATATTAGTGTCGTCCTAAAAGGTAAAAATAGAATGCTACCATATTAGAAGGTCAAAGTTACTCTGCTTTCCCTATAATTTTATCAGTGTGTCTTACCCTGTGTCTCATTAGTGTGTCTTGATAGTCAAATTCTAGCTCCTCCAACCCTGCCAATTATAAGCCAGACAAGTGATCGTGGCCAACTCATTTGACACTTCACTATAGCTGGTATACTTTCTATTCATGTCCATGGCTATGAGAACACCACTATCTTGAGATTACTCTGACTAAAAGACACAGAATGTGTAAAGATCTCTCTGTACTACCCAGATCATAAAAAAAATTTAATAACTGTTCTAATATTTATTATTTGTATTATCCTTTGACAGCCAGGGTTGGGTTTAGCTGTGAGTAACAAACTTCTAACCTTTTGGACAAATTGACATTTCATTATGAAATCTGTTGGGAATGTTCACAGTCTAGGCTCAAAGGGGAACACCTGACTCAAGGAAGGCAAAAGATTCCACCTCATTGTTCTAGTCTCAATGCATGAGTTCTGCCCTAGAGTCCAAGATCACTGCTAAAAGATTGGGTGAAACCCATATCAATACATATCCAAGTTGGATGTGGGCAAAAGTAGTGTGCACATCTATGGGGAATGGGTAGTGTCTACTGGGAGTTGTCAGTGTCTGTCTACACTGCATTTACTGTTATCTTACTGGCTAGAACCTGGTCATGTGGTCATACTGATTTTCAAAAAGACTGGAATACATAAATGTGTGTGTGTGTGTGTGTGTGTGTGTGTGTGTCTGTCTGTCTGTCTGTCTGTCTGCCTGTCTGTCTGTCTGTGTGTCCATGTACTCAACTAAAATTTGAGAATCGACTGATAAAGAGGAGAGAAGCACCTCTGACTCTGTACATCAAGTCCCAAGGCTATGTTGTTTTATGAACTTGGCTTAGCCTCTTGGGCTTTTCTATGATTTTTTTTCTTTCTTTTTCATCTCACACTGTTTAGGAATGAACCCTGGTTGTGATGAATCTGAGTCTTCCCATTATCACTGTGGTGGTTGTCATAACAGTGGCTCATATATGTTCATATATTTGAATGCGGAGTTACTAGGGACTGGCACTATTTGAAAGGAGAAGGATTATGTGACCTTGTTAGACAAAGCCTGTCACTGGGGGTGGTCTTTAAGATTTCAAAAGCCTATGCCAGGCTTTGTCTCACCTCTCTCTCTCTCTCTCTCTCTCTCTCTCTCTCTCTCTCTCTCTCTCTCTCTCTCTCTCTCTGTCTATGGATCAGGATGAAGTTCTTAGCTATTGCTCCAGTGCCTGTCTTAATGCTGCCATGCTCTCTGACAGATAATGAGCTGAACTAAACTAAACTAAACTAAACTAAACTAAACTAAACTAAACTAAACAAAACTTCTGAAACTGTAAGCAAGCCTTGAAAGAGTTGCCTTAGTCATAGTGTCTCTTCACAGAAATAGAGTAGCATCCCTTGACTGGTTGTCCAAACCTTCTTGCAGTGTCCCAGGAATTGTCACTGTCACCCATAGGACTTCCTTCTTTTGCTTCTAGAATTTTCTACTCTACTGCCAAAGCAAAGTTGTATAAACACAGGTTTGTAGATTAGATCTCTACTTTCTTCCAATCTTTCTAATTACTTTTATTGTTCAAAAGAAAACTTAAACCTTTGCTACACCCTGTGAGATCTGTGTGCCCTGGATCAACCCTAAGATTGATGTGATCCGTAGGTTGCTTTTTATCAAAATTCTCTACCACTTTCTTCTTCTGGTGTGTATGTGTGTGAGCATGTGTGAGTGTGAGTTAGAAAGAGGGTAGAATTCAACATTAGGTACTTTCCTCCATTGCTTCCACCTTCTGTTTTATAAAAGGGTCCATTGCTAAGCTTGACAATCACCACTTTGGATAGTCTCACTGGCCAGCACCTTTCAAGAATCTGCCTATCTCAGAGACCTTACTGTCATGGGGACCACAGACACTTCCTGTTCTGTGCCCAACCTTTCATGTGAACACTGGGATCTGAACTCAGATCCTTACGCTTACAGAACAAACATCTTACCAATGGAGACAACTCCTAAGTCCTCATACTACATTATTAAAAAAAAAAAAAAAAAAAAAAAAACTCTGTACATATAATAGAGAGAAAACAACCCTGCAAGAGGGGAGTCGGGGAGGGGTGGGGAAAAACTGCTCAAGGCAGTGACCTGAGAGTCACTGGAGCCAAGATCCCAATCCAGGTTAGTCCAACTGCAGGTACTATATTTCCTTAGCTCCATTAATTAAATGTTTAATGGATGCTAATAAGTAATAAGAAAGAAGTCAGTCCTCTCTACAGAAAGCTCCTTAGACTTTTCAGGAGCTCTGCATGCCCTTCACAGGAGGCAACAATGACCTCTAGGTTCTTCCTTTGTAGGGAACTGCCAGAAGCCCTTGCCCCAAATTCTGTTGCCACAGAAAGTCAAAGCTATTATAAGCCTGAGGTCAGCACAGGTTAATTGGATCCTCCTTTCATGGACCAAATGGAGTAACCTTGTCTGAGAGTCAACATTGAACCCCTCAGATCAGGTGACATTTCTGCCTCTGGGCCCACAGAATCATCTCGGCTAGGCACACATAGGACTACATGCAGTTCTTACCCCATCAATGGCTCATTTTTCCACTCACCCAGTCCCCTGCTATCTGAGCATTCTAGGTGACTCAAAAGAAGGGAAAAAGACAGGCCTCACCATTAAAGACTTTTCCATGCCATTCAGATGTTTAGCTTTGGGGAGCGTTTGTTTGGCAGAGAGCATGGAGCTCCTTTGGCATAGCGTATAAGATATTGTCTCTATACATATGTATGTATGTGTACTTGTTTTTCTAGAGAAAGGATATGTGCCAAGCTTTCATTTTCCAAAATGGCAAGAACTACTTGTAATAAAAAAGCCTTTTCAAAACATTTATTTAGCAAAGAATATACACACTGTGTTACATCATCTCCTTTTAATTCTCAAAACAAGTCTGTGAGCTAGTATATTACCATGGCAATTTCACAGTTGAAAAGCCGAGGTCAGCGTCATTTAATTACTTTCCAACATCACACATAGATTTTAACCATGAGAATAATATTTCGAGTGCAACTCTATTATACCCCCAAGAATCAGAGTGCTTTCAATATTAACTTACTTTTTTATCAAAACACATATAGACATGTTTTTTAAAATGGTGCTTTTTAAAGAAAGTGTTTTTTGTTTTTTGTTTTATCTCCTGCACTGTCTCTTTCATTTGTTTGCTCTCTTTGTCTATGTTTGTTTTATTCTTGCGATGTTTTGAAAACTTCATGGAACTTGGAGAGTCTTTGGTCTCCTAGGAATCCTTAAGTATGAGGTGTTCACCATAAGCACACAAGCCTCAAAGATGTTACATACAGGTGACAAATGTTGTCATCAGTGGTCGGGTAGTCAGCATCTTCTTTCCCCTGAGTGACCTATAGGACGGTATCTAGAGCCTTTGTATCCCATACACATTGGAATTATCTTAACAAGAGCTTTCCAACACCATGCTTAGTGTGCAGGCCGTTTCCAATGGTCAGGGGGCAGCTGGGATTGTAGGGAGGAAGGAGGAAGTGGGCAGGAGCCCCGGCATGGAGAGCCTCAGTCCTTAGAGCACCTTTATCCAGCTTCATATCTCATCTGCATTCACTGGCTGCTTCCTCAACTTCTGAGCCTTTTTTGGTTCCTGTAGGGAACTGGCTCCCTTCTTGGTTTCCTTTTCCTTCAGCTGAAGAGTTCTTGACCCCTCTTTCAGTTAGTAACAATGTCTTTACTGGGTTTTTGTCTTCCAAAACTTCAGTTCAGGTCACTCACGTCATCACGTCTGCTCCCTTTGATCCTCTAAGTTGTGGCTTCTCTGTGACCTCCTTGTCTTTCCTCACTTATAGTTAAAAGTGAGTGGTGAATATGCTCAGTAGGTGCTCACCAAGTATACATGGACCCTTGGCTTCAATTCCGTTTACCACATAAAACTGGGTATGGTTACTCTGTATGTGGGAGTTAGAAGTAGGAGGAGGTATAGTTCAAAGGCATCCTTAGCTACATAGTGTACCTGAGGGCAGCCTGGGTTACATGAGAGCTTATCTAAAACAAAACAAAACACAACACAACAAAGTAAAACAAAACAACAACAACAACAACAAAAGAAACAGAGGAAAAGAAAAGAAAGCAAAAAAATTCAAAAGTACAAGTGATCTCACCAGAATTCTAGAACAGATGTTTGTAGACTTCGCTTTTTCACCGTCCACTATGTTATTCTTACTGGCTACCATGTTTTTGGGTGTTATCTGCACTGGAAGAAGATCCCTGCCTTTCAGGTGAGCTGTAGTAGAGTGCTTATGAGATCAGGACTCTGCCTCTGACATAGGCATACACCACCCATCTCAGAGAGGAAGTTACAGATGACAACTTGAGAAAGAAGGCCCTCCTACCCAGAATGTGCAGACAAGTACAGAAAGGGATGTCGACCTCTCTAACAAAGAGTGTGAGCAAACCCCTGACAGAGGAGAGTAGGGACAAAAAGAAAATGAGCTCAACAGTCTGGTTTCTTCATTAAAGGAAGTATGGCTGTGCAAATACTAGAAGACACAAAGTGGACGGGGGCCTTGGTTATAGGTTGGGATTCTGTATTGTCTTAAGATGATGCATAAGTCATACCCATAGAAGATGTAGACAGTGGAAGCACCATTACCCTACTAATCCTAATCACACCTGTAATCTCTGCACTCAGGAGGCAGGGGTAGGTAGATCTCTGTGAGTTCAAGACCAGCCTGTTCTACAGAGTGAGTTCCAGGACAGCCAGGCATACACAGTGAAACACTGCCTTAAGAAAATAAAATAAAAACAAACGAACAAACAAACAGAAAACAATGAGAAAATTGAGGTAGAACTCTGGGAAGAGAACATTGGAGATAAGAAACAGAGGTGAGCATCCAGGAGAAAGGAAGGAAATGAAAGTCTGGGATGGGAAGGAAGTAAAGCTACTTAGCAAGAGCAATATCCAGGAAGAGGCAGGAAACACAAAAATGTCAACAACTCAAAAAGAGAGGAGAACAGCTGATGGGATGGCAGGAGTTGGTCCCGATCAGGAGATTACAGATCCAATTGGGACATGTCATTTGGCCAGGTACCCAAATGCTGACAACGCTGGGACTTTTCCCATGAGTTTTGGTGCTCCTGTGAAGCCCCTTCCCTTTCCACTACCTATTGTCAAAGCCCAAATACATTTACCAAACTTCGAAATAAGAAAGATAAAAAACAGTGTTAATTTTCAGTTCAGACAAAAATGTGAATATAGGATTTCTTAGGGTGGGGAGAAGACCTTGATGAGGAGGAAGACTGAAGGCTGGCAGCCTTTGGGATATAAATAAGTAAAGAAACAAAGAAACATAACAAAAGATGTGAATAGTCAACTGTAAGCAATGACTTTTATGATCCACTCACATCTCAGATGTGTGTACACGCATATGGAGATGTTGGATTTTCTTTTTGTTTTCACAAATAAGACTGTGCTGATATTGATCTGCATAGTAAAATTTTTTCTTTGAAGATTTTCTTTCTATTACATGTATGTGGTGTGTGTGTTGTATGTACACGTGCATGCAGATGCCTATAGAGGTATTACAGACTCCTGGTGCTGATCTTACAGGTGTGAGCACCCCAGTGCAGGTGCTGGGAACCAAACTCAGTTCAGAGAAGCAGCAGGCTCTGTGGACCACTGAACTGTCTCTCTGGCCCACCATGGTGGGTTAACAGATCTTATGAATTAAACTGAATGCTTTTGGTAGACATGCCCAGTATCACTTCATTGAAGAAATTGAATTTACCCTTTCCTAGCAGGTATCACTTACAAACAGCACCATGGTTAGAGGTGAGACATTGTGCCTGCCTTCTGTCTGCTTGCTGAGATTTTCTCTGGTTTGAATCTGTGTAGATTTTATTCCTGCTTTCACAGTCTGTGTGAGTTCAGGCATGTACCAAATCAGTTGTGACTGGAGAATGCAGTTTCCCTTGGAACCAGCCACCACCTCTGGCCCTTCTACCTCCTCTTTGGTGTACATTCTTGACACATTTGGGGGTTTTGTTTGTTTGTTTGTTTGATGTTTGTTAATTTTTTCTGTTTGATTGTCTTTCCAAAAATGGGAGGATAATTCTAATTATGTTTCAAAGCCAAACCTAAATAGCATCTTTGGGACACATCTTCGTACTCATTTTTTCATTTTTCCTAATTCCAATGTTCCTTGAATACTCTGACTCTATAGTCAGCTGCTCTGACTCACCTGGCATTCAGATGCCATCACCCATTCCATCACTGGGAGCCTTCCATGGCAGTTAGAAGGGCCTGCTGGGAGAGAATTGAGGGGCACAACTGGTAAAGACCCTGTTATTTGCTGGTAGCAGCTGTAGGAAGGGACTTTGTTGTCTGAGTATTCCTTAAAGTATAGTGGGGTGGAAGAATGAAGAGCAAATGAGGAATCCCAAACAGTTGTCTGTGTATCTGTTTTTGTGTGTGCTTCCTGCAGGCTCCAGCATCGTGCAGGAAATCTTCTTCTACACTCCTGTGTCTGAAGCATGATTATGATTGAACCTCTGCACCAATCAAGCCTAGTTCAGTATTTAATCAATCTTGAATTACCTACCGTGTAGTGGCAGCTCAGATGTCAGTCTCGATGCCGCTCTGGATTCTATCCACTTGCACTGAAAACTCCATTACCTTTGCCCTGCCTGCCCCTCCCTCTACCCCCTCTTCTCTGCACCTCCACTTTCCTCCCCTCCTTTTCCACTCTCCTCTCCTCTCTCTGCCTTCTTGGCTTCTTCCTTTCTTGGTCAAAATTTAAAATGCGTTGAAGACAGCAGGGTTTTTTTTTTTTTTTTAATCCAGAAAATGATTAATATAATAAATTATAAATCAAAACCATAGGCTTATGAAGCTAATTTGCCCTTTTCACAGTGACTAGGAACTTTAGGGCTTAGTGGTAGTTAGAGTCCCCTGTTGAAGCATTCTATCTTGCAGAACCCCGGGGCAGGAGGAGCCTTGCTCAACAGACTGAGGCCGAAGGAATTTCCATGCACCAGAGAGACAATGTCTTTTGCATAAGAATCTAATTCTTGTGTTTACTGGTGAATATTCATATTGTGGGGGTAGAGTTTCTGTATTTATGAATTTGTGGAAATGAGAAATGCAGATGAGCCTCTGGGAAGAAGAATATTGACTTCATTCTTGGACATACCCAGCAGCATGGAAGCCCAATTTCATTTTTGTTCTTTGCTTTTGCTTACATTGAAATAAAGGCCACCTGCGAGGCTGGAGATGGATAAGTAGGGCAGCTGAGTACGCTCAGACGTCTTTCAGTTCAGGGATAAGTGTGTGGCAAAAGCAGTCTTCCAGATTATGCTCTGAATATTGTATTCGTTTTACAGATTGTGTGTTTCTTTTATATATGTGTATGCATATATATGTGTATGTATATATAACTATGTGGATAGGTGCACAGGAGTGTATTTGTAGAGACTGGAAGAGGGCATCAGACACCCTAAAGATTGAGATGAGGCATGTGAAGAAGCTAGCTTAGATCCTCTGCAAAAGTAATATAGCTCTTAACCACTGAGCCATCTAGCCCTTGCGGTTTTTTAATGTTTAATGTTAAAGCTATCAATATATATTTCTATCTTCTATCTACATATTTCTATATTTAATCTAGAATTCAGGTTACAATCTATAATGTCGATTAGGTAGACTGATGTAACATTAGTTTAGATCATTATTAGTGAATTAATGATTTGGACACACACAGAGATTGTGGTAACCTAGAATGTACACATACATGTGATTTCACATATGGAATGCTTTTTGTAAATGATGAATAACAATTTGGGAAATTATTCGTTATCTAGTAACCCCCACCGGAAGAAGTTGCATTTATCTAGCACCCCATATATTGTCAGTTTCCCATGATGACCCCAGAATGTAGATGGGAGGTGTCTAAGCACTATAGGTGAAATCTGTGACCCTGAATTGTCCAGCCCAGGACTGATGCCAGAATTTTGCATATGCCAAGGTAACAATCTACCAAGAAGCTATCATCTTCAACTTTTTAAATTTTTTTTCCTTTGAGAAATGATCTCGCTATATAGATAAGGGTTAAATTGTGACCTTCTTGGCTCAAATTCCTAACTAGCTGGTGTTACAGGCTTGCTGCAACAATGTCCCTCGTGCTGGCTGGTTTGGCTACCACAAACACTGCAACACTCAGCTCAGTAAAAAAAAAAAAAGTAACCAATTTATTTATAACCCACCTGATTCTTGATCACTTTAAGTATAGTCAATATCTTGTGTACTTGGAAAAAAAAATCAATGGATGCATAAGCTGATGAGTAAGTAAGCACCAGTCCAGGACAACTGGAACTGGATACGGTAGCAGTTCTGCGCTTTACATGTGATGACTTTGGTCTTGCCTCTCACTATGGGTGCAGAATCAAATCCAAAGCACATGTCACCTTTGTATCCTACAGGAAGGAGGGTTTGGGGTGACAATTTTGGAGGTGTTTTGGGGTGATACACACTTACTCACAGACTCACATGAATAAGAAATTGGTTGTAATTAATAAATACTCTTGCTTCCATGTTTTCTTTGGAATTCAAACTTTTGGGGAATGCCAGCTACTTTGATTGACCTTCCTGCTCTGGGCCACTAATCTAGAAAACTATAGTTGTGTTCCTTGGTTACCATTTTTGCTATTATTTCTTCCTGGTTTATCTCCTCATTTGGTAAATGGCCTAAGTATCTTTAAACACATAAGCCTAGTGAAGATTCACATTTAAAAAAATAATTGCAGTTATTTTGTGTTCTTAAAATATCTCATCTCTCTAGACTGTGAAGCAGGTGTCTGCTTTTCTCCTGTAGTGCTTTTCCTGAATCACCTGCCAGTTCAGTTGCCTATCTTTCACAGAATTTTACTACAACCACCTCTTCCAGGAAGCCTGCCTTCTCTGAAGTTCCTACATGCGACCAGGAGCACAGCCTTCATTTCTGTCCTCCCACAGACCCACACAGAAGACTTGCTACCTGCGAAGGATCACATTTCTGCCAGCAGCCTGTATGACACCATGATAGATTGATGTTCTGCATCTATCTAGTAGCCTAATGCTTTGTATTCTTTCCTCATTGCCAGGACAATATGCCTGACAACTGTGACTCAAAGAAGGGGAAGTATTTTTTCTTGGGGGGGGGTGTTGTTTGTCTAGGGTCTTCTTACCACAATTAACCCAATCTCGAAGCTGTATCAAATAGGTGCCCAGAGGTTAATCTTCTGGTGATTTCAGATCCAGTCAAGTAGACTATATTAGCCACTCCACCTAGGACATAACTTGGTTAATGCATGTACCTTGGCAGAGCATCGTACACTGAGTATCCCCAATGTAAAAGCTAATTTTGTTCAACTTGGACCATTATGCTTTATAGAAAAACACTTGTGGACACACACACACTCCAATCACACATGGGTATAAATATAATCAATACCTTTATCTCCACAAACCCTGAGCTCATCTTTCATTTATGCCTAAAACCAAGGGACAGTAGTAGTCCCTTCCTCAGAAAGACCACCATGATAGTGAAAGGCAGTGCGATTCCTCCTACACGTTGAAATGTCCCATTATTTCCAAATGTGCCTGCCCCTGTGCAACTAGAGCATGGCGGAATCTCTTCCATTTCTTTGCAGTCATTCATGTTGTGCTGCGCCGTGTTTAAAAATAGATGTAAATAGTTAACACTTCTTTGAAAAGGAATCAAATCCTTGCTTATAGCCTTTATCAAGCAGCTGGTTCTTGTAAGCATCTTCCTGGTCTGTGTGCAAACATTACTTTTAAGTGATCAGCTGGCATAATTAGGTAAGATTGTACGCTAGCAGCACAATTCAGTTTTCTCTTCATCTTGGCTGGAGGAAGAAACAAACATTAGGAAAGAGGACAGGACAGGAAATTCAGCAGGAGAGACTTTCACAGAGTCTGCGATACCTTGCTAATCAGCAGAGAGGCTTATTTATTTATTTGTTTTTCTTGTTTAGTTCAAAGGTGTGGCTCTCTGGAGTCTCAGTAAGAATGGTAATTATGAAGACGGGGAAGGCTTCATTTCTGGTGTGGATAGCAGCTCCCTGAGTCTAGGCGTCTAGGCTTGACTTTCTGTCTGGAAGGTTTGTGTTTAATGCATCCTTTCCTTTCCTTTCCTTTCCTTTCCTTTCCTTTCCTTTCCTTTCCTTTCCTTTCCTTTCCTTTCCTTTCCTTTCCTTTCCTTCCCTTCCCTTCCCTTCCCTTCCCTTCCCTTCCCTTCCCTTCCCTTCCCTTCCCTTCCCTTCCCTTCCCTTCTCTTCCCTCCCCTTCCCTCCCCCCTCCCCTCCCTTCCTTTCCTTTTCTTCTTTTTTATTCTTTTCATCTTCTTTCTTCTTTCTTTCTTTCTTTCTTTCTTTCTTTCTTTCTTTCTTTCACTGTGTACTTAAAACTCTCCTCTTATTGAAGACTTAAATCAACTGAGGAATTTAAGACCTGGCTGTGGACAGGTATGGAGGCTATGACCTCAGGGAGCTGTTAATGAAGGAGCAAGATGGTAAGCACGGAAGCCATCACAGAGAAAAGCTTGTGTGCACACGAAGAAGACACCTACATACTTATCAGCATTGACCAGTGGTCTGGTCACTAAACCTTGCCTCCGGTTTCAGATTTGTAAAATGAAGGTTTTGTAAAATGAAGTCCTTACCAAATATACTGTCCACTTTCGTGTATATAAAAAAAGATAGTGGTGGTGGTGCTGGAGTATGGTTCTCACTTAGTGGAGTTCAGTTGATCAGGAAGACTATCAAGGAGGGCCTGGGTCGGGTATATTGATTGAGTCCTGGTAGACAGTGCAGGACATGAGGGTTCAGTGCAAATGCCTAGGGCTCTGTTTGCAAGGCCACTAGACAGCCTAGCTATGACCTTGTCTATCTCTGACACCACTGGCTGTGTGTGTGAGTCAGAGAAAAACATCATCATGTGTTTGATTAGGCAGCTGTGAAGATGAACTAACATGTGACATGTGTTGGATATTGCCTGGCATATAGCATGTATAAAAATTCTGATTATTAACATCCCAGCACAGACCCGACAGAACTAACATGACATAGACGGTATGGGAAGATCAGGCTCCTGGGAAGGAATGTTTAACCTGAGATCTAAAATAAAGTCCTGGAAGGTCTTGAGGATATCTCTCAGTTAAAGTACTCTCCTAATAACCAGCTGACATGAATCCTTTCCCTGAATTTCCAGTTTGTTTGTTTGTGTTTTTGTATCCATGTATGTGCAAAGTTCACAGCCTGTAGACAGTGTTCCATGTAGTCTCACCAGGGTTAACGTGCTTACTTTGGCTCAGGGATATCTATTATAAAACTAATCATTAGCATCAGGACCCAGAATCTCATCTGTGTACTGGATCCATCCAGTCTACTCTTCTTTACGGTACTGTTAAGTCTTCCTTTGATGATGCTCACTGTACAAAGAAGACCTCAAAGTCATCAGCTACTAAATAACAGAGATCAACTTGGAGTAGTCGCTCTGGGACAAAGCCAACTTTTCTGAAAGCTCACTGGATGTTTCTGGGAAGAAGCAAGTAAGTGACACGCCATGCTGAGAGGATGGTGCACTCATGCCCTGAAACTGAGGAACGCTGTGGCTTCTGTCCTCCCAGGCTGGGTGAGAGAATGCACCTCCCAGCTCTGTGTTCTACTGTTAGTCACAGAGGCCATGACTCTTACTGAGGAAAATGAGGCTCAGAGAACTTGAAGGGTTTGCCCATGGTTCTCCCTTAGAAATTGTGGTCTGTTTTTGTTTTCTTTCTTGTTTTGATGCTGAGGATGGCGTGTAGGGCCTCCTGCACTCTGTGTAAGATCTACACTGAGTGACACTTTGTCCTGGTTGTATATATATTTTAAATGTGGAAATGCATTCTAGTTTTAGACACCAAGAGGTAAAGTTTGAATTCCACATGAAAGGCCAGTGGCTTTAAAGATTGCCGTCTCTTTTTAGCATTTCTGAAAAGGAAAAGGAAAACAGCCCTTGTTATATGGAAACATTTCCCTGAACTCCTCAGAATAGCTAAATCAAGCCCCTCTTTCGTAATTGACTCAAACATACAGTGTTGTCAGAATAAATGCCTCTAGTGGAATGGAAACCCCAGGAAGGTGCAGGGAAGGTAAAATGTTTTGGACAGAATTTCTTATTTTGTACATTCTTTACGGACAAAAGTGTGACTCTTCCTCTTACAGCTGTACAGCACTTGATTACCGTGCTCAATGAGAGTGAGCTCAGAGCGAGACGGAAGGGGAAACAAAGGCCTGTAAATATTTAGCATGCAACAAGATCACTGCTGAGGGGAGTTTGCATTCGGAGAAATCATTTGATCTGTAACATTAATAATTACATTTAAGAGTGGGAGAAGATAGTTCAGTGTGTGAGTGCCTGTTAGACAAGAATGAGAATCTCATTTTATATCCCTAGCACCCATGTAGCAGAAGTCGGGAGCAGTTGACATTATAACTCTAGGATTTAGGGGTGACAGGAGGGTCCAAGTGCTTGCTGACAAACCAGTCTAACCAATCAGCGAGAGCTGCGAAGGCAGTCTAGCCAATCAGTGAGAGTTGAGGAGGATCAATGGGGAACGATATCTCAAAGAGACCCGTGGCCTCCACATGCATGCACATCTGCACACACATATACTATACACATATCAGGAAAGAAAAAGAAAGAGCAGCAAGTATCCAGAAATTCGGGTTCATACCATTCAGAAATATGCCCATATATTTTGCTCCAGTTCTCCCTTTCATTTTCCTTAAAATATTAAACCCAATGGAATAGGATCAGAAGGATCAGGACCAAGCTGTTAAATGCAGCATAATTCACAAGGAGGAGATGCCAGGGATTTGAAAATCCACATTCCGTGTCTTCCCACAGCTGCTGCGGAATACACCAGCCTGTGTTTCCTCTGGAGGTCTCTGCCCTCCGGGTTCCCTGCAGAAAAGCTCAGCCTGCAGGTTTGCACAGGCTGACTCCTTCCTGCCATTCAGATCTCAGCTCAAATGTCACTTCCTCAGAGGTTCCCTTGACCTCTGCCACTGAAGTCACTCCAGACTGTTTTTTCCCCTTCGTGGTACTTATCACAATGCGCAGCGGGCTCGTGTCTTTGTTTGTTTTCTTGTCTTCTTCCTCTTTAACTAAACTGTAAACTCCAGGGAACCTCAGCTGCTTCACCACTGCCTCCATCAGTGTCCAGCGCATAAGTGGTTTTGAATTAATGAATCATTAAAACTGTTTTTTAGGACTGAGGGATACAGCTCAATGGTAGAGCATTTGCCTAGCATGTGAGACCCTGTTCATCTCCGAGCAAACATGTAATACACACACACACACACACACACACACACACACACACACATGCACACACACACACACACACACACACAGATAGAGTGAGAGAGAGAGAAAGGGAGAGAGAGAGAAAGAGAGTGAAAGAGAGTGAAAGAAAGAGATATTTCTTCATTACCATCATTATTATTTTAGTTTTAGAAATAGTGTCTTACGAGCAATAACTATGCCTGACACAATATAATAAGTAGTCCTTTTCTTTAGGGTTTTTTTCTTCAGGCCTCAATTGGCACAGGCTACCCTTGAAGTCTATCTGTAACCAAAGATGAATGGCCGTAACCTCTTCAGCCAGTGCCTCCATCTCCACTGTACTGGGATAGCAGTCTTGTGCCCTAATTCCCGGTCTTCTGAAACATGGTTTTAAATGATAAGAGACCTCTGTGGCTGTGCAAAAATTGCAATGAGAAAACCTTATTAAACACGAGGTAATGTGTGGTTATTTCATTTCTAAGATTTTGAGAAAGTAATACACTTTCTCCAAAGCTTCATTTTCGAATTTTATTCTTTATATATTATTTATTTAAGTACTACTTTCTAAACATTTAGGATAATAGTATCTTTTTTACACAAGGTGTCTTTGCATTTAGAGTATAAAGATATATATCTTCTTGGGGCTGAGGATGTAGCTTACTTAATAAATGACTTGCTAGCATGCAGGAAGCTCTGGGTTCTATCTCCAGCAATGCCTAAAACTGGGCATGATGCATAGCCTATAATCTCAACACTTGGGAGGTAGAGTCAAGATCACCATAAGTTTAGACACATTCTCAGCTATATATAACTATATAGGGAGTTGAAACCAGCCTGAACTGCATGAGTCTTGGGTGTTG
Source organism: Arvicanthis niloticus (assembly GCF_011762505.2). Taxonomy (NCBI): domain Eukaryota; kingdom Metazoa; phylum Chordata; class Mammalia; order Rodentia; family Muridae; genus Arvicanthis; species Arvicanthis niloticus. The sequence continues at coordinate 48,449,547 of NC_047664.1, read as the reverse complement.
CAGCTGCTAGAGAGGAAGTGGGGGGAGGTTCTTATTGTTGCCTGAATGTATATACATATACACATGCATACATATATGTGTGTGTGTGTGTGTGTATGTGTGTGTATGTGTGTGTGTGTCTATATCTATGTCTCTCTTCCAGAGATTGAAAATTGGGAAAAGTCCCAATCCTGGAGCCATACCAGACTCTAGAGGATCAGAGAAGCAAGTTCATCTACAAGCCATGTGGACTCAGTATTTCCAGATGCTTAGTTTCTCCAATGCAAAGGAAACTCCGGGTTCTCTCACTACATTTGATTAGTTCCCAGATTTGATACTGTGTCCCTAAATCATATCTTTACTTTCTCAGATGTGTTCTCTGGGTTCATTTCTCATTGATAGAATACTGCTCATATTTAAGATGGGCTCTTGCTGCTTAATTTCTAGACATCATTACATTTAATAAAGTATGAATTGTTCATGTTACACATCAAATTGGAAGAATAGTCATAATGCTTTTAAGCCATCCCCCCCCCCAAAAAAAAAACCCCACCTACTACTTGAAATGAATTTAGAATGTCCAATCTGACTTGTGGGGACAGTTTCTGGCAGATTCTTTTCCCCTGAAGGCAGGAAGTTGAGGGTCAAGGAAGGTTTTCATTTAACCCAATTTATCTGAAAGTATCAAATGTTTCCCATGAGCAGATAATTATGCCTGATACAATGCAAGAAATAATTCTCTCTTCAGGGTCATGCTTAAAGCACTGTTTTATATAAGTTTGATGCAGAAGTCATTCCCTCTCTACCAATCACATCTCTGGCTTGGGAAAAATATAAAATCACCTCCCCCCGTTGACTTGCTTCTATAATACTGTGATGATATGCACGCTAAGATAGTCCTTGTATGCCTACATGCATGCATACATGCAAATGCACTGAGACCACATCTGAGATGATGGAGTCACAGGAAGTGTTCCCCTGATTCATGAGATGGACTCCACTGATTAGCTTGTACTGCTGTGTTTCAAAAATGTCAATCATGTCTTTGTAAATTGATTTTTAGACACAATTTGAAGAACACTAGCATGACCTCAGTTACAAAACAGGAAGCAAAGATACAGAGACAGGAAGTTTAGCCTGGGGCTGACTCCTCCCTGACAATCAGGTTTCTGTTCACAGTCCTCTTCTTTAGACATTTTTTTTTTTAACCACACCACTGTGGCCATTGTGGTATGCCAAGTGAACCATGAGTCGTCACAGCTGATGACAAGGGAGTAACTGTCTTGAAATTATGTGTGGTGGTTAGCTTAGGGTCACCTCTGGCCTGATCTGTGCTCTATAAAATCAGAAGTAGAAACTTGAGTTTAGTTAAGTGAGAAAACCCAAATTCTATTATACAAACTTCCTCTAGGGACTGAGCTCAGTTCCTCCTATGGAAAGTTTCTTCGACTGTCTCCGCCTTGGTTCATTGTCTGTTGATCTTCCTTCCTTGCCACAGTGACCATGCCCCAGCCCTGTGAACCCCTCCTTGAGACAAGGGTCAAAATGCCCCACAGAATTAGAGAGTGTAGTTCTGCCTCACTTTTCCATTAAATTTTATTTTTAATTAATTTATTATTTTTTATGTTCGTTCATGTTTTTTTTGTTGTTGTTGTTTGCCTGCATGAGTTGATATGCACCACATGTATACAAGGCTGCACTCTAAACTTCAGATCCCTTGGAACTGGAGTTAAGGGTGGTTGGGTGCTGGGAACCAAACCTGAAACCTTCATGAGAGAGCAGGCTGTGTTATTGACCACTGAGACAACTTTCTAGCTCGCTGGTTCTCAAACTGTGGTTTGTGACTCCTTTGTGGGTCACATATCAGGTCTCCTGCATGTCAGATATTTACATTACATCATTACAGTAGCAAAGTTACTCTTGTGAAGGAGCAATGAAATAATATCATTGTGGGGAGTCACCACAAGACCATATTAAAGGGTTAGGCCATTATTAACCGTATTGCAGCATTAGGAAGATTGAGAGGCACTGCTTTAGCCCCTTGACTTTAATTTCTCAAAGAATAGCAACAAAAATGTTAATTTCAATAACAACAATAACAGCAAACATTAAAAAAAGCCAGAAAAAAAAATATAAAATTCTTGGTGCCAGCAAGACGGCTCAGCAGTTTCAAGTCCTGGCCTCCAAGCCTGACACCCAGAGTTTAGTCTCTGGAACCCATGTAGTGGAAGGAGATAAGAAAGTCCTGCCAATAGTCTGTCTTCTACACTGGATCCATGGTGCTCCAAGTTCTGTACACACACACACGCACGCGCACACACACACACACACACACACACACACACACACACACACACATGCAAAAGCCCCCCAAATAAATACATAAATGTAGGAGAGACAAGACAAGAGAAGAATGTGACTCCATGCTGTGGCTCAGCTGCATTTTTGAAAGCTGCCATTCTCTGCAGTACTTGATGTGGCAGAGACAAAGATGAGCACAGATTCAGGAGCAGTTCTCCCACTTAGAGTGAGGCCTGCCTCCTGAGGTCTGTGTTTGGCTGGTCCATCACTGAATGGATCATGAAGGTCCTGAAAAAAACAACAGCATCAGTGGCAGGCCTGACCTTGGTCCTGACTTGTGCAGAGGCCCCAGGACTCAACAGACAGAGAGAGCATCTCAGTGGAGCCTCTTGTTCCCAACAAGACATGGTAAGTCTGGAAACCTCATGGTGGTCTGGTTTGCTAAACACAGCCATGCTTTGTGGAGCAGAAGCTCATTCAGCCAAGCCACTGATACACAATCACAGAGCAAGGCTGTCATTTACGGTGATGTATTTTGAGATAATTTTAAAATGCAAAGGCAGATAGTCAGAACACCTTAATTGCTACACATAGTTCATGTAAGCAGATACCTACAGGGAAAGTGGAAACTCCAGATGCAAACCACTTCACTTGAATCCTTGGGCTAGTTTCTTGATCTCTCTGTGGTTCCTGGACTACACGATAAAGGGGATGATAATAACCATTGCCAACTTGTCTGGGTACTTCTAGGATTTTAAAAGCCAGCATCAGGCTGGGCAGTGGTGGCCCACGCCTTTAATCCCAGCATTTGGGAGGCAGAGGCAGGCGGATTTCTGAGTTCGAGGCCAGCCTGGTCTACCAAGTGAGTTCCAGGACAGCCAAGGCTATACAGAGAAACCCTGTCTTGAAAAACCATAAATAAGTAAATAAATAAATAAATAAATAAATACCAGCATCAGTGCAGGCATATGAAGAGTACTCGGGGTGGGGGTGTACAGAAAGTGCTCTTTCCACAGTACAGAAATATATATTTTTGTTTGCTATCATAAATTATAACTTCAAGGACTAAGATTGGGAGAAAAGCTTCATCTTGCATTTTCTGGTCTCCTCCAATCTGCCTTGCAAAGTTAACTTGAATTGGAATGTTGCCATAAGTCCTAAAAGACATAAAGAATTACAAACAAGGACAGAGATGTGACATTTGCTGGAGTGGCATTTAGTAGCAAGTCCACTCTCCTTTAATACCGTGATTAGTGATACCGGCAGGAGGTTGAGTAGCACATTAATCATTTCTGTGGCTTTAAATCATATAGAAGACAGGGGACAACAAGGATTACATCTCTCTATCAGGAGAGGGTGGGAGGAGAACCAAGAAGGAAATGAGATTGTGAGACTGAACGCAGTCAAGTTTAAGATTTAGATCAGAGCGATGAGCATGCCAAGCCTCCCTCACTACAAACAATTGGTTTAAGCTGTTCATCTGGACCAATATTTACTGAGAGATTGTTACATGCTCGAAAGTGGGGACTTGCTAGACAAATAGGCTTGTTTCTCCTTAAATGGACCACACAATCTTGTTGACAATACACACTGAAAACAATAAAATGCATATAGGTTCTAGGTCCAAGAATTGACATAATTGTGTGTGTGTGTGTGTGTGTGTGTGTGTGTGTGTGTGTGTGTGTGTGTGTGTTTTCAAGGCATCAGACTCATCAAGATGAGGTTATAGGTGGTTGTAAACCACCTAACAGGGGTGTTGGAAACCAAGTAGTTGTCCTGTTAGAGCAGTAAGTGTTTGTAACGATCTGACCCATCTCTTTGGCTCCATATTTTATGTGTTTGAAACCCATGTTTGGTCATGCTGTCTTGTTATGAAAGTCAAAAGTGGAGCCTCATAGTGAGTGAGAGCTAAATATTATGCTATACCTGAAGAAAGATGACCCATGTTAAAGGCATCTTTGAACATGGGGGAAAAAATGAGTTGATGTTTGCAGTATATGTATGTGTGTGATGTGTTAACATGTAAAATGTATTAATATTATCGTTATCTATACATGTAGCAGGCATTTGCACAACCATTGGAAATGATAAAAGTTTAATAGCAAAAATATTAGAAATTGACTTTATTTCTTTATTTTCATTCAGGGTAGATAATACAGAGCAATTGCTACCTGCTCATGTTTTTTTCTAAGATTTTTTTTTTTACCTAGCTGTGACAGTAATCATCTATCAAATAATAATACCAATTGATAATCACAGTATTGTCATGCTATAAGTGAAAAGTGAAGGCCTAGGAGATAGGTAACTGGGATTCAATAGTGAGGGCTTCTGAAATGAGCTCATTCCTACTCTGGTGATCCTGGTTTAATTCTTAAAGAATGTGTTACACTGACAAGAAGAGAACAATGGGAAAAGGCAGAGACTTCTCATTGTATAAAGCCCAGTCATAAGAGAATCTTACAAACCAGACCATTGAAAAAAATGGCTATTCCATTGGAAAAGATATTGGATTGCTTTAAAGGCCAGATAACCTTAAAAATGCTTTGAACGTGTTGTATCTAGCTTCTGTAAGACCTCATAGTACTCCACTGACTTTTTCTGAATTTTATGAAGCAGAGTGAGAAGTCACCAAATCTCCCCTGTGTCCTGCCTCTCTCCTCACGTCTTCAGCCCATGCTAAGGCAGTGCTGAAGAGGGTTTCCATTCTCAAGTGAAGGACTGAGCAGCACGGCAGTCTATCTCTCTGCTAGAATATCCTCTTCTAAACCCAGGAGGATTTTATGCAGTCATTGTGATAATGAACCTAATGACTCCAGGAAAAATACTATTGTGTTCTGCAAAACTGCAAGTGCTTATTAAAGCGCATGCTCTCCCACTCTGTGGGAATTGTCAGGGTTGATAAGAATGGAGGTTGACTAGCATATTTAAATATATAGATGATGTTCCTCCAAATTATCTTCCATTAATTGATCATCAGTTCTTCAAATTAATTTGATTTTGCTTTCAGATAACGCCTTGGATTTTTACTCTAGCATTAGAATCCGAGTCTGTGCAATGGGTGGCAATTGGGCTCCATATTCAGGACCGAGAGAGTGACGATTTTTTTATCTGACATTCATCAGGTGGTAACCTGGATGCTGGGTAGCAGTACTTCATATCTAGGAAAAAACAAAACAAAACAAAAAACCCTACTGTTTTTGTTTTGTTTTGCTTTTATCTTTGATTATATTGAAAACTAAGGAAAGAATCACAGCAGTGCTACCTCAGCTGAGGCTTCTGCACAGCAAAAAAGAATGCAAGTAGAGCAAGTCACTGAGTTGTTGGAAGGCTCCAGGGGTTGCAGGAGAGCAGGCAAGGAAGCTGAAGATTCAGCCTGCAGGGAAGTGGATGGGACGGTCAGAGCTGCAGAAGTGACTCCCTGGTCTTATTTAAATGCAAACATGGGAAACCATTTCTCCCTTCTAAGTAGACTTTTGCAGGCTAAGATTCATAATTAATAGAAGAAGAGTTCTTCTATTTGAGCCTTGGTGTCTAGGCTGTGTACCAATGTAGGCCACATAATGTAGAACAATGCGGACAATGTAAGACAATAAAAGAGCAAGAAGAAAACCCTACAGGTTTCCATCTTCCACAAATGGCTTTGTGGACTCTCCCACCCACCTGGCACGTTCTATTGAGAAGGCAATATTTCTGAAAAGAAATCAAAGTGTTATTGGGAAGATAGACTCCATGTGAGTATTCAGTAGAATAGAAAAGCCCAAACCCCACCCCCCAAAAGTGTATGCAGCAATCTATTGCAAATAGAAAAAAATTGAATTTTTCTCGGTCTCTAACTTGCTGGTGATCTTAGGCATATCATTATTCTCTCTTTTTTTTTTTTTCCATTCTCTCAATTACTCAACTCGACAATCTCATGCTTTCACATGTATGCAAGTATTTATGCATTTAGCATGTGTGTGTGTGTGTGTGTGTGTTCTTTACAGGATATTTGTCAAGCTCAGAATACAACTTGCGAAGTCTGTTGTCTCCTGCAGTGTGGGATCCAGGTATCAAACTCAGGTCATCAGGCTTGGCAATAGTTGCCTATACCTGCTGAGCCATCTCAATAATTATGCTAACTTTAAGTTCTAGGCTTTTCTAGGAGGTTGGAAAGCCTGTATGCAGACAATAACATGTATAGCCATCCTTTGGTAATAAAAGGTTCTGGGTAAATATAGAATGGTCTGTGCATGATGTGTTCAGAGTAGTTTTTTGTACATAGTGGGCACCTCTGTTCAGGGACTTCAGACTTGCAAGGCCCTTCGTCTTTTTGAGTTTTGATGCTAGAGTAAATAAGAAGGAAGCTTCTTCCCATCACTATCTTGATGGAAACCATCATCATCCTGTGAGTCATATCATCCCATATTTATTGAGTGTTCTCTGTGTACTGGGCTCTCATCTAAGCCTGTTTCTAAGTTGAACTGATTGAGTTCTTACAGTAGCCCCACACCTTAATTGCTATGCATATTTCTATCATACTCATAAGTAAACTGCAACACACCAATGCATCAGATATCTCTGTCATTAACAATATTCTCCATGTTCTACACCTCATTTTCTTTTATAAAGGAGATTTTTATTGATTTAGAATCAGAGCACAAGCATTTCTGCTCATACAAAAATTTTAAAACATACATTGAAAATCTTAAGACCATGGATTTTATTTCTTTTTAAAACAATGAACCCAGGACCAGTTTACCATTGGAGTGCACCTTGAATCTTAGAGGCAGAGTTTTCCTTAAGAGGAACCATTGATGATGATATTTAAACACTCTTTTTGTTGTTGTTGTTGTTTTGTTTTTTTTGCTCCTTTGCTTTCTTGTAAAATTATTAAGATTAATGAAGAAATGTTGGCACAATATTTAAAAGAAAGCGTCTGGTAAATACAATTATAGTACAACGTTTTCATAATAATGGGATATACTATTTTTAGCCTCTTGTTCTCTTTAATTACTCTTCCAAGCCTAGCTTATAATAAACTTATTTTCCTAAGCTACTCTTCAGAACAATTGTTACTTCTTTCCTTGAAAAGGCAATCTGTTTATCCAGTATTTGTATTTTCTATTAACTAATTATCTATCACACTCATTGATTCCAATGTCAAGTGTAACCTCTTGTCTTCCCCATGGAGGTTAGTGAATTAGGTCGGCAAGAGATTAAATGCTTGAGCTGGAGAGATAGCTCAGCTGCTGCCTGCTGTACAAGCATGAGGCCCTGAGTTCTAACCCCAGCACCCATATAAAGGCTAGATCTAGCAGCATATGTTTGTAAGCCCAGCACTTGCTTCTGCAAGAGGATCTGTGAAGCTTACTAGCCACTCAGCCTACCTGGATCAGTGAGTACCAGTTCCTAGTAAGATATTATGTTTAAAAAAAACAAAAATGAAGCTGGTTGGCTAACTTCCGTAAACCATACAAGATCTATTTCCTGCCTCAGTATACATGTACACACATGAGTATGCACCATCACTTCCAAAGTGATTAAACACTATATCAAAGAGGAGAGGAGAACCCTGAGGAGGTAGAAGCTCTGATAAGATTTAGGGGAACACACCAAGCAATCCTGTATTAAAATGTTAGCTATTCCCATGGTAGAGATAATGCAGTCTTCCCATGTTAAGAGAGAAAGGAAAGGAGAGGAAAGAAAGTGATCTAAGAAGAATTTCCCCTTGATATCTTGTCACTCACCCAAATGCCTGGTGATAATTGAACATTGGAAGCATTTGTAAGATCAGACAGAATGTCACTTCCGAGAGAAGCCACATCTCTGACAATGGAGTGTCAGTCACAGTCTCCAGACACCCAGGCTAGGTGCTTTACTAATGTCAATGTGCTAAACCCCAATTATCAGTAAAGATGGTGAGAAGTTATAAGAGGTGGGACTGAAAGCCTTCATCCAGAAGACAGAGTGTAAGACGATGTGTGATACTTCCAGAGTTCCCTGTTAGCAAGACAAAGATGAAGTGGGATGGAGGAGGCCTAGAGCTTCGGGAGAAAAGTAATTCCTAAAAACATTTAGAGTTGCTTTCAGGAGCCTGTGAACAACCTCTCCGAATTTTATTAACTAAGAGACTGAGACTGTCTCTGTGTCTCTACAGTGTGGCTCCCAAGTTTAAGATGTTTTCAAAGATAAGTGAACACATGCATGTCCTGCCTTTATTCCTCCTAGCCACACTTAGAAATTGATTTTTACAGTTCTCCTCCCCAGCTGAGAACAGAAGGTTTTATGGAAACATTAGACATGGGTAACAGGTTGGTATGTCCCTACTGTGATAAGAACTCACAGTTAGTCTGCTAAATTCAACCACGATGCTTAGGAAGAGGGAATATCCATTTATGCAAAAATAGAAGGTAGCCAAATGTGGACACCATTCCAGATGGTAGCAGTCTGAATGACCACTGTAAAACGCCTGCTCTGGCACATGCCCTTTATCTAAAGATTTATTTCAGATGTAATGAGTACTCCATTGGGACTAATAGAATAGTCAATAACATTATTTGGATTCTCTATTAAAACAATATAGTAGATTGATCTAAAGGGTGTTCCACTGGGCAGAAAGAACCTCAATCAATCGTTTCAAAAACATTAATGGAGACAGCTGTGGTGGGCTCACTTTACTTGGTGGTTGGATATGGATCAACTATGAAGCATTGTCATGAACTCCTGGTTAGTGCTCAGTTAATATTTTGAGAACTGAAGGGAAAAAAATGAGCTCCCAGTTTCTGTGTGATTGTGACTTTCATATAACAGGTGCAAGTGCCATGGTGAATTTGCTAAATCCTTCCTCCTAATCTTGAAGTAACCAGTTACTTTTATACTAAGAATGGATTGATAGAGAGGGTCAGGGTGGGCTTTCCCAGATGAAATTGACTGACGGTACTGGAACTTGAACCTCAGTTCAATTCTTGTTCAGACGGGTTGTGTTCACGGACTGCTTGGACATTCTGTTGAAGAGTTCTTAAAAACCATGCAAAGCTTTTTATCATCTCTGTCTCTTCCCCTCTCCCTTCTTTTCTCCTCCTTTCTCCTCTCCTCCTCTCCTTTCCTATGCTGAGGATCAAGCCTAGGACCTCTTTCATGCTAGGCAATCCCTCCACTGCTAAGCCATTCAGAGATGGCTTAGCATCAGTCAGTGTTTTTTCATCTTGTCAAATACAGTACATAACCAGTCAACTTAGCTTCTCCCCAACTTTAAGCATCACATGTACAGCTGAGTGGAGCCTGGGTAGCAGCAATCCCCCTACGATGCTGTGACTTGGGAGGTCTCCTTAGGAAGAGACATTTGTAATCAGCAACACTGGAGGAGACTCCTGTGAGTGTGTCATGGAATTGGGTGCTAGGCTTGCACAGTGCCCTCTCCTTTCATTGTGACAACACTAGACAGCAAGGAAGAATTAATTACTCCAGGGTCCTCTCTGCATCTTTCCTACAAGGCTGTCCTGTCCCATAAGCTGTGGACTGAGAACAGCAGGCTGAACACCCTCTGCCAATGCTCCACACTGAGTGGAAGTCCAGCAGCTCATTTAGATCATGAACTGTTTGTCAATACTGACAATTAGTGGGCTAAAGATTGCATTGACCACATGACAAGAATCAATATGGGCAGTTCTTGTTAGTTATTTACCACCGAGTGTATTAAAGCCTGTAGATTTCTTATAAATCCTTCAAGTCATCGCGCTATGATCCTCTCGACAACACACATCGACACATCAGTAAATCCTTTTGACAAGGCTGATCTGTGAAAATCAATACCAGTTTATCAGCCTTTCCCATTTATTTATTTATTTATTTATTTATTTATTTATTGGGGGGGGGTACAGGCCATCAGGAGTTTAAGATCATTTCACAAAATCAAGAACCAACATGGCTTAGGTACAGGACATGCAGCCACTGAGTCTCATGGCTGTGACCCTGATTAAAGTGATTTGTTCAAAGAGTCTGGGAAAATCCTGGAGGAGGGAAGAGATCTACTCACCAAGTGCAGGACAACTCCCAACACTTGAGGGGAATGAAACACTGAAGCCAGGTGTCACTGTGCCTACCAGTGCCTGCTCTGTATTCTATTATTTCTGCCTCTAAGAAAATGTCCTGCCCCTTTCCAGGCCAGCATTCCCTCTATTCCTGGACCTACTGAGAAGTGGAGCTCCTGGGTGTGTGTGTGTGTGTGTGTGTGTGTGTGTGTTTTAGACAGATGGGCAGTTTAAGCTATGTTCTTCTACAAAACTCATGCGTTAGAATAATTTGTAACACCATGATCTATAAATGCCTACATCTGCCATGTGAGTCCTCGTCAGTCCATTTGTTCTGGAACACTAGGTGATTTCCACAGGATGATGCCAACTCCTCCCATTTGTAGTTCTGCTGTGGTCTACGGTCTCAGTGATACTAGACTTTTACCCTGAGGAAGAATTGAGACTACTTGTGTGAAAGCCTCACTTAGAAACACATATCGACATATCTTGTAGGCTTCTATTCTTCCAGTGACAACTTGGTCCAGAACTTTAAAAATCAAGACTGTTTTCAACACCATTTCATTAGGTGAACAGTCTTACCCAAGTGGCAATTCCCTTTTGCTATGGAAAACAGTTTTCTACCTGAGAGAGCAGACAATTGGCCTACATGCCATTAGGACTTGCTGCAGGCTGCAGCACCCGGTCCCTGGGATGCAAATATGAAAGCTGACATAGTTGTGGGGCATCTAGTAGCTAGTGACTGAGTAGACAGTCTCCATGCATCAGACTACCAGAATGTGTCCGTGTTGCAGAATGTTTCTAGGTTTTCTCTTTGCCACTAGCCTCCCTGGTAAGCCATGCTATTTTGAAAACCTTTGTTTCTTTGGACTTCACAAACCTCCACTTTTAGTATAAATGTTGCTTAATCTGTATCTTACATTGCTCTCACTCCTGTTTTCCATAGCAGTGAAGGAGTCTTAAGGGACGGTGGAAGATAAAAGGTTTATAATCATTCCCTGTTCGTTCTCTTAGAATTACAATAGGTGCCTAGAAGAAGATGTTTGCTCTCCACTGTGGGCTGCAGGCTCCATGAGTCCTTAATAAAATCCGCTTGTGGCTATGTACATCCAGGTTCTTTGCCAGCTTCCTTTCTTCAAACCCTTACAGAGGCCTTTGCTCAACAGTCATGCCTGTGTTCTGCTGAAACCAATAAAATTGTGTCTATCACCCTCTTGGGGAGTGCAGTCTATAGTCACAGTTGAAATACAGAGACAGGAGGAATTGTGGTTGGCATTTGCTGTAATTAAAGATTCTAGAGTATTCTTAAACAAGAAATGCCTCCAACTGTAGCTTATTGAGTTTCCTGATTCTTTCTTTTTCTATTTTCTTCCTCCTCTTTCACTTCTTTTTGATGACTTTTTAATGATTCAGTACAGTACATTGATTGTTTAGTGTGTGTGTGTGTGTTATGTGTGTGTGTGTTATGTATGTGTGTGTTATGTGTGTGTGTGTGTATGTGTTATGTGTGTGTGTGTGTGTGTGTATGTGTTTGTGTGTGTAGGAATGTGCATGTGTGTGTTTGTCCTCAGTGAGACTCCTCTGACACAGAATGTGACAGCAAAGTACTTTGTAAACCGACTAACTTCATCTTTTGTACATGAATTTAAATATTTAAATTCAGAGAGAAAAGATCCTCTTTGGCAGGAGGAAGTATCCATGCAGTCTCTAGGCCAGTGAGTCTCAACCTTCCTAATGCTCTGACCCTTTAATACAGTTCCTCATGTTGTGGTGACTTCCAACCATAAAATTATTTTTGTTGCTATTCATTACTGTAATTTTGCTACTCTTATGAATTGTATGTAAATAGCTGGTATAGAGATTGTCTTAGCAGAGCCACGTGGAAAAAAAATAGACCTCAAAGGAGTCGCCACTGCTACTCTCAGGATGGAGCTTTTAGGAGTATCTGGCAGTTTCTTCTGTGCTATGAATGACAGATAGGTGGATATCAGGGAGAAAACAAGCAAATCCAAACAGGGCACAGGGAAGAGAAGGCTAATGGTGGTGGCAGATCCCTTAGCCACCTCAGTCCACCACACACAAGATTTACAGACTATTCAGTGTTGGGGGATGGCAGCAGATTGTGTCTTTCTCCAGCTCACTTGGCCCCGAGAATCACAACAAAGCCTGGTCAGAGTTTTCTGTGGTGTAGCAAATGAAGTAGTTCATTAGCTGTAAGCAGCCCATAATCATTCCTGAATTGCCAATAGCTACTATTCCTCAGGGAAATGTATGCTGGCAAGGCTGCCACTGAAGTAAGAAGAAAGGGAGGTGCAGAGCAAAGAAAGAGTGAGCGAAGGCTGGCTTCCTGGGCCTCGAGGAAGGGGTGGCTCTGCAGGACACACAGAGCTGAGCTTTTCCCATTGTGTTCTAGCCTGGTCTTTAGGCTATTTTTAGCATCTAGCATTACTCCTGGTTAGAAAGATGACTTCAGTTATTATCCGTGATTAATTAAAGCCATATGGCTCTTAAAATATTCTATGTGTGGCTATAATAATGATAATTATAACACCATAACTGTTTACATTTTTCAGTGTGAGATCACATTTGCTTTAACCTTGCAAAATACACATAGCAGGGATTTACAGCCCATTCTTTTGATGGGGTAAGGAAATTATACACATATGTTAAGCTTATATTTCAGGACTAGGGACTTTTAAAAAATGGAGCTACAACCACAAGTCAGAAGGACTTGTCAATCTAGTTCCAAGATGGATCTGATCCAGGACCTAAAATAATATTGTAAATGTTCTATCCATTGCTTTTGCTAGCAAGAATATCAAAAATACAAAAATACTAATAAATTTCAATCTTCAGTAATGTAAAAAGAAAAGTACCAATAGCTGATTTCTCCACAGTATTTTACTAAAGACTTTTTATTTCTTTAGTGAGCATGCACAGAAATGCCACAAGAGAGATCCTGTGATTGACATGATTTTACAGATGAAAATATGAGGGGGAGGGAAGGGGAAGTAGTCTTTGCTTAGCAGCACAGTTGAAAACACCAGGAGGCACTGGGAAGGCAATCCAGCCTGCCTGTCTGCAGATCCCAAGCTCCCAAGCTCAGTGCAATACTCCTGCCATATGAATCGCTTCCAAAGTTTAGGCAAGAGTGTTCAAGGTGTTCCTGGCCTTGATGATTGAAGGGAAAGATTCAAGATTTTCAAGGTCTGTCTTCAGAGTCATACTGACCTCCCACAGAAAAAAATTTCTCAGCAAGTGATTGGTTTTATGCCCTTCCCATAGGTGCCAAAATGAGAATATGCTATCATCCCTTCTATAGGCCATTTCATAATATTTGTATACAACCAACTCATATCTTCCACATGCACCTCTAGATAATACTCAATAATACTTAAAAGAGTGTGTATACTGTGAAGATTGTTTTTATAGGGTATTGTTTACGAAAGGCTGCATAAAATGCTAGTCTGTACATGTTGAATACAGATGCACTTATTCCCTTGAACCATGACTGATAGGACTCCAGCATGAAGAACTCACAGATATGGAGAACTGACAATATGTAGAGACAAGATCACAGGGCAGTTTATCTGCCACTGGCTGACAACTAATGAGCAGGGCTGCCTCCCAGTCCAGGTCCAGCTAGGTGTTCATGCTGTATAGAACTCCATGCAGCCCGTTGGACATTTATTTGCCTCTTCATGAGCCTCTGAGTTGGGCACATGAGAAAGATAGAAATGAAGTCACCCTGATCATTGTCCTCAAGGAGAGGGAGCGACATATGAACAGGTCATTGCAGAGCTCTAAGGGTGCCTTAATGTATGGCTCTGATGAGTCCAGGGAAGGGAGGGACAGTAGGGATCCATGTGTAGAGAAATCAGAAGCCCAAACAAACCAGATATGGGTTGAAATTAGCTTTGAGTCAACTGGTACCTCAGAGATGCTGGGAAAGTTGTTTCTTCCCTGTGGCGTCATCTTGAGTCCTGTAAAATGAGGAGGAGAGTACTGCTTTCACCGCACTTGGCAATTTCATGAGGCATCTCCCTATGAAACCTATCACAGAGTATGGGTTTGGTAAATGTAATGATAACAATAATAACCATCCTGACAGCTTCCTGGGGGCCGTGAAACTTCATGACAGTATCATGGCGGATTGTCAGACAAAGGAGAGTGGCTGAGTGCCTGAGAACTGAGGGCCAAAAACTCTCACACCCCAAACCAGCAAATGCAAAGTCACAGAACAATTCCCTCCCTGGCACAGTCCCCAGAAAACAGGCTGGCAACTGACTACCTTTCCAGTTCTCTATGACAGCTTTTCCCACTGTATGTTTCCACAAACAGCCAGAGGAATCATTTTTTTGTGCAGCAATTGCTACCCTGGCATCCCTCATACCGAGAGTGGCTCCCAATTGCCTCTTGAATCAGCTTGAATCAAATTGATCACAAGTTTCAAAGCTCCATGTCCCAAACAGACTATCGCCTCTCTCAGTTTTCTCTCCATGACCCGAAACTTCAGTTCACTCAAATGAAGGTCATAAGTCTGAACATTGTTCTTTACCTGCCCCTCCCCTCTTCAGGAGAAACTGGACTGTGCATAAACATTTGATAAATTTCTCTCTCTCTCTCTCTCTCTCTCTCTCTCTCTCTCTCTCTCTCTCTCTCTCTCTGTGTGTGTGTGTGTGAAATGATGAGGTTTAATAAAGCTGGTGGCCAAAAAGTATATGACTGCAAGCTAAGGACCCGTGTATATGATTGCTGACATATAGATGAATGCTGCTATCTTACCTGTATTTAAAAATATTAGAATCGAGTGTTGATGGACTGGATCCCATCAATGCAGTGGGATCCTAGCCTGAATGTAATCATAATTGCCCTTTAGGGAATAATTAGGGTTGAGTGAAATGAAGTGCCCATGTCTCTCCCTCTCTTTCTCTCTGTCTCTGTCTCTCTCTTTTTCATTCTCCACCCCCTCCCCTCCTCCCTGCCAGTTGAATACACAGAGCAAAGGTGACATTGCATGCAAACCAGGAAGAGAGCCCACAGGAGGATCAACTGTGCTGGTGCCCTGCTTAGACTTCAGCCTCCAGTGCTGAGAATATCCTCTTGGTTGCTTAAGCCAGAGTACTTCCCAGTCTGTTGTACTTTTTTTTTTTAATGTGGACTTAGCTGACATGTGTTTAGTTTTATAGCTTCTAATTAATATAAAAAGGAAACAAACAAATAATAAAGAAATAAACTCAGAAAACTCTAGAGTCTCTAAGAGGAAAATACCCTCCTTTCCCACACACTGGAAACACCACTACACCATAGGCCTCCAATTCTTATTGCACAGCCATATGTGGCAAACTCTCCTCACTCTTGTCTCATGCATGTGTGTTTTCTGCAAGGCAAGCATAGGCGTGGACTTTTAGTGTTGATGTACAGTCATTCTTTCTGTGTAGAGAATGTACCTCCATTGATGACAAACCACTGCTTGCATTGTGTGAACCAAACCCAATAGCAACAGCATGTTAGTAATCACTCTTAACTCAGTCGATAGCGGTGTACATAGGGCAGTTTAAGAGACTTAATTCCACTTGTCATTTTGCGTTTTGTTTACCTCTGCGAAGGGTACTTTACAAATGTCTGTTCTTGTTGTTTGACTTCACTCTATCCTTTCTTTCTGTATATGTATATGCACACACACACACCATAAAATCTCTTTGTTTAAAATTTATATTTCTGTATATTATTTATTTGCACATTTGAATAGGTCAGTTAACAAACCATCTTAAAACACAATCAGTAGTCATTTTTTAAAAATATTCAATTGAATGATAAAAATCAATTCAGTGTTCAGGAATCTGACTTTCCATAACTTCAACAGTAATTTTTAGAGAGAAAAGCCCCATGGACTCCTTTTTGGTTTGTTTGTTTGTTTCCTTGAAACCCAGCTTATGTGGAAGGGAACTCAGAATGTACATACATCCTACATAATATATATATATATATATATATATATATATATATATATATATATATTGTGTTGCAAGAAACAAATGCAGTATCCCCTTCTCTGTAACTACACTAACTACCCAAGGTGCAGAACATAAGAAAATAGCCTTTTTTAGTTTGTAGTTTTGAATGTTAAAATTCCACACAGTATGATGCAGGCTTCAGTGAGGACACCCTGCTGTGCCACGGAAGATGACAGAAATAGCACACACACATACGGGGGTGGGGGGGGATCGTATCACAACAGCAAGAGCAGAAACAGTTTCATGATGATACTACGGAGCCTGTCTAAGCCATTGCTACTGATGACTTCCGGGCCACACCCCATCTTGCCCCTTTTGGGGGCTCACAGCACTTACCACACACAGATCAGATTTCTAACACTCTTGAGAGGCACCATAACCAAAACAGCAACAATCAAAGAACCACACTAGATGTTTCCAGGGTTTGATATAGTGTCAAAGTCAGTTTTTTTTTCAGAATTGTGTTGTTATTTCAATTTCACAGACAAGGAAATGGAGATGAGCGAGGCCAAACAGAATGAGAGAAAGCAGGGAACAGCAGCCCAGCTTTTTTCCCTAGCCCAGACCTTGTACATGTGTCCTTGTTCTTGCTGTTCTCTGTTGAGGAATTATTTTACTTGGTAAGCTAAAGAACATGTTTTTTTTTTCTTTTTTTTTTTTTCCGGCACTGATGTCAGTGCCTAACTTTTACTTTTTCCTCCTGTGACTATACACAATGTGAGTGTTCAGGTTCTTCTGTGTGAATGAGTGTGCATGCCTACTTGGAAATCAGAAAACAACCTTCCAGGAAGAGGACCTAGCCTTCCATCTTGTTTGAGACAGGCTTTATTTATTTATTGTTTTCCTACTGTAAATGGCAGGCCAATGGGCATGTGGGCATCAGGAGCCTTTTCTGTATCCACTTCCCATCTCTCTATGGAAACACTGGGACAGGTATTTGCTCCTCTTCTTGGCTTTTCTGGAGAGCTTAGAGATTCAAACGCAAGTCCTCACACTTGTACAGCAAGTGCTTTTCCACACAGAGCCATCTTACTGGCTGCCCATTTAATTTAGATTAAAAGTGAACTTTGTTCTGTAGTTAAATCTTTCTTGAGAAGTTGAATTCTGCCTCCTTTGTCTTTTGGTTGCTTGTTTTGTTTCAACCTCTGATTCAAAATAATTAATTCTTTGAGAATTTCACGCAATGGATTTTGATCAAATTCATCCTTCCCTCAGCTCCTCCATACCCTCTTTCCTATCCAATTTTGTGCCTCTTTTTAATTATATTTTTCAATATTTTTCAACCTATGAACTCCAATCTGTGCTATGTGTCTATCCATATATTCCTGGGCAGAGAAAACTGACTTTCTCTCTCCCAGCTGCTATCAGTTGCAACAGCATCTCATTTTCCTTAAATAATTTACACTTGTTTTCCCCCATTCCCAAAGAAACACTCTTTAAAAGATTTTTAACAAAATTGCAAGTATCCTACTGCTGACCCCGCTATGATTAACAACTGGCATATTTACCTAGTTGAGTCCAAAGAAATTGATTGGATAATTTGAGTCAAAAACTTTGTATATAGGTCTGGGGAATCTCAAACTATAAGCAAATGGTAGGTGAACACACCCAACTAGGGTTAGTAATTATGAAATAACATAGTCAATATGAAATAACATCTATCCAAACCATTATCAATCCAAGCTATGGCTGACACAGTCCAATAGAGGCCTCAGTGTGGGCTTCAGAAAATGTCTCCAAGGTGACAGCCTTCTGAAGTCTTTGTTCTAAACAATGGTTTGTTTCCAGAGCCAGAGGTGAGGGCCTTTGGTCTGGATGAAGACACCCACTTTGCTTCAACTAAGACTCAGCAGGAGTCTTCATGGAGAGATTGGTATTCAGTGGGTCAGGAGCTAGTATCAACAGTTGGAGCATAAACCCAGTGTTGATGTCAGACTGCGTCTGCGTTACTGGCAGAGGGTCCCAGGTTCAGTTTTCAAACATGCTGAAGATCACTCCTGGCTCTGTGGCTTGGAGAAACTCCCTTGGGTTTGTGAGCTAATTGGTTACTTTAGAGTAGCTTCAGGGAAAGAGAAGATAGTAGAAATGCAAGTCTGTGCAACTTATTTCCAAACAAATGTATTCAGTTTGCTAAAAGTTTGGGCTCTGACATTTGATCTGGACTTTATCCTTTCCCTGACACTGTGTTGTCACATAACATTTCCAAATGTCCCTTCAATTCTCAAATGGGAACAGAACCCACACTGCCACCTCCAGTTCTCTGTGGGGAAAAAGGGGATGGGCAGGATGAGTGGTGGTGAATATTTAACATCTGGCTCAGTGTATACCCTTTGGAAGCCTGGGATATATTTTAGTGCCTGGATTCTTGTATTTGCTTTTAGCACCGTTATAGTACCTGAGCATATCTCTTTAAACAGAGCTGACTTGTTTCCTGAAAAGTGAATATTTTACAGCAACAGGAAACAGCTCTTCAGCTAGCTGTACCCCAGCTATATCTGTGGCACCCCCCTCGGGCCACTTATAGCCACACCCGTCTCATGATCCCACCACACTCAGGAAGAATCAAACCAATGCCCTGACTCCAGCCAGGCTTTTCCGTCTTTTTGCCTGGGATCCTGCTAGCAAGCTTCATTCATTTTCATGAGGCACAGGAAATAGCACTGAACAATAGACAGGCAGGCATACAGCTCTGCCTGATGCTGTCTGTTCACTGCTGCTGGGTTTTGTCAGAAAAGGACAGGAAGGAGGGAGCCTGCACACTTCACTTTAGCCCACTTTCTCCACAAAGGGAGATCCTGGCTGAGCTCACTGCAGAGATGAGCCCTCTTGGTGGTGGTGGTGATGGGGCGGGGGAGGGGGCAGTGGAAGTAGCTATGAACCATCCCTAATGCTTGCTTAGATTCTGACCTCTTCTGTCAACACCATCCGACTAATTCACCTGTGTGCCACCATGAAGCCAATGATGTTCACAAATGGAAACCACAGCCTCTTCCGTGAGCACTTTGGAAAGTGAGAGCAGAAAATCGGGCTGCCTTTCGGGAATCACAAGGATCCTAGACCTCCATTGGGAGCTATTAAATGGGATTGAGGTTAGAGGTGGGGCAAGCATTAGAGGAGGAGCCTGATCTTACCTCTTTCATCACAGCAGCTTCTCAGCATCAATTGCCTTCTCTCCAGGTTGTGGCTAAGTAGGTGGGGCTCCAAACATTGTTTTCTACCCGAAATGTAGAACTTGTATATATATTTTAAAGGACCGCTGTGCAGTTCTAGATAGACCAATCCAACTTTATAATTCAGCTTTATAGAATGAATGATGGAAGATGACTTTGACTGGCTCTGTGTAGTTCCATGAAGAAAACCTTAGGGCACTGGGTCAATCCTTGGGTGGGCTGGTAGTTTCGTGACCTGTTCTGTTGAGAGTTTTCTTAAGGCAGTACATTCAGGAGTGTGCTTGCCTTTCTCTCTGTGTTTCTTAGCTTGGGAAGAATCATCCTCCCTTTGGCACTGGAGATGACATCATATACTTCCAGTTTTCTTTACTCAGGAAATATTGAGCTTCACTATAATATTTTGTGCCACATCTTCTGTTTGGAGCTGGGAATTAATACACAAGGAGATTAGTCAAAGGCAGTTCTAGCCTTGCCCTCACCAAATGCAGTCAAATGTAGGTTATAACAATTAAGCAGGGCTTGTGACACAAAGAGAAAAAGGCTATGTGACACAGAGCTCAAGAGCCTCGTGGGAGCCCACAGGGTGAGTATTCATTTAGACCAGACTCAGGGAAGAAGAGCAAGCTGGCGTAGATCCTTAAAGAGAGGGCAGAAGAGTTCCTGGGATGTGCAAAGGCTTGAGGAGAAAGCCGCCTGGCACGGGTCTAGGACATTTATTTAGATTTGTGCTTCAGAAATGTAAATTCTGTCTCTTGTCGTATAGTGTGTGTGTGTGTGTGTGTGTGTGTGTGTGTGTGTGTGTGTGTGTTACTAGAGATGGGTGTGCTAAGTGTGCACTGAGCTAGTTCTCCAACCCTAAATGTCCAGTTTCTTGCATCTATGACTTCCTGGCACACCATAATGCCTCAGTGACCCTGCTTCCCAGTATTCTTCCAGAGTCACTGCACACACCATCAGTAAATAAGTTTTGTTAAAGGCAAAATAATTCATTATATTATGTGAGATAATCACAAATCAAGGATTTATTTAACCCGTAACTTGAGAAGAAAGTTGGTGAGATGAGGCTCATTCAAGAAAAATTCAAATTGCATGTTTATGTACCCTAAAATAAGTTTACACTATCACACTGCCTGTCCAGAGACCTGCGCCAATCTGGCGCAGCTGGTGTGTGTCCATTGCTGAGAACCTTTTGTATTTATTCTTGAGTTGTTTCTGTGGATGTGACTGTTTATGTATGTGTATGCACCACATGCATGTGTGGTGCCTGTGAATACAGGAAGAGGCCCTGATATCTTAGAGGTGAACTTGGAGGTAATTGTGAGTTTCTGTGTGGGATCAGAAAACGGAACCTGGGTCTTCTGTAAGAGCAGCCAGTGCTGCGGATGAGCTATAAGGCTAACCTTCGAGGTAGAGGCAGCAGGAAGGAGCATCTGCCCATCTCCCTTAGATTCCCTTTCTATGAAAATCTCTTGACAGCAACATAAAGCTTTCCTTGGCTTTGGAAGTCTGAGTATATTTTCCTTTCCTGCCACTGTTTCTTCTCCTTTTCTACACTTTGATTTATCCAGATACCAAGTATCTGAAGATAGTGCCATGCGAACAAATAATTTACTGAAAAATATTTCTCCAACAAGGAAGACTATCAGAGTTCGATAAGCAAAGAGCATGCTTAACCGAATTTTACATTCAGATGAGCACCAATGGCTTCTTAAGCACATACATGCCCCAAATATTACATAGAGCACACTTGTGCTAAAATAGTCATTTTAATTGGTAAGAAATCAAGTTTAACCAAGCATCCTAAATTTAGAAGCAAAGATTTATCTCTACTTTTTCTTTCTTTCTCTTTTCAATTTAAAATCCTTTCACACAATATATTTTGATCAAATGTCCCCTCTCCCAGCCTTTCCTATGTCTTATTCACCTCCACACCTACCCAACTTTATGTTCTATTTTTTTTCAAAAAAAAAAAAAAAAAACAGAAACAAAGGAACCAAATGTAAGCCAATAAGACAAACAAACAAACAAAGAACATAAAAATACCCAAATAAAAGAAAAAGTCCACTAAAATTTATTGAATTTATTTTGTGTTGGCCAAGTACTCCTGGGTGTGGTGCCTGCCTAGGAGTGTGGTTGATATGCCCAGAGGCACTCCACTGTAAAACAAAACAAAACGAAACAAAATCCAGCAAAATGCAGCTGATTTTCCCTTAATTATGTATGTGGTATATGCACATGGGTGGCCAGAAGACAGTCTCCGGTCTCCTGTAGCTGGACTTATAGGCAGTTGTGACTTGCTTACTTCAGGTGCTGGAGACCAAACTGACATCTTCTGTTGAACCATCTTTCCCTTTCCCCAGGTAGCCTACATTTTATCTGGAAACCCTAGGTATATCCCAAGTGTTGAGCACATTGTCTTGACTTTTATATTGTAAAAGTTCAAAAGGTATCAATTCAAAATATGCAGGATGTTCCAAAATTCCAATCTCTGAATCTTCGATTTCATTTTCTTTCTTTGTTCTGCAAGTCTCTGTAGCTGTAGGAAGAGAAATGAAATCTAGTATAAAAATGGGGCATAGGCCACTCATAAGCAGGAACCTAAGTTTCTGAAGGGAAAGAGAAAAGGAAAGTCAAGGAATAGGAAAAAAAAACATTCTATTTATCTGCTTCTTCTACTCCACACACATGGGAGATGAGCTCTGACCATGATGAGACTTATCAATGAGAGAGGAAGGCAGCATGGGCTTATGTACTGTGGACGTCACTTTTCTGGCCTTTAAGACTAGCTCAGCCCTCATTAACTCCAAGCCAGCCTGGTACTTTGAGTTCTTCTGTGCAACATATAGACAGCAGGGTTTGCAGGCACCATGCTGAATCTCTGGGGATTTCACAGCACCCTGTAAGGGGGAGCCCTGCTTTTTCAGCTTCTTCGTTCAGACTTTTGTAGATTTAATTATTCATATTGGATAGATTCTCTCTCTCTCTCTCTCTCTCTCTCTCTCTCTCTCTCTCTCTCTCTCTCTGTGTGTGTGTGTGTGTGTGTGTGTGTGTGTGTGTGCGTCTTTCTTTCCCTTTTCCCTTTCTAATTGTGCAGTTGGCTGACAGATGGAAAATGAAAACTCCCTCAGTTTAATGCTGAGTAAGCAGTGAAGAATGTCTGTCACTGGGCGGACTGCAAATTACAGAGTCCTGCTTCCCAGGCCAGAGCCAGAGGAAGAAAAGAGCACAGGGACTTTTGCATATTTTAAGCAGAAACGACTTTGGAGGGCTATTTGTTTCTTACAGGGAATGCTAAGCAGACAAAGAGTGGTGAGGTACTCACCCTAATGAGATGTGGAGAAAGAGCCTGAGGTCATGACATTCCAACAGAGGTGGTCCCCTCCTTCAAGACTTCCTGGGAGATGATCATCACTAACCATAACATAACCATTGCAAAACTGCAATGTAGACCAAGATTAATTTTGAAGCTATGTTGTGCGTCTTTAGTTTCTTCCTTTTACCTGTTGAAATTCCCATCCCTTGCTTGGATTCTGTTCTGGTGGTTCTCCTGTTTCTTTCCATGACTCAAAACCTTAAGCTTCTGTGATATCCTGACCCCATTGTTTTCTGGGTATGTTCCCTGCACAAACTCTTCTTTGTCTGTGTTAGCTCAGAACTATTGAGTGTGAGCATATTTACATTGTAGACAAAGAACTTACAGAAAGTCCTCAAAAAATCTTGGCTAGGGAGATGGCTCTGTTACTACGGTGTTTGTGTCCAAGCATGAGACCCGACATTCACTCTGTAAAGGCCATGTAAAATGTCAGATGCTGTGACACATGTCTATAATCCCAGTTCTGTAGAGACAGAAGCAAGAGATTCCAGTGGCTCCCTGGCTAACCAATCTAGACAAATCTCTCAGCTCCAGGTTCACAGAGAACCCTGCCTCAAAAATAAAGCCAAGAATAATTGAAGAAGACACTCTTGACACATTGATGTCTGGCTTCTACATGCATGCACCGGCTCACAGGGAAACACATAGTACACTGTGTATGTAAACCCCCAAGAAGTCGTAATGAAACTCCTCATGAGCTTTGAGTAGTTCATCGATCACACCAGGGTCTCACAACATGCTAGCTGATATCTGATCCCATTTTACAGCACAAGAAACCGAGATATACTTAAATAAAACAATTTTCCCTCGATTATATAGCTTTTAAACGATAATGGTCATATATGAATAAGCAGGCTAGCTCATTATGAACCATGATGCCCAGAGCCACTCTAATGAATGCTAGCTACTACCACTATTATTACTGCTCCTAAGTATTCTAGAGAACAGTAGGGCCCAAGAGAATGTAATAGCTCTTCAGTTCATTAGGCATATTAATTTGGAAAGATTCAGGATGTATCTCAGCATATTAAAATATTAGAAAAGTCCGGTGGAAAAGAAATATTCTTAAAAGCAGACTTCCTCTGTTATACACTTAAGGCTCCCACAAAACTTTCAAAGAATGTAGAGAATCCCTGTGCACTCTGCTCCCAGTTTCCATTATTGTTAAGAGTTCTGACATTAGTTCTAAACCATGTGCTGCCATTAGTTCTAAACCATGGTAATATTAGCTACAATCTATCCTGTGTTCAAATCTCTTCAGGATGTGTGTCTGTGTGTGTGTGTGTGTGTGTGTGTGTGTGTGTGTGTAGGAATCTAGATTTCTAAATGGGATTCCACATTATCTTTATGGAGTTCTCATGGCTGGGGCAGTTTTTGAGACATTCCTTGAGTTTTCTAAAGATTTTATTTCTTTATGTGTATGTATCTCTGTGTAGAAAATGGTGTACATGCACATACCTCCTCCGCCAGTACATGTGCATGTATTTGAAAATGAAAAGATAGCAATGGCATAGGGTGTTCCCCCCATCATTCTCTGCCTATTTCTTTGAAGTGTGATTCCCTTCTGAAACTGGGCCTCCCTCTTCTCCATGAAGTTGAAAGCCATAAAAATCCCAGCAATCTTCAGAGCCAGTTAGAGGTGTCCTTAGGACGATTCACTTGCTACATTGTTGCTGGAATCAACCCTCTGCTCCTTGTGATTATGGCAGTGACATTGTGTGACTGTGTGGTTCTGTGTTTTCCATACCCCTGGGTTTAGTTATGTCTGCTGGGGTTTTTCTGGGAAGGTAGGGTCATGGATTTAGGGAGGAAGACCAGAGAAGCACTGAGCTGTTTTCCTTAGCTCATTACAAAGGCACATGCCAAGGAAGTGGTCCATTAATGATGCTGTTAAGATTACTTCGCCTGTCAGAGCACTGTTCTCAACTATAAACATCTTGTTTCTCCCTCTTTCTGTATCAGACTCTTTAGGAAACTTATATAGAATAAGAAACTTTATATTTCAACATTGGAAAGGTACCTATCTGCATAATCCTTTTGCATGAGAGATTTCTCCCTTCCTTCCCACTTATTCATTCAATGTGTCCCTCATTATTATTGTGAATTCATGAGTATTTTTGTTATACTTTGGGCTATAATTGGTTCATTGTTATTTATCATTCAACTTGTTGTCCTATTAGCCAGTGAGAACTTTTTATTCATGCTATCCTTTCTCCTTAGACATCACTGAGAACCTGCAGGTAGGAATCATTTCAAAATGCCGTTATTGTGAGTAACTTAGCTGCAGGACCTTAGCTTTCCTGGTCCTTTTTTATGCTCCTGAACAAGGTGCTCTGCTTTTGTATATGCAAGCAGCTGTTGACAAGACAAAAATAAATTTGACTTGAGGAGAACCTCCTCATGGGTTTAGACCAAAGTTAACATTAGAAATAAGAAGTGAAAAAATCCAATCAGAAACAGAGCAGACAGCTTCTTGGTTTGGTTGTCTGTGGAAGGTTGAGGCCTACTGAACTTGAGTATATTTAAGATAGTAGGAACACTAGAATTTGATGTAAACTCACAGAAGGTGGAAATTGGAACTTGAAGTCACCAGGTTCACTCTGTGTTTGTTAGAGAATGCTTTGAGGCTACCCCACCTCCGTATCCCTTCCTATACTGTAAGGACCAGGAAAGGGCAAAAGATTTGAATTAAATGCCCATGGATACCACTTCTCAGCTGTTCTTCCTTTATCAGCTGGGGAGTAAAGTGGGGGATGGTATGGGTTAGAGTTAGCACCTTTGGAAGAAAGTTTCTGGATTTGGAAAATTAAATACTTGTGCCATACAAAGAAAATAACCAACTCCCACCTCTGCTTACAAAAAGCTGACCCTTGTTATGATGCAAGCTAATCCAGAGGCTATGACTTTGGAATTCTGATTTCTCTTGCAAGGCAGGGTCTTATAAAGGCTGTGATTCAGCCTGGAGTTTTGCCTCCTGTCCTCAGCTGTGCTATTTTCCAATCTTGCAGTGTTTGGAGCCTGTAGAGTTCTTCGAGAGAGTGATGAGGTGCAGCACGAATCCACCTTGGGAATCCTCCTCCTCAGTAACTCTGTATTATAAGAGACATCTCCTCCTCTCTGGACTTTGGGATCTGGAGAGGCCCTTTCTCTTTTGAATCATGCATGGCTTATCTGTTACATGGCAGCAAGATTAGCAGGTTGTCTTGGGAAGACAAAATGCGTTACTTTACTGCGAAGCAGGAGCAGGGAGGAGGTTGACATTTATAAAGTAACTATATTAGATACAACACTTAAGTTGCCTTCTGGACTTTAAATGTACCAAATTCACTCAAAAAAAAAAAAAAAATCTAAGAAAAGGACTTTCTTCAGAGCAAACATCTCATTTAACATAAGCAACTAACTCACTGACAGAGCAAGGATGGAGCCAAGATCAGACTTGATTCCAAAGCCCCTGTTTTTCCTAACAATATTCTAGAAATACTTTGGGAAGTAACTCAGCAGAACACATCATAACATTCTTGTCTTTCTTTTCTGAAAACTGTCCCTAATTACTCCCAAAGCTCAAAGAGACATTTAAATTTGGAGAGATGTTGGTTAAGGATGGGGGACAAGGAGAAAGAAAGCAGTGTCAGGGTTTCATGTTTAAGGTCTGTTGTTAAAACAGTATCTACCTTCTGTGTGGCAGTTATGATGCATCCCCCTAAAGCAAGAGTGAAGGTTCTCAGAAAGAACAAACAGACAAGTGGATCATGCAGAAGTCACTAGACCAGAAGCCACAGTCAAATCCATGATGTTTCCACCCGCATTAGAACATGAGATAGGTCCTCCACAACAATTGATCATCATTTGATGAATATTTCTGACAATTATTTATTTGTTTGTTTGTTTGTTTATTTATTTTTGGTTTTTCAAGACAGGGTTTCTCTGTGTAGCCCTGGCTGTCCTGGAACTCACTGTAGACCAGGCTGGCCTCCAACTCAGAAATCCGCCTGCCTCTGCCTCCCAAGTGCTGGGATTAAAGGCGTGCGCCACCACTGCCCAGCCAATTATTTATTTATTCTATGAAAAAAAAGCTGAAATTTATGACTAATAATAGAGTTAGCTCAAGCCTGAAGAACCAGAAACTGGGGGACAAATTGTTACCTACTTACCTTGTAGGGTTGCCATGGTGATCAAGCTTTATAGAGCCCTTTAAGTAGAATCTAGCACAAAGCAGAGATGTGTTTACCGAACAAAATCCAAGGGGTTTCCACATTGTCTTTGCTGGAACATTAGTTCCAGAGATAGCTTGGATTCCTTTAGTAGAGTAAACGCTGAACCAGATGTAGTAGAAAAGCGCTGGGGGGAATGTCTTAGCTGGTAAAGTGCTTGCCTTGGAAGCATAAGGTTCTACGTCTAGTCTCCAGAACCCCGTTAAAATAATCCAGATGCAAAGATATGCACATGTAATGACAGTACTAGACAGAAATAGATGATCCCAAGGGCTCACTGATCGTCCAGCCTAGGTTCCTTAATGACTTCCAGGCTAACATGAGACCCTATCTCAAAATAAACCAAGTGAACAGTGCTCAAGGAGTGACAGCTGATGTTGCCAACACACTTGAGCACATTGCCCACCCACATGGGAAGGTCCCCACTTACCCAGCCACAGCTTTAGCCTCCCTCCATTTTTATCTGTTATATTGTATTCCTTAAACGTGCTGATTTTGTAGACAAATTCCCAAGTTTGAAGGAGCTGAATAACCTAATTTTAACTTTGGTCTTTTAGATCTGCAACACTCTAGCACATACTCACATAATAACGAGAGTTGCAGATTTGAGAATCGGCAGATTGTGAGGTCATTATAATGGCCCTGCTGAGTCTTTTTATCCATTATATTTTGTGTGGTTATGTATGCCCCTGGTCATGTATGCCTTGTGTGGGGTGCTTGTATTAGTAGCCAGAGGACAACTTTATGTGTATGAGTACACTGTAGCCGTCTTCAGACATACCAGAGGAGGGCATTGGATCCCATTATAGATGGTTGTGGGCCACCACATAGTTGCTGGTAATTGAACTCAGCACCTCTGGAAGAGTAGCCAGTGCTCTTAACTGCTGAGCCATCTCTCCAACCCACAAACCCTGTTTTTAACTGAAGAGGTGCTCTAGCAAATTGCTTGGTTAGTTATCTTTCAAAATTAATTTAGAGCCTATCTGGGTGTTGTCAAAAGTAAAACACAACAAGAGCAAAACCAAACCAAACAAACAACCAAACAACAACAACAAAAAAAAAAACCCCTAAAGCCCATAGATTACAATGTTTACAAATCAAAAGAAGCTGGTCCTATTTGCAACACCATTGTTAAAAAAAATCCTGATTTGACAATTCCCATTTTAAATTTGAGTTTACTATCAATGTAAGAAACAGGTAAGGCAGCATTAAAATACAAAGAATAGGTTTTATCGTGGAAATTCTAAAAGAAAAAAAAAAAGAAAGAAAAAAAAAACGCTTTTAACTGCGAAAGTGGTGTGAGCTGCTGGCTTGAGTTTCATTAAAGAAATCTAACCCACACTTGATAATAACAGGTATTTACTTAAATAGATTTCAAGAACTAGGAAATTCCACTTTCCCACATAATAACAATGCCTCAGAATGAAACGAATGCTAAGGGAGGCACTAGCACATACATGTACTCAGGAGCTGCCACCTATCTGGGATACTGTTCCAGCTTGCCTGTGGGTGGCTATTCCTAGGGGACCTCAATCCAACAGTTTTATAGTGAGAACATTGCTTTAGTTTTCAGCCATTTTCTGTGTCTGGTTCACTCTCATTAATTCTGCAAGAGCATGAAGCTTGACCCCGGGTTACCTGTAAGAACAGGGAATCCTGGGGCCTTGCATTTCCCCTTTGGTGGCTTTAGGACTTTGCCACTCTGGAGGACTCCATCACAGACATCAAGCCACGAATATCTCAGCTCTACCCACAGTGCTTTTGGGGCCCAGCAGGAAGACTGTAGGGTTGTGTAAACCTGAGTTTGAATCACACCTTTTCCCTGTGTTAAAGTTCTCCAGTGGAACAGACCATTTATAATGAATATATACCACAAAAGGGGATTTATTAGATTGGCTTACAGGATAGGAGCTAGATAATTCAACAATGGCTACCTGCAGGCTGGAGAGGCTGAGAGCCCAGTATTTGCCTAATGCACAAAGCTGGATGCCTCATGGGTGCTAGTCTGCCACTCAAAGTCTGGAGAATTCTTAGAGAGTGACTGGTCTTCAGTCTACATTAGAAAACAGCAGCAGTTGGGTTCTGATGGCAGTACAACAGGGAGAGACTCACGAACAAGCAGCTCAGGCAAACCAGCCAGCAACATTGCTTGTTCCTCACAACTCTATATATGGAGGCACCACTAGAAGGTGCCACCTACTCTGGGAAGTGGGGTCTTTCCTACACACTAATTCATCATGGAGACACCCTCACAGACCTGCCTGGTAGTTAACAGAGACCATTGACAATTGAGATTAACTATCACACAACTCTGAATCGTTTTGCCACACTGCCCACATTAATGTTTTCAGATTTCAGTTTCTAACAACTACTAGAAAAGATTTAATTGGAAAGCCTCAAGTGAACTTAGCCAAAGGACATTGGGTGATAATCTTGAAAACTTTTTGTAAGAATCCTGTTTGCTGTTGTGGGTATTTTCTCTGGTGGTTGACACGAACCACAGAAATTTGGAATCGACTATAAAGGGGCAGCTTTGTATTAAAGGTTAGCTTCTGTGTTCTCCAAAGGAAATCACAAAAATCAGTTTTTTTCATCTGTACTATGAGGATATAACAACATGCATCTTCTGGAGGTGCAGTCAGTACATAGATAAATTCAGTTATCTTGTGTTTTTTTTTTTTTTCTTTTAATTAAGACTCTGAGTACAAATAAAAATTAGCCCATCTCTCCTACAAGAATGTGGATTCAGTGAATGTACTGGTTAGTTTTAACCATCAACTTGATGTTACTTAGAATCTAGAGAATTTCAATGAGGAATTGTCCCAGGTTGACTTGTGGGTGTGTCTGTAGGGGAGTGTCTTAACTGTTACATGTAGGGAGAAGATACAGCCCATTGTGGGCAGCAGCATCTTTTAGGCTAAGCACTGAACTGTGTAAGAAAACTAGCTGAGGGTAAACACAAGCAAGCAGGCAGCGCAGGTGTATTCATTTCTCTCTCTCTCTCTCTCTCTCTCTCTCTCTCTCTCTCTCTCTCTCTCTCTCTTTGAGTGTTGGTATGCTGAGATGTGACCAGCTGTCTCAGGTTCCTGCCTTTATAACGTCCCAACAAAGATGGGCAGTAACCTGGAATTATAATCCAAATAAACCCGTTTTCACCTCTGTTGCTTTTTGTTAGGGGAGTTATCACAATAGTAAGAATGAAACTAGAACAATAATCAAG
The DNA here is from genome assembly GCF_011762505.2 of Arvicanthis niloticus. NCBI lineage: Eukaryota > Metazoa > Chordata > Mammalia > Rodentia > Muridae > Arvicanthis > Arvicanthis niloticus. The sequence continues at coordinate 48,419,267 of NC_047664.1, read as the reverse complement.
GAAACATGTTAACCTCACTGGAGTGTCCTTTTCTCTTTTAATATCTGAGTCCTCAAAACCAATAAGTATTTGCTGAATGAATAATTGAGGGAGTGAGTGATCATAGGAGTTTTAGGCAGAGTGTCCCACTCATCTGTGTACCCAGACTACTCTATGATGGGTCTCCAGTGTCTGCCTGAGCCCAGACTGTTATTTCTCCGTGTGCATCATCTTCTGAGATTCTTTCCACCTCCTGGCATCTTCTCAGGCCACTACTCCCCTGCCTTCTGCCCCTCCCCCAGCCAGTGTGTGTTCAGGGAATGCAAACTAATTTAACCAGAGCCAAACATAATTAGGAGAGTAAATCTGCTGCCACTGCTGCTGCTGCTGCTGGAGCGATCGGCTGAGAAAGCCATACAGAGCATTCCAAAATGCAATCCAGACTGGAGGACCCGTGGACTCCCCACTGCTACAGTAATCACTTCATTGCTGTGGGCTGGCCCCTCCACACCAGCCTGGACAGGAAGGAGTTCATTTAATGGCTTCTTTTACTCCCTTTGCCACCAGCTATTTGAGGAAGGTGGAAGTAGGGACAGCTACAATACATTTTTTGTCTGTTCCCAGGAATTTACTCTTGACAAAGGACAGTTGCAGATTTCAAGCTATTTTTTGCGTTCATTCACTCACTTATTCGTTCCTTTGTTCATTTATTTATTTTCGTTGTGTTTGTTCGTCTACCCCTTCCTCCCACTGGCCAGTGTCCTGTACTGAGCTTGACAAAGGCAGCAAAGCAGAAGCTGTCTGTCTCAGGACATCCATTGAGGGCAGTTGGTTTGTGGATGGTCTAGGATCTCAAGTGCTGTTTGGTTTCTCTTTGTTTTCGGTCAGACACCTGAGTAATTTCACCCTCCATGGACTTCTCAGGGATGAAAAATTTGGGGATTTGAGGAGTCAGCATAGCAAGCAGATTCTGTTGAGTTTAGATTTTAAGTTTACTTGGGATGTTTGAGGTGGGGAGGTCTGATGACCTGAAGCATACTTCCTGCTGCTACTCTGAAATCTCAGTTCAGTTATCACAGCCTCCTGCCTTCCTGCTTGTCTGAAATTAGCGGTTCCATTGAGAGAGCTAGAATTCAGTTCCTCTTGCTGTGGCTCTGCTCATGAAAGGCCATTGTGGAAGTTGAGACTTTCATGTTCCTCCATACACGTGTGTGTGTGTGTGTGTGTGTGTGTGTGTGTGTGTGTGTGTGTGTGTGAAAGAGAGAGAGAGAGAGAGAGAGAGACAGAGACAGAGACAGAGACAGACAGAGACAGACACAGAGACACAGAGACACAGACAGAGAGACTGACATGGACACAGACATACAGATGCACAGATAGTACAAAGACAGACAGACAGGCAATCAGACAGACAGACAAGAAGAGAGAGACTGAGAAAAGGAGAGAAGGAAAGAGACACAGAGGAAGGGACACACATACACACACATACAGAGAGAGAGAGAGAGAGAGAGAGAGAGAGAGAGAGAGAGAGAGAGATTCATATAGCTCAGACTATCCACAAAGTAGCTACGGAGCTGAGACTCAACCTTCCTGCCTCTACCTTCTAAGAGCTAGAATTACAAGGTGTGCCACCATACCTGGCTCTAAAGTTTATTAGTGTCAGATGCATTTTGGTCTTGATGCTCAACTACCACCCCAGTGACTTCAATGCTCAACGGAGTGTGCCCATCATACCAAAGCAGTTGGGAGCAGCTCTAAATTTGAGTCCTCGTGTCCCCATTTCTAATAACAGTACCTATGGTATACCAAGTGATTACAAGAGCCCTTTGCTTTATTAAGCCATTTATCTGCAGCTGCATGCTGAATCCTTATAGAAATCTGGCAAAGTAGCAAAACTGTTCCCACACTCAAAACAAGATGAGATCCCAGCCCCTCTGTTTTCCAGGGGGCAGAACTAGGGATTGGCCAAGAATTTACGTGTGTGTGTGTGTGTGTGTGTGTGTGTGTGTGTGTGTGTGTGTGTGTGTGTTTGCCCTCATAAGCATCCTAGGGAGTGTTACTCCATCATCTTTGTATTATCAAGAGGTCTTTCTCCGTGTGTGTTTTCTGAGACAGGATTCTGTCTTTGTTCTCCTACGTATCCCCAAGTCCTAGTTCAGTCCCTAACACAGCATAAGAGCTCAGTTTGTGGCCTGGGAATTAAAGAGGGACCCAAGAGTAACACAAGAAGTGCTAGTGGTCCTTCAGAACCTATAACACTCCTTCCTTGGCAACAGTTTTAAAAAATTTAATCACAGAGTCAGGGATGTTTAAATGGCAGCACATTTGCCCAGCCTGTTCTTAACCCTCTGCTTTTCATAGTGTAAAGACAGCCAGAATGAAACTCAACCTATTGCTGTGGGAAATTTTTCTTTCTCATTTTGGGATTTATTTTATTAACTATTAACAGTGAGTCCCCTTCCTTCCAGGCCCTGTGATCTTAGGAGAGAAGGAAATGGACTCCTGCTGTAGACACCACAGCATAGGGATGGGCAGTGTGCCCAGCATCACACAGTTGATGACAGTGCTATGCTCACAGATCTGGGAACAGAGGGTACAGGGCTTGCTGTGGGAAACCGAGGCAGGTGACTCAGAAGACATATGATTTTCCTCATACAAGAAGAGTCCATTTTTAAGACTTAAGTCAGCTAGAGTTAACATCGGTGAAGAAGGTTCTAATGTAGGGATCTGAGTTGCTGATTCTGCCTCTTTCCTAGTCCTCAGTGCCAGGGAGTCTTGCATTTGCTCTGTTGAAACAGTATATTGGTGCACCTCTCCATCCAGATAGGGAGACTAAAAGATCCTTCAGAATAGTGTGACTTTGCAAGCCCAACTTTGTTTCTCCACACATTGGAGGTTCACAGTCAGCAAATGTGTTCTAGGGGCCACACTCTGAACTGACCTTAAGAGGCAGAGGTCTGGGTTCAGTGAGTACAGTAGATAAATAATCTCCTCCTTCATGGGTTCTAGCTGGGGTGAGATGGGTAAGAAGCAGATAGGAATACATAGGAGCAGGGCAGATGCTTGCTCAGAGCTGTGTGGTTTGTAATGACGCTGTCAGACGTTTGCTGGCAGCACTAATGAGTCTCCCTGGAAACTGGAGTGGTTGACAAGGGGATTAAGAATCCGGAAAAGTACTGTTGTGAGATCGGCTGACTTAGGAGTGACAGAGCCCACGGATCATGACAGATATGGGATTCTGTCAATTCCATTCTGCCTGGGAAAAAATTCAATTAGAATACATATGTTGAAACTTTCTTCCTAAGGTATTTGTTCCAAACATCAGCGCTCCCCTTTAATGGTTGTTAGTATCAGGAAATGAATATCTGATTACTTTCTTCTAAGGCAGCTCCCCTAGCAGCAGGTGGAATCTCATCTTATCATATTTCCTGCATAATTCATTTTGGGCAAAGTCCCTTGAGTTTTGCTTTTAAAAACTTGAGGGAAAAATGAGACTGAATAGAGGGTCACAAGAGCATTTAAACATTCTGGATAAGTGAGAGCACCTGGTGGGATTCTAAGTAGAGACTATGAAATGTGGGCTGCTGCAGGTTCCTTGGTGGGAAGCATCGGCAAGCCTGTCACCTGATGGGGGTGTGTAGGTAAAGGGGTAGGGGGATGGATGACTGGTAACCTGTCTGAAGCTGCACGCAAGTGAACAGGTAGCTTGTTTATCCACTACACATTTTCCCAGAAACCATATCCAGTACTTAGCTAGACCTGATTGTTCTCGGAACGCTAAAGAAATTAGCCAGATGCAGTGATGGCCAGCCATGGTTGCTGCATTTGCTGCTGCTTCCCGGTACAACTTTCTCTGTTTTCAGAGTTAGGGTGGGCTTTTAACTCTTTCAGGGTGAGGATGAATATGTTATGATGACCTGATCTTCCCCAACCCAAAGTCTTATTTCCCTCAGCAGAGCATGGCATAGCCTCCCAGAGAGCCCACTCCTCCTTGTCCTCGTCCTTTATACCATGGCTTCTGAAAAACCTGGAATCTGGAAAGTGAGTTGGCACTGGTTTGTGTTGTCTCTGGTCCCTATTTCAGAGGCTATGGTCACTCCATGCTCAGTCATGGGATTCCTAGAAGCCATGTGCAATGTGCTCATAGACTGTTTTGTAAGCTCTTCTTGAATTTAGCTGCCTGAAGGATTTCTTCAGGGCAATACAAAAAGAATTATTCCTAAGAAACTGAGGTTAGTAAATATGCAGCATATATGTGTGTATATATAGGTTGATGTCATCCATTAACCATAAACATGCTTCTGTGCCCTGATTGAGAATTAGCAAATGATTTCTTTCCTCAGTTATGAGGCAACACCATTTGATGAGAGCAACCTGGATGCTATGAAGGAATGGAGAGTGTTAGAGGGTGTTAGAACAAAGTGGCGTGGAGAGTATAAATCCTGGAGAGTCAGAGCTTGGTTACAAAGTGGGTGTCTCCTTCCCTAATGCTTCTCTTAAAGGGAAACAGAAACTGAGGGGCCTAGCCAGGCTTGTCCATCATTTTGCCACCGAGTCATGGCATTGCCACCTATTAAGTCCATGCCTAAGAACAGCACAATCAAGTTACTAGATAGTTTGCTTTAAAAAAAAAGTCCTCCTACTATTCTAATGAAGTGTGTGCTTTGTGTTGAGTAGCAGTCATAGCTATCCTGGGGTACATGGAGCCTCCTGGCTGCAGTTTGCACACTCCTGGAGGGGAATGTGGCAGATATTGAAAGAAATGGGAAGGAATGGGTTTGTCAGCTCATAATGCTGTTCCAACACAAAAAGGAAGAGGGACAAATTCTGAAGTCATTCACCAAGAACATGGATTGCGACCAGTGTCTGAGACTCCATAAAGAGATCCTTTCCTTTCTTCCTCCAAAGGCTGTGGAGGGGACCCTGCTTCGTCTCACAACATCTGGATGTGGCTTTAGAAACTGCATCATCTCATAATTTTTCAGGTTCTAAAACCCAGGTATAGGCTATGGAAGAAACCAATCTGTATAACAATGATTATATGAGCCTGTCCTTTATGGATGCTCTATGAGATTGAATCTTGTGCTGCTAACCAGCACTCAGTTTCCTCATTTGTCAAATGGTACCTGTTTCTTCAAACAATTTATGAGGTTACACTGGCCAACTCATGGACAGTGCTCAGCATTAGCTCTTGGCATCTGTGGAAACGTTCAGGCAATGATAACTTAATGCTGTTGCCACCACCACTACCAAGTGTTGTTTGTATCGTACAGTTAAAGCATTGGTGGTGTCAATCAAATCTAACATTGGGTGGCATTTGCTCTAAAGTAGATCTTAAGATACCATAGCTGTGACCACTGGCTTATGACAGTTTTCAGGAGATGCCCTGTACACTGGCAATCTCCACAACTTACCATTTCAGATCACAAGATGCTTGAGGACCAAGACAAAGCATGATTTATTTTTGCTGCATTGTTGTAAGGGCTGGAAACATACCCTGATATGGAGATACTGCAGGCCTACTCTGTGCCTGTACACCTACTCTGCACTTGCACTGGCCTCTGATATTATTATACATTTCAAGGAGGAATGAAAAATATCAATAAGCCACACTGCCAGCTATGACTTGTGCTTTTTTTCATATAAAGTTGAATCAGAAGATTAAATGTTAGAGGCAGCTTGGGGATTAGGCCACCAAAGAGGTATTTTCAAGTCTCTACCTGACTTGTTTGTAAGATAACCATAGACAATACAGACCCCAGGGAAGCTGAATACTCTTCCTCTGTTGGTAAAGTCTAACCATATGTCTCTGTAGTGTGGGACAGGAGGGTTCTCATGGGTTTAATGGACAAATAAAGCAACGGCCTATAGAGATAGTAGATAAGCATATGTCATGGGTGAACTCTTGTCTGTATGACTTTGAATCCAAAACTGTTGCCTTACAATTGAGTAGAAAGACCTCTACAGCCAATCAAGGTGAAATCTGCTTTAGTTATTGTTGGCCCCCATTTCCCTATCTCTGAAGTGGACTGTTAATGCTTTTTCTACTTGGATTTGGGATATAATTAGATATGAGGTATACAGAGGACTCAAATGACATGTCAGACAGCTAAGCAGCTCACAGATACGCAACATCTGGCTTCCAGCATACAGGTGTGAGGAAACATTTCATATTTTTATATAATACTTGCCCTGAACCCTTAGCCAGATAAGCCTCAGAGCTGGCATTCGAACACAGTACTTTGACCCTGCACTATTACTGCAGTCAGGTTTTTGCCATCACTGGACCATCCTGTCACCTCCAGGAGAGCTGGCTAGTTCAGAGGCAGCCTGTAGTTGACTATGAAATGTACACTGAGTGGTTCCTGGAGTGGAGTGCACATGGGAAGGGAGTGTCAGGTACACAGAGACTCAACTGTGAGCAGGTGGATTGCAGAGGGCCTCACAGGCTGCTCTATTTAATCTATTTAATTAATTTTTAAATTGCATGTGTAAGAGTGTTTTCCTACCAATATATATGACATCATGTGCATGCAGTATCTATGGAGGCCAGAGGGGGCATTAAATTTCCCTGGGCCTGGAGTTCACAGACTGTCCTGTGGGTTCTCGAAACCTAATACTGGTCTTCTGCAAGAACAGCAAATGCTTATAACTCTTGAGCCATCTCTCCTGCATGTTATAGTAGACTATAGACTATAGAGTGCCTTTTATCCTACATTGGTTGGAAGATACTGACTGAGACTCTGAGCAAAGAAACAAGATCTGTGTTTTGATTCCTTGTACTTTAGTTCTCCTGTTTGCTTCCCAATAACAATAGCCATTTGGGAGGTGTCACTACATGCATTACTATGCTAATTTCTTCATAAGCACTTTCTTATTTGATTTCTAAACCAGAACTGTGAGGCAGTGATCCAATCCGTGTTGACAGCAGGGGAATCCAAGGGGCTTGGAGGTTCAGTAGTTATCAAAGTTCCCACCGCACACAAGCAATTACACCGGAGTTCACCTTGTTCTGTTTGGCTTTCTTCCTCTTCCATATCTGAAGCTATCTTATTTGTTGTCATTTTGCTGTCCTGGTCCAGATTTGCTTCCAAATGGTCTCCATCTCTCTAAAAGGGAGGTCACCCAAAAGCAGGCTGGTGATTTGCTCTTTTGCTCACCAGCCCCCAGGAGAAGACCTTCTTGTAATGTCTGCACAGCATCTCCCCAGACTCCCTCATAGAGGAAGGAAAGGTAGAGGGAAGTCCAGAAAGATTAGAGAATTAAAACCCTGAAGTGCATTGGCCAGGGAATTCTAGCACCAAGCCTGTCTGATGGCAATTGTGAGATATACTGCTAACATAAGCTGACCTTATGCACCCACTCTTACCATTGAGGATGCTTGTCAATTTGTGCTTTCAGGTCTTGCATCTCTTCCGCCTGAGGTGGTGGGGCTTGGGGGAACAGTAATGTTTACTTCATTTATTACTTTATTCCCATCACTTGGTGCACAGTTTGACACATAGTCAAAGCCCAATTATTTGTTGAATGCAAAATAATAATAGCAAGCCATTGCAGAGTGTTTTCTCCCTTCCAGGCACATTGTATTACAGTTTAATCATCATAGCTTTTGAGTAAGAGTGGCTGTACCACTCTCACATTCACAGTCCTGGGAGGTAGCAGCGCTCAATGGGCAAACACACAGTGAGTTAACCTGAACATCAGTGTCTTTGGATATGATGTTAGAGAGTACAAATAGTCACACCTAGAGCCACCCCAGTCCTAAAATTAGTGCAGGAGAACCTGACCCTTCCATCCCCTGTTTCTTGTTTCTCAGCATGGCAGGGTTATTTTGGGAACCCTGAGCTTTTTACAAAGCTTGCTCTGTTTCTCCCCTCTGTTGCCATTTCAGAGGAACAAGGTGGAACTAATGCCTCAGCCTGGCTGGCTAGCTGTGTGTGTGTGGGGGGGGGGGGGTAGAGAGCTGGAGGCAGCATCTTAGTGCTTGGCTTGGGGTCTTGGACTTGAACTTGGGCTTCTGCTTGCAGCTCCTGGCTGCTCAGATGAGTGATAGTTTTGCAATTTGCTTTCCCCTCCCTAAGTGCACACCACGGGATGCCCCATCTTGAAATCAGTCTCATTTAAGGATCTATCCTTTCTGAAGCAAATGTGTTATCTGAAACCTTTTTATGACTTTATGAGAAACAAAGTGCTCTTTCTGAGCCTGAGTGACCTGGGTTTGTCTGATGGTCTTTTTCACTCCCGCTCGGCCACCCACATAGGAATGAGACTGGGAAGCAAATGAGGTTCTGCTGTTTGCTGAATAGCCTTATCCACGCTCTACTGTGGATAGGGCAGACACAACTTTATTTCTTTGTCTGTTGTTTGTTTTTTAGAGTCAAAGTCTCAGGGACATCATGTAGCCCAGGCTCTACGTAGTTGAGTAGCCCTTGAAATTCCTGATTCCCCTATGTCTAGTTCCAGTGTTAGAAATGACAGCCATGCTTGCACCACCACCACCACCACCACCACCACCACCACCACCACCACCACCACCATCTCACCTTATTTTATGTGGGGGGTGGGGATTGGGCCCAGAGCTTCATACATCCTATGGGCCAGCAGAAAGCATCTTTACTGAGTGATCTATCTTGCCTGTCTCAACTCAACTGTTATTAAGCACTTACTCTCTCATAGGGATTGTGCAAAGGTTGAGCTTCATTCTTTGCCAGAGTGACCAGCATCTTTATAATAGAAGAAAACAGGCGGAAGAGTGTAACTCAGGGGTGAGCTCTCACCATGCATGAGGATGAGGCCTTGAGTTTGACTTGGTAGGGGTAGAAGGAAAGTGAGGAAGGAAGAGAGGAGGAAGATAAATATCAGGCGGAGGTGGCAGCTCACGGAGGTGCACACAGGAACACCATGATTGAGCAGAAATGGGATGATACAATGGGATGCCCTGAAGTTGGGCAAAAGATATGTGCTGTAAGGTCTTTGTACAATCCATTCCTGCTGACACGCTCATCCCTGATCGTGAGAGGAGTGACAGTCTAAACTGTGCAAGATTAAGGCATGTCACTACAGCACCTCTGGGGCGCTGCCTGCACAGTATTTTACAGTGGGAACCTGTACAATCTCACACTGTGGCTCCAGCCCCAGTCTCTCCTTTAGAACAACACAAGCTCCATCCCTGGTGCTGATCTGCTAGGCACTTCCTTCTCTTTCCTCTGTCTTTAATCTGAATTCCTCCTTGATGGAAAAAAAGACTTAACACTCACTGCCAGTCCTAGATTCTGAGGGAAAAAAAAGACAAACAAAATGAAAGAGATTCTTGGCTACAGAAGACTTTCTAAGGCCTTAGAAACCACAACCAACCCGCATGTCTATCTAATTTTACTCATATTATTCTCTTAAAATTCACTTTAGTTTGAGTTGTGTGGCTGTATGTGTCAGTGTGTGGGTATGTGTGTGCACGGGAGTACAGGTATATGTGGAGGTCAGAGGCATCACATCCCCCTGAAGCCAGAGTTACAAGCGTGTGTGTAAGATAGCTGATGTGGGTGCTGGAAACTGAAAAGAGTACCCTAAAAGAACAGTGCACACTGAACCACTGAGACATCCTTTTAGTCTCTTGCTGATATTATTTTTATTTTTTACAGTTTTACTTGTATTGTGAGTGTTTATGTGTGTGGGCACATATACGCATGTGCACATGTCAAAGTCAGTTCCCCTCCTTCTAACATGTGGGTCTAGGGGCAAGCATCGTTACCTACTGAACCGTCCTGCCAGTCTACTGATATTATCAAGTACCCATTCTCTGTCAGAAATTGTGCAGGAAGTTGGGAATATAGTGGAAAGCCAATGAAACCATAAAACTCCTTTCCGAAAGTCTGTGGTCTAGGTTGAGGGAAGGGTCAGGTTAGACCAGCAAGTATACACGGGCATGCTAATACTATAGATCTCTCTGAACAGTTCTAAACTCCTAAAAGGAAATAAATCAGGATGAGGGAACAGTCACTCCAGCCACCTCAGCTAGATGATGCTGAGAAAGACTTCTTCTCAGAGATGGCATTGCATCTGGGCCTTAATTATTAAAGAGGACACAGCTTCAAGATGTGAAGGACAAGCCGAATAAGCATAGGCCCCCGAAGAAGAAAAAGTTAGCATATTGCATATAGAAAAGAGAAAGAGATCACTCTAGCAAGGGACATAGGGGGCTGAGGGGAAGGGACGAATGTCAGGTAGACAGACTGGTCCTGTTCCTCTTCCTCTGTCTCAAGAAGAGCTCCAACTTGCAGGCAAGTGACTTATGTGCTTCCACTGTTAGGAATGCTGCTCATTGAAAATTACATTAGATGTTTATAGCTGGCAAGGGGGGATGCAGCCTTGATCAAATCCAGCCTTAGCAATGGGGCCACTTTCTCACCAAGGCCAAAGAGAGCAAAGCCAGACCTTGCATTTTCTTCTCATTAAATCATAGAGGGCCAGAGGGGCCACCCATGGAGGCTGTCCTTTCTTGGCAGCTTGTGCCTGGCCTTTACTTTGTTTGAAGCTTTATGTTCTTTGTGTTCTAGCAAAAAGGCAAGGCAGAGCTGACTTCTGGGACTCCTGTCTCAGCTGATCTTAGCCATATGCCAGTATACAAGCCCTTCAGCCATTCTGTGTCCTGTGGTTTGGTGGTGGTGGTGGTGGGGGTGGATATGAGAAATGGCCTCTTGTTACAAAGTCATCATGCCTGTCCTTGGTTTTGTGTCTTTTTTTAAATCGTAGATGTCTCTAATTGCTTCTTTGTGGCCAAAATGTTTCTAGACTGAAATTCTATAGGAAATGTAGTTTGCTTTATTAAATAGCATTTCTAAGGGACATGCCTGGTCTTTGGTTGTGTTTGTTTTTCCCTTAGCTTTATTTTTCTTTCTTTTTTTTAAGTTTTAATTTGTTGCAATGTGTAATCACTTGCTCCTGCACTGGAATTACTCTCTAAGCTTCTATGATCATGTAGTATAATTCCCTTTATTATGTGGGAATCATTTTTAGCCTTCTGTTACAATGGCTGGACAAGGAACCGATAAAGCCAACATAGTATATCCTTTCCTTCCATGATATGTCTCCCAGGGATCAAACCCAGGTCATCAGGTTGGAAGCCCACTTCCTTTGCTTTTTTTTTTTGTCTTCTTGTGGTTTGGGAAACAGGTGCACTGCAAGCAACAAACGTCAACAAATGTCACATGAACCTCACACATCTTGGGCCGGTAAGGTTCATTCTGTTGGCATTTTATACTGGAAGAAGTACAGTTGGGGTCAGAGCTATAGAGCCAGCCAGGCTCCTGAAACTCCCAAGTGGGCTCCCCTTCCTGTTTCCATCCTGCAGTGTGATTTTTCTAACGTGTAAACAAATAGGAATAAAAGCTGCTTCTGAGATGTTGGAACAAAACAAATAACATGTAGTGAAATGTGTTAGTGAGTCCCTTGCCACACACTATTGATAATTAATGCTGCTTCTTTACCTGGAGGAAAATAGCTCTGTTTTTACTTAATACAGAGAACAGTAACATACCAGGGCTTCAGCGCATACCACAGTTTTAGGGCTCTCCAAGGAAACAGACCTAAGAGACGGTATCTATATGATAAGGGATTGGTACATAGTATTATGGAGATGGATAAATCCTCAATCTGCAGGTGACTCAAGAGAACCAGATGTCCAAGAGACACTAATGTTGAGTTGGAATACGTGAGCGAGGCAAAGCAAAGGTCAAGCAGTCAGATAGGTAGAAACCCTTGCTTTTGAGTGTTCTTCTGTCTGTCTGTCTGTCTGTCTGTCTGTATTCATGCATGTTGATGCATACATATGTGTGCACCTATATATGTATGCACATGTATGGTATTCCTTAGATGCTGTATACCTTTTTTAAAAAAAAACCCTTCTCCCTTTCTTGTTCTTTCTTTTTCTGACACAGGCCTGGAGACTGCCAAGTAGGCCAGAATGGCTAGACTATAAGCCCCAAAGGTCCACCTGTTTCTGTTTCCCCAGCACCAACACACCTGGCTTTATTATTATTTTTATGTGTAGAGGTATATTGTTTGTATGTATACTTGTGCACCACGTGTATGCTTGGCACTCAGATTCCCTGTAACTGGAGTTAGAGGTGGTTGTTAGCCACCATGAGAGTGCTGAAAATTGACCCAGAACACCTTTTCCATCCCCCACACCTGGCTTTTAAATGTGTTCAAACTCAAGTTTCTTTACAGACTAAGCCACCTTGGCCCTGGACTTACACTTCTTAGACAGGATATTAGTTCTAGCCAATCTTTAGTTGCTTTGGTGATGCCCATTCACTGAGAGAAGGTCTACTTAGTACAGGTTAACAAGTGTTAACAGCATTGAAAAAGCAATCATAGACACACTCAAAATAGCATTACCCAAGTATCTGCGGACCTGGGGCCCAACTGAATGGTCATGCAAAATTAGCCATCCCAAGGCTGTAAATTTGAATTTTGCTTTCATTCACAAGTGGCTTCTCTTGAACCTCAGGATCTTTCCTGAACTTCATCTCTTCTTTTTAAAATTCTAGTGCTGCTGGTCTTTTTAGTCTAAGTATTGGAAAGCAATGCAGTCTTCCTCCTCCAGAGAAAAGATCTAGTAATTCTTATCATTGTTTTTATTTTTCACCTTGGTGTGCAAATATAAAGTTTAGGAACATGTAGGTAAAGCTGACACATTTGCTGTAAGTTATTTATCATATGTATTTGTCATACATAAATATGTTTAGTTTTGTTAAACACAATTTTATTCAAAATTGAAGTACACTCATTGGAAGTTGGACCACTTTTGGGTGTTATGGCTTTGGTACTTGCTCAGTGGGTAACGTCGAGCAAATTGTCTAACTTCCTTGAGTCAAGGCACAAATGAAACAAATGAGATGCTGTATGGGATATTTCATCTTTAGCATTGATCTCTTTCAGAAAACTGATTAGGTGTCGAAAGGATAGTTCTTGGATCCCAGGTGTTTTACCGGGTGCAGGCACAAGTTGTTTGGTACAATCCTATGTGGACCAATGGGAAGGGAGCAGTGGTTGTGCAGAGGTGGGGTGAGGATGGGCAGTGTGGAGTACATTAGTCCCTGTAAGTGTGGACAGCAGCTATAAGCTTCCTGTGAATAATGAGACATTTTACAGAAAGAATTACGGTACAGGTGTTATATAGTTTAAGATAATACAACACATTTGTGCTCTCTCCTTCCTTCTTCCTCTCCCTCTCCACCCCTTCTCTCTCTCTCTCTCTCTCTCTCTCTCTCTCTCTCTCTCTCTCTCTCTCTCTCTCTGTGTGTGTGTGTGTGTGTTATGCATGATGCATGTGTTAATGTCTTTCAAAGGTGACCGTTGGTTCTTCTTGGAGAGAGTCCAAAGATAGGCCTGAGAGTTCACACACAACTACCAGGCACTGAAGAACTTAACCATGTAGAAAGTCTCTTTGACCCTGGATGCCAAATCAAAGATTTGCCTTGAGTTAGGACAACGGACATTGGATGCTTTCTCTTTGATTTGTGGTATATTAGTTGCTTTGCTCATCACTGTGACAAAACATCTTTCAGAGACAACTTAAGGGAGGAAGGGCTTATTGAGCTCCCAGTTTCAAAGTGTGTAGTTCATCATGGCAGGAAAAGGGTGGTGGCTAGGGATGCATGGTTAGTGATGATAGGAACCTAAAATGTAGCTTTTCCCACATCACAGCAGACGAAAAAGTAAGCAGCTAGACCCAAATCAGAAATTAGCCTAAGTTTTAAAGGCCTGCCCCTACCGAATACATCTTCCAGATAAACCTCATATTCTACAGGATTTATAACCTTCCCAAGCAGTGCCTCCTGCTGATCACTAAGTGCATATATGTGTACATTCACACACGCGCATGCGCACACACACACATTTTACACAAACTATAACAAAGAATGACAAGCATAGTGTCTTTGCAAGACATGGAGCTCAAAGTCAAGAGGCTACTAGGCTCGGTGATGTCAGAGACACGAGTGGATGAGAAGAATAGATTTGTTGGCTGAGAGTCGTGGGAGCCATCCCTGGAGTTTTTAAGACACTGATGAAGAGCAGAGTTTTAGAGATCCTGTTTCCTCACCTGTCTACCAACATATGGTTTTACTGGAAAATAAATAAATAAATAAACAAAACAGTGACTCTGCTGCTCTGCTTCCCATTCTGTCCTATCATTCTGCCTCACCTGCCAGCGTTCTTCACTTTATATTATAATGTCCAAATACTCATGTGGTGGTATAAGCTGTATGCAAACAATATTTTAGATTTTTCTATTTTCTTTTTAGTGTCCATATAGTTTCTTGAATCATTCCTCCATGGTAAAATAAGCACATTGTTCCTGCTTTTTTTTTTCCTATTATGAGTACTCCCATGGTGAATAATTTTGTGTATAAAGCATTTACATATTTTTGGATTATGTCCTTTGGATGGATTCCCAGGAATAGAATTACTGAGTCAAAGGGCATGAATATTTTTAATTCTTTTAATTCATGGCATGTACTTATTTAAATATTCCAATGGAATAAAGATTCTGGTAAGCCCCTGGTACTCTATTGTGTATTTGCATCGAACTGGACCATGCCAAGCCTCTGTGTACCTTGAACAGTGGGGTCTCACCACCTTACCCTCCTTCCTAACAATACTCTGTTAGAACTTCCCATGTGCATTTCTATGGTTGTTTTCCAGTCTATCCTACCTTTCTGCCTCTCTGATTAGTCTTCTTCATTTTACATTATAGGGTACAAATGCGTCTGCAGGGTTATAAGCCATATGTATACATTACTTTAAATAATGCTCTGTGGAAGTTTAAACAGATATTAGAATATTCTCTTCAGTGAATTTATTTTTTTATTATTTTTTTATCTTTTCATATTTTTTATTGTTTATCACACTTCTTGTGTATTTATTTATTCAGGCAGTCATTTAGTTAGCACCCATCCTATGCTTCATAGTAAAGTATAAACAGGATCTTATGAACCGTTTTCTTATAGACAAGACAATAAGCAACAAACCAATCAGAGGAATGCTTCCCTCGAGGAGAGCAGGCTGATACTACAGGGAGTTGGTTCCTATGGGTAGGATGATCTGAAGTGACAAGGGACCTGAAACTGGATTGAGAAGGAACAGAGAGGTAAGCCAAGTTCAGGAAAATATACATGGAGCAGCAGAAGGGTAAGCTGTCCCCCAGCACCCTGTAGAAGGTAGAGTGTGGCCTAGGACAGGAGGATGGAGTCTATGGGAAAAGCCAAACTCTCAGCTGTGAAGGGAAGAAAAATGAGATTGGACACCAGACAAAGTCCCAGGCCTGCAGGTCTATATGCTCAAGGCAATAAGCAGCAGTGAGGACTGAGGGGAGGGACCCAGTCTAAGACTGTCAAAAGATTAGAGTGGAGTTACAACTGAGAAGGCCTGGCTGCAGCCCTGACTAGTCAGAGGTCCATGTGTCCTTTAGCAGAGGGTCAGCAGCCAGCTGAAACTGTATTCCACTAGTCCTGGAGGGAAGCTGGAACTGTGCAAGACTAGGGTATCATGCATGTAAAATACCCAGTGAAAAAGCTTGCAAAGAGAACAGAAAGGAGACATTGGAACACCATCAAGATGTGTTGAGGTTCTTCTATTTTAGGTTTTTTTTTTTTTCTCTGCACAAAATGGTCTCATTCCCCCACCCCCCACACAAAAGAAAAATCAGTTGTGCTTTCTTTTCTAATGGAGTTCTGAGGCCTCCGTCCTGGCATAGTCCTATGATGTTTGGTGCAGATCTAAGGAAAGATTTCTGTCATTTGATCAACTATTCTGATACATTTTGGGTAGGTCAGGGGGAAAAAAAGCTGTTGAGTCTTTCAAGTTTTCCCAAAGATGTTCTCCTCTGCTCTGTGATAAACCAGAGGACAAAATGCTACCCATGATTCCATGCTGAGTTCTTCTGCCCATGATTCCATGCTGAGCCCTGCTGCCCATGATTCCATGCTGAGCCCTGCTGCCCATGAGTCCATGCTGAGCCCTGCTACCCATGATTCCATGCTGAGCCCTGCTGCCCATGAGTCCATGCTGAGCTCTTCTCAGTATGTGCAGTTAATGCCTCACCATCTCTGCCACTCTGGACCTCTAATGCATCAGAGTGTGATGTCATCTGACACGTGGTGCTCCCCACTAGAGAACTACAGGGGACCTATGCACCTAGAATGACACATCACTGGATCATTTGCAAGACAGCTTCATGTAGGGTCTCCTGTATATTGTTTTTGATATGTTAAATGACATTCTTCTATGCTTAAGCATAAAATAAAAAAAAAAAAAATGAATCACACAGAAAGAGCCCAGCAAGTCTCCCACATTGACTCTTAATTGGTCTAGGACCTTGGATCTTTTTCTTTTTAAATTAAAATACAATTACAAACTTTTCCATCTATTTCCTTTCTCCAGTTTCTCATATTTATTATTCCCTTCTTTGTTCTAAGTCACAATTTCTTTCTTTCTCTCTCTCTCTTCCTCTCTCTCTTTCTTTCTTTCTTTTGCTATTATTACACACACACACACACACACACACACACACACACACACACACACACACACACATCCACTCTATGCCTAGTCCATTCAGTGTTACTTGTATTTCAGAATTGATTTGTTGGCATTAAATAAACAGCTAAGATGCCCATTCTTGGGGAAGACTCTTTCCCTAGCTCTTTTAATCTCTCAGTTGCCAGTATTTCTTTGTCTATTGGTGAGGCCCCATGAGATTTCTCTCTACCATGCTAGCATGTCTGTTGGTGTTTTCTGGGTCTTAGATGCAGGAATTGTGTTGTAGATGCATTCACTGGGGCTGAGCACTTCACAATCATGTGCTCTTTGCATTTTGACTGTTGTGGTTTCTTGTAATGATCTTCATCTGTTGCAAAAAGAAGGTTTTTTTAAGGAGAGAGAGCCAGACTTATTTATGGGTACTAAATAATAAATAATAAATATTATTATAAATAATTATTTTAAATGCAGATAGGTATTGTGTGTTTAGTAGAGTGACATTAATAAGTTCTACTCTAAGATCCATGACCTCACTAGCCTCCGGTAATTGGTCAATTTTTCAGTACAAGGCATGATTTCCTTCCTGTTGAGCATGCCTAGGTCCAATTAGAGAGTTGTTGGTTACAGACAAGTTGTGAGTTCCCTCAGTGTTGTCATGCCATGCTTGTTGTCATTGTGGTTCATAGGCACACAGCTGGGTAGGACTACCAGTTGCTTTCTTCCCTTGGAAGTTTGTATAGCACCAGTCAATACTATGAAAGCTAGTCCTCTGGGAAGAGATTTTTCAGGTTAGATCAGCTCCTCTGGAGCTTGTGTCTGATGTTCATGGTGTCTTCAGCAATGGGGACTTAACTCAGCATCTGAGAAACCACAAAGGACAACAATGATATATACTGAATGATTAAGAAGTCTCTTGGGCTCTCCTTACTAATTACTTGAAAGGGGTTTCTCATGCCTGGTATTGGTTTTATCTTTGTTAGACTATATACCTCTTGGAGTTGAGTTCATTTTTAAATATCCTAAGGATTAAAATTGTGATAATGAAGTCAATAACCTGAGAGATACATTGTGAAAACTAAAAAAACACATATAGTGAATAGAAATACTTGTGCTATTGTTGGTTACACACCTGCCAAGTGTCTTGTATCTTTGTAAAACACAAGGCACAAGTACAGATTATAAGAACCTGACAGAAATCCAAATGTAAAAAGCAAATATTATTTCCTTCCAACTATGATAAGTCTGTTGGCAAAAGATTCAATTTGGAGACTTAAAATCACATACACCACACAAATACACACATACAACTGTTTCTGATGATGCAATGCAACATTTGTTATTGGAATGTACATAATTAATTGTGATTTAATGAGTCAAAGTTGGAAAAGTCAATGCATAAATTCCTCAGGTATTTTCTGGAGAAAAGACACAGATCTGTCTTTTACTTTTATATGGGCTCAAGGCTTTCTGTGGTTTTACTCTGCGTCTTTCCTGCAGCAGCATCTACTTGAATTGGGTTGAATATAGCAACTCCTTTCTCCATGGAAAGCCTTGCATTGTGAGTGAAATTCCAAGATGCTCTGTCGACAGGGACAGTTCACTGTCATGGCAACCTGCAGTGTTTGGATGTCTGTTAAGCTGATAGCAAACATTTACCATCAAATAAATTCCAGTTTAGCTGAGAATAAACAAAATCGGAATTGATAATTTGAGAAGAATGAAACCATGGAAGGTTTTGTTTCCCTTAAAATATAAAGATAAGAAAGAAAGAGAGATGGGGGAAGGGGAGGAAGACAAATAGGAAGAAGAGACGGGCTTTAAAATTCTTGCCTTTACCGATTTCATGCTTCTGAAGTTAGGAGCTTGCAAGGGAAGATGGCCCAACCTCTTTACTTTTGTTTGTCTGTTGCCACAAACTTGTAGGGGTGATGAGAAGCCTTGCTTTGGCTTGTCCATTTGAGATGAGATGGGGAAACTGCTCACATTCAGCACAGTTAATATTAATTGGAATTTCATGCAGCTGGGGTTATTTTGCAGATAAAGATATGTTACAGAGTAGTGGAGATTCCAAATGTAGGCACTGAACTTCCTGCATTTGAATTCTTCCTTTGAAATGAATAGCTGTGTAACTATCCACAAATGTTGAATTCCTGAGTCTTGGTTTCTTCATCTGTGAAATGGACACAGTAAGGAGATGCGTTGAAAGGGTCTGCTTTCAGGCTTTAAGAACCTGTAATATTGGGAAAGTTCAGAACAGTGGCAGCAACAGAGTTCGGTGTTGACCACTTATTAATATGTTCTGAATAAACATAGCTTATTTTTTTAAATTCCCAATCTAGAAGAAAAGATAGCTAGAGCTTAAGAGCTCCGAAAGGGCTAGCCAGCATGGTGGCTCTCACCTATAACCTCAATATCTGGAGAAGCTGAGGTAGGAGCATTGCTCTGAGCTTGAGGCCAGCTTGGGCTACATAAGGAGCCCCAGCTACACAGTGAGACACTGTGCTTTAAAAAAAATATCCAGTACTGAAAGTAAGACAGAAAGCAGTTTCTGAGAGATTTTTTTTTTTTCTGTCTCCTACCTCAGTGTAAGGACAGGACCAACAAAGACATTTAGAAATGCTAGGGTGACCCTGATCGATTGGTCTTCTGTTTGTTAGCTGATGTGTGCAGGTAAGATACAGATCACACTGTAGTGCAGTATGTATGCACAGTACAGGTGTCATGAGACAGTCTTACTGCCTAGACCGCAAGGTACTGAAGCCACTCGACACCCTTCCCACCCCCTCTCTCAGACTACATAGCACTCTCTACTTTGACCTGGTTTAGTTTAATTAAACAACACACACATTTTTAAGGAGCAGATGCTTTAAGTGTAGCTCATTCTTTGGAGGGGGGTATATGTGTACCACGTGATGAGTGGTTGCCATGGTAATTTCTCATTATTGTTGAATTGAAAAATAATTACTCTGGCAAAATTCCCCTGTAACCTGTCAGTGTTTAAGTTAAAGATGCCGGGGGGCACCCCCAGTACCAAGATCATGTTTTTTGGTGGAGAGGGACAGAGTGGGAACAGGAAAGAATCCGGGATGGGAGCAAATACCTCTGTGGATTTTAAAAAATATAATTAAGGATCATTTCTGCTATTTGGCATGAGTGTGTCTCTCATCCTGATGTATGACTTGGCTGTCAGTGGGACTTGGGCTCACCTGTGAATGGGACAAAAGAAATAAGAATTTTAATCACTTAAATGCATATGGGGGATTATTTAGGATATAGGAGCTTCGAAGGTATTTTTACCTAATTAAAATATATGAGAATTGTCAACATTACTGCCCTTGCCAGTTCTCCATCCTAGTTAATTTTGTGTTTATTTGCCTGGAAGTCGCTATATGCTGTTACAGCTTTCTAGACTTGAGGAAGAAATCCAGTTTTTACCTGGAAATATCCACTGAACACTAGCCAGAGAGTTCAAATACAAAGCAGCAGCATGGATGGAAAGTGCCTGTTTTCTGGGAAAAAGCAGGTCCCTGAAACAGAAGCTGCATGCGACAGGTGCACAGCTAGACGTGCATGTGAATTAGGGGGCTGGAATTCCATCATCCTCAGGGTCATTGCACAAGACCATGATGCACTTGGGCTTTCTATGGCAATGCCAAGATGTGTTCCTTTTTTTGAGTAACAAAGCTCCTGAGATAGCCCTCCCCTTTGAGTCAAGAACAGACTTTTCTTCCGATATCAATCATCCTTCTGCTCCATTGTTGCATCTTCTTGGACACATAGATGTAGATTCTCTTCCTCCTGGCAGAGCCAGTGTCTGCTTTGTAATTCCGTTGCTCGCTCTCTATTGATCCCGCTTAGAAACACATCACTTAAAGGTTCTCTTTGTTTCATTTCTACCTGTGCATCCATCCATCAAACTAGAAGTCTTTAATAGTGAAATCCAAGGTCTTCCTAATCAAAGGACCAAAGAACTAGCCCAGCATGTTCCCCAAGCCTAGGCTACTTCAGATACTGGTCCCCCGAGAAACTCCTACACATTTACAGACATGTTGCCACCAAAATTCTCACCGCAGCACTGCCAGTCATGGTAACAAGATATTTGAGATTGTTAGTGGAAAAAAAATGCTTAAACAAAGTTTAATACATTCATTTCATGCATTTGTGCGTGGCTAATATAAGAAAGGAAGAGTCCGTGTGTATAAAGTGGATGTGTCTCCGAACAGACAGGTGAGGACTGGGCATGTAGTTCATTGGCAGAGCTCTTGACCAAGCATGCACAAAAACCTGGGTATGATCCCCAGCAGAACAAAATAAACTAAATAAACAAACAAAACAATTAAAGTTGTGGTCCCATCAAGATGGCTCAGCAGGTAAAAGCCCTGCTGGCAAGCCTCCTGTCCTGAGAGCCATCCCTGTGAACCTCATGGAAGAAGGAAAGAACCATGACACACATGTCTCATGGCAGTTGTGAGCCCTTTTCCACATACACACAATAAACAAACAAACAGAATATTTCTTTCTTAATAACATATATAATTTATAATTAATAAATAAATGAGTGCATTAATTCAATAATACAAATTCTTATTTAAAGAAGAGAATAATATATTTTAGTACTTAAACAAAACATTGAAAACAATAGAATTGTGTATCATGTAATTACGCATTTAACTTAGAGTTGAGCTAGCAAGATTCATTCAAGTTTTAGGAGACAATTGTCCCCAAGGGAAAGAGAGAAATACATGTATGATATGAAGACCCTAGGCATTTATTTTTATTTATTTCAATTCATTAGAAAGGAATCCAGCTTATCATTGGATAATTGTCAGTGCAAGAGAATGGACCTCCATCTTCCTCATCCTGCGCTCTGCTCTCTAGTCTTTAAAGCAAAGCCTGGCTCATTCGAATGTGGTCAGTAGTGTGTTCATGTGCTATACAGAAGCATGCCTGAGAGCCTGCTCCCGAATGACAGTGTGAGTGAGAGACAGGTTTTGAAGCTTCTGCCTGAATGCAAAACTTTGGCCCTGCCTTTCTGTGTCCCTGGCAGGTAGTGGTAGTGGTGGTGGGAAGATAGAGAGGAAGAGGGAGATGGGGAGGGAGAGGGAGGGTTGAAGAGGGAGAGGGTATAGTATGGTACTAATTCTTGACATAAAGACTGCCTCTATTCCCAGCTTCTGCACTCGGAATCCCCAGATTCTTTCAGTACTCCAGGAATAAGCTCACTAGCTTGGTAGGACCTCACCTGTCTATTTCAGTTTCTTGTTCATCTCTTTGTTACTCATTTCTAAGAAGGAATCTGGCCAGTGATGGAAAGGTAACAATGCCCAGTACCCCTTCTTAAGCATGGCAGGGCAACAGTCAGGACTGTGCCTATGCATGCTGCAAGGCCACGAGTCAGCAGCAGTTTCCTGTGCACTTCAGTGGGGGCTAAATTGACAAGCCACACTAGGTCAGGGGGAATCAGAAGTGAAGAACAAGATTTGATGTTTGCCAGATTTTCCAGTCCATAAGAATGATACCATACCGTATGAATCCTGATGTACCTAAGAGCCAAGTTTCTACCAGTTCATACTCTTAGATATTCTGGAAAGGGTTCTAATTTCTTTCAGCAGGGGTCACTGTAGCTGTAATCTTCCATTTTTAGAAAGGCTTAGCCTTTTCTCTACATAGATTCATTCTACAAGATTGCCACCCAGTCCCAGGAGCTGTGGCAGGCAGCAAAAGAGGAGATCAATACCAGAAGAGAAATAGGTGAAGGGATGTGGGTTCCCCAAATCCATAAAAGGCTGGAGGAAGAAGCATCTTCATAAGACATAAGATGCACCCTTGAACGCATGCCAAATGACTATTAGCTCTAACTCCCATGATCCATTTCAAAGTTTAAAAAAAAAATCACCATTTCAGCAGAGTTTGGAGGGAAAGGAGCATTTGGATTTGGGATTAGACAGCCTGTGTATAAACTTTCTCACCACTGTCTTGTTGCTTAGTTTTATTGAGTAGCTTAACATTTTGGGGGAATCTCGATTTCTTTACAAATGATGTAAGCATCAAATGTAATATCCAGAGCAGAGTTTATCAAACAGTCACTACATGCAGCTTTGGTCTCAGTCCTCACAGACCACCCGGGTTAGTATTTCCTTACCAAACGAACAAATATGCAAAGAGGTGGATTGGCTAAGGTCATTAAGCCATTAAGAAACAGAGTTTATATTTTCAAGTTAGGGTGACACAGAGGTTAACGACATAAATTCCCATAAGGCTACAAGCTCCACTTGTTGGAAGCAATTAGGGCAGTTATGAATACAAGGTGGTTTATTGCATGTAAAACACTTAGAAACTCTGGGTTTTGGGTCCTGTTCTAAACCCACAGGTCTCCATGTGTGGGGTTTGCACAGCTTCCTTTATGAACAGCCGAAGCAAGACTGTCCTATGCTTAATAAATAGTCAATTTTTATTTCCTTTCTTTTTAATTTTTTGGTTTTTTTCCAGTTCTTTTTCCATCCCTACATAAATATTTATATCCTTATAATTAAAGATTAATCAAAAAACTTTGTATGTATATGTTTTTTGAACTTAAAATGTAACAGCATTTTTAATTTTAAAACTATTGTTATTGTTATTATTATTATCATCATCATCATCATTATTTGCGTGTGTGTTCCTGTGTGAAAACAGTAGTTTTTATGCTCTGCCACACATGTACAGGTCAAGGAACTGCTCTTGAGAGACAGTTCTCTCCTTCCATTGTGGGTTCTTGGATGAACTGAATATATGTTGTCAGGCTTACATGCCAAGAACCCCTACCTACTAGGCCATCTTGCTCACTGAAAACATTGCAAAGAATTTTCATAACTGTTGAAAATCAGCTAAAAAATAAAAGGTCAATGAACAGTGAAGATCACTGGACAGTTTTGTCCAGTGAGTTTCCTGGGTTGGGTTATGGTAAGGTATGCGTACAATAAGAAGCGTTATTAACTCAGTCAGAAAAAAAGAGCCAGTATTTTATGTGCATGGCAATATGAACTCAAATATTCCATATCTATTAGTGGGTGTTCTTTGAAGACATGTAACAACACCAATTGTTCTAGGGTGCTGCAGCTGATGTACCCTTGCACACCAACTCTTCTGCACTTGGTTTGAATCAAGTGACATCTCTCCTTGGGTCATATACAACTTCTGTTCTCACTCATGGAAGATTTGTTGAGAATCCATAAGGCTATTCACAGACAGTTCTCAACCTTATTTTAGCCCAAGCCTAATCTATTCTCCCAACAGTCTCACTTCAACCTGGGCTTCTCCTTAGTCTGTGTCTTGTACTAGTTCATTTTGTAGCTGATATCTCAGAGACTAAGAGTCGGATCACAGGAAAATGCATGAGGAGACCTAATCCAGTCTATGGACCTCTAACTAATGAGCAAGGATAAAACATGGCTGTCTAGTTCCCACTCAGGTTTTTAACTAAATGCCAGAGCCTGGTATACGGACTGAAAATGGGTGAAACATGAAAAGGAGCATGATTCGTTCATAAACTGTTCCGTAGAATTCATTTTCCAATGCAGTTCTTATGAACATGGAGTGGCTTCTGACCTTGAAATGATGTAGAGGTGGTGGACAGAAGCAAAGAGATGGCATTTTCTTGATCTTCATGCAATTCTATGTCTGCGGGAACTTTAAAGCCTCTAACCTATTTGGCTCGCACAGCTACACAGCCAGGTGGATATTATTTTGATGACATTTGTGGTTGTTATTATTATCACTTTTTTAAAAAGTCAGTTAAACCACCCAGATTCTAATAGCTATGAAGGACAAAGTCGGCCAGTGATATAGTAACTAGCAAACCTGGGCATGATTCATGCCGACAAATTCTACACTACAGAGCAGAGAGCAAGAGGAAGAATGAGACCCAAGGCAGGATATTCTTAGTGTTATTTGTTCCCTCTTCCTAATGTGGAATTCTCCCTTCTCTAACTGGTTAGGGAGGTGTGGCTACAGGAACACAGAAAGAGAGAAATGGCTTAGACACCCTGTGTTTGAGCATGCCTGATAAGTTACAGTTCCCACTGAGAGTTTAGTTTTTGTAGTTTCAAAGCACAGAAAATGATATGAGGATGAGCAGCTACATTCATTCATGGAACTACTTCTATAGAGAATGCCATGGGCCTGACACCATTCTGCAGGCTCCAGGATACAGGAGGTAAAAACAAAGCCACTGATCTCAGAAAGCTGATCCCTGTGCCAAAGAAAAGAGCAAAGTAAAAACAAACATAAGAGATTTGTGGATTAGATAGAAAGATAGGAAAAAGAGTCAGAACAGCATTTGGCCTGTGTTGAATGCCGTTACGATGTGACTTATTTTCTTTTTATACAGCAATGTAAAGTCAGATAAACCATTGAGTTCAGCATTCCAAATGGGGTTTATTTCCTTCTTTAGTTTCAAGATCATGGACTTTATTCCAATTCCAAATAGGGTTTATTTCCTTCTTTAGTTTCAAGATCATGGACTTTTGTAAATGTTCTAGAAACTTCCATAACATAGAGCTTGTGTGGTGGGAATGTCTCAGAAATGGTCAAGACTGTCTTTACATTGCTTATTTGGTGTTCTGCTAGTGGGCTTTGAGGACAGACCCATTTTTTATTCCGATATGTACCCATATGGTATTAAACACAGTAAATGATCAATAAAATAATTTTAGAAAGGAGGACAGAGTGGTAGTTTGAATGAGGGTCTGTACACTGTCCTGGGATTGGTTTGTATTTACTGTTGCGTTTTCCTAAGAAAAGCATTGGCCTTAATGTGGCTATTGGGTGAAATCCAGAGGAAAGAGACAGAAACATTCATTTGTCTGAGCGTCTTCCTTTCTGCAGGAGAGGGCAACATCAATCTTCCCAGGCTTCTTAATTGTTCTTGTAAGGAATGGAGGCTCATTCCTGAGGCCTTCCAGTGACAACAACTTAAATGTTTTCTTAAGCAGAACAGCTTAATGGTCAGGTAGGAGGTTGCTGTGTCTCCACCAGGTCCCCTAGTCTTAGGGGACTATGGAGAAGATCCTAGCAAGTAGTGGGTTCCCCTCCACATTACCCTGGACTCATCTGACAGGCAGCTGGGAGCTATCTTTCCTCCAGTCTGACACCAGAGCAGACAATCTTTAGAGAAAGATTTTGCTTAAGAATTTGGGGGTAAAATGGGCTATTTTTTTTTAAGTGGACACCGTGTCAGTTTCTACTGTGCATCCCCTCATCCCTTGGGGACCAGCAGTTATTTGAGTGACTTTTGGCTGCATCCTTCCGAAAGTGTTTTCTAGACAACAAGGGAAAAACATTCAACACAAGAGCAACAGACTTACTGAATAACCTATGTTCTCCTAAATTTTTCTAATTTTCACAATAGTTTTATTAACAAACAAGTTAATGTCTTAAAAATATTCTTCAAAAATCCATAGGCATGAGACAGTTGCTTGTGTGTGTTTGTGTGTGTGTGTGTATTTGAATGATTCAATGCCTGCCCATTACAATGATATCATTATATAAAAAGAAAAACCATAAATATGCCTATTTGATTAAATCATTTTTAAAAAGCCCACCTTTAACCTGGTTGTAGTATTGTGTTTTCCACTGATAAGTATAGGCCCTCAAGACAGCAGATGGCAAAAGAAAGCAACTAAGGCCACCATCTTGAATGTACTCACATTAAACAAACACCATTTCATAAAGACACAGACATCGCACTGCAAAGCACATTTTAAATTTTTCTCTAAATGTCTGCTCAAGAATTAGTATTTAGTTTGTTGAGCTGGTGTTCGTTTGTCTGGGGAACTGGAGTTTGCTCCACAGTTGAAGCAATTAATTTGAAAAGTGACTACATACTACCTACCTCCTTCAAGAATGCTCACACATGTATCGTAAAAAAAACCATGGTTTGGGTTTGTTTGTTTGTCTGTCTGTTTGTTTGTTTTCTTTCTTACCCTCCAGCACACACACCCGATTCTTTGTCTTTATTGAAATATTTCCTGTTTTTAACTTTGCCTGTTAAATAAATGACCTGTCTCTTTGCAGGACAGTGACAATCTCTGGTGGGATGCATTTGCCACTGAATTTTTCGAAGATGATGCCACATTAACACTTTCATTTTGTTTGGAAGACGGACCAAAGCGATACAGTAAGAAAGAAGTTTCTTTTCCTAATACTCCCTCTTACGTTTATGGTTACAAGGAAACGACAGGAGTCTGAGTATAATATGCTGAACTGACAGCCTGGCAACAGTACCGCTGCCTGAGAGTGTGCTTGCTTCCCACCAAGGCACCGTTAGGAAAGGCAGTCCCAGTCACCAATTGTGACTTACCCTTCTGAGGCTTAGACTGTTAGGGTATTTGCTGATTTAGAGAGTGGAACAAATATGCACCAAGTGGCCCAGTGAGAAGCAGGTAGCAAAAGGATAAGGGTTTGACATGTGTCTTGTCAACAACTTCCTTTTATGCCTGAGGGTTCATGCTTCTGCTTGTGAAGGTTTTCTTTGAAAAAGATAAATACAATCCCTCACCATCACAGTATCATCCCCATCCTCTTATTCCTGCTTATCCAGGATCTCAGGTATTTATTTGACAAGTGCTATCTTTTCTCTAGCACAGGGAAAGCCCACAGCCGCTTTGAATGCACAGTTTTGGATTAGTGTTGACAGAATTATAGTTCCTTGTCTTTCTGGCGAGTGATAACTCTGTAAGGATCCCAAAATTACAGCCGGTGGCACCTTGGGTAACAGCTGATCTGTCCTGATTAGCTTCAGCCAACTTGTCAGGCATCAGATTTGCTGGTTGTACTATCAGACCAAGAGCCGAAGATACATCAACAGAAACGCAATTAATGTTCACTTACATTGGAGAGAGAGGCGTGCCTTCAGAACCAGCAGGACTCATGTGAAAGAACCTGTCAGAAGAGAAAACAGTCTCAGTTCATAATGATGATAATGGAACTTGTGTAGCATGAAACAGTCTGTCCAGAGCTCTTGACAACTGATAGAGGATAGGCTCATGATAAACACGGCTCAAAACACTGACAGCGGCCCAATATGTTCCACAAGGGAATAATGTATCTTTGGTTTTATTATAAGGGTGTTTTAAAGAATCTAGTATTGTCTCGTTCTATAGTGTGACAAATCAATTTATTGTCCTAACATACACATGTGGTGACTTGGTAGGGTAGAAAAGGAGAGAATGAACCATCATGGGTTTGTCCTCCTGTGCTAACTTGTTTTAGGGAATCTATTTAAATTTTGGTATGGTGGGCTCTTTTGAATGAGAGGGGCTGTAGGCCAGACAATGATCTATGGAAGTGTCTCAGGCCTCACTGGTATTTCCACTTCATAGACATTCTACTCTCCCCTTGTGAGTGCCCCAGGCCAGCACAGGCTCTAAAGCAGCATTGTAGAGGGTATAGAGAACTAAACAAGCCCATCGGTCCAGCAATTCTTTCTTCCCCAGCTGCCTAGCCAATGGTGGCTAATTTCTACCCAAGCAGTCATCACCCTCCGAGCTGGCTTGTTTTTTCATTCAGTTGTTTGTTTATTTTCTGAGGCAGAGCATAGATAACTTCAAGTTATCATTATTTTATGTCCGTGGGCTTTGCCAGCAGGAGACTCTGAAAGGGTCTGCTCGGAGAACTAGAATTAACTAGAATTACAGTCTTAAAGCCTGTGCCAACGAAACAGATTCTTACTGTTTCCTCTGTTGATCCGATATCCAGACATCACCCAGGGTGAGGCAGGATCTGTGCTAGTGAGCAGTCATATGTCCATGCACAGGAGGAAATTCTTGACTGTGAACCATCATTGCCCAGGTTTCTTTGTTTCTCGGAGCCAAAATATTTCCCGAGTGGAGAAGAGAAACAAAGATGATTGACAGGCTGGAGCCGAGTCTCATCAGCAATCTCGCCGACAGCCTGGTGATGTGCGCACCCGGCTGATGTGCGGTCGAGTGACAGCTGATTGACAGCCCAGGACTGGGATACAGAGAAGATGAAACTTGCCTAGAACATCTGACATGCTGTTTATGTGGTACTCTCAAGCCTTGCCACCTTAACCCATTCTGGATGCAGGAGCCATGCACCAGGCTGGGAAGATGTCTGGCTGTCCTTGGGCTCAAAGCTGAGGTTTTTTTTTTCCCCTTGATAACTGCCGGAGAGCAGAATTCTTTGCATTCCTGATAGAAAAATAATACTTATCTATTAGATTTTTTTATTATTTGTAGAAAAATTTTCCTGAATTATCCATGCTAAACAATAAGAAATATTCCATTCTAAGGTGATTTACAGCCTTCACTAGAACAGCCTCACATCCCCACTCTTATCTGTGTCGTTAGAGCATCCTTGCAGTTATAAATTGTCCTCGCTGTGAGTTACCCCAGTCCTGCAATATGTGTTTGCTGCTTGTCTGTTGCCCCTTATTCTAATGCTGCCTCCAGATGGATAGAGTTTTTGTTGAGTGCTGAATTCTCAGGCCGATGCAAGAATGCACATGTCGCAATTGGTGTTCAGGAATACATTGCGTGAGTGAACAAGTGAATAGACATTTGGGGAAATGTTAAGCTCATCAAGTAAAATGAGTGGCAAAAGGAGCCTCAGCCAAGCTCTTTAGACTTCCAATACCAGGTGCACTTCACCCATCGGCAGTGCTCTGCTGCCATTTTCCAATTCTCTGAGATGTATTGGGATCAACTCTAATGGAAAATACCTGCAGTATCATAATTCTTTGGATGGCTCAGTGGTCCTCCTCTGTCTTAACCCTGCTGCTCTGCCTACCCAGTCCCCCTAACCTTACTCTATCCTATTGAGTGGGGCTACAGATGGGATATGCTTT
Source organism: Arvicanthis niloticus (assembly GCF_011762505.2). Taxonomy (NCBI): domain Eukaryota; kingdom Metazoa; phylum Chordata; class Mammalia; order Rodentia; family Muridae; genus Arvicanthis; species Arvicanthis niloticus. The sequence goes on along the minus strand of NC_047664.1, from coordinate 48,389,899 downwards.
GGGGTAAGTGGTTTATGTGGAAATTGTAGTCATCTTCCTAGGGGACTTGTAGCACTTAATGTGGGGAATTGTAAAATGAACAATTATAGAATTTGGAATATGACCTTGTTTCTGAGGCATCTTGCCTCTGCTGCACCCTTTCCAGGGAATGTAGAGATTTTCAGTTTCAGGGTTGTGGATCTCCCATAGATTAAGCATATCCTCTAGCATGAAGCAGACTGGTGGGTCTTTTTTGTTTTGTCTTGTGGTGTCATCTCACATAGTGTAAGGCTGGCTTTGTACTCCCTGGGAAGTTGTGGGTGACTGCATTCATCTCCTGGGTGCTAGGTTTACAGGTCTGCACTGCTAAATCTACTTTATGTGCTGCTGAAGATCAAACCTGAGGACTCAGACACACTACCAGCTAAGCTCCATTAGACCCAAGAATCCTTTGATTTTGTAATGAGAGATACATGGAAGTCTAGCTTGGCTTCGGTGAGGGTGCAGTGTCACTAGGCCTCCTGTCTGCTGTCTGCGAATTACAGAGTCAGTTGGCCAGTGTTCTCGTCCCCCCTCACCCCACACAAACAAACACGAGAGAGATACACACACCCTGTCCCTACATTACCCCACAATTAAAGGAAAAGAAATTATTTCACTAATATGCCTATTTTGGTAACAGATAAAAGGATCACGAATAATTACAATGGTTTTATTCAAGATAGAGGGCCCAGGAAGTCAGTGATACATATCCTTAAAGCCGTCTTCATGCCTTCTTTGTGACTCTAATCCAGGGTAGAATTGTTAGGGCAGAAAGAATATTCTAAAGTTAGGTTGATCATCTAGTGCTCCAAGAATCTTGCTTTTCTTTGCTCTTCTTAGACATGTAGCGGAAATGTGCTTGTCTTCTCTGTCTTCTCATGATTGTCAAAATTGTCTGAGTGACATGTTGCTTGGAGCCTTCTCAGCAGACCTAGCCAGTACCAGCCCCTCCCCCCTTTTTTTTAAGGAAATACATACATGGCTCACGATTCATTAAGGAAACATTTTCTTGGAAGTGATGATCCAGAGGAGCATGTAGTGTACATGATAGAACCTCTGCTCCCCATGGGAAGAGTGGCCATAATACTACTTGTACCAAATGAGGTGACATAATCAAAAAGCCTAGGATTATTTGTAGCAAACTCATCAGCATCTTTTATTGACAAGAAGGACCAGCCTTGCCTTCACGGTGCCTTTTAGGCATTCAAGAGGCCAGGCTTCTCATAGGGACTAGCCAAGTGCAGTGTGTTGAGCTTGATGCTGAAGGTTACTGAGCAGGTGGGAGCCTACAAGTCCTCTCTGCCATGCAGTTCTAGCCAAAATGCAGCCACAATGAGATTCTGTTTCTCTTCTCAGTCAACTGCGCAGTGAAGCCACTCCCACTTTTGGTCTTTACAAGATGAGCCCGAAGAGGAAAGCAGAAAGAAGGCAGGTTAAACATAAGCACAGCTCTGTATGTTGAGGGTAGAGATTCCAGAGTATTTCGTTAATTTGGTTGAAATTTGGGAGGGGTGAAACAAATAAGAAAAGTCATCTTGTTGGCCTTCCTCATAGGAAAGGGGACATTAAGGTTCATCCCTGAACTCAACCCAGCTGCATGGTTTGGAATAAGCCATTTTGGAAGCATCAGTAGCTTCCTCTAAAAAGTGAAAACTAAGTGAGATGCTACATCAAAGGGCCTTAGCAGCACTTCAAGCCCCGTGAAAATGTTGCATGAGCCTTAGCCATTGCTATTTGATTGAAAACTGGGGAGCCTACTGCTCACTCTAATCAAAACACAGGACAATTTGGGTTAACTTCTGATTGTTCCTTCACTATTTTGTGTAATTTGAACTCTAGGCTGAGGTTTCTGGTACTTACACATTATATTCAAGTTGCTCCGTTTTGATCCCACAAGCAGGCACTACTTTGTAGCAGTTAGAAGGACATTTCACTTTCCAAACCAGAAAACATAAATAAAACAATTTAGGAATGCGTTCATTCTCCTTAGTCACCAGATCTCATTAGGTAGCCTGAAAATTTGTAAATTGGTCCCTCTGGGGAGCAGTTGCCACTTGTCCACTTCTCTTTCACATTTTCAACCCCAACTCTGGTTTTCTTCTGAGAGTTTTCAATGACTTTCCAATATTGACTAAGATATTTAGACTTATTTTGCAATGTGTGTTTTTTTATGTGTTATGAATTCAGACATATTCCCCTAAGGGATCAAAGTAGCCTTGATCTCTTTCTTTGCCACTGTTGCTTCATTTACCCACCTGTGTGTTTATTGTGGTTGTAATACAACAATTCTGAAATAATTTCCTTCATATTTCTCTCTCCCTCTCTTCCCCCCTTCCTCTCCTCCACTTTCTCATAGAATATTGTATGATTAAAAGTGTATTTCTGGGATAATCACTCCTTGATAATGTATATAAGGCATATGGACATCACACATAATAATTACTGTGGCAGGGATGTTGCCATGTTTTAAGGTTTTGCAAAGGACCAGGAACTGCAGCACAGTGGGGGAGGGCAATCGAAGGCCAGAATCTAGGACTGTCTTTTCTATGGACAGTATTTCGACAGAACCCTCCTGAAACCTAGAAGGATACAGTTTCATGTGGCCAGGGACTGCAAGTCAGTCTCTGAGCAGCTCAAGAGGCACATGACAGCTAGTCTTGAGGATTTGGTCCTCCAGAAAGTAATTTAATTTTCTGAATATTTGTCTTTCTCCCCTAAAGCATCAATGTCCTGGCCTCAATTCACCTAGAATCATTTTTGTGTCTCTTTGAATGTACTTAACCTCAGATATTAATCATGTCTATATCACATAGTATTACGAGATGCATATGTGGGTTACTTCAATGTTGGCCTTGAAGCCAACAGGGGAACATGGTTTCATGAGTTAATGATTGGCTAAATAAATGAATGCATTAGTCCTATGGCATGACGGACATTCAAAATTAAAGTAAAGGCGGGTTTTCATTATTCATCCCACTGCTGGTCACAGAGCAGAAGGATGCCTGGTTTTAGTTAGCCTGAGCATCGGGTCTGTTGGGCCAATTAAGAGAAAGCCTGATATTAATGGAAGACTACAATATAAATAAACAACCCCAATTATGACATCCACTACAATTATGACATCTGTCCATCAGCAGTTATGATGCCCAGGTTTCACTTTGAGAAAATAAAGTTCTGGTTGGAATGAAATAAACAATTAAGCAAAAAGAGTGCCAGTAACCTATTTGGGCAAACTGTGGTACTGGATTTTCTTTACTGGGAAGTGAAAGAAAAAAAAATTGCCTTTGATTGCATTTAAAACTTTATTTTTGAAGAAACAAACGGCTTCCTCAGAGCTGCTTCTCATGGTTAGCAACAGGAATGCATCTCTGTGCGCATCTGTGACATCTCTTTTGCAGAGTGACACAGATGTCATAGTCTCAGTGGGTCTGGACAGTATGAGTTGCACTAAGTGGTTTTTGGTCCTCTGGTCTCTAATGTGATTTTACTGAGTTAGCCTTTGCAACTGCAGAGTTCATTAAGCATTGATAGATTTAAAGCAAATTAAGTTAGGATCAAAGATTTCCATTGGTTTACTTGTTTGTTGTTTTGTTCATTCATTCATTCATTCATTCACTCATTCTTTCATGACTCAAAGCTTGTGTTGTTTGTCAGAGAATGGCGAACACCTTGAAAGAAAAGAAGTTTATTGTAAAATTTTCTGTTGAGTTTTGGTATATTTTTACTTAAAACTCTTACCTTAAATTAGTATAATCAATAAAGAGCCTTGGACAATGTATTTTTCTTAGCATGAAAGTCTCAGACTACTCACCAAGAAATGACGACAGAGAAATCCCACAGTAATAGACAAACTGCACAGCCTGCTGAAGGAGCAAAAGGGGAGTGAGCCTCTTTCCGTTTGTGCTTTCAGATGGTTGGAATCACAAGTTCCAGAGTGCTCGGAACAATAGATGAAGCAGACACTACATCCTCTCGTCTCTAGCAAACACCCCACTAATGATCTCAGGAGATAATGGACAGAAGAGCACTTTGAATAAAGTTAAAGTGCTATACAAGATGGAGACATAATTATCTCCATATTTATGATTAATCTTTTAGATTCCGTGAGTTTTTATTTGCCCTCTATATGTTACAAATCAAACTTTTTTGGAATCTGAGGTAGTAGCTGGATCTTTTCTTCATGGTGTGAAAATTATGAAATGATGAATTTATGACATTTAAACAAGCACCACATTGCAAAGAATGAATTAAAAATAAAATTAGTCAAAGGTAGGCAGAAATAATACACGGGCATGTTTTATCTTATTCATAACATGATGATTGTTGTTAGCTTTGCCTTATTTTGTCTCAAAATTTTCTCGTGAGCAACCAGTTCAGGTACGTCCGCAACTCCAATAACGCAGGTCAACATGTAGAAAAAATGCTATATTAACTTGACTTTCACTTTCAGTCTATTTTTATATTAAAAAGTGCTGTGACTTAATTATTTTTAAATAATTAAGGTCTTGCTCTAATCTCCCCCTCCCTTGTTCTTACTCTTGCTCTCTCTCCCTCTCTCTTTTGGTGTTGTTGGCGATAGCACCCAGGGACAACCTTGCTTAAGTAAGGCAAAGACTCTATCCCATCAAATATGAGGCTTTTATGCATGCTTATGGACCTCTAACACTGATGTACAAATGCAACCCAATATGTGGGCTTTTCTAGCTGCAGGCACAATGTGGCACCTGTGATTACTTCCATGTTTTAAAATATTTGCATTAACACAATCTCGAATTCCTGCAACCTGTCTTGTATTGGAATGTAAGACAGATTATAGAATAACTTGCAAATTTGTCGAGAGAATCGGGGCTTGAAACTCAGATTTGAACTCAAACCTAAAATGACATCCACAACTCAGTGACTTATAAATTCCTTAAATGCTTGATTGGAGTGTTCTCCTACATAAAGTCTGATTAAATCAACAAGCTATATAAACAAAATAAGTAGTCCCGAGCAATGAGTAAGTAGCTGCTCAGATCTTCTTATTGAGTGGGAATTATTATTATCATCATCATCATCATCATCATCATTATTAATTTCAGTGCAAAAACCTACTTATTTAGTTATTTTTCCTCGAGAGTGGTCTATGTGTCACTTTCTGTGCCCTGAGTACATAAAAATGAATGGACAGAACCTTGTGCTCTGGAGTGGTTAAAGAACTAATGAAGCTATTACTTCACAAAATACCTCTTAGCAAGTCATAGCCATAACTTCCTTATTTTGTGCTGTTATTTTGTTTTACTTTATTTTGAGCCCAGGCTACTCTCAAACTCACCAATCTTTTGGCCTCATTTTCCTACATGTTGGGATTACAGGTCTGTTCCCTCATATCCACCAGTTAGATCTTTCCATGGAGATACCAGTTGCCTCGCACTGAGAGCCGTTTTCTTAATGCCCGGCATCATAGTGAGCATGTCAGTTTGAGACATCCTTTACCACACACTCATGTAATCTTCATGTTTATGCCATGGTCTCAAGTGATGAATACACCTTGCATATGCAGGTGGAGTAAAATAAGGCATTCCCTGAAGTCAGGTTAAATTAGCATTCTTCTATGAGTACAGTAAGCGATATTCAGATGCATTGCATTAAGACTGTAGAAATCCCTTATTAAGTTAAAATGACTCATCAGGACACATGACATAAGACACTATTCCCAGAAGACCTGTGAGAGTATTGTGTACTTCATACAACCAAGATGGTCTACATGTTTCATTTTATAATGGCCTATATTCTCTCAGCTCTCTCCTTTACCCCAGTTTTACATGGGACCATCTCTGTAGCAATGTATCTTTTATTTTCTCCACAAGTCAGGATGACATGAATTTGACAATGGTCGATATTTATGCAAGCATTTGAAATATCTAAGGGAATAAAAGAGTCCCTATAGCACGGTGTTGAAACCACACCATTTTTGAAACAGAACACAATTACACCCAGAATCTGTTCTCCACGTTATCTAGAGCCCCTGGAACATTACATTCATCTTCCCCTTTCTAAACACTCATATATCTTATTTATGCCTACCTTTGAATAATCTTGTTTTTAATTTGATCCTTGGTTTCATTTTGAAAACAATGTTATTTGGTATAGAAGAGTCGGTTTGCATTGATGATGAAAATATATACTTGCTCTCAGCATCTAATTGAAACCTTGAAACTTTTTTAAACTTCTTACAGGTCCACACAGTATCTCCATGGCATTCTCATGTCCCTCATACAAATAAACCTCCTGAAATAGTTTTGGCATCAAGGACAACTAGCCATGTACGTGCTTTCAGAATTAATAGATTCTTGGGCATATTTCACAAATTCAAGCCAATTACCTGAGAGATGTAATTGTCCATCACAAATTTCCTATGAAACTTTTTTTTTTTTTTTTTTTTTTTTTTTTTTTTTGCCACACATGAGAAGTTCCAGCATCTGGTACAGCTGACTGCACTCACTTTTTTTTTTTTCAATTAAGGCATTTAGGACAGTTCTAATATCAAGCTTTGATAACAATTAAATAATCAAGTTTCCAGGGTTTTCTGCATTAAAATAAGTGAGCATCCCATGTTTATCTACTGCCTTTCAATAGAACTATAAGAGAAACGATGAACCATATTTGACCAATTATGTAAATAAACTACTAATTATACCTTTAATTCTTTTTCGTGCTTAGACACTGTACCAGACTGTAGATACTGTAAAGGCTGCGGTATTTGGAACTCTATTATATTTTTTAAAATACAAGCCCCAAATCAGTAATTATGAGAGTCATTATTCAGGTTCCCAGCAGTGCAACCATTATTTTTCACTTGATAATTATTCTGTTAAGCTAATGTCAGACCAGCACTGTGCCTTGTTTAAGAAAGTGGCCCCGCCAGCTCAGTATGAGCATGCCCAGCTGTGGAACAGCTCATAGATTTATAAATCCATCCTAGTCTGCAGCATGTTGCAGAAGTTCCAAGAAGTTTTCTGTTTCACATTAGGTGTATTCAGCATCCTTCCCAAGGTTCCATGGCATCTCTTGACAGTTAATGGTTCCATTGAGTTCCTTCCACTCATGGTGCTGGGCTTTGCCAACTAGGGCACTGCTCAGTGGGCACACACTCTCCACTCAGTGCCTTGAGGAGGAGAAGAGAAGATGATCTATCTCCAGGGAAGTGAGGAAGGAATGTGGTACTTCACGTTATCAGTGGTTGTTGTCTAAAAAGAGACTGTGGTATAGATTCCAATTTCAGTTCAAACTACGTAATTCTAGCTATGATGTTATAATTGTCATTAAAAAAAGAGTCAGAGAATAGATTTTTTTTTCAGTCTGAGTCAGAGTTGAGGTTTAAGAAAAGGTTCCAGCATAGTTTTAGGTTTAGACTTAAGGGGAGAGAAAAGTTAAGAAAGAAAGACTGCACGCTCGGATATGAGTGCTGGCCTCTCAAGAGGAATAAGATCACTCAGTGGATTCTTGGGTCATTTGAATGTAGCAGCAAAACTTTTGACCTAGTTAAGGAGTTAAAATGACAATTAGGCTAATGACGGCTGAAGTCTTGAAAATTCCTTTGTAATTTTAAGTGTATGGTTAGGGTTTAGGTGAGAAGTGTATTTTGTTCCCCTGCATGCCCCTGTGACTTAGAAAGTGGTAGAGAGGAAACCCACAGTTAATATTTGCTGTGCAGAAGTGAATCACAGTATCCCACACTGTCCTTATTGCCGGTCGCAACCAGGATTCTATTTAATACTTGGTGTGTTGAAGAAAGTGAGATTACAGGAAACGTAGGATCTACCTTTTCTTCCCTGTCCACCCACTTCAGAGCCTTTTACCACTGTACTACAGAACAGAGATAAACAAAGAAACTCTTGACCTGTTGCTTTATTAGACTACAGACTCCCATTCTGATCCTAAAAAAAGTCTCTCCCCCTTCACCTTGCTTCACTCACTTCTTCAAGAATCAGCACAGGTTAAGAATAATTTGTTTTCCATGGTACACGGGTACCTCCAGCTTCCCGTTCTCCTCACAGTTCAGTATGGACTGCTGAAATCCATCTGACATCGCTGCTCCAATGCTGACATTTGTAAGCTTTCTTCTTCCATGCAGTATGGGACCCTCCATATGTCTCCCACAGTAACTCCCTATGTTTTCAGAGAATCTGAAGATTTATTTCCTTCCAAGTGCTTGCTGCTGGCACTTCCTCCAAGCCTTCCAAACTGCCAAGCGATGAACTTCAATTTAGAGGCGCTGTTACATTTGTCATTGTGAATTTGCTCAACTTTAGATAAATTTGAAGATTTATGCTTATCCCCAATGGGCCCTGAGACTCTCTTTGAAGCTCGGAAAGTTCACACTTGACTCCCTTTTCACTGTTGTGAGTAAGGGAGTTTCCAGTTGCATTCAGTTGCCCTGCCAGGACTCAGGGTCCCTGCCATTGTCTCATCCTGGAAGATTTGGACTCACAGGTGCTCTTGTGTGACTCACCTCTGTAGAGTCAGGAGGAGGGTCCACTTTGTGCCATGTGCTGTGGAAGCCCTTTACTGTTTTCAGAATGAAAACACACACTAAACCCTTATTTTAAAGGCAAATAGCCCAGTGTTGTAAATGTAAAAAGCCTCATATACGATCATAGCTGCTTCTACCATGGTGATCCTATATTACGCTTCTTCTTTCTGAACCTTACTATTTTCAATGAATACTATATTTACCTAGCACCGGATAATGGTATTTATAAGTAACACCCATGTCCCTGGTATTTAAAGACAATCAACAAATTGTAACTATAACGATTATTTGTACAGAACACATCAGGAAGCTGACTAGGCTTTGGCTTGTTCACAGCAACTCACCTAGTCAATGCTAGAAGTGGAATTCACACCTTCATGTACACATCTTGTTATTGTTGCTCTGAAACACGAGACTCTATTCATTAGTGATTTGCGATGAAGTGTTTCCTGATCTGTTTTCATTGGAAATGATCTAGAAGAAAAGTGGCTGATGTGGGCTACGTGTTACTGTGTTCTGTTCTTCGGCCCATCTTTAAAATAGTTCATAGTCAAGTGCATTAGAATCACTAAGAGCTTTCCATTCAGTGATGTGCAGACCATGAGAAGCAACCTATTGGATCGCTGTTTTAGTTTTCAGGGGCAGCCTATCAGATTGCTACATACTCGGGACTCAAAATAACACGTGATATTGCTTCATGGTTTTTTGTTTGTTTGTTTGTTTGTTTGTTTGTTTTGTTTTGGGGGGGTCAGGAGCTCAGGGCAAGCGAGCTGGATGGTCTGGAGGTTCTGGATACCACCACCCTGAAAATGGTGTTAGTTGAGGTTTAGGTCTAACTAAAGCTAACAGTTGATGACAGAATTCAGTTCCTTGCAATAGAGAAAAGCCCTTGTTTAATAATTTTTTAATTTATTCTTTGAAATTTTCATACATGGGTACAATGTACTTTGATCATATCTATCTCCCATCCCCCCTGTCAGGAGATAGTTTCCTGAGTTCAGCCATCTCAGGAACAAGTTCCATCTTGCTGGCAGGGCCAAACTGAGTTCGTGTTCCCAGACCCCAAAGCCAGCTCCTATACTGCCTCTTTAGGTGTTTCAAGTTTGTCTGTTAACCAATAAGGAATGTCAAAAGGGAAGTTGCAGATTATCTAAACTAAGTCAACACAAGTTGACTTAAATGTACTGCCTGCCATGACTTAAATAGACAATGTGTACATTTTGCCCACTCCTTTGTTCCCTCATCACTCTAAATTCTGGACCACCGTCCAAAAAGGCACTTGACTACTGGAAAAGCTGACTGACTCTGAAACCAGGTGACCCACAGAAGGCCTGGCCACCTACATTAACTTCCTTGTTTAAACCCTTGCATCAAAATATGATTGATCAATACAACAACCTACTTCACTCCCTCTTGCGTTGTGTTTCCATCCTATAAAAAATGTGGTACAATCTCCCTGCGGGGATGAGGTTCAGGTTCTGAACTGACCACCTGTCTGAGCACAGAAAATACAGCTTTTGCTTTTAAGCTTCTTTCTTTGAAGTGAGTTTTCTCAGCTTCCACCCCAAATCCCACATCCCCGCAACACCCCTGGGATCTCTCTAACTCAGCTATTACCCAACTTTATATCCTCAGTTTTAAAAAACTCACTGAGTCCAATTAATGTTGTTCATAAGTGCCTGGGTATGGGACCATCCAATGGTCATGGGTAAACTACTAGTTCTTACCTCCTGTCCATAGAGAAATGATTCCCTGTAGCCACCAGCTGCCAATAACTCCTCAGGTAGGGGTGGTGCTTCACAATCGCTTCCCCTTTCCATGGTGAAATTTTTAACTGTCTCACTTGTGTGGATATAACCACAACTGCATGAATCTGTGAGCACAACATCCATGCTGTGTACAGCGCAGAATTTCTTCCCTGAGGTTACACCTGGGGGACTATTTAAAGCTCTGGAAACTTCTTTGTACACCCCCCATTTTGTATACAAAATAGATGTTTGCTCTTTCAAGGCCAGCAGAGGAGTTGCCATCTTTCAATTCTATGACTTTAAGCGTCACTAGCTTAACCCAGCCATTTGATTAGGAACTTCAATTCCATCAGCAAGGTCTATCCTCCATAGGATGTAACATAGGCATAATGTGGTCTGCCACCACCGTAGTTGCAAAGTGCTTCTGTTGGCAAGAAGGAGTTGTGGGAGTGCATGCCTTGTCAGGAGAATATTGGGGACTCCCTTAGGCACGTGTGTGGCACACATGTAACTGTACTAAAACACACAAAATACGAAGAAGCCTCACAAGACGTTGTGAATCCCAAGAAGACAAGCTGGCCAAAGGTTAAAGAGATGGAAGAGGGATAGAACCCGAATAAACAGAAGTAAGAACAATGAGGAAGGACAATGCAGGGCATTCCAAGGAAGACATAGACAATAATTAGGGGAAATGGTTAATGGTTTTGCTTGGTTGGAACTTACCTTTAAGAATCTGCTCTGGGTTTTAATTGTTTGGAGATTAGTGTGTGTGTGTGTGTGTGTGTGTGTGTGTGTGTGTGTGTGTGTTGTCTGCATGTGTAGGTTGTATCTTGTGCATACAGTACCTGCAAAGGCCAGAAGAAGGAACTAGATACTCTAGAACTGGATGGTTTTGATCCACCATGTGGATACTGGAAACTGAACCTAGTTCTTCAATAGCAGCTAATACTTTTAACCTCTGAGTCATTTCTCCAGTCCTGCTCTGAAGTTTTAACTAGACTGGCATGCTTTGAACCTGTAGAGTCTTTAACATGCATGCTGAAGGCTTCCCAGATCCTGAGAGCACTTTTATGTGTCCTCATGTGCTGAGTAACTGGGAGATGAGGCTGCTCTGGCCATAAGTTTTTTATGTAAAATTTTGAATCCATCCTTCATGGTCACCCCCTTAGACTTGGAAAAGGTCTATTTTTTTTTCTTTTCTACACTTTGTCAGAAGATTTCAAATCTAAAGACCCAAGGACCTTGTAAACTGCCTTCTTCTGAGGAGCTTGCCACCATGTAGGGAGTAAAAGAGAGAAGTCTGAGGAAAATGTGTTCAGTACTGTCTCCTACATGTTAGGTAGACAACAGTGTGCAGTTATATTGTATTTTAAAATGGTCTAATTATTCACTCATGTGTTCTAGACCATTCAGACTTTAAAATCTCGAAGGCTAATGAGATAATACGAACAAAGTAATTATTAGTTACTAAAGGATTTCCTCCCAAATTACTCCACATCAGCTCATTTCAACATTCACTGCCCACCCAGGCAGCCATCTCCTTGCTGGGAAGATACATCATTGAACTCTTTGTGTCACTGAGCTGAGCCAGGAATTGTCTACCTGGACACCCTCAAGCCATACCTTCCTCTAATGGTGAATGGGTTTTTGTGACAAGTGCTATCAGCAATATACATGGGATAGCGTCCTCTAATCTCTACAGGAGACAACCGAGGATTGTGGGGAAAGACCTAAAGACAAGCACACCACGAATCAAACGCAGGTCTTCATACTTGAAAGCAGGCACCTGCACCCACTAAGCCCTCTCCCTGGCCAGCCCTCAAAGGAAGGTCTTTCTAGAGTATAGTTTTCCCACATAAGATGTTCTTTGAACACCAGGCAAGCTCCCTAGCTCACTATCCCTAGAGACCACAAATCTTGTAATTCTGGGTATAAATATATGGATGACCAGCTAAGAAGCGCCCGGCTAACTTGATTGTAACTACTTGTAATTACCAAATTATGTTCCTGATTGCTTCAGCTAGGTAAAGCTTGGCTTATGTCCATATCCTGGCTGACAATTTTTTTGGGCCATTGAATTCTGGGTGGCACTGTACATTTTGCTCTCATTACTGAACATTATATTTATCATCAGAAGGATAAGGATTTTTCCAAATCATAAATAAAATACATGGGTTATATTAAGGAGACATTCCAAGTAATCATTAGGGCTGAAATTCTGTCAACCTGTCATTATAAATATGTGTGTACAATGTAGTAAGGCATCAAGACAGACAGAGTAATTGTGTCACTTCATATAGAAGAAAATGTGTATTCATATTCATGAATAAAATGTCATCCAAGAGACAGTCCTCCAACAGGAATGAACAACCAGAGTGGATATGTTCAAGAAGTCCACAAGTTATATTAGACAAGTGTCATTTTAGCACAAGACCAAAAAAAAAAAAATCAACCCTGTGCGGAGAGTTCCTGAGTTAGTGCCTGGCATGCTGAGTTTAGCAGCAGGAAGAGCATAGGGTATGGAGGGACAATCAAAAGAACAGCTCATACCAGTAGAGGCCTGGTGGGATTGATCCATGGCAAAGAACAAAAGATTTGCAATGTAGCTAAGCAACTGTTACCAGAGAACGCACTGTGATAGACACCTAGAAAACCTCCAGGGCTTGCAAGTGGCACGTTCAGGGCAGTGTAAAGTCAGGGATATATCTAAACGCAATGAGATGAAAGCCGCATTTAACAGCTGGCTGTCGACCAGAAGACGAACGATAGAAACTGTCAGGTAGAGAATCAAAACCGGCTGATCTCTTTAAAGTGGAAGAGACCATGGTGTGTTGCTATTAAAGCAAAACCAAGGCATATTTATTGAGGCCTCACGGTGACATCTCTAGGAACTCCTTCCCATCTCCGATGCCAACTTCATTTTCTTTTCCTTCCATTAATCATGTGAATTGGACTCTGTTACTAAAAATTCTTTCTGGTTTGTTTTGCTGCACATTTAAACCTTTTTCATTTAACCCAAGAAATAAATGCGTGCTTTTATGGTGCATTTTGACGATAGATCTTAAAGTTGAACGTTTAAATTCACATTATTTTTCTTAAAAATTATCTTTCTTCAAAATCAGTTGTTTTAAAGTCATTAAAGGTGCCCTTTTTCTTTCCTGGCTTTGTATTTGCTGTCCATAGCTCCAAAAATTCTCTGCAATATGAAAATGCAACTCAGTTAAATTATCAAAAGGAGCGTCAGAAGCCAACATGGAGGTCAGGATTTTGTAAGAAGATAATTTGAGCATGTGTTAGATTGTTTATGCAGAAATCCATTTAGGAGAGTTAGAAGATGGTCTCCTCTCTCTTCCTCCCCTCACCTTCTCTTCTTCTTCCACTTCTCCTCCCCTCCCCCTCCCCCTCTCCCTAGCCCAATTTCTTTCTCTGTGCTTTTGTCACAAAGATTAAGAGACAAGATAATCCACATGATAAGAGATTTTCCCACACTGTAGAAGAATTAGACCCAGAATTCAAAACTACTCCCTTTTATCAAAAGATCTCAAATTCCTAGAAATATCAGCCAATCAGAAGCAGGGAGATTTACATAAAACCTAAGTAAACAATCTAAGCTGGGAATTTATTCAATATGGGATCACAAATGTTATTTTACCCGCTCACATATTCATTTCTTCTACACTGAATGCCGCTGACAGTTGTTCATTAATTTTCCAAATGTTCTCCATCTTCTTTCAGGCATTGCTTAGGAAACAGGCTTTTCGCCCCCTTCCCTGAATACCTCTGGCAGCCTTAAAAGTCTGCATGGGTTTTGTGAAAATCAAAAGTGTCTTTACAATTGACACAAAGCGGTATGGATTTTGTCTAGCAGAATCCAAATTAATTTTATCGATTTAAGAATGACCATCTAAATCGTAAAAGCTAAGTGGTAGCTTCTAATCTTGGACAAGGTATCTGCATACCATAAGGGCTGAAGAGAAGTAATTTCCACTCCTCAAAGTGCTTGCATGTTTTATCTTCAGAAACTTTTCTCCTGAGAGCCAAAAGAAGCAGAGGGAGCCAGTGGGCAGCAGAGTAGGTTGTGCTCAAAGTTAGAAGGGGAGGAAGCAGGGAATATAAAGCAGAGAGCAGAGGGACTGGTCTCTGCCTGCTAGGCACATAGAGGGTTCTCAGGTACTCGAATCCACCCATGGGTGATCGCTCTTTTAAAAGAAATAATGAAGGCTGGGGTGATAGATCAGTCAGTTAAAAAAAATAACTGAATTTGATTCCTAGAACCCTCATTTTAAAAATTCAGGCATAATGGCATGCTTGTAAGCTCAGTGCTGGGAGGATTCTTGGTGGTCACTGGCCAGTCAGCTTAATCTATGGCTTCAGGCCACTGAGAGACTCCATTCCAGACAATCAGGGATGGATGGTCCCTGGTATATGACACACATGGCTGTCTTCTGGTTTTCACACACCTGCATATACTTATATATACACACATACATATATGTGCATCTAAACATACTGGAACATGGGTGCACATACACACTCACATCAGAGAGAGAAAGAGAGACAGAGAGAGACAGAGAGAGACAGAGAGAGACAGGGAGACAGAGAGAGACAGGGAGACAGAGAGAGACAGGGAGACAGAGAGAGACAGGGAGACAGATAGAGAGACAGAGAGAGAAAGAGAGACAGAGAGTTCAGTGCCTGGGGATGGAAAGTTCCCTTATTGCCTGGGTGTTCAGCTTGAGATTGTCTTCCCACAGATCCTTCAGCACCATATATATGCTTCGTGTCCAGTAACCCTGGAGAAGTGGAGAAAAGCAGTGGGACAAATGAAATATAAAAGGGCCCATGGCAAACAGGCATTTGTCTTCAGTGTCCCCTCATTACACAAGCACTGACTGTCCTTACCCTTCTGTATTTGAGTCTCAGTATTTAAGTTTACAAAACAAACCCTTAGAATACAGGAACCAGTCCTCCTCATTGACCAGAAAATGCCACTCTAGATGTCCATGTTAGCCACAGGGAAAGAGGGGATTAGGGAGAAACCCTGATGGCAGGGAAGGGTGTTGGTGACAATCGTATGAAGGTGACATGTTCCTAAGGATGAGGTGAAGTGAAGGGCCAGGGAATAATGATTCTCCACTCACCCATGTTTGTTAAGACGTGAGTGTGTATGTGTGTGTGTGTGTGCGTGTGTGTGTGTGCGCGTGTAGGGCTGTTGAGTGATAATTAATTCAATAGAGTGGCCCTAAATGTGAGCCCTGGCTTTGTCTGTCTTCGTTAGTGTAGGCTGGCAGTCAGCAAGACACATAACCTTCTCTGTGCCATTTCTTGCAGCCCAGCTCTGCAGCCCTTAGCTCTAGTGGCTGCCACCTTGGAGCACTCTGTGTAGACTTTTGAGCTGCTACCAGAGCTCTATGGAATCTGGACTTGACAGATTTCAAGCCATAGAGCCAATGTAGATATAGACATATGTTTAAACTGTCATGTTTAGGCACATGTGTACAAGTGTGTATGGGTTTGCTGCACCTGTGTGTGCATGCATGTACAGATCAAATATTGACTGCTCCTTGTAACTCTCCATCTTACAAGTTGAGAGAAGGTCTCTAACTAAACCTAGAGAGAAATGCTTTGGCTAGACTGTCAGGCCAGCTTATTCCAAGGATCCTGTCTTTACCTCTCTATGCTGGGATTAAAAATGAGCCACCTTATTCCTACCTGGTACTCACATGTATGACAATGGACCCAATTCTGGCCACCCTGCTTCAAGTCAAGAATTTTACCCACAGAACCATCCCTATTGTGCCCACCGAAGGAAATTTCAATAGAGTTCCATTTCCTTCAGCCTAACCAATTCTGTGCACTAGGCACCCTTCCAGGGATGAAAGACTGAGTTTGTGAAGCTTTTAGTGGTTGACAATGTTGGGCATGTTCCTTTAACCTTACTTATTCATTTTCTCATTTGCTTGTTTATTTAATCAACAAGAATGTACAATTGCTTTTTGACTGAATCAATTTAGTGTTAGGATCTTCCATAAACTTGGCGCTAAAACTTTGTTAGATGTCCACAGTGTTGTAATAGTCATTATTGAAGCAGAACCTGCCAGGATTCACACACTATGCTCAGGCTATTAGCTAATGTTTCTCATCTAACCTGGGCCAGCAATTCTCCTTCATCTGATAGGAAAACTAAGAGTCAAATCCCAGCTCGTATTTTCATTTTCTTCTCCATCCATGTCCCAGTTTCTTCTTCCTGGGCCAGCCTGCCTCTAAAACTTGGTGCCATCTTCCTACAGCTTCATCTCTCCTAAACACTGAGAACTTTATTCATTATATCTGTTACTACTAATAACAATATTTAAGAAATCAGCCAATATGTGGTGATAGTGTGCAACATAAACATGGTAATTAGTAACATCAAAATGAAGTTAATTATTGTCTTGATGTCTAGGGTGGTTTGTGTGTAGTAGTAGAGACACCACCCAGCATCTTATCTGAAGACAACATGGCATGGTATTTCCACATGGATGCCAAATTACTGCAGTGTTGACTGGATAAATGGGTTGCACAATTGAGTGAGCCTGCATCCTTTGGTACCAGACAATCAGTATGCAGTGCTGTTGTCGCTTTATAACACCCCTCAATGCTTCTTCTTCAGGCAGATGTATTAAACTCCAATGTGTTAAAGCTTCATTATTTAACTCAGTTATTTGTTTGTTGGACCCATAACTTGATTCACAAATCCTAGGCTGGTTTCTAGGTTTGAACAAAAAATGACACCCTAGATGTTCATGATGGCCAGTGGGAAAGAGGGGGCAAAAGGAAGAACCCTGGTGGCAGGGGAGGATGTTGGTGAGGAGATAATCATATGAAGGTGACATATTTCTAAGGATGAGATGAAGTGAAGGGCCAGGAAATAATGATCCCCCACTTACCAATATTTGTTAAGAACTGTGTGTGTGTGTGTGTGTGTGTGTGTGTGTGTGCACATGCAAATGTTGTATGTGTTTAGGCACATGTATATGTGCCCACTGAGCTTTAAAGGGCTCAGAGGCTTTTGCAGAAAACCTGAGTTTGGTTCCTGATGCCCATAGCAGGCATCTTATAACTTCCCAGAATTCCAGCTCCAGGGGATAGAATACCCTCTTTAGGCCTCTTCAAGTACCCATCACCTCTCTCAACATAAATACATTTAAAAAAATCTTTTTAAAAGTCTAAAATACAAAACTCCCAGACCTATATGAAAATCAGATGCCAAGACTGTTTTACGGTAGCCTGGTGTCGCATTCCAGCCTATTACTATTCTAACCTTAAACAGCCTTTTGCTAAAGAAAACAATGTTTTTTTTCTAATGGTTGACCATCTGTTCACTTACTATATCTCTCTCACATGCTAACATTTTTTTAAGGTGGTGGTTTCTATATAGAACCTGTTATTTGAAACTTTCTATGTAGACCAGGCTAGCCTTGAACTCACAAAGATCCATCCACCCCTGCTTCCCTAGTGCTCAGCCTAAAGGCCAGAGCCACCATGCATGGGACATGTTAACTTCTATATCCCTCCAGTTCACCTAGTCCTTGTGAATGGCCAGGTTAGATGCCTGTTATTCTCCCCTTGCAGATTCTTTGAATTATACTACACTTTGTGTGCATGAACTCCCATTTGATCTGGTACTCCATTCTTTGTTGGGCTGTGAATTTTAATCTGAACTCTGTTTTAAACTCAGTTTTAAAATGGGCTTGAGTCAGATGCTGCTGGGTTCACAATTTCAATCTTTTTATTTGAGTAGTTTTACAAAATTAGTTCCAATCAGGGCTGGTACTTCTGTGCCTTTTAAACAAGTGAACTTTGAGTAAATGACTTCCCCCACACTCTTTTCCTGTCCTGAAACCTCTGCTAAAGCAGAGAATCATCATCTTAAGAGCAAGGCAAGTTGGTTTGCACAATTCACTTTTTCTAACTATTTGGTACTTATTTTTAACTTAGATTGTCGCTGTTTTGTTAACAAACCCCATTTCAGAAGAGAAAGCAGCCACAAAGTTTCCCCTATCCTGGTCCCTAGAGCTGGTGCTTCATATGCTATGTACAGTGAGAAATCATCTCAGGCCCTCAGCTATCACCATCAAAACAAAGCCTCCTGTCTTTGCCAGTTCTTCACAGCTTTCTGTTTGACTTCTCTATGTTACTATAGCTGCGGATGGTCAAGTTATCTGTTCAATGAAGTCCCATACTGTCAATGCATTAAGGCTATTAATGAAGGATTAAATTAGTTTAAAACAGCATATGGAGTCTCTGTGATTTGCTGGCTGTAGGTGAGTAATACACAGAGTATAGCATTCCTAGAGTCCTTGTGCTTAGAAATAGAAGCTATAGTGGCAAAGAGCATTGCCATTAAATCCACACTAATGAAGAAACATTTGGAGCTCTACAGGGGATAATAGGGGATGCATTGTTACTGTGAGTTCAGTAGCATTGTCCTTCACCATGTTAGGGTGTGCCAAGCTGCACAGCTCATAATTGTATTTGCATTCATGTAAGAGAGCTCCCACTAAGCCCCAAGCCCTATGAAAAAGGCAAGGGTTGGGGTGAAACCACACGGCTGGTGTCTTGAAACAACAGTCAGTACAAAAACAGAATGCTTTTCACTATAGGCAGCAGGTTCAAATCCCTAATTAGACCAGAATCTAAGGGATGGAGATTGATGGTCAAAATTCTTTACACAAAACAGCATAGAGAACACTGGCCTCCTTTTCATAGCAGGGACCCTGAGTTCCTTTTGAGATGTTCTTACAGTTTCTCCTATAGCTTTGTAAGGCCAACTGGGTGGGGTTTGAGAGAGGATTTGAATATGCTGCCATTTCTTGGCTTTGTAGTGTGTTGCTCTCCTGAAGGCACTGCTTTTGAATGGAATCAGGCAGACACTGTTGGACAAACACTTCTCTAGGGTTACCTTCTGTAGGTAACTTAGGCAAGCCCAAGAAAACTGGGAAGCTGAAACAGGTAGAGAGGAGGTTAGACTTTTCAGGAAGGTTCTTGGGTACCACAGACGTTTATCTAGGATGTGTATCTTGATATTATTTAACATCAAGCTTCTAGTTAATTTGGTTCTGGATGAGGTCCCTCTTCCTGGCTTGGAGGAAGCCACCGTCTCTCTGTCTGCTACCTTGGCCTCTCTCTTATGCACTTGTGGACATTGAGAAAAATAAGGAAAGAGGTGGAGGAGGGACACCTGGTGGCTTTTATGATTCCATCCAAAAGGTCCCACCTTCTCCAATGCCATGTGGGACTTCAGACCTTTAACATACGGAGAAGGCCCAGCATCTAGTCATAACAACGAGTAACACAAGCTGAAAGAGGACGAAACTTGAAATGGAACGCTTTGTGACAAGTGGGTCGACAGTTTTCATTCCAATCCATTCTATTTCACTACCCTGCCTTCCACTCCCCTACATACCATCCTACCCCACCCTATCCTCTCCATGCTGCCTTACTCTATTCCTCTCCATGCCACTCCATGCTATCCTTCCTTCTCCAGACATTTATTTCCATGCCACCCCATTCCTTTCCACCCTAATCTATGCAGTTCCACGCCACTGTGATTCATTCTGTTGCATTCTAGTCACTCTGTCTCATTCCCTCCAACCCACTCCATTCCTGTTTCAGCAAATGCCTCCCATCTCTGCCTTGTGCTCAGGTGACCAGGTACAGTCACTCCCTCACAGCCCTTCTCCTCCTCCTCTTTTGTTCCTGTCACTCTTCTTCTGTTAATTACGGTCGGATGCTCATTTGTTTTCCCCCTATCCCATCTCAAATTCCAAGTCCCTCTTAGAAAATACTTAGAGAAAACCATCCAGGCCTAAGTCTAAATAAAGCCAGAACTGCTTTTGACTCTATCTGGCCTCTGAAAAACCACTTGAACTCTGTAGTGCAAGGACCTTAAACAGTCAGCAGGTTCGTAACAAATCTGAGACTTCAGAGAGCAGCGTGGCCGCATGTGTGAAGTAGACCATCTCACAGTGAGATCACAGGAGCTTCGCACATGATATCAGGCATGAGAGCAGTGAATGGTGCCTGGCAAATTTGTCTTGGTTTCTCTGGCCAGGGTAGAGAGCAGCTAGGAGAGATGAGAGCCAATAGGCTCTGATGTGGGCCTGGGAGTTTAAACCTTGACTCCACCCTCAGCACACAATTGTCTTATCTTCTGTGATGTGCATTTCTTGGCTGTAATAGAAAGTAGGTACTAGTAAGCCACCTAGAGATTTGGAGAGAAATAGTGAGGAATTTTTTTTTTTTGTATTTAGTTTTTGCTATTATTATGATAAAAAATGTAAAGTGGTAAATTCTACAAGTCTTTATCATGCTTAGCTCATGGGACTTGGCTTGAAGGATTCAAGGATTGCAGTGATCTCTGCCCCAGTTGATGTCATAGATTAAAGAGTATCTATCTGCCAGTTATAAAGATACCTACCGTGGAGCAGAGGTTCTTGGGGCTACAGCTGCATAAAGGGCCCTCTTAGATTTCAGCTGGCGGCTTATAAAGCTTTGGACCCATGAGAGGCATGCAGGCTGGGTGTTTCAGAGTCTCCTACTGTGCCAGCCATGGGGAGAAAAGCCAGGACCTAAAGGCCAAAGAGGATATGTTTCTTTCTGAAGTAGCTGAATGGAAGCCAGATTCGTTACAAACATTAAAAGACAAAAGCAAAAGAGACAGAAAAGACCCCAGGCTTCTTGATGGTACAGAGGCCAGACTGTATTCGGCAGGGGCATGCGTGAGAGCTGAGTATGGTGGTCTCCTCTGTGTCCTGATATGAAAAGGTCTCTCCAGGGCCACCCACTCCCACAGAGTTAAGGAAATCCCTACACAAGCACAGGACCAGTGTGTGCACTCCTTAGAAAGGCCATTCACTTCCCAAAGAGAACAGAGAGGATTAGAAACAATAATAGTTTTTTAAAACCCAGCATCTTGCTCATGTGCTGGGTGATGGTGGGCTTTCTTCTTCCTCCTCTTCTTTATTATCAGCTTCTCCATTAGAGCTTTGGTGTGTGCAGGGAGGTGCACAGTATAGGGAGGCCAATGAGATGATTTTTATAGAGTCTGTGCATAGCTTAAACAAAGATGGAGGATTTGGAGGATAAAGGCAGCCCGAAATATAGCAGATTATGCAGCTTTATTTTCCAAAGATTTGTTAATTCCTCTCCTCCCCCTCCTGCTCTCTAGCTGAATTGCTCTCTCTCTCCCTTCCTCCTCCCTCCCTCTCTTTTTCCATCTCTACTCCACCTCTTTCTCTCTCTCTTTCTCTCTCTCTCTCTCTCTCTCTCTCTCTCTCTCTCTCTCTCTCTCTCCCTCTCTCCCTCTGTGTGTGTGTGTGTGTGTGTTTCTCTCCTATAGCCATTCAAAGAAAAAATGTTAAGTTTTAAATGTGATTTTTTTCCCGATTGAATTTTCTATCTATTACCTAGACATTCCTCCACAAGTAAGTATTTGTCACCCTTAAACAGTGCCTGTGGAGAGTCAGTCTGTTAACAGGACAAGCTTCATGCACATCATGAGCAGAGACAACTGGGGGGCTTGTGTTTTTGTTTTTGACCTGAAAGATGATGTGTAATTTGAAATCAGAAATGGTCTAAGGCACTTCATTTTCCTGGCAGGCTGCATTCTGCCTGCTTTGTCTAATTACGGACGTTGTCCCCATGTTCTCAAGCTCTGTTTGATGATGACATAGGCTCTATTTTATCCAATCATAGATCACAGATCTATATAGCCAGGTCCTTCCAATAAAAATCGGATCTTGTTTGATTTTGAAATGTGGCTTTGATCTTTGTGTGCAGACTACCAGGGCAAAAAGAAAGGCCTGGGGAGAATCGTTTTTGAGACCTTTTACCCTTCCTTTTCTTGGTAATGAGATCATGATTTATCTTCAGTTAGTCGTTTAATGAATAGTTCTTTAGTGGTCCTCTGTTTACCAAACCGTGGTTCTCACGAGGAGTACAAAGTTATACCTGATGCAGTCCTTCCTGCCCACACAGGATCCAGGTAATCTATGAAGCCTGACCAATAGTTTCTTGCTGCAGTCAGCTAGAAATTATAGCATTATTAAAACACTAGACACTTGATAAGAGTTACTGGAGCACATGATAATGAATGAAGCTTATACTCTAAGTATAATCATTAACTATTGCTATAATTAAATTATTCTATAACCAAAAGCTGTGGGGTGGAGTTTTTTTTTTCCTTAATTTTTGAAGACAAAAATATTTGGAATTTGCACTGGTACAGTGGTGAACATTTGTAATCTAAGCACTTGGGGGTGGCAGAAACATAAATCAAGGTGATCCTTGGTTGTATTGTGAGTTTCAGGCCAACCTGGGGTACAGCAGACTATGGTTGATACCTGAGGGATGTGGGGATCCCTAGCCAACCAACCAACCTATCAATCAATCAATCCATTTATCAATTGTAGCTTATGTTTCACCTGATAGTTTATTGTTAATTATCTTTACATCTGTCTACTATGTATATAGACACTGTGACTGTTTCCACTTCTCTACTAAGATGCAAGGCTTCTGGGAAAGCTGGCTTAAAACACTATGAGACCCATCCACATTTGATGGGTCTCTTGCTGCATGAAGGTTTTGCTCTGCCTCAGCTCCTTGATTTTCCGATGTATTTCCCACCCAATACCATGTTCCATTCTCCTCCTGTCACACTACCTGATTTAGGTAGTTTGCTATGACTACAGATACCTTAAGTCACAGCCGCTATGTAACACCTGAGTTAGCTCATTCTCTCTTCCTTGCATAGTTTTCCAGAGGACTGTAAATGAGTACATAACACACCAGTGTGGTGTGCAGAACTTTATAGCTGACCTGCAACAGAATATGTCCCTTGTTTTTTTGATAGCAACTTGAGTTAAGACAGGTGTGTTCTGGTGTGCATGAAGTCACATATCTTTTCCTGAGTCCTCCCCTTAGATCCAAACTGTGAATATCCACTTTCTTGCTATCAAGCAAGTTTTTAATAAACTCCATCCTGTGAAATCCAGGGCCCGTCTACCTCCTTGAGTCTCATAGCACCTTTGGCCAAGTTCTCATTGCCTAGGACTGGCTTATTCTGAAACACATTCTCACTTCCTTAACTTCAGTAACTGAGTATTCGCACTCTTATCACCAGATTTTAGGAAACATGCATTTTTCAAAAGCAAATTGATTTCTTCCTACTTTGCCTAGCTGAGCATTCCTATGGAAAATAGGAACATGCACACTGGGCTGTGAGTTGGAAGGCCAGGCTCAGTCTGCCCAAGGCTACAGGATAGCCAGGATAAAAAACACTTTTGAGCTTCTATTTGGAGCTCTATAAAACTTGAGCTGGATCCTGACCAGCATGCCTTGGACACTGGCATTCTGTTATAATGTCTCCTCCATTGAACTATGGGCTACCTCCACATCAGCAAAACAAGAGACATAGAAAATGGACATATCCAAATGCTGGCATGGGAGGGTTTAAGCAGTGGACAGGAGTCACAGGATGTTGTATAGAAATTAACTTAAAGTAAATGGAAGGAAATAGATGCTGGTTATGCCGGGGGCAATTTTGTTTTTAAGACTAGGAAAAAGCTACTTAATTCTCTTTAAAGGTAAAATGTCACCTATTTGTTTAAAGAGCAGTTCAAGAGAGCAGGACAGGGAATCTCATGAAAAGAGAACATTAGGATGTGTTTCAGCAACATCTTAGTGGCCTTCTCTGCTTGCCTATCCCATTTCTTAGAGCAGGGATGTACTTAGATCTGTGCATAGGCTGCAGGGACAGCAGCAACCTGTGACCTATCTTTGCATCTTCCTATTCACCTAGCTTTGTTTCCCTTGCTCTACAGAATAGACCCTCCTCGTCCCAGTACTGTCCTTGCTGCTTCCAGATGCTCTGAGACTTTGCAGTTTCCAAGGGTTGGTAAAACAGGGGTCTCTATCCTTCCCAGCATCTCTTCAACTCATCAGGTCTGCTTCCAAGTCACCATGAGAGGAATTTGCTCCCCCTACCCCAGCTCATCTTTTAAATGCATTTCTCTGACTAATTAATCTGTGCAGTTATTTATGAAGGACTTTCCATTGAGCAATCTTAAGTATGTAATTTTCTAAAGCAACCTGACCCACATTAATGGTTAGTGTGCATATTGTTAAAAAAATAATTATGCACATGCATTTGTAATTTCCATATTCCAGATTTTTTTTTAGTGGTAGTATCTATTTAGAATTTCTGGAGGAGATCCAGTTTTATCTGGAAAATGTGTGAGAGTAGATTTGGGACTGTTTTGTCATGGGCCGAATCACTCTCTGTTGGCTTTAACTCTGACCAGTGATCAAAGACTCCCTAAACACACTGAACACAGGTTAGGCATAATGGTTTTGTGTGGTTTTTGGATGGCCAGAGACTGGTGCTCATTCCCTCTTAAAGCCTTCCTTGTCCTAGACAGGCTGAGATTCAGCAAGAGTGCATTAATGAAGTTAATGCAGGTCAGCATTGGCTACTACAGAGACAATCATCCATAGAATCTCCATTTGTTTATGAACAAACCTACTAGTTCTGGTCCTTTAGCCTCACCTCCATCCTCAATGACTGCTACTATTTTGTGTGAATTAAAATATAAATGCAATGCTGTGGGGAAGGCTCTGAAAAGAAAGCCATTGGTTTGCAAGCTTCAGGGAGCTGAGGGAGGATTCCCTGAACCAATGTAAAACCAGATGGTTTCAGCATCTATAATGACAGGGCACCTAGGTAGAAGTGAGAGTGGGAGACAGGAGAAAGCTCTTGGGTCAGCTAAGTTGGCATAAGCAGTAAGTAACGAGATGCTTTGTCTCAAACAAGGTGGGCAGTGAGGACAAGCACCCAAGGTGGTCTTTTGATTTGCACACATAAACTACAGCTTATGCACCAGTACAGTACACAGAGAGATCATAAGTAGATATTGATCACCCATGTTTCAGGCACATCTATGAGTATCAGTCCTTGAACTACACCTTTATCATAACTGTGCAAGTATAGATTTGTCATCTTCTTTCCAGATAGGATACTAGATTCCAAGAGGTTAAAGCATTTATCCCAGGACACACAGGGCGTGAGAGCTGAAAGCAAACTTTTGTTTTTAATCTCAACACAGCATTTGTCAACTACGCAGCACACATCACTA
Organism: Arvicanthis niloticus; assembly: GCF_011762505.2. Taxonomy (NCBI): domain Eukaryota; kingdom Metazoa; phylum Chordata; class Mammalia; order Rodentia; family Muridae; genus Arvicanthis; species Arvicanthis niloticus. The sequence goes on along the minus strand of NC_047664.1, from coordinate 48,364,439 downwards.
GCAGCATGCAAAATATTTTTAGGCACTAAAAGAATGAATTTGTTTTAAATAGGCCAATATTTTGGTGCATATTATAAAATCCTTAGTTTTCTGTTTGAATATTAAAAATAATCTTGAAGTAAAAAATATAAAAACATATTTAAAGACAAATATTAAGTAAAATAATATGTTAGTAGTTACATTAGATATATACACAAATATGTTACTTCTACTCTGCATATATGAGGACATACGTATAGACTCTGTATATTAATGGCATGTATTTGGGTATACATAAAATAAATGAAGACTAGCCAAATGAGAATAAGCAATGCAATTTATTCAGAGATCACAGTAAGGAAGCTAGCCACATCAGTTGCCTTGTGGCACATAGAAGGGCAGTGAAGCTTCTTAGCAGAAAGAGAAGGCTCAAAGATTGCTTTCTAAAGGCTGCCAGTCTGGAACGATAAAGGAAGACCCCTCAAAAGAGGATCTTCTGTATAGTTCAGAGAAATATTCAGCATTCCTGGTTACTTCTTAAGTTGGAAGTGGGAACAAAATTGGTCAAGCTCTCAGCTATTAATTAAGGCCTGGCCAAAGGAGATGACAGTTACAAAAGTTATTATTTATGTCCTAGACTGTCACTAGAGATAGCAACCCAGGCCTCCCACAGGTCTGATTTATAGCAGGCTGTCTTCCTGGGTTGTTTATTGGAGCTGAGGGGTTGGCTTCCTGAGCAGGTTGCTATACTCTGTGGGGTCAGGGTTCTGCTTTTATATATAGTCCGGCTGCTGTCCAGCTGAGGAGTCAGTCTCTTTCTCTTTGTGCATGTGCATGCTTGCCTTGTGCTCCAGACACTGCAGCAGAAGAAAAAGGGAAAAGAGAGAAAATGAGGGGTGACATGGGATGGGTTCATAAGTGTCAGGGAGCCTGTCCTAGGATGATATAACACAGCAGACCCCTGGTACTCACCAAGTCCTGCATACTAAAGCAGCAATCTCTCAATAATCAATACAAGCCCCAACACAACTTCTCCATACCTGAAAGGAAGGCAGTACACACTGCGTGGACACATACCAGGAAGGAGGCGCTTAAATGGACTCCTTGGTTTTTAGTTTTACACTTTTAGACTGTGGCTGACTATAAGTAACTGAAATAACAAAAGACAAGGCTTCAGATAAGAGGAACAGATAGATATTATTCTTCAATGTTTCCCCCCAGTTTTTTTTCCAAAATAAGAAAATGTCTCACCCATGTGCAGCTTTCTTATTCCTAAATATAAAAGTTAGGGTTTTCAAATCTAGAGGTGTGTGTCTGTGTATGCCACATGTGAGGGTACATGAGGAGGTCATAAGAAAGTATTAGGCGACCACCTTGGAGTTAGAGTTATAGATAATCATCAGCCTCCCAACCTGGGGCTTGAGAACTGAACTCCGGTCCTCTGGGAAACTTTTTAGCTCAAATGATCTAAATACTAAATACTGACTGCCTGAGGCTGGAGCTCACTGCTCAATTATGAGGACAGGAGTTTAGTTCCTAGCACACATGTCTAGTGCCTGAAAATGCCTGAGCTTCCAAGGGATACAAACTCCTATTAAGGCCTCCAACAGGCACCTGCACACACATGTACATACGGTATCCGACATGTGCACACGCACAAAGTAAAAATACATCATATAAAAATAAAAGAAATGCTGACTGCCCACAAAACACCCTCAATGACAATGCTCCAGTTTAAGAATCAAAAGGATACACATCCCTTTGCTGTAGGCACGTCTCGTGTGAGTTTTCTTTATGGAGGAGAATACAACTTTCAAAAAAAGACACTGGCTATTGCAGAGCCTGTTCATGTACTAGGAGAGCATTTGTGTGCAGCAATCTTCTTGTATTCTAACTCTTGCTTGAATGGTCTCAACTCTAGAGCATCCAGGGGAAAATTAAATTTAAAAAAATTGATGCTGATTTTTATTGACTCTATTTAATGAAGAAGACAATAAATTTAATGTAGGAGAGGAGTCAGAAATTTTATTTAAGGAGTCGACAATTTTTTCTTAGCCGTGATTACCATCTTACAAAGAAGTTAGGACACAGAATTTAAAGGCTGTTAATAAAATATCCAGGCTTGGCAAGACATGATGACACATGCTTTTAATTATGGTATTCAGGAGGCAGAGGCAGGCTGTTTTGGTATGAGGCAACAATGGTCTGCATAACAAGTTTCAGGCCAGCTGTATAGTGAGACCTTGTCTCAGAGAAAAACAAATGAACATGCTGGCCCTTCACTGTCACCCATTGGTTCCAAACTTCAATATAGATGATTGAAAATTGACTTTGCTTTAGCTTGCATGTATTCTGTGCTTCTTTGTACAACTTATACACCCTTGTGGAAGGAGCAAAACACAAAAGAAGGAAACTATTTTGTTGGCTTATTTATGATTTTGCAAAAGGTCCAAGTGTGAACATATTCAGTCATTTGAGGATAATCTTATCAGCAACTTAGAATATGATGAAAAAGATGTAAGTTGCCAAAGAACATGATTTTGGAATAAAGGAGTTTGGGTTTTGTCAACTTGAGTTCACATCCAACTGAATTCTTACTTTCCTGTCAAGAGACTTGAACTTGGGCTTGCATTCCCTGACAGACGGAGAGCTTTCCATCTCTCTATCAAGCTCTTCTATCTTTAGACTTCTCTTGTGCCCAGAGAATTCTTCCTCGAACCAGGAAGAATCTTATGTCTTTTTAAATCATAGGTATTGAACAAAATAATGATGTCTAAGATATTGGTCCTTTGTTGGGACAGGATAGACCTTAGTGTTCTTATTAATGCCTAGAAAAGAGCAGAAGAAAGGCAGAGTCATATAAATGCAAGCATATCTATCTGCTTTATGGATTCATGGGGACTACAACTGTAACTGCTAAGTTGAATTCAAGAGGCTCTGAAAAAAGCTGTTGAGTCTCTGGAGCTTAGTGTGTTCTCATCTGTGAGAGGGAGAATATAATAGTTGGGGTTTTAACAAATTACGAGAAGATAGATATTTATGGGTAGAAGTATAGCATAGAGGTAGAATGTTAGCTCAGCATGCTACAAGGCCTTAGGTTAAATATCTAGCACTTCCTTCAAAAAGATGTTTAAGCTGGCTTTTCTTTTTATAATCCTTGAGATAAAATGTAGAATCTGTCTTCGTTATTTTTACTGCAGGGAACACAATATCATTTAACTTCAGTCTCCTCATCTGTTGAGCAGAGCAACAATCTCTGTCCAACTTTGTTGTTGAAGGAGAAGTGAGGAGGATTGGCTTGAAAATCCCCAACAAATTACTTAATAATGTCCATGGCTTAGAGAATTTTTACTGAGACCTGACACCATCATAAATACATTCCTTGAATTATCTCCTTTAAGAGCTATAGTTAAGATTACTCACAGAAATAATTATAGGTATAATCACTTCAGTGGAGAGGCTGTGCAAGGTCTCTGACAGGGTAGAATCAAGAACAGTGGTATTCTAGAACACATGAGCAGCTCTGAAGAGATTTGTGTTATGGGTGGTAGAAAGTAGAAAATTTTGAAAGTAATTTTCAGATACCATAAAACCTTTCTCAAATAACAGAAAGTGTCATAGGGGTGGTCATTCTCTGAGGAACTAACACAGTGGAAATAAATTATTTGGGTTATATTATTAGACCTTTGAACCTATTTCCTCAGGCCAGTGTACTCACCAGGATTCTTTGTGGTTGTTCTCCAAGCTACACCTTGGCTGATCATGTTTCCTGGTGAATTACTTTATTCTGTAAAGGAATGGTCTGCAACTTGATGGTAACAAAGTGCTGGGATGGCACAGTGGATAAAGGAGCTTGCTGCCAAGCCTGATACCCTGAGTTTCATCACCATGACTAACATGGTGGAAAAATGGAATAATTCCTGCAAATAGTCTTCTGACCCCCATCCCTATTAATACATGCAAGTATGTGTGCATATAATATAGATATTTTTGTGATATATCCCAATATCTATATTCCTCTATATCTCTATCTTTATATAGAAGGATATAGATATCCCTGTGAATAAACAATAAGAAAGTGATCTATGAAATTGAGGTGGGGGGTATGACTCAATGGCAGATCATTTGAGTCACACGTGAAAGGCCCTATCTTGATTTCCCAGCACTGAAAAAAAGCAAACACTCATTCAGAGAGTAATGTTTATGGAAGACGAAAGGATGCTGGAAATCCAGCAGTTCCTCAAGGTTGTTGAACAGTAGCCCACTGTGTGTAAAACTGGTATTTATTTGGTTATAACTTTTCTTGTGCATTTGGTTATAACTTTTTATGTTATTATCCTTTGCTATTCTGTGTGATTCCTTTTATGTTTCTTCTTACTTTCATTTCCATTTTCAGTTTGCATCAATATGTAAACATTTGATTCTGGAAATATGTAATTGGGGTATGGAGTTTCAGTCTTTGACAAATGTCACTGAAACCATATAGGACAAGGATTCCACAGATAGAGTTGGAGAGCTACAGATACATGTTATCTACTGCTACAGCCTTCTTAAGAGGACACTTTGGGGTCCTAGTTCTCCAGAATTTCTATAGATTGTGTATACAAAATGCTATCCATGATAAAATAATTCTGAATACTGTCTTCTGTTAGTGAAATCAGAACATTCTATGCAGAACTTCATCAAGGCCTGGGTGAAGGTTTGTTGTTATTTCTGGCAGTAATTGTTAGAGAACAGAGGAAGTTCAGTGATTCCCAAATTGTTGAGAGCAGAAAAGGGTTGTAGCTCTCTCAAACTACTACAAAGACCGTAAATGACATGTTTTTTTTTTTTTCCTAATCAGAGACAAAGGAGCAAAATCAAAACATAACAGACTTATATTGAAGTTCTGCCTCATATTGATCTCTTTAGAAATGTAGACTGCACATTCTAGGGAACCGGTTTTATGCTTAGGTGTGGTGAGGAATGGACATCTATGGAAATATGGTTGGACAAAAGGGGTGTGTACTAATGGTGATGGATTGATGAGTGAAATTCAGGAGACCTACACATCACCAATTTCCTAAACTCCCACCTGGTAAGGTAGAAGGATCCTTCAGGAAAAGGTCTAATGGCCTATCTGATAATGTAGGTCAGATAATTTCTTAATGATCACTTCCTATGAAGAAAGGCATGAGAAAATATCTTAGCTACCACCTTATTTCTGTGACAAACACTGTGACTAAGGCAACTCAAAATAAATCATTTAATTGGAAGCTTGCTTATACTTTCAGATTAGTCCATGATTACCATGCTGGGAAGCATGGTGACAGGCAGGTAGGAATGATACTGGGACAGTAACTGAGGGCTGACATCTGATCTGCAAGTTGTAAGCAGAGAAAGCAAGACTGGGCCTGACATGGGCTTTTGAAACCTCAAAGCCCACTCTTGGTGACACTCCTCAACAAAGACACACCTCCTAATCCTTGTTAAATAGTCCAACAACTGGTAACCAAGCATTCAAATGTATTAACCTATTGGGCCACTGTCATTCAAACCACCACAGAAGGGTAGACATATTTTGAAGTGTCATGGCTTGCTTTGGGGAAGAAGAAGGTCTAGCTAGTTTCTGTGAGTTGAAGTAAAAGTAGTCTTGTGGCTATGGACAAAGATATACAGGAGACAGGAGTGTAACTGAGGGGCAGGGAGAGACTGTGCAGAAGCCTGAACAGGATGCCAAAAGATCGTACTTTTGTTAGTCTTTTTCTGAACCCCCAACGTCTCATTTCTTTGAATTTCTCAAAGGATGAAGAGATTCTGGATGCCCCTTGAGAAGTAAGAGAGCAGTCCCTTGGTCAGTGGACCCAGGTCTATATAATGCTTTCTCCAATTTTCAGATCTGAGTAAAAGTTGCCAGAAAAGTACTTTGGGTAAAGCCATTACAATCTCAGACTTGGTCTCATCTTGAAAAACTCTTTGAAACTATTTCACCTTTCTCTTTTATTGCAAGTTACTCAGTATATTAAAAAGACTGCTGAATATATATGGATATATGATACATATATGTAATTATATATTACATTTCCCCCTCTAAATTGGCAGTTCCTCAAGGACAGAAACCATGTATTATTTGCCTATATTTCCATAGTATCTGGTACAATGCCAGGCACCCAGTAGAAGATGAATAAATCATTCCTTGGGGAATAAATGAATATGCAGTCCTAAGAACATTCTACCCTCCACCAAAACAACTCATCTTCATTTATGTTTGAACTTACATGGACATTTTTATTTTTTATTCCCTGGGATCTATGTTTGAAAGCTTTTGTCTATCAAGCTGCGTTCACTAAATAGTAAACGTTCCCCCTGTCATTTACTAAGGAGACTAGAGTCTCAGATTGCTGAGATATGTGTTGGTTTCCCAGGACCTTTCTAAAATTTCTACCCCAGAGCAAAGGAACTTTATATTTTAGTTAATTCTGACAGCATTATTTGGGGTGGATGATATACTTTAAAAGATCTGAACTTGGAAAGCCCCACAATAGACTTTCAGAAATATTTAAAGGACACAAATACACATGGGACACATGGAGTGTCACTGACACAATGATTTGGGCACAAACAAAGCACAGCAATTCTCCCAGTGAAGGGAACATGTTTAGCTAATAAAAGATTTTTAATGCAATGAAAGGCAACAATGCATGCATGTAAAAAGTTGGTACGGATTCTCATTTCTGGCATGTCTGTTGGGAGATACATGTCAATACATGACAAATTCAAACTCCTTTTTGATAGAATTATTAAAATTCTTAAAGGATGAGTTTTAATCATACTTTCAGATCATATCGCCCCTCTGGGAAGAGTTCCCAGGCTGTGTAAGTAACTCCATACACAGCTGTTCTCATGCCCCACAGCTTCTCTGGCATGCATCTCATGTGTGGTGAGGGGGACAGACTATGCTTTGTATTCGTGATAGTTATCCATTTCTCTCCAGCGAATTCCCAATTAACTAAGCCTGCTTTTACTGAGTCAAAAAAAAAATTTTTTTAACTAGAACTCTTCTTGTTCTCTGCCAATTCTTCCCCTGTTTGCTTTTTTTGTTGGCCCAGTAGACACGGAACTGAACCGGCTTTGTTGAGACTTAATATCATTCTTGTCTGCTACCAGTCTTTCACAAGAAGTAACCAGAGCTCTCACTAACCTAATGGTTGGTCAGTTCCTTAAGCTGCCTCTGTTGCATCCTACACTGATGAGCCATCATTTGGATGAGCCATTGATAAGCATGTAGCTTATAAGTCTTTTTAGATTTTTACGCTTTTAGATTAATTAAGACTGATGCTTCTCCTGGTTAACTTCAATCTAAACCACCTTGTCCATAAAGTAATGGTTCTGACAGACTCATCCATATATTGATAGATCCTTCAGTAAATGTTTATTAATTTACTATATTTAAACTTACTGTAGCTATTATCTCTATGTCTTAGTATCTTCCCCCATTGCTATGATACAATACTCCGACTAAGCCTTGTAAGACAGGAAGGGTTAATTTGGCTCATAGTTGAGGATTATAGTCTATTATGGCAGGGGATTCACTGCTGTGGAAGCAGGAGGGCGTTGGTCACAGTGTGCCTACAGTCAAAACAAAAGGCTCTGAATACATGCAAGCTGTGGAATAGATATCTTAGGACATAAAGAGCTTGAGAAAGGAGGCAGCCACCAGTGCCTACTCTCAGCTTCGCATCTTTGCCTGTTGACTCAACATACTACTGGGACAGATGGTTCAGGACCAATTAACAGTAGACTTGAAATGAAGAGCAAAGACACCTAAACAAAGACAACTCTTTTCTCGATGCTAAGGCTCAGTGGTAGGTTGTTCAGGGAGGAGGTGCTGAGTCCTGCACTTCTAGGCAAATCTCATGTGTATGCCGAGAGACACATGTCTTGTTTTCTTTTTTTTTCTCCCTTTCTTCAGTCAATCTTTCTTGTTGACTATGCTTCCATAGTTTTTATTTTTTTCACTTGGGGATTCTGTTTTATTCCACTTTAGTAGCTAATGTTTGTCTTGTGACTATTTTCGGGGGTCCCACCTACAAATAAGCAACTCCAGATGCCCCAGGAAGCATAGATTTTTTTCACTTCCATTGTTACTAACAACATAGCCTCATGAATATTGACTGTTACAGGCTAAACGCCAATGAAGTCATTTCATTGTTTTAAAACTTGGTAGTTGTTTTTTCAGTCACACAGGTGTGTGTGTGTGTGTGTGTTTCAGAAGATTCCTGTCTTCCAAATAGACCAACAAATAACAAGTGGCTGGCAGATTCTATTATTATTATTATTATTATTATTATTATTATTATTATTATTGTTGTTGTTATTATTATGTCTTTTATTTTGAGATATAATATAATCACACCATTTCACCCTAGTTTTCCTCCATCCTAGCTCTCCCATATACTCCTTCTTTCTCTCTTTCAAATTCAAGGACTGTTTTAGCATAATCATTGTTACATATATGTATGTATACTTGTAAATACATAAATACAAACTGCTCAGTCTGTATAAGGTTACTTTTATGTATATATTCCTGGACTAACTTTTTGGTATTGGATAACCAATTGATCTATTAAACTCCTGAGGTTCAACCTTACACAAAGATGTACAGGCAACTGAGGGATGCTGAGGGCAGGCAAGATCTTTAACCACACCCATCTTCAGAATGCCTAGAGGATTTCAAGAGAATTTTTGTTTAGTTTGCATTTTCCATTATTTTTATCTCCTAAAAAATTTATTTATTTTATTGTATATGTGTAGTTTGCTGATATGTATGTCTATACACTACTCTGTAGGCTCAGAGCCTACAGAGGTCAGAAGAGTGCTGTGTGCTCTGGAACTAGAATTTTGAATGGTTGTTAACTGCCATGTAGGGGCTGAGAATTGAACCCTGGTCCTCTTAAAGAATAGCAAGTCTTCTTAATCTCTGAGCCATCTCTCCATAACTTCTTTATTTTTCTTTTTTAAAGTTTTAAAACAAGGAACTAGTTTATCCTAAGTCATATGAGCTAGTATGTCCAGGGAATACAAACTCAAGTTAGCTTGAACAACACAGTTCTACTCTAACAGAGGTTACAGCTTTGTGTGGGGAGGGAATAGATTTTTATTATTTTTAAAGTTCTGCTTTTTCAAGTTAAATTGGTTGAAATTAAAGTACAATTATATCATTTCTCTATTCCCTTTTCCCCTCCATCTCCTTTATTTCTCCCTCTCAAATTCATGGTCTTTTTTTTATTGTTACTGTTACATATATAAATGGGTATGAATAAATACACCCGTCTCAGACTATTTAGTGTTGCATGTATAATTTCTGGAATGACGAATAAGTTAACATGCAAAGTAATGGGTTTCACTATAACTTATATGTCATTATATTTTGAGCAATTTTTCTAAACAAAGAAATGACTTTGGTTTTTTTTTTTTCTCTATCACTCGAAGTCTTATACTTAAAAACATACACTAGCCATCTAAACTACAAGTCATTTAGAATTTTTCTTGTCTTTTGTTGTTTTTTTTTGTTTGTTTGTTTTTGTTTTGTTTTGTTGAGACAGGTTTTCTCTGTATAACCCTGGCTGTCCTGGAACTCACTCTGTAGACCAGGCTGGCCTCAAGCTCAGAAGTCCACCTGCTTCTGCCTCCCAAGTGCTGGGATTAAATGCATGCGCCACCACTGCCTGGCCATTTAGAATTTTAAGATAGTGTAAATTCCTAATTTAAACTGATCTCTCCTATTTCCACTGGAACATGTTTGAATAGACCAGGGCCCCCCTGCTATGCATGGGCTTCATCCTTTGAGTCATCCCTTTCCCTATCCTGCCTTCCCCGTCGTCCCTCCTTCCCATCCCACCCTTGTAGTTCCATTACTTTCTTATAAAGAAAAGATATTTTTTTCATTTTATGTGTATGAGTGCTTGTATGTATGTATGTATGTATGTATGTATGTATGACATGTTTATGTTTGGTGTTTGTGGATTTCAGAAGGGGGAGCTGGATTCTCTGACACTGGAGTTACAGATGATTGTAAAGTTCCAAGAGGGTTCTTAGGATCAAACAACGAGGTCCTCTCTCTGTAAGATCTCCAAGTGCTCTTAGCCGCTGATCCATCTCTCCAGCCTCCTGTCTATCACTTTCATGTAACCCCTGTCTTGACTCTAACTTTTGTGAAATAGTAACCATTTGTGCCTTGTCTCAAGAAAGTATCTCCAGGATCAGGCGCAAAACTGGTCCGTATCAGGTATACAATAGAAGTTGCTGCCTTCAGGATGTAATTTCTCTGGGCCTCTTTATACATTTGTAGTCTCACAGAGTGAAGTAGTGGGTGCACAGGGAAAAAAGTTGAGGTGGATATGGCAGTTGACATCCTCGCTGGTAGGGGGCAGATGAGATGTTGATGCTGATATAGGCTGACCATGAGTGCAGGACACTTAGCTGTGCAATGTTTCTATCAGTCAATAGATCCTGGGCAAACCTCCTATTGAACATGGAGTTTCTGCCAATGAAGGAGAGGTAAAAGAACAGACTATCTAAATTCAATAAACTCACGTTGTTAAGAACAAATGTTAACAGAGCCATCCAGGTCACAGTATGTCAGGCTGAACGCTGGCAATGGCTCATTTGAAGCACACGGGCAAATTGGCACTGCTCGGATGTTAGCTAAGTTTCCGTGTAGAACAGCAGCTTTGAGGCATGTGGGACTCCACAGGTCAGTGTATAATGATATACATCTTTCCTGATGACATTTGTCACCGTGTATTTTTCTACCCAAGATTTCTGAAAATCAATCACTCATTTTTCTTTAAACTTTTTTTTTTTTTTTTTTTTTAGTTGAGGCTGAACAGTGGGACGTTTGAATCTGCTATCCAACTGTTCAGCCATTCCTAACCTTTAAGTGTTTTGAAAGAAAAATTAAAAAGAAAAAAGAAAAATGACCTGTCTAAAATAATTTAGTAATCTAAGGAATTAATTTTAATTTGTAGTCACCATTGCATATTGGTATACAGGAAGATAAAAAATAAAGGCAACGGAGAAGACTGCATTGAATAAAAGACAATAATTAACCCTTGAAATCGTCATGTAATGAGGTTAGGTTTTTTTACTGAAAATAACTGCCTCAAACAATTGTCTTAACTAGTGGTGCTTAAAAAGCTGATTAAAACCCAGGACTTATTTTACACTATTTCCAGGTCTGTTTGTTCATTTTGTGTAATATTGTAATTATAGGGAATTTTACTTCTTCCTAAAAGGTGAGAGCACAAAATCAGAATTGTATTTCATTATTATGCTTAGTTACCTGACAGGCGTAAGTGATTGGAAGACAATAGTCAGATGTGCATGTGTGCACACATATGTGTGTGGGGGGGGGCGTGGATGATATGTGTCTCTGATGTGTATGTGACTTTCAGCACATTTATACAATGGTTTACATATACAGGTCAAGGAACAACTTTGAGGAGCTGGTTTTTCCCACGTACCTATGGCAAAATGCAGACCTATTTCTTCCAGTGTACTGGATCTACAATGATAACTGAACCATGAGCTTCTAGGTGAGATAGGTCATTGTCTCTGCTTCCCCCGTCTCCTTAGGAGCACCCAGAGTAACATGAACAGGGATGATACCATATCCAGATTTTTCAAGAGGTTTCCTGGGATCTAGGCTCAGGTCATTAGGCTATGCAACAAGCCATGTCAGCTGCTGGGTCACTATTGCCTTAGCCCCTAGTTAGTGGATTGTAGTTTCTGTCTCTCAAATCAAGTACACTTGTGTCACAGTAAACAAAGTAACTGATGTTGCAAACGTTTTGTTCAAAGGCATCCCAGCTTTGCCTAACCTTGGAGTATTTGTAATTTACTGAAAGGCTGAGAGATCTTGAGAAGACAGAAGTGTGCTCAGTAGGAGTACACTGAAGTTCTGTTCTCTACTGTAACTGGAACAATGACAGGCTCTTTCCTATTTGAGGCACTGCCTTGGCTCTGTCTGCTACGAGGACTCTGAAAAGATTTACAGTGGCACTTCGATTTTTAATTTTTTTAAATTATCTTACTGAATTATTGCTTTCCTCTCCACTTTATTCCTCACCCAGACATCTGTTGCTCATTATAAAATAAACCATCACTTGCTCAAAAAAGAATTCTTTAATCTCTCCCAAGTCTGAGGTAGATCTTTCTCCATTTCCCACAGGAAGAATGCTTTTCCTAGCCACCCAAGTGCTCAACACTAGACTGCAGACAGATGCTGGTGAGATCACATCTGCACAACAGCATACTTGAATATATAAGGCAAAGAACCATGATCCTAATTCCCTAAGTTTCATCCCTTCGGGCTGCTGTTAGGAAACACCATAGTCAGAGTGGCTCATCTATAGTAGACACTTATCTTTCATATTTCTGGAGTCTGGGAAACCCAAGATCCACTTAGGCTAAATGACAGAGTTCAGTCATGAAGGCTGACTCCCCAAAGCCTCATCTACTGTCATTGCTTTAGAAGTAAATATCTCAATATATGAATTGTCCCTGGGAACAAAATTGGTCTGTCCGTTGCACCATGTCTCAGTTCAAATGGCAGGAAGATATACCCTGTTCAACTCCCACTGGAAATAGGCAAAGCCAGATGACACACCTATGTGACCCTAACACAGAAGAGCTTGAGGAGCTGTGCATACTGGCTCTCTCTTCTGTGCAGAAGTACAAACAGTACACGAGTCTTTTCAGTGCTCATGACTTTATAAATGATATATGATGACATTTATAATCTATGAGAGGAGCATATGCAACTATTATTTTATAAAAGAAACCATCTTCAAAACATTATAGAAGTGAGTGTCTTGAATATATCAAATACTCTAATCTAAGCAGGTAAAATGGCCTCTTAAGTCATTGGTCTTCATGCAGGCACTAAATTATCAATGGTAACATCAACAAAATTTACTGAAATCAAAGATTTGCAGGAAAAATATAGGACCTTCAGGAATATAAAACTTAGGTGGCCTCGGGAATGTTATCTATTATTATTTCCTATGTTTCCACCTTCCTATTTTGTTAGAACACATTTTGAGAATGGAGTTTAGAATCCTGCATGTGAAGACACAAAATGAAATTTGAAGAGCTTTGACAGAGATCCTACCTAGCAGGCACTGTTCTCTATTTCTATTAAGGCAGAAATTTGCTGGATATGACTACATCACTGACCTTGAGAGCAGACACAAGACCAAAGCCTAAGCTATAATGAGTAAACCGTACCCATGATCTAGCCTTTAACTGCAAAGTATGCCTGTTATGTAGTTGTGTAGAAGAGTAGGTAGAATTGGAATGGGAAAGGAAATGGAAAATTTATATGTTTGTTTCTTTTTAATTATAACACAATTTTCTCCTTTATTTTTCCTTTTCCCAAGCCTCTCCATGTTCCTTCTCTCTTTGATATTTCTCAAATTCATGGTCTCTTTTAATTGTTGACAGATTTGTGTATGTATGAGCATATGCACACAAATACACACACACACACACACACACACACACACACACACACACACACACCTGGTTTGATTTTAACTTTGTCATCCATTGTCAATTAGGCAGGAAGTTTGTGGGCCATATATACCACCATGTTATCAATAAAAATAATAAGCAATAATATTTATGGTTAAACACTTCTTTCTAAGTATACAAACAAGAACATCACCATCTGGATTGACTATGGTTTTGGTTGCAATAGAAAGAAAATTACCTGGTTAATTTAAACAAAAGGAAATTTATTGGGAAGTTGTGGTGGACTTCTAGAATTAATAGAAGGAAAGAACAAACAACATAAAATAAACCACTGTTTTCTCCATTTTATTGAGGCCAGAGGGAGAAGGAATCACAGTAATAGCATAGAAAGACATTTTAGGCACCAAAGCTGATGTGAGTGAATTCTGTCTCTTTTTAGTCTTGGTGACTGCTCAGAGTTCAGATGCCAGGGAAAACTTGTCTGCCTGATGAAGTTAGGTGACTTGACTAGAGAAAAGAGGAACACTGAGTCAGGATCCTAGAAATCCATTCTCAAGGAGAAAGTCCTGATTTAAAGGATTGGTCACAAAGTAAACAGAAATCATCCACTACACCAACATAGTAGCTTTGTAATCAATTGGTTACTGGTTATTAATTATATATCATTGCACACAGTCTGTGTAGTTGGTACTTACAAACAAATGAGTCACAATAATGATGATGGTGCATGGACCGTAAACTGTCAGGCATTCACTTTGTGTATAGGAAAAATTAGCTTCATAAAAGTTAAATATGTTTCTGCAGGTTGGCAAAAATATAATTATGTGAATAACTCTAAAGCCTTTAAATAGGATCATGTGCCAAGGAAGCCTATGGTCAGAGTTATTGAAACTCTTGCCTAAGGCCACACAGCCAGTGAGTGGTAGAGACAGCTGCTTTATTCTAAAGCTCTTTTCCCATGTCCATTTGCTCTCTGCACATTTGATGACCATTGAAAGAGTTGGCCTTAACAGCGAGTTGGCTGAGAGGCTTTCTGCCTATTTGAACCAAAGGCGAAGCCCTTCCCTGCCTTCCTATCTGTGTATAGTTAGTTCTTTCTTCCTGGATCGTTCTGTCCAGCTCCTTCCACAGCTGGCTGTCAGGCTGTATCTACATACTAGTTATTTTCTTTTAAAGAGGAATCTGTCCTCTAACCTGTCAGAGTGGATGTTTTGGGTCTTCTCCCTACTGGCCCCTTTACTTCAGCTTTGTCAAGGAAGTTCTTTCCTCCTGAGGAAACCCTGGTTTCTCAATTTCTCAAAGCCACTTCCCCCTACCCTCATTAGCCTTTGAAACTGTCTTTTCTCCGATACCTTTTTCCCTATGTCCATGCATTTACCACTTTCTGTACTGCAGAGAGCAAGCTCTGAACATACATAGATGTTGAATAAACAAGATTATATAGAAACACTTGGGAAGGACAGTAAAATCCAATATGGATGATGGCAAAAGGTTTCCTGTAGCATACTGGATATTATGCTCAACCGTAGTTACTCTGAATGAGTAGAGGTTGGCAGGATGGGACCTGTGTTCCTGGGCACAGAAGAAGGAAAGGACAATACACTATGCAATCCAAGACTAAAGCAGTGCCTTGTGACTTTGTAGGAGAGATGAGGCATTCAGGGCTGGTCACAATGGGGTTCCAGAAGCTGGGGTAAGTAATGACTTTCCAGTAGTTTCTCGTCTTCCTCTTTGGATGTATATCTGAGCATTGCTTGCAGGACTGTGTCTGGCTGATTTATCCACACACAGACTAAAATAACATGTAGAGCTCAGCCTTTGCTCTCATTTCCCCTGATTGTGGAAGGAGGGGAAAGATGTGCCCAGCACAGTCTGCAGAGGAGATGCAGCTGGGCAAAGCCTTGGTACAAGCCTCTTTTGATTAAGTTGTTTCTTACTGACTCCTGATATCATCCTGGAAGGACAGATGGAGGAGAGGACCAGGCAGGATTTCTTGATGCCATTGAAAAATCACTCGTGAAGGACTTCAGGATTAACTCAGGCTGTCACAGTAAAGAGGACCATAAGAACATGCAGGGCCACAGTGTCTGGATCTTTCATGTCATGAATTCTTTTTGGGGCATATATTGATATCTAAAAGATTTTCACAAGCCAAAGGTTGGTCCCAGATTTTCTCAAATGGAAGTCGAACATCTGAAATGCAAAGATTAGATGTTCCAGGTCATTTCTCCCAGGCCTTTTTAAGGAAGTTCTTTTTTCTTGAATGAACTGGTTTTTATTTCCTGGTCTTCCCAGTCTACAGCTAGGCTTCTAGAATTGTAAGAATTACAGACCGTTTGAATTATAAAATTCTTCCTTTTATAGCAGAGCTGATGTGCTGAAGCAGGACTGGTGCAAACAGCAGCGCCAGCCGCAGCAGCCACGCAGTATGAACAGCAATAGCAGTAGCCATAGCAACGGTCATTGTGTTAGCAGTGGTCACAGTGAGAGTGCTAGGCCAGCTCTGTTAGAGCTCACTGTGCCAGGCAACGTTCTAGTATTTTTACCTATATTGTCTTCAGCTCTATCACATCCTCTGTTATAAGTGTCATAGCCTCTCCTACAGAAAAGGGAACTGTGGCACAGAGGACTTATACAGTGTTAGCAGGACTAGTTAGCAGGATCAGCCTGACCCACAACGGACATCATAAACTGTGCACTGAGCTCCAGCTTCCCCAGGGTTGTGAATCAGATCCAAAGGGTTGCAGTTTAAATGAGAAATGCCCCCTATATGCTCAGGCATTTGAGTACTTCATTTCCAGTTGATGGCACTGTTTGGGGAGGTTCAAGAGATGTGACCTTGCAGGAGAATGTATGTCTCTAAAATAAGCATTGAGAGCTTAAGGCTTCATTATACTTTTAGTTTATTTTATCTGCTTCATATGTATGGTTAATGGTGTAATCTCTTGACTAATTCTTCTCCCACTATCCTTGATCCTTGCCAGCCATGACAGACTCTTATCCACCTGGAACCATAAGCCCAAAAAAGTTGTCTTGGTATGAATGCTTCATCACAATAACCAGTGTACAAGGCGATGCCTTTCTTCATTTCGTATTTGCTGTGTGTCTGTGGAAGGTTACTTGGCTCCTCTGTTTCTTCAAATACAAAATGAGCAGAACTCCTGGGATTCTGTTTGTAGAGCACTGAATGCCCTCTATCGCTCAGTGTCTGCCATTGACCCTCATACAGAGTAGCATTTTCCCTGCCATCATCTTTCCATACCATTTCCAGAAGGAACCCACCAACACACTGAAGCTCAAGGCCAACTCAACGTTGTGTGTCTGCCAGGTAGTTCTTGGGCATGCCACCCACTCTTTCTTTCAACCCTGCTTACCTTAATTCAGGAAGAGAGGTGGGAGCTGAGACTGGTCAGTTGAGCAACACCGTGATGTCCAGTTCAAGGTTCCCCACTGAGCCTTTAGGTCAGAGGATCTTAACCTGGGAGTCGAATGATGCTTTCATAGGGATCAGCTAAGACCAGTGGCAAACACAGACATTTACATTATGATTCATAACAGTAAGAACATTTCGGTTACCACATCATGAGAAACTGTACTAAGGGGTCATAGCATTAGGAAAGTTAAGAACCACTGCTTTACGTCTTTGTGGTGACGGCTGAAACAACCCTAAAGGAGTCTGGTAAAATCAGAATGACTACTGAGCAAAATATAGTTTGGCCTTTTCTGTCAGCTAATCTGAGGGACAAAAGTCACCAAAACTGGAAGCATCCTGTCATTCTGCCTGTGTTGTTTGGAGTTCCATCTCAGGCACTTTGTATGACATAGCCTTGGATCATCACTTAACCTTTCTCTGCTTCAGGGATTTCAGTGTTAAAATGGAAGTAATAAAAGCTTGTCCCTCCCAGGACTGTTGTGAGTAACAAAGGAGTTAATATGTGTAAAAATACACTAAATGCAAAATGAGAGCTATTTATATCAGTCAGGTTCAACGTAGGCTGCGGGCTTCGCATTTATGTCTCCCTTTCACTGTGTTAGCTGATGAGAACATTTATCCTCTCAATTCAGTAGGGGGCTTTAACTTGTTTTATGAAGTCATTACCTAAACTGTTTTCATATTCAAAGTAGTCCTGGAGGGGTCAGGAGTGATGGTGTACAGGCACAGACCAATGAGATTATGTTTTCCCTCTAGTCTCCCCACTTTGTACTTAAAGGGGACAGTGGTAAGAAGACACCCTTGGGTATCACTACACAGCAAGCTGTCATTGGCTCTGTGTACCTGGTCTCACTCTAGTTCAAGCCTGTCTATACAGATCCAATGCAATTGAACATTTATTAGGGATGTGGGCATTTCTTTGAAAAGCAACTGGAAGTTTCCAAGGAGGACAAGGAGGACAACAAGCAGTATTTGTTTCCAAGGTTAGAATGCGTTTACCTGTGTATGAAATATACGGGTTACTTTTTTTTCTAAGATGTCTGAAATATCTCAGGATAAGTTCGTATTCTTATATGGCAAACATGTGTATCTAGGATGTAACACAAAAAAAATCTTTTGTATTGGACATTACGTTAAAAATCACCTCTATAGAATTATGGGCTTCTGAATGAAAAAGGGAAGTAGACCTTTTCACTAAGTTCGACACACGGAATACAGGGCAGATGTGAGAGGTGTGAGACAAGCTTGCTCTAATAATTACCATTCATTGCTTATCTGAAATATAAGTTTCATTGGCATCTTTGTTTTTCTCTTAGTTAAACCTGAAACCCCTACTATCCATGTGATCTTAGAGGATGCAGCATCAATTACATGGATAACAGAGTGCATCATGGGAATTGTAGTTTTTCTTCCAACTTTCCCCAGAGTGGAAAGATGTGAACAAATAAAACGCAGAACTCTTCCTTTGGGGTAACTTATCTTAAGCAACATCAGTCTTTGGCATTTTCTTCCTTTTACCTCTCCTGTAGTTTTTGTTTCTATGGTTTAGAGTTATTGCTTGGTTCTTTTGTATTTCTACATACTCCATATTCCTAGCCCTTCATCTCTAATACCATACATGGGAACATATCTATTCACATAACAGATGTTGACAACTGGCCATCATGGACCTAATGATGCAATAAAAGCCATTGGAAATGATATTGACATACAGAACTTATTTTAGAGTCAAACTCAGGGAAGTCCATCCTCTCCCCCACAAACTGGAAAAAAATGCTTATTACTTGACAGTATCATCAGGGGATGAGTTCTGTAACAATTTATTACACAATTAGCTCGGTGACAATGCTTATCAGTTCCTGATAGTTTGATCTTTGTAACATAGATGAAAATGAGCCAGGGCAGAATCTTTTCTTTTAAATATAGTCAATTGTCACTCAGCTTCCAGAACACATTGGGATATAGTTTGGAGGTTTTAGATTAAGTGCTACCCTCCTAGAGTGATAGGCAGAGATCATCCATTCTTTTCTGACAGCGTTGTTTAATCCTGCTCTTGACCTCTGTTCTTTTCCCAGACCATCATTACTCTATTGGTTATTTGAACAAATGAGTACAAAGCTATTGAATAGAGAAAGGGTTGCCACTTAAAACAGGCAAGTCAGTTCCTAGGAGGCTAAAGGAGAAATCCGCTATCATCAGAGCGCTCGTGGAAGTGAGCCAGCCATTGTTTCATAAGGTTTTCCTCATTTATTTTTGTCCTCTCATTGCTTTGAGTTGGGATTTCTTATTCTATATAATTGTGTTCTTGATGAGACGGTGAAGATGTTTATTACATGAGAAATAAACATTGCCAGGGACCCACAAAAGAAAGTAATGTTTGCATTTGTAGAAATTAAAAACTCTCCTGTACAGCAAATAAAATACACTAATCATAAATATGAAGTAGATAAATGAAATGAAAACAAACAAACTGGAAAGAAACACTTCTAATATACCTCACAAAGCAAATTTATTCAATTTACAAAGATGGCACAGAAAAAAAAAAAAAAAACAGGACAAAAGATGATCAACCAGGCACAGTAAAGGAAGAGGAATATAAAACACAGCTCAGAGACAAATGCAAATGGCCAGTAAACATATGAAAAAACAGTTCAACCTCATAATGAACGACATGCAAATCAAATCCAATAAAAAGAAACTTACCAGACTGACTGACAGATTAAATGTTTGCTGATGATAGCTAGTAGGGGGAGTTGAGATGTGAATGTGACACAGTTTTGTTTTATGATTTATTTTTACTTTTTATGTTGTTCATATACTTTTGACCTAATAATTCTACTCCCGGGAATTTTCTTCTCTAATGTGATGCTCAAGAGATAAAGATGTTTTGAGTTCAAGAATGTTGAATGAAGTATTTGTAATCACAACAGAACTTGAAAACATTCTATCAACAGGAAGATGATACTGTTGCTGTCTTCAGACACACCAGAAGAGGGCATTGGATTCCATTAAAGATGGTTGTGAGCCCCCATATGGCTGATGGGAATTGAACTCAGAACCTCTGGAAGAGCAGTCAGTGCTCGTAACCACTGAGACATCTCTCCAGCCCAACATCACTCTGGGTGTGCCTGTGTATGTGTGCGTGCATCCATGCACTTTTGCCCTTCACTTTGATTTTGAAAAAAAAAAAAAGAGAGAGAGAAAGAGAGAGAAGGCTTCTGCTCATTGATTACCCCCTCTTTGCCATTTTGATCTCTCTGTCTCTTTCCCCCTTTCCTCGCCACCCCCCCAACACTGACTCATACCAGCTGGAGGCAGAACATTTGCTGAAGAAAAGCTAAAGGTGTGAACTTGAAGAGCCCTTGCGGTTTCTTGTTCATGGTAGTGAAGGCTATCCCGGTGAAGAAGGCACAGCTGACTAGCGGAGGCAACCACATTCTGCACATCTGGGGAAATCTACCTGACACGCCTAGTTTAGACATTTCCAGCAAGGAGCATGCTACAGGCTCCAGAAGGTAAACAAAACCCTGAATGAAAAACAATGAGAAAGCCCATTCCATGTAGCCACCTGCATAGTTCTCTGTGCCTCCCTGTGCTGATTGGCCATGTATGTAACTGGTATAGTCATGTGTAATACAATGTTTCACTCAGTTATAGACCACACCCACACAAAATAACCACCACAACAAACACCAGCTGCTCCTCAAGATGTGACACCATAACCATGCTACCTTCTGTGAACACGTGCCTGTTCCCCGTGATGATACCCTCCACACCTCATACCTCAGACAGCATCTCTGTCATTACATCTCTGAGATCTGAATCTAGCCTCTAGGCTAGTACGGATCTGACGTTTTGATGCAGCCAATGCCCTAAGGATGATGCCAGGTAATTGGTACATAATGTTTGCAGGAGTGATGATGATGGTTCTGATGCTCTTTCAGTGCAGGAAGTACATGACTTCTTGGTGTGAAGCTGAATGGGGAAACCAAGAATTTGTTGTGCCTAATTTTCTTATTTGCCTTTTCACATTTCCACTAGTTCATTCATTCATTCATTCATTCATTCATTCCATTTACTTATTGTAACTTATGAACATACCCCTTGTTTGATAGGTGTCACATATGTAGCCTGAGTTCCCGAGAACCACAGAACCCCCAGAGGCTTCTTACATGTTTCGAAGATGCCTTGAGCATATCTTCAAATTTTAAGCTGTATTTGGACATATTTATACTGTTAGTATCTTTGGCATTTTGTCCAAGCACCTCCCCAATTCAAAGTATGGGTGTCATTTCTTGCTCTAGGGACTGGGTAGTTCATATCACAAAGGCACAAACCTGTCAGAAGATTTCAGGGTGGCAAAAACTGCCTGGATCTTCCCCTTCAAGATGCTCAGGTACTAAAGTTCTTGAGGCTCAAATAAAAGTTTGATTCATACGTATAAAGAGCTCTGATTCCAATTTTATTATTCTCTGGGACTTAATCCTCAAGTCTCAGGACAGGGTGGCCTCACTTCCAATATCCTGCCTGAAGCCAAGCCAAGACCCCTGAAACTCATTTTATTCGCTTGCTTTTTATGAGAATTACAGGGGGTCTAGCCCAGATAATTACCTAATTCTCACTCTAAAAATAACCAGGCCACGTATTGAGAGTAAACATTTTCATGATGTCTCCCACCCAGAGGAAGATAAGAGTTAATATGGGGGTGGGGGTGTCACAGTGGAGGCACGCACTGTGCTAGCTACGTCTTGACGGCAGACGTGAGTCTCATTTGTGTGTGCATGTGCATGCGTGTGTGATTCTGCATGGGTCGCTTGTGTATCCTAAGATATGCAAAAAGGCAAAGTATCATCAGCAACTTAGCTCAGATTAAACCTGCCTCATGGGCTGAATAGTTTCTGAATCTCCAACCACTGAACAAATCACCAAGACAAACTGCTACATGCAGCAGGTACATCTTGCTTCCTGGATGGCTCTCTCTGGCTCTTTTCTCATTAACCGGCTAGAGGGAATGGAGAAAAACCCAAACTGAAGAAGTTTTTGTTTTCATCGTTTTTACTTCCTACCTCAATAGTGCTGGCTTTTACCAAAATAGAGGGGTGAGAGAGAGGAGTAGTCTTTCCTTCTACAAGGGGGAAAAAGTTGTGAGGCTCATGACTATTACATGACACACTGGCACCTGTGTATTTCCCGGAAAGGTTAGAAAACTAGTTTACTGCTGCTGTCTGATTTCAGGCTAGATACAACTCTAAGGGTGAGGTCATATTTAACTCTTTATTAGTATATTTTATCAAGAAACTTGATAACAAAGCAGAAACTATATTTATTTTTAAGGTCTCGGGAATCAGTTGAAGATGGTTTTCTGCTTTCTAGCCTGAGCAAGAGTCAGGTTCCCTCTTCTCTCCTCCTTCCAGATAACCAACTACATATTCAGCTCTATTTTCCTATCTTTAAGCTTTCCAGATGCTCCTTCCTCGGTAAGACTTCTTCTTTCATGTATTATACATGTTCCTGTCTCCTGTGATGAATCTGAATATGGTACTTCCCCACCATATCTATGAAACCTCCACACCACAGCTCTCAGAATGCCACTGTTGCCAGGCATTTAGAACAATGAGTACCAGAGGAAAAGCCTGGTCCTCAATTTTGTGTAACCAAGATCAGCCTTGCAAACAATCAGGATATAAGCAAATATCAGGACAAAAGCATCTTCTCCTAGGACCATTAATTAATCAGAGACGGATCCCTAAAAGAAATAAAGTCCATTGTCAGATCCTGAACCTTTTTTATGAGAAGAGTACTGGTCAAGTTTGTCTTGTTTTGTTTGCTTTTTTTTAGAAGGAAAAAATGGTAAAAACCAGAGGTTTGAAGAGGTGGAGTTGGTTTCAGGAGACCAGAGACCAGAGCTGCTAAAGCGATCCAGCTGGCCAAGTTGAGACTGATGTTACATAACTCTAGGGAGAGCTTATTCCTGGAATTAGATACTACATTGTTATTCCACCCAGGAGGTGATGTTTGCTTGTTGTTGAATATCAGTGTTGTGTCTTTTTCTGCCCAGGTTCTAGCCTTGTAACAGTGTCTGCTACTCCTCCAGTTGTCCACTTCATGGCTTACATCACATAGATGCCTCTAAGTCTGATCACCTGGTCCTCATTCACATCATACTTTTCCTTAGGAGCAGAGACCTTTGTATTACTATGCATATCCATTTTGCAAAGCTGCTCTGAGTCGTGTTTATCCTTATGGCTTCAGTACCTAGCATAGTTCCATGTATACAATAGGACATGAATGGGTAAGATATATTCCCTGAAGACTAGAACCACGGTCCAGCTGAAAGGAAATTATCCCCGGGGCTTCAAAACAAATACCCCTGAATTAGAATCACAGCCCATACCTAAACAAAGACTATTTGGCCTTAGCCCATCTACTTAAAGAATTCCCCCATCCCTAAGCTCTGAAATGAAGCAAAGTCTGCAGTTATGGACCACTAAGTGGTGCTGGTGGGGTACTTGTTTTTAAGAGGTTAAAAGGGACTTGAAATGGATTTCTTCAAACCAAAAAGTAAACTGTCCATCTGGCTCAAGTTTCTATTTTTTCTCTCTGGACTGTAGAAAATAATTTAAGCTGTAGGTGTATTTAAAATATTTCTAGAAACCAGTAAACAACAGTATTAATTTTAAACTTTGCGATGCTTAGCTCAGTAGGACCTGCTACTGAAGCATAATTTTGTCTCTTTCCCTGTCAGCTTCTCATGTTTCACCCCTCAGGTTGAAGGCTCCATTCAAGCTTAGCTAATAGGATTTACTTTAAAAATTCTTTTAGAGAATTTTATGAGTCCTGTATTTAAATTATTCTCTCCTTCCCTTTCCTCCCTCCAAGTCTTCTCGTGTCCTTTCCATTCCTTCTCAAACACATGGATTCTTATTCTTTAACTATAATTATTATATACACATGTATATAAATATATGGATACAGCCTGCTGCAATCTTTTGTTGTTTCCCATATGTGCTTAGGGCTGACCTATTGCTATTAGCTAACCTATTATAGGACTAATCCATATAGAAGACTGATTCTTCCTCTCCCAGGCAGCATCAGTTTCCTAGAGTTCCTCCCAGAGTGAAGTCCCATGATAATTCCATCACCCACCTTGGCATTCCAATTGCCGCGATCACTGTTTAGGTCTTCTTAGGGCTTATTGTAATGGTCTCTGCTGCAAAAAGAAGCTTCTTTGGTGAGAGGTGAGAACAATATTTACCCATGAGTGTAAGAATAAGTGTTAGAATTCAGCTGGAAATTATGATCTACATTTCTGTTTGTCTTGTTTCTGCTGAGTCTGAAGGAACCCCAACTCTCCAGAAGGACCAACCTCATTTTCAAAGATTACTAGAACACATGTAAAAGCATCGCAGCACTTTTCCCATAGCAATGACCGGTGTGGTTTCTGTATCCTCTGTACTCCTCACACCCATGACAGATGTTCTTTGAATTAAAGAGTGAAGAAAGAATTTTTTTTTTCAGGATCAACATGGCCAATGGAAATGGGCCAGGCCGTTTATGTTTACTTGATTGGTTAGTTCAAGTTGATTGATACATGCATGGATCTCACCCTGTGTAGACTTGATCTTCTCATTGCCCTTCCAAAGCTGCTTTCTACTGAGCTTTCCTTGTTAAAGAAGGCATCAGACAAAATAGAGCTCTGAAAATAGACTTCTTTACATTCTCAGCTTCAAGTTCTGACTATTCTTAGAAGTTTCTAACCTGTCACAGGTAATCCCATTAGATTATATAGCAGCATACACTAGGCAATTTAGGAAAACGAGCAAATAGATGCCATTACCTCTCCCCAACGCATCATAATTCTCTTGCAATCCGAGGATTATACTATAAGAAAAACTCTTAGTTACTATGCTTAGGGGCTAATGTGCTGTCTCATTTCACCTTCACCCATCTCTGGTGGCATAACGTTATCTGCACTATGCTAAAGATGGGAAAACTAATAGTGTTGAGACTTGTAACCAGAATGAGACATCTTAAGTGTGGGTGGAGGTAGGCATCATCATCACATGGGGTAAATATCCTTGGGAGATTCCACGACTGTAAACAAACAACAGCAACACCATCCTAGACCAGTTTTTTTGGGTAAGCTCTTCAAGGCTCCACAAGATAAGTTAAGCTGCATCACATTTTTTTAAATTGTTAGACTACATGTGGCAACCTAATGCTTTGACAATGATCATAGATAGACACAGAGCAAAGGCTTTTTAAAGAAAAATGCAATGTGAAATGTGTTCGTGCCTTCACATGTTTCTGGGATAAAATACTCAACACAAAGAGCTTAATGAAAGGAAGGGTTTCTTCTGGCTCAGAGTAAGAGCACAGCCCATCATGACAAAGCTCACCACAGAGACAAGCTCAACCTGGCTGGACCCAGTGCCTTTGCAGTCAGGAAACCAGTGAGATAAAACCTGGTTCTCAGCTTGCTTGCTTTCTATCCAGGTCAGCACCCCAACCCTTACAATGATGACCCTCACATTTAGGGTGGGTCTTCTCCATTAATTAACCTAGTCTAAAACTTCCTAATGGAAATCCTGGGGGAGGGGTGTCTATTGGGTACAGGTAGAATCTGTGCACTTGAAAATTGGAATTAACCATCACACAAAGTAGAAAAAGAGCTTGCCTTCATTTCTTGTCTTCTGGTGTGTGAGTTCTGGGAGGAGCTCTAATGACTTTTGTCATTCTACTGTTTCAGTGGCTTTGGACACACAGCAACCTCAAGATCAAATGTAGGCCCATCAGCTATAGCAGCTTCCTGGCTATCGTGCACACGATGGAGAAGCATGGCTTCCTTTCCACCCACAAGAGACTAGAATTAATTTGGTTCCTGTTACAAATGCAGGGAACTTTCTTTGGGAAGTCCTAAGTTGTCATCAGTTCTTACTATACCCTTCTTTTTGTGTTTGTGTCTCTTCTTCCCCAAAGAATGCTTTATCTGCTCTCTTCCTCCAGTTTCCCATGAGGTTGACAGAGAGTGGCCTGGGCAGTTTGGCAAAAAGCTCACCCTTTTTCACAGTTCTCAGAATCAGTATACACATCCTCACCAGTCACAGGGCTGTGCCTGTTCATTGCATTGTCAAATACCAAAGGCTTTTGTTTTAACTTAGAGCCTTATGGGTACCGAAAGGATTGGTAGAGAAGGGATGATTATTAATGTATCAGTTCAATGTCTGCTTCTATGTATTTATTTATAGTCTATAAAAGGCCACAGTGATATCCCACGAAAATGACTTGTACCCATCCTTTCTAATCAGTAAATTGCTGCAGCATGCCTTTTCCTCTGCACACTCTCTGGTACCCGGTTCTTCCCTATCCCATGCAGTTCCATTCACATCCTATCCTGCCTCATAGCCCATTGTGAATCCCTCGCTGAAAAGTTGCACATACATCTGTGTCTCTGTTGATATGCAAATTACACATGGTTATCAGATTGCAGTATCCAGTGTGTCATTCTTTTGTGAATGGGGAGATTACAGATTAAGCTTTTAGCAGGGAGCAAAGCTGAGTTCCAATCCTAGCTCGGCTTCCAATCAAACTGTGATCCTTAGAAAAGTTATCCTCTTAAGCATCCATTTTCCCGTGCATTAACAATAAATCAATGAATGAGAATGGTAAAGCCTCCTCAAAAGGTTACACAGATTAATGAAATCACTCATGTAAAATGCTTAGCAAGCGACATCAGGACTGACCCACAGAAAGTATCCAATGCAGCCACTGCTGCTGCACATGGTTATTAAGGTAAGTCCCTTAGCCACATGGGGGATTCCTCAGAATCCCACAGTTACATCCTACTTCACATGACTCAGCTTCCAAGGTGGATGAGGAAGGCAGCTAATGTACCAGGCTAAACTTGGCAGGAGGAGGGAGCCCAGAAACCATATGTACTTTCTTCCATTATTTCATGGGGACTTCTTTTGTCTTTTCACCAGGTTCTTGCTTCTGCTTGGTGCTGAATGACTCTGCTCCTGCTTACTGCTTATAAAAGCAGTAAAATGGTCAAGAACCAACAGAGTTTAGTTCAAATCCTCCTTCTTGTACTTTTATACCTTGTAACTCAGAATGATATATTTAAATCCTTGTTTCATTTTCTTTATCTGACTCATAAAGTTGGTAAGAACCCCTGTGTGTGTGTGTGTGTGTGTGTGTGTGTGTGTGTGTGTGTGTGTTTGAAACATGGTGAGAGTTGAATTCTAAAAACCTTAGACTCATTTCAAAAACTTGGACTTGTTCTATTCTCTTAACATATTTCCTGGGCTGTTTTGTTTGTGTAGGAAACGTGTGTGGAAGTACAGAGGGAGACAGTTCCCTGAATATAGGTGCACATTAATAGACTGCAGAGGGTATCCTCAATAAATGTGGTATTACTTGGTTTCTAAAGCAACCCAGACTTAGTGTGGGCATCTTTAAATTCTCTTTCTTGTTTTGATCATTGTCATCATTGAAAATCAGGGTTCTTGGTCTTACATTGGGCTTCTGTAGAACTTTAGAGGAAACTGAGTGGTTTTAACAACAGACATTTTAACTCTCACCACCCAGTTTTATGATGTATGGCCCTTCAGTTGTTTGGATTGTTGAGGCAGCTTCTTGGCTGCCTTACACATGATGGAGAAGCTGAGCGTCCTTCCATGCAGAAGGGACTGGAGCTGACTTGGTTCCCGTTATGTACCCAGGGAATTTTCTTTCCTCAGGAAGTACTGAGATGGCATCAGTCCTTACGGTGTTCTCTTTGTATTTGCCTCTCTTCTTCCCCCAAAGAATGCTCTATCTGCCATTCTCCTTCAGTTCCCCATGAAGTTGGGGAGAGCCAGAGAAATGTTCCTAAAGACATGTCATCTGGTTGTAGAAAGCCTTATGTTTTATCCTTGTGTAGCAGAGATCAAGAGACCAAGGGAGGGACCACAAGGTTAAGAGTATCTTCTTGTCAGGCCACTAATCCCATTGATGATGATAGAGTCCTTGGGATCGAACTGCCTTCCAGAGTCATCCCCTCTTAATACCGTCACAGTGGAGGTGATAGGATTTTAAAAGGTGATTTGGAAGAAGGTTTGGACAAAACATGTCAGTTCATGATGGTTCTTCACAAGCAACAAGGGGCTTTGCACCAATGAACTTAGGTTAATAATTGATTTTCTTTTCAAGTTTGCAGTGGGAAATTTCACAATGGAAATATGTAAAAGTAAATAAATAAAAATGTCATTAAAAAAAATCATCTCCCTCCCCCCAGAAAACAGGAGAGATGAAAATAGAGGAGGAATGAGAGATAATACAAGGGAAGCCGAGTGCAATGTCAGAGGAAGTATGAACCAAATGTGGAAGGCTGAGTGGTGGATAAATAAAGAGGGCATTAGTAGTCTGTGCCAAGAGCACAAGCATGTGCTATAAAGAAACAGGCATGTGGACAGTCTTGTTTTCATACTAATATGGCACCAACAAATGTCACCAACCCTTCATTTCTTTATCCAGTCACTTAAAAGCATGCAAACTTCACCTACAATGCCATTGCAGGCTCTGTCCCAGTGTCAAGAATAAGCTGGTGTCCCAGACTTAGATTCCCATGGTTCCTCACCTATGACTTACTCCCTGGTAGGTCTCTGGTTTGGGGGGAAGCAGTCCCTGACTTAGGGGTTCTTAGGTTGGTTTCAGCTGTCAATACAGCAGCTCAAAGGCATGTGTGATTTTTTTTTTCACACATAGGAGTGGAATCTTGGTGGTGGGATCATGTGTTTCTCCCCACATGCTTTTTCCTGGTGTGAGCACTGGAGGCTCTCTACCAATAAGAATGAGAAGATAGTACCAAGAGTTGGAGACCACGTGCCTACTCAGTGACAGCACAAACATAATAGACTTCTCTTCTTTCAACCAGTCATTCTGCAGCCATCTCTTTGGGTCTATGCTCTTGGCTTTGTCTGTAATAAAGGAACCATTAAAATGCAGGGGGAAGTTGCAGGACAGTATTGTGACTTCTAGAAGGGAGTCAGATTCAAGGTAGCTCCCTTCTTGGAGCTTACCTCAGGGACAATACTGATTCTGTGGTAAATCAGCTGTACTCTGCCATGCCTATATATCTTGGCTTATTTTTATCTGATTTTGTTGCAACTTGCTAGAGAAGTCTCCTGCTCCTCAAAAACATGAACAGCTTTGGTGATGTCACATCCTAAGGAGGGTTCTTCCAAATTAGTCACCTTTGGGATGGATTCATAGTAGGGTGTCTAACCCACTCTGTTCCAACTCTTTCAGCAGCAATTATCAAGCCTACTCAACAAAGAGTGCCTTGGGCATTTTAAGCAATCTAGCTACAGGAACATATTGAACAGGGTGGTGTGTATTCTCTAAGTTCAATGTAAAGTTTTTGTCGTTTTCCCAGACAAAGTTAAACGAGATTGAGCCATGTAAAGAATATTTGGGGCAATCCCTGGTAACTCCCTGATTTTTAAAGAAGCAGAAACAAAGGCCTAATGAAGTTAAATGAAGCAAGGAAGGATCACATCTTCTCTAGTGACAGAGCCAGAATTGGACCACAGTCTCCTATGTCTCAAACCTTTCTCATTAGTGGTTGGTCAACATCCTTTCTTTTCATCACCTTCTTATAATAGCAATGTTTTTTACAGTACATTTCAAACAAACTTGGAAGAGAAAGATCTAAACTGGAAGAAGAAAACTAAAGTTGCCTTCCCAGCCCGTGGGGAAAGAAATTTCCATTTGGGTCTACTGCCATTTTGACTGTAGTTTAGGAATTGATAAAATGTGGCTTGCTGGTCACACTCAGTTTGTCCCAATTTTATAAATAGCATTTTATTGGAGCCCTGCCAGGTTCACTCATTCCCATATTACACAGGGCTATTTTTTTTCCTTCTTCTTCTGCCTAATATGCTAAAGTAGAGAAGTATTTCTGTAGTAGTGACAATAGTCATGGCAGAGAATATACTCTTTCAGAAAATGCTTAAAATAGCCAGCATTTGGTCATTTATAAAAAAAAATTAAAAAATTAAAAAATGCTTTTCAACCCCGGCTTTAGTTGATACTTAAAATGGACCAAAGAACTGAGTATATTTCATAGTAAAGTTTTCTTTTTCTCTACTTCGTAAATGCTAATGGATTGCAGAGATGTTCCCAAATCCAGATCCAGAAGGACCAAGTGTTTCCATGGGGCTAAAGTCTGAAAACATTCCATCTTTGTCTTTAAGAACAAATTACAAACAAGGTTCAGCTCTCCAGAAAATAATCCATTTTTCAATGTGCTGATTTTCCCCTCACAAAATAAGAAATATAACTGTGTCAGCAGCTCAATAAGCCAAAATATGATGAATAAGCAATCAAGGACTATATACATATTTTGTAGAATATTTTTGATGAGTTGAATTCTACCTAAATCCAGGCATGCTTCATGTGTTAGTTTTTGTTACAATTGGGCAGAAATCACTGGGCCTATTTTCTTGCTCTTGGACTCATCTGGCTTCTATTTCTGCTCATCCAGGCTAAAAACAACAACAAAAACAAAAGCGACACAGAACAAATACACACCAGGGTCCAGCTGGGTTCTGCTTGATTTTAGCCGTATTGGCAGTGTTTTCTTTGGAGTGTTTAAGTTCCATAATTCAAACCAGATAGCAAGAAATGCACTTGCTAATATAAAAGTTACAACAGAAAATAGGTAACTTGTAACTGTAAGACTTATATTTGATTATATGGGCTAATGGGTTAACTGTGGACATTGCTCTCCAAAGATTGATTCCCATTTTCCATGAAGGCTCTTCGATGCTGCCCAGTATTTGCTAAGTCAGGAGCTGTTGTTCCAAGTGCTTCTTTTGTGCTTAAAAGATCTTGTGATGTGTTAGCGCTAACAAAATCTGAAGGGAACAAAGACTTATATTGTCTCCAAGCTATGGGATTCAGATATCAGGGGGTCTGTCTTTACTCTCTGTTTACTCTTCCTGATGGATTAGGACTAGAGCATCAGAGAATGGTGGGCTATGAAAAGAAGGGAGCTGGGTCATGTCTCTGAATCATTATACAGGTGGTAGACTTCCCATTCAAGGAACAGACAGACAAGAAGCATGTGTCCATCTCATATAGATACTCCGTCTAGGGCTTTGTATATCATAGCATCTAACATGAATTGATGTGTTAATATCATTCGTCAATAGGCTAATAATTCATCTTTCAACATTTGTTTTTTGACAGCTTCTTCTAGGTCAACATTTCTCATCCTGTAGGTTATGACCTTTTGGGGTATTGAATGAGTCTTTCATAGGGGCAGTCTAAGACCATAAGGAAACATAGATATTTATACTATGATTCATAACAGTGGCAAAATTATAGTTATAAAATATCAAAAAAAATAATGTTATGGTGGTCACTATAGCCTGAGGAACTGTACTCAAGGACCTCAGCATTAGGAAGGTTGAGAACCACGTCGCTAGGTGAAATTCTGTGCTAGCAATAATATGTCCCTGTAGGGACAGTACTGATCCTCAGAATGGATGTTTGTGCACAATTCTAAGTCATTTTTAGATTCCTGTTTTCTTTGTGAGTTGGTACTTAGACCTGTACAATTCCAGAGTCAACAAAGCCTAGAGATTTTGTTTCAGACTTTTGACATTAAGCCATCTGATCCAGTTCCTGTTGCAAATCAAGGATTGTGCTATGTCTAGAGTTCGGTTATCTTAATCTGCCAAACTCCAGTGTGTGTGTGCATGTGTGTGTGTGCATGTGCCTGTTCTCATGTGTATGTGCGTGTGTACACATGTGTGCGTGTGTTCTCTCCTTCACCATGGTATACATGTTTGGACCATGTTCGTACTTGACATTATTTTAGCTCTTGGGGTTGCTTGGACCGTACTGTGAGTAGAGTTTAGCCAGCTCCATGTCTCCCACACCAACTGTTATCTACAAAAAGACTCTTTCGAATAAAAAGAAACATTTGGTGATAAATGCAGTTGTTGTTTTTGTACTGAAATATTTAAAGTGGTCTACTCTTTTCTGAACCTCATAAACTTTTATGAAAGTTCATTTCTTATTTATCTCTGGGAGAGAGAACCCCCAGATGGGAAAGGAATGTAGAATTATAAACAACAACAAAAATAACAAAAACCAACATTCATGTAATTTACCAGAAAGATAGACGTATAAATGAGAAAGGACATCTGCTGAGAGTCTGATTTTGGAAACTGAGTCATGTAGGGGAAATGGATTGCAGATGAGTTATGCTTTCTTGATAGATGTTCTTCGGACTCAAAGAGGACCCCGGTAGTAGTGCTACTTTTCATATTAATTCTGAATAGTTAGTGGAGTAAAGAATAACCTTAAAATGCAATGAAAAGTCGAAACCTTTTTCTTTATCAAGTGCCTAGGCTGGTGACCTCTAGTGCATGTGTTTTCCTTCTGGACCTCAGAACTGAACACTGGCAGAGCTTTCTTGGTACAAGACTCCCACAGGCGATGAGCTGCTCCCACCCCAAACATATGCATGTCTGGAACGAGTAGCAAAATACTTACCTTTCTATGTCAACACCTTAAATTTAACTGAGCTATACTCATACAAGGAAGTATAAGAGATGGGTAATGTAAGCAAGAAACATTCCCAGCTAACTGGTGGGTATCTCTGGGCACTAGAATGAACAGGTAGTGGGAGTTTAATATCTGTCACTGGCCTGAGTACTTTGAAATAAGACACAGAGTTCTTTATGGACACCTTGTGTCCATGAGGCAGTGTCTGGTCTTCTTGCATTCCTAAAGACATGGTTGTGCTCCTTTGTTCCTCTTGCCCCCTGTACTAAGAGAGATAAGACTCTTTACAGAGCTGGCAGAACTGAAATTGGAATCTTTTTTTATTTTGACAGGTTTCTTTCTGCTTGTTTCTGAGGCTCTGCCTCAGTTCCCTGACAGCTTAAAATAATCACCATATGGGAGCACACACATTTGACTTTGGAAAACTCACCTCCCATCAACTCCCTTATGGAGTCATCTCTTCTTTACTTCATCTATGTAAACATGGTGAGGAACCATGCTCAAAATGAAAATTGAAAGTTTTAAAGGGATACATACTCACTTGGAAAGTCAAGCTTACCCATTCCTGGAGATCTTTATTTATAAATAGATGCTGCCTTCATAAACCTTTCGACTCCAGTAAAATTAGAAGAGATTGAGTACACAGAACTTGGCTGTGCACATCTTTTTAAAATATATTTTAACAGTCTGCATCATCATAATAAAATTTATCTGCTCTTATTTTGTGTAAAAACCTTAGAATGGAGCCAATGTCTTCCTCTAACACCCATGTGCCACACCGCAGTCTTGCAGCCCAGGAACTCAGATGGGCTCAGTTGTGTCCTCGTTTAGTTCTCTCGCTATACTATGGTTATGGTGTTGCCATCTCATTCTGGTCTCTTCTGGGAAGAGGTCACCCTCCTCCCAGTTCATTCAGGCTGATAAGAGAATTCAATTTCTTGTGATTGTTAAAAAAAAAAAAAAAAAAAAAAAAAAAAAAAAAAACTCAAGGCCTCTATGTGCTTGCTTGCTGGCAGGCAGCCAGGGTCACCTCCTGCATGCTAAGGGATGCTCATGCTCGCCCTGTTTCAGTAGGAAAAGTCTTCAGTCTCACACGGAACCTCACACTCCTTTCCTTTAGCTGGACAAGCCTCTCTGTTTTTAAAGGATTCAATTGATTGGTTATGTTCATCACCCACTTTGATAAGCTCCATTGCTTAAGACTAGCTGATGTAGAACTTTGCTTACGTCTATAAAAATTTCTTCAAAGTAGCATCCATACTTTCTACATTACCCTGAACAGTTAGGGCCCAATACTCTTGCAGCATCTCCTTACAGTTCTGCTAACCATAATTCTGTTTTCTTATACGATTTTTTAATCTTAGTGGTAAAATTTCAAAGGTACTGGTTATTCAAAAACTTTGTGGCTTTTTTTTTCCCAACCCATCTTCAATTATGGAAGAGTCAATGTCGCTTTTAAATAGTAAGGAAAGAAACTGCAGCTTTTCTGCATTAAGTTAGTTACTTTAGCCTTCATTTGCATTCATCTTTTATCTCCAGGCCATGAAAGGGAGCATTTGTCAGAGCAAAAAACTCCCAGTGGGAATATGTAACTACCAGAATGCTCCAAACATTTACAACAATACATTTGATTTGGAGCTGTATGGAATCAACTAGAATCTCAGATTAATAAGCTATCAGATTCTTGATGAAGGGGGAAGACTTGTCTCCTGGGAGCAAAGCACAGTCAGGCTGCTGGTCCAAAGCTCTGGGCTTGACTTTTAATACAGTCCTTTTTCTCATAAGCTTTCTACGGCCCTGGGAGCCTGCCCTGCCTGACTCAGCATCCTTCCATCCATTAGCCATATGCTTCAGAGCCTTTCTCCAACTTGATCTGTTGGGTCTGCATACATTTTAATTGCTTAGGATATCTTGTGTACATATATTCAACTGATTCATTTCACTTAGATTGATTTCAAAACCTTTGGAAGCTTGAGGGTTGGGAGAAGTCCAAGTGTTCTAAGCTTGGACTTAGGACACTCAGAAGCCATGCTGGACCCCATTCACTATTCAGCTATTCACCCTCCAACTCCCACAATGGACCCCATGTCAATTTTCCTCCAACATTTACTGTCTATGTTAAAGGCTTAGCTGGTATTGGTATGTGCAGTCATAACACATAGGCACTATTCTGTTCCTAGGATATGAAACTGAGGCTCACACAGATTGAGCAATTTCTTCAGGCTCAGCTATTAATCGAGAGGCCAAGAATCAAAGCTTAAATCTGAAGAAGACAGAACCTTGTAGAGTGAGTTTTTGGCTACCCAGCTTCATGCTCCCAGTAGGTTGAGTTTCCAGCCACCTTCCCAGCAGTTCTTTGGATCCTCAAATGAAACACACACACAGACACACACACACACACACACACACACACACACACACACACACACACACACACACATTAGTTTATTTTTTGAAATGCCTTGGATACTAAAGGGCTGGGAAGTTCTTTTTATTATTATTGATCATTCCATTTGTTTACATCTCAAATGATACCCCACTTCCTGGTTATCCCTCCACAAGCCTCCCATCCCACAACCTCCTTCTCTTCCCTCCCCTTTGCCTCTATGAGGCTGCTCCCCCACCCACCCACCCACTCTTTCCCACCCCACTCCTTCAGCATCCCCTTACACTGGGGCATCATGGAGCTGGGCAGATCTAATCCTCCCTCAGCTAGCATACTTTTCCCTCTGGTACTCTTGGCTCGACACCTTCTAAATCTACCTTTAACTTTTCTGCCTTGTTACATTTTGTAAGGCCCATTGGTCTGCTTCTGGGCAGCCCTTCCAGGTGCCGCATTCCCTTTCCTCTTACATCTCGGATGATCTTCCCTCTGCAGCTCTATATCTGACTCATGTCTCCCCCTGCAGTCATGGCTATCCCCGGTCTCTTTTTTACCCCTGTTCGTAGCCCATGCAAATCTAAGGTTCCACTCCATCTCCCTTTGTCCAGCCATTGGCCGCTCGCAACTTTATTGGTCATTCAAAAACCAAATGGGTACAAGGGCCTTCAGTGTTTGAACACACAGATTCCCAATTAAATCAAAGCATTAGTACCAATCCCCAGCAGAACCTCTATGTGTGGCTCATTATCTCATTCTTGGTTTTACTCATCCTCTCTTTGCCCTACGAGACTATTACAGAGCTTCAATTCCTAAACTCATGCTCTACTAAAGTGTAGAGTCCCTCTTTCACTTGGCCCTCTTTTTCTTTTCTCAACTTTGTATTCCTACAGTAGTTGTAACATACACTATACTGTGTATTTTATTCCATTTAAAATCAGTATCATTTTTAAAAGATTTATTCATTTTATGTATGTTTACATACTCTCTTCAGACACATCAGAAGAGGGCATCAGATCCCATTACAGACGGTTGTGAGCTACCATGTGGTTGCTGTGAACTGAACTCAAGAACTCTGTAAGAGCAATCAGTGTTCTTAACCGCTGAGCCATCTCTCTAGCCCCCTGTATTATTTTTTTTAATACTGGGGAGTGAATGCAGAAATTTGCACCTAGGCACGTGATCTACCAATGTGTTGCATCCTTAGTCCAAGCCATTCTTATATTTTCCTTAAAATGCTTCTGATTCCTGATTTATCATCCAGATTACATATTGATGAGAGAGGTCTTTTCTTAGAGCAGTGTGCGTATTTGGACTTTTGCACTGTGTGCGTGCAGTAGGAGAATAGAGTTTGCTCTTCTTTATTAGCTGCCTCCTGACGTGTCTCATGCAGAATGGGACCTCCATAGTGTATGCGCTGATCTAAGCAGGGCCACCTGTGTGTGCTGTGACTTTTCAATAAGCCCTTGTGTTCATACACCTGAGTCATTCCCATTCCAGCTCATGAGCTAGCAATAATGGGAGTAAAATAGAGAAGGAGACCATTTAGTTATCCTCTTGTTTGTCTCCTCCTCCTCCTTCTCCTCCTCCTCTTTCTCCTCCTCCTCCTGTTCTCCTTCTCCTTCTCCTTCTCCTTCTCCTTCTCCTTCTCCTTCTCCTTCTCCTTCTCCTTCTCCTTCTCCTTCTCCTTCTCCTTCTCCTTCTTCTTCTTCTTCTTCTATCCAGTTTTTCCCCATTTTTTGAACAACACATTGGGAACACATTCCAAAAGACACTGAACTAGAAATAGCAAAAGAGAAAGCAGTGCATGAGTTCAACTGAAGGTGAAACAGTGTAGCAACCTTCATCTCTCTGTGTCTCTGTTTCTCTCTCTCTTTTCTTTCCCTCCATTCTCCTCTTTCTCCCCTCTGTCACCCTCCCATGGCCTGTCAATATGAACCTTTGTCTCATTTTTCTCTGGCTTCTCTGGTAGATAGTTTCCAATAGAAGCTTTCATTGGATTATAAAATTTTCTTCATTTTGTTTGTTTAAAAGCAACCAACACCTGCCAATATACCACAATTTCCTTTTTGTCAGGTAAGCATTTTTCCTTAGCAAAGCACACAGAAATACATATAGTTTATAACAATTGTGTACAAGCTTATAATAAAGAAGCATGGGAAACTATGCATCAGTATATAAAATCTGGAATTGATTTAGTTACATGGTGACATATTGAACTTTTGTAGTGAGAAGAGATACACAAAGATGTATAGGTACTGTACTGATATGTTATCAGAGCTAATACCTTCAAATAATAAATATTAGTTTCATGATCCATATTAAAAAATTAAGGCATGTATATTGTTAAAGGTACAGGTAACATTGAGATAAAAACCAATGTGATGAATATGAAATATGTAAATTACATCAGCTTAATTGATTTTGGAACCAACTGAGAGACTTCTTTCAGTATGGTCTTATTTGGCTACAGAGAGCATAAGTTCACATGACAACATACTGTTTGCTCTTTCTTTTCATGTCTTTCATGTTGCTCTTGCTTTTCATGTCTTTCTTTCTTGCCTTATTTTTTCATTCTTTACAAAAATGGATAGTAGACAAACAGCAATGAATTGATTGAACTTCTGTGGTACTTGGATGAAAAGATGGGTATTTGGTATGATAAACTGAAAAAGAACAGAAGCTAAGTATGCTCCTTTAACATTGACATGGAATTAACCTAAAGGTGTGTGTGTGTGTGTGGTGTGTGTGTGTGTGCGCGCACTCGCGCGCACACATGTGCATGCCTGTCTGTCTGTCTGTGTATTTATTCTCTAACAGATGAAGCCTTTTTCCCTTTCATTGGTTATCTTTGTAGCAATAACCAATAACAAGAGAGCATTAGTTAATTTTCTTGTTGTCATTCACTAAATATATGACAGAAATAACTCAGAAGGATGCATGCAAATATTTTGGCTACTGGCACCAATGGATTCTGTCTGTTTTTATTAAAAGGATCTAGTGAAAGGGAGAAGCTAACATCATGGTGTCCAGAGGGTGAAGAAACGCAATACTGGTATGCTTTGGGCTTTCTCCTTTTTTTTTTTTTTTTTTTTTTTTTTGTTACTCTGTCCAACATCCCAGACTATGAAACACTTAGGGAGACTCTTCCCTCCTTAACTAAAAGTTTTTGGAAAAAAAATCTTCACAGACACAATTGGAGATGCGCTACATCAGTAATCATCATGGTATTTCTAAATTCAGTCTAGTTAACATCAAAACCAACCAAAGCAAGGTTGTATTCAGTAATTCTTTTGTGGAAGATCCCATGTATTCACAGATCACAACTGATGTGATAATAAACATATGGATTGGGAGCAGAACGACAAAAGCTTTGATCAGATCCCTGTGTGCTCCCTGTGAGCACCCTGTGTGCTCCCTGTGAGCACCCTGTGTGCTCCCAGTGAGTACCCTGTGTGCTTGCTCCCTGTGTGCTACCTGTGTGCTTTAAGGCACCTGTTTAACTTCTCAGATTCCTTAGCCAGTGTGATATTTTGAATGAGAAATGTGTCCCATATGCTCATGTATTTGCATAAATAGTCTCGAGTTGATGTCAGTCTTTGGGGATGTGTTACAGCCTTGGTGAATTAAGTATGTTACCAGGGTATGAGTTTTATGTCTTCATACTCTCACTCTACCTTTAGTTCAGTCTCTCTGCTTCTGTTTGGTGTTGAAGATGTCGTGATGTTGAAGAAGTCATCTAAAGCCATGCCTCCTAGCCACTGTGGACTCTCTGTCTGGAGCCATAAGCCACAGTAAACTTTATCTTCTGTACATTGCTTCTGGTCATAGGTTTTGATCATGGCTACAGAAAAGTAACAGATAGACCCAGCAAATACAGTTGAGCAATAATCTTATCTTTTCACAAACACAGAGCTCAGAAATAAGCCTTGAGCACCCAGGTCAGAAGGAGCCTAATACACGGACACTCATGATATAACAGGTGCTCCTGGGTTTTCGGTGTAGGAACCCATGAACCCCTGAGGCAACTGCAAAGACAAAGAGCATTGTGGGTAGCAACAGATGCTGACAAAAAGTGCAGCCCTGAGATTCGTAATCACGTGCCTGTGATGGATTATTACAATTTCCTATCATGTAATTGCTTTTCTATTTGACCAAAGGTACCTCATTTAATCTATTTCTAATTTGTTTTAAGCCAGTAATTCTGGAAATGCATAAAATGGGGAAAGATTCATAGGGAAATTTTTCTAACTTCCTCCCCCAGTGCAGCTCCAGTTGAGTTAATGTTGGTAAGACACTTGATAAACAGTAAAGAAATATACAAATGTGGGTCATTATTGTTATTATGAGTATTGATCTTTGCTCTCATTTCCCCTCAGGCTCCCTCAGCATCCTTAGAACAGATATCCCACAAAGTGTAATGGGTCTTATGAAAGTGGAAAAGAAATGTAAGAGATGGAGAGATAGTCTCATTTTGGTATTCATATTTCCCTTCTTTTCCAACAAGAATTTCTCATCAGCATCATGTGTAATCACTCAACTCTGGCAGCATTTCACTGTTGTGGCAATCAAATCCTTGTAGAGGATGAACACATATCAATCCAGGAGTTTATTATAGTAGCATAAAAAAAAATCCAAAACAAAACCAAAAACAAAACAATAAAACCAAAATCAAAACAGAGCAATCAATAATTTTCACATGACCAACACATAACCGAAGACAGAGGGTACATAGGTTGTAAAGAGATTCCCATCTTCTTTACATTTCAAAGTGACCATGACCTCTGATCCGGGTCCAAGTCAGGGACAGCAAGGGTCACCTTTGACCAGGGAGCTCTTGTTCTTTGGACATTCATTTACTCAGTAATTATTAAGCAACCAAAAGTGTTTTCAAATGGGTCTCAGTAGGAGCTACATATGCGAAAGATCTGGAAAATCTGGAATGCTGTAAAAAATAAGTTCAGCATCACCGCCAGAACTCAACAATGAAAGTGGTATATTTCTAGATTTTAAGTGAAGTTTTTCCTAAAGCAGATTCTGAAAAGGGAGAATAAATGTAAACAAATGTATTAATTTCACACACACACATTTGTTTTAGATGTTATACATCTAATACTTTGACCACAAATAACAATCCTTAATAATGATCTGGGAAAATTGTAAAGTAGATAAGGAAGGAGGGGGAAAGAAGTGATAGGCCTACAGAAGGAGAGATGGGGGGGAACAGAAGGCAAGGAAGGAAGAGGGAAGAAAGAAAGGAGGGACAGAGGGAGAGGAGAAGGAAAGGAAGGAAGGGAAGAAGGACTGAGGGAGAGAGGGAGAGAGAAGGAAAAACATCTCTTCTCCATTTGAAAGAAGCATTCTCTCTCCTCCATGGACAGAAGAAAGAATCTCTGCCATTTCACTGGTTCTCGAAGCAGTCTATTGGCAAGAGGACTTCGAACTCCATCTTCCCTGATGCTAGACTGACGATAGCTTGGCTCTCTGCTGCCTGTAATATATCTATCTGCTTTTGTGCTGTAGCTGCTGCCTAAATAGATTCTCTGTTTTTAATAAGGAGCAGGCAAATCTTGCAATCCTTCCCTGTAGTGTAGCTTAAAAAAAGAAACTAGAACACAGTAAATAAGGGCCCAAGTCCCATTTAACCCTTTTCTGTCTTGTCTCATCACAGGCATACACAGTGCCCTTGGACTTGGGGCAGCATCTTCTGGACTCTTCCTTTCTGCCTTCTCTCTCCAGTGACCTAGTCAGAATACAATCCTAGTGTTGGAGACAGTTTCACTCTGGAGAGAGCAAAGTGTTTGTTTGGCTTGCAGGCTCTGAGTCCAAACTGAATGGGTCTAACTTTTCTAATCTGCTTACAGCTGTGTCTCCTCAAACTAATTAGTTGAAGCCTGGCTATCCTTGGTTTTCTCTGCTGTGAAGGTGGGACTAGAGATAATCCCTGCATCCTTGCAGTTAGTATTAAAAGAACCTGGTGAGAGCTTGTAGAAGAGCTATGGTTGATGTTGCAAGGACCAAACAGTAGACTGAAACCTGTAAACCAGGGGATTCCAGGCAGCAATGTTTTCCAGAGAGAATTAAAAAAAAATGCCGAATCACTAAATCAAAGCTAGGGAAAGAATCCAAATGGGAGGGGAGAAAGAAGAAAGAATAGGCGCTAGGAAAGGAAGAGGAACAGAATTTCCTTTCACCTGTTGGAGCCCACTTTTGTCCCATGTAGAAAGCAGCTGCCACCTCTCCTGCCCTGTGCATCTTGTTTACAGTGTGCCTCAATCTCCTTTCCTTGTAGAAAGGCTTTGTCAGGTGATTCATTGTGGCCTTATTTGTCCCTGCCAGTTTCCTAAGGCTCTTGCCCAGTTCTAAGTACCACGGACCCAGCTGTTGTGAGGAAAGAGCGGACTCTGCCTCTCCCACTCGAACCCATCTCGCCCTCAGAGCCTGAACATCTGACATTTGGGTACTTGGATGCTTCTACTCTCCCATGCTCTTCAATTTGCCTTTCTTAAGTGCAGAATTCTTCTAATGGGTTATTTTCCTTTCTGATAAGGGAATTCCTGCATGGAAATGTTTTCCATGCTGGGCTGCAGTGAGCTTGAGCTCTGGCCATTAATGGAGTCCAGATCTGATGAACAGCAGCAGACGGGTGACTGCTACCCACAAGTCTAGAGCCTGTGGAATGATGAGTTATTATATGCAGTGCCTCATTTACCTTTCACAATAAACCTAGGGATTGGTTTTAACCAAGGAAGAAAGTCATAATGAACCAAAGGGTACATGTAATGTGGCCTCAAAATAGAAATTTGCAAGAGTATGTCTTCCAGGATTCACTTGGCACATGATGTTCATATGGCCAAATCTCTTGAAGATAGACCTAGATTTAAATAACTCCCCCCCCCCCCCCCGGCCGCATTTTAAGGAATTAGAGACACTGAGTTTATGCTCCAAGCTCATTTCTTTGTGCATGTTGTTTTAGTAATATTTTCCCCAGCACTTGAGTAATGATGCCATCCAGCCAAAGGTCTATTTCTGAATAAGGCACAGAAAAAACACAGACTGTGGTTCTACACAGTTCCCCACCTACCAGCTGTAACCAATTCTTTCTTTCTTATATAGAAGCTTATCATAAATCAGGTGTCAGTGGCAGGGTTGTAGGTTCAAGGGAACCCATGCACTCTCTCTTAACATAGGATTTCATGTTACAGACACTCAATAAATAACAGCCATTCATTTGTATATTGAATATTGCTACATGCCAAGCATTCTCTTATGGAACACAAATTTAAGCTGATCTGATCACAACACAATTGGTCAGATAAATGCTATTATTATGCCTATTTTGCAACAGAGGATATTATGGCACAGAATAGCTAAGGGAATTTGCCCAAGGCTATGCAGTTACAATAAACTGAGACCAGCTGGATTTCGGCTGGGGTTCACAGTTCCTAACTGTTTCTATATTTTATGTCATGTTTTGCTGTGAACTTGACTTGACTTTGGTCTTCTATTTAATAGAAAGTTAGCCTTCAACTAAAGGTCTTGAACTATTGCTATTAACAAGTCAATTGGGGAGGCTTCACAGATCTCTTGGAGGCTAAAGTGTTCCGATGCTGCCCTGTGGAGTTGTTCTAAATGATACTCAGTGAAGAATACAGTAGTGAGGATTAAATATTTGTGGTGTAGTAAGCAAGACCACCAGTCCCTGGTATAGGAGGTTCATGAAAAGTGAGAAAGAAATCTTCTCCAAAGCTTGAAAAGGTGGTAGGTGACAGGAAGTAGCTTGTACATGATAGGGGAGAAGCCATTGTTGAATGGACTCCAGACTCTCAGGTTACCCCTTTACTTGGAGCAGTTTGTATTCATGAACTCTCCTATTCAGGTTCTGGACAAGGGTTAAGTACAAGATTTGGCAAAGGTTACCAGTGGTGGGAAGCAACATGGCAGATTTCTGACCAGATCCAGTTCATATCTGCATTAGTAGCTTCACGAAGAGCTTATCAAGACTTGTAAAGGACCAGACAGTAAATATTGCAAGATTTACAGATCTATGTGGTCTGCCAAAAGTCCTCAACTCCAGCATTGTGAGACACAAGAAGCCATGGACAATTCTTAACTCAATATGCATGAAGATGTTCCAGTTAAACTTTATTGATAAAGAGAGGTGAGGGACCAGACCAATGAGCTAAACCTCCTGCCACAGTTTACTCTTCTCTGATGCAATCCAAGGCATTGGCAGAGTTAGGACACTGGTAAAGTAAAGTACATGGGAAGAGAACTTTAATGAAATTGAAATATGGGTGATAAAAGTGAAGGTTCATGATGATCTCTATGACCCAGGACAGGAGCAGGGATTAAGTATCAGAAGTTATGACAATACTTGGGTTAGAACTTGTGTTCTGTCACTTGTGGTGACCTTTGGCAAGTCATTCATGTCATAAATGTGAATACTAACATTTCTGTGTGCCCATGAAAAGTCCCAGATGTATTTGTCAACATCTACAAAATGGTTTTAAGTACAAAGGAAAAGGAACATATACCCCCTCCCCATGTCTCATTTAGATATCGATCTACAGGAGTATATACTAAAAGAAATTGATTCACACCCAGGATT
Source organism: Arvicanthis niloticus (assembly GCF_011762505.2). Lineage (NCBI taxonomy): Eukaryota > Metazoa > Chordata > Mammalia > Rodentia > Muridae > Arvicanthis > Arvicanthis niloticus. The sequence goes on along the minus strand of NC_047664.1, from coordinate 48,320,960 downwards.
CAGTGTTAGGTGACATAAGCTGGAAACAAAGCCCTGTGATCCAGGTCTTTCAAAGGTGGCTGTGAGTGTCTGCACTAACAGTAGATGAAGGGGTGGGATGAAGACCACACCAATTTAGCCTGAAAGACAGACCCACAGGAAACCTGGATTGAAGGCTAGGGATAAGAACAATAGGCTTCCTTCATGTGCATTCCCTATGTGCACTATCCCCTAAGGGGTAGAATTTAAACTACAAAAATAGAGGAATTTCTCAGGGTAAATCTCTCAACAAGAGGGCAGTGGGCAGTTTCAGAGCAATACCTGTGTCCCATGATGGCTCTGTCTTCCTGGCACTGTTTTACTGGACTGTTTTCAAGCCAACTTTGACCATTACTCAGAGCAATGAATCTATTTCGCATGTGTCTCAGTGTATGATGACACAAGAGCACGTAAAAATAAATTATTCTACCATATGATACATATTTTGACACATTTCCCCTATTTGATTTTTTTTCATTATTTTATTTGCTCACTTTATCTCCTGATCACAGCCTCCCTCTTCTCCCAGTCCTCACCTCACATGGCCTTTCTCTCACCCCTCTTCCCCTTCACATTGGAGATGTGGGAGGTATCCCTGGGTACCAACTCATCCTGGCACCTCAAGTGCAGGACTAGGCACATCCTCTCCTCCTAAGGACAGACAAGACATCTCAGTTAGGAGAACAGGATCCATATGGAGGCAACAGAAACAGGATGAGCCCCTGTTCCAGTTGTTGGGGGACCCACCTGAAGACCAAGCTGCACATTTGCAGGGTGCTGAGATCCTACCCTTGTGTGCTCTTTGGTTGGTAATTCAGTCTCAGCGAGCTCTCAGATGTTGGTCATGGCCCAGCTATTTGATTCTATGACTCTGGTTTAATTTTAATGGCGTATAAAACACACTGTTATAAAGGATTGTGTTGTCTCAGTTGGGAGGTACTGATGAGGTTATGGTGATAGAGATGCTGGTGGTGGTGATGCTGGTGGTGATGTTGGTGGTGCTGACAGTGTAGGTGGTAATGGTGGTGGTGATGGTGGTGTTGATGATGGTGGTAGTGCTATCATTAAATTGGTAACTTGCTGTATGCCAGGTCTGCTCTAAGTTTCATACCCAAAGAGTATTTCAAAACTTCCCTGATCCTATATCATCTCACTTTTATTTCTTTCCCAACCTTTTTAACAGCTAATAAGTGTAGCCACATTCCAGAATCATCACCACCAAACTCTCATATTCTTATGTATAGATTTTTTTAAGGATGCAAAGTTCTGGTGGGAAAATATCCAATTGTAGATATTCAATGATGCTTAAGAGAAAAGGAAAAAAAATTAGTACACAAGGATGCATTGCTTGGATCTTCCTGACTCCAAGAAGTGCCCATCAAACACTGTGCAAAAAGCCATTCAGGAGGGAAGAAGACAGAGCACAGTCCCAGTCACCACGAGGACTTGCTGTAACAGGGAACAGTTCACTCTTTATGCCAGGATTCAGGCTTCTACAGAGGGGTATCAGCTAACAGTGCAGAGACTGTCTTGTTCTCCTAATCCCCAACAGATGCCCAACCTAAGAACCTGCATTGCTTTTTCTTTCCACTCTGCTTTATACACCAGAGGAAAAACTTTCCTCATGGACTCACTCTCAAGTCAACATCTAATTGCTGATATCATGTCTCCTGGTATCATTAACTTTGTCATCTCCACCTTCTCTAATAAGGAGTTCTATTCCATAAGGCATGCCTTACTATGAACTTGAAGGGAGGAGAAATCTAAATTTCTTTCTTTTCCCTGCCTCTCTTCCTCTCTTTTTTACCTTTCTCCCTCCCTCCCTTTCTTATTGGTTGATGATTGTTATTGAGATAGAGTCTTAATTTTATAGCACAGACTATGTAACTCCTGTTGCTCAGGCTGGCCTTATATTAACAGGAATTCTTCTGCTTAGGCCTTTCAGTATTTTGCTTACAGGCATGAGCTACCATGGCTAGATCTAGTTCTAGATTTCTACTGATCAAAAGAATAATAAAAGGTGTTGGCTCCATGTTATGTATCATATTCTGTGAGATACCTAGAATTTTTTCTTCACGTTGGCCCTCGTTTCAGTGGGCACCTTCATATTCAGCCTCGAGGACAGTGAAGAGTCAGCCACAGGAAAAAACACACCTTAGCCATAATTATAAATATAAGGTGCTTTGCAGATTGTGAAGCACAGAGTAGGTGCTGAAAAATAACATTTTCCCCATCTGCAAAACAAAGAACAGACAGATGGACTGGCATTTATTAGCATCCCCTTTGTGGGTGAAGCAAGCAAGCTCACAGAGGTCAGGAGATATGCCCCTTTTTAGACTCATAAATTTTAAAAAGGGCAGAATTCATTTTCATGTCTTTCTGAGAACAGTTCTTTCTGCTTATCATTTGATATAAACCCATAAGGAGGAAGCCTGAAATAAAGATGAACATAAGAAATATCATATGACAGCATATGGCAGGTTGTCACATGCAAGAAATAAGGTGAGGAGTAAGGAAATATTATGAATGCCTTAGAGTGTTTAGACGCCTTTAGGGATGGGTGGAAACGAGAAAAGCAGGATATGAGAACAAAAATCTAGGACCATGGACTCCACGTTGCCGGACTCTCGAAATTCTTTGGAGAGCGTGAGAGAAAGTCTCTCTTGCATATATGCTCTTCTGTACTTATGGGTGTTCCCAATGCTGACTAACTGAATTTCTTTCTTTACCAATATTCTGAGCCCTCATCCTCTGTGAAAACCAGATTGTACAAAACCAGAGGCTTGGAGTAAACTCGTGGCCTCTCACCTCGGGACATCACCTGAGTGCTCTGTAGAATCAATATACACAAAGGAGGTAGAGTGTGAGAACACGCAACAGAAGCATTCACTCCATCTTCCTTAACCCAAGAGAAGAAGATATTGCTAATCAATCCCACCATTTTTTTTCTCCAGGCTTGAACGTAGTATTGAGTCCTTCTCTGCCTCTCTTCCTGGGCCGTTGTTACAGAAGAAGAACCCTATCTCCCATTCATGCATCAAGCTAATAGAGGGAAGAAACTGAGCTTTTTTGTTTTTTGTTTTTGTTTCCTATGGTTGAAGCCCATCCTCAAACCCAGTCCTGTCTACTTTCACACATTTGACTTTTTGCCTATTCCTTGTGCCTATTCCTGCTCTTGTGATACAGTGGGCATCAGTGTTGGCTAAGTCAGAGCCCCTGTTGACATTGTAAACTCCCAGGAGTGATGGATATACTCACTAAGAGGTCCCACCCATCTCCCTCAGTTTCTTCAGTCCTAAATGGCTACAATAATGGCCTGTTATTCATTGGCTTTTCAAGAGGATAGCGTGGCCCCTTTCACATCTGAAAGGCAATCTGTGACAAAGCAGATCAGAAATGTCTCTTAAGGACATTCATCAGGACCAGTGCTAGAACTGGTAGAGTTCTGAGATACAATGCAGGGGTTTTCCCTGTTTCTGGGTGTCATTCGACTATTCTGTCACCTTCTCAGTTGTTTTCCTTATGCCTTGACATTCACAGGTACTATGTAATGCCAATCCTTACCCAGCAGATAGACACAGTGTTGCATAGATTTACCCAGTATTCATGAATCTTCCATATGCCTTTTCTCTCCTTCCCTCCTGCATCCCAGTGGGAGTAGCCACACAATGTGGATGGAATAAGGTCCTTTTCTTTGCCCTGCCAGCACCACCACCACATATTTTAAAAAGAAAAAAGGAAGTAAGAAAAGAAAGATAGGAAGGAAGGAAGGAAGGAAGGAAGGAAGGGAGGGAGGGAGGGAAAGAGAGAGAGAGAGAGGAAGAAAGAAAGAAAGAAAGAAAGAAAGAAAGAAAGAAAGAAAGAAAGAAAGAAAGAAAGAGACAGACAATGAAACACTCTGTCAGAAAACAATTGCTGCCTGTTCTGTCAAAATCCGGCGAGGGGGAGATGCCAGTGCTGCAATTGGGCTGGCCTCTGTCCAGGGTTTTGCTCTTTGAGAGCCCTGGAGCTCTCCATGTTTTGGATTTTGCAAAACATTGTAGATTTTTCTCCCCAAGGGCCCGTCTCCATAAAACGGTTCCTCAACAGTAGGTAACGGGAGGGGAGCCACAGACAGCATGGAGCCAGAGCTTCAGAGGGCGTCCACAAAGACAGAAGACCTCAGATGCTTGATTTTTTTTTTTCCTCCTAACAGGAGGCAAGGCAGAGAAGGGTTTCTTGAAATGGCAGGAAGCCGCTTTCATTTATATTTATTCTGTCTGCAGCAGCAGCCTGGGTCTTCTCAGAGGCTGAGAACAAGATCGTGGGGCTACTGCTAGGAGGACAGCTACGGACATGGGAGGTTACCTCTCCTCTCCATACTGTTTCTGTGGCCTTCTGACTCCACCCCCGAGCTGCATCCCAGGCCACAGCTGGGCCTAGCTAACTTTCATTGCCTCATTATTTCTCCATATGAGCTGGAAGAAGCAAAGTAAAAGCACCTGTAAACTACTGTTCAGCACAGGCTCATCGTGGGGGCTGCGATCAAACACCACTTTGTTTCGTACCACCGCCTTCTTTCATTGACGACTATGTCCGCATGTACCTGGATTGTTTTCCTTATGGTGGGTGCTAAAGCATATTACCAAAAACTTGGTTGTTTAAAGTCAAAGGAACCAACTCCCTTCTGATTCTAGAGGCCAGAAGATTAAAAGCAAGATGCCAACAGGATAGGTTCAGCCATTCTGGGCTTCTGAGGGAAATTCTGTCCTGTGCTTCTCTGTCAGCTTCCAATGCCGGTTGCCAACAGGTTTGGTGTGCCTTGGTCTGTTACTGTATCACTAATTGTGACCACTATCCTCCCTGTGCTGGCTTCTCTCTTTCCATTTATAAGGATGTTCCTGTGAATGTAGGACTCACCCTATTCCAAAACGATGTCATCTTGTAACTGTTAGTTATAGCCAACCTAGCCCCAATTTGTATAATGTTACACTTGAGAGCTCCAGGTAGCTACCTTATTTCTGGGCTACTATTCCATCCCTGTGTCCCCTCCTATCCTACCTCAGTGTCCCAGAATAATACTATCCACATCTACTTTCCCATTCTCAACTGGCCTTCAGCCTCTGAAATTTCAAAAACACTAGCTCCGTGTAGTTACTAGAATATCTGCTGCTGTGGACAGCCAAAGCTTGAACCTGACTGAGATCCACAGTCTCCTGTATGGTCCAGGCCCAACTCTGGAGGCTGTGTGTGGGGGGGGGGGGGAGGGGGAGGGGACTAACCAAAGCTCCATTCTTCCTGCCCTTCTTGGCTCGCCTCCTTCCTACTGCACTTTCACAATACAGCTGCTGTTTCCTTCTTTGCCAGAGCCTAAAGGGTGAGGTAGAAATGACAGCTAGACCATGTTTTTCAGGGTGCTTGGGAAGTGTTTGAAGCAGAGACTCTTCTGAAGTCCTAACAGTTAGCATGCTAGGTTCCTCCTCTCACGGGGAACTTTGGTGGTCCCTGTTGGCATCCTGGGTTCCTCTTCTTGCTGTTGTAGTTACCTTGACCTATGAGTGATGTCTCTGGTTCATAGTCCCTGTATCTCTCTCTCTCTCTCTCTCTCTCTCTCTCTCTCTCTCTCTCTCTCTCTCTCTCTCCATTTCTGGTTATCAAGATCAGTGTACACCATCCTGGCCCCACAATCCTTAGGCTCCAGGCTATCTAATAAAAATAAGTCTAGCTCTTACTGGCTATTACTGAATGTCACAGCAGACATTCAGCCTCCCATGCACCCTCCCTGTGATTATAGTCCAACTGTTTATTATCTCTAAGTTTCTCAGATATGGATTATCCTCTAACACCCTTTCTGACTCATACTTCGGTAATCTCTGTGTTATGCTAAAGTGTCCATTGGAAAGTGCAAACAAACACACAAAACAAACTCCATCAACAACAACAAAAACATGGATATGTTATAGAAAATGATGGTGATGATCACCAGGACAACTTCATTCTTCTCCTATTTCTACACTCACGTCTTTATCTGATTGTTCTGCCTGCTCTATCATTTTGCACAAAGCTGTATTCCACTGTCTCTGTATGGCTGTGTTGGTTTCAGTGTCAGCGCCTAAAGCTCCTGCCACGTTGAAAGATTGTGTAGTCAGACATTTAAGTGGTGAGGTCATGAGAGCTGTATGGGCTACTTTTTGTTGCTCTGATAAAATACCATAACCAAAAGACCAAAAGGGAGGGAGGGAAGGAAGGAAGGAAGGAAAGAAGGAAGGAAGGAAGGAAGGAAGGAAGGAAGGAAGGAAGGAAGGAAGGAAGGAAGAAAGGGTTTATTTGAACTCCTAGGAGATAACATAGCACTCATAACAGCAGAGGAGGCATAGCATGGTGGCTAGCAGAAGCAAGAAACAGGGTAATCACATTCTCATCTACATGGAAGAATCAGAACAGAAAGTGAGGCAAAGCTGTAAACTCTCAAAGCCTGTACCTGATCATAAACTTTGGTCAAGAATCTATTGCCTCCCCAAACAGTGTCACCAACTGGGGGCCAATTGTTTCTATTTATGAGCCTGAGGAAGGGGAGGGACTTTCTCACTCAAAGCATTTCGAGAACACAGTTGTTATGATGGCTCAAAGCCAGCTTGGTTACAGGATAAAGTCACTCTAGAGATAATGGAAGACAAGATAGAGGTTGAAGGCATCATTTGTAAGAATGCTAATCCTGACCTGGAGAGTTCCATACTCTTATATGCATTGCTGCTGAGAATGGATACAGTACAGGCATTTAGAGGCATACCTTCTCCAACTCCCATTTCCTCTCTCTGGGAAGCATTCTGGGAAGAAACTGAGGAGCTTTATCATCTGTGTAATTGCTTGAGAATTCAGTCCTACCAACCTGATTCTCTGGGAGGTTTAGGTTATATTATTAAGACTAAATTCCATAAATCAAGACACAGCTAATTGGGCATGTTTGGTGGTTAAGCTTGTCTGTCAACTTGATAGAATTTAAAATCACCATGGAAACAGATGTGTCAGCGTATCTCCAGAGAAGAATTAGGTTTGTTGGAGTGGGAAGCCCTAATCTAAAAGTAGGCAGTACCATTGGATGGGCCTGAGTCTCAAATAGAGGAAAGGAAAAAGTAAGCTGAGTACAGGCTCTCCTCGTTCTCTACTACTTGACTGCGGACACAACAAGAGCCAACGCGTTCGGCCTCTGCTGCTATGACTATTCTATCATGACCAACTGTATCTTGCTGCAAAATTTCTCCATCTCAGTTGACTGTAGCTCTTCCAACTGTGAGCCAAAATAAACCTTTAGTTCTTTAAGTTACTTTTTCTGGGTATTTTCTTACAGCAACTATATTAAAAACTAATACATCACGATAATAAGGATTTTTGTAAATATAAATTATATATACTGCAAATATATGTAATATATTAAACCCCTTATTTTTATGCTGTATAGTTTTATGTATAATCTTCAAAGCATATAGTTTCTGAGTAGCTACCTGTGCTAATTCTAAATGTTAGGAATAATAAGAAAAATGAGCTTCTATTCTGCCACAAAGACCTTCATATTACAGGTACTATCTCTGAAATACAACAGTCCCACACACTATATATGTCATGGCATGAAGGTGCTAATGACGATGGGTATCACTGTCCACTCATGTCTGTGATGAACTGAACGGGACAATCAGAATGTAGTGTACTGCAGCCAGGTGCTAACCTTCAGGAGAGGAAGCCAAGAACCTCTGTTCATGACTATGCTCTGTGAAAACATAGTAAGATTCCTGCAATCAGCATTATTGGAGTATCTACACCACGCAGATTGGTGGGCCATAAAAAAGCGGGGTGGTTTTGTCCTGAAGAGCCAGCTGTTGAGCACCTACCAGCATGCTACCAAACTCACAATAGTAATTTCTTCTTCTGACTTCCACTTTGGTTGCTAATTCACTTTAAAACAAGCCATTTAGTATCTCCACACCTCTGTGGAAGAATCTGCGTGTTTTTAAGGGAAGCTGTAGGAAGCAGGTGGGGGGAAGGAGCACACAAAAGGAAGTGCTTTGAGCTTGCTAAACAAAAACCTTTCCTTTCTATATTCTTTGACCTCAGAAATAAATACAAAGAGGAGTTCCTGACTCTTTCAGGCTCTTACAAGAAATCAGTAGCAGATCTCACAGGGAGGTGTCCTATTCCTCTGTTTGTTATATCATAATGCTCCAAATGATATTAAGGAAAATAAAACTGTATAACATATGAACGTGTCATCTTTCTTGCTGCTTGTTATAACTGGATGATATATTTTTAACTAATGTCATCTTACAAAAGGCACTTACAGAAGGTGGGAAGTGGGGGTGGGCTTTACCAAGAACATCAAGGGGAGAAACAGGGTCTGTAAGATTCATGTCTAGTATTTTTTGTGCTTCCTTATGCACAAAGCTTTGTATATCTTATTTGATTTCTATCAAATGATTACTGAAAAACTGCTCTAGTAGGATTCTGAAAAATGTCTCTAAAGTACCATTTCCCAGGACTAAGGATGTGGTGAAGGTGTCTGGGTCCATTGTGTTTACTGAAGGAATGTGCAGAGTTGAGTAATGGCACAGGTGGAGTGACAACCAAGCTACTCCGGGATAAACTGTAAACCTACTTAGTAGAAAAACTTGTACAGAGTTAGTCTGTATAGAGTTAGACACTTAATATTTGTCAGTTAGCCTCTGCCCTTCTGCCTTTGCCCTTTAGGAAGAATAAATAAATGATTAGAAGGTGAGACTGGAACCCAGAGTTCATTAGGAACTTCCTTGGGCTCAAGGCTAGAATCTGTGCAGATGTCTTGCATGGATGAGTCTTACCTGTGCCCTGAAGGTCTCAATGACTTGTGAACTCCATTTGTCCCTGCTGCTTTCACAGGACCACACAAATCCTCTGACTCCGAGTTTCTTCTTTGAGATCTCATTTGATGCATTCATTCAGTTTTTCTTTGGCCGTTGATGAAAGGCTTACTGCATGCTGAATCGTCGTTCTCAGCCTTGTAGAGAATTCTTGCCTCTTAATCTGACATCTGGGCTCTCATTCCTTGAGAGTAATAAACTATCTCTAAGCCAGGGCATCTGTAGTGATATTAGTAATGATGATGTTATAATAATGACTAGAGAAACATGTGTCTGATGCTATTTTGTTTCCACATATTACTTCATTGAGTCATTACAACAACCCTATGGTATAATAATTTTATCATCCCTATCAAATATGAGAAAAATGGAAGCATGCAGAACAGGAGCTTGCTCAACATCCATATCTAGTAGGTGGCTAATATGGAAAAGTTTATGTTTTTGCCACTTTTATGTACCCACTGTATTTCTGTGGCTTCCAGAATAGTTGCTATACTTTTCTAAAGTTGTATCTGGCGTGTCTTAGACGATGGGTAGCTCTCCAAAACCATTTTCCTCTTTCCTTTTGATTTCTGTCTTTTGCTGTCCAGAACTGGGAAGTGAAAAACACTCATATACATATACACACACTGTGCACATTGTTCTTTTTCATATACAGAGCACAATGGATGAGAATGAAGTTATAAGGTCGTGAGGGGTAGCAGTTCTTCCTGGGAAAGGACAGAGTTGTTCTGCTTTACTCACTAAATTCTCAAGGGGATCAGGTTTAAATCCCTGGAAGTCCTTCCTCCTTAGCCTGTGTAGGACACTGGGTACTTCTGGAGGGGGTGAGTCTGTCTCAGGATCAGGCTCCACTTAATCCCAGCTGATGTGTGATTCCTTTCTCTAACCCTGCCCAACAAGTAAGTTCCCACTCATTGCTTCTCATCATGTGTTCTTCTTCTCTGGAGTCACTCCTTATAAAGGGTACTCCTGAAATAAGGAATCCAAGGTTTTTCAAGATCATCAGTTTCTCTTGTTCTATCTAGTGATCATAACTGGAGGAAACTGGTTTTGAACCTACGTACCTATCATCTGAGACTCTAAGGGCTAGGAACGGGAGGGAGGTTGCTGCAGCAATGGGATCATGAATTTGAAGCCATCCAGAGCTATACAGTGAGATTCTGTCTCCAAACCAAAACCTCATAAACAAGAAAAACAGACACAACAACAATAAAGATGGGGAGGCATAGAAGTGATTTAGTAAGAGTATGCGTGTGTTTGTCACCCACACCAGAACCTATTAGGGTGCTTGGCATATATAGCAACTGTGTACAATAGTTCTTTATTAAAGAAGTGAATGCATGCAATGGGAAGCTATCATGCTTCCACACAGGTATTTTAAATTCCCATGGATCCAATGTGGTGATGATGGTGACGGAAAGCTACTTTTGCTCCTGATGCCCATTGATCCAGGATCTGAGCCATTATCTTTTAAAGGCACACATGCTTTCCCTACTTCATTTGTAAGTTAGTGAGCTGCAATAAGCTTTATGGCTTTGGCCTAGGGACACTTGGTGCAAAAGGTGGCTTTTGAAGTTTGTCCTCTAAATTCTGTATCTTTTCCTGTAAGGTTGGGGATAGAACTAGTGCTCCACCACAAAACAAAAGGCAGGATGTGAGCACTCAGTTCTGTGTGGGAATGCTACACAACTACACTATTTCCAGGCTGTCATCTGTCATGCTTTCTCTTCCAATTGTGGTAAGCTGGTTGTACTTTCCTCTACCCACTAAAATCATGACAACCTACCAAAACCATCTTCCAAGACTTTGCCAAGTGTACTCTGAGAATTAAAACTGTTCCTTGCTGAGATCTATTGGTCTGAAGATTCTGTGGAAACAATAAAATTTTATTGAGTTTTGATGACTTGTTTTTAATGAGAGTACTGTACACAGAAAAGTCTGGTAAGGATTACAGAGCAAGAGGTTCAGGGGCAGATGACAAAGCCAGTCAAATGTAGTCATTGCAGAAGTGTGGCTAATAAATCCTGGTAAATGGTCCCATTTTCTTCATTATCTTGAGCCTTTAGTTTCTAACCACTTTTTTTCATAAAGTGCACTACATTTGTAGCTTTTTAGGTACATGTAACACAGACACACACACACACACACACACACACACACACACAATTTCCTTCAGGGATGTTTAAAACTTCCCTCCTGCCTGCCTAAAATCAAAATGAGCAGAATAAGTTAATTAAACAAAAATTAAAGTTAGGATACATTGGTCTTTGACTCACGAGCAACATTCATTTTTTTTTAACCCAACGGATGAACATTTAAATGCAGGGAAAGTCGAGGATTAAAGTCTAATAAAATGTTGTATAAACTCTTAAGTCATGTTGACTTCAATGGTGAGATCATGCCAAGAAAGTTAATGGAGCCAGCTCTACAGACGACGACCCTGGTGATTTATCCACCTCTGTACACTTCTAAGCAGAAACACATGTCTGCAAAAATGAGCCTTTGCAAACCAAAAAGAAAGATCGAACTGCCAAATTATATGGCAAGCCTTTCTGTGAGTGTTCCGTGTTACTGTTATATTGAAGGGCAGGCAATCTTTGTGTTTAGGTGACTGCAAAACCATACCTCAGAAAGTTTGACATGTGCAAGAATGTGTCCTTTTTTTTTTTCTTTTTTGTATATTCCCACAGGGAGTGCTGCTATTCATGTTTCAAAGGGGCCTTACCTATCAGGTCCATCTGAGGATCTCTCCCAGTGAAAGAACTGTTTTGTTTGTTTTTGTGGGACTGTTGTTTGTTCCTGTTGAAGAATTAGTCCAGAATCTGTAATGAGAAGACAGCTCAATATGTTGGGGAAAAATCAATAGCTTTGACTTTTAATCACTACTGTTCTGGCTATCTAGGCATGTGGCTCAGAAAAGACAGTTTAACCCTTCTCATTACTATTCTTCCTCACTACAAATGAAGCTAAATGTACCCACCATCAATGGGGGCTGGGAAGATATAGAGAATAAAAAGTGGTGCCTCCTCTGTATGTGACTGACTTCTCACACCTACCCATCTTCTCAGAATCTAGACTACAATCTGGTCATCTGGAGGGCCAAACATAGTGTTCTTGATTGCTTGCACAGTGCTGTCAGACACTGTGAGTTAGCTGACAATATTTAAAACTTGGGAGGTTTCAAATAAGACTTATATATTTAGACACTAGGGGAAAACATTCATGGGCTCCTGTAGGTCCTCAAATTACATTATTCTTGATGATGTCTACATCTGGTTTGCCTCCTTCATTCATATTATTCATTAGCTATGTCTAAGACTGAAGATTTTGGCCATGTGGCATGTGCACAGTTATGGAGACTGGTACACATGAGGCTGTAAGGATGCTAAGGTATCGTGGTATACACTGTGCCTTCAATAAATTCACCATCTTATTAAGGGCTTATTGTAAGTGATGATTTCAATTTAGGAGGAATTTATTGAATTCCTCCTTGGGACCTGGCACTGAGGATACAAACTTAATGAGATATAAGCCCTGCCCAAGAGGAACCAGCCCTGCTGACCTCTTCAACCTTATTGATTGGATTTGAGTTTCTCTATCTCTGTTCCCAGCCCAGGTTGAGACCCATAATATCATTAATTTTTATATTCTATTTATGATACCATCAAGTTGAGCCCCAGTTTTTTGTTTTTGTCTTGTTTTCGATGTATTTATAACATAAAATAGTCACAATGACTTTGCTGATGATGAATTTCATCTTTTTGTAACTTTGTAGAAAAGACAAACAGAAGCCACATTGTGTTTTATTTCTCATGGAGAAGGTTTTTTTTTTCTTCCTCCTCTTAAATTTTAGGGTTCTCAATATTCAGCCTAGTACTGTTTTTCCCCCTTTCCTTCTCCCTCTTGCTCCTCCCTGCTTGCTCCAGCCCCTGCTCTCACCGCACAGGCCCAAAGTCCACTGTAGCTGTCTTCAGATACCCATATGTCTCATTAAGGATGGTTGTGAGCTACCATGTGGTTGCTGGAATTTGAACTCATGACCTCCTGAAGAGCAGTCAGTGCTCTATAACTGTTGAGCCATCTCTCCAGCCCTCAGCCTAGTACTGTCAGTGTGGTAATAAAGTAATGGATTCTACTGATGTTGATAAAGGAATGAATAACAGCAGATAAAATTCAAAAATCAAAGTCAACTTACCTCTCTCTCCACACATATCCTTCTATTCAGCTACTAAACTAATACACATGTAATGAGAAGAAGAGTTGTAGGTGGAGAGAATGGGTTCAAACCTCTGATGTGGGAATTGTCTTGGCATATTTCAAGAAATAGGAAGCATCCCAGGGTGGATGAGGGAGGCAGAGTGGTAGGTAATATGGACAACAGTGGCCAATCTGGTAAAAGGCACCATAGGTGCTGTTGGTTCTCTGTGTCTGATGAGAATGAAAGTAGGTTGCCATCTTGAAAAGATAATAAAGAATGAATGGCCTCGAGGCAAGGCTAAATCTCAGAAACCCTACAGACAGAACAAGAGGGAAGCTGTGGGCAATGGCAGTAGAGTAACTGGCAGTTGATGGGAAATCCAGATGGATTTAGAAGTGTGAGCATCTGTTGGCTTCCTGACAACAGGAGACAGATACAGAACACCAACCACATGTACAGTTTCAGATTTCCTAGCAATCACATTCTAGGAACAGTATTTTCTAGTAGTAACACGTTTGTTCTTAGTGTTGAAAGGAAATGTCTATTCCAAATTACTGTGTATTTTCTGAAAATATCTCTTTATATTGTCTACCTTATTACTTTAACATCCTTTTTTACACAACAAACAGCTTTGTTTTGTTATGTTGCAGGAAATTGCAACTGACATTCCTCCTAAATCTGTGATATTTCTTCTAATCTTTTCAATTAACTTTTCCTGTGGTAGAAGTGACTGGTGGTTTTATGTCAGTGCTACCCTCTAAGATTTTTTTTAATCTGTCTATAATTATTGAAGCAAAAAAAATGAAATAAATAATTCACTTATTTTTAAACTACATTCTTTTTTTTTCCTTGCTTGCTCGCTTGCTTATTTATCTGTGCCTGTTGGGGGGAAGGTTGTGTGCACACTTGAGCATATACCTCACATACCACAAGGCTCAAGTATGAACGTCAGAGGACAGCATGTGCTGAAGTAAGTTCTCTTCCTCTAGCACATGGGTCCAGGGGATCAAATCCAGGTCATCATGTTTGTCAGCAAATAGTTTTCTTGCTGAACCATCTCACTCATCCACATTTAATAAGTTATGATTAAAATCACAGTTTCCACTTACTCGCTAATTCTGATTTACATAGGTCTCCCTGTAATATGTGTTGTCTATGTGAGATGATAAAGTAAGAGTCTTGCAGTGCTGTATGGCATAAAGTAATAAAACACTTTAAGCTCAGTAAGTATCTGATGACAGTCATGTGTCATGATGCGCACAAAATGAACCACATAGTCAATATGTTCACTAAATACATCAGTTGCTCTTGCGTGGCTGTGACCATAATACCTGACATAATGACTTAAAAGAGGAAAAGCTTATTTGGCTCATGATTTTGGGGGTCTTCAGTCTCTCACAGCAGAAAAGATATGCCCCAGTTTCTAGTAGTATGATCACATGGAGTCTCATGTTGCAGCACGCCAGAAAGCAGGGTAAGCCCTAGGAACCAAGAGAGTATAACCATGAAAGGTGCATCCCCAGTGACCTGCTGTCTTCAGCTAGATCCTACCTTCTATGGGCTCCACAGCCTTTCAACACAGTATCACCAGCTGGATGACATACATTCAATGACCCATAGAGGACATTCCAGATCAAACCATAGGATTCAATCAATGCCATCTTCTGCTACATAGCAGTTCAATGTAAACATAGTCCATTTGTAATTTTTTTTCTATTATTCACTTTACATCTCTTCTCTTCCTAGTCATAAAGCTAACATAATGGTGAACTTGGAACCACTTGCTTTTAGTTGCTTCAGTTTTTAAGTCCATTTTATAGAGGATAAGATGAATTAAAATTTAAAATTCAGTTATTTGTCATTAACACTCTATTGTCAGGGCTATGTGCTTGGTGGAGGTGATATGCACAATTGGACCGGGCAGTTTCAATGGAATTTAATATTGAGCTTCTCTGCTTGGGACTCTCCTAGCCAGTTCTATCCAACAAAGGAGTTTGGAATGAGTTTTAAATACCCTCCTGCCCTTTCTTCTCCTTGCTCTTACATCCTGGATTATTTAAACCGAAATGAGCTTAAATTTGGGAGTAAAGAAATAAGTCATTATGAAGCCCAACCTTTAAGAAGCAAGACCCCATTTTAAAAGCATGTTTTCTTGAAGAACAGCCAAACTTCTCTTTAAGGAAGGGAAACAATCCATTTGACATAGGGAATTTAATTCATCTACACATGTGACTTTTTAAGCTCCTAGTTTTTGAATACACATGTTTATGAAACCAGCAGTACTGAGATGGTCACAGCTGGCTGCCAGCCATTGTATCATTGTGTTACAGCACCGAGGAGATGCACGAGTCAGCTTAATATATTCACTTTTCTGTAAAATGCCTTAATATGATACTGTTTGACAATGGTTGTTTCTGCCACTAAACAAATAACCCCAATAAAAGCTATTGAAATTTGGTAGGCCTGGGTGCTTCCTGGAGCACAGGAAGCAAATAGCACTGGTTTTACAATCCGTGTGCTTGTGGAGTTACACTCACTGATGTACTGTGTGATGGTGGAGTAGGTGCTGGCTATCACACACATTCTGCTATATCCTGCATTTCCATGACATGTTTTCTTCACCAGACCTCTTCACTGCTTAAACTCTGAACCCTCCACAGTTACCTTAATGGATCTCCAGACCTTTCATCAATGGCCCTTGTCCTTGGGTATCGCTTTGAAGCAAGAGCAGACCCCTTCATGTCTGTGAGACTCTGGACTTCAAGAAAGATCAACCTTGACTTCCAACTGCTCGTGAAAGACCCTCTTTGCCCCCTTGTCCCCCATGGCTAGTGTCACAAATATTAATGTTACACTTGCACATGCTGGGCTCAGAATGGCCCCTTTTAATTAAAATATGGATCTACTTTTTCAAATGCATTTTCAGATTTCTGCATGGGGAGAAGTCCTGCTCCTGCCGAGTGCAATTTCAGTTTGGGCAAAATAGGTACAGATTTTATTCGGTTCTCTTTGAAGTTGCAGAATATCCTGAAACCCTGGGACGATTTTTTTTCCTGCTTTTATATTCTCAATAGTCTCCTGGATATTAGGGGAGAGCTTTCATGTATTCACATCTTGGGAATTCTGGAACATTATTGGATAAATATTAAGGGGAACCAAATTGAATAAAAGTTAAAATGAATCAAATAGGCCCTAAATAAAAAATTTAAGGTAGCACTCAATATTTATTGTTATTAACCAAGACTTTGAGAGGAAATTATAATCCACCGTGGTTCTCATACTAAGTAAAAAATTTCTCATGCAGAAATTACCTCCATGCCTATCAATGTTTTTACATGGAAACAGCCCTAACAACTCTCCCTGAAGACAGCTAGGGACAGGTACTAGGAAAGGGCCTCTCCTTCCATGAATTTTCCTCCCATTTTAAATGGGTCATGGTTTCTTTAAATTTCCCAGAACAGTTCTGGGCTTCATTTGGGTGTGAGTGTTGACATTTCCTCATGCGTATACCTTCTTCTTAACATAATGGTTGTATTTCACAAGTCCTGGGACGCTGCTGGGTACTAATATTCCCCAGTGTGTCCCTAGGGCCCTCCTTCCTCATCATCCTTCATTCTGTCTCCTGACACTTTCCATATTTCTCATGGGCCAAGGGTGCTTACAATGCTCTATGCTGCATAGACAAAAGAGGGGTTTGGAGGTTTAAAAAGTAGTAATAACCAATTCGATATTATTTTCACAACTGTAGAGACTTGGCTCTTCTGAAGGAATGAACATCTTGGTGTTGTCCATGATGTCCTCCTCTCACCTGATTCCTTATAATCTCACATTCACATATTTATCTGAATTAGCCTACATGTATGGATTTTGGTTTCATCTTTGATCCTTTGAAAAATAAGCTATAGATTTAACGACTTCAGCCTTTGTATCTATGATAAATGTATAATGAGCAATCCACTTCATATACCTTCCTTAAAAACAGTAATGATGGGTTCTGTGTCTTGCCTGGTTGTATCAGCAATTCATACTGAGAAGTCTAAGTAAGAGAACCAAATTTCCTTGCCTGTTATTGAATAAGTTGCCCCAATAAAATTGACTATAGCAGGTCTATGAGGATCGGCCACAGCCTGTTACACTAGCTCTGACGTCAGTGCCAGCCCAGCTCTATCCTTCACTCCAGGCTGACAGGTCCACTGAAAGGCCATGTTCCCACAAGCTGTTCTCTAAGTTTCAGATCGTTTTGCAATTCGGTTTTGTTTGTTTTCCCTGCTGCCCACTCTATGAGCTTCTTTTCTCTGTACAGCTCCCCCTCTTGTGTCTGAGCTGCCTGGCTAGTCTCTTTCTTGACACACTGTTGGAGACTGGGTTTCAGTCTTTGTGAAGATGCCAAAGCTTCAAAGATGGATAAGGCTGGTGAGCTTGCTGCCAAGCCTAATGATTTGAGTCTGATCTCCCCAGGGACCCACATGGATGAAGGAGAGTCTTGTGAGCTATCCTCTGACCACCACATGTGTGCTCTCCCCCCAGTAAATAAGTTAGTATAAAATAGTAATAGATAGATAGGGCCTAAAGCTGTCTTGCAACATTGGCACGTTGCTTTTGCAACTTTATATTCTCAGAGCTTTGCTTAAAGGGAATAATTCCTAGTTATTGATTGTTGTGGCTGTTGTTTTCGAATATGCAGACATCTGTTGTCAGGACAATATTTCTGTATATAAAACTCAACCTGGCTCACTCACTGTATGCAGCAGCATATCTTGGAAGGCGGGCACTCAGCAACACTGAGCAGAAAGCAGAAAGTGACAAAGAGGCGCGAAGAGAAAAGAGACGGTGTCTCATTTTCTCGAGCTGGAAAGCTGGGGCAGCCTCTAATATGCCGCGGGGCCCCAGGACAACTTGTTCAAGCTGTGTCTCACAGCCACTCACAACAGTTAACTTCAGACACGTTTTCACACTGTTTGGCTCAAGCTCCTGGCAGCGTTCCTAAACACTCTGAGGAAATAATTCCACAAAGTGGCATAAATTAATGTGACTAATTAACATGATGTTAATTATTTGTAAATTGTATGTTTGGATACACATTACTTGAGAGGCATATGTTATATTCAATGTTTACTGAAACAAGTGACGGCTGAGTCTCCTCCTGAGTGTTTCTTTTCCAACAGTCAGTGAGTAGAGGTTTCTCTAAAAATAAAAAAATGTGTCCTCAGGGGAGCCACATGAATGACTGAATATAATCAGCTGCCACTGAAGTAGCCCAGGTCCCTTAAAATGTGCAAGTAACTGAGGCGTTCAACCTCATACCTGGTGTGCTTCAGAGATGGCTTCATTAAACCACTTTTTCTCTATAAAAGCCCACAAACAGATGCCGCTTTAGGGGTTCTCCTGAAGCCCCTGGGAGGGTAATGGCTTCCCAGAAGTGACTTATAAGCTAATGAGGGGCAGAACCTCCCTTACCACACACATGGGGCAACAGGGGTCCATTAAGGGGGAGATGATATGCAGATAGCCTGCCCATCACAAGTGCATCGAACTTGCCCACATGTGGAACCCAACAACACAACACTCTTTGTGCACCCCGTCTTGATACTCTGATCTTTGGATAGATCCAGTTGTTTAAAGTCGCTTTTAAGTTCTCAAATGTGTGTTTTGTTTGTTTCTTCAAGCTTCCTAGAATCCTAAATGTATCATTCTGATATATATATATATATATATATATATATATATATATCAGAATATATATATATATATATATATATATATATATATAATATATATATATATATATATATATTAAAGAAAGTTTGGGCTGAGGATATAACTCATTTGATGAAGTGTTTCCTTAGCATGAAGAAGACAGGACTGAACTCCAGTGGCCCTCAAAAATAGTATGATGGTGCATGACTGTTACCTCCCCACTCAGAGGGAGAGGTAGGGATATCTTGAGTTTAAGACAATCATCAGCTTGGGCTGTTTTAGGAAGTAAAATAAGGGTCACTTGAACGCAAGTGTTAGGACTCCACAACAGTTATTCTGATAGACAGAGTACTGGGTGCCTAATGAGCTAGTAACATATATACCGTAGACAAGCTGAGTGAAGTGATGGCTTATGTTCTGCATGGGATGGAGTAGGAGTTAGACTCAATCCTGCTTTCTTAGAGTGATATAAATTTTAAATCATTTAAATGTCTTTTTTCAGGAACTATCTCTTTAATATTTTTGGGCTTGGGGTTGGACATGGTTAACTGAAACAAAGAAAAGCAAAGCTAAAATCAAGAATATGCAGCCTCTATTCTTCAGACTCAGTGGTTAACAAGACTTTTAAAGCAACAAGTATCCTAGCAACACATCTGTGATTATGCCATGCTACCGCATGAGTAAAATCACCAACTTATTGAAATCCCTCATCAAGATTAAGTGGCCGTGTGCATCCGGGTGAATGATGGTGATTTTTCCTCCATGATAGAATGACAGCAAGATCATTGTTACATCTGCTCGTTGGAAAGTCAAGGAAAGAATGATCACATCACTATTCCAAATGTCACTCTTTGGGGACAATTCTCCAGGTTTATTATGAGCCTACATATGAAGGCAAGATTAAAAAAATGAAAAGGCAGAATATAGACTAGCTCTTGGTCCACGGGATCAACAAGAAATTTCCTTGTGTTCATTTCAAAAGCTGGTACAACTTCTATAGAACAGTTGACTTGACTGTGTGTCCCAGTGTGACGCATAGTATTGCTGACCCTCCAAGGAATGCTCTCCTATTTATGTGCTCTGACTGCTGAAGAACAGAGCACATAAAGAAGAAAGCAAGAGCAATGCATTTCTGGAGGAGAAAGAGAAACTCCTTACCTCTCAGGCCATCCCCATAGAAAGAAGAGATAAATATTTCTTAAAACTAGTATCTTCTCCATCAGTTTCAGCCATGAGCATTAGTAATTCCTTAAAATACTATTTGAAATAACCATGATTTAACATTATTCATTAATATATCTGTAGATATTTATATGACTCCCTAAACTCTTGTAGCAACAACAAATAGAGCTAACATCAGTGCAGAGATTCTGCTGAGAAGCATTGCTGTGGGCCCTCCAGTAGACATGAAGTTGGTATCCTAGAATTGCAAATGGGGAACGAAGGTTGTGAGTGGTGCTGCTGGGATTTAGTAGGTCTGAATCTACAGCAACTTCCTGTAACCCTGGGAAGCCTTGAAGCAGATATCAGGAATCTTGTATGTTAATTTATACAAGTGTATAAGTCTTGTTATGATGTTGCTTTGTGAGAAGAGTTCTAATGTTTTCTCTGTCTTTCTTACACACACACACACACACACACACACACACACACACACTTTTTAAAATATGCCAACAGCTTTGTATTCAGTGGCTGCTCTTACAGAAAGATCTCGGATTTGGTTCCCAGCACTCAGTATCCACATAGCATCACATAATCATCAAAACTCTAGTTCCAGGAAATCCATCAACCTTTTCTGGTCTCCGAGGGAACTAGGCACACATGCAATGCTTACACTCATGCAGGCACTTCACTTATACATGGAAAATAAAAATAATAAATATTCTGAAAATAGAAAAGTAAAACACATTGAACAATTAGACTTCAGTATATGTTTTCAGGGACCATTTAGGACAATCTTAAACACTCTATCATGAGGAATAATCCAGCTAAACGTGCAATTCTAACTTTTGCTTGTTCACTAGGTCAAATAATGTTGACCCTTTCTGACAGCAGGAGTTCTGAGTAACCGAACTGCTAGGGTTGTGTCCAGAGAAACTAGACATAAAGTTTTAAGTTGATATTTGCTATCTTGCCACAGTCTAGTTAACATAGAATTAATATTTTCCTTTTCTATATAAAAATGTAGTTTTCTAAGAGATCATAAATTTTTCAACAGAGACTGTCTGATTTCAAACTATAAAAAAATTCAAATTATTGGCTTGAGCTAACATTTTTAAACTCTGCCCTGCTTTGTACTTACTTAAAACATCCCAACTTCAGAGCCCTTCCTCTGTGAATTAATCATGTGCAGAGTACATGGCATTGGAATTTAGCTATAAATATAAATGAAATGGCTCCAGCTATGGCTGACTTCAAAAAAAGCCAAAGCAGTTTGCAGTTTTCAGGAAAAATATAACAGAGAGAAATTTGAAAGAAAAAAGGAGGGGAAAGCTGAGAGGAGTGATTAAATACAATAGAGTCTTTTTGCATTAGTGTGTCAGACTTGTGTTGAATATCAACTTTATTCCAGATAGTCAGCAAATGAGTTTATACTGTCAAAGTAAAATGGAAAAAAATAATTGAATAGTGTTTTTCAGCCTCTTCCATTTTCCTCCCATCTCATCTATAGAGCAGATACTAAGGAAAGAACCTACATACTGGGATCATTGTGCCAGATAAACACTTGGTGATTGTGGAATCTGTCTGATACTAGTAGGCCAGTGGGTCTGTCAAGCTGAAGTGCTGTGCAAACAAGATGGGAAGGGGCTGAAATGGATGTAAGTTATCGGGAAGACCAAGGATACATACTTTATATTGTATTTTCCCTCCAGCAAAACATCTTGGATGAATTTCTAGGACATACTTTTATCTACTGTAGAGTCTATCTCCAGATCTTCTTGCTATCTTCACCTCTGCTCATGGATGTAGAGATAAAATTTGAGGACCACCCTCTGAGTGAGGATTCAAGTTGTTACACATGTTAGTGTGGTAGGGACATTTAAGTATGCTCCTTAACCCTCGGCTTAACTACTCAACTGTTTTGTGCATGAAATAAGAATTCTGAGATCAGCGAGAGAAACAGCTGAGATTAGCTGCCCAAGTTCCAGACACACATAGCTTATAACTCACGATTCTGTGTGAAGGCTTCTGGATAGAAAATGTAGGATTTATTTACTCCTGTCCAGAAATCCTTCTGCCTAGGACTTCAGACTAGGAAGCAATGGTAGAGCAGAGTATGCAAAATGAACAACAGAAGTCATGTTCAGGGTACAGTGCTGGCAAAGAAAAGAGCTGGGCACACCTATGAAGTATACCAACTGTATGAGTTTCTTTTCTACTGCTGCTAGATAAAGCACCATGACCAACAGCAAGAGCAACATTAAGCGAAGAGGCTTTATCTTGTCCTCCAGTTCCATAGGGATAAGAATCCACTGTGGTGAGAAAGCACGGCAGCAAGCAGCAGGCATGGGAGCAGTAACAAGAAGCTAAGAGTCCACATCCTCTCTAATCACAAATGAAGAGAATGAGGTATAAATGTATTAAGGTTGTGTTCTCTCTAATTCCTGCCCCTGATAGGTACTTCTTCCAGCAAAGACCTCAAACAACATCACAAACTGGGAGCCAAATATTTAAACTCCCCACATCTATTAAAGACATTTTTTTCATTCAAACCACCACACTAATATTAGCCACATATATAGTAAAATGATAGAGACATGTGCTCTCAAAAAGGATCTAAAAGCAACAGAAGCTCCAGAGACTTGAGCAGGGACTGAAACTTGAATAGCAATTCACTTATCTGGGTTCTGAGAGGAGGGAAGAAGAGCAGTTAGAAGCTGGTGACTGGGGTTGGGGAGCTGAAGTTTGGGGTGTGGTCAGAAGCAGATTGCACTCTTGGGGATCTTACATTCACTCTGAGGACCCTGAGCAGATAGAACTAGATTTGATATGAATCTCAGAAACATCACAGCATGGAGCCTTGTACAGCCTCCTCTGCCAAGGAGAGACACTGGGGACTATCTGTCACTTGTTATACATACTCCACATGACCTGTCCTTCTTTTTTTATACAATGGCTTTATTGGGATAAAATTCACATACTGTACAGTTCACCTATTTTAAAGTGTTCAATTCAATAATTCTTACTGCATTCAGTTAGCTATACAGCTGTTGCTATAAGAGTTTTTAAATGTCTTATCACTGTCTCCCTAGAGAAACTTTATCCTTACACCAGTTTTGACTCTTCCCCCTAAGCCCTTGGCAAGCACTCTCGTATTTTCTATCTATAGACTTACTTGTTCTGCACATTTCAGAGAAATGGAATCATAGTATATATGTGCCTTCTTTTGATTTAGTATATATTCACAGTTCATATTCATGTTGTAGTAATTATTTTGTCTTTGTTTTCTTTTATGAGCAAATACTTCTTTGTAAGGACATAATATAAAGCATTCACTTATCTGACTGAAAGGTTTTTAAGGCGTCTCTAATTTTGAGCTACTTTGAATAATGTTATGCCTGCTCATGTACTTTTTTACTTGGATATTTGCATTTATTTCTCGTCTGTTCACTTAGCAACAGTGTTGCTGGATTGTAATGGTAATTCTTTCAATGGCTACTGTACGTGGTAGTCTTTATCACTGTAGAAGTCTAACAACACCTAGCAAATAGGTCAGGCACTTTGTGGAGGTGGGTTTTCTAACATTAGAACATTCTTCTTCAAGGAAGCGCTTGACACCCAGTAATGCCTAAGCACAAATGCCAACATTTCTTTCTCAACACTGCTTGGCCTTCCAAAGTCAAAGAAACTTTGTCAAAATCAGATTTGGCAGAGTGTCATGAATACATCCTCCATATATTCCTTAAGTCTTCTGGGTAAACAAGGCTTCTTTTGATGCACTTACTGGATTTAATATATCCAGCACAGTGAGTTCTTCCATGAACTATAGACAACTGCGCAACGAAGGTGTTCTTAAACTAGCAACTGACATGTTGGCAAAATATTGTCAGAGAACAGTTGCTCAAGAAGCAGTAATTGAAAAAAGGTTGTTTCTTATAGGAGTCACCAGGAAAAAGTCAATTTGGGTACTATTTTCACCCTTGAGCAAAAGAATTTATTCTTCAAATGCATCTCAAGATTTTATCTGTAAGGCACTGGGCTGCTTTATAAAAAAAAAAAAAAAGAGGTCACTAATTAATTACTTCCCTCTAAAGGCAAAAATATGTTTGTTCTAAGGTGTCTATATGCAGAACAGAGAAAATAGTTTGAAATGTTTAAATTATTAGTTTGAAACAATTCCTGTATTTTCAAGGTTGATCTGTGATTTTCATACTGTATTTCTTTTGAGAATAATTTGCCCTCTTGGTTTGGTCATGAACATGGTAGAAATGAACACAGGTTTTAGGAACACATAAAGAAGGATTAGTTCTATTGTGATAGTAAATTATACTTCAGCCGTCTTTTCTGCCAGTTCGTTACACTGAATGTTTTGCTTGCAATATCGTAATGATATGTTAATGCTGCTCCAAGGAATGAGCTCCTACTCTCTACCCTACTTTGTAGATGAAGAAACTATTCCTTAGAGCAGAAGCATCCCATCTCCCGGACCTGGAAACTGATAGCTAAGGGAATTAGAACTGGAACACAGGTATGCTGTGCTTCAAGGACTGCACATGCAGAGCCTTCATAGGAATCAAAAGGAAAGTGCACATCCCTCAGGACACCTTCTCTCTATGTGTTGGGAAATTGTTGTGATACACTGACTGTATAGAACAAGAAATCTTATTGTCAGTGATTGGAAAGGCGTCATAATGAATGTGGCTATCTATAATGGCTAGGATATTTCTCTCTTTCTCTCTCTCTCTCTCTCTCTCTCTCTCTCTCTCTCTCTCTCTCTCTCTCTCAATTTCTTATCTCATTATTAGACTCTTAATTTGATGACTTCATTTTCTTATTAAGATCTGAATCATGGAAGTCCTATGGTACATTTTTCCATTTAGTGTTTTTTGGGTTTTTGGTTTTTTGTTTATTTGTTCGTTTGTTTTTGAAATGGGCTTACCTACTATGCTTTCAGTTTTGTCCCTTTTCCACTTTTTTCTCTCTCACTCACTTTCTCCCTTCTTATCTTCCTCCTTCCATCTTTCTGCTCTTCCTACTTCTTCACTTATTGATTGATTGATTGATTGATTGATTTGACTTAAATATCTCACTGTAGCTCTGTAGTCAGTATTGGCCTCAAACTAAGGCATTTCTCCCTCCTCAGCTTCCCAGTGATAGATTACAGGCATGTGCTACCACATCCATATTCTTTCTTCCTTTCTTCCTTTTTTGCCTCCTTTCTTCCTTTTTCCTTCTTTCCTTCCTTTTCATTTCCTTCCTTCCTTCCTTCCTTCCTTCCTTCCTTCCTTCTTTCTTTTTTCTTTCTTTCTTTCTCTCTTTCTTCAA
This sequence comes from Arvicanthis niloticus, assembly GCF_011762505.2. NCBI lineage: Eukaryota > Metazoa > Chordata > Mammalia > Rodentia > Muridae > Arvicanthis > Arvicanthis niloticus. The sequence continues at coordinate 48,295,691 of NC_047664.1, read as the reverse complement.
CTTTCCTTTCCTTTTATCTTATTCTCATAATCATGGTGGTACTATCCATCCCAGGGTGGCTCAGACTTCCATCCTGATGGGACACTGTAACCAAGACCACCCACTATACTATAAGTTGGACTAGAATTTCAGTCAAACAATTGTTTTTCTAATGCAGTTGGTTTTGGAAGACAAGGCCAAGTTTGAAAATGGTGCTTTTTCTTGCTCCAACTTGGAAGTTATCTGTTTACTTCCTCAGCACCTGATTTTCAATTTCATATCACACAGCTGCCCCTTTACATCTTGGTTATCCTAGCAGTAGCTTTGTTCGATTGCTTCTTATTGTTTTCCGTTCTTTATTAACGACATTTGATAGTAAACACCCCCTATATGTCCCCATCTCACTGTATTCTCCCTCTCTGTGGTCCTCTCATTTTGCAACTCTGGTTTGTTCCTTTCAGTCCTAAACTGCTTGCTCTCTCGGGACATCTACTCCATGGTCCCGAACTCTCTGTTACAAGCTTAACATTTTCCTTCCCTCTCATTTCTGGATCCATTCACAAGGATGACGAAATTGTCTGTCATAGTGGACTCCTTATGCACTAACCTCCTACCATCTCCTGAAATGAGGTGTGCTTGTCTTGAAATGTCTGTGTTTCTTTTTCCTAAAATGCTGCCTGGTCATCAAATAGTTACCATCTCCCTCTTCTCCTGCTTCCATCTCAAAATCAAATCTAAATGGAAAATGCCCCCACTGTCCAGCTCATCTCCTTTGTACAGTTTCCTTGTCCTTGTAGCTTTCAATTTCCCATCATAATTTGAGGCAAATATTTTTCTGTCTTACATGTATAATCATAGACTAGAAACACACACACAATCTCACACACATCCTCTCTTACATACACTCACACAATCTCTCTCTCTCTCTCTCTCACACACACACACACACTAATACATATATTGCCTCTCACACATACTCTCTCTCACACACACACACATAAGTTTCTCTCTCTGACACACATTTCCTTAAATGCATTCTCTTTCTCCACCATACATACTTAGTTTGTTCATTGGGAATGCTTTTGTGAGAGAGAACATGAGCAATCCATGAATTTGATCCTGTGTCTGTCAGCTACCATCTCTAAAACCTAGGCCTCTTGCTTGACCTCTCCAGTTCAGTATCCTAATACATTGGGAATACTCATATACATTGGGGATAAACACATAACTACCTTGCAGATCCTGTTATGAGGACTGTTTCCTATGACCCAGCAAGTAGTCATATAACAGTCTGTGCTTAACAGTTTTCTATCATTATAACAAAACAAGATAATTTAAATAAAAGATTTAGTTTGGAGATTCCAGCCTATTTTCCAGTCTATTGCTTTGGGAACACTAACAAATCAGCACATCGTGTCAGGAACATGTGGTGGCCCATACCTGCTCACCTCCCAGGACCTCAAGAAAAATGACAGTGTAAGACAGCACCAGTAACACAATCCCTTTCAAAGGCATATCCAGAATAATTTACAGGCTTCCCACTTCTCTTTAAGGTTCCTTACCTCTTACTAGTGTCACTCTGAAGAGCACCATGGACCTTTGAGGGACATTTGACATCCAAGTGTTATCAATTCCTGGAAAATGGCTGATTATAAATTGTTAAAACCTGAATACTTTTACTGTACTTCTTCCAACAAACCTGGATAACAACTCCAGGTAGAGAAGATTAATATAGCTAGCTCTTCCTTTTAAAAAACTTAAGTCTGTATCAGAAGTCTCTTCAACAGGTCAGCATGCTGGGGCATCTTTCATGTATGAGCTAACCATCTGTATAGTTCATTAACTGCTTAAAAGCCCTCAATTATTACAGCAACTGACATCACAGTTGTCTATTTACTCATCTCTTTCCCATACTACATTAGGTCATCCATTTGCTTATTCTACAAATACTTTCACACATTCACAAGAAAGAATATTTGCTTTCCTATTCCTCATAGCATAGCATGATCTTGAGAGACTCAACCGATGATCATAGGTTATAACATTCCAAATGATGTTGTACTACCCAAGAGAAGTCCAATACACAAATTGTGTGTGTGTGTGTGTGTGTGTGTGTGTGTGTAAAATGGAGTAGCATAAAAATCTTGTTTAAGAATAGGTGACATCAGTGGATAGATGAACACTTGTGCATCCATCCAACAAATTGGGAATATCATTAAGTCATTGAAAAACAAGTAGAAAACTCGCTCCATTTGCCATTTGTCTTCTACAGTGCATGTACACCTGCATAACATGAAGGCAGAGCCTCTGGGTCTGCTTCTATTAGGGCAACATTTGGTTCTTGATTACTTACATATCTAAGAAATACATTTAATGAGAAATGGGTAATTCATCTCAACATTTAAAAAAGAAATAAGCCTCTTGGTCCCAGAACCTTCTGTATTTATTTTCTTTCACCATAATTGGCATCTTTTTCTTATTAAATACTATCTTTTGCCAGTCTGATGTGTGGAATGTTACACCTGTCTCTGAGTTTTGTTTCAGAATTCTCTCTGAAGCCAAGTTACACCCATGCCAAATTTCACTAGACCCAGTTTAACATAATTAGCTTTAAATTTTCTCACACAGTAAAAAAAAATTGGAAGCCTTTTTTCCCCTGCAGACAATGTTGGAAACACTCTATTTAGAATTAATTCTCTATGTCATTACTGAGAAGGAGAAATGTAAAACCTAACCTGGAGTATGATTCTTATTTAATTCACCTTCTTCCTTCAGCAAACATTACCAAACTTCTTTGCAGCTCTCTAATGTTGCTTTGAAATTTTATATCAATATGAAGGATCCCAGAATGAATTTACTGTTGTTTTGTGTTATAAATCTACCATGCATCCTAATAGCATCCTAGAAAATAAAGTTGAAGGATACCTACCTTTATTCCCATAAGTTTTTGTGGGTTTTGCTACAATACAATATACTGTGCTAAATATACTAAATGAGTATGTTTCCCGGTTTGTCTGGAGGACAAGAAACTTGACCCCTAGAATGCAAAGAGAGTGGGCAGCCTACTTGTGTCTTCCGGTGCCCAGAATTGCCCACTCCAAGTAGAAGTCACTCTCTACATAATGCCTGTTGAGTTGACTTGATAAGTGGAAATGCTTAAGCTATGATCACACAGTGAAAAAAGTTTATATGAGACACAGAGGTAGTGAAAGTTATCTTGAAAAATGGAGGAAAGACTTGACCCTTTGTATTGTTAGAACTGATTCCATCTGGTTTTTCAGTTGGTGAGTTCTGTATGTTTTCCTCAAATTATTAGTTTCTCCTTTTCAGGTATTGTCTACCATTGTAGCAAATTGTGGCTGGATTTGGCAGGGAAGGATGAGCTCTCTGCTCAGTGGTCAGAGAGCACAACACTGAGGCCCATTTTCTTCTAGAAAGATACAAGCTTCCTTTGTTTACAGTCCCACTCCTTTAGTCACCTAGCATGCTCCCTCAAGTAGTGTCTGATGACATCATCTGTCCCTCTGGTGTACAGAGTCCTTATTATATTTTTATATAAAGCCCTGCTCTTTGTCCAGAGACTATTCTAAGAATGAACCTATATAGGTTCATGTAATCCTCATATTGGTTCAATCCCATAAGCGAGACTCTGATAATATCTCATTGCAAATATAAAAAAAAAATGAAGCAAAGGAAAATGAACTTAATTGTAGCCACATTTTCAAGCTGCTGGGTGATAGAGCCAGATCTGAAGCCAGTACCTGGTTCTGTGTTTAGTTCATTGACTCCCCTCCTCCTTTGTCATGGGATGTGCTTTATTCAGTTTTGCATTACAAGTATCCCCATTAAGAAAAAAAACCCTGTTTATGGAATCTCTATCAAAGAATAGGGCAAGAAATGGTCATGAGTAAGATAATGAAGAATACTCCACCCCGTGCTGCTGTCCCATGACTTTTATCTAGTCTATTTGGGCATGCCCATTGTAATTAAGCACCCCCCTCATACTTTCAGAGGACCTAGGGGTTCTCTTGATAATTTTGACCATAACATATTGCAGATGTGACCATAGCATACTACCCATCATAGTACACATGCTTTCTGCAACATCTGCTTATTGAGTAGGTTTTCAACTCCAAGAGGACAGATAGGGACCACAGGTTGACCACACTGTCGACTCTGTACTTGGTACTCCATAAAACTTAAGAGTAAACAAAGTATGTCTTTTACATACCCACATAACTCCTTCTATAAGTAACAATTATCTTTCAATCACTTTCAATAGAAAAAAAAGCTACTGAAAAGTGCAGTGAGGGTTTTCAAGGACTTCCTTCTGTGAGAACAAGATTTGGTTCCTTCTGTGAGAACAAGAATACACCCCAGGTTCTGTAATGAAACCTCATTAACAGAGACTCCACCAAAATAGACTCTGAATATTTGATTCAGCCTGAGCTGGATGGAAGAGTGTCCCCAAAGGCAAGAATTTGTAACAACATGTGAAGCCTTTATTTTTCCCAGAGCCAAGTGGTTCTGAGAAATGCAGAGTTTACATTGTTGGGGATCAGATCAAAGAATCTGATTTCAATTAAACATATTTAAATGGACTCCTTGCTATATTTTGTTGTTGTTGTTAAGTATAAATTACAGAGTAAACTTCAATGCATAATAGAGAGTGTTTCTTAAGATTGTAAGCCAATCACAACGCTTTGCCTGCAAAGTAGCTTCTCTCCTGTCCTTTTGGCAGATCCTACTTGAACTGCTCTGACTCAGCAGCTGCAAAGCTTTGCATTCTTTTTGTAGCTCCCAGATAAATTATAAATTTTAAAAACATGTCATCTCTCTACAATCATTATAATATTCTGGTTTCTGGCTGATTCCAACTACATCCTCTGTATAGCCCACCCTTCTCTCCCCTCTTCCAAATATAAGAGAATTTACTGATTTGTATTATTAACCTCAAATAAAGATTCATTGTGAAACAAAAATACATAAATATACATTTTTATGCAGCCCGAAGGGTCGACAAGTAAATTAAAGAATCTTATTGTCTGGAGATCGGCTTACCTACTAAGTACCCAGAACAGCATCAGAAACATTACATATTTAATCTACTTCATTAGACTAGTGTTGAGATGGGATCCTGGACCTTGCTGCCTATGAAGCTTCATATCTAGGGCACTCTATTTTCACTTGGTGTTCATGTCCGAGGTGTTCCATTTCAGTTCACTCTCCATTGGTGAGTTTAGGAGAAGAGGAGGAACCACGGGCTAGAGAAGCAGAGACTGGCTAAGGCTTCTTCGCATGTGTATGGCATTCCTGGTAGACATAAGTACAATGCCTGGACCTCAGTGATCCTAGCAATAAAGTGGAGTCCACATATTTATGACTTTCAGGATTTGAGCCCTGGAAATTGGTCATTTGTGGTGGCAAATGTTAAATGGCGTGTACCTTTGATCCTAATCTCTGTGAGGATTTTGGGTGTGTCTCTATCTATACTACCAGGACTCTTCCACTCATTAAAAGCCCCTTGGAACAAGCCTCCACTTCCCAAAAACACACCTTATGATGTACAATATGAATCACAAAAACATGGGCTTCTAAAGTAGAAATAGGAAATTCCATGTAGCAAAATTCTTGCAGAGGAAAAAGTGACACCACCCATGTTGCTGGATACCAGTGAGGGATTTGGAACTGTGAAGGAATGCCAGTTTTCCAGGATTCCCTGAAATGAAGAAAACACACAAATGCACACGCACACACTATTATGATGAGTCAAGTCAGAGTACTGGATCCCATATGTTTCCTATTTGCATAGAGCTTACACAAAAGGATTTAAAACCTGAAGAAAGAAGTGCTTGCAGGGTGTACTGTCCTACTACACTAACACCAAACAATTTGGAACAGAAACTACTTCCACTTCGTCTGCACTCACCCAGAGCTTAGGGTCTTTTTGACTCATTGGTGAGCTTTTGATTTTGCCACAGAGATTAGGACAGAATCTTTGTTTGGTTGGTTTAGTTTCATTTTCAAGACAGGGTTTCTCTGTGTAGCTTGAATGTACTAGCTGTCCTGGAACTCTATATGTAGTGCAGGCTAACTCAAACTCCTGCCTCTGCCTCTCAAGTGCTGGGATTAAGGGTGCACATCACCAGCATCCAGCAGGGTGGGGTCTTTAATGGCACATGTAAGGTGAAGAAGCAGAGTTCAAAACATAAACTGTATATGTGTTCATTTGACATCAGCATCATGTCTCTTTATGTTTGTAGATTCTGAGAATTCAGGTAATCCTCATAAGTCAGTTTATTCTGCTCCTCAGTAAACTGTATCTTAAGACACCAATGGTCCAGAGTATTATCTTCTCTGTGTACATTCATTTCAATAATATTTGACATTGATTAGGAAGGAACAGGAAATATTCCAAGTTATTTGGGGCACACAAGTGGCTCCTCAAACCTGGTATGGAATACTGAGGTAGGAACATGTTTCAAGATACCATTAAACTTTTCTTAGGATATATGATGTGTGAACTGAAGTTTTTAAGATGTGCAGGAATTTGTGAGAAAGATGGTGACTGTGGAAGGGAAGAGGGGAGGTAGTCAAAGATCCCTGCTCTGGTGGTTGCCAAGAGGTTCTGAAGGTAAAGAAGCAAGGGATTCTTGGAGGTAGTATAGGCAGGTGTAACTGCTCAGATCACCTAGAACTTCACTGCATCACACTTAGACAATGAGACAGATTCTCTGAGATCTATCTGGTGGCATCCATTAAATGAAGAATCCAAGAGGTTCAAGCTGTAATGGGACTTGGATATGGATCAAGACTCTGCAGTAAGGAAACCACATGGAAGATATAGGACATACCAGCACACTCCTGCTCTTTGTCTAGTCATGAAACCCATCTGTCATCATCATCCATTGCTCAAATACATACATCATCCAGTGACTTTCTCCACACCCAAACATCTAAGGTACAGAGTTGGTCTCCCATGCTTCCCTACCCAGGTAACTCTGATCCCGAAGGAAGCATAGCACAGATATTTAAAAGAAAACAGTTATATGGGTGTGATCATTCATGCCTGCAATCCTAGCACTCAAGGGATGTATGAGGATCATTATGAGTCTGAGGCCATGATGGGCAGCCCTGTGAGTTCCAAGTTCACCTGGGGTATAATGTGATACCTGGGATGACGTAAGAAATCATGACTACAGAGCTGCTATGACTCTAAGATGTGGGAAAAAGAGGTTACACAGATGGCTCTGTCTCCCTTAATAACTATCATGTTCAATTTGAATGCCCAACATGGATCCATACCGTTCAGTGGCCCTGAAGGGATACAATTTATTTCACCTTTTAATTTCTTGAACTAACTTAAAGATCATAAGCCACCAACACTTTTTTTTCTAAGAAGAAAAGTGCCCCAATTCTTCTACTAGCTGGCATTATTAGCATTTTTAAGATTGCTTTGGAATTTCCTGAAGACATTGACAAAGAATATGCAAGTGAAAAATGCCAGGGAAATCCAGTTGAATGATGGGGGTCACGTTCATGGTAATATCCCTGGACTTTGAAAAGTATTTCCCAGTCTACCTGAACTCTGTAAGCCTATTTGTGAGTCAGAAGGAACTCTCTTTGAGAATACATAGCTTGATCCCACTGTTAACCTTACATCTTGCTACTTTTGTACAAAATTACCCTGGCTACAATCTAGCTGAAGAGGCCTGCCATCATACTAATTGGACCCACTGAGTCACAGTTCTTGAGATGTGTTCCTCTTGGTTTTCCTGAGAAGCCAGCAATCGTTCAGAGTATAAAGGCAAACCATGAGAGTTTTCTAACAAGTTCTGATCTACTTTTTTCTTCTTTACAACCCCAGGCTTTGTTGAAGCCCGTCACTGGCATACAGTTAGAAGTGAAATCCTAGCCTATTAATTTGCAATACCATGAAGTAAATAATTGTAATATTATGTTGTACTACATCTTTTCGATTTCAAACAATGTGCTTTGTTTTCATATTCACCCCAACTCATAATGCTTCCCAGATTTATCCCTTCATGTTCCCCCCCCTCCTTGTTTTATGCCCTCCTTTGGTATCCTAATTCATTCAGTCTAATTTGTGCTGCCCATATACTCACAGATGTGGGGCCCTCTATCAGAGCATGGTTTACTTTCTACAGACTATACTCTTAAATAAAACTTACTCTTCCTCCCCACTCCATTCAAAAGCCATCAGCCATCAATAGCCTTCCATCAGGGGGTAGAGGCTCAGAAGTCCCTTCACCCTCCTCCATGCTAGAATGTTGACTGCCTTTATTCTACACAAGGCTTGTGTAGGTACCCATATCTGCTGTAAATTCATGAATATAGTAGTCCTCCCATGTTTCCGCAGTCCTCCCTGAGCTCTGGCTCTTACATTCTTTCCAAGCTGCATCCCATGATGGTCCCTGAGCCATGTGGGAAGGAGTATAAGAGATGTTCCATTTGGGGCCGAGCAATCCACTCACATTTTTTTCTCTGCTCTTTGATAAGTTGTGAGTTTCTGTGTTATCCACAATCCACTGCACACACACAAAGCTTCTCTGATGAGGAATGAAAGCTAACCTAACCTCCAGACACAGAATAGGAATTTAGGAAGAGACCTTATACTATTTATCAAATAACAGTAGGAAGTTTACTGTTGAAACTCTTGAGCTCACCAACCATGGTTCAGATTTAATGTATCAGAGATGTGTTTCCTTTTGTGGAGTGAGCCTTAAATCCAATCAGAAGTCCGTTGGTTATCCCCATAAAAGTCATGTGATCATTGCACTCATGGGCATATATTGCCATACCAATCACAGGTTATAGTTCACTGGTTTCACAGTATTGTAAGACTGCTGATAACATTTTCCTCCAGAAGACTATATCACACCTTCCAGTATATGGAATGCTAGTCATCAAGGCATAGACTTCCTGGTCAATACCAACTTGATCTCTTTATATCTTATTAACACTGTGTATGCTGTCTTCAGAAACAGGGCCTCACCATCATATTTTGGTGGGCAGTCAAGAGCACTGGCACTAGCTTGTTTTATTCTGTGGGGCCTTGGTAACACGCCTCAGCAATAACTGGAGGTGTGATATCTCACACCTAGCATCAGCCTTTTCATTTATCATCTTATGGCTTCTGGGAGAATCATTAAGTGTATACATTTACACACCAGTCTTATCTTACAAATCTGTGGTTTATGAATACAGCAATATCTTTCTTAAGGGTCTCTGGGCCAGTGGATCTCACAAACCTGTAACCAAAGTGTCACCTGGAGGTGCATTTATCTTGACTCAGTGAAGGTATCTGCTTCTAAGGACATATGTATAATTGTTAGAACACCTGGATCTATGTCATCTGTGAACTGGAAAACCAAGATCCATAGTAAAACTCACTACACTACAACTGGCTTTCTCAAACGGATTGAGCCACAGTCATTTTATAACCTAATTTTGAATCGTGACCAATTTCTGTTCTATTTCTAGAAGCAATCTACTAAATTTTTCTCGTATAGGAGGGACTATGGCAGGCTGTGAATGCCGAGAGCCATCAGGGTGACTAACTCCCATATTAGGAATCTTATTTTTGTCACTTGGTGTTTAAGTACATTTGGGAAAGTAGTCTAATCTTTACAAGCCTTTATTTCTCCACCCACAAAATATACACTATAAATGTAAGAGATCTGATGCATGACAGATAGAAGCTAAATATGATGGTAATGATGACAGTCTTAGTTAACATTAACGTTGTCAACTTGACATAGTCTTAGTTACCAGAAAAAGAAGCTTCAATCAAATAATTGTCTTTATCAGCTTGGTCTGTGGGTATGCCTATGAGAAATTGTCTTGACCATTAATTGATACATGAGGATCCATCCTACTGTAGGCAGCACGATCCTCAGGTGAGAGGACATGGTCTATAAAACATAGCTAGCTAGGCATGAGCTTATGAGAAAGTCAGAGAGGAAGCCAACAAGCAGGATTCCTCCACGGATTGTGCTTGGGGTTTCTGCCTTGAGTTACTGCAATCTGTATTTGTAAGTCAATAAACCCATTCCTCTCTTACTAGGTACTTTTCCATGGCAGCATTAAACCACCATGACCAAGGAAACTAAAAGAACGAGATTTTGGCTTATAGTTTCAGAGGGGTGGCTTGCACTTGACTGGTTTCTCTCTGAGATCCTGGCTGTTTTTCAAGCTTATGGAATTTGAGTGCATAGCCAGTGAGATCTAGAAAGGTCTTTTCCAAGACTGAAATATTGGTCCCTTGTAATCAGTCTTACTCTGATTACAAGTAGGCTTCCTGAAACATGTCTCTTAGGTTACTACTTAATTCTTGTGACATTTGACATCATGCCACTGAGAGACAGTAGGGAGAATAATAGGGTTAGAGTCCTGTGTTCCCCAGGTAGTCTAGTAGCTAAAATAAGTTCTGATGGCAACGAGGTGTTTTCATGGAGCAGTTAAGTAAAAAACAAAACAAAACAAAAGACAAAAAACAAACAATAACAACAAAAAAGAAAAATACTAGCTTCCCCAGTAGTGTGTGAGTTTATTAGTCACTTCAGAAATGTGAGCCTCAGTTCACATTTAATTACAAATTAATTAACCACAGTCTGACCTCATGGGCTTGAGCTGTCTATAAAATAATACAATGTACACAAAATTAGTCCATATCTGCACTATGCTACCAAGTAGTCTTTTAGGAGCCCAGCTTCCCATCTCATCCCCAATGAGAATACCAGAAAGAATTGTCTGTCTCCATAGTCTTTTCCTTGGGACAGTCTGCAATTCCCAGATTGAAATGGAATAGGGTCCCATGTACATGTGGTGGAAGGCAGGATGACAGGCTGCCCCAGGAATCCTCAGGACAGTTTACAGTCGTGACAGCTGTAGTTAAAACAACATGCCATGATCAAGACTCAAGTCCTATCAAGAGAAGTGAACCTTCAGACTTTGTTTGAGTTTTCAGGTATCTTCTGTAAGTCTCAAACTGCTTTCCCTAAACATTCAATCTTAGGAGTCAGAATGCTACACAGAGTGAAGCAGTTCTTTTGAGGTTTGCTCCACTGACAAGCTCCTGTCTTTATGGCTGAGGTTTTCAGCAAGCTTCAAAGTGCAATTCATTCGTTTAGCAACGGTGAATCCAGTGCTTTCTATTCCTGGTACCATAAGAGTAATGTAGTACACCAAAATATAAACAATTCAATTCAGTTGGGGATGCAAACTGGTACCACTGAACAAAAGGAATAAAGGAAGCTCTGTGAAGGGATGCTCTCCCAAATGCCCAAGAGAGCTTTCAAGGGAGAATTAACATTCCAAGTAGAGGCAACATCAGTAACTAAAACTCAGAAGCTAGAGAGATCTAGCGAGCACAAAATTGGAAAAAGTTCTGCTGCAAAAACCGAGAGTGCATGTCATCCTGGGAGATGAGGTGGGAGGTGGGCAGTAGAGGAACATAGAGAGGCTCTCTCTCTCTCTCTCTCTCTCTCTCTCTCTCTCTCTCTCTCTCTGTCTCTCTCTCTCTCTCTCTCAAATACACACATACACACACACACACACAGAGAGAGAGAGAGAGAGAGAGAGAGAGAGAGAGAGAGAGAGAGAGAGAGAGAGAAACACATAGTACATGCTATGTAGGAATAAAGAGATGATCGAGAAGCAAACTAAAAACCAAATGCTGGGACCAGGCATGAAAGATCTTTGCAATGAGGAGTCTAGACTGACTATTGTGAAGACAATGGGAGTCAGTGGAAGATGCTTTCTACAGATGTGTAGGTGGTGGTTTATTCTTCAAACCATCTTAAAGACAGGCTTGTCTTTGTCTTTGAAATCCTACCCTCAGAGGTAAACTCTTTAATATTTAAGTAATAACCAGTTGCCTTTTGTAGCCTTAGTTCACAAATAGATACTTCTTGCTGGTGTCAGTTGTACTGCAGTGGTGGTGATGGGGCTGAGGGACAAACACAAGTGTACCCAAAATGCAGACATCTCAAAAACACCTTATGCCTGCACAATGAAAGTGATAACTCAAGATGTAAGATGGATTAAGTGATTCAATTTTGAATCTGATGTTTCCTTAAGACTCCTTTTCTTATGAAATTTGAATAATAACATCTTTGGACACAGATTGACTATCATGCTCAAACCAGTGACTGGCACATACCAAGACATGTTTGTTCATTGCTAATGTTATTTTCATTTTTATTCATTAATTTGCATATGTAAAAATCAATTTTATGTATATATACCTGAGACTTGTAACATGATGTCATATGATGCACAGAGATGGTGGAAATGTCTCTTACACTAGAGCATATTAATTAACCTATCAGCTCACATATTTCTTTGTGGCTGTTACATCTATTTATTTTGTGTGTGTATGCATTTCTCTCTCTCTCTCTCTCTCTCTCTCTCTCTCTCTCTCTCTCTCTCTCTCTGTGTGTGTGTGTGTGTGTGTGTGTGTGTGTGTATACATATATGTCTCATGCATGATTGTAGAGGTCAGAAGACAGCTTGTATGAATTAGTTCCCTGAGTCTCGGGGATTGAACTTGGGTCATCAGGCTTATTGGCAAGCATGTTTGCCCACTGAGCCATCTAACCAGCACCTTCATCATAACCTTTATGTAATGAGAGCAGCTAAAATCTATTCACCAAACAAAATCTTCAATATTAATATCATTCTTCGTTTCAGTGGTGGTATTCGTATTGATATTTGCGTTAAGCCGAAATAAGCAAGCAGAAAGGAGTGTGGAGGGGTGGCAGTGAACCATAAGCTGTTGCTGCTATTGCACAGCTAGTTAGAGGAAGCTGTTTGGTAAAGTTCAGAATCTTGGAAGTTTGGTTCACTTCAGTATGAGATCTTTTCCTCTGTGGGACTGGATCATAATGTTTTACAATCACATAATGTAAATTCTGATAGTGGTAGAGTGGATTGGGAGGCTAAGTTTCAAGGCTCTATAAAATATACATAACACTTAAAGCACCTTTCAAAACGTGTGGCATGCTGACTCTCAAGCCAGTATGTTGCCTTATCCAGGAACCTCTTGGTATTATTTAAATCAGCAGCACCTTGCTTTGAAGGTCATTTATTGTATGCAATTAAAAGGTGTATGCTTGCAGAACGATTTTTCCCCTTTACTTGGAAGGTCTTATTTCTTCCTCTTCTTTCCCTTAGTTACTCTTCATGAAAGCTATTCACTTCTGTCATCATTTATTTATTATTCAGCAAATATTTATTGAGTCCAAGTTCTGTGCTGATAACTAGACTGGGTACTGGAGAGTCAGGAGTGAATGAGGAGACAAAGTTGGTTCTTCTTGAATCTTGAATTCTGTTCACAGACTTAGCTTAGAAAGTAGCAGTTGTAATGTTTTAGGACAGAGCAAGTGTGTATAGATGATTATAGAGAAATAAACATATTGAAGTTAGTTACTGCTCGGTCTTAAGTTATTCAGAACTCTTAAATTGTTATAGAAGAGCACATACTTTGGAACAGTAGGGATTTCATAATAATTTGGAATAATTTTGAGTCTCTAAAATGACCTGAAATGGAACTTTTTTTCTTCACTAACAAATGCTCGTTAGGTCCATAAAATTTCTTCTAACTTTCTTCATGATTTGGTGCAAAAATTAAAAAAATAAACACAACTAAACTGCTTAAAAACCTTAGGAGTTTAAATTTGGGCATATTTTAATCTGTTTCTATTCCTTTCTGCTTCAAGCCTATTAATACTTTCTGTCTTCAATGAATAATTGAGCTCCAAAAATTTTATTGAAACCTCCACAGGGATCTTGCGAGTAGCTATTGTTGATACCTTGTTCTTAGTTCCTAAGGCATTCTGAAGATTTCAAGGAGTTAGGGTGGAGAAATTATATTACAATACTGTTATTTTCTATGACTCTAACCACGTTGTTACCTGTAACTTATAACATGATGGTGTTTTTGTTTTAAAAATTGTGTTTTTCTTTTATGTACATTGTATTACTAATAGTTAACCAAAGTTTCCTAGGTACTAGACATTTCATAGTTCTATTGTTATCTCTTGGAATGTATCAATTTGTGAATAATCCTCTGGTTTAAAATAAACCTCTGCTGTTGGTTCTCCAAGTAGGGCCTGGCTTGTTCAAGCAAACCCAAGTATCTCTCTCTGCCACCTGCAGTAGTTATGTGGTTTCACTGGCTGTCTGAGCCAAGAACATTCATTAGAAAATGAAGCAGGAATCTGTTTGAGTAGATTCGTAATCTACCTGCTTAGGTACCATTATTTCAAGACATTTTTTCTTTAGCGTTAAAGTGAGATCAATTATTACTCTGTTTAGTTATTATTGTCAATTTGATGCGATCTATAGTTAGCTGGAAAGAAGGAACCACAACTGAAGAGTTGCCATGGCCAGATTGGCTTGTGGCCATGTCTGTGAGGAATTGTCTTGACAGATGATAATGTGGGAGGTACAACCCTCTGAGGACTGCGTGATACCTACAGCAATGGTCCTGGGCTGTATAAGAAAACTGATCATGAACTAGGAAGCCAGACAGTAAGCAGTGCTTTTCCATGGTTTCTGCTTCAAGTTTCTTCCTTATGTTCCTGCCCTGACTTACTCAATGATGGATAGTAACCTGCAAATATAAACAGAATAAATCTTTTTCTCCTCCAAGCTTATTTTTGTTGGAATGCTTCTTCACAGTTACAGAGATCACACTAGAAAAGTAATCTAGGAAAATCCTTACTATATTATTTTGGAAATCCTTCAGATTTACATAACTTATTTAGGACTGTGACTGTCAGAGCTCAAGTCCTCTATTTTGCTGCCATGATCACTTGAGACAAGGAAGATTTTTATGTTCTTCTAACTACACATCTTTCTGTATGCCTTAATTATTCTTCTATTCCTTTAAGGAAATGCCTTGACCCAGGCAACACATAAAAGAAGGCATTTAATTGGAGGCTTGCTTACAGCTTCAGAGAGTGGGTCCATGATCATCATGGCAAGGAGTATGGCAGCAGGCAGGCATGACACAGGAGCAGTAGCTCAGAGCTTACACAGGGACAATACCACAAGGCAGAAACAGCCAACTGGAATGGCATGGACTTTGAAACTTCCCTGACATACCCAGAGCAGAGTTCTTATCTTCAACATAGAGATACTCTTCTATCTTGGGTGTAGATTCTACACGGTGCAACAGTATGTATGTACCCCACTCTGTCTTTAAAACTCTCTCTTGATTACTACAATAACCACTCTGAAATACCACATCATTCTATATACAAATGTACAAAGTATTGAACAAGTTAAAATTTACTTTCCTGAGAATTATTTGGTAGTAAGTTCAGATCCAGATAAAGGATGCCTTTTCAACCCATAGGATCCAAACCAATTGAGAAATAAGACAATGAAGACAAAGATATGAAAGATACCATGTATCATTGTGGTATACAGTTACTAGGAAACTTACAGGCAAAGTCCTTTCCCAACATTGAATCTTGGATCAGGCAGGCAAACACATTGAGACACTATTGCAGCTTGATTTTGTTTCCTGGAGAAGCTGAGCAGAGAGCAGACATTCCCTGCAGAGCATTTATATAAGAAAAATAAAGGAACAAAAGCAGGGCTGGAAAGGTGTCTTTGCAGTTAATAGCATTTCAGAGGAACAGGGTTCGAGTCCTGTCTCTGTCTCTGTCTCTGTCTCTCTCTCTCTCTCTCTCTCTCTCTCTCTCTCTCTCTCTCTCTCTCTCTTTCTCTCTCTCTCTCAAACACACACACACACACACACACACACACACACACACACACACACACAGAGCGACTATCTACAACTCCAGTTTCAGGGACCTGATACCCTCACACAGATATACACACAGTCAAAGCATCAATGCACATAAAATAAAAATAAAATTATTTTAAAAATATAAATAAGGAAAGGGTCTTGCCCTGCATGCTTAGTTTTTCTCTGAGATTCTGTCACTTTTCCCCTTCTCCATTTTTCCAGGTGAAAAGAATGAAGCCAGTCAGTCAGGGAAGACCCCTAGAGTCAGGAAACGCTATTTCTTAGCAATGCGGTAGGATACATGTTCCTTATACTAAGCTTGTCTCCTTCGTACTAAACTTAACTTGCTATTGGTTTCCCTTTCTAAGTGGTCTGAGTCTTATAATCCCAACTAGTCTGAACTTTATCTCTCAACTGATTTCTCGTGCTTGCATCTTTTATATAATAAGCCCATCCTATTCTTCTGGATCATCTCTGACTGCTTTGGCTCCAAGCCCACTTGGTCTTCCAACTGTGAGGAACTCAGTATGATAGATTAATATATTAATTATTTGGCAGCACTGCCAGACTCTTCTTTGAACATTTAAGATGTAGTGTTGATTGAGAAAGATATGACCCTTTCCCTCCCTGAACTTTTGGGCAGCCAGGGTTCATAGAGGTGTAACAAATAATTATACTCCGATCCTGATAATTATTTGGTCAGAGAAAGCGACATATTTGACATATGCAAGACATGCACAGTCTTGACTATAGATATTTAAATGAGTGTTTAAAATATTTCCCTGATATTTAAAGTACTGATTATATGACCATTCATGTTTTTAATACACTACCTTGATTTTTTTCCCTTTTAATGTTTCTTTAATAGGAATTTCTCAGATAAAAGAATAAAACCCTTCCAAATCCTCCATGAAACTAAGAAAAAAAAAGCTCAAAATATGCACGAGAAACTTACAAAAACAACGGAGAGCTCTGGGAGTTATAAAACATAGGCATGACAACAGATATTACGTACCTGTGAGATACTGTTCTCCACAAGCTGAAATTGCACAAATGATCACCCTGCTTATCAATTCATACAGCTCACAAAGGCCTGGTGGCTCCAGGAATCACCTCTTTGGATTGCTGCAAATTCCCTTATCTTCAGCCAATTTATCACCCAGAGACCCCACCATCATGAACCTTGAGTAAACTGCAGTACTTGTTAAGTGGAGTGTGAGCAGTCTCTGGACCTTAAAAATTTGGGATGTTAGAAAGGAGACTGCCTTTTAGAACTACTCCCCACAATCCTTTTACAGTTTTGCCCCCCCCTTCTCTCCTGCTGTGTAAAGTAGAAATATTTATCCCTAAGCAGAGGTGTTACATGGGAGTTTCTCACTTGATGAATCAAGTTCCTTTACTCAGGGTGTGCACCTGTTGCCTCCAGCAAGATGAGCCCTTAGGACTTTCTGGTAGGATGAAGCTACTCAACGTGCTGCCCCTTGTTGAAAATGGTTAGAAACAAACATGCTTATATTTCCTTTTGTTTTTAAAATCCTGTCCCTTCTCCCAGTAAGTTCTCAATGGAGGGAGGAAAAAAAAGAGTATCCGCATAGAAATACACATACATGTGCACACGTGTGCACTATATAGAACATACAAGGGTAAATATATACTGATGCACAGATATTCATTGCTTCATTGGATATGCTCTGACAAACCCAAAGAATGTTAACTATGTACAAGGTGGCTCAAGTGCCCATCCTTATGAACCTACATCTTTAAAGGCCATAGAGACAGTTCGAACTAAGCAGAGAGATGCTGAACACTAAGCTCTGCATCCAAAGTACTAGAGATATTTACTTAAAAAATCATTCTCTGGTCATATCCCCAGATCGCTTGAACCAGATACTAGATGTGGGTATCTTTATCCCAGCATCTCCCGAGATGTCTTCTAAAGTTGAAAATCACAGCAGGAAGTGTAGGGCTATTCACAGAGGTGCACAAGACATACACCTTGTCAATCTGGCCTGTGTGGATGAGAAGGTCCCATGGAGAAAGTATTTACTAGGTTAGTAGTGAAAAAAGTCACTGTCCAGAAAAGTAAAGAGTATCAAGAAAGAACATCACATAAAGGAGAGCCAGAAAACTGCAAGAAGAATTTTTCAAAGCCTATGACCTGCGGTCACTAAGGGCTTCAAAAAACAGAGAGCAATGTTTCTGATGCTTTTTAATAGGAAAGTTTTTGTTGTGGGTCTTTGCATTCTGACTAGCCACGTGTATTAGCTACACCTCCTTTCCCATGACATTCTAGGAACCTGAATTAGTGTTTGTATACAGCGAAGGGCCTAAAACTTCAGATCCAAAAACCTTCATTGATAATTCTTTGGGCTCTTGAATACCACTTACCTTATACCACACTTTGGGTCCTCAGTGGCTTCCTCCAAGGGGACAGATGATCACACGATTCCTATACAAAACCAAGGTATGCCCTAGGAGTGGAATGTTAACACCTAAGTACCGCAGCTTATTTCTTCGCTGGGTATAACTGCTGCTTAATTTTATGTTTGTTCAGGATCCAGCTTACTGGGTCAATTAAAGTCAGGGAGAGATGTCGGCTTGATTTAGTGAAATTGGATTCTCTGTCTGCCTTGGGTTTATCTCCTTGGGCTGGACTGTCATTTGAATTTTATGTTTTTGTCCTTATTTCTTCTGACCATTTTTTTTCCTAGTGAGTTTTTTTTTTTTTCAGTCTTCTGCTCACCCTATCTGTTTGCAAAGAAGGTGTTTGTTTCTATAAAGCGCCTGTCCTGTCTGATCTCCATCATCTTTATGGTCCTGCATTCTGTCACTGTGGCTCATGTCTGGCTGTGGTTTGTTATGTTTTGACAGGAGTTTGTTATAAAGCTGACGATCACGTCTGGCTTTGCCTTTCAAACTTTCTTCTTTACGGTAGTCATAAACCTATGCTGTTAAAATGTTCCCTCTGGAGAGAGTGAATTTCTGATAACAAAAGCTTTGAAATAAAAAAAAAAAAAACAGGGCAAGGGTGGGGTGGATGAAGGAGAATCTTAAGGAACTATGATTAAAGCATCAAAGTACAACGTAGCCATCATTTAAATGTGGGTTATGCAAAGGGTTTCCTACCACTTGAGAAAATAACACATGAGCTGGAGAATGTACCTCCAGTGTTCTGTTTTCTTACCTTTAATCTTGGGGATCTTGGACAAGTTGGGAGACAAGTGAGAAGAGTTAGTCCCGAGGTTGCCTGGAAGAGAAAACAGAGTGTATGAACCTTTTGACAGTCTCAGAAGCCCCAACATAAGCAAGTTTATCTATGAAAATGCTTGAAAATGTATTGTTCTTGATTGACATGTAGAAGAATGTAGACTTTTTTTATGTGACTCTTGTGACATGTATTTCAAGTTGTGTTTCTTTCTTCAGCAAGCATATATTGAGTCTGTGCCATATGTAAGACTCAGCATCCATACCACTACTATTTACTTGCCCAGCACCACTGTGTCCTGGGAGTGTGGCTTAGGCCATCTCCTAGAATATGGTTGACTTAGCAGAGACCAAACCCTTAAGAAAATCAACTTCTCTCCCTAGCAGCTATCAATTTCCAATAGCTCTTATCTAGGAGTAGGGTTGTGTGCTCCTTTACCCCCTTCATGCGGATATTTTGTCTGACTTGAGCGTACCCAGGTCTTGTATATGCTGCCACAATGGCTGTGAGTTCAATGTCTCTGATGTGTCCAGAAAACTGCTTTGTCATAGTCATCTGCAACTTCTGACTCTTGTAATCTTTCTTAAGTTTTAAAACACACTCTCTTCTAAACTGCATAATGAAGTCACATATATTCCCACTCTGGCTCACTCGAGGCACTGCACTGTATAGTGTACCCATGCTGGATATGGTACCCACACGCTAACCTTTTTGTAATGCTGTCAGTTATCAAACTGCCTCCCTATCACCTTGCTTGTGTTAAGGAATCCCACGTAGTATTCTAGCACATGCAGTCACAATGCAAGTATCGTTCACCTCGCCTTTTCTCATCATATAGACACTGGATAATATCACATCACAAGAAGGCTGGGGAAAGTGAGATATTTCAGGGAGATAAACCACATCCACACAATTTTTATAGTGGAAATTATTATATTAATAATTATAACTACTAGCCTTTTGTTGCACTTAACTTATAAATTGAACAGTCTCAGGTGTATGTATATAGATGGAAAAAGATATATATAGAAGTCAGAACTACTATCCATGCTTTCAGACATCCAGGGGTAACCTTGGAAAACATCTGCCACAGATAAAAAGGTCTACTGCTCCCTCTGAGCATCCGTGTGAAGTCCCATCTCCATTTAGTAGAGAAAAGGTATAGGCTGGAGTGATTCCAGAATCACACAACCATTACAAGGTAAAGTTGGAACTAACATGCAGGCCAGGTGGGTCCAAGCTAGACTGTCTGACTTTAGTTCCACTCCAAGGAAGTGGTCAGGCCTAGTGACTCTTGGAGCACACAAGTCCAGGAATCTCCTAATCTCCTTGTCTCTTTATACTAACATATATATATATATATATATATATATATATATATATATATATCCATTTATATCTCGGATACATACATACAGCATCAGAAGAAAGAGAGAGGAGCCAGAGACGAGACCAGAGCTGTGCCCATGCTGGTTTATCCCCCCCACCCTACTCTCAATCCCTGATGTCTGTTGGGTATCTAATACCTCATTATCTCTTCATCAGAAAGTCCACTGTCTTCCCAAAGACAATAGAGTATAGTCCCAAAGACCCATTTCCATTGAACTGAGCCTCAGCACCGTCATTGAATGAAAATGGGAGCTTTAAGCAATGGGTTACACAGTGGTGGGAATTCAGGGCATATACAATATATAAATCAGTGAGTGTTCACAAGCACCAGCCACCAGATGTTGAGTCTTTCCCACTGGATGCCCAGCAGTACCTTTTCTTGCCGACATCCTTGAGCATCACTAAAGTATCATACACAGAACATCAGCCCCAGCAGCTGGCGCCGGTGCAGTTTTGTCAGACTGGTGGATACACTCAGCCATTATACCTTGCTTCCAGGAAGCCTATGCAACATTTAATTCTGTCAGAATGGCCATTCTTTTCCATGTTGACACCATCTAAGGGTCAGAATTACAGGCCCCTGTGGACTGCTGTGGAATGTGGACTGCCGTGGAATGTGGACTGCAGTGGAAGCAGACTGCTGGGGAATGTGAACCTGAGGTTCTTTTACTGCTTCTCATTTCCAAGGACTTTCGCTTCCTTGTAAAATGTCCCTGGAATGCTGACTTGGACTCTTTAGCTAAGCCGTGTGCTTTCCATATGGAGGTTAGAGGTCTGGGAATTGTATACATAAGTATGAGACCGAAGCCCTACCCACGCCTTAGATGGGAGGCATCCTTTCCTTTTGCAAAACTCAGTATCAGCTTTAGTCTTTCACAATGGTTAGACTCTAAATCACCTTTTTTTTGTACTTGAACACCGAAATGTGAGGATTCCAAACAGGAGCCCTAAAATCTCTGTTTTGGGTGCTGGAGAGATGGCCCAGAAGTTACAAGATACCACTGTTGTTGCAAAGGATCAGAGTTCAAGTCCCAGCACCATGTCTGACAGCTCACAACCAGCTCCGAAGGACCTGACTCCCTCTTCGGGTCTCCACAGGTATCTGAAGGCATGTGCACTTAAACATACATACACATAAGTAAAAAATAAAAATAAAATATTTTTGAGAAAATTAAAAGTAAAATGACTTTTCTTCTCACTGCTGTAGTCCCCAGCCCTGAAGTGGATGTGGCCTGACCTCTGCACAGGAAACCTATGTGTACACATAGCAGGCTTAAAATTGGCAGACTATCTAAACAGACAGGCCAAGTCCACGTTCATTTGTTTGCCAAACCTCTCCTAAGTAGCTATTTACACCACAAATGTGCTGTGATACTTAAATGTTTCAGGAATGTTTTCCAGGAACTACACTTGAAAGACAATAAAATTAACAATTACAGCTCAGTAGAAAGTCCCAAAGTCTGTGTGACTGGAGAAGGGGAAATGTACAAGTAAATCAGTGTAGATTTAACACAGCACCGTGATCTGCGCTGACCCTTCATGCATGGGTGCTGATAGTACATGTAACTGCTTTCTTGTGTTGCTCCTTGTGCCCTACTGAGCAGATGAAGAATCTGGAACTGGATGAGTAAAGACCCTCTGTTCCCACTCACAACATAACTAAAGGCATAGCCAGTGTGTGAACGTGGACTTGGCCTGTCTGTTTAGATAGTCTGCCAATTTTTAACCTGCTATGTGTACACATGGGTTTTCTGTGTGGAGGTCAGGCTACGTTCAGTTCAGGGCTGGTGCATCAATGTACAACTCGTATAAGCTTATGGTTGCTCTGAGAGCACAAGGGAGACCTTAGAAAAACAGAAGGAAAGGAGGGCTCCTCAGCCAGAGGATGCTATGCTACAGTGGGACCTGAGGACGCCTAAGAATGTGGATCAAAGGGAAAGAAAGATTTCTGAAGATGTCACATGTGCCAATGATGCTGAACAAGGAGAGGAAGCCGGGGAAGAACATAGGGCTCCAGCTAGTTTAGTTTCAAACAAGACAAACTCCTCCTGTGATTACACAGCCCTTGGAAAAGTGTGACATACAAGAAGAGTCCATCTTAATTTCCACTTTGCACCTGTGAAGGGGTGTTTGCTATGGCAGCCAGCCCTCCCAAGGGCCAGGTTTTACCCGCCTGCCATTCCTCAGTGGAAACAAACTCGACTCTTCCCCACTCTTAGAATTACTAAAGCCCATTGAGTCCAGGCCTGGATAAAGTTGAAAATCAAAAACACACATATGCTTTTCTGTCAGCCAGATGAAATGTGCTGATATTCAAATGTGAAATGGAATAACTCTGGTTGTCTCCCCTGGGCTGAGTTTGGGACAGCTCAGTCAAACATACTGAAATGATTTCATGAGAATTCCTGAAGTTTGGGAGTGTAGGGGAAAGAAAACGCAAGAATAATTCTACTTCTTAAGGCTGCAACTTTGCTTTCCCTTCGGCAATGTCAGTGGGTTGGAATGAGATGCTGGAGATCACGGGAAACAGACAGCAGAGATGGTTCATCTATAGCAGTAACCTAGCAAGCTGATGCTGGTGACTACCAACCATCATCACTGACACATTATCACTGACAGGGTGGCAGGCACACCCTGTGACCTAAATGGTAATAGTTGTAAGATTTGACAATAGTAAATGGGAATACATTGGTAGCAACCCCTCAAAGCATAACTCTTGGTTTCTAGTAAAATAAAAACATGTATTTCTCTTCTTATTGTTTAAAAAAAGAGAAAATATTCTGTCTTCAATATGGAAAGCCTAAATAATAAGTAAAATAGCCATACTCAGGTGATACTTAAAATCCTGTGAGATAGCTTAGGGGGTAAAAAGGGTTTCTGTGAATGCCAAGCATCCTGAGCTCCATCCCAAGAGTACAAGTAACAAGCCAGGTGTGATGGTTTGCATGAATAATTTTAGCACTCCACAGGAGTGATGGAAGGTATAGGCAGAAAGATTGCCCAGAGCTTATGAGTCAGCTAGCCTAGAATATTAAAGTTAACCACCAAATATAACCATAGATAGATAGATAGATAGATAGATAGATAGATAGATAGATAGATAGATACATACATACATACATACATACATACATACATACATACATAGACAGATAGATGATAGATAGATAGACAGATAGACAGACAGATAGATGATAGATAGACAGATAGACAGACAGACAGACAGACAGACAGACAGATAGATGGATAGAAGTCATGTCTGTATGGATAATTAAAATATCTAGAAGGCAATGTGACATTACCATCAAAGATGATCTGAAGTGAAGACACTGATGGACATTGGTGCTGAAGATATTGGTGGCTATAGAGCAGCCAGGAAATTGGAAACTTTTTAGTATCTGTGTTAATATTAGATGTTTAAACAAGCAAGCCTTGCTATTTCAGTGGCATAAAAACCCTTACAAATTATTTCTTAATTACAAAGTCCAAACTTATTTTCCTCAGATGTTACAACTCCCCTCATGTCACTTCTGAGGCCCTGGTGCACTTGCCAAAGCTCTTCATTCCAAACATGCAGGAAGAAGACTATGGTGTGCATGTATGGGTCTCCAGCATCATATAGTCAAGGGTGGAGATAGGGCACAACTTATGCATAGCCTGTTTTTACTGCTCATGTCTAAAGACAGATGTGTCTGGAAATTTATTTTGGGAAATAGTGAGAACAAGGGCAGTGTCCTTTGAATCCTGCAGCAAAAACAGTTTCTAGCAGAAAGTTCGGTCTGGTTCCATGTCCACAGAACAGTTAGGTCTAGTGAGCCCCTAAAATGTGTCTGAAAGATACGGTGCATCGATTATTATGTGACTAAGTGATGATCTGGGAGAGAAGGAGGGTACTTCCCTATCATGTTTAAGGACTTGGGTTTGATCCCTAGAATCCTAAGAAGGGAGAAAGCTCACAGGACCTCATCCCCAGACAAAGAAAAGCAACTGGGAAATGCTGAGACTTATCAATATCAAGTGTTCAGCCCTGAGATTATGTATACGCAAGTAACATATTATGGGCTGAGTAGGTTATAATTAGATATTTAGGAGTGTGTGTGTGTGTGTGTGAGTGTGTGTGTGTGTGTGTGTGTGTGTGTGTGTGTGTGACAAAAAAGTAAAGTAAAAGAGGCCATAAATTGGAGGCAGAACAATGGGGTGAGTTGGATAGTTTGGAGGGGGAAAAAGGAGAAAATGATGTAAAAATTATATTATAATTTCAAAAATAATAATCATAGTTAAAAATAAAAATAGTATAGTTATATCAGAATGTAGAAAATCTACAAATGCTAAGTTTTACTTTTCTGGGCATCAAGTTGCTGGCCTTTAAAATGAGAGTGTCAGATATAATCCCGCATAACCTAATTACATTTATTAAATAATTGTTAGTATTTTATACTTTATTTTTTCCACATATGTTAAGTGCCATTCATAATCACTAATCAGGATGTAATCAGTGTTATCATGAGTGAGATCATTCCTATTTGATCAGGGAAACACATTAAGCATGTTTCAATATGTAACCAGCTATAGCTATGTTTTATTATTGCAGAAATCTTAGGAAATCTTGGGCATCACTAGAATTGACTATATGTCTTTTCTGATCTTGTCCACTTAATGCAGTGGTACATGTAGACTTCTATTTTGACAAATATATGTTGAAGGGACAATAAATGTATATATTAATTTGTGTAATGATTGATTTAGCTATGGGTGCAGGTGCATATGAATAAATATTAAAATTTGTACTCCCTTTAAGTGTTTTTCAATACTTAAAATATATTAGTAATTTCTAATATATCTTGTTTGATCAAATTAAATATATATCAGGATTCAAGAACAAAACCTAATGAAATCAAAGACTTCCAGAAGTAACATCTCGGGACAGTGTATAGAGCTCCCCTCATCCGTGTGCCAATCCCTAAACATGCTAACGGGGCAGGAAAGAGGTTCACTGCCTCAATATTTCAGCTTCTTCCTGAAGCCTCTCTTACAGCTGCTGCAATAAGCTGAGAAAGGCACAGACAAATTGAAGAGGAGAAATGGAGGAAATTTCTCAATATTTTTGAATATTTTTACATATGTTGAATGGTATTGTGATTTTAACCATATTTTTAATCAAAACATATAGTTAATTGAATACTTCTATATTAATATGGTTTTTGATTAAAAACATTAACTTAAGTTTAGTCCAAAATCTATATTAATAGATATACTTGAAAATATGCTTTGATTCAAAATATGGTTTAAAAACCACAATGCCATTCAACATTTATAAAATATTTTACAATATCTAAGGAATAAAAATTTTCCTACACCTAACACTCAGTTAGACAACTGTGGAAAACTGAAAACAAGAAAAATAGCTAAGTTTTAAGGGCATGTATCATAACCCTATACTGGAAGATTTTAAAAATGACAATGCTTTCTTTCAAAATTCAATTGAGCCAAAGTTTCATAATTCTTTGAGTTTAACAAAAGAATTTTAAATGCTCATTGTTTTTTTAATGTATAGTATTAAAATTTTAACATTAAAAAGTAAAGAATGCAGAAATAATTTTATCAGATATGAAGCATGGTATAAGTTTGAATCCCTAAGAGGCAGCACAGTCATCGGGCTCCATGCAGCAGAGGAATGAATCCAGATGTAGCCATGACATTCATCTCCTCGTCTTTAATTAATGAACTGATGGACTCTGGCAGAACAGAATTACCTAATCACATTTCTCAGCAGATAAAAGATCCATATGGATCTTGAAGACCATGTTAGCCAGTCAATACTAAATGCAGGAAGACCATAGAGGGTTCATTATAGGATGTCATTGACCAAAGCCTTTTTGTACCGTGTTATGGAAGAAAAGGCAAATCCTTGCTTAATCTTTCCCTGACTCTGGCTCTGATGTCACCTATCTGCTTCATCCCTTGGATAGTGTACCTATCACAATTCTGGTTTTGGTGACATCATAACCATCAGGCACATTTGATCCAAACTCATGTTACTGCTGAACCCTAGACTTGGACCTCTCCAATCACAGATCTTCACGTGATCTTTTACAACCAAGACTCAGCTTCACCTTTTCAATCAAGATTCAACCTACACTACTTGCTACCACCCTAAGCCTTTGCCTGAATATTTTTAGAACAAATGTCTCACCCATAACAGGTATTAGTAAGCATAGATGAAATGAATGAATCTTTGAGAAAGCAAGATATATCTTTGAGAAGATATTTAAATGAAATTGCTTTTGTAGAAAAAAATAAATCAAATACATATTAGAATGATAACTATGACAGATTTGGGTTTGTTGTGTCTTTCTTTCCCCTCTCAAAAACGAGGGAATGTGGCTCAAAATATATTACCTCTGTCAAAGTCTTATGCTTTAGCTTCATTGTTTTGATTGTTTATAATGGTTATTTTCTGAGTGTGAAATTATCAGCTTTGTTTTGATCACTCCTGGAAACACTATCATTTACGTGTTAACGTAATACATTCATGGATTTATGCATACAAATGAGTGTAGAATCTAATGAGTCTGTATTTATTACCTAATATTATTATTGTACTGCAAGAGAATTTCCATGTGCATTTATGAAATACAGCAGCTGTAGCAGAATGATTCAAATGACCAAAGCTCAGATAACCAATTTACTCATTGATATGTTCAGAAAAACTTTAAATATCATTAAATAATCAATGCTTTTAATATCATTAATACTACCTATAAGGAAACAGGTATGTATAGCTATACAATTTTCTCCTTGATGTTGAAAAATCATAGGCTAACTAAAGCCAAAGTGTTATATCATTCTGGTGCACTGTTATCCCCTGGTCGTCTTCTTCTTCTTCTTCTTCTTCTTCTTCTTCTTCTTCTTCTTCTTCTTCTTCTTCTTCTTCTTCTTCTTCTTCTTCTTCTTTTTATCAGATTTCAATCTCTTTTAGTTTTTAGAATTGAATTGTCTTTATAACAAAGAAATTAACAGCCTCCAAATTAGTAA
The DNA here is from genome assembly GCF_011762505.2 of Arvicanthis niloticus. NCBI lineage: Eukaryota > Metazoa > Chordata > Mammalia > Rodentia > Muridae > Arvicanthis > Arvicanthis niloticus. The sequence goes on along the minus strand of NC_047664.1, from coordinate 48,268,296 downwards.
TAAAATGGCCCCTAAATCAAGAGTTCCTTCACTGAACAACAGTTCCTTGATGGATTTAAAGAACTCCAGAGCAGATAACCTGTGGACTTTTAGAATTGTAGTTTGATGAGGGGACCTAGCAAGTCTGAGTCACATGTAGCAGACTTAGAATGAGCTAAGGATTGCAAGAGAGAGTAATTCTCAACATTCACTTTTCTAAAGCTATTTGCATGCACCATTTCATTACAACCTCACAAGGATTTTATTTAGTATTTTAACTTTGTATTTTGATTTCCAGTTTGAATACTTCCCCATGTGGTTATTTCTGTGTATGATTTTTCTCTTATGAATTACCTATGAATTTCATTAAGAGTTGAGGGAAGTTTTTTATAATACATAGAATAGGGTGGAGAGATAGATAGATAGATAGATAGATAGATAGATAGATAGACAGACAGACAGACAGAGACTTGAAAGAAGGAATCAAGAGTTTTACAAGGGCTCCTGCTTTGGGAAGAATTCATTAATAGTTTTTGTTTTCTCATTGAATTGCTCACCTTGTACTGTCTTGTTTGAGGGATGTGTGTGTCTCTGTGGACCCGTGCTCAAGGAAGCCAGAAATCAACCTTGGGTTTTGTTTCCCAGGACAGTAATTTACCTTGCTTTCTGAGAGTGTGTCTCTCACTAGAAGCTGAGGGTCACCAATATAGGTTGGTTGCCTAGAAAGTGCTCCAGGAATCCTCCCATCTCTGCCTCCCAGTGTGACCAACAGTTTTTCTTGTGAGCTCTAGGAATCATATCCAGGTCCTTCTGCTTGCACCCCCACCATTTTACTAATGGGCTTATTGCACTATCTCATACCATTTAGATTATAACGGTGTCCACTAATACTCCAAGTATGCTCCAGGAATCCTACTATCTACAAGTAACACTGACCAAGTGGACCCTGGGTCCTGCTTCCACACACCTACCAACTTCCACAGGGAGAATTCCCAGCTTCTCAGTGTGGAAGTTGGTAACAGTGATAACAAGAGGGGAAAACAATTGAAACTTTATAAGGAAGCTAAGTCCAGGTCTCAATATCTAAAGCAAGTATAAATAGATGTTTAGCTCTTCCCAGATTAAATGTATTTACCACATAGTAGAGGATTATTTGAACATTCTTTGTAAAGACTCCTGGCCATGAATCATTTAATATGTGATTTTCTTTTTCTCTCTCAAGAACATATACATAAATAATATATAGTATATTTCAATTTTCTACTGTAACAAAAAAATCTTCCTTTGTTCCCGTTTCTCTCCCCATCAATGCTTTCTAACTTGAGGGACTTTTAGCTAAATTTGTTTGGAAAACAGAATGCTTTTTATTATCTGCTGTAATCTTAATCTCACTCAAGGAATATTTAGAACCTCTCCATGGGAATAATGTAGATTTATGCATATCAATACTTAAATTATTTTTTTTCCAGGAATTAAAGCATAGATGTAAAGGGTAAGTTTAGCATATGCATGTGAAGCTAAGTAGATGCAGAACCAGTGTGGTTGATGAGTTACATCACTGAATCTCTAAATGTGACCAGATCTTCAAAGTATTTCAATAAATTGTGCTGTATGGTTGCATGGTTTAATACAATAAAAAATATGCTAATCTCGGTGTTTCCACTGTATAAAATTGTGTATTGGACTCGGGCTTTAGAAGAAATAGTCGAACGATTCCAAATCACAAATTCAAGTTTAAATTTGAATTATTGCACTGTGTTATGTACACTTAGTTATTTGTTAACTCTCCTAATAAAAATGTGTCTGATAGAACTGATGAAGGTCTGTGTTTGTGCCTTCAGCACCATCATGGAGCTCTGAGCCTGCTCCAAGCTCAGAGAATGTTCACAGAGCAAACAAATGCCTGTGCAGTGGGCTAATGGTGACCATGTGGATTGGTCTCTGGTGAACTTCTAAATCACTGCATGCTTTATCAGTGTATTTATTTATTGGAGAGAAAGCCACACACTCTGTAGCCCACCCCAACCTCAAATTCATGGCACATCTTCTTTCTCATTTTCATCAGTGTCAGGGTTATAAGCACAAGCCATCACACATACCTCTACACACAATTTATACACTGCACTCTGTGTATGTTTGGGGGAAGGGGGGGATGTTACTGTCACTGTCTCCTTTCCAGAATATTCTATCTTGTCTAGCATTTTCTTTGTGGTAAGCAGAATAATGGCCCTCAAAAGATTATCTATATCCTAATTTACTGTACCTATGAATAATATTCCTTCACATGGCCCAAACATCCTTCCTGATCTGACTAGTAAGAACTTTGGAATGGGGGAGATTATCATGGATTGTTTGTGTAGGTCCAGTGCAATGGCTTGAGATCAAACCAGAATATGGAAGCCAGGAAAGAAAGAAAGAAAGAAAGAAAGAAAGAAAGAAAGAAAGAAAGAAAGAAAGAAAGAAAGAAAGAAAACCTTCTTTACAAAGGCTCCACCTGCTGCTACTGAGTTTACAGATGAGGAAATAATCATAAACAAAGAATGTAGGCAGCCTGTAGATGCTGAGAAAGACAAAACAAAAAGCCAGCTTCCCCAGAGCCTCCTGAAGGGAAGCCACAGCTGCTGACACTGTCTCATTAGCTAAGCAAGACCTGTTTGACTGTTGAAATTCTACAGTAATAATATGTTTGTGAGATTTTTAAGCCACTGCATTTGTGGTGATTTGTTACAGCAGCAGTGGGAAACTAATACAGCTTCTGACATCCCTTTTAATCTCCTGCAGCTTTGCCCAGTGTGTGTACAAATAGAGACTTGGTTAGCTCTTGTCATTGATCCTCTCCATCACTTCTCTTCACAACATGTCCTTATTCACTAACATCTCCATGTTGGAATAGGACATGTGAACCAAGTTTTTTCTATTTGCAAACAATTGAAGCTTAACATGAACTATCCTAAGACGAAACGGAGAGGAGGGAGAAGAAGAACGACGGAAAAAGAACAAGAAAGAAGAAAAAGAGGGAGAGAACCAAGAGGGTACAAATTGACCTTCAGAGGGGTGACATTGGCCTTCTTCCAGCCTAGATAATGGCTCGGGTCAGTTCACTGACACTGTGCTACTTGCCTTCTCTTCGTGTGCAGGCCTCTATATGGCCATGATTTTTAAGTTATAAGTGTGAGAACTCCTTGTTTATTCAGGAAAAGATTTTAAAATGCAGCTAGTTTCTTTGTATTCATCATTTCTTCGTGGACATAGCTTGTAGGGAGAATCTCATTTCTGTTTCCCATGACATCTTGACTTAGTTCTGAGATGGTCTCACTCCTGAAAATGAGTGTTGGGTGAGGACAGAGGGTTCTCTTCCTCAGGCCACCTCTCTACATTCCTTGGTGGGCTTCTCACAGTAGGATAACATTAGAATAGCTGGGCATAGTCCCCAAGCATAAGGTAGAACCTTCTAGTTCTTCCCAAAGTGACACTTGATAGCTATGTTATGTTCTATTAACTGAAGCAGATCACAGGAACCACAGTAGCCAACGGAGGACAGACGTTGCATAAACCAGCAATGCGAGCACTGCCAAGGTTCACCTGGGAGTGGCAGCCTCCAGGTGAAGAAAGGGGCTATGTGTTTAATGGTCCAAATCAGAGCTGGGAAGCATAAAACACAAAAGGAGTGCACCTGACAGCACATGCTGGTCTCTAGGCTTCTCCTATAGTATTAGAAACTGTTCAATACACAGGACATTATAAGTATGCTTCCTGTAAAACTTGGATTTCGTCTGGAATTGAGGAAGTCATTACAAATTTAGGGTTAAATTTAAGGAAATGCAAACTTCTTTCCATTTCTTTTTTTTTTTCTTAGACTGTAACTTTTTTCTTTAGACTTGTATAAAAATATGTTAATATATAGCCGAGTGCCCTATAGAGCAATTAAACTGCATTTGATTTGTAGTGAATAAACTGCAATGTGATGAATCCAGTGGCAATTATTTGCTGTAACCTTTTTAATGTGACAATTCCTTGGATGTTATAGTGAAATATTTCACCCTTCAACTTCATTTTTATGCTGTGTATTTATTCTTAATAGTACAGATTCCAAATTGTCAAAATACTTGAGCTGATTTATGGTAATTAGCTTTAAGTTAGAACATCTGAAGTACATTCAATTAATTTTATCTGTCTGGCGAAGTACAATACGGTCTTCAGCTCTGTAAAGTTTTCTTTGTAATATTAGCTATGCATCTGCTGGAGGATGTGCTGGACTCAAATTACCCTCATTTGAATTTGATATTCAGAGAAGGAACGTGCAGTATTTCGGATTAGGCAGTATTTAGGAAATGTATACATAAGGATTATTTGGGATAGCATTGCCAAAATCCTAGACTGCTCATCACATAGTTGTTGGTTGATCTTACCTGCAGCCAATAGGAAGCAATAACAACAGCATAAATTATTCAAAGGCTCGGCATCTGGGTGTGGATTCTTTAAGGATCATGTCAAGGAACACTTGGGCAGGAGATTCTCTTTATACTTATTATCCTAAGTCTGTGTACAAAAGTGTTATAGATCCATATGGGATGAATTAACAGTGATGCTTTTAAAATGAAATTAAATATTCTAAACTTTCATGAAATGCTGTGTGATCTTTAATAGCTAAAGCTTTCATTGGTAGTTTATCCTAAATACTATTTTTTTTCTCTTTGGGGGATATTAAATCATGGATGTGAGAGATTTATTTTAAAAAGCAAGCAAACAAACAAACAAACAAACAAAACCTTGAATTGCTTGAGAGTGATTTTAGCACTTTGTCTTTAAATCTACACATAAACAAAATTCCTGATATTATGCGTTGGGATTTCTATTGTAAGAGGGTTTCAACTCACTGCGACATGAAGGCTAGTCCTGAGTAGGAGGGCATTTTATATCAGAAAATTCGGCTCAAACTCAAATGGAATGGAGAAGACCAATTTAGAAAAGCAGAGGGTGTCAGATTTTCTTAACTGGGCCCTTTAGTTAAGTGATACATGCTAGTCTAGCTGAAAAGCAGATAGAAAACTCAGAATCTACATGGTTATGATGCCTGAATAGAATGAGGTAACTTCTCAGAGATTCACATTTCTCAGAGCATCTTGAGACACAATATTTTAAAAGGTGGGTTTATTGATATTTGCATATGTAAGTTGGAGACTATTTATAAGTCCTATGACTTTGAAAACTCATACTAACCTTGTTCATAGTCTACTTTTTTGTGTCTTAATTAGTTATTTCCTGTTTTTTATTTTTCGGAAGACCCAAAGAGAAAATGTCAACATATTTCACAATCTAAGAGGCATCATGATATTAAAATTTATACTCTTGCTACTTATAAAGGCAAACCACATAGTTGGGTAATTAAGATGTAAATAGCACATTGAACAAGCCATGCAGGTTGGCTGGCTTTTGTTTTTCATAAAATATGTTCACCCAAAAAATGTATGTGAAGCTCCAAGAGTAAGTGCACTCTGCCCATTATTTTCCAACTATTAAATCTTATTTTATTGGTTTCCATGGACATAAACCTTGGTGAGATGGTGGTTCCATTTTCCCCAAATAGTTAGGGATATAGTTTATTACTTTCAACCCAGATGGGTCACGGCTGTTTAGAAAGAGAAGTGACCTTCTGGCATGGTTTCTAGAAATGACTAGATCCAGCTGGTCACAATGTGGGTTTGTGGTATTGGTTGGATATGTGTGTTCATGGCTTGCTTCTCTGTGTTTTTTTTTTTTTTTTTTCACAGCTATCGGCAGGACCCTCATCCCCCGTTATTTTAGCACCGTGTTTGAAGGAGGGGTGACAGACCTGTACTACATCCTCAAACACTCGAAGGAGTCATACCACAACTCATCCATCACAGTAGACTGCGACCAGTGTGCCATGGTCACACAGCATGGGAAGCCCATGTTTACCAAGGTATGGACCAAGCTTTGATACAGCCACATTCTTAAGAAGAGTTCAGCTGCTTCTTCACTTCAGCAGCTAAAATAGAGCCTTTGTTTATTATGCAAATAAGTCTTTGATAGCTGAAAGAATACTTTTCTATTGTACAGACAGTATTTTTTGCTTGATTATTTTGAAAATGTTAAGAAAGTTCAAATGTGAACAAACAGGGGAGTCAGTTCACTAACTACACCTTAATTATTATCTGGAAGGCATCTGAAATCAAAACGGGGGAAGGGGCTAGGAAATCTAAAGATTAAAGGTTGCTCCCTTGTGGTCTCAGAGATACAAGGATTGCAGTGTGTCAAACAAGCAACCCATGACTGGTCACAGATGAGATGGAAGCTGGACCTAAAGCTAAGAGGCAAAGAAGAAGGGATGGTCCAGAAAACACAGTATTTGAGTCCCAGTTCACAGCCTGTGAAAGATATGTAATGTAAATCAGTGAAAGCAGAGACAACACCATCTTCTGCATATTTTCAACTTGTTACTTCAGTTATGGACAGAAAACGAACATGTGGAATAACCCCCTCACTGAGGACCACTCCATAGTATGAGCACATGATCCCTGTATGTCCCCTTTTTGGTGGAAAAAATAGTACTAACCAAATAGTCACAGAATATAGCAAATTAAGTTTATTATTTATTTGTTTTTTGTGTTCTGAGGATCAAACTCAGGGCCTTGTATATGCTAAATGTATGCTCTACCAGTGAGCTGAACCTTCTACCCTACAGAAATTTTTTTAATGAATATTACTCTTGTAATATTGACTACAATTCATCATGAATCTTTTTGTGATATTAGTGATAACAGCTATCTCTTTTAGAACAAAACACAGATGACAGCCCTTTCTAGTTACAGGGTGTTGGATTATCAGGGTTAATTACCAGAAATCATACTGTAAAGCTGAGATGTGTTGCTTGTGTAACTTTGCTTCAAGAATAATAATTCAGTGTTTCATGTTAGTATCATTGACCACATTAGTATATATCAGTCTTTACAGTGCCTATGATGGTGTATGAAACCAAAGGCGTGGGACACAGGTATGTAATACAAACAAAAGCCATCAACTACATTGATTCCACAGCATCTTGATTTTGACAATAGGCATTTTTAATGTTGCAAAGGCTAGGGTTTTTCTCTGCCTAATAGTTAAACAGAGTGGAAAGGACTACATCGAAGAACTGCTTTGTAAGAATGCTGAAGTCCATGCTGGGAAAAGAGTTTTGTTTATGGAGGAAATGTCCCTTGGGACGAAGGCTTAATTTGCCTGTGACTTGCTTCATTCTGAAGATGGAGGACATTTTCATAATCATGCAGATAAGATGCACACATACTCCTTCCCTCCCATGGTTACAAAGTCTCAGGAGTGCAGGAAAAGTCTCTCTCTCTCTCTCTCTCTCTCTCTCTCTCTCTCTCTCTCTCTCTCTCTCTCTCTCTCTCTGTGATGTCAATTCTTTTAGCTGATTCAAATAAAATATGCCACCTCCTTATGCTTTAGGAGAAACAAAGCATGTTAATCAAACGAAACTTTTTCATCATTCAGAAACTATACTCAATTCTGCAGCCATTTAAAATTTTAAGAAGCATTTTGTGTGAGCCTTTTTATAGGTTTAGTCCATGTCTTTCTTCCTCAGGTCAGGTCCAAACTCACAAGAAAGCACAGTGAGTTGCTCTGAAGGGGTATGATGGAATATTTTAGACTTGTATCAGACCACACCCCATCTCACTTTTATGAGGAATCCACAAGGCACGAAGTGCTGTTCTCATCCTAGTTAAGACAGTGAGGTTTGCTTCTTGGCTGCATTTTTGTCTGGAATCTTCCCTCTGTTCCCCAGTGTGTTTTTGTTTGTTTGGATTTTTTTTTGTTTGTTGTGTGTGTGTTTGTGTTTTTTTTTCTTTCTTTCCAGGAAAACAAGGCTATCACTAGAAAGAGCTGAGAACATCAATTATTTGGACCACCTATGTCATTCTGCTCCCGGGCAGGACAGACTATTTGCCTATTCCTGTAATAAATATTTCAATACTCTGATGAAAAATATCTCTTTCTAGAACATGTAGTTTCATTATAGCTACTTAATCCAGATGCTAATTATGCACATTTATTTTTTAGGAAATTTGATAGGATTCAAAGGGATCATTTTCTCTCTCTTTCTCTCTCTCTCTCTCTCTCTCTCTCTCTCTCTCTCTCTCTCTCTCTCTCTCTCTCTCTCCACCCCCCGTCTGTTCCTCCACCCTTGATGTTCACTATACCACTCTAATTTTCTTCTGTTCTTATGTTAATTAAAAATAACTTAGCTTTGTGTAATAAAACACTATGCTTATTTTAAACAAACAATAAGCCAGTGACTTTTTGGTCCCACAAAGAAAGAGAATTGTAAAACCTGTGCTAACATTTGGTTTTACTCCTGGAATTTTTTTTAGCACATTATGTGTCTGAAGCTTACATTGTTCTAATTTAGACTATCACTAAACTGTTTCTCCCCAAATAGCATTTGACCCAATGGCTCCAAGTTGCTTTTATGAAAATTTGCTCAACTAGTGAATCGGAAGTCAGCCACACTCCTAATCAACAGAGATATTAAATATCCCTCAGGGTTATAGTGAGCATTTTGCAATTTCCTGATACCAGGAACATTATAGATTAAGGATAAATATGTAATTAGAATTTTTAAATGCACATAATAAAGCCTTTCTTTTATGTTTCCAATTTCAAATCAAATAGAAAAACAAGGCTTAATAATCAGAAGAGCATGCCGGGAACCTTTCAGAGTCAAAGGCCCTTGAGTTATATTCAAGGATGTGTACATCTGAACATAGGAAGATTTTGAGAGAGCCACTGTAAATGTAAAATCTTGGGTTTTGCAAATTAAAACAATAGTTACAACCACTGCTGGATACCTTCATCACTTCTGCAAACGTGGGTTTATGGATTTTTTTTCTCTTCTCAATTATTTATCATGAAATTATTTACTACTGAGACAAATATAACCTAGAAGCATATTAACTAAATATCCTCTAAGTGAACACTTCTCACTTGAATTTTTGACAATTATTTCCCATTCTGACTGTATCCTGTATATCACATTACAGTCTGTAATTTCTTTTGTCAAAGATCATATCCCCCCACTTTTACATATTTGATATCTCTAGGTAAAATTCAGAGAGCTGTTTTTCAGAAAATATTCTAAATTCTCTATTCCACTCATGTTGTTGTTCATGTATAAAGACACAAAACTAAATATTTCCACCTATTAAAAAATGCACATAATGCTCTGTGAGAGCTGTTGAATCATATGACTGTGTGGTCAATATTACTTCATTAGTTAGAGACAGAGAAGGGTTAAAAAGCTACCGGGTAGTTTGAGAAATGTTCTTTTTTACTTTTCTCATTCCTGGCCTAGTCTCAAGCTAGCACGTGATCAACTGAATGCCTGCCAGCCTCTTTCTTGTTGATCCTCCGGAGACCATCTGTGCTGGGGGCATTGATTAGAGTGTGTCTGCTGGGATTACATCTTTTCTGTTGCCATGCCAACTAATCAGCTGATTTTGGTTACCACAGAAACAAAATGTCAGAGCTCACAGTACGGTAACATGAATTCAGCACAACAGAAAATGTTTTCTTAATTGGGGACCCTTTTGATTTTTGGATTCCGACAGAAAAGCAGGATTTTTTTTCCTTTTAAAGACGAACTTTAGATAAAAGCTGCATTAACTGTATTGATTAATAAGAATGTGCAGATATTTTTTGAAGCAAGAAAACATTACTTTTACTTTATTAGATATGCTCATTTTTTTTTATATTTCCTAACAAAGGATATATATACTCATCCATATGTACCTCTGTTTTGGTTCTTGGTGGTTGCATAGAAAACAAACCACAAAGCCTTTGCTTTCATTTAGCTTTCATTAGAAGCGAGGACTCTCCCTGAATCTTGGATGATGCTATATGTATAATCATTTGTGGGGAGGGAGGGAAGAGCACTGAGCAAAATTCTCTTCCATCTTTCCATTTTTGGATATCACTTAATTTACTTTAAAAAAAGAATGTGTTGTAGTCAACTGGGAAAGAGTCCTAAGAATTCCCATTTTACACGTAGTTTGCCCTGGATTCAGAGAACACATTTGACTACAAAGGGAGCCCAGGACTTGTGGCAATTTTCCATTTTGTTGGCCTGACACAGTTTGTCTGCCAGAGAAGTCCCAACTAGTTTGCTATGGCAAAGTGAAGGAAGGAAGCACCTGACCTTGGCCCTACAGATGTTCCAGCTGAGCAGTACTTCAGAATGATCACATGCTTGCCTTCTCATCATGAAACTTGGATCTAGCAGAAGCAGACCGGAGCCTTTTTCTACCCTGATCCTGTGGTTTACAGACAGAAAACAAATAGATTAGATGATAACAACAACAACATCAATAATAGTAACAAAAATAACCCTAACATTTAACCAGGCTAAAATATTTAACTATCTAATCATCCGATCTCTTTTTTTAAAAAAAGAAAAGATTATGGCGTATGAATATATCTTTCCCATTGATAGTTTACCCATGAACTCCCTTCTCTGAAAGTTGTCACTGCACGTGACTTGTATGAAATTAACATCCTGATGTGGGGGTAGGGAGTTGGTTTAATCTGCATGATACTTATTTGAGAACCTTGGTAAATTAATTCCAAGGCTCAAGATGTGTAAGGAAAAATAGTTTGGGGACATTGGTGCATCTCCCTTTCTACTTGCTAACACTCAGAGCTAACCAGGCTCAGCAGACAAACCCCTCAGAGTTTTAAGACCTGGTGCTCATGTATCTGAACTTACTCAGAAGTTCTGCTAATTGGATCTGAGGTTGAGGTCTTCACCCAGATTATCAATCTTTATCTCATTATGTCCAACAGATCTTTGATAAGATGAAGATGCCAAGCGCATCTTTCATCAGCAGAGCCCTATTAAGCCTTCTACAGTAATTCGTCCCCACAACTTCTCCGTTGTCCCATTAGAGTACGCAGCAAGCCCCCAACCATTGCCTGTGACAGTTAGAGCTTCCTAAATAGCATGATCTGTATTCTCCCACGAGGAGGATCATTAGCCGTATCTCATAAAAACTTGATAGAAACTGTTAACCACCATCTTCTTGGACTATATAGCTTTACAGATTCATTTTTACACATTCTTTCAGAAATTTGCTTTAACTAGGAATCTTTCTTCCAGAAAGTCTGAACAAAAACTCAGCATAATAACAAGGAGAAAGTGGATGGAGTCTAAAAGTCCAAAACCCAGTCATTCCCCAGCGATACTGCTTGTGATGTGCATCTCAGCACAAACATCACGGTGACCTTGATTGCTTCTCTCTTCTCTTTGGTTCTGCTTGTTTTATCTGTTCAGCTATATCTTCCCACCATTCGGCTTGTGCCAGGCACCCTAACCAGCATTCTACATATAGAATTCCCTGAGATACTTTTCTCAATAGCTCTGTCTAATAATGTTATTATCTCTGTTCTGTTGATAAGGAAACTTGATAGTGTGGGGGCATATTTGATTTCCCTCAAGTTCCACAATAAGTAAAAAGTAGGGTCAGAAGTCAAATCTTGCATCCTCTGTTTTCAAAGCCCAGATACTTTTTCCTTAAAGCTAACATGGGTTTATTAACTAGTTGCAACTGCTGATGTCATTCCCCACTCGATGTTTTTTAGTTGAACAAAAGGACAAGGCTATGCATTGCCTTGTATTCTTTTCTTCCATTTCAATGTCATTGATAGTGAAGAGTGATATGTAGAGCTGCATCAATATTCTAAGAACAATCCAAATATGAAAAGTTAAAAATACCTTTGTCAGTGATTATAAGGGAAGAGAGACTCTGACATAGCACATATTTTCTTATGAAGGCTAAGAACTAGCCAATCTTTTATGTAATATAAACAAAACCTGCCGATGATGATGCTGATGATGATGTGATTGGCATAGTTCCTAGGCAACCCTCTCTTTTCCCTGGCATCATTGACTGCATTGGGTTAAACCTTGCCCTTTGGAGTTCCTCTTTGAAGATGAAGATGTACTCTTGATGGGCAACGTTGTAATAACTCACACTTGAGTGTGAGTGTGAGCTATCTTGTGGAAAACTTTATTCCAAATTAAGGCAGCCAAGGATAGAATAAGAGTGTGTCTGTTGTACCTAAGGTCGGAGGATCAAGAAAATAAAAAAGGTGGTGAGACAACCAAACTGTACTAGTTACTTTCAAACTTATGTCCCTGGACCGGGAGTTTGACCCCCTGTTTCCAGATTTAAAAAAATCAGAACCATGTAAATTTTCATTGGAAGTAGAGAAACTGGTACTTGGAACTAGCAATCTACTTGGCAATCTCCTCAACCCATTGACTCTAAAGCTGATATTTGTCCCTGTTTCTATGTATCATGGAGATACTGCCCAAGGACCTCAAAGGACACTACACTGAGTAGTTGGTATAATTTACAAACTATTGCTTATATGAGCTGCAGAGCAAATGAGTGTGTTGTTTATCACTCCCAGGTATGCACAGAAGGCAGACTGATCTTGGAGTTCACGTTCGATGACCTCATGAGAATAAAAACGTGGCACTTTACCATTAGACAGTACAGGGAGTTGGTCCCCAGAAGCATACTAGCCATGCACGTAAGTAATATTGTTTCTAATTTATCTCCTTTCTTCTTATACTCACTGTATCTTACTCAACAAGGAAACCCAGTTCTGGCTAAAGAAAGCCCCACTATTACCACACCATAGACAATCAGTTCTAAGTATTGAGTCTTTCTCTCAACCATATGAACACACAACCTCTTTTCTCGCCTCCTTTGTTTCCAAGCTTGTAAGAGTTTTTTTTCATGTATTAGTGGAGTTCCCTTGACGAATGGTTTCTATTGTCTTCAGTTGCGTCAACTCAATATCAGATATTTTTCTAGCTGGGTGTATACACCTATTACCTATAATGAGAAGTGGAAACAGTTTCCAATTCTGATTAGAATCATGTGACTGGAATTGAGGATCCTGTACTCAGTAGCTGTTGGTTCCACTTAACCATGACGTTTGACCAGCATGGGGGTGGGGAGTGGAAAGATGCAACAGAGTCAGACTTCACAAGCCTGATTTGTTTATGGCCCTGAAAAGTCAATAAAATAACAATAGATACCATTTACAGAATTTACTAAACTTTGGCTGGAGATTCAATCTGCATCTGTCACTCAAGGACTGACATATTATCATTTCTATTTCTAAAGAAAGCAGAGAAATGGCCCAAAGTCTTTCAATCCAAATGTGGCTTGTGACCCACTTGGTTCTGAGTTCCAAACCTGTCCTCCAGCCTTCTGACTCCAGCCTGTCCCTCCAGACCTTTACTCTCACCCTCTCCTTCTCACCCTTTAACCCTATCTCTGACCATTCTGGTGACCCCAGGCCTTCTGCTATATCACACTGATTTCCAATTCTTCTGATTCGCTGTGCTTAGAGTCCTTCAAAACCTTCAAAGTCAGTTTCACACTTTCTACTCTTCTGCAAGAAGTCTGATGCATTTGTTATGTTTTCTCAAAATACATGGAAAGGCATCAGAAGAGTGTGGGTAAGATCTGAGGCCATACATTGAGAGCCTATTTGATTATATTCCGCTCCATGACTGGTTTTGAGCAATTGATATGACATCTCTAGATTTCTAGTTCTTCATCTATACAGCAGTGTGGTTATGTCCTGGAGAACTCACTTTAGAATTAAGACTTAATGACAGCAAAACCTACTTAGGATGGCACTTGGATCATAGTGAGAGGTCTATAGGTGTTGGTGGCCCATTCTCAGCATTGGTTGGTGCCCAATTATAATCCAAGATGCTTGTTTTTTAGTATGGCTCCATTCAGTGAATCTACATAGGGCCAGGTCTTCCCACAGAGGCTCAATGTCCATAAAAACCTTACTTCAAAATTAACTTGAAACTGTTACTTTATGGTCATTTTTATTCATATTTGTATCTATGATTGCAAATAAGAATGATGCTATTACTGAATGAGAAGCACAGATAAGAATGAAGTTCTATTAGTCATATGTGAAGTGGTCTCGTGAGTGCCGACATGGAGACAAGGCTATATAGATACCTGTATCTCCCTCCGTGTGGCACCAGTTTGCTAAGAAAGAAGCAGAGTAAAGAGGATCCACTAAAAACTCACTTTCAAATACAATGCAAAAAGATTTTTTTTTTTTTTTTGGTTTGGAGTTTGGTCAAATATAATGTTTGGGATAATTTGCAATACTTTATGTCCTGTGATACTCTGGGAAATTTAATACCTACCCTTTTCATCTCACAGGACAAAAAATATTGAGGACATTGATCTCTAACCTCAGCTTAATGGGGATGAAAGTTAAAATTGTCTTTCTCCACATACAAAAGTAGAGAATCTACATATATATATTTTATATATTATTATATATTATATATGTAGATGTATAATCATATATATATATAATGGATGTTGGCATGTTATATTATTATATCATACATTTTATGGTAGCTGAAAATTTTCAAATGTATCCTACATTCTGGATAGTAAAAATACTACCCCTATCACAGCCAAAATTTAATCTGCATCTGTTACTCCGAGATTAACAGGGAACAGGTATGGTTTGTCAAGTTCATAGGCACCTCTTTCTCTTGTTCAGACTAGAGTTCTGGCAGAACTCAGTGGCTTTCTATCTGAAAACACAAGGTCAAGGTCCCTCACAAAAAAAGCAACACACATTTAACCTGGATCCAATGTACAGCTGAGGCAGTTTGGTTTTCTACCCTTGCAGAATCAATCTCAAAATCTTCTTGAGTACTAGATGCAAGCAACTTCAAAATGTAAATTAATTTGTCTCCAGCCATCTGTCCCTCCAAGAAAAAATCAACGATGTCAAGAGTGCGCATCTCAGCAGCAGCCATAGAGCCTAGCACTTTCAGAAGACCATCTATCTCATAGGACTCAAATATGTCATTCCCTCCCCCACCCTGTTTAGGCACAAGATCCTCAGGTCCTGGATCAGCTGTCCAAAAATATCACCAGGATGGGTCTCACAAACTTCACCCTCAACTACCTCAGGGTAAGACTGATTAAATGATTTCATTTGTTTTTTGAAATTGGAAAAAAAAAAAAACCCTTTAGTTTAATTTTGTTTTTGTTTTCTTTTGGTTCTCTCTCTCTCTCTCTCTCTCTCTCTCTCTCTCTCTCTCTGTGTGTGTGTGTGTGTGTGTGTGTGTGTGGTTGGTTTTTTGCTTGTTTGTTTTATACCTGAGTTAAAATGAAGTATAAGCCAGGCTGTGTAACTCAGGACATAACCCCAGCTACTCAGGAGGCTCACGGTAGGCTCAGGTAAGAGGACAGTGTAAGTTCAAGGCTGTATTTACTACCAGGTAAGCTCAAGGCTATCCTTTGGAAGTTAATGAAATCCTATCTCAAATTAAAACAAAAATCATAGTAAGAGACCTGGGGATATAGCTCAAGGGCAGAGTGTTTTCCTAGCATGTGTGTGTGTGGGGGACGGGTAGCTAGATTCAATTCACAAATAAACCAGGTATGCATAAGACAAAAGTATATACTCCCTCCCCTCCCCACCTCTGTGTGTGTGTGTGGGGGGGGGTGTATATATGTGTGTTTGTGAAGGGGCTGTAGGTGCAATAGAAGTTGTGGTTTAGTTAACATAGCATCAAATCTGCACTTAGGTAGAGTTGAGTTTGCTAATACAGTTGTACAACTCTTGAATTTGATTACTTAAAAGGGAGCCATATCTTTATTTCCTAAGTGCTTTGGCAATACTCAGACTGTAGTTGTACCCACTTTCTAGTATGGCATTGAGTTTTCTGTCTCTGTGCACTCACCTTGGACTCATCTCCTCCTAAGGACATCAGTGTACCACTTGAGGCAAGTAGCCAGGGCTATAGTCTTCTGGAGAATTTCAACATGGTGCTGAAATGCAGGTATTTCTAGGCCTTATAAATTCTCTATACAACATGACATGGGCTTTTTTTAACTTGATATAAATTGTTTTTAAATTTAAATATTAGACAGCATCTTCCCTATACAATATTAAGTGACTCCATATTTTTTCTAATTGAGTTACAATGATCACACCAGTTTAATGTAGAATTCCAACAGACAAGTCACTGGTAGCTTATATGGTTTCATTCACAAAACGAGCATTGTACTCCAGAATCTTGAGGAAGTGACAGCCAATTTGCCACTGATACACTATCTCCTCTCTGTGCAGCAATTTGATTCACTAGTGTTCTCCCACCACAGAGTTGGTAGTGTGGCTTATCTAACCACCTGTGCACTATGGGTCTATGGGTTCTATTTTGTAGCCACTATGTTCTGTGTACAAGCCTTGCTGAAATGGATAGATTTTAGCCAGCCTCACTCTTCTGTGAAGCTGGAGGTATTCTTCCAATTCATTCACACAGTTCTAGATGCTGAAAATACAAAAAAAAAAAAAAAAAAAAAAAAAAAGTCAACTCTGTCACTAAGAAATTCATCCCTAAGGGGTAAAACTCACAAAAAGAAGACACTGTAGAGTGGTAAATAACATAATGGGAGTTTCCAGAAAAATAAAAATTAAAAAAAAAAATAAAAAAATAAAAAAAACCCTAAGATTCCTCAGGATGAGAAATAATTCAGAAGAAGGTTTTATATGAAAGATGGTTCATGAATGGAGTGGGTAAAGAAAAACACAAGAAAATCAAAGAAAAAGGCAGGAAGTTTCCACTAAGTGGAAAACAGAATTCACATCAGAAGATGGAACATATGTGCTATATGCCACCAGATCTTATAGCAGATTTTATGGTCATCATGCCCAGTGAAGAGCCATGAGGGATGAGAGGGTAAATGTGGTGGGTCTTGACTGACCTGTCTGCTAGGCTTGGAGAAATTATTTAGTGATGAGGAAGGTCTGGTAAATTCCTGGTTCTGGGTTGAAAAAGAAGATTTTCTCCATCACCCAGAGGCCTTGGAACCAAAATCAGAACAGGCAAGAACCAGAATTGGTTAGGCTTCCCACCACCTCTTCCATCACCTTCATAGTTGTAACTGCCCTGAAACACTGCCTGCTCTGAGGATACCCACAATCTGCCAAGAAGAGTAAGGATATCCAGGTGCTGGAGCACCTGGAGCTGTGTTCTCAAACATCAGAACTCTGCATTCAGAACCACCCTACTTGGGCTTGGCAGGCTCTGCGGATGGGTAACTGGGCCTGGGAACCAACTGAGGCTTTGTTATGAACCTATGCACAGACCTCACATAGCCATCCTTCATCACTACATTATCTCTCCTCAGGGACCCAGAAGTGAAAGCTATAGCTATCCCTTTCCTCAGAAGGGTGGCATTCCACACCATGTTCTCAGCTGAGCCACATTGAGATCCAGGACTCTGGAACATGTTCTAGACTTTATGACTAATGTCTTGGTGATATTTTTAGACAAACTCTTTGGTGATTAACTGAAACCAAAAGTTCCTTACACCTCACCTCTCCTGGTTAACCTCTGCAAATGGTTAACCTCCACTGTGTAATCAAGTCCACCACATTCAGCAATCCTCTACCTTTAGCCCATGAAGACTCTGAAAGTGGAAGAAATGCTAATCCTCTTGCATGTGAATGTAGGAATTCTTTGAGACATTTCAGGGTAGTACTGGCTATATGCCAGGGCCTGCACCACATAGCTCCTAACTTAGAAGTCTAGAAGTCTCACAAAAACCTTGTCCATTGTCAGCACCCTCAGGAGAAAATGAGCTATGGAAAGGCTAAGTGAAGTAAGTCACCCAGCTTTGCCACCAAATAGAACTAGGAAGCTGAACTGAGGAAGCCTGCTGGAGCATCTGTGTGCTTCACGGCACAGCCCTGCTGCTTCGCAGGAAGGAATGGACAAGGGTACTGGTAGCATGGAAGCCATCAGAATCTTCATCAAATTGGTCATGATTTCTTCTTTCCAGGTTTCCATAGTCCAGCTTGCTGCCTGTCACATAATTCCTGCCCTTTTCTCCCCATCTAAGTTTCCCAGACAAGATCCTTCTCTTCCTTCTAGATGTATTTTTCTATCACTTCCTGTGAGGGTCTCTCCCCTGGCATTGCTGGAGTTCTCAACCCATGGGTCCTTGATGAATTCTTGGCAGGTCCCACAGACAAAGCATCACTTTATCTCTTGCTCCATGGTCTAAGTAATGTGAAAACTTCTAAGTTCCAAGGAAATGTCACTTGAATGACTAGTTAGCAGATGGCTTGTTAAATGATAGATTTGATTTTGAATGACACCAAAAAAAAAAAAAAAAAAAAAAACCTGTATGATTAATTTTCAAAGTCACTCCTAGAATTTCACCATGGAAACTAAGCAGCATAGAAGTGGACTGTATTGTATTGAAAAATAAAAGAATCTTCTCACTCTCTCTAATGTGAAAAATTCCTGCTTGAAGCATCTGACTCTGAATTTCTAGTGTCACATTTTTGTTCCATAGTATTTCTATTTATTCTGTATAAGTATAAATTTTTATACTAAGTTTCACTCTGCACCTTTCATTATTTTGCAAATGTATTCTTTCCACTCTGAAGAACAGGTGTGTGTGTGTGTGTGTGTGTGTGTGTGTGTGTGTGTGTGTGTGTGTGTGTTTTAAGTGAGTATTTTGTCTATTTCCTTTGGCCTGGCTTCCTTAGCTGCTATGATACACATTTTGTATTTTAAATGTTATGCTTAACACAATGTTAAGATGATTATTATACTGAATCTTAACCAGGTGATATTCCATTTGAATGTTTTCTGACTCTAGACCTATCCCTATGCATAATTTTTGCTTACATGCAATCAGATTACATAAGACTTTTTTCAAAAGCTATATATTTCAGTCTTTATTTTTAATTACATGTGTATGTGTCTGTGTTGGTCTATATGAAAGTGAGTGCAGATGCCTCTTCAGCTATAGTTTCAGGTGGTTGTATGGGATAAAAACTGAACTCAGATCCATTGCAAGAGAGCACCAAGTGCTCCTAAGTGCTGCGCCATCTCTCCAACCATGGTATATGGTTTCTTATCATTATTTGGTGAGCAATGGCATCACATTAAGCACATATAATAGCTGCAGTTTCCCCAATGCGGTATGGTGACAGTGGTTATTTAATTATCCCTCTGATTGATTGGAAGGTGAAGTCATCTTCAAGTGGTTGCTGTCCTTAATTCCTTCCCTCCAAACCCTTTCATGCATGCTGCTCTTGACTGTTTCCTGATAGAGGATTCATTTATCAATTTCTTACTTGTCTATCTGGTTTCAAGCAAGCTGCTTCTGTTCCCTGTGCCTCATTGTCCTCTTCTAAAAATTAGGAATGAGTTATCGCAGAAGACTGCCATGAGGACTGGTGAACTTCATAAGAACCCAACACATAAGGAGCCCAATAAGTTCCAGTCCCATTCTGTTATAGTAGGTTAAAGTCCAACTTTCACTGCTGTGACTGGTGCATGCGTGTGTGCATGCATATACATATGCATGTGATATTTATCAAGTACCCTAACTTCTCAGAGCCCTGCCCTCTGTATGTGTGAATGTCTGTGCCCATTATGTGTCAGGGCATTTGAGTCACCGGTGACAGTTACTGTGACAAAGCATATGGAGATGCTTTGCAAACTGAGTTACTACTCCAGAAAGCCAAGGAAGTGTTGTTGCAGTTATTGTCCACTTAGATGTTGTCATGGTTCTGAATTCTTTCCTGGGGTTCTAAAACCATACAAAAAGTCAGAAGGGAAGGAGAAGAAATATGGAAAATCAGGAAGAGGAAGAAGGGGTGGAGAAATGATGTAGGATAGAGGAGAGGGCTCAGGATGTGTGTTATATTTGGCCCCTCTTGATAGGTCTCAATGTGGAATGTCTCCTATGGGCTCATGTGTTTGATACTTGGTCTCCAGCTGGGGAACTGCTTTTCAAAGATGTGGAACTTTAGGAGGTGAAGGCTTGCTGAAGTGAGTCACTGGAGAAAGGCCTTGATGTTTGATAGCTCCCACTTCCTAGCTGCACTCTGCTTCCTATATTGTAGGTGCAACGTGACTGGCCACTTCCACTCTGCTTGTCATGCCTTCTCCTCTGCAATGAACTATACTCCTTCATATAGAAGCCAAAATGAACCGTTAGTCAAAGCAATGGGGAAAGTAACCAATATACCTTCTGAATACAGCTATTGTTGCAAATGTACAATCATTGTTTTGGGAGATTTTAACGTTATCTACAGGCTTTATTCTATTGCTATTTAAAAATAAGCTTACTTCTTCAAATGAGTGATAGCAAGTGGGTGTGAGCATTAAAGTCTGGGCATTTCAGAGTCCTGTGTTTTGGGTTGTGAGTGGCTTGTTTTATTTTGATGCTGCACTTTTAATTTTGCACACGAATGAAGGATTTTGCTGATGCTGTTGTCGTGCCTTAAAGAACACTGATCCTTACAAGTCATCTCCACTGACAGCGTGGGGAGTGCAGACCAATGCCTAGAAGTATTGGGCAATTAACTTTGGAAAATGTCCCCAACAGAAGGACATAAAGTAGCCTCCAGGAGACTGAGTGTGACTGGAGTCAGCACTAGAATCGTGCTGAGGTTTTTCTTATTTCTGTAAGACTTTGACTCCTGGCCAAATATTTCCCTTGATCACATAAGAGAAGAAGGAATTTCCACCTAAATGCCACAACAAGCCTGAGGATGGAGAGGTGCCCCACAGAGGAACTAGTGTGGTCAAACAGACTGCACTGGGATACAGGCTGCCCTTTTCTTGCTTCACCCGTTCAGACAGAGCAGTGGCAAAGTCTTGACATTCTGGGGTGGCAAAACCCACCCAGGCAAATCTCTCATGCCTGATGCAGCGCCTGGCATATTATAGATCCCCAGAGGACTAACGCATGTTATTTAGAATTTCATCCATAGGTCATGGCAGGCTTGCAGCTATTTGTTACAGAGTTAGGCTATATCCAGAAAATGAGAACTTTAAAACTACCATAACAACTTGGCATTTTTGATACAAACGAATTCATGACCCTGGCACTCATCCTATTGATTGAAATATACAGCCATTGGAGGGTTATCTTATTTACATGATGAGGCGCTGCTGGTCAAAAAAAAGCTGGAAGATGATGCTCCAAAGGAGATTGGCAAGGACTACCATATCATGTGTGGGCTGAATCTGGTTCAGAGCGCCACTTTGTGTTCCTCAAGTACTGTCTATAATTCTGTTAATTACTGACGAAACTATATAGACCTCTAATACTGAAATTAAAATCATTATCATTATTTATTTATTCATTCATTCATTCATTCATTCATTCATTCACTTTTGATCCCAATATCAGCTCCCCTCCTCCAAGTCCCCTCTTTGAACATCTTGTTCCCCCCCATCATCCCTCCCACTCTTCTCTGAGAAGGGGGAGGCCCCCCTGGGTATCACCCCCACCCTGGCACATCAAGTCACTGTAGGACTAGGTGCATCCTCTTCCACTGAGGCCAGTCAAGACCACCAGTTAGGGGAACAGGATCCACAGGCAGGCAACAGATTTAGGAACAGCACCCACTCCAGTTGTTGGGGGACCCAAATGTAGACCAACCAAGCTACATATGTTCTACATATGTGTGGGCCACCTAGGTCCAGCCTGTTTGCTCTTTTCTTGGTGCGTTAATCTCTGGGAGCCCAAAAGGGTCCATGTTAGTTGACTCAGTTGATCTTCCTGTGGAGTCCTTATTCTCTTCAGGTCCCTCAATTCTTCCCCCAACTCTTCCACAAGACTCCTTGGGCTCCATCTAATGTTTAGCTGTAGGTCTCTACATCTGTTTCCATTGGCTGCTGGGTGGAGGCTCACAGCGGATAGTTATGTTAGAATTCTACCTGCAAGCATAACAGAGCTTCATTAATAATGTCAGAGATAGGTTCCTTGGAATAGGTTTCAAGTTGCGTCAGTCATTGGTTGGCCATTCCCTCAGTCTCTGCTCCATCTTTGTCCCTGCACATCTTGTAGGCAGGACACATTTTGGGTCAAAGTTTTTGTAGGTGGGTTACTGCTCTTGTCCCTCCACTTGGAGTTTTGCATGGCTACAGGAAGTGGCCACTACAGGATCCATGTCTCCCACTGCTAGGAGTCTCAGGTAGTCACCCCAATAGACTTCCTGGGGTGTCCTCCCATTCCAGTTTTCTGGCATGTCCTAGAAATGCTATCCGGTACCCAATTTCTATTCTTTCTTCCCTGTTCTCCCTACACTTGATGCCCCTCCATGCAAATTGGGTCATAGCACCTTCTAGAATTTAGAGCTACAAGTCTCTGCTCTACTCCTCTGTGAGAAAGAGGGCTCAGACCTCAAATCCAGCCCTGGACAAAGGATTTGAAAGCCTGAGGATCTGAAACTTTCCTCTTTACTCTGACTAAACTCTTCCCCATCTTCCTCCTTTGCCTTCTTTTCCTCTATCCTCCTATTCTTCCTCCTCCTCTCCCTGCTCCTTTTTCACCTCACCATCTCCTCCCCTTCTCCACCTCCTCCCTTCCTTACTCTATTTTCCGTCTTCTCCTTCTTTCTTCTCCTACTCCTGCTGCTTTCCCCCTTCCTCCCCCTTCTCCTCTTCAGAGAAAAGCCCCATTTGAGAGAAGGCAGAGGAGACCCTTCAGAGACTGGAGAATGCTTCACACTGAGAATGATTAAAACTTGGAACACCCAAAGGGCATTTTTAATTGCATTTAGAAATAGAAAAGTAGTACACACGGCTACATAGCAAGGAAGTACATGCAACTCACTCTTAAAGAATTGAAGTAATCATAACTTACATAGATCATAGCAACTAGCAAGCAATGATCTCCAAAGTCAGGCTGGAGGGAATGACCATTAGAGCACCTTATATATAAGCACATGCATAAAATATATAATAATAGATGACATAGATTATAGTATGTATCCAAATAATGAAACAAGAACAGTATGCTAGCCAAGTAATCTTAAAATAATTTCAGAACCATAAGTGATTGGCCTTAAAAGTACAAATTGGACCTGGATTAAAGAAAGCATTTTTCCAGCCTCAGACACAGAAAAGAGGAGAAAATTGTTGTCAAACAAGACACTGAAAATCAAGGCACATGGCAAGGTGGGAAATTGCCAGTTAGTTTAAGGAAAGGTTGATGATTGTGAAGTTAAGTGCATGATGGGAACTGGAGTTGACTCTCATAAAACACCCCTTTCCAATTTTCTGGAATTATCTGAGAAGAGGGAAAATGTGTATAAGAAAAATAGAAAAGGACAAACGAAGAGATTTTGAGCTTTTTAAATTTAAGTTGAGGAAAAAAACACGGTATCTAGCTGAAACTGGAAAAGGAGCCTCGGCTTACTAGTTACCCAGGCTCAAGCTCTCTTTCTCTCTGGGTTTATGTCTGGTTACATTTCCATATTGCTGGACACCATCTTCCTGTCCACCTGAAACTACAATTCTTTAAACCCTAATTTTAAAACACCCAATCAGGGAGCTGTAATGTCATGAGGATTCAAATCTCTCAATTTTACTTATCTCAATTGGCAGTACCACTAAACTCAAATTCTGCTGATCAATCAATTATGGTTTGAATGTGAAATATTCCACACAGGCTCATGTAGAGTCCCAGCTGTAGTAGTGTTCTAGAAGATGGTGGAAACCCTTGGGAGGTAAAACATTGCTGGAGAAAGTGGATGACCACAGCAAGCCTTGAGGTTTTATGTCCTGGGCCCACATGCTGTGCATTCTCTGCTTTCTGACTGCAGATTTGTGGCCAGATACCTCATGCCCCTACTTCCAAGCCTTCCTCTGTATGATGTACTATGTCTCTTCCTAAACTGTGAGGTAAAATAGATCACTTAAGTTGCTTCTGGCTAAGTACTGAGTGTCAGCAATAAGAAAAGTAAGCAATACACCATCACACCAAGCTCCTTCTCAAAGCCGGGCCCTTTGTGCTCTACCTGCCTGCTTCACTAGCAGTAGAAACTTGGGCTTTTCTATCTCTCTGTGTTTTCTAATAGTCTCTTACTCCAAGTCCAGTTGACAGGATTCAATGACAGATAAAGAAGGAGAAAGAGAAGGAAGCCAAGCAGGCCTGATTGATAGCAATGAGAAGAAGCCAGAATGGCATTTGGCCCTGCATCTTGCTGCTGCCCCTATAGCATCCAGTTTGACACTGTTCTTGAATAAGGATGTGAATGCCACCTTTCCAGACTTCAACTTCACTAACCCAAGAGAGATAGATTTTTATCCTAAGGAAGAAATCAGTAAAGTTGGATTTCCATTTTTCTCCCAACTTTGCCTTTGGCTTCTTCCTGCGTCTTACCTACAAAATAAATCTGTGACTACGCCCCATATTCCTGAACAGTCTAATATGAGTAGAAATTATAGACATAAATATGAAAGTCATCCTATGATTGATAAACAGAATTTACAAGTATGCACAGCAGCAGAGACTAGGTCACACTTCTGAGCTTCATGCCTTTGGCCACCCCACTGACCGTGGAAGGTTGGGAAGTAGAGTATTTTCTTTGGAGACAATGTGGAGCAACTCCCAGATCCTGTGGTCACTTCCTCCACTTTAATTGTGCTGTACCTATTAACTCTGACTTGTGAAGAAAAACAGAAATGCTTTCTAGTCTATAAAGTGGCATGGAAGAGATTGAATGTCGTCTACCTCCCAAGGCTATAGAACAAACAAGGTTACACACTCTGCCATGCTTAGTAAGCTGGTGATCCTCTAGAAACAAGGCTCTCCCCCTTATTGCCTTAACCCCTGTTGCCCAAACTGTTGCTGTCTTACCTCAAAAATCAATGATCTTTGAACAAAAGTCTAGGTAAATCCATTGCAATTCCATCCGAGCTGCTCACTATTCAGAGCATGTGACCCGCGTTGATTCGCCCAGGTCAGCAGCCCCATTAGCCTTGCTCACTCTCGCTCTCCACATTTACAAGCTATGGAGATTCAGGTGACAAGGAACAAAGTGACAGCCAGCATTCTGTCACTATCTCTTTCTAATTTGCACAGATGAAAATAATATTGAAATGAATCAATGAGATTGCTATTTTTACAGGTCAAAAAACATTAGCTATTGTCCATTTCATTTGGCCAATACTAATATTTAAGGGGCCCAGCAGCCAGATAGAAAAACACCAGGCTTCATGATTTCCCACTGCCCCCACCACTGTCACCCACTCTTATTCAATGTCATAGTGGGAAATGAAACAGCCATTTACCAAGTGACAACCCTGTGCCAAGTGTTGCCAATCATATAGCTGTCTCCTTATTGTTTATAAAAAAAATCTTAAATGATGCATATTTTGAACAGATCATTTCTTCATGTAGCACAAAATTTAAAACATACAAAAGCAAACTACCTGCACCTGCAGAGCAGCCCTCTGCAGAGACAGCCTCAACTGTCTTGTGTTTGTTTTGTTTGTTATTTGTTTGTTTTTTCTTTCAGGCATAATCTGTGTATTGCCTTAAATACGCACACTCACATCCAGATACACACAAGTTCACACACAATGGAACAGACCATGTCTATAGTGCTATGTTATTGTTATGTCCCAGGGAAGGACATTACTTTAGCACTGCATAATAATGCATGTTATCCATACGAGATTGATGGACATTCTGGTAGTTTCTAATCCCTTTCTATTGTTAGTAGTCCTGTACAAATAGCCTTTAATATTAGATTTTTGCACAGAGACAGATTTTTAAAAACTAAATCTGTAGATAAAGATCCAGGGCATCAGTTTGCCAGAAAGACATGTCTAGGAAGACATGCACCTTAATTTTGACAGATGTCAAGCTCTCCAGCATGGTAGGTGTAGTTAGTTTTACTCTACCTGAGTCTTATAAAAGTGCCTATTTGGTCCAGTGAGTGGCTAATCATGGAATGTCTCTTGCTACACAAACACTGTGATCCAAATTTGAACCTTACAACCCACACAAAAGTAGGAGAGAACCAACTCCACAAAATCCATCTTCTGACCTTCACATGTACATCTTGTCATGTGTGCCCACATATCTCACATATGCTCACACAGAATAAAATTTCAAAATTTGATCGCATATTTTCCATACTATTTAACAGTTACTGATTTTTTTAAACAAACTCTAATATTATAGGTAATCTCAGTTTCATTTTAATATCCACTTTTTTTATTACAAAAGAAATGAATCACCTTCTAATATATTTAATTTATGCAGTGGGAGGATGGCCTACTAAGGATACTTTCAGCTCTTCCAAGGGACACGGGTTCATTGCCACCACCTACATCAGGTTGTTGAGAAACCTCTGGAACTTTAGATTCAGAGGATCCAACACCCTCTTTTCTTTTGGCCTCCACCTACACTCCCACACATGTACCATACATTCACAGACACATGTGCGAAAATGAAAATAATCTTAAAACTGGACCATTTCTATTTCCTTTCATGAGAATTCATATGTCCCTCACCCATTTTTCTACTGGGCTCCTGTTCTTTCTCTTCTATATGTATATGCAAAGCCTGTGCTCTACCACTGAGTTATACCCATTGGTTCCATTATACATGAATATGTATATAGGTGCTAATATTTTTCAATAAATGATGTGATTGTAATATAATTGATGTTACAAATTTAAAGTTTTAAATTTTTATTTGCTTTATCCATTGAGGAAAAATACACACATTATATCACTATATACAATGAACATATCATCATAATTTCTATATATTGATATATGTATAATAATAATAAAACAGATTATTCTCCTGTGTTTTCTAAGGCCTCGTTCTAAATTAAACTATCTTCTGCTGGGGTTTTTTGTTTGTTTTTAGGTTGTTGTTTTTTTTTAATGCGCATAATCAATCTTCCAGGAATGGGAAGGATTATGAAGTGTGAGAAATTTCGTTAGCTCCTTAGTTATCTCCACACCACTTATTGATTAATGCACATTGTTCTCCTGGATTTAAAATGCTGCTTTTAGCAGATTGTAAGTCTCACTGAGTATTTGAGTTCATTTTTGACCTTCAGTACCTATTGTGTTAATTTGTCTATCCATTCTGCATCTTATAGTGAATTTCTAAAGGCATTGTCACTTTACCATGCTTTGTATCTAGTAGACTGTAATTTCATTCTTTTTTTTTTTTTTTTTTTTTTTTTTTTTTTTTAGGATTCTTAAGAAATGTTTCTTTTTCATCTAGACTGGAATTTTCAAAATATTTTAATGGTGTTTATGTTTTAAGTTGACCTGCTTGGGCACTTCAGCTAAATTATTATATCATTGGTAAATGATGATTTTTTTTCTTATCCATTCTTGTATTTTATGTTCTGTCTTTGGTCTAGTTATATTGGCTAACACCATTAGAATGGGTTAAATGAGAGCCAGTGTAATTAATGCACTCACTCAGTGTCTGGCTTTAATGGGAATGCTCTCGGTCTTTTCATTAGCAGGACATGGCTTATGTGTGAGATAGACACATTTCTCATATTCAGGTAATTTCTTACTTTACTCTAGTAGAAGCTATTTCAAAGTTTTAATGGTATTAAATTTTATGAGATGTATTTCTAGTATCTAAGGAGATGGCCTTATTTTTTCTGTTATTACTAAACATAATAACCAACAAGGCTTATTTGACACAATTGATATTCAAAGTAGCATTATAATTTCTTAGGAATCATCAACTCATTTAGTCATTGCCTAACACTGAATTTTCTATTTTTTGCCATGATCACAATACCACATTAGGAAACCTGGACAAGATCAAACAACACAGTCTATTTTGCTACTATAAAACACTAGACAACACTTCACCCTGCTTTCTTGATGACAAATCAACATTCCATTCTGGGGAAATTTTGCTTGTTTGGTGTGTCTATTCCTGTTAATTACTTACATTTAATATTAAATAATGTTAACATTTACCATTGCCTTATCAATATTCAAAGGAAAATTTTAATGAAATTATTTTGTTTCTTGTATTGAGACTTCTGGTATTCTTATGAATACTCATGAACATTTTAGAAACATTTTTTCTTCCCTTTTCCAGAAAAACTTGAATGGCACTGAAGTTATACAGTTTTGAAAGGATTTTTGGACTTTTCCTTTTATATTATGTGTATCTAATCCTGTGAAACCATCTGATGTTAAGGCTTTGGGAGAGAAGAATGGTTTTCTGGTAATTTTTCTTTTCAGGCTATGCATGCAATATACTTTAATGTGAATTGGCATTTCCTACACAGAATGAATACAATTCTTAATGTTAAAAAGTGTATCATATGCAGTAGAATGCTTTGAAGGGATGACAACTCACTAAGACGCATCTGAAAGATTTGGGAGAGAAAAGTTAATCCACTTTGGTGATTAAATAGACAAGAAATGTGAAGGGGGAGGAGATGTGGACTCTGTCCCTGCTGTAGAACAGGATTTTATAGACCTTGACAACACTAAGATAAAAATGACATTTCACTTGTGGGAGTGTGGAGTAATGGCATGCAGGGTGGGGTGCAGTTCTTTGTTTAGTGTTTAACTTGTTGGATTTGAGGATAGTTATGACATCCAAAGTTGATTTTAAAAGGTGATGTAATAAAGCAATTAAAGCCATGGAGATCAGTGTGAAATCAAGACCAGGAAGGAGAGCGAGAGCGAGAGCGAGAGAGAGAGAGAGAGAGAGAGAGAGAGAGAGAGAGAGAGAGAGAGAGAGAATATATCCAGACACAGCACTAGAGAGTACCATCACTATTCTGATGTGATTCATATTGAGAATCTGTGGAGCCAGTATTCTGTGGCTGTAATCTAAGGATCTTTAAATGCTCAGGATCCTATTCATTGAAATAACAGTCCAGCTGGGGTCTGCAGGCACCCAGTAGACATCTCTGCTAAAAGATATCTGGTATCTAGATATCTGGATAGATGGCTTAAACCATTTTAATAGAGGTGTGGTTTGTAATTTGTACCACAAATCCAAACAGCCTCTTGAATTATAATGTATGTATTTCAAGTACAAAAGAAAAAGTTCTAAGGTCTGGTGATAAATCTAGAAACCAGTGCCTGGAGTCCAGATGGGGGTGGTCTGGTGAAATTTTTGCAAATAGGGAAGTATTTTCACAAGTTTAACATGATTGTCTATGATAATTTCTGGGTATAATAATACTAATAATGCAGAGTGTGGCTGGTAAAAAACTTAATTTATGCAGATCATTTAGTTTTTCTGACCATCAGCTTCCACAAAACTCTAGACTACACCTTTGCCAAAAATGTTGTCCTCAAGTAATGTTCTTAGATACATTTTACTTTTTAAATAAGTTAGGAAGATTCACTTTATAATTCATGACATAATTTTGTACAAGAATCACTCACTTAAAGAAAAATAGTAGTAACTGAATTTCCCCATTGCTATATTTACATGTAGTTGGTTCAACTTTTAACTACAAATGTTCAGTTATGTTTTCTCTTATTAGTGGTCTTTCACCCTTCTCAAAATCATTATTTTCTTGTTAATTTCCCATTGGCTTTAGGCAATTTCTCCCTGTGGCAATGGCTATGTGAATAAACTGTCTTTATTGTTCATGGGTTTATGAAGGAGATAGGATGCCTTTGATATACTTTAGGAAGAAAAGGAGTAAGAAGAGGAGAAGAAGAAGGAGAGGAGAAGCTAGGTGATGAATTAGAGAAAGAGGTGGGAGACAGGGAGGTAGATGTTCATGTATCTCCACCAGTCAAAGATAGTTGTTATATCTAGGTTGGTTAGTGGGTTACACTTCTGATTGAACAATTCCAAACTTATAAAGCCTATGATTAACATTTTTTTTAAAAAAAAATGTATAAATGCAAAAAGGGAAAGGGGGCATAGGATAGGGGTTTCCTAAGGGGGGGGGGGGGGAATGGGGAAAAGGGATGGCATCTGAAGTGTAAATAAAATAGCTAATAAAAAAAAGAACTGATTCTGAGACGAAGCTCAAGGGATAGTCATTAGCTTTGGCTATACAGAAAACAGTCTTGTCAAGACTCCCCTAGCAGTCAAAGCTTGAGGACTGTACAAACAAAGGTCTGTTGCCTGAGTTCAATAGGCTTAGCAGTAATGTAGTGAGGTGAATAATTGAGCATTTACTGTGTGCCAGTCGTTCATTCCTTCCTTCATTTATTCCTTCATTCTCATTTTCGGTATTCAAAGGATCTGGACTGGATGTATGTGGTACTAGATACTGGATGTACAATGACTGGCAAGAAAAATCATGTCCTTGTTCTCAGGTGTTTGTGGCCAAGTAGAGAGAGGTATCACATAACCTCACCAAAATTTTTGGTGCTCGTGACTTCAGACTCAGAAAAGGAACGTAGTTCTGTCAGTATAACAGATGGAAACTGGCCTTCAGTTTAGTTGAGAATTCAGAAGGCATCCACAGAAAGGTCCTATGTGAGCTGAGATATTAAGTTTAGTTGTGATTTTGTTGTTGTTTTGGGTTTTGTTTGTTTAGTTTTCTGTTTGGGTTTTGTTGTTGTTGTTGTTGTTGTTGTTGTTGTTTTTTCGAAGCAAGGTTTCTCTATGTAGCCCTGGTTGACTATTTTAGAACTCTGTACACCAGGCTGACCTCAAACTCAAAAAGATTCATCTACCTCTGACCCCCAAGTGCTGGGATAAAAGGCATCTACCACCATTGCCTGGAAGTTTAGTTGGTTTTCACTACACGAGAGACCAGAGGAGATGGAGGGCACAAAGAGAACAATCCTGGGAAAGTTTCCATGGCAGAAAAAGAATGGGGAAGGACAATGACTAGAGTGCAGAGTTAGCGAATAGCAGAGAATAAAGTGTTGGGATATCAGACTGGTGATGGTACAAGGTAGGATAGCTGGGGGGGGGGGGCGGAGATGCTATATTTAAGATCAGCATGAAAGCTGAGGCTTCTGTATCAAAAGGGTTGCTGTAAAAATACCCTGGATTACTCTGTGAGCCCTGAGACAGTATCCTGGGCAGAGGGACTTTCGATGAGTTTTGCAAATGAGTAGAAGCTAAGTAATCGAGGAAGATCAGGAGTGTTCCAGACAGAAGAAAAAGAATGTACAAAGACCTGGAAATATAAAACAATACCTACATTCTAAAGATATTAACTAGCTTATTGAGTGTGTGAGCATGTGTTCATGCATGTACATGTAAATATGCAAAGGGAATAAAGTACCACATCTTAGAAGACATATTTAGAAATTCAAGGTGAGCATTAACAAGCCAGCTATTCTTGTTAATTCTATGCTACAGAGTTTCTCATTAGGTAGGAAGTTTAGCAGATGAGATGCTGTGTCTGAAATTTTTTTCCACATAAAATAGTGTTTCTCTTAACTTTACTGAATATCAGACTCATTTGGCAGGTGGCAGGTGTTTAGAAGGTAAGATGCTCAGACCACACTCAACCCAGTTAAATGGGAGTCTTTATAAGTCGGGCCAGGCCTCAATGTTGTGTTGTTGTTGTTATTGGTGGTGGTGCTGCTGCTGGGGTGGTGGTTTGTTGGGTTTTTTCTCTTCCTATGTTACACATAGTAAAATTGACCAGACAGTATGGAAATTGTCCATATTTTCACTCCCAGTCACTTCCTCAAGATCATCTATTTGTTACAGTCAGTGAACCCACACTGACACCACACTCAGGCAAGCCCCTGGTTCATAATAGGATGTACTTTTGGCTGAGTACTTTCAATAAGCTTTTACAGTAGGAATACAGGGCAGTTTCACCACCTTAAACATCTACAGCTCCATCCACTCATCTTTCACTCCCTCATGTTCCTGCTTGGAAGAAAGGTTACTCTTAACTAGTTGAGAAGTTGACCACAAACAAAAAAGATTTAAAGCTTGGATATTGTTGGTGTGTTAGTATGAATAAAAATAAAGCTTTATCAGTAAGATTGTGACAAAGAACATTAAAAGCTGGAGACATTCCAGTGAGTTAAAATTCAAAGAAATTGGAATACTAGACCATGGCTTTCCTAGTTAGCTCTAATTATCCACTTGGCATGTTTCCAAGCAACTTGAGAGGAAAGCCTTGATTGAGGGACTGCCCGAGTCAGATTGGCTGTGTGTATGTTGGTAAGGGATTATTTTTACTATTAATTGAATTAGGTGGTACCATCTTGGGCAGGCAGTCCTGTGCTACAGAAAACTAACTAAGGATGTGGCTGAATGTGAACTAGCAAGCAGTGTTTCACCATGGTTTCAGCTTTAAGTTCCTACCCTGACTTCCCTCAGTGATGGGTGGTCTATGACCTGTAACTGGAAAGAAACAAAACCTTTCCTCCTGAACTTGCTTTCAATCTGAGTGTTTTATGATACCAACAAAAGTCAAACCAGAGCAATGGCATTCTTAACGCTCTGAGCACAGTCCTAGGAAACCATCATGTCAAATGCATTGATTAATCCATCAACATACCCCATGAGTATTCACATTTACTAAGCCCCTGCTACTCACCAAGCACAAATAAGAGCAAGCATTCTCCATCACTAGATCCAGAAACTGGAGCAGATATAACCATAATGTAATCTCAATGGACAATGGCCAACCCAAATGGAAGACAACTATTTCAATGATCTACCTCCCAAGGCCAAAAAGACAGTCTATAAACAGCAAGGGCTTGTTTCCACATATGTGTCAAATTAAAGAGTGACTAAGAGAATAAGTGAATGAGTAAGTGGGTGAGTGAATGAGACAGGTGAGACTTTGGAAACAATAACAGAAATATTTAGGAGGGCTGCCTAGTATACCTGAGATTGTGGGAACTATTATAAAATTTGCGGTTAACAAATGCCTACTCTTCATTCTTTTGACACAGCCATTTTATTTTCTTCATTGTTTCCTAAGTCCCATGTTTTGACCCATTCATTCACTCCTTCATTTATTCAGGAGTAGAGGCATGGGCAAAATGATGTGCCCCTGCAGTGTCATTTCCTGCAGGTGTGTACGCATCTACATTCCAGGAGTTCAGAGGACTTCACAGGCCACCATTTTTATCAGTATTTGGTATTGGATATTTCTTTTACTACTCTTAGTAACATCAAATCATTTTTATGAATGTTTTCCTTCATACCATACATTGTGTTTTCTTCTCCTTTTATGCCCTTCTATGACTTACCGATGTAACAAAGGTAAATCTCTTGGAAAATAGAATCAGGACTAGCTACCATTTATGAAACACACCTTATTTGTTCCTGGGTGTTCATTCATTCGCTCAGTCATTCAATAAGCAGTACCAAATTAAGTACTTGGAATAAAGAGGTGAATGAGCTAGTCTCCTCAATGTCCGGGAACTCATGGTATTGAGGAAAAGCATGACATTCAGAACAATCAAAAGACAATAATAACTGCACTGGAGATTTATTGGTGGTAGAGAAGAAAATTACAGAAAGAGGGATGTTAATTTTATAAAGATTCCTTTTAGAGAGAAATATCCCAATAGGATTCAAGATATGTGAGTACAATTCAGGATAAATGGAGGCTGTTTTCTTAAAGACGTTATTGTCCATTATAAGTGTAGAGGGTGAAAACGTAAGGTTTTGGCTAGCCCTGCTTATCCAAAAAAAAAAAAAAAAATCTTGAGTGTCAACTAGAATAAAATATGTGTAACAAGAACATACTTGAAAGTGGTGACTTCCTGCTGTAACTCAAACACCATTTGGATTTTCTGTTTATTTAAACCCCTCTTTCAACTATGAAGAATTTTGACTGCCTCTTAGCAAAGAATTTTGTGACTACTTCAGAGAAAAGTGATGAGATTGCAAGGGTCTACCACACTCCTGCTTCTGATCTGAGCTTAATGTCACAGAGTTGATGTGGAAGTAACTTCTGATTTTCCCCAGGAGCCAAGGTCAAAAGACCCTGCCACCACTAATGGGGCTTGCAGTCTGACTCCAGTAATTTTGCAGAGTTGCCATGTTCTGGCTGAGTGTGACTTAGAAAACTGTAGCTGTTGTGTGAAACAAATAGAAGATAGCTAAGCATGGAAACAGAGACAGGCCAGGAGGTGCTTACAACCATTTAGACCAGCACTTCTCAACCTGTGGGTTACAACTTCTTTGGGGGTCAAACAACTCCCAAACAACAGGAGTCACTTAAGATCAACTGTCTGCACATCCGATATTACACTATGAGTCCTAACAGTATCAAAATTACAGTTATGAAGTAGTAACGAAAATAATTTTATAGTAAGGGGTCACCACAACATGAGAAAGCATATTAAGGGGTTGTAGCATCAGAAAGATTGAGAACCACTCATCTAAGCAAACTGATGGGGTCTGCACAAAGGTGACTGCAGTGGAGACACTTGTCCTGAATCTATTGAAAACACTGACTTACAGTACTTGCTAGCAGACTGAATATGAGATCTGAGAACAGTTGAGTCTCTTCATATGTTCCCATTCACTTCTCATACTTCTAAGCATAGCAATCAGGGATCTTGACAATGTAATCTCTAATGTTGCTTTCTTATCAACACCAAATGCTTAAACTGCCCTAGAGCGTACATTCTTGAAATGATGTAGATGTTCCAAAATGCTCCTTAGAAAAGAACAGTGTCTTTGTTGGCTCCATGATAGCCAGAGAACATTCTGAGCGGGAGATTGGCATATATCAAATTCCTGCACGGGTTCTAGGTCCCATGTGAATCAAGTTGGCTTCAGAAACAGCAAAGACCTTGCTATTCTCATATATCTTCATCAGGTAAAATGTCACACTTGCATTTTCTCATTTGCTTAGGGTCTCACTCAGTGCCCTTGAGTTTCTAGAAATCCTATTCCTTGTCGTTAATCTACCTGGCATCTCCTCTCTGCCACTGGCATGCTCCACTGTTTCCTTGTGAAATGCATGCCGCCTATAATCAGTCAGCAGACTGTAGAGTTTTGTACTTTGTTGAAATCTAAATAGTGAGTGACTATCATGTATCCCACAATGCTTGTTGCTAATAGTGATGGGTATTTGGTAGCGGAGATCTGCTTTCAGGCTGCTTTTGCATTCCATACCTGATGAGATACAGAAGCTGCTTTGAAAAAGAAAAAGTTACTTACCTCACAGAGGTTCCGTACATTTTCTTCAGTATGTAGACCATAAGCCAACACTTCAAGGTGTAGACAGGAGAGAAACATAATCCCTCCTTTGAGGACCTGACAGTCTCCTAGATGAGAGATAATAAACATCATCACACTTCAACTTCAGGAAGCCATGAAGAGGGTGTGGAAAACTTATAGCATACTCCTGAAATTGTGTGTATGGGAAGACATAAGAGAGGGAAAGAGCAAGCCAGATGAGGTGGTGAGGGGTCAGAGACAGGGACAGATCTTCCTATTAGGATACCTGGAAGAAGGTGGGCTAATAAGAGGCAGAGAGTCAACAGTGGGAGATGGACATCAGAGGACTGGCACAGGTGGATACTGTTGATTTTCTGGGCTACTGAGTAATGGCTGTGTTTCTTTCCTGGATGGTGCTGCCATCTTTCTTACTTCAAGAAGCAGAATAGTTCTAAATAGTTCTAAAAGTCTTTATCTTACTTAAGGAATTGCCTAAGGAATTTTAAAATGGAGCTTTGTAGACACTAGACAGTGTTCTAAACCCTTTAGAAATATAAATTAATCTCTGTTCATATCTCACAGGAGCTAAGAATGATTGTCAGCTTATATGGCAGGTGGAGAAACTGAAGCATAAGAAGCCAGCCTGTGTGGCAACAATAAGTAGGAACCAGGATTGGGCTTGGTGCAGCATCTTCTTGCTGCTTCTCAAATCAGCATCCAGTAAGACATAGTAACGGGCTCAGGAATAGGAATGCGAATGCCAAGTCTCCATGATCAGCTGACAAGTCATCAAGAAGTGGGCATGAGCTCTAGGTTAGGTGTACACTCTGTACAGGAGGAAGCCTATAAGATGCCCAGGCTAACATTCAGGAGATGTCTAGCTAGAGCTGTATAACTTGGAGTCATTGGGACAAAGAAAACCCTGGGGTCTGATTTCGGTGAATACATCTGTTAGATCAAGATCGATCAAGGCAACTTGAAAACAGATAGGAGGCAGACCTCTACAGAAGCAGGTTGTCCTTTAGTCAGAGCAATGAAGGGAATAGAAGGAATGGAGACTGTGTAGCAAGATGCGACGTGTGCAGGGGTGTGGAGGGGGTTATAGAACAGAAAAAGGAACTTTGGGATGGAACATACCATCTGCAGATCTGTTCCCTGAACTCTCAACTTTTCAAATACCAACAAAAGTTGACATGTTGATTTTTTTTAACACTTCCAGATCCTACTTGCCTACAGAGCATGTTACCAGTGTATTACCAAATTTCCTGTATGGAATATCTCAGCTCACCTGGGGCTTGGGGGTTATTGTCCCTTTATTGTTAATTTCAAAGGGGCTTCTATGGCAGTTTTCTACATATCTAGGAAATAAAGAGATCAGAATTTTACTGTGTTATTGCCAGGGTATAAAATTGGGGTATTGTTAGAGCCAAGCCCTCTTTCTCTTTCCCTCTCCCTCTCTCGGAAGGAATAGCCTGTGACCTTCCCTTATCTCTTCCAGCTTTTGGCGATCGCAAGAGTATCCAGGTGATTCTTTGATGGATGGTGGCCTGACCTAGGCTGCCTCCATCTTCGTGTGGCTGCTTTTACTGATTACTTTAGTTTGTTGGTTGGTTGATTTGCTCTTGTCAACTTGACATAAAGCTAGAGTTATCTGAAGAAAGGGAATCACAATTGATCAGATGCCTCCATGAGACTGGCCTGTAGAACAGCCTGTGGGGCATCATCTTATTATGATGTGGGAGGGCCCAGCACAATGTGTGTCACCCATAGACAGGTAGTCTTGGGCTGTATAAGAAAGCAGGCTAAGCAAACTTTGGAAAGCAAGCAAGTAAGAAGAACCCCTCTAGGCCTCTGCTTCAGTTCCTGCCTCCAGGTTCCTGCCTTGAGTTCCTGCCCTGAGTTCCCTCAGTGATAGTTAATGACCCAATATTTGTACAATTAAATGGGCTTCTTTATTCTTAAATTCCTTTTGATCGTGGTGTTTTTATCACAGAAGTAGACCCTTAGCTAAGGCACTGTTGTTCTGCATATATCTGCTTCCTCTCAATTATTTTACTTTTTTCCTCCATTAATTAATTTATTTATTTACCTTACATCCCCATCACAGGTCCCCTCACACAACTCCTCCCTAACACCCCTCTCAGAGGAGAAGGGGGAGGCCCACCCTGGGTACCAACCCACCCTGACACATCAAGTCACTGCAGGATTAGTCACATCCTCTCCCACTGAGACTAGACAAGACTGCCCAGTTAGGGAAACAGGATCCACAGGCAGGCAACAGAGTCAGAGACAGCTCCAGCTCCAGTTGTTGAGGGACCCGCATGAAGACCAAGCTGCACATCTGCTACATATGTGTGTGGAGCGGGGCAGTGGCTAGGTCCAGCCCATGTTTGTTCTTTGGTTGGTAATTGAGTCTCTGGGAGCCCCCAAGGGTCCAGGTTAGTTAGCTCTGTTGTCCTTCCTGTGGAGTTCCTATCCTCTCTGAGTTCCTTGATCTTTCTCCCAACTTTGCTGCAAAACTCGCAAAGTTTATTCGGCTGCAGGGTGGAGCCTCTCAGAGGACAGTTATGCTAGGCTCCTGTTTGCCAGCACACACACTCACCTCAAACAAACAAACAAACAAACAAAACCAACAGCCCTCCTTTATGTAAGTGATAAATGGGCTGAGAAAGAAAGGAAACAACACCCTCACAATAGCCACAAATATAATAAAATATCTTGGTGTAACTCTAACCAGGTAAGGGAAAAACCTGTATGACAAGAACTTCAAGTCTCTGAAGAAAGAAATCAAAGAATATTCAGGAGATGAAAAAAATCTCCCATGCTCATGGATAGGTAGGATTAACATAGTGATAATGGCCATTTTACCAAAAACAACCTACAGATTCAATACAATATCCATCTAACTTTTTTTCTTTTTAAATAATCCATCCCCACTACCTCCTTCCAACTCCCCCTTGAGTCCCCCAAACCTATCCTCTTCCTCATTTCATGTCATTACTATCATCATCATCATAATCTCCTGAGCAATTAGTGCTGACTATGGGTTTAAGGCCATCCACTGAAGCATGGGCACTCCTCCAGTGACCATATCCCCACCCCACCCCACCCCAAAAATGACTTTCCTCCCTCTTCAGCCATCACCTGCAAATAGCCCCAGATCCTAATGTCAGGCCTTGGTATCCTCCAACCCATAAAGGCTGGAATTTGGACTGGCTTAATTGTGTTCAGGTCTTGTGCAGGCAACCACACTTGTTATGAGCTGATGTGTGCATCAGTCATGTCATGGCTGACAGAGGGCTTTCCTCCCCCAATCTCTGGCTCTTATGTTTTTTCTGCCTATTTTTCCTAGATGTTCCTTGACCCTGGTGGTGGGGACATTTCACCACATGTGGCTGAGCTCTCCCAACAGCTGATTTTCTGCATTGTGACCAACTATGAATTCCTAAGCTCACCACTGCTCCACTCCTCACTGCAAAAGAATCTTTTCTGACCAGGGTTGAGAGCAGCATACATCTGTGGGGATAAGCATACTAAGACAGTAGTTAAAGAACACACCATTTAGTGAAACTGAACAGTAGGTTCCCTGGTAGACCTACAGTCTCTCCAGTCATGCATGGCTCTTGACCAAGCTTACAGTAGCAAATAGGCCTTTTACAGAGAAAGCCTCAGAGCCAATCAACGGAGGTTGGCTAACCCATACCTGCTGTGTCACCATTAAACTAGTGGGCAAAATATAGCATGCAGGGCCCTGTTCTGGGGAGACCATGGATGTCTTTTTCTCTTCCAGCAGTCTGTATAACACCTCTCTGCACTATGAAAGTGAATATGTCTGTGTTTAGCTTTAAGGTCTACACTAAGCACAGCCTGACACCATCTTAAAATCTTTCCCTTAATTACCTCCTATGGCCTTGGTTTCAAATGCCTTGCATTCATAGACTACAAAGGCCAGGGCTTAAGTTAGATCACTCAGCTTAGCAAAGCATCATTCAACCCTCTTCCCTCCAACATCCTGTCCTTGGGCAAGAATTCAGGTAAATTTGAGACAGAATGGTGGGGAGGACCAATATTGGGAGAATGAACAAATAACCCCTGAGAGAAGACCACCAAAAGAGAGGGAATTCAGAGAAAGGCCTAGAAACTACAGAAGCCAGAGGGAATTCTGTTTACAGCAAGAATGGATGTAAGCAACAAAGTCATACACCACAGAGAAATGTAGAACTCACAAAAATGAGTTGGGGGCCGGGGGGGGTGTTTCTGGTTATCCTGGCATGAATGAATATATCCATTCATTCGGGACAGAAAGGATAGGAAAGGGGTGTTGCATGGTGGAATTCCTGCTAGTCAATTCCATCACCACTTGGAAGCTCTTAAGTTCCATTATGCACATCAGGAGCCTTGGGAACCTAACGAGGACATTCTCATTTTCTTACATCGCTGGTCTCTCTGATGCATACATAAGAGTGCATTTTATATCAATTTTCTCATACAATGTATCAAAGTGGCAGATAAATGAATGACGATGTCTATATAAGGTAATTATTTCACATGACAATATTTTGACTTTCCATTTCCTTTAAATTAGTTTTACGTGGTAGGGGGCCAATTCACATTTTAGAATTCATGCGGAAGCTATTTTAATTGTGGCTTCAAACACAGACACTTTGGTAAATGTCGAGTTTCAGCCTTATTCTGATGTTACTTCTATTGGTTTTATTTTTGTAAGTGTGTTTTCACAAACACCAGTTGTGAAATAGTGTAATCTGCCCAACTCCAGGAGGCTTAGATGCTTTGAAAAAAAAAATTACCTTCTTTTTATCTGCTAGCAAGAAATAATGTGACTTTCCTTACAGATACCAGAGTTCATTTCAATTAAATGTTAATGAGGAAAAATGAGAGAAATGGGTTTGTGTGCATTACTTCTCAGGCCTTTTAATTTTTATAAATTCACTTGCTGAGTACAACTTAGCCCGGTATGATGATTTCATTTGGTGCTTAGAAATTTCACCCAAATTTCATACGATGGGTGCCAGAGGCAATCATCAGCCTCTGTGCCTAACTCCAGTGGTCATGTTATCCATCTAAATCTATACTCGGAGAAGGGGCATGCTAGGAAGGAGAGAGTATCATTTGTCACCATGTTCTTGCATAAAGATAGCTAGGGCTCTGGGAATAAGGCACTGGGCTACTTTTTCTTCTCATTAGTTGCTTTATTTGTAACTGCAGGGGCTGTCAGAAGCGGGAACTTAATAACCTTCAAGTTTTGTGCATTCATATAAAAATGGTTGCATGAATTTTTGCCAAATCATTTTCCCCAGGAGGGTTATCAGAAATACTTTTGCTGGTGAATACAGAATAACTCTTCTTGGGGGAGCTCTCAACTGAATTAAATATATAATTGAAGTAGATTTATCCAGAATGAGACATTTATGCTGATCGTGGACAGGTTTTGATGATTCTGAGCCTTTAGTCAGAGTGTCTTTTCAATTCTCCATCGGGAAAAGTTGGAGGGAAAGGACCAGGTGGGCTGTTACTACGATCCAGAGTTAGAGATGATTATCTCTTTATCTGCTGTCTTCCCGTGCATTGTGGGGAATCAAGAGAATCCCAGGGCCCTGGATTTCGTAAAGACATCCAAGAATGACTTTTCTCCATCTCAGATTGACTGAGTATACAGGAACAGGAGAGAAGGTGGACATCAAAGACTGCTGTAGCTCTGATTTCTTCTCAAAACCTCTTTCTTTCCATCATGGATGTTGTGTTCCTGCCTACCTGGTGCAGTTCTTTAATTCCTTCCTATAATCAATTCAATACAATGGTGCTGCTCTCTCTCTCTCTCTCTCTCTCTCTCTCTCTCTGTGTGTGTGTGTGTGTGTATGTGTGTGTGTGGTGTGTCTCACATGTATGTATGTACGTGTATTAATGTGTGCAAAGATGAGGATGTTAGAAGGTAACTTTCAAGAATTGTGTCTCTCCTTCCACTGTCTGTTCCAGGGGTCAAATTCAAGCCATCATGCTTGGCACAGATACCTTTACCTGCTGAGCTCTGCATCTGAATTTTTTGAAACGAGATCTCCCATTCAGCTAGGCTAACTGACATCACCTCTCCTGATCCAATTGCCTTTGGTTCTCCAGGGTTGGGGTTAAATGCGTTGCCAAGCTCAGTGTCTTACATAGGTGATGGGGATTCAATTTCAGGTCCCCATGTTTGTCCTCAGCTTTTGGTACAATTTCTCCATTGTTAGCTCCTTGAGTGCTCAGGCCCACCTTTCCTATGATACTAGCTCTCCAGGTCCCACTGCATTCTCTGGGTTTTTACTGGGAAGTGTAAACGTGCCAGCTTCATGTTCAGAATCAAGCTCAACAACCAACCATTCGCCAGGCTGGTCTCTTAGAAACACCTTTAAACTGATAATCCTGATATTTTCTTCTGAGTTTTCTTTGCATCTCAGCAATATTTGTACTTAGGGAAAACCTAGTTGGTCCATCTTCTGAGTGTCCAGGAGCTGGCAGCCAGCCCCATATTGAACAGTTGTTCTCCTCTCCCCAGAAACCTCATTGTCTTCCCAGAATGACATCCACAAGCCTTCCCTTGATTCCCCACCATCCTTCCTTCTTTGTTCCCTCCAATCACGTTCTCTTCCTCAGCTGCCCCAAACATGCTACTAACCACTTTCTCCACACGATTGACTGTTTTTATATTTAGTATTCATAAATTCCTCTCCTCCTAATCATAACCCATGCAAAGATTCCTATAAGAAATAGACAGTGTATACTCATACCCACGAACAGTAATCAGTATGCTTACAGCTCTCTATTCTTTTTCTTATGAGTGTAGTATTTCTTAATTTGTTATAGATGTTGTCCCTCAGTATCAAGACCATCAAGCGTATTCAAATCTGACATGTTTCAGTGTATGGAATGAGTTTGCATATTGCCTCCTAACATCCTTTCATATACCTTAGATCAATGCTATATTATTTATTATCCATGATGAAAAGCAAACTCTGTGTAAGTAGTTGCCATATTGTATAGTTTAAGGAGTGTTGACAAGGAAAAGAAAGTCTGTATACATCCAGTAGAAACATAATTTTCTTCCAATATTTTCAGTCTACAGTTGGTTGAATCCCCAGTTTGTTGACAAAGCAGATACAGAAACTATAGATGTGAAAGGCATGGTGTGGAGGAGGGCAACAATACCAACCAATCAGAGCTCCCAGGGTCTAAACCACCAGCCTGGGAGTACATAGGGAGGGACCCATGGCTCCAGCTGTATATGTAGGGGAGGATGGCCTTGTCCGGCATAGGTGGGAGAGGAAACCCTTGGTCCCATGAAGGCTGAACACCAAGTGGGGGGAATTCAATGGGGGTGGGAGTGGGGGGTAGGTGGGAATACATCCTCATAGAAGCAGGAGAAGGGGGGGTGGGATAGGGGGTTCCTGAGTGGCGGGGGGGGAATGGGGTAAGGGTATAAAATCTGAAATATAAATATAATATCCAATAAAATAAAAAAAATGAAAGGCATGGTATGGTTGATTACTTGCCTCTCTCCACCAGACTATAGGACCCATGAGGGCAGGAATTTAGTTTATGTGCTCTGCTCTGAGCCCAAAGCCTAGCACAATACCTAAGGAGATCACGTGCTAAGTCATTAATAGGAAAGAAAGAAGGACAATCATCTGACATTTTGTTCCAGGGTTACCATAATAAATGGAATGATCTCTTTAGACTTCGGGCCTGCTATACTGTCCAAAAAGTATCCAATGAATTCCACTTGCATTCCAAACCTCAGTTTGGGGTGCAAATCTTATCCCTATCTAGTCCCCGTCCCTTTCCTGCTCAGTGCACTACAGTCACCAAACCTTCATTGAATAAACTGAATTCTTCCCTCCATCTAGCCTACTCAAAGCCTCTTTCCTTCACTCATCATAAGGCTAGACACTTACTAAATCACTCTAGAAAGATCTGTTCTGACCCTGTTCTCCTCTGTAGCCATTTTGTACTGCACAGCTTTATTTCATTATCTTTCTGACATGTATCAACAGCCAAGATGCCCTGTCAGGTAGAACCTTGGTTTGTTTTACCTGCCACTGCCTTCTGATAGCTTGTCCATATCCACTTGGCATGGGATAAGTGTTCAGTGTTGTTTGCTTAATCAATGAGAAATTAAGCTATCAATAATCTCCCGATGTCCCCTGGTCTGATCACAGCTGAGAACTATTCATGGATTTGCTACAGAGTGCACGCCATAAACTGTTCAGCTAAAGAACAGAAAGATTAACACCATTCCTGTCAGAAAATTTGGTAGATCTCTGAGTTCGAGGCCAGCCTGGTCTACAGAATGAGTTCCAGCACAGCCAAGGTTACAGAGACAACCTCTGTTTCAGGGTTGGGGATGGAGAGAAGATTCAGGGGGCGAAGAGGACACATGGTTGGACAGAGGAGTTCTTGCTGTCATTGCAAACAATATTGGGCAAATCCTAATTTATTGGGACAAGCTTCCCCACAGAGGCTTCCCAGCGTCTGAAGCACCAGGTCTCAGCAATAGCCCCAGTTGCCGCTGGCCTTTTATCTTGTAGCTCAAGTGAGGTATAGGATCATTCTTGTGGGAGCTTTCTCTTTCTGTGGATTTCTTTCTGTGCTTTCTTGAGGGGTTGGGGGGGGGAGGGAGTCCCAGAGATAAAGAGACAGTCGGCATGCTGTGCATTATAAATGTCATATACTTAGGGTGACATGCACTTGACTACAGTCCAGAGATTCAGGGCCCTGTAATGGTGTTACCCAGACATCCTAGCTCTATGCCAATACCTAACTATGTGAACACTCTGGTTCTCATTTTAGAGTAAGCTCACTTTCAAAGTTATAAATCCTCATGCTACTCATTTGATGGTCATTGCTATTGTATGTTCTGTTGCTTATTTGAACTCTCATGTAAAGCATGGACCTTATATGAACTAAAGTTTATCTAGACTCTTCTAGATAAACTTTTAATTTTAAATTTTGACATATAAGGTTTTTTTCATATTTTGACATATAAAAAGTATCCAAGACTGAGAAACAAAGTCAGAGAATCATCAGATACTGACTAATATAGAACCAATGCCTAGGATGCAGACAATTAAAAATGTCCCCAAGAAAAGTAACCCTTTCTCATAATTTTTTCTCAGTAAAATTCAGTCCTGTGCACATTTCTTTTGTGCTACACTCTCTCCTTCCAGTGATGAAGATGAGAGTGATGAGAGTGATGGTTGTTACTGTTTTGACTTCAGGGAACTTACAATCAGGCAGGAGAAAACCATTAACAAATAATTGTCAAAAGATAAAACCAAGGGACTCCAGGAGGCCAGTAAAATGCAAGGCAGGTGCAACAGGTGTCAGTGTCTTCAAAACAATAGTAGAGGTACAAAACTGGAGTGAACACAGGGCCTGTAATCTCAGAGGACCTAACAGTGAAGATTCATTTTATTTCTTGCTTTGGACTGTTAAATTTGAGTTCATTCCCCTCCTCCATCTTTGGAAAAAAAATGTGGTGACTACAGTTGCTGGGTGAGGAATAATCAACCAGAAAAAAAAGCAGTAAAGACTTTAGACTCAGGCTCACTCCTAGCCTATTGGTCAAATCTTGTCATGTGATTCAAAGTGAACTACAAGGGAGACTGGAAGGTTTAGGGGATTGAGCATATATTTAATATACACTAATTCTGCCACTCATGTCAACACTGAGTGAATTTGCCCTCTTTTATTCTACTTACTGGATAAAAGAAATACCAGTGAACACGCAGATTCCAAATGAAAAAAAAAAATCACTGTTTGACCACTGCCTTGTGGGGTTTCTCAATACATGTGGCACCAGTCCACATAAGTATTGGAAGCTAACTCTAGTCTTTGCAACTTACCTTGGCAGGCATGACCTACTTCACAGGATCAAGTGACATATTGTAATATGTGTGGATGTGTTTCATAAACCACCAGGTGTTGTGCAAGTTATTCCATTA
Source organism: Arvicanthis niloticus (assembly GCF_011762505.2). Classification (NCBI taxonomy): domain Eukaryota; kingdom Metazoa; phylum Chordata; class Mammalia; order Rodentia; family Muridae; genus Arvicanthis; species Arvicanthis niloticus. Next base: position 48,223,319 of record NC_047664.1, on the reverse strand, counting down.
CCATCTTCACCACTAGCGTCTCCATGGCTACCAAAGTGGAGGGGGGCTGGAGACTGTCTTTGTTCATGTCTGCAAGCAGAGGGAAACCCTGCTCATCCTTCTAACTTCCTCGTGTTTCAAAGTGCCACTGTCTCCAAACTTGCTGTGAATGTTTCCCAAGCACATCCAATGTTACTTACTGTTCTTGTGTGACTATTTCTTGCTCTGCCTGAGTCTCTTCTATGTCCTGTTGCCAGGTCCTTTACCCAGAAGATACTTATGTGTCTATCAAGACTTAAAGTAAAATCAGCTCCCCACACAGCTCTTCTCATCCCCAACTCCAAGACAGCTAAAATGTCCCCTAAGTCTTGGAAACTTAGTTTCCAAATGCAGCAGTCTTTAAAGATGGGATCTTTTGGAAGTAATTGGATCTTAAGAGATTGGATCATCTTATCAATGATCACATTGATAGATTAACCCATTGGTGGGTTCATAATTTGATAAGCCTTTGGGAACTGAAGAAATTTAGGAGCTATAAAATACTTAAAGTATGTAAAGACTTGGGGGTTATTTCTTGCTCTCTCTTTCATTTTCTCTGTCCATTTTCTGAGCATCATGAAGTGAGCCGCCAGCTCTTCCTCATTCTCACTACCGTGATATGATGCCTCACAGTTGAACCAACTAGTCGTAGGATGAAACTCTGAAACTGAGAGTCAGAACAAACTTTCTTTCCTTTAAGTTTATTTCCTTGGGTATTTTGTCACAGTCACAAAAAGCTGACTGATAGAAGAACATCGTTTGAGATGTATCTCAAAAATTTAATAAAATCTGCCTGCATATGCTTTTACCATTGACATGTTTGTCTCCCTGTTGTAATGAATCTACAATGTCCCTTAAATTGTCTTGTGTCAAAGGATTGCATTGTTGAAGGCATTGCAGACATTGTAAGGAATGGGAAACAATGGAAAAATAAGTCAGTGAAGCATGCCTTTAAATGATATATTCTGTGCCTTGCCTCTTACCCTCTCCATGCACCTCTTTTTGCTTCCCTGTATTATGAAGTGAGTAGCTTCCTTTGTCCTGTACTCTCATTATAATAGAGCCATCCCAGCTTGGACTGAAATGTATAAAACTCTGATCTAATATAACTGTTCTCTCTCCTATTGCTTTTATCAGGTACTTTGTTATAGCAACAGAGAGTGATGGGCACATTCCCCTTTAGGGTGTGAGTGTCTTAGATCAAGGGCAAGTCTTACACCTTCTTCTCCTCTGCAAACTGAGAATTAGGAACTCTCATCCCAAACCACCTGCTGGTTGCATGGTTTCTCTGTCTGTTTTCTCATCTATCACATGAGGATAACAAAAGAAACTCCAGTTGTATTTTCATATTTATAAGTTAAAAACACATTCAAGCATGTTAATAATATTCAACACATAGTAGCGTTCCTATATTAGTTGAGGTTATTAATGAGTTTGTCGTTAACAGACACAGACATGGAATCCAACCAAGGCTGTGGTAGATGTTTTTAATGAGAATCACAAAGCTAGTTTGTGCTGACTAATTTTAAAACTCTTCCTGTAACTGCTCTACAAGGAACCTAGCAGGTACTCTTCAATTGAGAGAAGTAAGCATCAGAGTCATGGAGCCTTGAAAACAACATGGTATTAAGAGGAAAGTTGCTGAGTGCTAAGAGATCATGCTGTGGTCTTTACCATTGTGATTTTTGAAATTTATTTCTATTACTTTTAATTATGTGTGTGTGGGGTGTGTGTGTGTGTGTGTGTGTGTGTGTGTGTGTGTGTGTGTGTATGTGTGTGTGTCCATGTGTGAGTTTGTGCAAGAGAACATAGGTTTCTGAGGAGACCAGAATGTGGGATCCTCTGGAGTCGAAGTTATGGGGAGTTGTGAGGTATCTTTGGGTCTGGGCTCTAGGAAAGAGTACATTTGCCAATGTGGCAGACATTTGAAATCTGCCATGAACCCAGCTCTCTCAGTTTTAAGACACAAGAAGATGTAGGAGACCTCAGATATCAGCCAATGGATGTTCAGGTCCTGTGGGAGAATCTTTATCAGATTTAGTCTGATTCTGAAAGTTTTCCATAAGCAAGAGCTGGTTTGGAATGCAGAAGAAATCAAGAGGGAATGCAGAAAGACTGTGACACATGGTTCCCTCTTGTATGATGTTCTAGGATCAAAAGAGTATTGGTGCATTTAGTCTGAATCACAGTAAGTTGTCAATATTTTCCTGTTGTTGATCTGAGAGAAAGAGAGAGAGAGAGAGAGAGAGAGAGAGAGAGAGAGAGAGAGAAGAAAGAGAAAGAAAGGAAGAAAAATTGTCCCACCATCAAAAATAATCCACTTTGGAAATTTTAATATTTTTATTTTTGGGAATACAGGTAAAGCTCTGAGAAGTCCTATAGCAAAGAGATTGGTTTATTTTCATTTATCCCATACATTAGTTCACATTTCTTCAATTTTGAATCTCTTATATTCTTTTGTCTAACACTTATCAAGATCTGAAAATTATGTTGTCTGATATATTTGATATGTTTGGGGCTTCATTTCTTGCCAACTCTCTATACAGTGGCAACACACACACACACACACACACACACACACACACACACACACTACGTATATTTCTCCAGTGTGTGTTTCTATACATCTGCACCCAGTTTTCTCTCTGTCAAGAGATTCTCCTTCCACATCCAAACCACAGCCAAAGAGAACTCCCCTTTTCATGGATGTCCTTCCAAGTTCTGAGCAGCAGACAATAGTCTGTAAGGCAGAGAATCCTTGCTAGATCAGTTCTGAGTGCTCCTGCACATGGAACACTGCCTCCAGGACCATACATAGCTCAGACGTACCCCAGATAGAGGACTCTTTCTGGCGGATTTAGAACTTAAAATCACAAAAAATCCTCTGGTATATTCTAGTTTTGTTTTTTTGTTTGTTTTTTTGTTTGTTTGTTTGGTTTTACAGTGTGTTGGGGGTGGTGGCCATGGGGTTAAATAATCAATCGTACATACATATATTCCGTTTTCCCCCAAAATAAATTGTAATTAAAATTTTGATTCATCTCTCTTTCCCAACTGGGTTTCGGGTTTCTTCCAAGTTTAGGAAACAGGAACTCTGTTCTTCTGTTCTGTGCTTCTGCAACCTCAGATGTTAGCCTAATATTCTCATTAGCTGAGAGAGGCAGGAAAGCCCTGATTTACACTTTAAGGGTTTGCATAATTTGCTGTATAGAACAAGACAGCAATTAAACACTCAATTTGAATAGACAGTGCCCATGCCAGAGGTGTTAGGCCATGGAATCCAAAGAAAAGTGGGTGCCAGGAAGGCCAGCAGACAAAACAGTTTAGCCCAAGCAGCAAGGGGGCCCTCCACAGGCAGAGTCTATCCATATCCATCCTGATCTAGTGCCCTCCCCCTTGATGGGATCTCAGCCAGGTTGGGCTCCTCTGAAGTCACCTGGACTAATGAAAACCATGCCTTCTCATTCATCATCTATCAAATGGGTAGCTACATATATAATGACAATAGGCAGTGTGTATGGGGAGTTATGTGAAGTTCGATGCCCTGGTAGCTGTTTGCAGAACATAAAGTGGTACATACATGTCTCTCTACCTTATTCTCATCACCCAAGACTGTTACACTATTCTAGAAAAGCCATCTGTAAAAAGCATGCTTCTCCTTTAGGCCAATGCTAAAAGAGTTCTGTGAGGACACTAGGGAGTCCTAAGGTAGGTAGATGATACAAACTGTAGAGGCACCGCACACTGGAGTAAGACCCTCCTTACTGTGTCTTGTCCATTGACAAGAAAGTATCACACTGCCCCTTGGGGAGAATATGGAGACTGAGACTGAATAAGTACCTCAAGAACATTAATCATATTTTGCCCTGTACAGGCTTTGGGAGCCAAGCCAAGTCTACTCAAGCTTGGACTTTAAAATGGTCATCGCCACAAGTGCTGTGACAGGGCACTCATTGTTATTTAATGGTCCCCAGACAGATACTAGCTGTGTATTCGGCTTGTTTCTCCACTAGGCTCCCACCGTGAATTTACTTGAGAGTTAAAATTACAGCTTGGTGCTCTATGCAGAGGGTACACTAGAGTGATTAATAATTCAGAGCCCTCACATGCTGTATGATATGAATTGTGTTGGTAATTACATGATTATGAATCTGGTTTGAAATATTTTTAATGCTGGAACTATCAGTACATAGAGGCTTCACCCTTCAGTGGGGTTTGTTCTTCAGCAGGCTTGAGCCTCCAGTAACAATTGGATGACCCTGTTTAGTGGCATCATCTGCATTCCCTTTGAATACATTTAATTAAAAATTTCAAGTTGAAAAGAATTACAGCTTTCCTGTAATCCCAAATGGAATGTTATTAAGCCCCTGTGTTCTCATCCTAAGTGACTATCTACAAACAGGGTGTCTGGCATTACTGGTCCAGAGATGATGAGGTCCAGAGATGATGAGGGAGCTGGCCTTCTCTGTCTTGCTCTCCTAGATGTTTCAGATTTATGAACTAGAGAATAAATGCATGTTCAGAGTCAAACAGAAGAGCGTGCCAGAAGGATATGTTTTATGTGTGTCACAAATATTTTTTAATCATAACATTTTGTTGTTATTAATGTAAGAAATTGAAACAAGTTGATGATATACATCTGTGGTGTGCTGCAATAACCTGACATATGTACACAGCATGCAATGACCAAGCCATAGAACGTATTCACTTCCTCTCCTTGAACACTGATCACGCTTTTTGTGTAGAGTCTTCAAGCTCATCTGCTGTAACTCAATATGACAACACTGTGCTTCAGGAGAGCCACATCACTGGAGGCCCTAGCTGAACTTTAAATCTAGGTCTGACTCAAAGACCCAGGCTCTTTCCTAGCCTACTGCAGGCATAAGCTAGTAACTACATATAAGATGTGCTGCTTATTAGCTATGTTTAGAAATTCTCAAAAATCTGGAACTCTGTGACTCTAGTCAATAGATCCAAGAATAAATTAGCAAAAAAAAAAAAAAAAATATGAGAAGGAATGTTTCCTAAGGCATTTTTTAAAATGTGTTTTACTGTAAATAAACTGATTGTGCTCTATTGCCTGAATAAGACTCTTTGAAGGCATCTCAAGGCTGTCTTCAGATCTGTGAGTTACAGTTGAGGACTGTTCTAGGGAAATTGGAAGATGATAGCCACTCTAAATTCATCACATAATTCCTTTCCTTCCCCCATTCTCCCAGCTGCTTGAGATCGTGAGTTCATCCATAGAGGGAACAAGAGTCTACTGACTGGCTCCCAACCTCCTTACTCCTAGGAAGTAGCTCCCATCTAAGTCAGGTCAAAATAACACAGGGAAGTCAGGAGAAGGATGACAGTTACTCAAACCAAAGAGGACCTAAGAAAGCCCACTGAACAGCCCAAGGATCCATGGCTACTGAAAGCTAGTGCCACATCTGAAGAAGATACCTACAGCTCTGGGTTTGAAGAAGCTTCGTGGACTATTGCTATGACATCACAGAGACAAACAAATAGACATCACTCATTAGAGAGACAGGGGATGATCAACATTTGTCCAATGCTCACCTCTCCAAATTACTTTCAGCTGATTAAAGAATCTCACAATGAACCTACCTCAGAGTAGCAAGACTACCAATAAAGTTCAAAATGTGCTACTATGAATAGAGCTGGAACTCAAGTGTGGGGACTAAATGCCTGGACGTTTGTCAGCTGATTAATCATTCCTTTGTAAGCACTGTTTTTACTTTCGCTGTCATAACATCAATCTACAGTCCACTGGCTAAAGGCCAAGCTGGCCTTCACCTTGGCATAGGACCATGTACTGTGGCTCTGTGCTTTTTGTCCATTTATTAGTGCTGTAGACTTCCTATAATTCAATCTAAAAATGGTATTCTGTGAAAAACACTGCATTTGTGATTGAGCCCCAGTAAAGAGACACTCGAATATGTTTGTCCCTAGAGAGAATATGGTAAAGCCCCAAACCCATCATTTGTTAACCTCTTTAAAATCTTAATTCATATCACAATATAAAGTAAGAGAAAAAAATGGAAGGAAAGAGAAAAAGATAAAGAAAAATGTTTATTCTTGCCCCATCCCTCCACTAAGGAAAAAAAAACACTCAGTACAAAAACAAATCGCTATTTTTAATGCTCAAGAGGATCGTGCTAAGGGAGATTGAAACTACAGAAAATGGCTTTTATTAGAGGCTTTATTTCTAAATGGAACTCTGTTGCATTCATCTCAGGTCTTATTCTGCATTTCCTCACTAGTTTGAACGACAAAGTCTTCATGAAAATCTTCCTCATCTGATACCTTGCAGCATCCTCTCCTGAGTGTTTTTAGACAAAAAAATCATTTTGATTGTAGGCGCTCCTAAACCACATCCCTGATTTGAAAGTGTCTGTCCCTCTGCTCAGCTATGCCAGCCCTCAACTATGGGTGACGATTCTCTAAACCCATGATTGATTTGGGACCCAGAAGAACTTGAAGGAAATAAATGATGTTCAGGAAGATGTGGGAGCTGCTAAGGACACAGGTGAAGAGCAACAAGGGATGTGTTTCATAATCACAATGAAGACCAGCAAGGGCAATATGATCTCACACTGCATGGAGAGACGTGACTGGAGCATGCAGCTGGCTTACGGAAGTCAGGAGCTGACGCAGAACTCCCGAGGAAAACATTGTTTGCCTTTCTGAGGAATTAAGGGAAAGGAAATATCACTCTCCAGCCTCACACCCGATAGCAAAGAGGGGCTGGGAAACTGCTGTTTCCTAAGCTGTTTCCGAAAGATACAGTTGAGAGCTGGGGTTACAGGAGGTAACTGAAACGGGAATGGCCCAAAGCTGGCCTGAGGAGACAGGGCTTGGCCACCTGCTTCTCAGTCGGCTTGAAAACGATAACCACTTCCCGGCAGCAGAGGGGAGTGGAAAGAGAATGGGGATTTGGGATAACCCATTTGTTTCATGGGTTATTTCTGAACACCTGCTCTTTACTGAGCGATTTTCTGCCTGTGGACCAAAGGAGCTGAGCACATACTGATTCCATGACTAGTTAGTTAGGACTCTGGGAACAAAGTACTTAACACCTCTAAAAAACAAAACAAAGAAACGGGCGTGGGAGGGGAAAGATGCAGATCTGTAACCATTGCCACGAAGACAGCATGAGATAATATATGGATGGAGAAAGAATAAGATCATATATGAATGGAGACTCACCTCCATCTCTCTGAGCTTGATTACTCTGCTTTTAAGAAAAGACAGTAAGACCTATCTCACAGAGACAGAGCCCCCCCCCCCCAATGTTTACATGAAGGGAAAGGCAAATCCAGCCTACTCAACCCTATATACACCCAGTAACTGGCAGTTTGGGGAGTCCCTCCATTGGCATTGGAGTCTTTAATTTACAAAATTAAGTAAAGTAAAACTTTAAGAGCATTTTACTAAGTAGAAATGGGAACAATAATTTTTAAAAAGGCACCTAGACCTTGAAGCAAGGCTCTATCATGCAGATAAATCCAGAAGGAAGGAAAAATGGGTTGTGCCATTTCTTTTCAGCCATAATTGAACAGGTTCTTGTTAGGCCTTAGGCCACTGGGTTCTGCTTCTGGTCACCAGGTCACAAGGGACACTAAGAAGGAGTTTGCTCCTTTGTGTGCCTTGGAAAACTTCCTCTCCACCCACAGGCAAATCTCACTGATGGCACAAAGGACCAAAGGCACAGGGGAGTGACTTGCTACAAGTCGTTCCTAAAACCTAAGGACAAGGCCTGCGACCACATCCTCACAAAAGTGAATGTCTGATTGGAAGAAAGAAAACCTTTGCCACATTCCCCAGAGCAGTAGAGAGGGAACAATCTAGAGTAAGAAGAGACATGACCACAGTGTCAAGGCTGACGCTCACTGGGCATGGTGAAAACAGGCTATCTCCCAAATCCCCATGTGCTCTGTTCTCACCACTAAAAAGGCCTGGGCATGTTCAGGCTTTGAGATTCCTGTAATAACTGGGATCTGATCACCTATGATTTCTGGCTCTAAAATGATTTGGGATTCTGAGACTCCCTCCAAATACAGAAGCCTAGATAGAGGGAAGGGCAGTTGCACTGTCACCCATTTTTCCTTCCTTCTGGGTTTATCTGCATGATAGAGCCTTGCTTCAAGGTCATGTGCCTTTTAGCTAGAAGGCATCTGAAATACCTCTAAATAGCTATCTCCACCTAACATACTCACTTCCCTGTCTTTCTCAGGGGACCTGAGAAGCCATGCTTTCTATTATAGCATCTATGAATTCAATCCCAGGAGTTGACTTCATTTAGATAGGTGTCAACCATAAAGTCACGTGTGTATCAAGACATCCCAGTAATATTGGACCCATTGGCTGGCTTGAATAGGAAATATTTTCAACATTATCTACAGATCGTCTATAAAGGACTCAGTGACCATGATGCCCCAAGCAAGAGAAAGGCTGAGACAATGCGGAGAAGTACAGGACTGGAAGGTCTCCCAAGGGGAGCAGGGAAGAGACAGAAAAGAGAACACATCTGTAGTCTCTCCTGAGGCTTCATAATTCTCTGTGGTTGGTGAGGAACTATGCCCACAAGGGATGGGTGTTTTCAAATGCCAGCAGTGCAGAACGATGAAGGCAGGGCTTGCCTGGCTCTAACTTCCTCCTCCTGAGGAATGAAGGACTGTGACCTCGATGTTCCTGTGCCCTGGCCCCAACAGCATTTTGTACTGGGCTATCTAGAGATAAGAGTCAGAGAGGAGGGCTATAATGGGGGCTGAGGATGTGACTCCAATCCCTAGAGCACACATTAGAAAAGCCAGGTGTGATAGTGTGCACTTGCAGTCCAAGAACTTGGAAAGTAGAGGCCAGTTTTTGCCCTGGGCCTTGCTTGGCAGCCAACCTGACTGAATAGGTGTGATCTATGCTCAGTGAAAGAGCCTCCTCAAAAAGCAAAGTGGCTAGCAACTGAGCAGGACACCTGGGATTGACCTTTGGCCTCTACATACAAGTACATACATGCACACACATACATGAATACACACAGAGCCAGGAAGAAGTCATCCACTTTTCCTTTGTTCCCTCTCCCTTCCTTTCTTCCCATATTACTTTGTTTTTTGCTGTCTTATTTTGCCTTGTTTTTTTTTTTTTTTTCTGGCCTTCTATGTGCCAATTTCTGATGATATAAGGCTGATCAACTGTTCTTGCCACGGGGACCCTAGCACCACTGGGAAAACTTCTTTTCAGCTCATTATAATACAGGGCAGTAGGAATCCATTCACCAGCAAGGACATCAACAATAAATGGGAGCTAACTTGATCTCCTTGAAAGATATATAACTATAGTATGGGTTTCGTGGGTGCACAGTGATGGGACAGCCAGGACTAATCCAGATGCTGAATGTCAATTATTGAGAAATCGCTCCTCTGCTATGTCAGCGCAGCATATAGCTGGAGGGATGTTACTTGGTGTAAATCCCAAAGAAGGCAGGCGAATACTGCAAAGGTAGCCACGCTCTGAGCACCAGTACCAAGAAAGCAAACCCTACATCTCACCAGCAACTACCCAGAGAGTCCTTCCAAACAGTAGCCTTGGGGATGCCAGTCCAATCCCTGGAACACAAAGCTGCTTTGGCTGGTCTTGTGGGTATTAGAACAGAGGAAGGAGGCAGACATAACCATTCTGTGAGCTTTTACAACTGTTCACACAAGATAGCCATGTTCCTTGGAAACTGTCACCAACATCTCCCAAAGACAATTCCCAATTCCCTTACTTGCAGTATTAAGATTTTAAGGGCCCATTTATAAATGTTAGTGTTTAACGCTCTGCCATTGCAAACATGTTGTCTCTGAGCTCCCTGGGAAATATATCCACATGCTAGGAAAGATGCCTCTGTTTACTAAGGGAGGGGCAGTGGGATATTACTGGGGGGGTACTACTGGTCTCCATGCTGTGACCAAGGGCTCTCCTGAGGGGTTAAGCTTCCCTGCTCAGAGAGCGACACAACCAATATTTGTCTTTTAGTTTTCTAATGCTTTTGTTTCATTAAAATATTCAAATGCTAATTGGCGATGCTTCTCATGTGATGGAAGGAAACCACTGCAGCAGTCGTATTTCTGCTAAGCATTCATTTCTGTGGAGCTTTGCAGCACTTTTTGTACCACTTACCCTTTCTTTGAGACAAAATTGTGGTCCTGACCCCTGCCCATCTGCCCTTTGCAGCATCTCCAGCCAGTCCCTCCCTTGGAACTGCTAGAACCACAGGGTGGCAGTTTCCAATGGCAGGCTTGATCTAACATTCAGAAATGTATCCTTCGTCCATTGATCTCTTCCACCCTGTGTCCTGGCTACTTCATTTACCCGTATGTTTCCACTTGCACACCGATTCTTTCTGATGGTCCTTCTGCATACCTCCACCCTTTTAGAATATGTAGTGGTCTCAGTTACCTCTCTGTTGCTGTGATGCAGCATCATGACCAAGGCATCTTATAAAAGAAGAGTTGATGCGGGCTAGTGGGTCCAGAGGGTCGGACTCCATCGTGACAGGGAGTGTGACAGCAGGAATAGTGGCCGGAGTAGAAGCTGAGAGCTCACACCTTGAAGGAGAAGTACAGAGAGAGCAGAGAGACTACACTGGGAAAGGCAGGTGTCTTTGAAATCTCAAAGCCCACCCACTAATAACGTACTTCCTCCAACAAGCCACACCTCCTACCAGCACGAGTGTCTGGGGCCCAAGTGTTTCAATGACAAAGACCATAGGGAACGTTTGTCACTCAAGCCACCACAGAAGCCCACTTGGCAATGCTGCTTAACACCTGTGTGTTCCTCTAACATGGTGCTACTCAACCTTCCTAATGCTGCGATCCTTTAACACCCTCATGTTGTGGTGACCCCCAAGCATGAAATTATTTTATTGCTACTTCATAAATGTAACTTTTCCACTGTAATGAATAGTAATGTAAATATCTGATTTGTAGGATATCTGATATGTGATTCCCGCCCCCCCCCCCAACGGGGTCTCCTCCCAGGGGTTAAGAACTCCAGCTCTAACACGAAGCCTACTAAAGGAAAGAGTTGCCCGTGGTCCACATCATGTTCCTAGTACTCTTCCCTTTTCCATTTTCTGAGCACACAGGGAACTGTGAGGAGCCCATGAGATGCATTCTGGGCTTAGGTCAAGTTACTTTAGTTGTGAAGTGGATGGCGTGGATCTAGGCCATTTTGACAATGAACTCTGTTTTTCTTTTACATTGTATCATAATCATATATAAGTACTGGTTCATTACCCTCAGTGAACAGATTGCGTAGGGTTCAGAGATATAAAAGAAAAACCTAATTAAAGCTGAGGACACAGGCCAGCTGCCTAATATTTTACAGTATAGTGAGGGACACTGTGACAGTTCAGCACCGTCACAGTGTCATGTACTGTCTTATCCAGGATGGTGGTGTGGCTGTGAAGGTATTTTGTAAATGTGGTTCATGTATGATCATTTTCCTTTAAGTAAAGCAGATTACCTTTCCTTAGGTGAATGAACCTCATTCACTGAAAGCTTCCCAGAAAAGAGAACATTCTTCCTCGAGACCACACTCACACATCCATACATCCTGCTTCTGTTTCTCTTTCAAACCAAATTCAGTAACAACCCATGAGTGAGTGTCTGCCAGGGTAAACCTAGCACTTATTTTCAGACTCCTAGTTCAACAGAAGCCACAACAATTGATCAAAAAGAACTGTTTAATTGTGCCTGGAAGCCATGGCCTTGTAGACACAGACAGCACTGCCTGGAAGTCTGTTGATGATAGAGCTCCTTTTCCTTTTGAAAACATCTAGACACCATACTGAGAACCCAGATGCTATTAAAAGATCTAGAAAATGCCAGAACATACTGCATAGAGGGCGAACATTATAGGCATCCATTCTATCATTAAAATCTAACTTTCAGGTTGTTTGTGTGTATATGTGTTCATGTAAATATACACAGGCATACGTACAAACATACATTTATATGTAAGGTCATAAAAATCATGTAAAGCATTTTCCATATGTTAGCACCTGTTATTTAGATTGTTGTTTTACTAACCTAATTGGTGAGGTACTCGTGCTGTATTAGCTTTGACAGTAGGAAACCACAACACCAAGAGATTTAGGAATTTATTCATGGTCATCTATTTATTAGGTGTTAGAATTCAAAGCCAAGGCAATGTGTTAGCATAATCATATGCATGAAGCCCCATTCACCCCAACATCATTCTTTTTTACATATTGCTGAATGTCTTCTAAACCATGTATGTATGCAGTGTCCATCCAGGAAAAATCAAAATTCATAGTGGGCAATTTACTAGAGAGATTTCAAATGGAAAGCTAGCAATAATAATACTAGCCTGGACGAGCAGCTTGAGGAAGATGAGCCAGCCCTAAGACTGCCAGTATCACTACTAGGCTACAGGCCCAAAGGCAGACAATGCCACTGTCAGGCTACCTAACAGAAGCTGAGTATACGTCATGGACCTGGGTGCTGAGACCTGCTGCAGAAGTGACTAGTACTTCAGACAGACTAAGAAACACACACACACACACACACACACACACACATATATATATATATATATATATAGAGAGAGAGAGAGAGAGAGAGAGACTTTCAAATTTTCATGTCCACGGAACTTTAGAACACGATCCTAGAAACAGAATCTTTTCAGACGTAATTAAAGGATCTCCACATAAAATGTTGTTGGATTTCAGGTGTGCCCTCAACCCAATGACTTATGTCCTTCTTACAAAAGGAGATGATACAATCGCATACAGGGAAAGAGTATATGGAGAGGGAGGCAGACACTGGGATGAGAAAGTGACAAGACAGGAACACCAAAGATGCTGGAGCCACCAACAGCCCGAAAGCACAAGGGTTCTTCATTAGCATTCAGAATAGCACGGCCCTGCTTATACCTTGCCTCTAGATGTCCAGCCCCAAGACCTGAGAGAATGTATCTCTGTAGTTGTAAACCCACGCTCTGCATAACTCAGACATGAAGTCCCAGGAACATACCTCACTTTGGTCTCCAATAAACCAATCTTCACCTGAAGTCAGTTAGTAAATAGAATGCAGGATCTATCCCCTTGTCCCTGATGCAGAGCTAGAAGACAGGACACTAAATGCATATAGGAATGCAACCTGAACACTGTGGAGGATTTGTCCATGCCAAAAAATTCTGCAGATAAATTATAACCATGGGAGGGGAAAGAAAGGAAACCTTGAGTCTCCCTCCCATCCCCCACTCCTAATGCTCCATGGGTCTAAGAGATGCAATGTCTCCAGAGGCTGCCTTAGTTCAGCAAAGCAGGCAGGTCACACCTCCCCTGGGTGAATTGGAGACTCCATCAGTAGCCTGGTTGGTCAAGTGGTAGAAGCTTCCAAAGTGAGATCAATGAATAGATACTAAAATATTGGGTCTGGTAGCTGTGGGGAAAAAAAAATGCAATGGTCCCTTTAAGAGCAGAATGGCAGCTGCTGTCTATCAAGCAACCACTACTACTATCTTTCTGTCCTTAATAGCAGTGGCCCCCAATCGGAAGAACCCATTGGATAAGATAGCGTGCATAAATAATCAATTTAAAAAACATTTGAAGAAAGGCAAAGGCTCTCCTGGTTGAAGCTTCAGATAAAAGGGGGATATTTTGAATTTGACAAGCAATCTGCCTTTAATCCTATCAGGAAATAAACTTGAATCATAATCTGATGTTTGGAATTGCATAGCTTGGAAGGCAGAGTTATTTCCTCTGCCAGCTTGTTTTTCCTCTCTGGGCAGAGAGGGTGTGGTGATGAGTGTCTGCTGGTCTGCTGCTGGCGGGCAACTGTTTGCTTTCTCTCGGCTCTGCTTTGCCTCTTTAAAAAAAAAAAAAAAATCCATACATTATCTTCTTCTGATATCTTATTTAGTAATGTGTTTCCTAATTAAGAGCAACTGGTTGAAGAATATTCCTTAATGACTCTCCATACCTTCTTACTAGATCAGTTTTGTAGGAGAAATGAGTTGGTAGGGACAAGAACTGGGGTTTGTGGATTTCAACCTTCTATATGTATTGCTGGGTTCTCCATCCTTTCAAACCTTGGGTAGTAAAATGTCAAGCGCCTAATAAACACCCCTTGGGGTTTATTCACAGGGACCCTCAAAGTCCCAGTGAAACCCTGTGATTACCTTCACAGAGTAGCTAACCAGGGCCAGGTGTATCATTCCTCTGACTCAAAGGGGATATGCAAAAAGAATTCTTCAAAACACCAGTGTCCGTCTTTTGAGTGCTGGTCCTTGTGTCTAGCTCTGCAACAAGAGCTTGCTATGATTCTTTCAAGCCATCTTCTGTGAGCAACATTTATCCACAGTTGTGAATGAGGAAACCTATTCAAGGAGTCTAAAGTTCTTGGGGGGGAGGGGAGACAGCAAATGGTAGATGTGAAGGGTTTGACCCAGATGAATCTGAGTCTAAGGCATAAAATACATCTCTATGCCACATGCAAGGAACTAGACATAGGTGGGGAAAGACTTTGGACTCTATTTTTTACCAGCATTTAAGCCATTTGTGTCCTGTTCCCACAGGTAGAGCACCAGTTAAGAGTTAATACTGCAGTGACAGAGCCAGACAAATACAACCAAACCGTTCCCCTGCCCTTCAGGAGGCTCTGCTATGTTTTTACCTTAGCTGCATAGAAATAGTCACAGCTTTCATTATTAGCTCCGGATGACTTCCCAGCTCTGGGTCTGAATTTCCTCACCTGTAAAAGTGGGCCAAGAGGTGACCAAGGTTAATGATAAAATTAGCATGTGAAGGTACACACTCCAGGGAGAGACTTAGAGCGGGCACTCTGTAGCTATTCCTAAGTTATGACTCAACAAATATTTGAGTATGCCTATTACTGTGTTAAATAAAAAGAAAAGTAAAACATGTCCTGCCATAGAGAAGGGCATGAACAAGTCCACGAGAAATTCCCAGTGCCAATGTAAATGCTGGAATTATAGAGATTAATCATAAGTGTCACAGAGGCAAACGAGACCCTTGCAGTAGAGATTCTCAGATACAGGTGGGATTTGAGTTAGACCTTCGGAGATATTAGAAGTTCAGCCTGACATGAGTTGTGTGTAGTTTTCAGATCAGAGCTGGGCTCAACCACAAACTCCTGTTGGTCCACAGCAAGATAAAGAGATGTCTTCATCACAAGTCAACTGTGCCACTAAATGCCTTGTCTACTTCACCTGACTTTTTTTTGTTTTTAAAAGCAAATCTTTGTCAATGAAAGAAACAGTGAAGTGAGTGTTGATCTGCTTCTGCTCCTACACTGCCATGGGGACATGAGGAGTCATTTGCAATCAGCCTCCTTAGACTGGCACTGTTTAGAATAAGGGTCTGCATACATTCTCAGCAGGGTAAGATAACCAGTAGCTTTGGGTTTGTGCATCATAGGAATTTGGTCCAACTGCTCGTCTTTGTTATCATACACAAAAGGGGGGTTTGGAAGAAAGGATGGTCAGATATGGCACATAGAACATCGTTTCTCAACATCTTGTTTTGATGGCTGGATAGAAGAGAGGGATATAGATAAGAAAAAAAGCCTAAGCAGAGATGTGAGTAAGGTGTCCACCTGAATCCCTGCTAAGTCCTGGATATAAAAAGTAGGTAGGAGCTAGGGAGCTGGCTCAGTGGGTAACTTCTTCACCATACAAATGGAAAGACACAAGCTTGAATCCCTAGAACCCACATAAAAGAGCTCAGTGTAGGGCCAGTGAGATAAGTCAATGGGTAAATCACTTCCAACCAAGCCTAATCACCCAGAATATAGATAATAAAAGGAGAGAATTTACCCCAACAAGTTGTCTTCTGACCTTGACACAAGTACAATGGCTCACAAGACACACACAGGCACACACACACTAATTAATTAATTAATTAATTAAAATTCCACTGCTCTTATGTTGAAACAGGGGTGTGGGCAAGCTCATAAACCAGCTGGCATGGCATATGCAACAACCAATAACAGAGAGATCATGCTTCAAACAAAACACAAACTGGAAGGTGAGGGCCTATATCTGAGTTTGTCCTCTGTCACATCAGCCACAGAACAATTCACCTGCACTCACCCACAGACAGACAGCCACACATACACACGTACACACACCATATACATACATAGCCCAAAAGTAGATGTTTAAAAAGTGTAGGTGATTCACACTCATGTGCTATTCAAAAAGGATAGGATTTGAATGTTGGTGGCAGATAGGGACAACGACATGCTGACATGAGGACATCCTCTTTATTGTAGCTCAAGGCCAACACTGACAAGTGCCGATTATTTGTTCAACTGTAGATGAACTGCAGCAGATGAGCGTGTATGCGCAGCTGAAGATAATCAAAGTCCTCCAGGACAACTATCAGATGAAAGAGAGAGAGAGAGAGAGAGAGAGAGAGAGAGAGAGAGAGAGAGAGAGAGAGATAGCATGCTGTCCACATTTGCTAGGCTCTCTGTCAATATGAGATTGCAGAAATCTTGAGAATTACCCAAGCCTCCCTGCCCAGTCAGCACACACACATGCATTTGGGTCCGGCATTCTGTACCGAAGAAGCAATCAGTCATTTATCGGATGGATAGATTGATCACTTCTAAGCCCCCGGGACTGTGCCTAATTTGTCTGCTACTGACAAATGACTCCTTGCTGTTAATCTGGCTTCACTATCTGACCCATCCATCCACGCATCCGTTCATTCAGCAAATCCCCCTTGTCAAGATCCCAGGAAGTCAGAATGGAATCATGCAGAGCAAGCCTAGCCTACACTCTCACTAAATCTGCAAAGTGGCACCTTTTGAGCTCTTTGAGTATGAGCGGTGACTTTCTCCAAGGTCTTAACAGACCTAGGCAGCCAACATGTTGAAATGTTTCATATTCAAGCATATCCAAGGCACAGTCTTCTCTTGGGCCTTGATGACCCTACCATTTCCACAGCTACCTGGGCTACCAGGTGATGTTCTACAGTACCACTGTAGGAGACAAAATTATACTATAGACCTCTGTGCATGCTGCTGCAGAGATTGCAGGTGCTACACACATACAGATTGTCACCTTTCTTTTCATGCACTGGGAACTTGGTGGCAGACATAACTTTGCTATAAAATTTTGCTATAAAATTGTTCTTTCAAGTCACTGAACGTGTATTATTATGATGAGCTAATTCCATTAGTGTGTGTGTGTGTGTGTGTGTGTGTGTGTGTGTGTGTGTGTACTTGCAACACAGGGAAAACAAGTCATTGAGGTCTAGCTCATACTTATAATAAGAAAACAAAATGTTTACCTAGAGTCATATGAGACTGTAGTGGATTGAACAACTTCCAAGCCAGATTCTCAAGAGATTCTGAGACACCAGAAAGAGCAAGGATCACAGCTCCAAGAGTTGAAACCTACTTCCCAAATCTTCTTCCTGATTTTATATTGTAACAGTTGCAAGGCTTTGCTGTTTCCAGAGTGTGATGCCTGGCTGTTCAGGAGACTGGCTCTTAATCTGAGTTAGTTCTGCCACCTACAGCACACAGCCCAGCAAAGCCACTGCAACAGCACAGCAGACAGGATAGCTCATTTGCATACATGAATAAATGGGTGGGGCTACCTCTCCAGCACAAGACCTCTGCAATGTTAAGAAATGACTGTGAGGATTTTTGATTAGCATGCAAAGATGCAATCTCCTTTGGGATGGGTTACAATGATAGAAAGATATTTTGCAAAAAAAAGATACTTTCCAATATCTAGAAAGGAGAGGGGAAAAAAAAAAACAAAAAAACCCTGAGTTCAAAGTTCTTATGGTAAGTGTACCTCTCTCAATCCATACCCTGCTTACTGTTGGTCACCTTTTCTGGGTCCAAGCAGGTCATCTTTGTCATTCAGCCTGTCATGTAATGAAAAATAGTTTTGTCAAAAGTAGGTGATTTCCTGAGACACTTGAATTGTGAACCCAGGGTAGATTTTTTTAATCTGTTTAAATCATTCCTAAGGGGACCATATGTTCTTGGAGGGCAGAAGAGCATTCTCTTATTTTGCGTCCCCAGCACAAAAGCCTAGACCCTGACAACTAAGTCCGAACATCAGTGAATGAATGTTGATGTCAAGAAATGAAGTGTGGTGCTCACTCACTGTGTGTGCTGTGCTTCCAAACAATTGTGTCCTAGTGCTCGCCACACTGAATGCTGGCGTGTGACACAGCTTACCTCAAATTCTCAGCACACAAGGTGGGTATTTGTTTTCCAGATGAAATTGAAACCCAGTGCTATCCAGCCACATGTCCAAAGAGACATACCCAATGACAGTCACACTTCATACTGAGACTTCCCAGCTTGTTCCAGTCACCTGTGTCTTTTATAGTCATCAGGATTGCATGTAGAATAAACAGAAATGAACTGAAGAAAATAATTGAAAGCTTTTGCTTGCGCTCTCTCTCCCTGCCTCTCTCCCCCTCTCTTCTCTCTCTCTCTCTCTCTCTCTCTCTCTCTCTCTCTCTCTCTCTCTCTCTCCCTCCCTTACAGGTGTGTGTGTGTGTGTGTTTTTAAAAAAAATGTTCACCAGTTTCAGATTTTCTGAAAGTTTTTCTTGCCATAATCATGACTGCAAACGTCTCTGAGTCCACCTGAACATGATCCGGCTCTGCTCTGTGGGGTCACTGGCTCTCAGATCTGCCAGTAAAGACCACAGTGGCATCATTCACAGCATGCGCTCTCTATATCCTTTGAGTCCTAGGAAAGAATCCTTATAAGAAAATGCACACATACTGCCCTCACTACATTGAAACATGGAGTTATTTGTAAGAGAATTCTGTCCCATTTGTTACTTTTTCTTTACTGGCATTTTAGATTTCAAAGAGGACATAAAATAAGCATGAAGGTACAACAGATTGAAGATCTAGCAAGCGATTGTTGCAGGTTGTATTACTTTGAGGATCTAAATGTTGGATTCCCAAGGGTCAAGAAGGGAGGCTGTCTCACTTCTGTGCTGGACGTTGTATATGTGTTGTTCAGCCTTCAAAACCTTTTTTCTTCCAACGAAACTAAAAACAGTTCACAGAAGACTCTTACATAGGGCTGATGCATTTAGCAAATCTGTTAGTAACAGGTAAAATCTTTCTAGGTAACATTCTTCATCATGATGCCACTTAGATCTGGGGAGGGAACGTGGGAAGGAGGAGGAAGTAGGAAAGAACTGAAAACGTGACAGAGTAAGTCCAGTTGGCAAGTCCAGTTCTGTGAAGCAGAGGACCTGAAACTCTGGTGGGAAGTTATAGAATTATAAGCAGGTATGAAGTTTTAATATGTGGATTAAAGGGCACACATGCACAGTCCGTGAGAAGGGGGGCTCATCACAGAGTCTGTATTTTCAGAAGTCGAACCACACGGTTCTGTTGCACACACTCTTTGAGCCTGGAAAGCTTACAGTCTTCCTAAGAATTACTCCTTAAATGCATCTGTTCATTGGGACACAGAGGTAAAAGGCGAAGCCTTCCAAGACACTATGACCACGTGGAAAAGAGACTTGGAAACAGAGGGCCATGAAGGCTGCATAAGGCTGTGAAGCAGAAAGTTCTAGCTGCAACAGGAAAGTCAGAGGAACAGCACACTGCAGTTTACACAGGGAGATGTATGGGGCAAAAGTAACATCCTTCTCTGCGTCTTCAAGGATGGGGCAGGCATTAGCCACAGGAGAAGATAACAAGCAGGGAACAGAAAGTATCTAAGGGAGATGCTGAAGGTGAGGGCTGATGCAAAGGGAACGGGGTGGTAAGGAAGTCGAGCAGAAGCCAAAACTTGGGGACTCCTCTCTTAAAGTAACCATGCAGCACACAGGGGCAGGTACATGCCAACATTGACATCACTGTAGCCTTTAAGTGTAATGGATGGTTTGTTCCAAGTTGAGGACTTTGTCCTAGTAGGTAGAATATTCTCAATGCAGCGGTGTTCTGACATGCATGCACCCAAAGGAATCCAGAAAAGTGTAAGGTCACCCTAAATGCTTTCGTCTTTTTGTTTAATTTTCTCTTTGTCATTAGACATCTTGGACCAAAGTAAAGCTGAAAAGGCTCAAAGGAGATGATAAGGTGAGGAAAGTGTAGTCTACAGATATGTAAAACGTACATGAACTGTGTGGGTAAAAAAAATAAAATAAAAATGAGCACAAGAATAAAATGCATATAGGGCACACCTCCTGCCTTTATGTGAATCAGCATTAAGAAGCGTCACCTCCTTCTGCAAAGTTTAAAAGCTGCATTTCCCCACCAGATAACCTGTGTAAACCGGTACTGAAACTCACAGCATAAAGTTATACAAAGAAGAACAGCAGCCTGAGGCTGGAGCAGAAATCAGAATAGTAAGCTCCATAACCAGGGAAAGGCCTCCGAATTCATTATAGAGCTGTGTGTATTCGATAAGTCTGTGCAGGAAAGTGCGTGTGTGTGTGTGTGTGTGTGTGTGTGTGTGTGTGTGTGTGTGTGTAAATCACATTCGGCTGTAATGCCATGTTATAAATGATACTACCTTAAGTAGGTATAATCAAGTATGGGTAATATTTCTTTCCCTTCAAACTTACATAGCAAAAATCAAAACCAGGAAAAGAAAGAGGGGAAAAAAACCCAAACCCTTAAGCTGTCTAATGGATTCCAGCTGTTAGAATTATTATTGTAATTAATATGATCAAGTAGCAGAACACCGGTGACTTTGAATTCCTTGCAGTTGTGTGTAATACTGGAGCCAATGCAGGAACTGATGTCGAGACACAAAACCTACAACCTCAGTCCCCGAGACTGCCTGAAGACCTGTCTGTTTCAGAAGTGGCAGCGGATGGTGGCACCGCCAGGTATGCCCTTGTTCCTCACTATCTTTATAAATATGCTCTCAGGGGTTCTGGGAATGAAGGGACATCAAAAGAAAGATGATGATTCATTTGTAGAAAGGGTTGGTGGCTAGGAGTATTTCAACCATGTTTTGGGACACAGGGGTGTAAAACTTTCTAAAGATAGATTTATTATATGTATATGGGTGTGCCTGTGTGATACTAGATTGGCTATATCTCAATACACAACAAAGAGACAATAAGTAAATTAATAAACATCACCACACATTGCCATGAGTCCTATTTTCTCAGAAAACAGTTGTCCCATATTCAAGTCCAAAATATTTTTTCACTGTTTCTGAGTAGACCTTTGTTGAAGACATCTAGTTTCCCCCATTTTCTAGTTATACCATACAGAGACATCCTCAGAATATTCATTAATAAATAGCATTTATCAAAGACCAAAGTTCAAACCATTTAGAGTGTCTCTACACAGCTCAGAAGCTCCAATCTCACCAAGACTGTGACAACCAAGATCGTCAAGACAGGCTGCCATGTGCCATGATACAGTAGGGCGAGTGTTGCACACAGTTTTGCCAGCAATTGGCCAGTGCTACTACTTCTTTGACAAACCTTGCACCTTCTAGGGTACCTATGAGTTCTTGGGGTTTTTTTTTGTTTGTTTGTTTGTTTGTTTTTTTGTTTTTTGTTTTTTGTTTCAAAGAAAAGAAGTCACCAGTTCCCAACTTTTCTACTGGTAAAAGTATTCTAAATTCAATTATGAAAATGGCACCTGTAGCTTGCTTCTGAAGCACTATTAGTGAATTGCAGACATATAATTAGGCAGAGCAATTAAATAAAAATCGTGTCATAGCTACAAGCAGAAGAAAAGAGTTTCACACATTTTGTGCTAGGAATAAATCAACCGTTTTCTTTTATTGTTATTTTTAGGTTACCTAAAATGGGAACATTTTCAATAGTTCTCTTCTTCTGTGTAAAAAGAACGCCATTGGAGGGAGAGTATGCTGGGGGTTGCCTCAGATTCTTTCCCTAGAGCCCATTCCTCTTCCCTTTTCCCTATTACAGCAGAACCCACAAGACAACCGACAACCAAAAGGAGAAAACGAAAAAATTCCACAAGCAGCACTTCCAACAGCAGTGCAGGCAACACGACCAACAGCGCCGGCAGCAAGAAGAAGACCCCGGCGGCGAGCCTGAGCCTGTCCACCCAGGTACCTGTAAGTCTCACTTTGCTTTTAGGCCTGAAGCCTTGCCTTTCCTTTTCATCCAACTCGGGGGGGGGGGGGGAGCTGGGATTTCTCTCTGAACTTAAAAGAAAAAGATAGGTTCTGGGTAGTTTGGAGGTGGAGGAGGGGCGCAGTAAGGGTAGGATGGGCCAAGAGGTAAGAGCCCTGCCATGGTAACGTCCCCAGCAAATGAGGAATTAGGAGGGAATATTAAGAGTCCGTGCTGTGATGGGACCTGAATTAAAAAGCCATCAGAGTCACTGACAGGAGATATGGCACTCAAGGTTTAATTAAAGCATCACTTAACAGCATGCCTGGTGGCATATTAAGGCCTCTCAGCTGCAGCCTTGGAGACCCAGTATGCCCCTGGAAACTGGTCCCCAGAGCTGTGGCCCCATACAGTAATTTGCCTAGGTCTTCCCAGTATGGGCCTTCCCTCTTATTTAAGAGCCAGGTAATTAGCTTGCAGCCACTAGAAGTATAGCTCTGTAAACTTTTGTCTGACACATCATTAGCCCATGAAGAGCCAGCCTCTGGTTTGATCTCACTTCTTTTGACCCTTAACCTCTTGCTTTTATTTATGAGCCTGGACAAAGTCTACTTAGGGGGTGGGAGGGCATGCCTTATGGAACTTTTAAACTGAGTGTTGAAGGTAGGGTCCAAAGAGAGTAGACTGCACGGCCTTCTTCACCACTGGCTGATTCTTTTCAAACTGAGCCATAGCCTTTCCTGCTTCCAAATTCTCGCTGCAGCGTTAGACTGTCACTTTTAAATACTCTGTCCTTACAAACACCTGCTGTCACCACCTGCCATAATTCCTTGTGGCTCCTCTGTCCATGTTCACGTTGTCACCAGGCATTTGACTCTGTTGAATCCTGACCCTTCCTTGGCACTATGACTTCTGGACACTATGACTTTGGAGGTACACCACCCCCCTACTCTGGATTCCTTACCCTTTCCATGCTCTGTCTCTTGTCCTTGCCAGCCTCGTTCTGATCCTACTTCACCTCTGTCCTCAAGTGCAAACTTTTTACCCGGAAACTCCCCACTTGCCAATGTGCCTCTCTAATCTTTCCTTCAGCCCATTTCTCATTGGTCAGTCTCTTTAGACAAAATAAACCCAGTGCTCAAGGATTCCCTGAGTCTACGGAATTCTTCCTGTCTTCCACAAACTGGGGTGTGGTTTCCATCTTCACTGCATTAAAGAGACAGGGACAGTAGAAAGAATAGCCAGCAGACATAAAAGGGGATATTTGAATTTTAAGACTGCTAGGAATTATTCTCCTCAAGTAATGCAATGAGTTTCCAAACAGTCCTGTTTTCTGAATAGACCTTTGCACTCATCATACTTGACGGTCACAGAGGAAAGGTCAGCAGAGAATATCTGATATTCGTGTCTTCTTATTAAGGCACCAAAGAATTGTACCTGTTCCTGCTTAATCGGGAATGTGACTGGAGGATGAGGAAAGTGGCCCAGTCTAAAACAAACAGACAGAAAATGTCCACTCAAGTAGACCATGTATGTATTCCTCTAGCCCAGGGTCTAGAAACTAACATTTCTTAGGTTCCTCTAGCAAACAAGGAAAATGGATGTCAGAGAATTCTGGAACCAGAGTGCTATTCAACAGTACAGCTGTTGAAGGAATTTAGGTCAGCTGAACTAGCTTTCTCAAAGCTCCTACTATATGCAATACTATAAAAAGTATTAGCAATTCTGAGATTTAAAATTATTTTAAAAACAAGGCAAGGAGGCATGGTCATTAAGGAGCTCACTGGTTAACTTGGGCATGATGACCAAGAAGTTTCCTCTTTGATGCCAGATTCACAGAGCATCATGTTGATAAGAATTCTAACAGGTAGTGTTTGGTAGGGCATCCATTAGTGATGTCTGCCAAGGGTTTAAAAGTTGAGAGTAAAAGAGTACCTTGTATATTTTGGCATTCCTGGTCTGAGTGGAGTTATTTCAGTTTTAACAAACAGTTTTTCTACTCCATGATCCTCCTGTCCTTCAAGCCAACAAGTGCTTTTGAGTACAGGATTGCTACATTGGGAAATTTCATGAGTGTGGATTTTATGTGAGCAAGGCACCACTAAATAGAAAGACGAATGTCCCTGTACCATGCATCTTAAGGTATTTACATTAAATAGAACTTGCAGATGACCAAGAGAAGCCAGCTATGAAAATCTGCAGACTCTTAAGTGTCTTCAAGTTCAGTGGATTTTAAATAATAGTGACCACAGCTTTTTAACCAATTTTTACTGAATCAACATCATCTTATTGTTCGAATAGAAATGATCTACAGGCATCAGGTGCCTGACCAATGACCACAGCCCTGGCCTGCATAGATTCTGCAACAACAGTGTGTGTGTGTGTGTGTGTGTGTGTGTGTGTGTGTGTGTGTGTGTGTGGCCAGGACTAGGGTTTAATCCTTGGATTCTGCTTCTCACTTCATGAGCAGGGGCTAGGAGCCATCCCGAACTGCAGCCTCAACCCTGGGAGGGATGGAGACCTGTGTCATTCAACAGCAGTGACCCCTTCTGGCCAATTTAAGGAGAAGCATTGAGGGGCCCTGAAAGGAGCCACTTCCAGTCCTCCTCAGAGGTTGGTGGTCCTTGCACGGGGAATTAGTGAGAAGGTGTGAAACGGGAAAAAAAATACCTCAAAGCTCCTAGCTCAGGAGCAGAGGTTAGCCTCGTGGGAAACAAGGGTATGTGGGCTACTCTCAGATGCATTCCCGCGCCCCTAAGGGGGTCACAAAGGATGGAGATGGGAAGGAAATTCATTCTCACTACTGAACTGGGATTTTCAGGACATGGGGTGGGGACTTGCATTTCATATCCCCTGGCTAGCAGCAGCCTGGCCTATACAATATATCTCTACTTACTATGTGTGAAGGTAACAAATAGAGACAGTCAGAGCACAACATCCCCGTCCTTTTGTAAAGGTGTGAAAGGAACCAAATAGAAATGTTCAAGTAACTCTATGAGTGGCCTCAAGTATCGATGTGCACATAAAGTTCTTAGTCGTCTTATAGCTAGCCCCCATCAATCAACTAAGTCATCTGTGTGCACATGCACACAGAGAAAATTATGTTTCTAATTAAAATAGTTTTTTAAATAACCAATAAAGCCAGTATAGCATCTCTCATAAACGTAGAACATTTACAGATGCCTATGCCTGGGCATCTTTTCCAGCAATTGCTAGTATGGGGGTGTGGCAGAGCTGTCTTCCACATATTACCAAGCCTCCACCAGAGCCCCACTAGAGTGATGCAAACCACTACATGCCTATTGTTTTTCTTGCATGAATGTTGTTTTCTAATACAGAGAACACATCTGCAGTGCTGGGGACTTTCCTTCTCAAGTCACACTTAATTTGACTTCTTCCGACATTTCTCCTCTGCCTTTCAAACCACCTTTCAGTTCACCCTCTTTCAGCTTCAGCTTCTCTCGATGGCCTTGGAGTCACAATACTAACACAGACCCACGTGGTTGGTCCGATGGCCTGCTCATGCTAGCTGACATTCAGTGCATGTTCCCCAAAGCCTCCCGAGTGTATTCAGTAACTGGAATGCTGTGCACAGCCAATCTTCCCTTCCCTACTCTTTCTACCTCCTTCTGTTCTTCACCGTAAGTAAAGCCTTCTAATTGCCTGTACCTAAATGACACTCGTTATCCTCAAACTCCAGTGAGTGAGATGGTGGCCTCTCTGCTAACTGAATAATGTTCACAAGTCTGTGTGGTGTCTACATTCCATCTAAAATCACCTGGTCCCTCTTTCCTATCAAAAAGACAGTGTCTATTTTGCATCTCATCTTAAGAGTCCTCATGAGTATCCTTACACGGCAGTGTCATGTCTGGCTCTTCGTTGCCTAGTAAACACTTTCTTGGAAGCATCAGTTTACTATCTGGCTAGTACTCTTACTAGTACCCTTACTAGTATCCTTACCTTTATTGCTGAGGTAGCCAAACTCACATTTTATACATTTTCTCCATCTGGACCATTTCTCCTTAAAACCCAATTTTACCAGTTCACAAGAACGACTAGTCAGAAAACATAGTGTGGGGGCCTGTTTATCATCTCATCCAAATAAAGAAGGGGGCAGGGAAGGATTAATTGAAACAAAGTTTTTCATCCCCAAATAGACCAGGTAGGAATTAATACAGGGTTTATTCAATGGACACCTTCATAGTTCTAGTTATTATTTAATTGGTATTCATGGTGCTCTCTTCTCCAGACAGTAGGAAAAGCTCCCGGGGGGGGGGGGGGGGGGGGAAACAGTGGTCAAAGATTTTACTGAATTAGTTCCCTGTGAAGAGCTGCACACTTACCACTCCTATGTAGCTGGCCTAGCAAGTCGGGTTTTTTGTTTCGTTTTGTTTTGTTTTTGTTTTGTTTTTTCCCTGCTTCCTAAAGGCTGAGAGCAATTCACTCTCTTCAGGCCCTGAACCTTTAAGTAAATACTGCTTAGATTCTACTCGGAAGAAACTACCTGACAGATTAGCCTGTCCCACACCTGGGTCATCCCTCTAGAATCCTCCCTTTGAACAGAGAAGCTGGAGTTCTGTCTTGTGTGTAGCCCTAACCCTGACTCTGGGCCTGGGCTTTTCCAGCTGTGGCTTCTACCGGAGCTCCCAGCTACAGTAGGTGGCTTTCTTGTTTGCATGGAAGGACAATTTATACTTAAAAGAGTGATTACTTGGATTCTTCTTGCATGCCCCCATCCCTGATGACTACCAGCTCCACTGAAGTAATTATAATTAGCTTGCTCTTCATCTTTCTTTTATGGTACCAGCTGGATGGACTGGTTCTCTTTACTGCCCAGATTGGTAGCAGGGTTGCCTGTGTGGAGATAGGTGACAGGCACCATGAAATAACAGATGGTAAATTCAGGGCTTGTTGGCAATCAGCAGGTTTTTGCTAATGACTTAATTAGCTATGCAAATTGTCAAATCAGTGTGAACATTGTTTTTATCGAAAACTTTACCTAAATTAATTACCATAATTAAGTAGCAGAATGTCAAGGATATTGGCTGCATAAAAGGACCTGGCAGAGTAGAGAAGAGAGGAATTCTGTCTTCAATTAAAGTGTATATCATTTTGGGGACAGAGTAAACATTTGGAATGAGTTGTGTGGGTATTGCAGAATGGTACCTTACCTACCAGTGTGTAAGGTTTCTGCAAGTTGACAGGGCCACTCACAAACCCTCATTGGAGGTGACAATTTTTTGGAAATATTTTCCAAAAAGGTTCCATAGCCCTCTCAAAAGTGCCCCGGGTCAGCAAGTTCAAAGCGTGGATTTTTTTAATTTTGAAAAATCCATTTTTTTATTTCTGCAGATTGCTAGCATTGCTCGCTCTCCGGTGTCAGGCTGCGCACTAAGGACATAAACTCGCGTGGTTGTTACACATCAGGAGGCGATGTTTATTTCCTGTAGAAATCCAATATGCGTCTCGGCCCCCCCGACATTGAGACTTGACCCTGTTGTGCAGCGCACAGAGTGTGTCTGTCCTAGGTCCCCCAAGCTCCTCCCACTGTTGTTTTAAGCTGAGCTTGTCTCCCCTAAGGTTTCCCTGTAATAATGTCAGCTGCTGTTCACAGGATGTGATGGTGGTAGGAGAGCCAACTCTGATGGGAGGTGAGTTTGGGGACGAGGACGAAAGGCTAATCACTAGATTAGAAAACACGCAGTATGATGCGGCCAACGGCATGGACGACGAAGAAGACTTCAACAATTCACCTGCCCTGGGGAACAACAGCCCGTGGAACAGTAAACCTCCCGCCACGCAAGAGACCAAATCAGAAAACCCCCCACCCCAGGCTTCCCAGTAAGATGGGCCACTGGCACCTGATTTTGCTGTCCATAGTCCCATGGGGTAGAATTCCAGTCCCAAATCTCTACTATCAGAAGAGAAAAGAGATGAAATTTAAAACACACAAGCAAAACGTTTCCATGCAAACATCTATTTCTAAACATAATGACCTGATTTTCTTTCTTGCATTTTTTTCCCCTTTTTAATTGAGAGGATCGTTCAAATGAGCCTCCATGGCCTCTCCTTGGAGGCCTTCACAAGAAGTATAGACATTGTCCTTGATGGTAATTAGAAGCAGCAGAGGCTCACGCACCTCCTGGCACGGTCTTACCTCCCCCATGTGTTGAACTTCCTGTCCATGCACCCTACGAAGGCCATGCTGTCCAAACGTGCTCAGGATCTCAGTAACATGCCGACCCCAACTACAGATGACTTTTTAATATTGTAAAATATTTTCTGCTTTTTGACTTGCAGTTGAGAGTTTCTTGTTTCAGTAAAAAAAGAAAAAAAAAATATCCATTTTGGGAAAGTAATTTAAATGTAACTCCCCCGCCCTTTCCACTTTCCATTGGTTTCCATGTGGCAAGATCCCTAAGAAAACACAGCTAGGTGACTTTCTGGCAAGCTGAAGCTAACTGGTTCTTGAATCTGAGTTGTTTCAATTTAGGCCAAGCACTGAAACAAGGAATCATCAAAGATATATGGGTAGATTTTATTATGTACACAAAGACAAACGGACCCTGAGAAATGTATGCATTTGTAAACTTGCCATGGGTCCGAATATTTTCAAGCCATGTAATCCATTAATTTTGTGGGAAGCTTAATAAATCTGAAACTTTTTATTTCTTCTTATTTTAATTGTATCTTAGTTGACTGAGTTTTGGTGGGGTTTTTTTATGCTATATTTCCTGTGTAATATTTTGTAAATCCTTCACCTGTTTCTTTTATGGCAACTTTTCTTTTGGGGCAAGTTCAGTGTATTTATGTGAAACTTTATAAGAGAACTAATTTTTCCATTTGCATATTAATATGTTCCTCTATACATGTAAAGACACAGTGGCTCCGTGTGTCATAAAACAGCTGTATTTTATGTATGCTTTACTGGTAAGTGTGCCAATAATAAACTGTGTTAATGACCAAAGTAAGTGAATCTGGCTGTTGGTGTGAGTACCTGTGAATCCATCTGCTCACAATGATAAGAAGTGTCAAGATTGGATTTAATATCCAGACTCTAAATGGACTGATAATACCCATGTGAAACAGGCTCACCGCCCACCAACTTCTCTGAGATAGAATACACTCACAGGTAACCAGTCACATAAAAAGAGGCAGGAGAGCTGGCCCTCCCCCTTACTAGCTATGGCAATGGGAAGCTAGCTGGGACAGTGTTAGAGAGCAGGCAGGCTGACCAACTCAGCTACCAGCCAGGCCCAGATCCAGAACTTTGAGTTGGCCTACCCCAACATCTACCCCATCTGTAAACAGACTAATGAATTATTGCAGTGAACATTTGCAAGTAAAGTTGGTTGGACAAAAAGGTATACTGTGTGACACATTGTAACAAAGAAACAACAGCTGCCATAATGTGATGGGTTTTGTTTTGTTTTAATTTAATTTTAATTCTAATTTTCTTTGGGTAGGGAGGTTACAATGGCAGAGGGCAGGTACAAAGAGATGGAGAGATGTGTAAGATGGGGGTGCATGGTGTGAAATTCATAAAGAATTAATAAAATGTTTTTTTTAAAGATGGGTTTTCAAGATTCTTTTGACAATCAACAATTTCCTAGCTGTAATAATGTGTATATTACTTAATAAAGATGACAGTGAAAAAATGGATTGGTTACCTTTAAAATGATAGCCTAAGACTCATGCCAACCCATCTTCCTAGGCTCAGGAATACTACCTAGGGCAGGCAGGGTATTGACTACTTATGCCTCTGTCAGATCCTGAAAAGCACACTCCTGCCTCTGGTCTACATCCTGTGTCAAGGGAAACACTGGGCCAAAGTGAAGATGGGTATGTTTATCTAGTCTGTGTTGCTATAACAAAATGCCACAACCTGGATTATTTATAAAGAGAAGACATTTTCTTATCAACACTGAGGGTTGGAAGTATGACACTAAAGTGTCATTGTCTGGCAAGAGTATTCCTGTGTCACCCCAAGGCAGGTGGTGAAAGGGTAAGAGTCACTATAGGAAGAGGAAGAAGGAGATGGAACTCCCTTTATGAGACTCCCACTCCCAGGATGGCTAACCCACTCCTGTGATAATGTAACATACATAATTCATAGAAGCAGAACTCTAATAATATTGTTGCTTTTTATTTTTTTTATTTTTTACTTATTCACTTTATATCCCTCTCACTGCCCCTCCCTGTCACCCCCTCCCACAGTCCTTCCCTTATCTCCTCTACCCTTTTCCTCTAGGCAGGTACCCACCCAAGGTATCCCACCACCCTAGCACTTCAAATCTCTATGAGGCTAGGCATGTCCTCTCTCACTGAGGCCAGACAAGGTAGCCCAGCTAGAAGAACATGTCCCACAGGCAGGCAACAGCTTTTGGGGTAGCCCCTACTCCAGTTGCTTGTAACTCACATGAAGACCAAGCTTCACATCTGTTACATATATGTGGGGAGGCCTAGGTCCTATGTACATACTTTGGTTAGTGATTCAAACTAACCAAAGAGAGCTCCAAGGGTCCAGGTTAGTTGATTCTGTTCATCTTCCTGTGGCATTCCTATCCCCCCCCTGGACCCCCAGTTCTTCTTCCTATTCTCCCATAAGAGTCCCCAAGCTCCACCCACTGTTTGGCTGTGAGTATCTGCATCTGTCTGAGTCAGCTGCTGGATGGGGCCTCTCAGAGGACAGCCATGCTAGGCTCCTGTCTGCAAGCATAAGAGAGTATCATTAATAGTAGTAGGGATTGGTGCTTGTGCATGGGATGTGTCTCAAGTTGGACCAGCTATTGGTTGGCCATTTCCTCAGTCTCTGCTCCATCTCCCATGCCTGCATTTCTTGTAGACAGGGTAAATTTTGGGTTGAAAGTTTTATGGGTGGGTTGATGTTCCTATCACTCCACTGGGGTTCCTGCTTGGCTACAGGAGGTGGCCTTCTCAGGTTCTGTATCCCCAGTGTTGTGAGTCGCAGCTGAGATCACCTCCATTGATTCTTGGGCACCTACCTTATCCCAGGTCTTTGTCTCATCCTGGAGATGCCCCCCACCCCTATCAGCTTCAGGTTTCCATTCATTTTCATATGGCCATCTCTCCTGTCTCTCCCCTCACCAGATCCTGAAGCCCCAATTCTCCTCTCCATCCTCTCTCCCTCCCAGATCCCTCCCTCCATCTGCCTCTTTTGACTATTTTATTCCCCCTTCTAAGTTTCCACTTACTTTTAACATCATATTTTTTTTTATTCTTTGAGGATGTCATTCAATGTATTTGATCCTTGGGAAGAGTTTACCCCCAATTGCTCCCAGGTCCACTCCCTTAACTTGCCACCCCCTCCCAATTCAATGTCCTCCTTTTTTGTTTTAATAACCCAGTAAAATCTGTTGGTGCTGCCCATATATTCCTGAGTGTGTGTTCATCCACAGAAGTATGTGGCCCCACTAGAGGCCACATTCTTAAAAACCTAACCTTCTCTTCCCTAGAAGCTGTCAACTGTCACTAGCTCCTCAGTTATGGGTGAGGGTTCCTGTGTGCCTCCCTGCTTCCTGTTAGAATGCTGACTGGCTCGATCTTGTGCAGGCAACCATAGCTGCCATGAGTTCATGAGTGTAGCTATCCTTATCAAGTCTTAAAGGCCCCACCTCTCGACACTGCTTCACTAGTGACTAAGCTTCTAATATGTGGAGTTGTGGAGATACGTTGAAACCACAGTACAGGACACCTTGCTGCTGAAGCAGTAGACTGGGACAGAGCATGAAGCCTCCAGCCTCTCTCTGTTAGCTCCCTGCTGTGGTTCTAATGCCTTCTACAGTTACTCTTCAGATCTGTGGGTGAGAAGTAGGATAGGCACAGGCTCAAAAGGCAAAAGAAACCTATCCACTGTGGTTTTGCCATAGATACATCACACTTGCTCTACTGAACTCTATGCTAAGGACAGCCTGGGAACTCAGGGACTGATCCATACTTATCATCAAATGGAGAGGCAACGAATCACCGAGAGAACTCACAGATCCTACTGGCACAGCTCCTTACTCACTCCATACAGTATGCATAAATATTAATGGCCCCATGTCTCTCAGATACTTTTTAAAATCTTCATATGTTGAGTTTAGAAAATTCACTTGAGTACTATTTATGTTTAAGGAAATTCCTCACATTTTTCCACTTTATGCCAATAAGGAGGACGGAGCTATTATCATTTGTTGAGCATTTTCAATACCCTTACCCAATACCTAGACAATTTAAGTTTCTTAGCACATTCTGGAATTCAAGAGAAATCTAAAAGAGAATACTTAACATAGGGTTCTAAAAAGGTGAGTTTGGGGCTGAAATTTGGAGGCATGGGGTTTGCAGTGGAAGGGGATGGGGTTGTATGGAGACCAACCACCAAGGGAATGGGAAATGCATATTGACCAAGGAAGTACAACCAAGGAAAGCTGCGAACCTCTGGGCTATGTCACAGGCCCTTCCTTGAGAGGAGAATATGGAAGAATAATCCTCATTACAGAGTGACTCCTCATATGCCAGAAGCCAACTTTTGTATACCTCTATCAATCTGTCATTGGCTGGGGCCCATGCCCACGGGAAGTGAGGGTGCCAGGACCTTCCAGGCAAGATGGTTTCCACCCCACCTGTTGAAGGCAAATCTGAGGGGAAAGGGGCCAACTATATAGCAGAATCAGAGCATCGTGGGTTTTATGGAGGCTATCCAGGCAGACACATAGTCTTGGATGAACTGGCCATGTTGGTATGCACCGTAGGTAACAAGTAATATGTTCTTAAACCATAAATCGTGGATGTTTTTCTAGAGTACTACATTGTTTGGCTATAACATTAGCTGTAAGTACATCAGCAGAAGAGCCAAAATCAAACACACAAAAACATCTAGACAGGGCTTGTTTTTTTTTATTATTATTATTGATTATTTTATGTATTTACATTTCAAATGTTTATCCCCTTCCCTGGTTTCCCCTCTGAAACCCCCCCCATTCCATCCCTCTCTCCCTGCTTCTATGGGGGTGCTCCCACTCGCACCTCACTGCCCTGTCATTCTCCTACACTGGGAGATCAAGCCTTCACAGGGCCGAGAGACTCTCCTCCTATTGATGTCAGACAAGTCCATCCTCTACTACATATGCGGCTCAAGCCGTGGATCCCTCCATATCTCTTTGGCTGATAGTTTAGTCCCTTGGAGCTCTGGGAGGTCTGGTTGGTTGATACTGTTGTTCTTCCTATGGTGTTACAAACCCCTTCAGCTCCTTCAGTCCTTTCTCTGACTTCTCTATTGGGTTCCCTGTGCTCAGTCCAATGGTTAGCTGTGAGCAACCGCCTCTGTATTTATTAGTCTCTGGTGAGCTGCTGAAAGACCTCTTCCTCTCTTTGCCTCACCATTTTAGGTTTTGATTCATTGGTTCTTGAAAGTCACTTATGTGTGTACTCTTTGCAGATATTTTAACTCTTTATCTAGTTGTGTATGGTTGCATAGCAAGTCTATCCACAACGTAGTGAATCAAAAGAATAATTTATTCTTACACTTTTCCCCTTGGAGAAGAGGACTCTGCTGAGAAGTTTACACTTAGAGTGTCAGGTGCCTACTGTAGCCAGAATTATCAATGGCTTCTCTAGAATGGGCATCCACAATGGATTATTCACAGTGGTGGGACCAGGTAGGAGCTCAGCCAGAGTGTAGACTTTTTATATATCTCCACAGGACAGGACTGACCTGGAGTATACAGAAAGAGACAATCAATTTCAGTTTCCAGTGGATCTGAGAGAATAGGCAGAGATTTTAGGGTTCTTTGGTTGACTTGGTTGACCTGGCTAAGCCAAAAGAATTTAGATTTCCAATAAAAGTTACAGGTCTTAAACCAGGCGGTGGGTCTCATATCAGAGAAGCCATTAGTTGATATATTCCATCCTCATCCACAAAACCCTCCTTGGAGTATTTTAACATTCACTTTAACTAAGTCTTGGGACTGCTCACTCACTCTCCCATTTCAAGACTGTTTCTCCAATCAACAGAACTCGCAGAAACACACAGAGACACACAGACAAGTAGAAATAAAGGCAGCAAGCTGTGGCTACCACCCACAGTGATGCCAGGGAATCTGGTGGCATCTCACATCCTAGATACTGCAATTAGAAACACAGCCTTCTCTAAGTGTCCAGTGCAGAAGGGACCACAAACAGACTTAGCTATTGAGGCAACAAATCCAGGAAACTTTCTATAGTTTTCCATTTACCTTTATGATGGGGGTGTCAGAAGCCTCTAGGTTGACAGAGAGAGGAGGAGAAGTTCCTTGGATGCTGGAATGCTTCAGACTGTGTCCCTTTACAAACTGTTCTCCCTTGATATTGGTGCAGGAGATCTGAATCTCCAAGTGACCCAGTGTCTCAGCTTCTGGAAATCTCATGAGGGACTCCAGAATGTTATGGGGTAACTCCACCATAGAATATATGCAGACACTCTTAAAGACAATAGAAAGTCTGTATTGCTGGCTGGCAACTGTGTGGGGAACTTGGCTAAATTATACAGCCTCGAGCCACCTCACCATCCTTTGTCTTTTACACACACACACACACACACACACACACACACACACACCATCCTGGTTGACAAACTTCAGTTAGAACAGTTAGAGACAAGCTAAACTATAGAAGAAAAAAAAAAAAAAAAAAAACAAGGTTAGTATTTTTGAGACCTTCCTGGATCCTAGAATTATGGACCAGGTCTTTGATGGATTAGGTTTTTGTTCCCATTATGGGAAGTGTTTGGGTTTATGTGCTAGGTTCTAAGTCAGTCACCCCCTCAGCAGGTATCAGGGCCTGTTGCAATTCAACCTCCCTGATTTACCAATACTTTAATGGATAACCTTCCAGCCTTTCTTCTTGGCTCAAATGAGTTACAGTACTGGCCAGATATAAAATTAACAGTCACACACCGTGTGCTTTGTATTACATAATACTATGAGTCAGCTCATTAAGAATTCTTTGAATACACAGTTTCAATTTTTATGTAATTCTCTTATGGAATACATTGTAGTTTATTAACCCATTATTTGTAATTTGTCAACTACCCTCTAAATATCCTATTAGAATAATTATACAATCACTAATAAGTTTGTAAATAATTGCTAAGAGCTTTTCCACCAAACAACTTAAAAGATACTCTTGTATCTGGTATCCACATCATAATGTGCTTATAAATTCCTTTCAGATAAAGAACAAGTAACATGCAACAAAACACAGAAAATTAAAGTTATAGGATCTTAGAAGTGCGGGGTCCTTAAACAATGTTCCCAATGATCTTCTGTGCTTTGCATCTCATTCTGTCTTCTCCAAACCAGGAAGAAGGCCAGTGTTTTCTTGACAAAGTTTAGAGAGGTAAAATTACTTTTCCAAGGTCAGGCAGGTAGAAAACATCAATGTCAAGTTTAAACCCATGCAGGGGAAATTCTGATGCTCTGTCAGCTTTTCTAAGTTCTAGGAAAATGCTGGAGTAAAGGCAAGCACACGGTGGGAAAGATTTCATGAGGTGGGTAGAGGAATCATGGACTGATGCTCGTACACACTGGAGGCTCTGCTTGCTTACCTGAACTTACTGTCTGTTCTCACCTGTTCTCGATCAGTAGCATCAAGGTGGTATTTGAGACCCTAAAGGAGTTTGAGTATTGAAGAAAAACTAATACAAGTACATGGTTGGTGTTTAGATGAACATGTTTAACAAACTTGATGCTGAGAAGTTGTAAAATGATAGTGAAATGTTATGAAAATTATAAATCAAGAGAATTGAAGAGACTCTCTCAAAGGTCTCATCCCCCATCCCTATTTGTTGCTGGTTTCTGGTCATTCTAGAATTTCACCTCATTGGATAGGGAAAACCCCTTCCCCTCTCCTCTCCTCTCCTCTCCTCTCCTCTCCTCTCCTCTCCTCTCCTCTCCTCTCCTCTCCTCTCCTCTCCTCTCCTCTCCTCTCCTCTCCTCTCCTCTCCTCTCCTCTCCTCTCCTCTCCTCCCCTCCCCTCCCCTCCCCTCTCCCCTCCCCTCTCCCCTCCCCTCCCCTCTCCCCTCTCCTCCCCTCTCCCCTCTTCCCTCTCCCGTCTCCCCTCTCCCCTCTCCTCTCTCCCCTCTCCCCTCTCCTCTCCTCTCCTCTCCTCTCCCATTCCCTCCCCTCCTCTTCCTTTTTCCTCCCCTCTCCTCCTCTCTCCTCCCCCTTCCCTCCCCTCCCTTTTCCTTCCCCTCTCCCCGTCTCTCCTCCCCCTTCCCTCCCCCTCCTTCCCCCTTTCCATCCCCTCCCCTCTAAGCCCCTTTCCTCCCCTCTCCTCCCCTCTCCTCCCCTCTCCTCCCCTCTCCTCCCCTCTCTTCCCTTCTCCTCCCCTCTCCTCTTCTCCCCCATATCTCCTTCTGGTAACCTCCACAAATCTTCTGAAAATGCCTATTGCTCAATTAAGCATCAAGAGTATTGTGCCTCCCACAGCCCACACACTGTACCCTAAGTTCCTTTCCTTTGAGTATAGACTCAAGCCACTATGATAAAAAAGCCATTCCTTCCCCAGTATTAATTTGTTTTGTTGTTGTTCAAAGTAGTTGTTCACTCTTTGGAGGGTTGCAGATTCTTCTGTTATGTTTCAACAAAAGTATGGGTGCCTTACAAGAAATCTACCACAGTCCAGGAATGAGCATGAAACTGTTTTCATGGAATAAACATCTACAGGTCTAGCTTAGACAGCACTGCCACAAAATGAACACTTTTATTTTATAGTGAAACTTGTGGGAAACCTAGGCTCTGTGGGGGAATCTGCCAAGGCCTTCCTCCCTGCTATCTGTACTAACAGGACCTGGAAACTTGTAAGCTTCTGCTGAGAGCTTCCATGCAGAAGCTTGGGAGAAAAACAAACAAACAAACAAACACAGTCCTCAATACAGCAGCCTCGGTGTAGGAGCGAGCAGGGCACAGGGAGGGGACGTCTTGCACTAAACTCACTAAACTATAAAGCTTTCTAGTGGTAGCTGTTTCCCCATAATAACTAATGGCCCTACATCCCATTTCCCTTAGACCTAGATTAGCACTGATCATTCCCAGTCCTGGGCAGCTCCCTGGTTTCAAGCAGACTCACCCAAATTCATAGCAAAACCAGTTTGTGTGAAACATAAAAGCTCCCTGCATGAAGCATCTCTTTGGATCCCAAGTGTTTTGCATAGATTGATTCTAATCCTCGAACCTGTCTTGGGGGAGGAAGGCACGAATAGCATTGGTGAACTGGTTAGGAAACAAAAGAAAAAAGACAGGTATTCAGAAAGATGCCCAAGGACACCAGGCTGGTGGGTAACAAAGTAGATGCCTGAACATGGCCGTGTGACTCACTACAAGCCTGTATTCTCTCTGTTGCCTTAACAGCTTTGAACTGATACTTCAAATAAGATCCACAGGTAAAAGTTGGTAACAGGGAACAACCAAGCATTAGATTATGGGATCCAGAACAATTCCTGAGGACTTGGAGTTTGGATACCTGCCTCTCACGCCACCACTGGTCCTTCATCACAATGTCCCCAATGGCATTGGGGTGGGGTGGGGGAAGCAAGCCACCAAACACTGTCCAAATGGGAAGGTAGCACAGACATCCAAGGATTCACTCATCTGGACCAATAAATGGAGACTGGGCCAAGACAAGTGAGCAATTAGCAACAGTGGTGGACATTTGTACTTTGAGACAGTCAAGTCTGGGTTTGAGGGTCTTGCATTTTCCCTGAGTATCTAGAGGGATTTTTTTTACAATGTGTCACAATGTCAGTGTGTCAATAAGAGAAATCTCCAAGACGGGTGCTTCTCACTGAACCATGACCATAGCTGGTCACCATGCCCATCAATAGCCAAAAATGTCACACTAATTACCCTTTCAGCCTAGCTAGAAAAAGACAACATTATTGTAAAGCTGTCATATATATATATATATATATATATATATATATATATATATGTGTGTGTGTGTGTGTGTGTGTGTGTGTGTTTGTGTGTGTGTGTGTGTATGTGTGTGTGTGTCTATGATATATATGATATATATATATATATATATATATATATATATATATATATATATCATAGTATTTCTTTTTTTTTAAAGCAGGTCATGGGACTGGCGATAGCTCAGTGGTTAGGAGCTCGTCACTCCTGCAGAAGACCTAAACTCAGTTCCCAGCAACTACATGGCACAGCTCACAACCACCTGTTTCTTAGTTACTTTTCCATTGCTGTGATAAAGCGTCATGCCTACTTTTGGTAGATAGGGTTTGTTTTGCCTTGTAGTTCATCATTAAAAAAAGTCAAGGCAGAAACTCGAGCTGAGCAGGAACCTGGAGGCTGGAGCTAACACAGAAGCTATAGAAGAGTGCTACTTACTGGCTTGATTCCTCATGATTTTCTCAGCTTGCTTTCTTATAACATCCAGGACCATGAGCCCAGGGGTAGCACTATCTACAGTGAGCTGGGCCCTTCATTCATCAATCTAACATATGCACCATAGGCTTACCTACAGGACAGTCTTATAGGGACATTTTCTCAATAAAGGCTCCTGCTTCACAAGTGACTCTAGCTTATGTCAAGTTGGCATAAAACTAGCCAGCACAATCTGTAACTCCAGGTCCAGGGAATCTGACTACCTCTTCAGGCCTCCTCAGACACCTGTCTGTACATATAAATAAAAGTAAACTAAATGGTAAAAACAAACAAACAAACAAAGAAACAGAAGAGAATGAATTATCTTTATTAGTTAAATTGATGTCTCTGGTCCTAATGACATAGGTTTCCTTTCTTCCTTCCTTCTTTCCTTCCTTCCTTCCTTCCTTCCTTCCTTCCTTCCTTCCTTCCTTTCCTTTTTTTTTTGTCTTTCCTTTCAAATACATAATGCAAGAAGGTGGTGCTGCCTGTGAAGTGCCAGGTGACTTGTTTCATATTTCCAAGAGAGAGGATCATGGATATCCGAATGGCTCTGAGAGGAAGAGAGCTCAAACACACACACACACACACACACACACACACACACACACACACCACTACCGCCACCACCACACAAGCAGGCACAAGTCATCATGTTTTTAAATTAATAGAAATATAAACAAAGTATTTAACCACTTAACACTTCAAAATGTTCAACTAAGTAACTATCACAAAAGTGAAAATCAGAATTATTGTAAACACGGGTTGAAAAAAGTCCTTGTTCATAAAACTGATACATTCTTTTCCCGTTCTATTTTTTTTCTGTGCATTGGTGTCTTAATCGGACAGCCTTATGGATTTCCAATTATTTTTAATAGTTTCTTCTTCCACTCCCCTGCGCTATTTTTAAAAAGTATGTAATCAGCTCTTCCATAAACACTGATAGTTCTTTTTCTTTCTGTGGATACGCCTTTGTTTTCATTTCTTTGTTCAATGCCCTGGCCAACGTTTAAGCAGTGGCGAGTGCTGGCCACAACAGCGCACACTGCAAATCGCTCCTGGCTTCAATGACATCTCTCCCACCGTCTCTTCCTTTCGTGTGATGTCAATTCTGTAACATGCTAAGTTTTCTAATGTTTTAAATGTAATTACTAGTGGAAATTAAATCTCAACAAATGCCACTTAGTCCACTAAACAGATAATAAAATGTACCTCTTCCTTTTCTACTGTTAACAAGAATGATTCTGTTGACTCACCTTCTAATGTTGTCTGGTTGTGTCTACTTGGTCATCATTATTTAGTTAACATTTTTAACACTGACAGCGAATCTTAATTTTTAAAAGTACAAAATCTACACGAACAGACCAATACTATTTACTAAGATATAAGAGAAATGAGGAAGCAGGATCTTTCACACATGCACAGAGAAACCAGACCTATGGTTAAGTCCAGCCTCTTTATGCAGTTCTGATTTTTGTGGAAACCACATAATTTCTCATTGACCTCCTATATACATGAATATTATAATTCTTATCCCACACGTTTATGTTAAATTAAATTAATGGACCTGCAAGATAACTCAGCAGGTAATGATATTCGCTGTCTAGTCAGACAACCTGAGTTCAACCTCCAGGTCCCACACAGTGGAAGTTAGGGGTTAGGGGTCAGATCCCCAGAAGGTAAACAGACATGAACAAGTGAGTCTAGGTAGATTAACATTAATCTTTTTGTG
Source organism: Arvicanthis niloticus (assembly GCF_011762505.2). NCBI lineage: Eukaryota > Metazoa > Chordata > Mammalia > Rodentia > Muridae > Arvicanthis > Arvicanthis niloticus. The sequence continues at coordinate 48,183,062 of NC_047664.1, read as the reverse complement.
TAAACGATTAAAACAGCCCTCTTTCTGTTTCCTCTTCCTCTCCAAGACAAAGATTTGGTTGGCTTTTCCCAGCCAGAAGGAACTAGCTGTTCAGTGGGGTTTTAGAAAAGCGTACCTACTAACAATCAATCAGCTTTCCTGTCTTTTTCCAGATTTTCTAATACCCTGTAAGACCTCCCAATTCCAAGGGAGAAAAGGAACCCAACACACCTCCAAACACACTGCTATTAAATATCTTTCCCCACCCTGCCCTCCCCCCCCCCCACCTTGCTTTCCCTCACCCCAACCCCTGCTTTTCCCGCCCTGGGGAGTCCTGTCTGTGTGTGCTTGCACGTGGCTATCACTGTCAGTAAAATCTGACACAGTGCTAAGACCTCACTGTTCCTGCCTTTATATCAAGGGAGAAAAATAATTTGTTCAGACAATCCCGGAGACCATCGCTTTGACTGTATCACAAGGACTGAGCAAACTTCTTCAGTGATCTTCTGATCACCACATTTCACACACACACACACACACACACACACACACACTAAAATGCAAGAAAAATTAAATTAGATATTTCCTGTAGATCTTTAGAAAAGCAAACATTCCATGAACACCAACTACTATATATTAGGTATCTACAGAGATGTGTATTTATCTCAGATTAAAATGTCAGTCAAACTTTCAGAGTAAGCTTTTGCCATGGTAATACAGGGTATGGATGGCATAAACTATTATGGCATGTTAGAATCTACCAGGTGTTACTCACTTCAGCCACAGCTCTGGTTACAGCCAGCCGGGCATGATGGGTCGGGTCATTACTTTCATAGAAATACAGCACTCAGTACCACCACTGAAGCCCAGCAAGGCCCAGTCCCAGATTCATTAAACCGCACCTTCTTAAACTGTGGACCACACCCTCGTGACTGAATGTGGGAGTCATGAAAATCTGAGGAAGAGTAAAGGGCAACCAAAAATTAACTTAAAATCAAAACTGCGATGAGGCTGGTGCTTTCCACCGCACTCCTCCAGGTTGTGCGGAGTCCACCGCAGCCTTGCACATGCGCTTTGCGTTGTGTGCCGTGTGACGTCACTGAGTGCCTCCTGAAGCACCTCAGTTCAAAGCCATGGCTCCAATATGTTATGAACTGCAGTGTTTGTACAACCTTCTGCTCAGGAGAAATGTAATGGTTTAAATACAGAAAACCATGGCTTCTGTAGTCTGCTACCTTCGTTCCTTGCTGCGTAAATATTAAGAAAGGACACCTTTGGGTTGGTCTTCGAATATTTGACTTTTACTCCAGTTGCTATTTGATTTGCTGACTCGAATTTCACAAAGACTCATTCCCAAGCGTTTGTGCTTGGGACTAGAACAATTCCCAACAACGTCTGAATTGGCCCTAAACTTATTGCTTTCATTTTGTCTTATGTATTTAGGCAAAGCAATGCTCTGAACGTTGACAAATATAAAATCAAAATATCGATCAACTCTGAAAGAGACTGAAGATTCTCTGTGTCCTGCAGGCTCATAGATTCAGCCAAACTTGACTTCTTTGTGTAAAAAATAAATAGCACCTACCTCCTTAGTAAGCAAACGTTTAGCAAATATCAAGATACATATCAAAGACTTATTTTAAAATGAATTTCCTTATGATTTATTACAAGTGAATATTTGATTTATCTAACTATTTTACAGACCTGTATGCCTACGATCATATTAAAATCTCTCAGGAAGGAAGGGATCATGAGTGGGAAAAAAAAGTTTAAGAAATTGTGCGTTAAATGACCAGATGAAGTGTTCACGGGACCTGATGGGTCCTTGTATTACAGAATATTGTGTACAGCCTTTTATGCATCTTGTATTTAGATGATCAAGAGAGTGTTTGGAGGCATGACCTTGACCACCTCCTTCCCAACTGCACCTCTAACTGCACTTCCTAATCTTTGCAGGAATTCACATCTTCCCTACACAGTCACGATTTGTACTGTATTGTTCAGAGAGAAATAGATGATTGTCTATTTTGAGTATTAATCTTCAGTTGTTTCCATGGATACCTAGTTCACAAAGAAAGGGACCGAGGGAAAATAAGGGACTCGGAGGCCAGAGAACCTTTATTTGGTTGCTTATGGTTAAAGAGCTGAGGTTCAGCCCAGGAGCCTGACAACCTCGTGACGGCGAGCACCTCGTGACGGCGAGCACCTCGTGACGGTGAGCACAAGTTGGTGAAATAATGCAACTTCAGCTGCTTCACTCGGAAAAGTGAGGAACATGCTTAATCGTTCTTACAGCCCATGCTGTAACAATAAGGGCCTGGGTTTGTGTTCAATGCACAGATCCATTTTCATGTCATATAGTTATCAAGGGGCAGCTCTAACTGCCAAGAGAAAAGGGGTGGACACACACTTCTAAACAGACTGAAAGGGGAGAAAGGCAGGTGCACACCCCTCTCAGTGGGAAAATAGTGGGGCTAACCAAAAGTAGATAGAACTCTCCCCTGCCAGAAGCAACTCATTTTCAGATACATTTGTCAGAAAATAATGTTTTCTATAAACATTCGCTTTTGTATCTCTTCTGGTTTGAGTTGTTATGATAGTCATTATGATAGTCATCATTCCTATATTATTCATAAGGCAACATAAATATATATTTAATGAACAATTATGAATTACAAAAATTAATAAAAGTTAAATCAAATCTGATTGTCAAATAATACTATTCAGACACCCAGATATTGGTTAATCACCTCACATTGTATCAATAATCAAGAAAAGAATTTCATTGAATTGGGTAGACTCTGGGTTTAGTTCATTTTGATTTGTGATGTTTTATTCATTTAAAAGACTTTTTATAATAAAGTTTAGAACAAGAAACCAAGACTATATATAGCATTGAGAGCTTCCCAGGGAGGCCTGCTTCTCCACATGGGGGAAGGCCAAGTAGGAGGTGGGAGTGTAACCCTCACTGGAGCAAGAAGTGAAAAGATGTGCTTACCTTTATTTCTCAAAATCACCCCACTTGTAAGAGACTGGACTCCAAGGAGGAGACTGCAGAGAGCCCAGAAGGTTCCTCCAGAGAATTTCACCACCCTCATTCCAACAATAAGGTCCAAACTCTGTTTCGTTAGATAGATGTCATTCTGAATTTTTATCAGATTTGAATTCCCTGTACTATCATGTGAACAATTGACTTTAAAGTAATCTATTCTTGGTAGTTAATATTGGATACCACCTTGAATAGATATAGAATCAGCTAACAAGACTCTGAGCATGTCCCTGAGGGGTTTTCCTGGATAGATTAAGAGTGGCAGAAAGCCTTCCTCCAGTGGGTGGGTCAGATATAAGAAGCTTCATGGGGTGTACTGTTACTTTTTGCCTAACTACTTTTTCCCCTTGTTAGCAAGTGCATCTATGCTGTAGCTATACCTGTTGCTGCCGTTCTTTACTTTGTAACCCAGATTCATCAGCTTTCCAGCATGGACTGAAGACTAGAGGCTCTTCCAGGATCCTTTAGGACTTCTGCTTTAGACTGGGCCTGCCGAAACCTCCTTTCTCATCAGCTGTGTAATTAGATGGTTTCTTGTCTCTTCATTATGCAGGAAGCCCTTTTTGGAATACCCAGTTCATATCCCGTCAGCCAACCTAATAATTCCTCTTTTAATACATATTCATTCTATCAGTTCTGTTCCCCCAGAGAACTCTGCCTAATAATACCCCTTCTATGTGCCTTAAAGCCAAAGTTATTGTGGTAGTGTAATGTTAAGTATCTTCTAGGGCCCATGTATGAAAAGCTTTGTATCCAGAACTTTTTGAGGTAAAGCCTAGAAGGAGGTCCATAGATCATAAGCGGTGTGCACTCACAAGGTATTGTAGGAACCCAGGCTTCTTTCCTAAATGAGGTAGCTTTCGTTTACTCATATTCAGTTCATATTTCGGCAAAGCTAGAAAATGGATGTCTAATATTGTTACCACTCAGCGTGGAGTCTCTGTTGACTAGAGCTTAACTGTGAACAGCCCAGGAAGGGAGTGACTACCTTACCTCTAACAGTTAGGACAAGCCACTATTGATTTACATAGCAACCAATGTTCACAGCTGGAGCTTGGACAATATGTCTGCTATCTCTTTCAAATCATAAGACTTAGCAGTTGTTTCCTAAATGTTGAGAACTGCAAAGCACAATGAATAAAAAACTTTCACAGTTGCTACCATCCACGCATCCCAGAAATAGAACAGACTGCCATATCTACAGGGAATGAATTCTATCACCCACAGTGGATACTGAAAACCTCAGAGGATACCAAACCCAATGCTTTGGGAGCAGCACATTACCATCACTTGAAGCAGGTTTTCTGTCCATGCCTTTTACTCGTAGGGTTAACACTTTTCTCATTTCAACAAAGTACCCGTCATACACTGTGGCCACAACTTTTGCAGTTGGGGGTTCACATGTGTAAATAACAGGAATTTCTTTGCCCTTGATTTTAATGTCACATAATGAAAATACACGTTTATAAATATTTCTCAACTGCAACACTTGCTTTTTTATTTTTTATGTTTATGAAACTCAGAGGCACCTTCAGCCATACGGCAGTCTTGGCTGTATTTTCAGAGTTTTGAAATTCTAATAATTGATTTCCATAAGCTCACTTAAAGGGTCTTCCTTATTAGGTCTTTAAGATGGCATTTTTTTTATTTCTGGGATATTTATTCCATGATGGTACTCCTTTCTTACTACTAAACAAACATGAGCAATTAGAAGTGGAAACAGGACTTTCTGAGAGTCACTCCTGATATGCACCAAAAGATCCTCAACAAAGATGCATCGTTACTAAGCAGTTTCAACTGACCCTGTGTGTCCCCGCATCCCTACCCAGTCGTACTGTCCCTCCTTCAACCAACATCGGAAACTCACTATGTATTTGTCTCTGAGGAAATTGGGAGGTGTTATCAATGTGTTTCCTTGTTTAGACCCTGACTGGCAGCTCAGCTCTTCACCCTGACAAATCCAATCAGCATTTGCAGTTAGATGGGAGACAGACATGCCAAACTTGCTAGTAACTAGCTAGAGGCATTGTGTGAGGGTTTGCTTACAAGAAAAAAAATACTCATAATTGGCCTCCTGGCTTCTCCTCCTCTGGGAAGCCTTGGTGGGTTGCAGCCTACAATGATTTTCCCCTGGAAGAAATTTAATTTTTTAAGATTTATTTATTTATTTACTTATTTAATGTATATGAGTATACTGTAGCTGTCTTCAAACACCAGAAGAGGGCATTAGATCCCATTGCAGATAGTTGTGAGCCACCATGTGGTCGCTGGGAATTGGAACCCTGGAATAGCAGTCAGTGCTCTTAACTGCTGAGTCATCTCTTCAGCCCAATTTATTTATTCTTAAACATGTATTAAAAGCTGATAAAACCAGCCAGAGCTGGAAGGAACTTCTAGAGATCTATACCCTTTCCCCAGATCATTGCCCACAGGCAATGTGACCCAAAGATGACACAAACAAACAAACACAGACATTATTTGAACTACATAATATTTTTTAAAATGCTTCACCACCAGGTAGAAGTAGAGAGTAGAATCTCACTACCAACAACCTAGAGAAGTTGCTTCTTTCAAAAATGAGTCAATCTTCCAATGCTAGCTGTGCTGCAGTCAGGGCCACTCTAAGCTGACACTATGATAAACATTTCTTTAGGGCCCGGCCAACACTCAAAAGAAACAATTCCCCACTTAGAGTCACTGTTGGTGAAGTAAAGAGCCAAAACAAATAAGTGTGGTGTTTCCACTAAACCACGTAATGTTGTTCAGATAATTAGCTTCTCTTCAGCAGTGAACTATTTTCTAGCTTAAATATACTTTGTCTTCTAAATCTAGAGACCCTTTCATGAATTATATGATAAGTTCCAAGTGTCCAAGAAGCTTATAAATGAGGCAGAGTGTCAGGAAAATAAGTTTAGGGAGTAGAACAAGAAGGAAGGGTTAGATTATGGAGGGGTAGGTGAGTGAAGAGATGGAAAGTTGGATGATCTGTAGGTGGATAGATTAGATAGATAGATAGATAGATAGATAGATAGATAGATAGATAGATAGATAGATACATGCATACATGCATACATGCATACATTCATACATACATACATAGCATAGATTAATACATAGATACATAGATAGGCAGACAGGCAGGCAGATGAATGTAGTAGGCTCAACTGTTGTCTGGAACCACAGGAACTTGGGAAGAAGTTTGCACAGATGAACAAGAACAGAACGATAAGCTTATCAAGAGTCTAAATTGCAGGTCAGTCTGAAGCTGCTATTATATATTTGGTCACCTGTAACTGTGGGCTTTTCCGACCCCCACCCTTGACCCCAGTCCCCAAATAATGACTTGGAAGCTTATCATTCTGATTTCTTCCACGTCTGGATAGCACGAATCACCGGATCTTATCTAACTCCCAGAATTCCAATCTCTCTACCAGAACTCCCACCTATTACTTCCTGCCTTTTGCTAATAGGCCATCAGCTTTTTATTGACAGGTGATGCTTCTTCATAACATACAAAGGACTCTCTCTACAGTCACTGTTGCACAATTGAATCCCAGAGATAAAGTATACAAAATCACAGCACTTGTAAGGAGAGAAACTCACTTTCAACCAAAGAACATTGAACTCTGATGCTCAGAATGGATTTCCCAACAGCCGAGTCTGCCCATTCAGGTAAACCTGGATAGAAAGCGGCCTCGGCACCACAGTACTTAATTGGAAAAGCAGAGACAGAAAAGGCATTGGTGGTCAGTTAATTTCATAGGAAACTCTTTCCTTTTCCAAGTGTGGGCAAAACGGACTGAAATGAAACTGTCAACTTGAAAATAAAACCTACTTCCTGAAGCCAGCTGTGTCTATGTGCAATATGCTGTGATTGGTTCTTTGGAGATTTAAGCTGGGTCAGGCAGTACTGACCTCCTTAGCCAATTTTAAATCCAGGCAATATTTAAAACATTTCACTCTGGCAAAAAAAAATAATAATAATCTTCCTTATAAAGCAATTAAGGAGGCTGAGCAAGAACTAGGAAGCGGTTTCTAGGAATAAAGGAGGGAATTGCTGGTCTGGCATTCTCATCGCCTGTTTACTCAGGGTTCCCCATGACAAACAGAGTTCATATTGCAGAGAATTCTCTAGCATCCAAGTTAATCAACTGCTGTGCTCCACAGAAAGCCATGTCAACTCAAGGTAATCCTCTCATCAGCTAGACAAACACTGTCTTAGACTTTCTTGTAGTGGTCCAATTGCCTTTGCTATTAGTATAGGCTTGTTAGTTTGTTACTACTATTGTATCATGTGATTACACATATCAAGTCCCAGGGAAAACCCAGCTGACTAAGGTCAGAAAGCCCTGGGTGAAGAAAGATGCCAATGTCCCCAGGGAGATAGCTCTGTTGGAAAAAAAAAAAAGTTTAAACACAAGCATAGGATCAGTTTCTAGCATCTAAGTACAAAACCACCCAGACAAGCAGTACACACTTGCAATCCCAATATCTGGGCACAGAGAGGCTACCTAGATTTACCTGGCTAGGCAACCAATCAGCAAACTCTAAGTTCAGTGAAACACTCTGTCTCAAAAAACAATGTGAATGGTTCCTGGGTCAACTTGTGTTGACCTCTGTCCTCCAGATGTGCACATATACATGGACACAATGTTATATTCATGACTTTAAAAAAAAGATGCCAATGAAGTTTAAATGGCTGGTCCTGAGCATCTAACTATATAACAAAATTAGGTTGTAAGGGATGCAGATCTAAACTAAGTAGAAAGAGTTGCTACAATGAGAGTGAATTAATTCAGGAATGAACATTGTGATGGGAGCATAGGTTTGGTAGCAAAGTGGGCATATTCGGAGAGGCAACTGGAGACAAAATGTCTCTCCTTTTTAAAATAAAATGTATTGAAAATGGATTCTTCTCCCATACAATACATTTAGACTACAGTTTCCCTTCCTTTCCATTCCCCACAGATAACATCTACCTTCCTTCTCTCCCAGATCCACCTCCACTTCCATTTCCCCCTTCAGAAAGGGGGAGACCTCCAAGAGACAACATTCAAACAGGACAAAACATGTCAAGACAAAAGCCCTCATATGGAGGCTTGACAAGGCAACCCAGTAGGGAAAGAATCAGAGATACACCCCCTCCCACAGTTAAGAATCCCACAAAACACCAAGCAAACAGCCATAACACATACGCAGAGGACCTGGTGCAGAGGCATGCAGGTCCATGCTTTCCACTTCATTCTCTCGCTGTGAGTCCTTGTGAGCCCTGCTTAGTTAATTCAGTGGTCACGTTCTCCTGGTGTTCTCCATCCACCTCTGACTCCTACAATCTTTTCTCCCCTCATCCACAGGTTACCCAATCTCCTAGGGGAGAGACCTGAAGGAGACATCAACTTAGACTCTGTCTCTGTACAATGTCTGACTGTGGGTCTCTATACCCGCTCCCCTCTGATCCTAAGGGAAGCCTCTCTGATGACTCCTGGACAAGGCACAGATAAAAGAATATATAAGAATTTCATTAGAAATTATTTTTTTGCAAGTCATGTTTAGTTCCACTCCAAATCTCTGGGCTATCCAGACTCCCATTCTTGGTCATCCAGGCAATGTAAAGCATAGGCTTCCTCTCATGATGTGAAAGCCTTTAAGTTAAAACCAAACATTGGCCACTCCCACAAATTCTACACTACCATTGCCCCAGCAGAGCTAAAAGGCAGGAAAGATTGTAGGTCCAGGGTTTGGTGGCTGGGCTGGTGCTCAGGTTTCTCTTTCTGTAGCCTACAGAACACCTTCTCACACTGAAGAGATAAGAATGCAGGAGGGAAGGCTCCATGCAGACCCCAGTTCAACCTCTGTAAGTTCCATGGGCCATGTGGATGTTGTCCTCCACAATGGGGCGCTACCATCAGTTTTGAGAAAGTGACCCTCTGAACCTAGCATCAGTCTAGGTTGTTTAGGGATCTCCATGAACCTCCTTGGCCAACAACTCAAAGGAATGCAAGCCAGTCCCACCATTAGAAGATGGGAACTCCTTGGCCAACAACTCAGAGGAAGACAACCCCATCCCACCATTAGGCTTGCTTGGCTACAAAAAGATGGCCAGCTCAGACTCTTTATCCTCCATTACTAGGAGTCCTCACTAGGGTCATCCTCAAAGATTCCAGGAACTTTCTACTATGCTAGGTTTTTACAACACCCCCTCCAATGCTTTCCAAATCCAGCTGCCTCTCCCAGCACTGTCTCCCTTCATTCCTCTTCACTACCTGATCACTCCCACTCCAGTCCCCATCCACATCAAGTCTACCCACAAACTTTAGAAAAGATCTCTTAAGTATGAAATGGACAGGGTTAAGTAAGTTGTTGTAAAACAATTATCCTTGAACACAAAGATCAATAACAAGTGTGGCATCAGTCCAGGACTTGACAGGCTGTTGCTGGCAGATTTCCTTGTGGAAGTATACTATTTGTAAAAGACTTCAGTGGCCCTTGTGCTCCATGGTTCTGGCAAAGTCTCTTGTGTTCATTCCTGTTATCAGACATAGGCATATGAGCTCTCTGCCTTCCTAACCTTCCTGTTCTATTGTTTTAGTTTAGCACAAATGAATCCATTTTGACTCTAAAATCTTTCAGAGTAACTAGTTAAGATTGTTCCTTGACTATTGAAGACTGGGAACATAATAAGGAAGTGGCTGTCAAACACACTGGCTTCTGGGTATGTGGCAGTGCCCAAGACAGTCTGTAACAGTGTCATGGCCCAGTGCTCTACCTCTGCCTCCCTGCAGAGGAGACTAAATGTGACCTTCTCTCAACATATGAACTGACATGCCTTACAGTTCTTCACACACACACACACACACACACACACACACACACCAGAGCCTTTGCTCTCTATTCATACCAGTGTATGCTGATCTGTGGCAATGACTGAGAGAGATGAGTATTGCTATAGGTTGAACCATGTTCTCTAAAATGATAGGAGTCCTCACTGAAGTCCTGGTTCCCAGGACCTATGACTGTGACCCTGTTTGTTATGTCTCTTTCTGTTGTGACAAAGTATCCTATATCAGTTACTTCTTTGTTGTTGTATAAGAACACCATAATCAGGGCAACATACAAAAGAAAGACTTTATTTGAGCTTACAGATTCAGTGGGTTGAAAAGGACACACCAATTATTTATCCAGTGTCAAATGGTCAGCCCTGAAAACACACATATAGGTAGCATGATAGGTACTGAACAGGCTGTATTTATGAATATAGATGGATGGATAGATAGATAGATAGATAGATAGATAGATAGATAGATAGATAGATAGAAATATATACTTACATGCATACAAGAGGCCATGAATCTGAAGGAGATTGGGAAGAGATGTATTGGGAGAGAGTTGATAGGAACAGGAAGGGAAAATGACATAATCATCTTATAATCTCAACTCTTTAAAAAAAAAAATAGTCTATCCTAAGGGATGGAGAAATGGAGAAATGGCTCAGTGGTTAAGAGCACTGACTGCTCTTCTAGAGGTCCTGAGTTCAATTCCCAGCAACCACATGGTGGCTCACAACCATCTGTAATAGGATCTGATGCCCTCTTCTGGTATGTCTGAAGACAACAACAGTGTACTCATAAAATAAATAAATCTTTAAAAAAAAAAAAAAAAAGTCTACCATGGCAGGGAGGCATGGTAGCAAGCAACAGGCTGGAGGCAGGTGCGGAAACCCGAGAGCTCACATCCTCAACTTAAGCATGAAGCAGAGAGAGTAAACTGGAAATAGGGTTAAGTTATAACCTTCCAAAGCCCACTTCCTCCAGCAAGGCCAAGCCTTCCCAAACAGCACAATTGGGGACCAAGAGTTGAAGTACCTGAACCTATGAGGGGAGCATTTGTCATATAAACTACCATATACACTGACAAAAGCAGCTTGGGAAACAGGTTAGTTGGACTCATAGTTCAGGGTATAGTCTGTCATAACGAGGAAGTCATGGAGTCAGGACTTTGAGGTGGCCATTCATACTGCATCCACAGTCAAGGTATCTTTCCAATCCAGTTGGCCCACTAGATGATCCCTCACAGGTTGGCTGAGAGGTTTGTCTCCTAGATGATTCTAGATCCTCTCAAGTTAACATAATTGTAACTTGACATCAAGTAACCTTATAAGGCTAAAGGCAAAGTATTTCCTCTTAACACTTTTAATACAAATTTGAGGGTTTTTTCCTACACCAGCAAACACACTACAGACACCAATTAAGTGCCTTATGATTTAATTCAATTCTAACACCAAGAAGCCAGAGTTAGCACATAACCTACAGATGGAGGGCTAATTATCACAAGTCTTCCCCCTATATTAAGTGGCAGTCAAAACTTGGACACAAATCTGAAGTCCCCAGGATTCCCATTCTAGTGTGATAGTCATGAAATTGAAGGGTTCATGGCATTCAGAGAAAAACTTAACTATTCTTTCTAGTTGATCATAAAGCAAGGGAATAAATTAAAGATGAAGACGCCCAGAGGGCAAGATGCAGAAGGGTTTTGAAACACAAGTTCTGTCCATAAACAGATGTGTTCACCAACCCAGAAGCTCTTAAAACTCCATCATTAGTTTATTAAGGAGGTTTGTGGTGAAAGTGTGATTGATTAGCCCATTAACCATTGGTGATTAATTCAGTCCCCTGCTGCTGTCCCCTCACAGGAGGTGAGGAGGAAGCTGAGAGTGAAACATTCTAGTTACATGGCTCAAGTTTGAATCTTGAGCATCCCTCAAAGGCTCATGTGTGTCTACAGGCTTGGTTCTTCATTGATAATGCTATTGGGAGGTGACGAAGACTTTGAGAAGTTAGTTCTAGTTGAAGCAAGCAGGTGGTTGATAGAGTACATAAAATTGAAGGGAATATTTGGATCTCAGTCTCTCTCTCTCTCTCTCTCTCTCTCTCTCTCTCTCTCTCTCTCTCTCTTGACTTCATAAATTGACCAGCTTTGCAGCAAAGAGACCATTGACTGAAAATGAGAAGCAAAATAAAGTTTTCTTTATTTAAATTAATGTTCTCAGGTATTTGTCACAATATTAGAAAGTAAGCTACTCTCCTTCTTTGTTGTTGTGATAAAACACTCTGACCAAAAACAATTTAGGTGAGAAAGAGATTTATTTGGCTTTATATTTTTAGGTCCTGGTTTACCACTGAGGAAAATCGAGGCAGGACTTGAAGCAGAGACCACAGAGCAATGCTGCTGTTTGGCTTGATCATAGGTTTATGCTTAAGTAGCATATCATCCTTATACAGTTAAGACCGCCTACCTACAGAAGAGCATGTCTATGATAGGCTAGGCCCTCTACGTCAATCAATCAAGACAACCCTCAGGCCAATGTCCCAGGGAATTCCTCAACAAGAGAGACCCTGGGCTGTGTCAAATTAACAGTAAAGATAACTAGGGCAGTAACTATTACAAATGCCTTGATCTGGTGGCCAGCCTCTATCATGAAGCTTTCTTGTGACCCCAATCACTAGCCAACATAGCTGCTTCCACTTCAGACATTTCAAGGATTTTGCAAACCAGTTTTATAACAGCCCCCTCCCCAACTCACAATATCTATGGCACTTTACAGTTGAGCAAACTCAAGTCCAGACTTTTAATGATTTCCCAATTGGAAGTAAATGTAATTAAATCTAGAAATAATTTCTGGCACCAACATGTGTTCAAAGATATTGAAACAATGATTAAAACTATCTAGATTACTATCAGTGGCCCTAAGTTATCCAAAGGAGCCTCCCTACATTGTCTCTGGTGAGGACCTATGCCTTTCTGCTTGTTTAGCAAGGCTCTCCAGTTTGTGGTATTTCGTTGTCCTACATGTATCATGTCCTGGACCCCAAACCTGAGACATTGGTGCTAGCCTAGGCTTTCCCAGAATATATGTAGCTATACTTGGTTACATTTAACAAGCACCCTCATCTTCATTTTAGCCAGAAATATAATTTGGGCTGCAAGAACCATAAGGAAGGCCACAAGGAATTGTCTCCTCTAGCTTCCTGCTTTTATACTTTATGTGAAGACATCTTAGTAAGCACGAAAGACATCACTACTTCTAGGCACTAACCCATACTCTAGAAGAGAAAAGGAAAATAGAATGCATACAGTATCTGCTTGTCAATTCTTATTGCACCAGAAGAAAAAAAAGAAGTCTTTATGAAAGTACCACCCAGTGAACTTGACATTTCTACATTTCAGTGACCAAGATCTACTCATATAGGCACCTAGGAAATATCAGCAGAAGAACCTGAAGGGTGGGCATTTCTAACTGTGCATAACAGTTCGTCACATTGTGGTTCTGTTACCAAAAGGGAAGGGACATTCCAGAGATGATTGGTAGTGTTGATGACAACAAAGAGCACCAAAAAAAAAAAAAATGGTGGCATGTAAAAATTAGTTTTAAAGGTTTAATGGCTAAGTGTTTGCTTTTGTATATTAGAAAAAAAAAAAAGATTCTGGTATCAACCTCGAGTGAGACTTCATAAGTGTTCATCTTTATGACAATACTCAGAAGCACACCAAGACAAAATGGTAGTTTAAGTGCAGATAGTAAGCCAAAGAGTGCTACTGCTGCCTTTCAGAGACACCACCAATGATATTGACATTGCCACATTTTGAGAAACACTAAAACTGGTTTATTGGATTTGCCAATGCCATTCTTTGAGCTTTTGACTATGCATATTTTATCCTGGAATTCTCTTCCATACACTTTTCTATCTATATGAATTCTAAATGCTCCCCAAACTCTTAAGTCACATCTTCCATGATGCATTTCTAGCTTGTCCTCATTATACATACGCTTTTCTAAGATTATCTCAGCATTCGATGCGTATATCTGAACTTGCCACCATTTTCTTGTAGCAATTAGATTTGTCTATAACAATGATGTACAAAATGGTCTTTCAAATGTTCAAATGTTCCTGATCATGTTGAAGTTATAGTGTTAATACTATGACTATGCCAGGCTGTAGTTGCATTAGGGTTTGATACACATGCCTTCTTAATTTAAGAATGCAAGCTGAAGTTCCTACCCAGGGAAAAAATAAATTTTTCCTGGTGTAGAATGGAAACACAAGAAAAGTCTAAAATAGCTCTTAAAAAGCCCTTGCATCCACCAAACCATCATTTCTATGCACAGTCTCATAGACTAAAGCAAGTCATGTCACCATGTCTAATGTCAGACAGATTGCCCAAAGAGTCAATATTTGGAGATATAAGAAGCTTCAATAGTCTTGGTGTTGTATCAATTTATTCACTCTTGTCTTGTCACTAAAGTGAGCTCATGAACTCAAAGACAAGGTCTAGTCAATATTTATCATGGCTTTTGATAAAATACAGAAACTCACTTTAAAATCCAGTTAAAACTCAGAAAACCATGTTACTAGAGTCCCTTGCAGCTAGAGCATCTAGGCATTTGGACTAATCGTCAATCAAATGAACTCATGAGATACTTAAAGTCAGATGTTGTATTTCAAAAATAGAAGAGTCATGTGAAACACATTTTAACAAGATAAACACCTAGCTTTCAGGAATGGCTGTAATCTGAGAATCCCTTTCCCAGTTGTTAGGAGCCATGCTGCGTTTGCTGAAGTAGCTATACGCTCGCCATTATAAGATGGCGCTGGCTTCCTGTTCCTGGTTCTTCTTGGCCTTGGTGTCTGCAGCTGTGCGCACGCGTAGGCGCGAATTTGCCCGCTGATAGTACTATCAGTGGATATGTAAATGAGACCCCAGTCTGTAAGCCAATGAGGACAGATCATGTCTCTTTGATAGTATATAAGTCAGTACATTCTGGGGCTTGGGGTCCTTCCTTTGTTCTCCATCTTGCATCCTTCTAACTAAAAGAGCTGTAACAATAAAAGACGCTGTCAGAAGAATCTTGAGTGTGACGTGCTCCTTATCGGCGAGGTAGCGTGTCGCACCCAGTGGCAGCAGAAGATGATTGCTGAAGCTATGCTTTAGTAGATACTAGGATTATGGCCACCAATCATGACTCTTCCTAAGGTTCCATTAACAACCAAGTATCTTCCTTAAAAAAATATTCTTCTGATAGATTTACTGAAATACATGTACTGGATTGCATCAACAAGGAGCCTAATCAATAGAGTATGTCTTATCACACTGCCTAGCACATAGTAGGTATTTCAGGTATTTCATAGTAAGTATTAAGGAAGAAAGCACTTAATCAGATTTGAGAAGAGTAAGTTCATCGAGTTCTAACTGTAGACTACGTTCTGAGATATTTAAATTAACACTCATTTGCTCCTTTGAACAACCTCTTGAGGTAGAGATTATTATTATTCCAATTCTGGAGATCAAGACACTGTAGCCTAGAGAGATGAACAATGAATAACCATCAGTCATCTAAAGATGAGCCACAGCTCCCCTGGGAGATGTTGCCTGGCATGCACTGCTTTAATTAGTGTGGTCCTCAAAACTTTGTGGAAATCTGACCAATTCTGAACACACCCTCCAGTCTTGAATGACTATGTGGTGTCTCATGATGTCTTTTTCCCTCAACCTATGTCAGAGACATTCAGCAGAGTCTCTATTTGATACAGTCATTTAACACTTCTTATCACAGTCTCCTCTAGATCTCATTTCTTCAGATAAAGTCTTATTCTTCTCCTTGAATGATCTCTGGAGGATTGAAGGCCTGAAAAAAAGCTTTTAAGAACACTGTTTCAGCCGCTCTGCCAGCTTCTTTAAGCAATGACTCTGAAATAACTCAGGTGTTATTTTTAATCATTGCTTAGTGAATTAACCCTTTGGCTACCTCCAGAGATGAGAAATGTTATCAACTCTATTTTGCTTACCCTCTGTTCCAAGATTTAATGCCTATGTAAAGTTAGAGTGAATTCTACTGTACACTGAAAGATAGGCACATAGAGAAAACTTGCAAGATCTTGAAAGTATAAGTATATTTAGCTGGTTTCTATTGATGTAAGCTACCTTTTAACAGGGAAAAATGAAATACATGCAATTTATAATCTACACAGACAGACACAGAGAACTAAAATAAATAAATACTTAGGAAAAAACCCTGAGGGATGAAAATACTTGAAAACTCAAACCAATGAGGCAAAAGTTTGAACCAGCCATAGACTGGTCTTCTCTAGACACTGTGCAGCCAAGGTGTAAAAGTTTCCTGCATGTAAATTCTATACTGTGCGAATTTCTAGAAGATTCCATTTTGGTGCTACTCATTCACAGAAGTAAACATATTCGCAAGAGCTAAGGAATCCTGATGACTTTTTGTCTTGTGTCATCACCAGCTGTGCAGTGGCCCAAGACTCTGAAGATATGGTTAGGAGACTCAAATATGTCTCCATGTGATATTAACTTTATAACTGACTTCACTACACTTTTCCAACCTCAAGCTGCAGAAGATGTGGCAGGACTCCATTTGCTAAGAGGATAAGAGAAGGCATGAAAGAGTTTGCTCTGGACTCAGTGTTGGTGTTCATGACTTTTCTAAGAGAGATGTACCAAAATGCCTACTTGCCACAGATAGGGCACTGTTAGAACAGAGAAACCATTCTACATAAGTCCAACTTGTTGAAACAGTCAGTTTATTTGGAGTTACATACAGAAGCACAGGTCACTCTTAGACAACCTCATGGGCAAAAAGCCCGACTCTACCATGAGTGTTAACTTAGGAAAAATGCATTACGGGGATCCGAGCCCTAGTCAAACTTCTGTCTCCTATATATTCCTAGCATCCCAAACATGTGCATCTGGGGCAGGATTCCACACATCTTCTAGGTGGAGAATAGACAAAGGGGAGGGAGTAGCTGAAAACTCAGGTGAGGGTCTAAAGACCCATTCCTCTTCCCCAATATCCCATGATGGAATTCACAGGCTTTTTGCTGGTGGTGACAGGTATTCTGATTCATGGTGGTAATAGTGTCCTGAAGAAAACAACCTGAAGGAAGCATATATAACAACTGAGCAGACATAATAGCCCTCAATCCTAAGCTAAGACCTAGGCATGAAGCCTCTGAAACCTCTGGAACAGCCCAAATGCTGATCAGAAACATACACACCCATTTCTATTCAACTGTTATTCTGGTTGGTTTCATCTGTCTTTGGTTACAAGTGACCTTGGGCCAAGAGTCCAGCTCAGAAGAAGACAGCCCACAGCAATGTGGGCCATAATTCTAACCCAATGTTGCACTCATGTTGTAAGGTTGTGGACTCTAGGGTGTGACACACTGCATTGTGGTATTGGCCACAAGAAGTAATTACTCCCTTCTTTCTCCAAGATCAAACAGCAGTTGAATAAAGGAATTGTCTTCGTGGGAAGGATGTGAAATCTATAAGTAAATTTAAAAAATCCAGTTGCAATCTTCCCAGTTACCCAATTCAAGAAGATAGATTTGAATGGAAATAAAATGTACATGTTCATTTCTGTCCATTTTCTTCTAGTAGTTTCACACTGGGTCTTTATTTTGAGTTGATTTATTCAAAAATTACTTATGTCATTTTTTAAATACAGGAGTGCTCTGTCTGCATGCACACCTACATGCCAGAAGAGGGCATCAGATCCCCTTAGGGATGGTCATGAGCCACCATGTGGGTGCTGAGAATTGAGAATTGCTCAGGACCTCTGGAAGAACAGCCAATGTTTTTAACCACTGAGCAATTTCACCAGTTGATAATTTTAGTCTAGTGAGAAACAAGTTCTCAGTCATTCTTCCCATGTTCATTACAGGCATTGACTTCATTGCTCTTTTATTCTTGTTTGGTTTTGTTATCAATTACTGCTTATCTTACTGAATGAAACTGGGCAATTATATTTATTCATTTATTTATTTATTTATTTATTATTTATGTGGTGGTGGTGGTGGTGGTGGTGTGTGTGTGTGTGTGTGTGTGTGTGTGTGTGTGTGTGTGTTGTGTACATGGACATGCCTGCACCTGAAACTATGCATGTGCGCTATATGTGTGCAGGTGCCAGCAAACGCATGAAGTTGTTGATAAATCTTCTGTTACTTCAGTTACAGGAGATTGTGCACCGCTAGGTGCGGGTGCTGGGGACTGAACTTAACTTCTCTGCAAGAGCAGCAAGTGTTCTTAACTGCCCTATCCAGCCCCGATAAATAACATTCTTTTATAAAGTAGAGATTTGCTGATCAATTAAAACTTTTCTATCAATATAAAACATACATTCTTCTGGAAATACGTTAAATGTTTAACTGTTTATATGATTATCAATTTCTAAAGATTAATTTTTTAAAAAAATTACCTCAAATTATAAATTTATTTTCTTTCAAAAATATTCTTACAGACTCATAGTGTTTTAATTACTATGTTCTAATTCTTGTGACATGTTATGATACATTTTAAACTGGCTCCTAGGTCTTTTAAACCTATACCATAAAACATTGAAAGTTTTCTTGCTTTTTCAGCATAAATGGGCTCTAATTTGTCTTTAATTATTCCCAACCCATTTTACCACAACATATTTTGACATCAAACTAAAAATGTGATGTAATCTTCTTTTACTATGGACATTACTCTCTGTGCTCCAGAATGTAAAAGGTTCTTATTGCTTCGATATCTAGAGTTGAAGAAGGAAAAGCTCTCTCTCTCTCTCTCTCTCTCTCTCTCTCTCTCTCTCTCTCTCTCTCTCTTTGTGTGTGTGTGTGTGTGTGAGTGCGTGTGTATACATGTGCATATACACAGTGACATGTCACTTATCAGTAGGAATACATTCTGAGAATGACATGCCTGTGATTTCTTCATTGCACAATTGTCACAGAGTGAATTAATGTCTGCAAATCTACATGGTGTATGGCAATTACTTGATGTGGCCACTTGGTGCAAATAAAATACACGACAGCACTTGCCAAGGCTGCTACTAGCATCATGAAAGACTCCTTTCATTCAGTAGAAGAGGTATATGTTAAACTGATAATCAGAGAGTAAAAAAAAAGAAAAGAAAAACAATGTACATAATGTATAGTTATGTGCTCTATATTTTTGTGGACTGTCAGCACAGCTGGTGTGTTCACACCAGGATCACCATAAACCCAAGAGTGTTTTGTTGTGCTACGACTTGACATACATTGGTGCACCAATGGTGGTACCAATAGGTTCTTTATCTTTTTTTATTAATATGACAAAAATTTTATGCAATGTATTTATTAAACAACATTCAAGAAAGTATTTATGTTATTTAATAAACTTGTTAGGAAAAATTTATTTACTTCTATATTTAATGTGTGTGCACATTCAATTATATGCATGTGCATATTTATCTGTTGCTTCATATGTGCATATACACATGTGTATGGAAGCCAAAGGCAATCTATAGTATCCTTCTTCAGGAGATATCCTTCTGTATCTTCTTTGTTTGGTTTGTTATTCTCAAGAATTTCATATGTATATACAATGAAATACCCACTGTTTTCCTTCTCCCACCCTCCCAATATCTCTCCTAACACAGCCCCTTTCCAACTTTATGTTTTTGTTTTGTTTTGGCTAAGTCCCCAAGTTCAGTTAATCTTGCCCATATGTGGATGGGGGTAGGACCATCCCATCCCCTGGAGTATGAGAAGCTTGCCAGCACCCTCAAAAAAGAATTCTCTCTCCCCCAGCAGCTATCAACTTCCAACAGCTCTGTTAACCTCTTAGAGAACCAACCAGCATATCTGAGGCTGGTGGCTGAATGATCACTACTCAGTACATGACATACAGTCTGTTTTCTTAGCAGGATTTTTATTCAGTGTTAACATTATGGTGACTTCAGCTAAAGTCTTTTACTTTTTAATTGTTTTTCTTCATACAATAAAAATGCTGACTTCTGAGAGCATTAACATAGCTATTCATTTGCTCTACCCAAATTATAAAGAAACAACTTCAAAATATTAATATTGAAATTACTATTAATAACAAAAACACATACAAGTGTTTAACCTTTCTTTGTAATTCTTTGTACCCCTAAAGTATTTCCCACCAAGGATTTTAGTGTTCTAAAGCCCCGTAAAATAGAGTTCGGTTTTGTTTGGTTATGCTGTCAATTTGACATAAACTTCATGGTTTTTTTTCTATTTTCAATTTTGAATAGGTTTTAAAATGGTACTGTACGAAGAAGAGCTGAAGAGATGATCCAGAACATAAGAGCACCTGCTGCTCTTCCAGAAGAGCTGAGTTTCATCTCAGCACCCACATCAGGCAGTTCACAGCCATCTACAACTCTAGCTCCAAGGTACTGGATGCCTCTGCCTTCTGTGGACACCTGCAGTAACATGCACTCAGAGACATAATTAAAATAATAAATAAATCATTTAAAAACTATGGAGAAAGTATACCAAAGAGCAGTTTTGTTTCTTCTCAGTATCCCTTCAGCTTGGCTCCTACGTCACAATTCACTAGTGTCTATTAGTTTTGCTTGTATTCCAGTACAGTGATTATAGATTTTTATGGGGTAAATATTGCTCCCCCAATCAATGTTAAGCTGTCACTGGACTTTCAACTGTCTGGAAATATTCTTAAAATTTAACAGCTAGTCCTCACAGGCTGCGAGACACTGTCACACATGTACCCATTTCTATCCATCCTCCTCTGAGATATAACATAGTCGCTGGTGTGAACCTTGGTTTTGTACTGTTTCATTTCCCTCTTCCTTCCTCCTTCCTTCTCTCTTTCCTTCCTTCTTCTCTTCCATTTTCTCTTTTTCTCTTTTGCCTTGTGACAGGAGCCTTTTCCCTTTGTAACAGAAGATGACCTTGAACTTCTGATTGCCTTACTTTCACCTTCCTGGTTTTAGAACTACAGACATGTTCCCCCTAACTCCATCTATGGAATGCTGGAGATTAAACTTTGGACGTGCTAATCAAGTGTTCTGTACCCAGCAGCTCAGCCTTTTTTTATGTAACACATTTTTTCTAAGTATGAACTTATGGGGAGACTTTCATTTGAGAGTTTAAAGAGTTTTTATTCTGACTCTGAATCTGAACATAGTTCTTGGAACCTTAATCTCTTCATTTATAAAATGTAGACTCACACACAGTCAAATCAAATTAGATAACATTCACATAGAATATGTAAGATTGATAGTTAGCACATATGAATGCTCAAATTTTGTCAGATGTCCTTCAAAGCACTTAATTCAGATGAACTAAATGGGGAATATTATACTCATCTTTTTCAGGTCGAGAAAAACACATGGAAACTAGAAAATGTTAGCAAGCATGCTTGGCTAGCAAGTAGTAGAATCGTCAAGCTATCTACCTCCAGGAGCTATTCCCTGCTCAGTCCTTTCTCTCTCTAGTTATAATATGACCATTCTTGTGGTTTCAGAGACACTCTGAACTCTTTTTATATTCCTCAAACAACTGACTCCATGAGTGTCCATATTAAAGATCAGTATTTTTGCCAGTCTAATGGGTAAATAATCTTAATACTGAAGAAGGTGGATTCTCTATCTTTCATGTGTGTGCTTGTGTATTTGTGTAGATAGATAGGTAGGTAGATAGATATAGATGGATGGATGGATAGATAGATAGATAGATAGATATCCATTATTTAAGTGGGGAACCTGGGTCAGAGATGCTAAATCATTTACATGAATCCTGAGAGAACAGATACTAGAAATCACACTCAGATCAATGTTTGAGTTGGTTGGGAAGGAGATGAAAGCCATCATTTCCAAGAGTTCTTGGGCCAGAGACTCGTTTCAGTCAGTGAGTACCTAGCTATCCAATTAGAACAGACTTTGAGTGGTGCAAGGCTGACTTAAATCAGAGCTATAATTTCAATCACCAGCATTTGACTTATTTCTGAGATCCTGGGGCTGGCATCAAGATTTAATCATTTACTACACTTATTGCTGATTTAACAAAGACCATGTTGCCTTAGGAGTGGATGAAATTGGATGAAGTCATGATTCATGTCTGGCACTTGGCAAGGATTAGATGAGATAGTGAATGCACAGCTCTGTATGGTGCCTGACATCTAGTCAGCACTGAGAAAATACTACCTATTTCACTTTTGCTCTAAGAGACAGCACAAAAGAAAGAAAGATTGGGAAACAGACAATGCTGTAAAACTGAAGACTGGCATTGAATCATCTTGAACAAGACTTCTATTAGTGTTCAAGGGCTGGAGGGATGGCTCAGCTGTTAAGAGGACTGACTGCTCTTCCAGAGGTCCTGTGTTCAATTCCCAGCAACGACATGATGGCTCACAACCATCTGGGATCTGATTCTCTCTTCTGACATCTGTGAAGAAAGCACTCATATACATAAAATAAATAAATATTATTAGTGTTCAGTCACTAATAGAGGGCCAAATGAACCATTACAAATGAAAAGGGTTGTATACTACAGACATTCAGTGTGTGGCAGCAGACATGACTCTGCTTGCCTGGCAACAAGAATTTAATGAAATACTTTGATATGTATGTAAAGAACAGAACCAGATGGGTGCAGAAATATGCCTTTCATCTTATCTGAATAAAAGAGCCAATCTATGGCTCCTCTGCATTCACATTTCCTCCTCTGTCAAATGAACAGAAGGGAGTCTATGTTGCCTTCCCAGCTCTAGTGAGTCTGTATTCTTTGAAACATAGTATTGGTCTTCCCACCAGTGCTGATGAGCAAGCATGTTCCTCACCTCACAGCACTTCCCAGATGAGAAGACTACAACCTAGCCTGCTCAAGGCCCTAAGGATCCTTAGACAATGCCCAGTCTGGTGACTCTAAGGTTGGTTCATAAACTCCTCCTCAATTCTTCCCTTTGTGGATGGGTTGGGAACTCAAGAGGATTGGTGCCTGGTTTTGAGACATTGATCAGAGAGCAGAGAAAGTAACCACCCTGGGAGTTGTGACCCTGAAGGGGGTTCTGGTGTTGCACAAAGGTGTGGGAATGCTAAGGAACAGAAAATGCCCACTGTGAAGATCCAGGAGCCTGGTATAGGCACCCTTGCCTTGACCTTGCCTTGACCTTGCCTTCCTATGGATGATGTTATTGTATCTTATCTGTTCCAACTCATTCCAGATCCATTCCAATTGTCCAGGTTAGTTTAGAGACATCAGACCACCTAGCATCTTTTTTTCTAACTCTGCTAACTAATGTTATCCTATTCCATACACAAACTACTACTAAGCATGTTATATGTTCCATACCAACACTTTAACTATACCTTTTCAAAAATCCTGCCATCACAGAGTCCCACAAATATCATGTTATCAATGACTTGACTATAATGACTCAGGGAACCAGAAGCAGTAGTAATATCATCTATACTTTATCAAATAAAAGGATACATGGCAAGGTCAGAGTGAGAAGAACTCTGCTCCAGAGGAGTCCAGAGGCAAGATTTCCATGTCCTCTCTCCTCAGGGGATGTTTATGTAGAATGTGTTTTTTTTCTCCAGCAATAAAATAGAACATGTGCAGTGTTCTTCCCAATTAAACACACTGAAGACTCAGACTGGAGAGTTCTCATGAAGGGCTGATCTCTCAAGTATCTGGTCCCCTCAACATATGATCCTCAGTGTTCACACTATTTGTACAAACCATCCAAACAAGCTGGCTCCGCATAGATGAATGCTTTTGACACACCAAACTGTTGTTTCAGTTAGTAACATGGAGAAATTCTCCAAACCAAGCTGCTAGATGCAGCCAACAGTCAGTGCCAATGGAAGCACACATGACTAACAACCTCAACCCGCTCTGTAAGCTCTTTCCTTCATATCATCAGCCATGCCCACTTAGAACAAACGTGAAAATCCAGCATGCTTAATAGTCATGTTTTGGGGGGAACACATTAAGATCGAATTAAGACTAAGTCCTGCACAGACTCATAAAGACTTAGACAACATTACTGCACCTCATTATGACATATTTGTAAATGAGTCATTGATATAACCTACCTGCCACTAGCTATAGTCAGACCTGGGCTTTGAGCTAGATCTTCCAAACTCTGTCAGGGTGACTGTCAATAATTTCTGTATCTAGGGGTCTTCTAGGAAGATTTTAAAATAATGGAGTCCAGTTCCTACCCTTATAGATTCAGATCAAATTGGTCTGGGGTAAGATCGGCCTTTGAACTTTTAAAGCTCCTCTGAGTGACCCTGAGATACAGACAAAGGTATAATCTATTTGCCAAGACCTATGTTCTCAGTGAGGCCTGAACCAACAGTTTCAACTTCACTTGAAAGCATTAGAAATGGAGACTTCAGTCTCCACCCCCACCCCCATGGCCTACTGATGAGCAGTTCTGAAGAGGTCAGAATTCTGTTTTATTGAACTGTTCTGTTGATTATGATGTGTGGTCATAGCTGAAACTTTCATTAATGGCCTGAACAGAAGTTTTCCACCAGCTTCACATGGTCAATATTGCTGCAAACACAGAAATCCCTAAGTATTCTGTCAAACAGAGACCATCATCCCTCCTCAAGGTAGCTCTACAAGCCTCTTTGGGAGCTGAATGAAATATAGGATAGAGTTTTGTAAAAGGCTAACAATTTTTCTGGTTGTTGGAGCAGTGGTGGGGCTGGGCATAGTAGTGTTTTGTGACACCCTAGAGAACTCGTCAACCCAATCTGCCAACATGTATGTGTACCAAGCACACTAATGGTTATTTGGAAAGGAGACACTCCTGCCTAGCTCTTATGTTTGTATTAGATGTATTCACAGAATGGTGATTATTCGTCTATTTTCAATCCCCGCCCCCTTTCTCCAGCTTAGTGAAACTATTCATACAGACTAAATTGAGATGGTCTTCCACTGGTGTTCCCAGGGGCAGGGGGGAACCTTCAAAAGGATAAAAGAAGAAAAGAAAACCAACATTACCAAGGCACTTGTTTTGTACCATTGGCATTTCATCTATCTTGATTTAATCTCTACTATACAGCATAGAGTGTTTTCAAAGTCTGCCTTTAACAGACTAAAATGGAAGTCAGAGAGGTTAAGACATTGACCAGAGCCACTCCAGTAGCTAGCTGGGAGCAAGGCTGACATGGCTCAGGATTGGTACCAGGAGCACACTCTTCAAACTGGCCATTGGCTAAGGAAGCCCAAGAAGAAGGAACATAGAACAGTCAGTAGTTTCAAAGTAGGATGCCTACAGGTCACTTACCTGCCAACCCAGAGATGGGAACCAGAGAAGCTGAGAGGAGGAACTGTGTGCTCAGCATGAGTGATTATAGAACAATTTCCTATCTGTGGTCTGTGCAAGCAAAAGCAGAAAAAGAAACAAAAATCACAAATGTTCCCCAAGGAGGCAGCTTTGAGGTGACAAACAAGGCAAAGAATGAACAACCAAAGTCCTCTCATCATGCCCTAAAGCACAGCCCTGAGGCTTTGCAGAATCCTGCAATGGTGAACAACATCTCCACTGGCTCACACCCCTTCAGTGTCACCACCAAGAGTTTATTTCTAACAAGCTTATGGCAGTGAGTAGAGTTCCCCCCTTTGAAACTTCAGACAGTCATGATTAGTCAGCAAGGCTGACAGATCCATCCAACTCACGCCTGCTGAAGCCTTGGTACCAGAATCAAGGGAATACCTAAGTATTCCCTAAGTAGCTCCATTTGCTTTAAGTTGTATGTCCCACTAACATCCCTGTAGACAAAAACTCTTGCCATGTGTGTTATGAGAACAACAGTTGCCCAGGTTAGTTCTCCAGGTTCATTCTTTTGGAAAATGCCAGCTCTTCTCTTGGACTTGAGGGCTACCCTACACATTACTGCAATGAAAGAAAATGTCTGGCAACTCTGCGTTCATCGTATCAATTTCTTTTGCTGTCTTGATCTTTTAGCCAGATTCCTGTTCCATCTTTCATGTGTACATATGTGTGTGTGTACTTGTACGTGTTCATGTACGCACAGATATACATACACACACACATATATGTATATACATATATATATAGAGAGAGAGACAGAGAGAGACAGAGAGACAAAGAGAGAGACTAAAATTCTAATGCAGGGCGGATTTTACCAGAGGTCACCAAACCACTCTTTTCTCCTTCAAGGATGATGAACCCAAAGCAAGTGATACAAGCCCAACGTAGGAGCTTGTATCAAGCAATTGTATTGTGCAATGCTGGAACACCAAGTTCAAGGAGAGTCTTCTCTACATAGTGGGATTCTCTCTCAAAAACAGAAATAGGCAAAAATAGAGTAACTAAGAGAATGACCCCATCCAGGCCACTAGAGCTGCACTTAGAAGTCTGGACTTTTCTCTTGCCCAGAGAGATGGGTCTTTCCTGCCATCTCCACTCCTGCTATTCTAGTCCTGGCCATCCCCTGAAGTGGCTTTCCCACATTCTCTGGTTTGCTTGCTTTCCAAGTAAGTCCATTTTGATTATCGCAACATTTTGTCCTTAAGTAACTGATCTATTCAAGGGTGAAGTGAATGATTTTTGGTTTTGGCAACAATGTTAGTGAATCATGTCCAAACTATATCATCCTGACTGAAACGTGAGTAGCATTATAATAGCTTAATACATACACACATATACATATATACAGAATATATCCATACATACACACAGCCACATAGTCACACAATCACACACATACACACATAGACACATAGTCATACTCACATACAATCACACAGGTATACAAATAACACACATGCTCAATCTACTCCTAAGAGCGAAGCAGTTACTACCAGCATAGCTCTCTAATATTTTAATACAAAGACAAGCACACATATCCAGTGCACAAAGTGTTAACAAAACACAGCTCTTTACTCTGTGCTTCTAGGCAGAGAAAAACCTGAGGGTGGTGTCCTCAGTGTGGGAAACCTCTGTGATTCTCCTCTATCTCCTGTAGCTAACTGCCCTAGGAAAGGTTCACTGCCACATTGAATGTTTTTCAAAATGTGTGCAAGTTGAGATGCACCTGATTTGGTTTGGGGACAAAAAAGAAAATCGAAGCAATACTTTTTCCGTATTGAGTGGAATGAATGGTGGCAAAAATACATATCCATTACATGTGATTTCATTTTTATTTCTAAGTAAAAATAAGGCAATGGCCAGAAGCCTCCCTGTCTCTTTCAGAGTGGGAGAGAAAGACAGGATTCTGAAAGATAAAGAGATCTACTTGAAATTATACAACCATAAGCCAGATATAAACCAAAGTCTGTCTGCTTATGTAAATGTGTGCATAGTTGTGTGTGTGCATGTGCGAGTGAGAGAGAGACAGAGACAGAGAGAGAAAGAGAGAGAGAGAATGTGTGTGTGTGTGCGAGAGAGAGACAGAGAGAGAAAGAGAATGTTTGTGTGTGCGAGAGAGAGAGAGAGAGAGAGAGAGAGAGAGAGAGAGAGAGTGCTCTCGCTGGTGTATGCATGTATGAGCACTCTACAGGTCCTATCTGTTACAGTGGCAAATAACTATTTTAATACAAAGACAGGCACACATATCCTGGACACAAAGTGTTAACAAAGTACTAAAATGCATCAGGAAAACTACTTCCAATTTTAACCACCATTTCGATCCATTTAAAATCTCTTTTCTTTTAGGTCCTAGCCTTTTGGCCTCTCTCTTTGTTAATGTAATCATTGGAGAGACTTGATTGTTTAATTAGAAAATATAGCACCATTATTCAAAGAGTTGTCATTACCTAAGCTGTAATGGTCAAAGGACAGCCTTTAAAAATGTGCTTGACACGTCTATCTAATTTAATTGTATTTATTTCCATATTTCTAAAAATACTTTCCCCGCAAACAGCTTCTGGGCAGAAATTCAAAGCTATCTATCAGCCATGCCAATGGCCTCCCCCTCAGCTTGCACATTCAGGAAGAGCCACAAAGTCAGGCTGGTGTCTCCTGCCTTTTCTATCTCCAATGTCCAGTTGTCACCTGAAATAGTAAGAATCTAAGAAGCACTTGGTCTGGACCCATTAGGGAGAGAGGTTTGTAGTTCTTTTTTAAACCCCTTATGGTCCCTACTCTTAAAAAACAAAACAAAACAAAACAAAACAAAACAAAACAACCATGGTTTAGGGCTGTGTTCTTCACTCCAAATACTGCCTCAGACCCATCCCACTATCACTAAAGAAGCTGTATATGGTCACACCACCAAATTGTAAGAATCTTGGGGTGGAAAGGGGATGAGAAAGTGCCCATATCAACTCTTAAGTACCTATTGGGCCATGACCTCATTACAGAGTCTGTTCCATGAACCCAACTTATCTCTTTTTTCAACATTTCTATGCATTTTATATGGGAATACCAAAGTATGGTTACTAGGAAACACACACAGAGAAGGGGGGAGAAACAAACAAACGGAAAGAAGGAAGGAAGGAAGGAAGGAAGGAAGGAAGGAAGGAAGGAAGGAAGGAAGGAAGAGAGAATGAAAAAGGGGTGGAGGGAGGGGGAGAAAGAGACAGAAAAAAATCCCTGGGGCTGGAAGGGGTGGGGATTTAAAAACAAGATTCCAGAGCTGACTCCTAAACAATGAGTAGTGTTGCCAGGCAACCAAGAGGCAGGAGGATCCAGGCTGAGGTGGTGAGAATAACAAGGAAAAAGGCTGCATGCCAATAAATCTATTTGAGTCGTCTTTATTAGTCCAGGGGACGGAGGATAAGAGCCCAGACTGGGGCAGTAGAATAGAAAAAGTGACACAAAGATAAGAGGCACTGAGGGAAACAAACAAAACAGCCAGGCTGGATTGATGGATATAGAGGAGCAGGAATACAGTGGTGGCCTGAAGCACCCCACCCCCCAATAAGAATGCAGGTGGGAAAGAAGAAGGGGAGGAGGGGAACTGCCTGGGGCATTAAATTGACTATGCCTGTGTAACATCCTAGAGATGTCTTAGGCAGCTACTGACTCGAGGGGGCTGTTGGGCTATATCTGGAGGCTAGACCTTAGAGATGAGCAGATGGCAAGCAGGCAGTGGATGCTGACCTTGTTAGTAAAGCCACTTCCCAAATCTTAATGGGCCCAGAAATCATTTGGCAATATTGTTAAGAGTGATGTAACTCTTCAATAGTACCAAGGTAAGAGGTGAGCTTTTTAATGCATTTTCAGGTGATGCTGATACAGTTGCTCTGTAAATCACATTTTGGATACCAAGATAGTAGACTCATCCAAGTGCCTGAGGAAGACTGTATAAAGAAAAATGTGTCTTAAAATATAGAGGCATGGGAGCCAGTCAATGAGGACACATATGAAAAGTTCAGATATATAATACTATGACATTTGAACATTGTCATGTGGACTCACATGTAGAAGGGTCAGAAAAAATCACAGTAAGAAGTTGGTCATCTGTAAGCCAAGGGAAGAGGCCTCAAAAGACTCCAACCTTGCAGAGAGACCTTAATCTAGAATTTCTACTATCTAGAACTATAAGCCAGTATGTCTACAAGTCAAGCTGCTCCATTTGAGGTAATTATTGTAGCATCCGCAGCAAACACACGGGTGTTTAATAATGGCTTCTTAAAATGAACAGTACCATTGCAAGAGTGTGGTCCATAACTCTCTTATGGAAATAGGAGCATCCTTACAGATCTATACCCACCACCCTACTGAGACTCTACTGACTCCCATAAAAGGACTTTGGCCATGGTACAGGAATGCAAGGAGCCAATAGCAAAGTTGCAAGAGAGAGATGGGAAGGCCAGCTAAAAGTGACCATTCTTTGAATGGTACATTACTCCTAGGTACGGTGTCTGAAAAGTCTTAAAATAGAAATGACCGTGGGCCTGTGACTCTCTGCCGAAGATAACTGGCATCTTTATGAGAGAGCAGTGTCATTGTTTATGAGTCTTGTTGATGTATGTACAATCTGGTGGCAACTGATTACTATTATGGAGTAATATAAAAGTGATACCTAAAGGATTAAATAATCTCTACCCAATTTGTATTTCTAAAACTGAACACATGAGGTATGTGGTTCTCCTGAGTGTCTTGTATAACTCCCAATTTCCAATATTTATCTAAACAAGTATAACTTTTTGGTTATTAATGCTCAAATAACAACCGTTAGAATCAGTTCAAAATCTTACTGTAGACCAATCTACTTGAGAAAATTCCATATAGTTTCCCCTCAGGAGTATAGGAGTAGAGAAAAAGGCTGTTCTAGTACTGTTTTAAGCTCCCTAGGATTGTTCCAGTATGACTGGTGCCTGAGAGACTTCTCAAAAGGCACATCACAATATCTCCAAATGCCAGGATGTTCAGAGAAAGAGCCTAAAACACAGAAGGGTCCTAATTAAGCCCGAGTTTCAAAATAAAGGAAGAGTGGGTCCAATCTCTGGGTCTTCTGACTCTGAAGCTTCACACTTTATACTTTCTGTTGAAAAGCTCTTCCCCGATTCAAGGTTACCTATGATATTTTTACCCAGATTCAACTGAACAATACGCTTCCCACAAATGAATCCACAAAGAGGGTGAGAACCTATCTGCAGCAGGCAGCGTCAAGGAACTTTTTGATACATCTAGGACCAGAGCTACCTTTTCCCACCCAGCAA
The DNA here is from genome assembly GCF_011762505.2 of Arvicanthis niloticus. Lineage (NCBI taxonomy): Eukaryota > Metazoa > Chordata > Mammalia > Rodentia > Muridae > Arvicanthis > Arvicanthis niloticus. Next base: position 48,152,570 of record NC_047664.1, on the reverse strand, counting down.
TCCTGTGTTCAATGTTAGTTAACAGGTCAATAAATCCAATTCGAAGAAGACCATTGTCTTAGACCTAAGTTTTCCTTCTACAATCCATTCAAGTGGTCTTTCTGTTTACCTGAAAGCTTCAGAGAGATTTAGCTCTTTTGTGAACATTGTCTCCATGATCAAAGCTAATTATTCAATCATCCTGGGGATCAAATGGCTGTGAACTCATAGCTGGGATCCCCAAACTGCAGGACTCCCAGACTGAAAAACACCATTGAGTTCAAGAATTGTAATTACAATATCTAAATAGCTTCTCTCTAACAGGCTTTGAAGGAAGCCTCTGGGAGGACCACTAGAAGTCTCAAATTATAAAAAATGACAATAGCGTCATTTTACAGGTCAACATCCTTTAATAGCCTCTAACCCGCTAATTGGCCTCAGAAGTCTTAAAGGCATACTTCGATACCCACTATAGAAAGGAGAAACTGGAGCAGAGAAGTAGATGGAATTCAAGGAGCTGGAAAATATGGCCCCAGGCCTTTGAGAGCCTTTCGTAATCTCCCCTAGCCACATTTACCAACAGGAACTCTAGGAGGCATCCAATGTTTGAGTCATTTAGTGCATTTTATCTACAGCTGGCACCCTGAGCATAGGTTTCTTGACTTCCAGGAGCAAACACACAACTACAGCTCAAATCTAAGACTTAGCTCCTCTGCAGGCAGCCCATTGCCCATGGGGAGCTGCCGAGCATTATGAGACAGTATATTGTAAGGTGTTGAGGACAGAGGTTGAGGAGGCAAGGCAAAGCCAGCTGGTTCTTCCAAGTGATGTCAGGAAACTAGGTCATTTGTGCAGTATAACACAAGTCATCACAGCCACCAGGATAGTGACAGATGGTTGCCCTTGGTGATATTGATGGGACACGTTTGGACACAAAGTTTTCAAAAGGTGGTCAAATATAAGCCCCTCTGAAACTTAGCTTTGCATGGACTTGAGAACAGTATCGGGCAACAAAAAGCCACCAGCATATTGTAACCTTTCCTGCAGTGGATGCTACTGATTTGAAGTGAAATAGCAAGATGAGAACAGTGTTGGACCTGAGATTCCTCAGGTTGCTGGCCTGATGTAATGCTTAATTATCTAGGTCTTACCCATCAATCTATATAGGAAAGAAAACTGATGGGGAAGGCATGTGTAGATTTGAAAACTAGGAAGAAAATGGATTCAACTCTCAGAAACTCTACATAATACATAAGCTGGTCTTCTGCCTGGGAGGAACAGGTGATGAACAAACTCTGCCTCCTTACTGTGCACAGAACCTCTACCCTCATGTTTGTCTCCCTGGATATTGTGTTAACGTCAGGATAACATAACTGAATATACAGGCCATTAAGATTTCTGTAGAATGGGTTTATATACACATCTTCAAAACAGGTGCTATATACTATGTATATTTTGCAGACAAAGAAATGAAAATTTTCAGAGTATAGGAGCAGCCCAAGTTAATGTAATGCTAACAGAGTCATTTGGAAACCCTACCTTTGCCATGTACAAGAACTGTCCAGAAATCTTTATGAATTTGCATTGAAAGAATAAAGGACCATTCTCATGATGAATAAATAGGGAAAAATACTTTATTTTTATCAAGAAGGGCCCACAAGTTCTTATACTATCCTGAGTCAACTGGATCATAATATTCAAATCTATAAGAATCAGTAAGGTAATTGTGGGGCCTATACCTATCAGAACTCAAGAGGCAGAGTTAAGAGGTTATCAGTCCACAGACAGTGAGGGGATAGAATGTGTTTGAAAACAGCCTAAACAACAGGCAGAGATACTGCCTCCCTCAAAAAAGAGTATGTAAAGTCTGTGTAAGAAAAGATTGTTTCTGTATATTAAAAATTGACAAAAAATCTGTTGTTAATTTATAAATAAAATATTAAGTATAATTCAGGTGTGTGTCTGTGTGTGTTCAAACTGCATAATACAGAACTTCCACTTGCAAATACAACTATTCTATGTGGGTGTTTTGTTTTGTTTTGTTTTGTTTTGTTTTGTTTTGTTTTGTTTTGTTTTGAGACAGGATTTCTCTATGTACCAGTCCTGGCTGTCCTGGAACTCAATTTGTAGACAAGGCTTGATCTGACCATGCCTGGCTTGTTTTGGTTTTGCTGTTTCTCAGCTCCTAATCTTTATGCCTGCCTCTACATCCTAAGTTCTGGGATCACGAGAATGAGACACATTTCTAGACAAATGTACACTTCTTGTGATGGGGTTTTGAAATTACAAAACATAGTAGTTTAAGGAAGAATCAGCATGAAAGATTGATTTTTTTTAAAACAAATACAATCATGGAAGAGACTTTTTGCTACTTTTGTCATATGACACATCCTAGAAAAGACGGGCAGCTTCCATGACCTTTACTGTATGTATTAGTTAGATGTAGGCTACAGGTGCCCCTTCAAGGAGGCAGAATGAACTGTCAAAGAGATTGATTATGCAAAGGTGTGACTCACTGGGAGGTCACCTCAAGGTCTGTCAGCTACAAATTAAAAGAAAGAAAAAAGCAAGCTTTTCATTAATAAATTTTACAGTGTTTGAGAAATCCTAAGCACAGGAAAACAATGTAAAGTGAAAAGATAAACATTGAAAAGAAAATTTTCTTATTGCCACACAAGTATATTCCTTTTTAAAAAAATACAAATGTACATGCATAAATGATTGAAATCTATTAACATTCAAGAGTTTGGGTGTAAGATAAGTAAGACAATAAAAATATATACAAGAGGTTTTAATATTTACTTTTATATGTGTTTGTGGGTGCCAGTGTGTCAAAATATATAGCACCATATGGACATTTTGTTCATTAAGTGCCCAAGGAGACCAGAAGAGAGAATCAGATCCTCTGACAGTGGATCTGCAGATGGGTGTGAACAGCCTGACATGGTACTAAGAACCAAACTGAGGTCACCTGCAAAAGTAGCAAATTCTCTTACCACTGAGACGTCATTCTAGTCCTATAAAGAGGTTTTAAAATTATTTTCAGCAGCAACAAAAACATTGTGAAATGATTCTAACACAAACTGTGACCTACACAAAGCTGCAATACTCAAGGAAAAGGACACAAGAAGCCTTGCATGACAAGAGAGGAGCCACAGGCAGAGCTGAGTATTGCTAAAGCTGGAATTAATGTGTGGCTTGCTATTAAACTGTTTTTAAGAATTCCAAACTGCCTTTAACAAAATGAGTTTTCACTTTACCTATAAAAATAAGAGAATATTTATGAATTTTAAATGAGGAAGTACAATGTATTTTATAACACCATAACATTTAAATAATGTGACATTTCTAAAAAAAAAAAAAAAAAAACTAATAATAAAATCAAGGAAATAACCCAGAAAAATAGTTTTATTATGCAGCATCTTATAATTTATGATAAGGACTTTATCACAAACCAGTGCCTAGATAAACCAAAATGAGCTTGAGTCAATCAGCTAACAATGAGGAGTGTGATATATTTAAATAATTACATCAAGAGGAATGTCTAATTAAGAACATATAGAAATAAAAATTAAAAGTAAGCTCAGTTCAATTCTCTTCTTTTGGAGAGAAAGAGACTTTCTTTTTCAGAAATAATGGAAGTTCACAATGGAAAACATAGGCAGACCGACCAGGAAAACATAAGCTAGCAGACCTCATGCACAAACACAGCCCTTCTGATGGATTTGTGTTCTTTCAAAATCGGTTTTGCATTTTGAAAAGCACCCTTCCAAATATCACATTCCATTAGAATGTTTATAGTATAAAAGGAAAATAATAGTGATAACCAGCAGAATAACTGAGGAATGAAAAGACCTGACAAGAAAACCATGAAGACTTTTATAAATCAGTCAACAAAGGAAAGAAACGGAGGGTCTGCCAAAAATTAAATGTGTGTTAATTAAAACAAGAGAAATTGTTCAATGTGTATTACAAGGTCCTATGTTCTTCTAATCAGTCAATTTTTTTTTAACAAAGAATATTATCAAGCCTGCTCTCTGAATCCACTGGGACACACCAAGCTGGCCTGAGCAGCCTGCTATCCAAGGTAACCTCCATTCTCCTCCTCCCCCACTCCCACTCCTCCTCTCTGCTCACATTCATCAGACCTTGTGGTACCTGAACCATACAGGTTAGCTTTCCTTCCCCCACCCATCTCCCGTGTTCACTGAGTCCTCTGGGGTACCTCCAGCTGCCCTGAGCAGTCAGCTATCCCCAGCAGACCTTCATATTCCTGCCACCTCTCTGCCCACCTTCATCTGACCTGTGGCTCCTAGATCATACAGACCCTGCTGATCAGGAACCACACAGCCCAAGGAACATCTAGGGTTCAAAGTCATCCAGATGGCTAAAAGCCCCAAAGAGTGCACAATCAACAAAGCCAGGGCAATATGATACCTTTAGAGCCCGGCTACCTTACCACGGCAAGCCCTGGATATCCTAACAAAACCAAAGCACTGGAAAATGACCTTAAATGCAATCTTATAAAAATTATAGATGCCTTGAGAGAGGAAATGAATAAATTCTTCAAAGGAAAATACAATCAAACAAGTAGTGTTCTGTCTTAGGGTTTTACTGCTATGAACAGACACCATGACCAAGGCAACTATTATAAGGACAACATTTAATTGGGGATGGTTTACAGGTTCAGAGGTTCAGTCCATTATCATCAAGGCCAGAATGTGGCAGCATCCAAGCAGGCATGGTGCAGGAGGAGCTGAGAGTGCTACATCTTCATCTGAAGGCTGCTAGCAGAATACTGACTTCCAGGCAGCTAGGGGTCTTAAGCCCATGCCCACAGTGACACATCTACTCCAACAAGGCCACACCTCCTAATAGTGCCACTCTCTGAGCCAAGCATATACAAACCATCACAAGATCTTTAAAAAGGAAACGAATACATCCCTCAAAAATATACAAGAAAATACAATTAAACAGATGAAGGAAATAAAACTGTACAAGACCAGAAAGTAGAAATAGAAGCAATAAAGAAAACACAAACTGAGGGAATCCTGGAGATGGAAAACCTAGGAAAGAGAACAGGAACAAGAGATGCCAGCATCACCAACAGAATACAGGAGGTTTCAGGTGTAGAAGACACATGAGAAAAAATTAATACATCAGTCAAAGAAAATGTTAAATCTAAAAAGCTCCTGACACAAAACATCCAGGAAATCTGGGCTACCATAAAAATACCTAACATAAGAATAGTAGGAATAGAAAAAGGAGAAGAGTCCCAGCTCCAAGGCCCAGAAGATATTATCAACAAAATCATAGAAGAAAACTTTCCCAAACTAAAACAAGAGCTACCTATAAACATACACGAAGTATATAGAACACCAATTAAATTGGACCAAAAAAAAAAAAAAAAAGGAAAGAAAAGTCTCCAGATTTGGTATTTGGAGAGGGTATGCTTCTTCGTGGACCTTTCCAGTGTCGTCTCACGTGGTAAAAGGTATCTCTTTTCTACCTATGGCACTAATTGTATTCAAGAGGGTAGACCTTAATTACCTTCCAAAATCCCTTATTCCTCATATTCCGTATTGGAGTTTAGGATTTTGATCAATGATACACAGCCTTTTTTGCTCCTTGGAATGCCACAACCTCAGAGCCCTTAAGTTTTGATAGACACTGTGAACAGGAAGACAACGGAGATGTGGCTATTAATGGGGAGGAGGAGGATCATTTTCTCAACCACGTATCTACTGGGATGAGCACTGACTCGCTGGTGAAGCTCAACATGAGGATCACACAAACCAGGCACTGCAGAACTCATCTTAGGTTAACAGACAAAGTGCCTTTCAGGATGTTTATGAAATGAAAGCCGAGAAAATTTTACACAACTCTTCTTTCTATAACTATGTGGCATCTATTCGCAATACAACTACATCGACCTTGTTTTTAAATATGAACTCATTCATATTTCTTGAAAAGCAATTGTATGCCCTACATGAGGTCAAGAATTGTTAGGCACTGGAGAAAGAGGCATTAAGAAAACACACACACATATACAATTTAACTTTAAGTGTGATTACATGATGAAAAAAAAAGAAGCACCAGATGACAGGAGAGTGGAGAACAAGGTTTATTCCAACCTTCGAAGATGGAAAAGTGACAATTGAGATATATTTGAGATGAGGTTAATTGCCCAGGAAAAAGGAATTTGCCAAGCAAATAGAAGACAGGAAAGAGGTGTGAGTGCTTTAAAGGGAGGAAGATACTCTTGCCACGGTTTTAAGTCTGGAGACATCCTCCCTGGCTCACCAGACCAACTGAAGGTAACAAGCAATGTGGAAAGTGGTGAGATGAGGTTCCAGTCTCTCAACACGGAGAAGCTTTTGGACAATGGCACAGACTTAGGGCTCAGCCCTTGAGTGAATACGACAGGAAGCTCTTCAAGCACTTAAAAAGAAACAAGTGATTCGTGCTGGAACTCACCCCCTGATTCTAATACCTAAAAAATTGTGGAGGGCCTGAAGTTGGTGAAGGTCAGCCAGTCATGTGAGCCTTGCAAGTGACAGAGAACGGAAGGCATAATGATTTGACCTGACATTCAGGTAGAATTTGGAAAATCCCACCACACTGAAGCGTTGTGCAGGCCAAAGATTTGGAGATGCTGGGGTGCATAATCTTGTAGGCCCCATTTTGATTTGTCCCCTCAGGCTGCTGCACAATATTCAGTTATGATATCCCAACTGTACAGTCCAGCTCTCCACTCCCGTGTTAGCGGCACTAACTTCAGAGGGGATTTCTACTGACGTTTCCATTTCTACAATTGCTATTCTCATTTTTAAAGTCTCTGATTGTGCTTGCTATCTGCTTCATTTTCTGTACCATAGTCCATTTTAAAAAATAATTTCATTCCCTTACTTCTCAATATTAAACCACTTTAAAATTTAATTGAGATTATTCTTTTCTATCCATCCTGTTTCCTCACACAGACATCCATCCAGTTTCTAAGTTTGTGCTTCCTTTCACCATCTTCTACCAGCTATTTAATGACCCTTTATGTCTCCTCTGTGAGTATAAAACATCATTTATAGCTGCCATGCTCTGTGGTATTACATACTATTCACCATGGAGGTTAGGAGTTGCTGTATAATTATTTCTCTCCCTTATAATTCCCAGGGGAAGAATATGAACACAGAACTTTTGATGGGCTTGGTCATGTGACATGCATCAGCCAAGGAGGTGTTACAAACCTAATCTGGGATAGTGGCTGGGTGGCATAGTTTACTGTGTCTTCTTAAAAGTGCCCAGGAGTAGAACATGTCTTAAACAATTGCTGCTCCCTGGAGAATGAGAAGCCCATGGAAAAGATCTGAACCATAGCTGCATGATGGAGCAAACAAAACCCAGGTTCCATTTAGGTCAGCCACATCCTAGACAACTGCTTTCCAGTCACTGGAAGCCACATCACACAGCCACCCTTCAGAGTGGGGCATGGCCAGTGAATATTAGTTACAGAATGACATGGAGACTTGTGGTGGGTTTTTACATGGCTATAATGGTTGTCATGAAGCCTAAACTTTCTTCTAAGAATGGCTCACAAACTCCAGTCTAGGAAGTGTTTGGTCTCATTTTCAGTGCTATTGTATTTCTATTTTAACTTTTCTTTCATTCATAACCCTGATCCTAAAGGAATATATTTATTTCAAATGGTTTCCCAGCTTCCGTCTTGAAATCAGAAGGACAAGTGCAATGTTGAAGCAGTTGTAGCCATTATTTTAAGTGGTTTAATTAGAAGAGCTCTAGAAATTTTTTGGCAAGCCAGGAATAGCACTTGGCAACTACAAATCAGGAATAATTGTCAAGTTATAATGAAGAACTGCTCTGGGTGACAGCATTCCTGCCACTTTGTGACACAGATGCCAGGGCCATGTTTCTGATGGGTGATGATACCATGGATGTGCCCGTCGATATACTGATGCATCTGTCACTGACTTGTGCAAGGTAGATTCTGCCCATCCCTGGCCTCTTTGTTGCTCTAGCTCCTGACTTGAAGTTTCCCAGAACTATATATGATTCAGAGCCAAGGCACAGTGTCTCCAGCCCTATGGAACAATCCTGTAGTGTGTGCAGGGAGGTCCTCTGATATACAGAAGCAGCAAAGAGGCTGACACAGTGCCTTACTGCCTGGTTTTATTAGAAATGAAAACAAAATTTCAACAATAAGCTTAATACTTATGGTATTGCAGACCTCTTAATTCCAGTTAAGTGAGATAATGTGCAAGTCAACAGTAGTCTGATCAATTAAACACAAACAGCAATTGCTATACAATAAAACCCACTTCTCTCCTATTCTGGACTTTTAGCCTGATAATTTGCCCATGTCTCTCTCTTTGTCAGCTCTCTCTTCCAGGGCTATGGTTTTGTCTGCAGTGTTCATTTTTCAGAGCACTGCCAGCTGCACCTACTTACACCCTACCCCTCCTGGTCCACTGGATAAGTCTGATTTGAAAAGGATTCACTTGAGGTAGCTGGTCTGGATCAAGAACTTAAAGAGACAGATCCATCAGTGAATCAGTGATCTTTAAAAGCATCACTGGAAGGACGGGAGTGTGTGTGTGTGTGTGTGTGTGTGTGTGTGTGTGTGTGTGTGTGTGTGTTGAGGAAAAGTCTCTAACATGCTAAAACTGACATACTAAAGTTTCTGCTTCGTTCATATTCTCTTAAAACGAGGAAGCAAGATTCAGAGCACATCAAACATAAATTAATAACTTTGCTATGAAAATCGAGAAGGGAGAAAACAGCTTTCTGAGTTGTCTAATGATAAACTTTTCACTTAATGCTTTTGGTATATTGGGCCATGTAAATTAACTCACACCATTTTACTATGTATTTGTTACTTTATTTGTGTATCTACATGAGTTATATATGTGTGTATGTGTATATGTATTCACATGTGTGTGAGTACATGTGAGTGGCAGACGTGTGTGTGTGTGTGTGTGTGTGTGTGTGTGTGTGTAGAGGCTCAGCGTTAATGTTGTGTCTCCCTCAGTTGTTCTCATATTTATTGAGGCAGGGTCTCTTGTGGATTGGGAGCTCACCAATTCCTTCTAGTCTAGCTAGCCATTTTGCCCTGGGACCACCTTTCTCTGCCCCCCAAGAGTTGGGGTTACATCACCACACCTGACTGGCTGTTGTGTGGGTTCTGGGAATCTGAATTCCGGTCTTCATGCTTGTACGGCAAACACTTTACCCACTTTCCTATCTTCCCAGCCTCTCAAACTTCCTTAAATATACATTGCCTATACAATGGTCGTGTGCCAGGCTGAGCTGGCCCTGGAAGCAATACACAAGGAGGATATTGTGGAAGGATGTGTGGAAAGCAATGCACAAGGATGTCGATACAATCATTCCAGCTAGGTCTTCCAGTCAGGTGACTCGAATAATATTACAACATTTCTTTACCTGAGAGCAAATCAGTATCACTGTATGAAATAATCAGAAAGAGGGAAGGAACTATGGAAAAAGAGACCTTGAGGGAGAAGAGAAAGAGCAGGAACCGGGAAAAAAAAGAAGGAAAAAATACAAGATCCACTCCATTGTAATTTAGGGGTCAGAAGCACCTAACAGAAGCACCCTCATATATTTCTAGTTCGAGTGTACTGGATTTTTAAAGGTTGCCCTTATCAATATCCCATTCAGTCTTCTGGTGGACCCTGGAAGTAGGCAATGTGTGAATTGTCCTGTTGAGCTTAAAAAATGAGCTCCGGGCCACAGAGTAGACATGTAATAATGGCGCCATTGCTCAAGCAAGTCATGTATCTCATGCCAAAGTTCGTTGTTGTTGTTGTTGTTGTTGTTGTTGTTGTTGTTGTTGTTGTTGTTGTTGTTAGGTTGAGGTAAGTTAATATCTACATAGTACTTGTACTGGGCCTTACACACAGTAAATCAGCTGTTATAAAATGTTTATTCTCATGAATGCTCTTAACAGTGAACAGATTTCCCATGCCTTCTGATCCATGAATCAGGACACGTGTGCACATTTGCAGAATCACTTTGAAACTCTGCACAGTAAGATTCCCCAAGCAGAATTGGACCAAAACAAGGCCGCAGAGGAGCCAACAGAGCAGAAAACAGCCAGGAAGGGCTGGACTGCAAGGGTGGGACTCAGCTGGGAAAGCGTGCTTTGAGCAAATACACATTGCCCTGATCAGCCGCATGTCGTGGGACATTCTCCCTGCATCGTTTCTCTGAAATGCAAAAATCTCCATTCTAGGCTAGGCGCCAGTTTTTCCATCCCCGGGCCTGATGAGAGAGTTTTCCCTTCTCCCAGGCCATTGACAGAGAAAATGGAGCCAAGATTCTATTTTAGCCCAAATGCTCCACATTTACAGAAATGTGTTTTGATAGTCCACAAAGAACACACCTCTTCTGCTCCCACCAAGAGCTTATGGGAACTCTGGGCTTCTCAAGCTGTTCACCTCTGTCTTCTGTAAAATGGAAAACAAGTTTCATCTCCCGCATGCCTCAGTACCCTTTGAATCTACAAAGTCTAAGAGACTGTGAACATTTAAAGGGAATAAAAGGGTCCCTCTTAAGCCCCGGAGGCTTATTTCGCATCACTCGGACTCGGAAGTCTCTTAAAGGACAAGTCTGTAGTCATGAGGTGGTGTGCGAAGTGTGGGAAGCAGTGAGCCTGCAGGCTTCACAGCCTTTGGCTTTGAAAGAGATGGGCACAGAAGCAGAGCACGCAAGATGTGGCACAGCCAAGCCTTTCTATCCATTTGAGAAATATATTTTAAATATTGTGGAAAGCAGTCTTCGCCAAACGTGCCTGTATTCGTTTATTTATTAGAGAGGATACGTATACAGGCATGGTTTCTTGCCTTTGGGTGAGTGTGGGGACTAGACCATACGGCCATTTCGGCATCGTGAGTGGTGATTGCCAAGTGGACTGGACTGCGGCTGTTGAACTGTAATTGGTGTTTTGCTAGAGGACTGGACTGCTCACCATGAAGATTGAAATAACCCCAAAGAACTATTTCTAAACAGGTCCACAGCCCCCATTTTCTATTTACCTTTTTTTCCCCACTACCTCTGGTGGGTGGTGGGCTAGAAGGGAGGTTGAAGCATTTAAGAACCCTTAGTGACTTAGGTTTTGACAAATCTAAGCTTACAGACCAGAGATCTCAGGCTCCTGAAGCTGACTTCCCTACACAGAAATGTGACTGCATCAAAACTCTTTACAAAGTATATGTGACATTTTTCATAAAAATAGGTTCTATAGATCAACAGGTTCACAATAAGGGTGCATGGGTGGGTCTGGTGTGATCTAAGTCACACAGATAGCACAACAATCACCAGGTTATTAGCTGCATCCTCTCCCAGATTTTTGGACAGAAAACGGTTATGCATTCTTCCCTTTGAAAAAACAACCATATGTGTTTCACATGACTGATTCTTCTGGTGTGCTTATTTGTGAACATAGAACCACCCTTCCATTCTGTTATCTGTCCTACACTAAAGGCACATCCTACAGACCACCCCAAACAAGTACCAAGGATCTCCATACATTGTCCAAGGTCTGAATATGCCAGTCTTAAATGACCCCAAGTTGAAGATTCCAAGTGTCATCTTGATTGGGTCACAGGATGCCCAATTATTTACTTAAACATTATGTTTGGATGCTTCCACAAATGAATAACATTGAACTCAGTGAGGCAAAAACACCCTCCCCACTGTGGGTCATTATTCGCATGTCTACAAAGGGCTTGGACAGAACAAAAAGGTGGAAGAAAATTAAATTCATTTTGTTCCAATTACCTAACCTGATATGTCCAACCTCCCTCAAACTAGTTGTTCCTGATTCTAAGACCCTCAAACTCAGGGGGAAAATTCCAGCTCCCAGACATTCAAGTGCTTCCACTGGCTTTCGTGGGTCTGCAGACCAAATAATCAGTGGAAATTATGTCCTTGATGAAAATAGTTCTCCCTTTCCTCTCAGGTAAGTTAAGCGAAAGGTACAGCTAAATTGCTCTCATAAACTGATCGCTGAATGCCTTGGCATATCTAAGTTACTCTCATAAACAGATGCTGATGTCTTGGCATCCAGCTGGTTTAGGGCTAGTTCAATCTCTTTTCTTGTTTCTTTTACCTTCCTGATATCTCACACCTGCTGGCTGGAGCACAACTTCTTGCCCCTCTGAACGGGATGTAATATAGAAAAGCCACGCTCAGGCATTCGTGCTCCTACTAACTTTTCTATGTGTTTGCATGTTCTCAGTTTCTAAAGGATGGACATGGCTCTTCCTAAGTTAAAGTACCAACAACTTAGGTTCAGGTTTATGCTTTGAGCTCTGATGGAGCAAGAGATGGAGTTTATTGAGAATAGTTTATCAGGCTGGTAATGTACAGATGTGCCATAAAGTTTAGCAGGCCGCTTATGCTGTAGATCTATTCACTTGTCTTGGGGGAGCTCTCTCCTCTGAGTATGGCACAGATATTCTAGTCTTGACATCAGAGTGACTGTGATCATCTAGGTAGGACCCTTATGAGACTGATTTAATTCACATTCCCACATGGAAAGTTGGGAGAGCTCATGAGGGCTCTCCCTTTCCCACCGATATATGAACAGTTAACAATTGCTGGGAATGGAGACACCATTTCAGTAATGTAGCTGCCCATGAGTTATCCTGCATGTAACTTCTCATCCATGTTCCTGTAATTAATATCAATTAAATTCATTTGTTCACCAAGATAGACTTAGATGGAATTGTTTCTCTGATCCATCTTTCCCCTCTTTATCTGGTAAAGATAGACTCCCCAGGAAAAGGCATGCAACAGCTTCTCACTTAGAACATAGTCCCACAATGTTCTCTTTTTCTCACGAGCCCTCTGCTCACTGTCTCCTCATTGAGAATAAAGTCAAATGGCTAAGTGAATCAGCATCCTTTTGCCGTAATGAGTATCTGAGGTGATCAAGTAGCACCAAGAAAAGGGTTCCTTCAGTTCATGGTTTTGGAAATTCCGAAATAGTTTTGGTTCACTCCCAGGTCAGCTGGTTGCTTTGGCATTGAGGCAGTACTTTAAGGCATGGAAGGCAGGACAGAAGAATCGTTAGCAGAACTAGAGGGGTAGCCACATTTAAGAGTATATTTCTCCAATAGACTGAGGTCTCCTTCAAGATTCCATTTCTTTAAAGTTCCATCATTTCCATCCCGAGTGCAAATTTTTACCACAAAGGCCTTTGTAGAACACTAAAGATTCAGCTACAGTAATGCTAAAATATGGCATCTCAGACCTAGCTTGACCTGTATCCCATATGGTCACACTTTGTGTTGTATTCTTACTCAAATCTATACCTTTATTTTATCAACGTGTTTTCATTATTCATAATAAAATTTACTCCTGAAGCTTGTCCTGTCCTGCACAGTACCTATGCAATCACAGCCCTAGCCTTGCACATCTGTACTTAATACACACTGAAATAAATGAGCAATTATTACAATAGGAATACACACACACACCTCTATCACTTCGGATCAGTTGGTTCACTATCTATGATGTGTACAAACCACACTTAAGGGCCTGTGATGCTATAGACATGTAGTTAACATAGAGAAGATCTGACTTTTAAAGCAGGAAGGGAGAGGTTATGCTCTCTAAGTGAGCAGAAGATACAGCAAGAGAGAGATGCTCCTGATACTGTGGGAGAACATATGGAGGCGAACATTCAAAGGTTTATAAGCACACATGAGCCTGGCTAATCCTTGGAGAGGAATAGGTGTGTGCTCACAGCATGTTAGTTCACTCAGTAAATGAAGATGTTTGTGTTTCATTGTCTGTTTGTTTGTTTGTAGATGTTGTTAGTCCACTTTATTGCAACAGGGTCTTTAGCCCTGGCTGTCCTCAAACTTACAGCAGTTCGCTGGGCTCATCCTCCTGATTGCCAGGGTTACAGGCTTGGCCTCCATCACCAGCAACTTGTCTGGATTTAGATAGGAATGGTCATTCTTTTAACTTCCATCAACATGTTTTTATTTGTAGCTTGGGAATTAGCATTAAAAAGAACTGGTGGGATCTTGTTGGTCAAGTCTGAGTGAACACAGGTGGCATGGCTTTTCATGTTACCTGAATCCATGAATCATAATGTCCATGGAATGCTATTAATAGGCTGAATTTTGAATACCGTATTTTGCCTGTGAAAAAGTGAAATATTTTGCAGCTGCTGTTGCTGTTTTTCTTTATTCTTGAGATTTTTATATATTTAAACAATGAAACATGGTCATATCTGTGGATAATGTAAAAGAAATGTACTGGTTTTCTTTCTATTGAAGGGTTAAGTAAGAGAACCTTACTCTAAAAAAAAAAAATAATAATAAAGAAATCACTTGGCAGAAATGCAAATTTCTCCAGGGTCAGCACTTCTTTTCCTGTTTTTTTTTTTTTTTCTGTTGAAGGGTTAAATAAGACAGAACTTTACTCTAAAATATATATATAAAGAAACCACTTGGTAGAAATTCAAATTCCTCCAGGGTCAGCACTTCTTGAAATCAAAATATATGCTCAAGGTTAGACTCCGAGCTTTAGCTTGCATTCTGCTTATCAATTGTATTACTTTAGATCAGCCAATCATGTAAGCATGTGAGGCTGAGCTCTGGCCACTCAGAGTCAGGCACACGACTCCTTTAGGGTAGAAATTTTAAAACTAGAAAGAACCCTGAAGGTTGTGTTGGCCTGCTGATTCCTCTTGGCTACACATTCTTTTGCAAGGCAGAAACAAAACCTTCTGCCTTGCCAAAATGCTTTGAGTTGTGTGGTCAATTTCTTGTGATTCCAGAGCACTTTCTTACATATCAGTTCCCTCAGTCCCTCTCCAATTGCCCCACATCCCAGCAATGTGTCCCTCTCTCAACAGTTTTATCATCATCTCCTCCTCCTCCTCCTCTTCATCATCATTCTCTTTTTCTCTAACCCACTAAATCCAGTTGTGCTGCCCATATCTACATGGACTCAGGGGCATGCAGTGGAGCCTCGGAAACCTAGAAGTGGATATACAACACTTAAGGAAAATTATCCACCCCTCAGCAGCAGCTATCTACTACCAATAGCTCCTCAATAAGACGCAGAGCCTGGAGAATATCTATGCGACCTGTGCTGGAATTTTGGCTAGCTTATTCTTGTGCAGATATTCTTGTGCAAAACACAGCTGCTTTGAATAGTGAGTGCAATAGCCATGTCGTGTCATGCCCCAAAGACTGCATTCTATAGCACCCCTTGTATTCCTTCTATTCTCCTCTGGTGCCGTGCTCAAGAGTTGAGGTTTTAACATCATCCCACTTAGGGGTAAGAAGCAAAAGCTTAACTGGAGATGTTGAAGTATGTTTAACTTACATGTTTGAGTTAGAAAGGGCATCTTCCCAAGTTACTTGAGTAGACTAACCTCCTTCTTCAGGAGAGCATGCAGGCTGTAAGCTGTGATGCTTTCCATATCATAAAAGGAGAGTTTGTAATGAAAAAAAAAAAAGCATAGATTTTGACAACAGTTATTTTCAGTTATCCATCTTTGCTTTTAAGTGTCCTTTCCCTTTTTGAAACACTGTCCCTAATCTTCGTGATATCGTTATGAATTTTATGTTTCCGGTCATCATCCCCATCACCTTGACAAAGGTGTTCACGGTACAGCCTCTAACATCCACAGACAGTGCTTGCTAGGACTCTCGCAGATGCACCAGCTAGATCTGCTATTGTAAGAAGGGGGTGGCGAATGGATGAGTCCAACCTGTGAAGTCTTATCTTTGCAAAATGAGTTGAACTCCCTGTTAGGTCTGGTGAGTTGTTTGTCTTAAGGGAAGTTAACCTTCCTTGGGTACAGCCTACTTCCTTGGCACACTACATAGCAACGCAAGCATTAAGTGCTTATTAACAGCCCAGCCAGTTGCTTCCATCGCTCAGTTCCATCACCGCACTGCTCTACCTTCCTAACCCTTTCGTGGAAACTCCAGGACCACAGCCAAGATGCTTCTAGTAGGCTCTCCCTCTGCTTTCTAGATGCTGAATATTTCCACCACCTTTCTGGCTCTGCCCTCTAATCTGTACAGTGATTAAAACTGTTCCCCTCAGCTATGCCTATGATGACTTCAAAAGAAAACAAAGATGCTTAATTTTGAATAAATAATTTTAAAATGCTGTCTATATGAAAAAGAGTCTTGAACAAGAGTCAAGAGTCATTTTAAAGAAATGTTAGCAAATACCAGACTCACAGACACTCCTACTTCACCCCCTCTCTCTTTCTTTTTCTCTGTGTCTCTCTGTCTATCTACCTGTCACTGTCTCCCATCCTTCCCCTCTCTCTTAAACACACACACACACACACACACACACACACACAGAGGCCCTGCTGACTTCACAGCCCCTGGTGTTAGGCAAACATGTCAAATCCTTGAACTTCAGAATTCTGTACTATGGCGAGCCTGGACCCCGCCTGCACTCTCTGCCTGCCTGTATACTTTCTTCCATGAGCTATTGGATCAATTTTATAGTGTGTTTGGGAAGCTGATGAGGACCTGTGGGGGCAGCCTCAGCTCTGGGCTGAACTAATGAGCCCAGCCTAGCTGTTGCACATGGGGATGGGGGCTTAAAATGCATGTTGGAAAAAGGAAAAAATGCTTTCCCAGTTCTGCAGAATTTTTTTTAGTGTCCCATGATCATTGAGCCCCCAAATATAATCCTGAGATTTTAAAGTCTGATATAGATTTTTCACCTTCTTTTAATTCTTGTAAATGGCTGCCTTTGTCTTGAAGGAAAATATAATACCCAGCTCACTGAGAAGGAACGCTGCTTTGATTGGTGTAATTACAACTTTCTGTTCAAATGAGACACAGATCAAAGCCCAAACAAAGCTGCTCCCTTCCATCACCTTGAAAACTTAAAGGGCTCTCACCTCAGTTGGATCTGGTTGCTTTTATAATTTCCCAAAACATAAACAAAAGCAAAAGCAAGCTCATTTACACTGATGTCATAAAACATTGTCAGTCTCAAAGGAAGATTCCTTCATTTCCTACGTATTACTATAATATAGGTGAAAGTTCTGGTGGGTGATGCGGTAGTATCCTCATTCCCAGAAACCAGCATGGCCAGGAGGATATTCTGAGCACTCTGGAATGTGCAAAACTGCCATCAGTTCAGACGGATCTTACTGGTGTAGGCTTCAAATATTAGATAAAGTTTGAACTATTTTTTTATAGCAGAGTTAGGAGACAAAGACCGAATGGAAGAAAAATATTACAAATTATTCACCTGCCACATGAGTCCAAAATGTATGAAGAATTCAAGGGACTCGATGGAAATCCAAATAGTACAATTAAAAGTGGGCAAATAATCTGAACAGATTGTCAAAAGAAGAAATATAAATATCCCAGTGTATGAAATGTTCAACATCAGTAACCATCAGAGAAATGAAACTCAAATCCAGAGTGAGGTGCCACTCTGCAGCCCTATCTGGATAACTGTTATATTTTTAATTGACAAATCTGCAAAAGGAACACTCATTCGCTGAAGCTGGGAATGTATAAGGGAGTACGGTCATGATATAGAACAGCATAGATGGTCCTCAAAAAAGCTTGAAAATAGGTGTACTATGTATTATTCTATCTCTCTACTCTCAGATGTATATCCAAGGGACATGAAATCAGGATGCCCAAGAAATAGCTGTATCCCCTGAATTTGCAACATAATTTATGGTAATCATAAAAAGATTTTAACTAACTGAGGCACAGGTGATCAACAAATAAACAAAATGTAGTATGTATTCATAACAGGATATTACTCAGCCACAAAAGGGATAAAATCCCATGCCATCTACAATAGCCAGCCCAAATGGCTTTCAGTGGATAGCTTATTTCTAAAAACAATGTGGTATCCCTATTATATAGACTATGACTCAGCAATGAAAAGAAATGAATTATTAATGCAGAGAGCAATAACAGATGAATTTCAGAGAACTGTAGTAACTGGAAAAGCCACTTCCTGGAAGTATGAGCCTGTTATGAAGGAGTGAGGGAGCATGATTCTGAAGGGGTGAGATACATGTGATGAAATTGCTGTGTCTTGACTGTATCAACTCTAACTGTCCAGTTATGGTATTTTATGTAGTTTTGTCATGTATTCTCATTGGGGATGACTGGAAAAGAATCCACAGAGTTATTTCTTATAACTACATAAGAATCTGTAGTTCTCTCAAAGTTAAAATTTTGATATAAAATACCTTGTATGGTCATGAGTGGATTTTCATTTTTATCTACTTTCTTTTTAAAATAAGTTGTATTAGTTCTTTGAGGATATCATAGTGTGTTTTATCCACTCTCCCAACTAGTTCATGTTAGAACTACCCCCTCTTCCTGATCCACTCAGCTTTGTGTCCTTTTCTCTCTTTTTTAAGAGCAACCAGAATCAGTTTGGGCTACTGAAATATTTCTCTCTCTCTCTCTCTCTCTCTCTCTCTCTCTCTCTCTCTCTCTCTCTCTCTCTCTCTCTGTGTGTGTGTGTGTGTGTGTGTGTGTGTGTGTGTGTGTGTGTGTGTGGCCTTCCACTGGAGCATGGTTGGTTTTGGGGGGACTGAATTCTTAGAGAAAACTGACTCTCGCTCTCCCAGCATCTAGTAATTGCCAGTGTTCCACTGCTAGAGGTGGGATTTCATGTCAAACCCTCCCTTCCATGCTAGTATTTGGTCTGACTTTGACTTGCAAGGGTCTTGTGCATGTTACTACAATCACTGAGCTCTGAAGGGCAGCTTCCCTGCTGCGTTCTCAAGACACTATTTCCTGGTAGCCATCCTTTATTTACATTCTTAAAAATCTATAATTTTTTTTATCTTCTTTGGTAACCCAAAGCCCCCTAACGTGACCCTGCATTTTCTCTGTTGTTTTAATTGAGGCGCTAATCACTTCTACCATGACAGCATGTAATTTATACTTCATGTTTACTGCTGAGTATCTTTCTTTGCCCCTAGAACAAAAGCATGACAGAGTGGGATTGTAATCTTTCTTGCTCAGTGATGCATGCTGAGTGTCTAGAGTGTTTCTTGGCACATGAACATTCCCACAAAATAATTGTTGAATAAAAAGACACATAGATTTCAGTGTGGTGATCAGGGGCCTCTGTGGAAATACAATAGCATGCCATATACAGAGAGAAAGAGGGTTATTTCAAAGAACTCTTTCATATAATTACAAAGACTGGAAAGCCTGAAAGGTGGACCAACTGGATGAAGAGTCACAAAAAAAAAAAAAAAAAAAAAAAAAAAAAAAAGCCATGTTGCTCAAGCCCAATTCCATCAGCTATAGTATTCCTTCTTGCTTAAAGGAGTCCAGAAGTTTTTTGCTGCAAAAATTCTGCTTGCTTCAGCCTTTTGTGCTGTTCTGGCCTCAACTAATTGGATAATAAAGGAAATGTACTTTACTCAAAATCTGCCAATTTAAATGTTAACCTCATGCACATATACCTTCAGAAACACATCTAACATAATGTTTGACCACCTATCTAGGCACCATGACCCAGCTAAGTCCATACATAAAACGACCATCACAATCAGACTGAAGTGCACTGAGGCTCCCAGAAACTGTAGGTAGGGTTCATCATCCCATGCTTAATGGCCATATTCTATTGTGCTTTTTACTGTGAGCAATTTGCATCTCTCCATTTACCAGCAGGCTGGTAACAACTGTGTTTTGCAGCAAAGCTTAGGGAAACCTTGAAATTTTCTGTAATTTTCCACTTCTAGGATTTACAGAGTTTGACACGAGGAAGATAGGTTTGTTACACCAATGCAGAAAAAAAAGTACATGGATTCTTAGAGAGGGTAAAGGATGCTCACCTGGGAATAAAGTATACAAAGCATGGTGTTTAGCTCTGTCTGGGAGGTCAGAACCCATTTCCTGTGTCTTGGCTCTCTCGCCTACAATCTTAAAAGGCCCTTCTTGTAAAAAGAGTGAAGCTAAAATGTGTAAGGTAATTCAAAGCTTCCTGCTTAGGGCTAGCTGTGTTGGTTCAGGCTTGGTTTATCTGGGGACTCATTCCAGATATCTCAAGCAAAGAAAGGGAAACTGAGGCAGACAAGGGGGGAAAAGAAGAGTAAGGAATAATTCAAGAGTGGGTATATAGAATTCAACAGATCTAAAGCCACTGATGACCCCCCTAACATGTGTGTGATACCCTCAGCACAGTACCCTGGAGGCGGGGACTCGCTGTAATTATCTTTGCCTCTTCCACCCGTTTTCTCATTTCCAGGTTGTTTCTGACTTGTAGAGAGCAACCTGGATAATGAGCAGGTTGTCAGGAGGCAAAAGGAGAGATGCTACTGACATGGAAGTGGTCCATGCAAGAACTCTACTGGAGGTAGGGGCTAGAGGAAGGACATAACAATACCCACAGTTCCGAATCCTGACAGACTTCTCTTAAGTCATTCAAAATGCAAAAGCAGAGGCCTAACCAGTCTTTCCAATTCTAAGGAGAAAGATTCTGATTAAATGTCATCTGACATCATCTAACTTACCATCACATTTCATGGGTTATTTATGAATGCAAGTGGCAGGAAAGTTTGTGATTAATCATGTTTTAGTAGGATTAAAACCAGCCATGTGGTTTGTTATAGTTTGAAACTGAAACATCATCCACTGGCTTGGTTGTTTGAATACCTAGTCCCAGCTGGCCTGGATGTGTTGTTTGGAAGGTTATAGGACCCAACTGATGAAAGTAGGTCACCAGTGCAGGCTTTGGAGGATCATTTATACCCCATCCCTGTCCCTAGTTTTGTTCCCTACTTCCTGATCCACCAACTCGTGAAGATGCTATAGTGAAAATTGCCATTGCCACAGACACGGCTGCTCTGGCCACTACAGCTCCTCTATCCTGATAGACTGCATCCTCTGGGATTGTAAGCCCCAATCTACCACTCCTTCATAAGTCAGTTGATATGTCACAACAATTAAATCAACCAACTTGTTACCAAGTAGCCTCCCAAGGTGATTCATCTTTCTGGGTAGGTCCCTAGAACAAGTTAGCAATTTCTTCTTCAAACCCCCCCCCCACAACTTTTAGGCAACAGGAAATAACTCGTACCTTAAGGATGGGTTTGACAAAAGCAAAATTAAAATGAGCAGAAATGGAAATGTAACACACAAAGCAACATAGAGAGAATCGGACTGCTGTGGTACCAAGGCACAGCGAAGCACAGGAAATTAGTACCAGCCTCCTGCTTATCCACTGTGTGGAGCAGCTTACAAGCTTGACTTCATTTGGTCCCCAGAACACCATGTAGAAGAAGCATGGTTCTACTTTATGTGAGTTAAACAGGGCTCAGCAAAGGTTTTTCACCCAAGATCACACAGGCAAACTGAGTCATGGCTTCCATCATATTCAGCATCCAGGTGCAGAGAAACCACCGCTGCCAACCCTGCTCTGACCTATTAAATCACAACTCTGAGAAGAAGCCCAGAACTCTGTGTTATGAATATCCCTAAAACAATTCTTACGGGTAATATTTATAAAATTTTGTTCCTAATGCCTTTCTACCCCGGATATTTCTGAAGCTGAAGAGACATAATCGACAAAATAAAATAACTGCAGAAAAAAATCCAATTTTAGTTTAGCCAACAAGTACAAGGCATATAGCTTAGTGCCAAGCACTTACCTAGTAGTGTGTGCAAGCCCAGGTTCAATCCCCAGTGCAGTCAAGCAAAACAAAAACAGTCAACAATACGGGAGCGGCCAAGCCCTGCAAATAGAAAACATGGTTTAATGCAGAAATCAGTGAAAATATTCTATAAAGTGTGAATCTTAAATATTTTTAGTCTCTGCCACTAGTCAATTTTGCCATGTGTAAATATACCTACTACATACCAAGGAATAGAAATGACTATATTTTATTTACAAAAGCAAACAGTAGACTGAATTTGGATATGAATGTTAGCTTGCTGACCCTAGCTCTAATGGCTTCTGGGAATTGTCCCAGGTTAATGGGCATCTTCTAATGATAAAATACAACTTTAAAAGGAATTATTTTTCCTTAGAGTTCATAGTCACCAGATGGAATTTGTATTTATACATACTAATATACCAAAACATAGATTATCTGGGGAACTTGATTGACTTGCTATTTGATGTGAATCATGGAGAATCAAATATTTAATAGTATTAACCATGGTAACCATTGATTGAATGAATGAACAATGTCTGTGGATAGAATGTTCTTTCACTCTGAGAGGAATGAGGGCTACAGCCGAAAGGCTGACTTGCACTGGGCATAACAAACTTGAGGACAGAGAGAATTGAAGAGGCAGATAAAGGAAACTGATCAGGAACAAACAACCCTCTGTGCTTGCCTCCCTCACTGATAAAGGAAGTCCAACTAGCTTGATGGTTAGTTTGAACTGAGAGCTTGACACCATCTTGAATCACCTGGCAAGACAGTCTAAATGACAAGTTATTTGGATAAGATTGGCCTTTTGGCATGTGTTGGAGAAACCTGCTATTAAGGTCGCAGTCCCCCATGTCCAGAAGGCTCTCTGAGCTTGGTGCAAAATGGAGGACTCTTTTTCTCAGCAGGGTTTCCCTTTTTCTGCCTGACCTTGTCTAGAGAGGGTCCCTGAGCACACGTGCCTGACCTTATCTGAAAAAATGACCTTCTGCAGAACTCTCTGCAAGCACTGCATAACTCAGCACACAAGTCCTGCTCTGGCCTCGTGCCCTCATGATAATTAGATACTATATTATGACTAATCAGCCCTTCCCTCGATAATTAGATGCTATTTTATGACCAATTATTCCTTCCCACCCCATCCCTAAAAACTCTTATATACCCTATCCCTGGAAAAATAAAGTAGACTTGTCTCACTACAGCAGTCTCCAGAACTCCTTCCATCAGAGTTGTAGCCATCCAAATCCTTCTCGCTGCTTCTGCTCCTTTGTCCTCATGATCTGGTGGCCATGCCCCCGGCCCCAGGAAAAGGAAGACCCACAGGTTGTGTATGAGGGATTGTCTTGATGTCATTAATTGAATAGGGAAGACATGCCCATTGTGATAGTCACCATTCCCTAGGCAAGGGATCCTGTACTATACAAGGGTAGAACACGAGGAAGCATACATGCATTTATTCTCTCTCTCTGCTTGTGTCTGTGGGTATGACTACTTCAAGCTCTGGTCTTGACTTCCCTACATGATGAGCTATACATAGTCTAGGAGAGCATTCACAGACAACCAGGCTCAAGTCTGAGGGAGAAGAGAACAAAAGGCAGAAAAACTGCAAAGTACCCACAGTTCACACACTTGCTAAGCGGTCTAGAGCTAATTGTGAGAATGAAGAATCTATCTTTTTAAATTTTTATGTTAGTTTTAAGTGTGTCTGTGCAAGCTGAACACGTGCATGTGAATGCACAAGGGTATATGCATGTGAGTGCAGCTACCCAGAGAAGCCAGAAGAGGACATTAGACTGGAGTTTAAGTTACAGGCAGCTGTGAGCAGCCCAACATGGGTGCTAGAAACCAAACATGGAGCCTCTGGAAGATCAATTTGTACTTTTCCATGCCGACCATCTCTCCATCCCCTGACAAGATCATTCTAGCGTCCAAGCAGTTTTAATAGGAGAGAAATAGAGTGTAATAGTAAATACTACATTCCAAAGTAACATATATCCTGTAAGATCATATTCTATTAAATGTACATACATACATACAACACACACACACAGGCATGTGTATAAATACATGTCTGTGTGTGCATGTTTATGTAACAGTGTGGTATGATTGGTCTTAAGTGGAGAAATCCACCAATGGAAGTCTTGGTGGTCTACAAAGAATTTCAGTTCCTCTCTAACCCCAGCCTGTAACTTTAACTGTTTTAAAACCTACCTTTAATAATGGTTCTTAAATACTTTAACCTCCCTTCTAGCCCAGGAGATAGTAGGTGGGGGAAGTGGAACTGTTTAGAAAGGGTTCTTTGGAGCAAACCTATCTGTATTGTCAGGAAATGGGCAGTTAAGTTCACAGGTCAGCAGTGAATTCTTTTTATACTCTCTTTAAACAACACGTGTCGTCCATGGGTCTTGCCTCAGCACTTCTCTTGCCTCAGCACATGAGTCTGTCTCAGCTGACATCACTCTGCCAATCAGCCCGAGTCTGTGGAAGCAGTAAAAGGCACACCACCAAAAGTTTTTGTTGCGTTTCTTTCTATGCAGTCCCAACAAATGCAGCTCAACTTCGCAGTGCGTTGTTAGCAAAGAATCCTTCATCGTGTGTCCTTTCAGGTACTTGCTTCAGTAGAACATCCTCTCTTTTGTGTCTGCTTCAGCTAAATATTCCTTCATGAGTTTGCCTTTAGCCTTTCACCTGTGTCTGCTTTAGGAAAATGTTCCTTCACGTGTTTGCCCCAGCAAAACACCATCCGACACAACTGACTTTCCAAAGAACCCTCAAGTTTCCACTTCACCATCCTGTGATTATAAAGCCATTAGTAGGTGACACTGAACTTCCAGCTGTCACCAAAGTCACATCAACTAACATGTTATGTTAGACTGTTAGAAACCCTGGTTTTCTGTAGCCTAGCTTGAGTCACAAGGGCTCTGACATCCAGAATGTTCATTTTTTTGAACTTACCTTAATCAAGCTCTAAATTCTCCAATGTCTTCTCAGAATGCTCACCTCTTTAACTGCCATTCATTCATGTAATCATACTTTCACTGAGGCCATTTTATGAGCAATACACATCATTCTCTGGTGCTCTGGAGGCAGCTGACTTCCAAGCTGGACCTTGAAGGGTTGTGTAGAGAGCACTGGATCCTGGATCATCTTGGCGAGCACCCTTCCCCCTCTTCCCAGTGCCCCTTGTTTCATTCTGCCTCCTATCCCAACAAGCAGAATCACGTTTTTAAAGGGGTTGGTTTCCATCCTCATACTGAAGTTCACGAAATGGGTTTTTACCTTGGTTTGCATGTCACAGAGAACCCTCTCTGTATGGTTTTGGCAAAGTCAATTATCACCAAGATCCTGCTCTTTCCCCTGCTCCTCTAACTCCCAGGGCATGCCAAGTGATCTATAATATTCACAGGAAGTCTGATCTTCTCTTTACACGCTGAGAAATGTCCATCATCTAAAGTCTCAAGACTCCCACAGACGAGGCTCCTCCTGCAGCTCCAGCAGCAGCTATGAGCTCTGTGCCTGCTCCATTTTCTGAAGGAAATCAATACTAGAAGACAAGCAGCATTCTCCCATAAGACACAACAGATATTTTTAAATGTTGCTGTTTTACATATTGCTGATTGCATTCTTTCTATCTCTATCTCTTACACACACACACACACACACACACACACACACACACACACACACAATTTTTCTTCTGTTCATTGCCCCAATAGTAATGTTTGATTATTCAGTATTCAATGTTTATTCGACTAAGTTCACATACATGTTGGGCACTGTTACTTGACTGACTCTTGTGAGCCCTTTTCCCCCCTCAAGTCGATGATTGCTGTATCTTTAAAAGGCATCATTTTCATCGTACCCAATGCAATTATTTTCTAAGCCTTTGAGTAAACAAAGACATTAGGAGAGTTCGTGTAGGTTTTCAGTTGAAAGATAGTACCCAGTGTGCTATCTTTCAGTTTCAGTCAGACTATGTGCTGCCAAGGGCTGCTGGGAACATTCCTCCTCAAAGTCTCTCCGCCAATCTGTGAATCCCCTCTCCTCTCTGCTGTGTTTGCTGACTCTTTCCAGAGTTCGATGTCCCCAACCTCTTACCTTATTATATTTTGATAAAGTGTGTGAAAAGTAAGATTTTTTAGGACTTTGAATGCCTGAAAGCATTTTGATTCTGGTGCCACGTTTGAATAACCATGTGCTAGATCCAGAGTCTGGAAGAGAAATCATTTTCCTTTGTTGGAAAGACTCAAGTGTTGCTACTGGGAAAGCCATTATTCTGGTTCCTACTCTCTGTGTGCAATGCTTTCTGCATCCAGAAAGTTTTAGAATCTGTTTTTATTTTGGGGTTCTGAAGGTTCATTTCAATATACTTTACTTGATAAATGGATTTTTAGAGGGGGCTGGAGAGATGGCACAGAAGTTTAAAAGCACCTGCTGATCTTTCAGAGGACACGAGTTCAATTCCCAGCACCCACATGGTGGATCACAATCATCTGCAACTCCAGTTCCAGGGCACCTTCTGCCCTCTTTTGGTCTCAGGCACTGGACCCACATTTGTGCACAGACATTCATACAGGCAAAACTCCCTACCCATGACATTTGAAAACAGTTTAAAGGTAATGGCAGGGGTCTTTTCCATCTAGGAGACTTTTCTTATATCATGTCATCTCCTTTTTTTTTTTTTTTAACTGTTCTCCCTCTTTCTGAAATGTCTTCGCTCTTTATCTACCTTTGTGTCTGTTCTACTGCCTGGCAGGTGTCCTCAGGGAGACCTGCCAAAACTTTTGTTGAACTTGTAACATTTTGCCCCTTGTTTATTTTTATAAATTCTTTTAAAAACAATTGCTGAACAGTTCAAGGTTTTCATGTAAATAATGCCTTGGCTTGCCTTCTTAGAAACTGCTCTCAGTTGTGCTGGGTTGTTTGTTTGTTTGTTTGTTTGTTTGTTTGTTTAATCTCTGCTTGTGGTGTAGTGTGGTCACTGCCTTTCCTATTGACCTGCTTTGTGTGGAAGTCTGGTGATCCCTTCTTAACTGGTCTTCCCTGAGAATCTGGCATTTAAAAGCTGCTTGGACCCTCTTTAGGCCATCAAGCTTTTCAAGCAGTGGACATTGTCACAGACTGACAGACCTGATCATTGTTAGAGACCCTTTCCCTCAGCCAGCACTGGGATCTGTAGTTTCCTTCCACGCACGCTGGGTTTATAATTACCTGGGTAATTTTCCCACTTTCTGTCAACAGTTTGACAGCTAGCATTCTAGCATAGTTATTAAAGGAGACTCATAAAGTGTGTGTATGTATAATTATATATAATATATACATATATAGTATTATACATACATATTATACATATATATAATAATAAATAAAAAATAAAGCAGGACTAACTAGATTAGCTTACATAAG
Organism: Arvicanthis niloticus; assembly: GCF_011762505.2. NCBI lineage: Eukaryota > Metazoa > Chordata > Mammalia > Rodentia > Muridae > Arvicanthis > Arvicanthis niloticus. The sequence goes on along the minus strand of NC_047664.1, from coordinate 48,125,503 downwards.
AGCTACCAAGTTTAAACATGCCCATTTGCACACTGTAAAAACTGAGGAACTAATTGCTACCCAGCCCACAAAGCTGGAGACCTTCAAAGTTCTAATCTGGAGCAAGATTTCTGGAGAGTTATCCTTCTCCAGTCTATAGTGAAAGGCCATAGAAACTGGAGCCTGGTGTCAATGACAGATGGAGGCAGCAGCAACAGCAAGAAGCAAAGGCAGAGGGTGATAGGCAGATCCTTGGAGCTCTGTGGCTTGCCAGGCTGTCTCAAGTGATGAGCTCCATGGTTAGTGACAGACCCTGGCTCAAAAATATAAAGTGGAAAGTGTTTGAGGAAGACACCTGACATCCATTTCTGACCTTCTCGGACTCTTAGATACACGTGCAAATGAATATACTCACACACATACAAACTACAAGCTCACATGAGCACATGCATACATGAACACATACACATATTACCACATACAAAAACACTCACCGTATAAGACACCCCCCCCCCAGCACATGGGTAACAAAAGCCAAAAACAAACAAACAAAAAGACACAACAACTAGGATTCTATCAAATCAAGAATCTTCTGCATAGCAAAAGAAGCAGGCAATGGGTTGAGGCAAGAGACAGGGCTTAGTTTTCCTGAGTCTCCATATACATGGGCCACCCATTGGACGGACTGCCCTCTCTCAGAGAGGGTCATCTTCCATCAGTTAATCCTTTCTGGAACAACCCTACAAATCTGTTAAGATCTCGTCTGTTACTTGTTTCCAGCTCACATCAAGTTCACAATGAGATATTCAGTTCTTCGAATTGAAGTGGTGTCTTCTATTCAGACACCATTTCCCATTCACTGTGGCACTCTGGCTGCTATTACAGTATGTTGTCAGTATCCAAGCCTGGAATCTGGTGTCACCGCCACTGAATGTAAAACCCCACTCTTCTACCAGGTGGGCAGGACATTCCCTAACTGCCAACATAAGGCCCAGGGTCCAGCTTTCCACATTATGTAACTCAGTTACCAAGCATAAACCTGCATTCTGGTGTCTGGTATTGTATTGCTGTGTCTAGTCTGCTTTTGCCTACTCCCTTGCTCTACTGGTACTCTGTGGGTTTTTTAAGAAATAAATCCCTTTTTCTTTTAGAAAAACTGAGAAAATAAACATTGTAAATATATATAATTGAAGCCTTTGCAATAAACATCATTTTAAGTAGTTCCATAGTAGTCATCAGTAGACACATTATGCTTAGCTAACCCTTGTTCTGTTGTCAGATGTATCCATGGCTGCCCCTTTCATCTTACACCACTCATAACAATAGAGCAGTGACTACCTTTATGTACAAGCTTCTTTCAACTCAATTTTCTTTTTACTTTATAGTGTATTTCTGGAATTCTGCTTAAAGGCAAAAGTTCTTCACAGTTTCTTCGTGGAGTAGTTCTGTCAGTGAGAAGGTCTACATACAAGTTATTCAACTCTGTACAGGTTTATGATATTGAACTTGCTAAGTATTCTTTCCATTTTGAACTAAAACACATTAGCATAGTGTTACTGTTTTTTCGTGTCTCTCGCAGCAAGTTCCTACTGAATGAGAAGGATTAAGATGGGAACTTAGAGAAGGAAAGCATACAGAAAGAATTCTGTAGAGCTAAGATGTCACCGGAGGCACCAGGGCATCCACAAAACATAGAAAGTGTAATCTCTCTATAAAAACTGAGCAGAGAGTCAGTTGTGTTCGACTGCTGAGCAAGGAGTTTGACAGCTCCTCCTAACCAAAGATGAAAGGGAAGTAGTGAGTAGGAATGTAGGTCTGTATCATGAGATCTATTGGAGAGATTCCTGGGTATGCACAAGTATTCAGAAAGATGTACAAAGACTGGACTATTAGTATCAGGCAAAGTTGAGACACTCAGCAAAGCAACAGGAGACTGGTCCCGAGGCCAGAGTTAGCTATGTGTGCTTCAACATAATCTGCCCCCAGCATCATCTGTAATATGTGAGTAAGGCAAGTGGGAACCAACCTGGGATCTTCTGCAAGAGCAATGCACAGTCTTTACCACCAAGCCATCTCTCAATCCCCAAATGATTTCTCTGGCTTTAAAAAAATTACTGACTAGAAGGTAATATCCTAAAAAGAATGATTTTGTTCCTCCCCTTTCTTGCTGAAAATGACAGTCAGACGTGTTACAAATTCCAAGGCTCTGCACCTGTCCACATTCTGTTCCCCAAGTCGTACATCAGTGACTTTATTGACAGATTATCCCTAAAAATAATTATCCCTAAAAATTATTAGCATAAATTTTTGGTTTATTTTTCTATATGTCATGAAGGCAGCACCAATAGCAAACACAATAACAAATCTGTTCCTCTTAAGAGCTGGGGAAGCTCTGGCCTGGTGCGCCAACATGTTCATGAAAGCTAGAACCTATAGGGCTTCAAGCCAATGTGGCTTTAAAGTGAGTTATTTTAAAAGTAAACTACAAATCCACTGTGGCTGAGAAGGTAGTATTTTAGCAGGGGGCATCTATGGATGCCCGATTATGAAGCACAGCCAAGAAAGTCTGAGATACAGATGGCCAGATTAGATGCTAGCGTGTCCATGAAGATAAAGGTGTCTTTCTAAAGCTTGAATGCTGTGAGAGCCCAGGGGTTAACAGAAATGAATGTGAAGGAACTATTGGAGAAAACCATTTTTATGAGCAAGAAAGACATTGAGTCACTTCTGGCAGATGGTGTGATAGAATTGTTGCAAGATTCTCATAGCTAATCCTGGGATGAAGTCTCTATGAACTTGTTTGACTGTGGTCTGGGAGTGAACAATTTATTCTGTGGAATTACACACACACACACACACACACACACACACGAATGATTTACACTAATTTATATAGTGCTGTATCTCCTATAGAGATTTACTACTCTAGAAATAAGTAATAGACAATGGGGTTGTTTCATCAAATGGAGAACATGTGGCCCACTTCATCCCTGTATTCCCCACCTAACTCTCTTTACCAGAAAAACTCTTTAGAAAGGGTTCATGTAAAATTTCCTATCTTTGTATAGCATGATTCATACACTCCTGTGGATTTTTTGTATGTTGCCTTAAGATGAAAGAGAGAGTTGGAGAGGCAAGGAGAAAGAGAGATGTGGGGATAAACCTTGTCCAATAACATATAACCAGGTAACTAGGGGTTTCTACTGGGTTCCCCCAGGGTCTAGAATCTTAATGGAGCTGACACCTTTGTTTTATTGCATGAGTGAGTACAGGTGCATATACCTGTGCATATACCTGTGGTGGCCAGCAGACCATTTTGAGGTGTAATAACTCCTTAAGTACTGTCTACCTTGGTTTTTAGACAGCATTTCATTGCCCTAGATTTTACACGTCCAGAAATTTCTACCAATATTTTTAAAAATTGAAAGTCAGTTGCATCCTTGTGGCCATCTCTATCTCTAAAGTCCCACATCTGTTAAACCCAGTATGTATCATCTTGATGCAGAGGGACCTCCAACAAAACTACAAGGGCACCAGAAACAGCTCTTTGGGGATCTGGGGTGTGCACAGGATAGTGTGTGTATGCTGTCTTGTATATTTGGAGGGAACCCTGAGAAGATGGGGGGAGGGAGGGGTTAGTTGACATTAATGAAAACACAAACCATCTTAAATTGTACATTAGAACCATTTTATGTGTGACATGCCCTTTGGCTACTCAGGCTCTGTGGCATTTTCTCTGCTTCACCTCACCTCCTGCTGAGATGCTAACAGACTTTTCTCTTTTGTTTTTTTCCTCTGGCTCCCTTCCCTCCCACACTCAGATTTTTAAATTCTTTCTCTCCAGAGCATGATAATAATGCTTTCTCCATTCCTGATTTCTAAAAAAAAATCAACCGCAGACAGATTTTACACATTAAAAAAATATCATAGGAAACACAATTGTTGCTTTACTGAAGGGTAGATATCCCACAGAACATGTTCATTACAGTTAAACAAGAGTCCTGGCCTGGCTGGCTCGCATCCAGTCTCAGCAAAGCACTGCTAGGTAAGCCACCCATAAAAGATACCCCAAAAGAAAGAACACTCATATGTAATGTTAATGGCACAAAGCAGTTTCTCACAAATTAAACAGCCAAGCCAGGGAGATAGCTCAGTTCTTGGAAGTAGGGGGAAAGTGACGCAGGGTTGCATACACTTGGAATCTCTGCTGGTGAGACTGAACCAGGGAGATCCTTGGAGCTTGCTGGTGTCCAACCTAGCTTAACCAGCAGGTTCCAGGCCAGTGAAAGTCTGTTTCACAAAACATGGTAAACAGCACTTAAAGTAGAATGGCATCTGAGATTGTCCTCTGTCCTCCACATGCATACACACACATACATGTGCACACACTCGTGTATCTCCGCAAACATGAACACTTAACATAAGTAAGTAAGAATAATATGTAATAAGCAATCATGACTACACGATAATTAGGGCCTGTCAGGACGTCATCTGCTTTCTGGTGTTTACTCAGTCTCTTGTCTTAGACGTAATTCTCCTTGAAGATGTTTTCATAGTGAATGGATTGATGCAGAGAGAGCCATCTCTCTAAGTGGACTGTTCTATGTTGTATTCCTCCCTCCAGCAAGCACCAAAGCAGATGCAGAACTCAGGTCTTCTCCTTGGCCCACCTGGACTGTATTGCACTATGGGGCAGCTGAAGTGAACTGGACCATCCCTTGAATTTGATTCCCTGCAGCCCAGGCACCCTGGGCTGATTGCAAAACCTCTGTTGTAGCTTGCAGATAAACCCAAGGAGAAAGCTAGACTCCAGTATTCAGAAAAGTCCACAGAGAAATACAAACCTTCTTTTAGAGTTGCTAATGTATAAACACACAGTGTGATTCCCCCAGCTGAGGAGGAAGGCAGAAGAAACCAGCTCTGTAAGGGGAGCTCACACAGAATTTAGCTGGATCTCATGTCTTTCAGCATCTCTCCATTCCCTGAAGGCTTGCAGAACCTTTTCACATGAGCTGGTCTGTGTTTGATTAAAAGAAAGGCATGGACCTTCCTGTGGAGGGGCGGCTTCCATAGCCTAGTGCAGCTGGTACTTTGACAGAGGCTCAGTGTCTAGCCTCCCCATGGGGAGCTCTTTCATGAGGGCAGAGGTGATGTGACAGCACAGGAATGTGGCTGGTGCTCTTTTGCTTTTTTCTTTCTAGCTTGTCTTGTCTCACCAGGGTGGAAAACATGGAAAATAACTGTAGTGACGAATTAAACATTTAAAGGAAAACATCATCACTGAAATAGTCTTTTCTTTTTTTATTATTACTGTGTGTGTGTGTGTGTGTGTGTGTGTGTGTGTGTGTGTGCGCGCGCGCGCGTGTGTTACAATGTACATATGAAGATTAGAGGACAACTTGCAGGAGTTAGTCCCTCCTTCTACCATGTGGATCCAAGAGATTGTACTCAGACTGTCAGATTTGGCAGTGAGCACATTTACCCACAGAGCTATGTCATCAACGCTTACAGTAGTTTTAACATAAATAACTAAAGATGGAAAGGCAGAAGAAATCACAGTTGTTTAAGAATAAAGGAGGGGTGAGGTTGAACTCACATCATTGGCCATAAATCAGTCACTCCAGCAAACATGCAGGAAAGTCAGGGTAGTGAGATGGCCCCATCCATTTGGGACATTGTTTCCTGCATGCCTCCTGTTTCCAGCTCTCTTTGAAAGACTAGGTGGACACTGTTGAGTGTTGGGGAAACCAGGATGCTTCTCCTTCTGGTAAGTCACTCTGTCTTTGGGGAATGCTTGCCGTCCCTGGGTTTCAACCTCTTCATCTGTAAACTTGGAAAGATCAAGAGTAAGAGAAGTGAAAACATCAGCTCACATCTTACTGGTCCTGTTCTCAGTACTAAACACAAGAGGTAGACCAGGAGGAATGCTTCCTCTTCCCTCCTCCAACATTCAAGAGATGAATTCTACACAATCTCCTGACTAGAATATCCAGGCTCCTGGAGAACAGAGACGGGACACAAAAGGCCCTGATGTCCACTTGTGCATCAGGACTGATGAGTAGCAGTGAGATCCTGGCCCACTTCACTCTCTTTCTGCATAGCCTGGATTTATTCAAAGGAAGATACTGGACAGAAAACGTCCCCCTCAGCAGAAATAAGAGTATGAACCAAGTATGAATTTTAAATTTTCTAGTGAATATTTGAGAGAGTGTACCAGAATAGGTAAAGCTAATTTTAATATGTATATTTAATCCAAGGTTAATAGCTATAATATTGTTTGAATGCAGAACAATTGAAAAAAAATCATTATTGACATACTTTGTATTCCTTTTGTGTCAAGTCTTTAGAACATGGGCTGTTCCTTCTCCCTAGATTGTCACAGGCTAAATGAGACTCACTGTAGATGCTCACAGATTAGCTTTCCCTCCCTTTATCTATAAGCCACACCTATGAGGGAAAGGGCAGAAAAGAAAGGGAGAAGGTTAGACCATTCCTAGACAGCTAGATGCCTCAAACAGGTTGAGTCCAGGCTACAGTCTATGTGTTGCACATAAATTTGGCCAATGATAGTTATGCATGCAGCCCAACTCCAAATTGCAACTTTATTTAAAACTTTATGATATTTTTGTTTGCAGTGTTTAACTCTTTTTATGGTACATTTTTTTATATGGCAATGCTATGCTACAAGGTCAAAAGTTTGGACAAATATCTACTTCCACAAGGAGAGAAGAGAGTGCTAGGAGATTCACCAGGTGTGGAAGATTCATTGCCAGACATTAACTTGGATTCAGCACCATGAGTATAGGAGCCCAAAGCACAGCATTGATCTACTTAGGAAGCTGTTATGCCATGGTCTATCTCTAGGCCTGTTAGAGCAGCAATCCTGGGTGAATGATTACAGAGCAGCCTGTGACATGCTTTACCCATCAGAGTAGATATGATGCAAGACTGACTGCTCACAGACTCCTCTCTCGTGTCACAGTGTATGGAGCATGGAGGAGTCACAGTGCAGGCTCATCCAATGACAGTCAGTGGATTTCTTCCAGATGGCTGAGCAAGTACCTTGAACCAGAGTTGATTTTATTTGAACAAATTTTGAAGGGAAGTACTGTCTATACTTGAAATGTTACAGTAATTTTTTACCTATTGTATCCATTCTTTCTCCAAGTTTTCTTTGGAATCCAGAAAACAAGAATTTTGGTGTTGAGAGAAATCCAGGAATAAGACAGACAGTGACTGGCTCCCTCCAAACAGCCAGTGCAAGTCATGCATGCACTGGCTCCCCTAAAGAAACTCTTGCCTCCAACCATCCAGAAAACCATCAGAAACACCCAGTGCTGAGGTCTTTCCCTTAACAAATCTTAGTCTTGCTAATGCTTCTGTGCCATACAGTGTGAGTACAGTTAGTTGATCCAGGAGTACATAGTCCTCAGAATGAGAAAACAACAGCCATAGCCCAAATTCCACATCCACACAGAGAGAAAACATCGGGCAAAATCATTCAAGTGCTTTAGCCTGAGATTTGATCTTAGGTCCTGTAAGAAGTTGTCTAACTTCCCATAAAAGCTAATTCCCTTATACTCAGTCAATACAACGTCTAGATTTGTGGTTCAAAGCAACAGAAACAACCTGAAGCTCAGTCTTTGTTGTTCCTTGATGACTTTCTTGTCGAATGTCTATGTAAAAGGCTTTCTTTGTGGCATCTGGTAAGAGAGGTAAGGGAATAGACACATCATAAAGAGAACATGAAAACATCATGTTTAAGACACATATGGGGAAAGAGAAGATGATGTGCAAGGAACCTCAAGACAAGTATGCTATGAGGCAGAAATAGGAATCTCAACTTCCATAACTGTCCTATAGATGAGACTGTTACTCAGGCTGGATGCTTTTTTAAAAAATGGTCAGAAATAAAGGGAATTTTGAATAGAAAGATGCATTGTATTGTAGACCTATATAGAACAGGACATGTGGCTTCCATGCAACTTCATATTTAAGAAGCCCTGCTCTAACTCATAGGTCACTTGGCTATTGTTACAAATCACATCTGGCTCCATGGATTGAGAGAGAGCACTTCCATAGTTTTCTTAGCAGAGGGAAACAAGACAGAAACAGGAAAAAGAAACTCCCAGCCTGTGGCTCCAAACTTTGGTTGATCATTAAAATACCCAACAGTCAACACAAGTAGAAATTCTGAAGATGTAGAAAAGACCACCAAAGAAGAATATGCACCTGGAAGGGCTGTTGGGAACGTCCCAAGTTTCCCTATGGTCTCCAGCCCCAGTGCCCTGCAGGAACATCCTGAACCCAGTGTTTTGGGTTTTTCTAAAGGCACTGTCAACTAAATCCTTGTCTACTGGTTAGACACTCAGCATGCCCCTGTCCTGGAGGTTGGAAATAAGGGCAAAGCTGAAAATATGTACTCCTTATTGATGTCTTAGTATTTACTAAGACCAGACCCCCTCCGGAAGCCAACTGGGAGGTCCCAAACACAGCCCTCCCATTAGCTGTAGGACATTCTTATCACTGTGAAGACATTTCAAGAGCTGTGAGTTGAGAATCGGGGCCAGAGACCAAATACATATTTCTCATGGTATCACAGTATCATAGTACTGAGCAGTTTGGCTCCTATAGCCCTTGGGGTGAACTAGAAGGTTAATTCTTGAGGATATATTCAATGGAAGAAGAACCTAGAACAGCACACAGTTCTGAGCATCATAGTTAGGAAGCACTATGTATATATTAGCTGCATTCCCAGACCAATTTTGAGTTTTCACTCTGAGACTGGATATCTTTAAATTACCCAGATTGGATGTGAACATACTTTGTAATCCAGGCAGGCCCTTGAACTTCAGATTCTCCTGTCTCTCCCAAATAATTAGGATTATAGATCTCCTTATCTACTCTATGTCCGTTTTAATCACCACTAAGTTTGTTTTTAAACAATAAAGGAAAGAAGACAGGTCTGGTGGTGCATGCCTGTAATCTCACACCTGGAAGATGGAGATAGGAAGACCTGGAGCTCAAATCAGCCTGTGGCCTACATTGTGAGTTCAAATAATTTGAACTATATTGTGAGACTCTGTCTCAGAAAGTAAGTAAGTAAATAATATATGTGGAAAATAGTTTTTTAAAATATGAATTAAAGCTGACTGTCAACTTTGTGCCTTGCCCCCTTCTGCTCCAGTGGCCCACTTATCACCTGCTTAGCCTTACCCTGAGCTAAACACACACAAAAAAGGTAAATTAACTGACATCTTTGAAACTATGAAGGGGAAGATTATTAATTTATTTCTGCAGATTGTCTTTCCATGTATACTAGAACAGATGAGGCAAATAGAGGTACTTTATTTTTTCTGTTTTCCCCTTTTTTTCTTTTTATTTATCTCCATGCAATATATCCTGACCATAGCCTCTCCTACCTCTACTGTCTCCCAGATCCACTGCCCCTCTATTTCCCTTAAGAAAAGAACAGGTCTCTCAGTGATATCAATTGAAAACAGCATAACAAGATGCAATAAGACTGGGAACAAACTCTTACATCAAGGCTGGACAAACCAACCCAATAGGAGGAAAGGGTCCCAAGAGCAGGCAGAAGAGTCAGAGATACCCCTGTTCACACTGTTTGACGTCCAGCAATCCAAAGCTCCACAACTATAACATATTTGCAGAGGGAAAAGGGCAGACCCATGCAAACTCTGTGATTGTGACTTCAGTGTCTGCCCCTAGGATCCTTCCTTAGGCGATGCTGTAGACGGTGTTCTCCTGGTGTACTTGGCCCCTCTGGACCCTACAATCCTCCCTTTTTCCACTGGGTTCCCCAACCTCCACTTAATGTTTGGGTGTGGGTCTCTGAATCTGCCCCCATCAACTGAAGGAAGAAGCTTCTCTAATGAGGGCTGAGCAAGGCACTGATCTATGAGTATAGCAGAATATCCTTAGGAATGATTTCATTGATGTATTTTCTTCTTTTTCATTGTTTTACCAGGTTTGTTTTGTCCTAGGCCTCTATGCCATTCAGCTTTAACTTCCTGGACCTGGTCATCCAGACAGTTTCAGACATGGTCTCCATCTCGTGGCTTTGGCCTCAAGTTAGACCAGTTTTAGGGCATTTTCTTTATCAGGCTCACATCTCAAAATTGTTAGAATACCTGCATCTTACAAGATGAGTGTAATTATCCCATTTTTATAAACTATCATATGATTTCAGTAATTCATGTCAGTAAGTTTTGATTGAATTTACTGCTGATGAGAGTTGATCATCCCCTTTGAACAACAAGAAATTATGTCTTATTCAGTTTGTGAGTGAGACTAGTGTTCAGTTATGAACCACAGAACCAACAGTAACTATCAAGGATAATTTATTTATAAAGTGGACATATTAATTACATATATAAATGGAAAATAGCACAGTTTGGCTTTCCAATTATTTAGTGAAATATCGGCAAACTATAGACCATGGACAAGAAAGTCTAGTTACGCTGCCAACTTATCTTCCTTTTTCCCAAAGAAATACATAGCCTGATAATGTGGTTATACCCAGACATGCCACCAAACAGGTTTTGAACAGATAATCTGGAAGAACAGGTTTCAAAGGACTCTAAAGGTGACCTTTAATAGAGCAATTGGCTGGTCTTTGCTACTTTGTGTGTTCTTCTTTTTCCAACTGTTTATCTCCACCACCACCCCTGCCAAGTTTTACCCACTATCACTAGATAGGAAAGAAAGAAACATAGAGGAAGAGAGAGAGAGAGAGAGAGAGAGAGAGAGAGAGAGAGAGAGAGAGAGAGAGATCTGGATCTCATTTGTTTCTTCTTGTTTTTTCTTTGAGCACAACTACTAACAAACTATGACTGACCCCCCTGAACAACCAACAATCACCAACCCCACCTCTGGGGGCACAGTGGGTGGAGTCCTAGAATTTATATACCCTCTGTAAAGTTTCCAGAATTCCAAATGTCACACAATCACAGAAACTATCTGCAGCTGGCAAAACTATGCCTCCACTAAAGCATGAGGCAAATCATAATCAGCTACTGTGGGCAATCAGAAGCACTCCATATCCCGACATCTAGGATTGAAACAAAAACACTTTCTTACAATATGTCTATGGTTTTTTTAATAGAAACCAGAATTTCAAAGTTATCATTTCAGAGGACAATGGGGATGAAAAGAGAAAATCATAGTCTTTGTCTGAATACTGCAAAGAGTGTATTATGGGGAGCTCTGGCGTAGAAAGATTTGTTCAATCAAACATTCATTCATTCAACAAATATTGACAGAACATCTCTGATATGTTGAACATTGGGGTTATTTGAAGTGTGATTGCATTTGTGAGCTTACAGCTTAGAGTCAAGAGTCATGGATTTATCCATAAAAATCCTTAAATGAGAGAATAGGCCAGTCTGCTAGAAGAGGAACTAATTGAGACAAGGAATTTTAATTGTAAAGAAAGTAGCTTAACCTGCAACCTAAGGACTTGGAGAGGCAAAGAGGAGAATGAGAAGAACAGTGAGAAAGAGCTGTGCACTGGAGGAAAGGGGGAAAGATGATCACAAAGGTAGTGTCTGTACTCTGATAAGCACATGAGCAGGTAGGGCTAGGGTAATCAATCAAATGACCTGTGACAACAATGTGTTCTCTACACTCCTAGAAGCAATGAAGTTATTTCATAACTAGAAGGGAGGCACTTGAGGAACTGAACTTTCCAATTTAGTTAAACTTTGAATTTTAATTAATTTAGATAGTACTGTGTGGTGAGGTGTCATAGTGCAAAGAAGAACTCTTATAGGTTCTCAAAAGGGACTTCAAATTGTATCCTTGACAGCAACAGGAACCACGGAAGATTTTATAAGCCAAGGTGCCACAAATTGCATGTATTTTTCAAAAGATCTAGGAAACTCACTCACAAGACTTCTCACTTTTTAGGACAATAGAACTGGAGTCCACTAGCTGTCCCTGTCAATCAGAGTATCATGTCACACTGTGTGGTTATTGATTAACCTTGTCAGTGGTACTGATAAGGACTAAATCTGCCTTAAGTCTACAACTGGACTATGGGTAATCCTAAATTCTTTCTAATCAGACACAAGTAAAGAAATCAGGCTGTATGGTTACGGTATTCTTAGTCTTTAGCTTTCAACCAGGGACAAGAAGAAAGAAAGCTCTGACAATGTTTCAACTTGTCTTCCTGAAGAACTACACTGCATGTAGCCTGGTTTGCATGCCTGATGCCAAAGCTGCAGTGATATGAAAGACAAAAGATACTTGATTTCCTACACAGGTTCACCCTAACATAGCAAGTCTGACTTTGGCCAGAAATACTGACAATGCCCTAGATTCATGGCTCAGATTGCCTACCACTGGATCCTTCTGAATTCAAATATGAGCAGTGTCAGCAGAATCCATTAGCAAGGAGCTGAGCTAAAAGATAAAGACACTTGGCCACATCACAAGTCTTGCAATCAAAGGACATAGACAAGTGAGGTGGCAGCCCAAGCTCCCTCCCTTGGAAAAACCACTCCTCCAGCTTGGCTCTGCTAATAACTAGTGAACTAACAGGCTTGCCTAACACTTGCTATGTATCAGGCACTGTCCTAGTAACAGGACGCTGAGAATCTGAGATAACTAATAAACACATACATTATATGTTATGTTTGTAGATCATATGCATGTATATATGATTATATGTGCAAATAATCACAGTTAATTTTCAGTGTCTAATATCTATGTGTTACTTTAACTTCTCTCCTAGTTTGCTTTCTGTTGCTATGATAAAACACTCTGGCCACAAACAGCTTAGGGAAAGTAAAGCCTTATTTTAGCTTCCAGCTTACTGTCCATTGCTGAGTGAAGTCAGGGCAGTAACTTGAAGTAGAAACCATGAAAGAATGCTCATTCTAGGGAGGGGAAATGGGGGAAGGCGATGGCATCTGAAATGTAAATTTAAAAAAAATATTTAAAAATTAAAAAAAGAAAGAAAGAATGCTCATACCCAGGCTCATACTTAGCTGAATTTCTTATGCAGCCCAAGATTATTTGCTCAGGGAATGATGCCACACACCTCCTATTTCAATTAAGACTCCAGAAAGTCCTCTAAAGACTTGTCCACAGGTCAATCTGATCTAGACAGCTGGCTCAGATAACTCTAGACTCTGTCAAGTTTTACACTAAAAGCTAACCAGGACAGTGACCTTGAGCATGAAAAATAAAATAACTTGTCAAGGTCATGTAGCTAGTTAGTGACCACAGGTTCTGTGTGCCTGTACCATATGTTCTCTCCAGCAGATGCTGCAAATGAGAAGGACATGTACTTCATACACGGTAATAGATCTGAGGAAAGATCTCCAACCCATCATGAGTCAATAATAATTGCACCTCAACTCATTGATGTTAACCAGTCCAGATTGCATGAATAGCATTCAGGCTTTTGCCTATCATAATGTTCCCTAAGGGACTGTTCTCTGGAGGCTGAGTTTGGAAGAGGAAAATAAGAGCTATGTTGACTTGATATCAACTTCGTGCAAGAGGATGATGTCCCACAACAGAGGTTCTTAGGCTAACTAAGCCCATTCGGGTCCAAGTGCATCACAACCGATGACTGCCATTAAGGAAGAGGACTGACTTGAAGAGGTCAGTGTAGGTTTCCAGCATGGTCCTACATGCCCACAGAGTGAGGCAGAGTTCTGGGAGCCAGTAATTATGTCAAAAACCCTTTCCCTACTGAGAGACAATATACAGTGTTTCTAGAACCATTCATTAAGTGGTTTCAGAACTCTTGGATGTTACCTGATCTTGTGAATCTCTGCCCCAGAACTGAAGTTCATCCAGTGCCATCTAAAGCACCCAGTAGAAGGTAGAGGTTATCGCCACATCTGCTTCTCATTAGCTGTCTATCAAAATGCATTTTCCCAAGCACTCATTGTCCTTTGCACATTCCTCCAATAAGCACTTACTTTTAATTTTCTGGTAATGACATGTGTATAGTTTAGAAGATATAAATCATCTGGAATGGTGAAGCGGAAAGTTGGCTATATAGGCAGTGAATTAAGTGGAATAAAGCATGTACGGGTTTTCTGCATTTGAGGTCATTGTCTAACTAAATTATATTGTAATGTTGTTATAACTTGCTCATTCGACCAGTTCTTCCTGATTACCCCTTATATGTTAGAACCTGCTCAGCATTGAGGATATAGTATAAGAAAGAGGCAATATGCTGAGCATGTTGGCACATTCTCTTAATCTCAGCATTCAGGAGGGAAAGGCAAGTGGACCTCTATGAGGTCCAAGGCCAATCTGGTCTATGTAGGGAGTTCCAGTCAAAACAAGACTACATAATGAGACCCTGTCTCTAAAAAGACTAATTTGAAGAAGAACTCAAGCATAATAAAAGATATAATATTCTCAGCATTTATAACCTCCATTATAATGACCCCAACTAAACATCCAGGTATCCTGTCGTATGCTACTAATGATCCCAAGATATGCTAATTCCTAGCCTGAGTGCTGGCCATGATGGTGACAACCATCTTAGCCTCACCCATGAATGACCAGCGCAGGAGCCTAGGCAGAGCAAGTACAGACACATGATTTTTTTCTTTGACTCTCAGAATGAGGCAAGCCCTTATCTTACCGCTGCCCAGAGAGGTGGGCTTGTGAAGATACTTAAATATTTTAAGATTCGGTTTCTTTATGTTCTAATGTCAATAATAACACCCCCCGCCCCATTGTGAAAGTCAAAAAGTAATGTATCTAACCATGTTTACCCAATACCTCACATACCAAATAAACATTTCATAAATGACAGCAATTAATGTACATCAACTAGGAAATAAAAATCCCTAAATACAATACCTAGAAAGATCATACAGGTTTGTAAATGAAGGATTGAGGTACAGAGACAAAATATATGGGTAAATTTCATTCTCCCAAATAACCAAAAACAAAGACTCCATGGGAAGCAGAAATTGTCACATAAACAGCTAGCTTTGTGATCATAAAACAAATGAATCAGGGGAGACACTCTTCCTTTCAGACTGTAGACTAAAGAGCAATGGCCTGAAACTACAGAAGGGGAAATCTGGGTTAGATACAGATGACTAAAATGTTCTTAATGGGGAAAGTAATTGGGAAATTAAACAGGCTCCCTAAGGTTGCAATGAACGAAACTTGCCTGGAAGTTGTCAGGAAGAAATGAGGTGAAGAAGCCAGGCATCAAGGGTTGCCAAAACACTCATCAATTAGAAAGGACAGCAAAATGGTTAGTATTATCCTTCAAGAGCATTCCCTGGGCAAGCAATTAGCAGGATTTATAACCAGGAAGCAGCCCTATTTACTCAGTCAGGTCTTAGGATGAGTGCACACGGACAGATGCTGACCCCTGGAGTTTGTAATGAAGACGGGGTGTTATTTTGGTGAAGTCAGGTGGCAAAGTAACAATAGGAATCCTTTATACAAAAGAGAAAAAGGAGGACAATGCAAGATACAAATTAAGATTGATATCTAACTAATAAAAAAATTACTGAAAGGAGAATCAGAGTAGGTTTGAAGAACCAAAGATTCATATTTGAATGAGATGGGATTGAAGTTAGAACTTGCCCTGAGCTGTGATGGCTTTGAGATAGTCAAGATTGGGAGCTGGCGAGGCAGCTAGGTAGATAAATGCTTATCTTCCAGTCATGAAAACCAAAATTTGAGCCCCAGCACTCACCTAAAAAGCCAGGTCTGGTGGCATGCACTCCCCAGTAGTGAGAAGACTCGGTCTCGTGGAGAGATTCTGTCTCAAAAAGTAAGGCAAATGGTCCCTGAGGAACAACTTTCAAGGTTGACCTCCTATCTCAGTGTACATGTACATACACCTCAAACCAAAGAACACACACACACACAAAGATGATGAAGCATTGTCCTTGGTTACCTTTCCCTCCTCAGTGCTAACGAAGCAGCACTGTGCTAGTCCACACAGTTCTACAGAGTAGCAGGAAGGTTCTGATGGACCAGGTTGCCCTAAGCTTCTGCATCTATGGCCCATGAACACATGGGAACTTGACTAATAAAGAGCAGGCTCAGTGGTGATGAGTTTTCTCTCATTCATGATTTCTCCTCCTCCTGTAAGCTTGTTCTTATTGTCAAGGCAGAATTCTCAGAGGACCTGTGAGCACATGAAGATGAGAACTCAGAGTCCTTGGTGATCATCCCCATGGCCTCTTGTTGAGGGAGAAAGAATTACAATTAAATTCACTCGAAGCTTGTCTTTGTCAAGTTCTGTTCAGAAAATGAGAGGAGGAGAATGATTTTGATTGGCACGATAAGGGGCTAAGTATAAAGTCTAGTGTGGAAGCACATACTTGGGGTTCCAGTGCTAGGGTGGTGAGGACAGGTGTGTCCTGGATCTCATTGGCTAGGAAACTGTGGTGGTTTGAATAGGTGTGGACCCTATAAACTCACGAGTTTAAATGCTGGGCCCATAGGCAGTGGCACAATTAGGAGGTGTGGCCTGGTTGAAGTAAGTGCTACTTACTTCAAGGCCTTGCTGGAGAAAGTGTGTCACTGTGGGGGTGGCTCTGAGGTCTCCTATGCCCCAGTTATATTCTCAGCTCCTTCTCCAGCACCATGTCTGCCTGGATGATGCCATGCTTCCCACTATAACAATAATGGACTAAACCTCTGAAACTATAAGACAGCCCCAAGAAAATGTCCTTTATAAAATTTGCCATTGTCATAGTGTCTCTTCTGAGAAATAAAGCCCCAACTAAGACAGAAATCTGATGTAATCAGTGAATTTCAGGCCAATGAGAGATCCTGTTTCGAAGAAAAAGTAGGTGATACCTGAAGAACAGGATCTAAGGATGACCTCTAACCTATACACCACACACCACACACACAGACACCACACACCACACACACACCACACACACCACACACACCACACACACACACCACACAAACCACACACACACACACACACACACACACCACACACACACCACACACACACCACACACACACACACATACACACACACACACACATACACACACACACACACACACACACACACACACTGAGCTAAACTAAAAATAAGTGGAAAAGGGAGGAAAGAGAAAAGAAAGAATATGTGCTATGGCTTCAGTTAGAGAAAGTTCTATGGAGAGTTTAGAGAGAGACATGATTGATTGGGTGGGAATGAGTTGAAGCTGAAAACTGTAAGTCTTGCTGTAACACTGAATTCCTGTTTTGTGTTCTCGGAGATATTCTAGATGGACTTGGCTTGGCTTTAGGCAGGTACTGCTTCTGGTGCAGCCAGTTGGAAGACTGGACAGGACACTCTGAGTCCACTGGGAGCTCATACACTATCTGTCTTGAGCCTGGCCTAATAAACACCACACACACATACACACACACACACACACTCACACATACACACAGACAGACACACACACACACACACACACCTTTGCTCTCCCCTGTCTGTGTGGCACTGAACCATGGGCATAAATCAATCCCAACTCTAAATGTCAGCTGCAAATGAAATGGTCTCCAGAAGAGAGGGCCAGTTCCAATGACTACTCATAAATTTTGCCTTCATTTGAAATTGGAAGATACCTTGCAGTTCTTTCTACCTGATTAAAAGTGTCATAAATCCCAGGAATCAAAGAGATAAACGTGCTTTCTCTGGCCTCTGAAGTCTGTCGCACCCCAGATCAGAGGCTAGCTCACTCATATACGTCACAGAGCAGGGACTAGCCCAATCACAGACATATCACCTACCATTTTGATTTGTAATCTGAGAAATATAGCACAATAAATCACAATTTTTCTAATGCATACATATTTTCAAACTATGCCTGAAACCTCCTTTCCTGGAGATTCTATTTTCTTTATGTTCATTACACACAGGTATTTATAGAGTGTGGAAACACTATGTATTTTATAACTTTGAAAAGAAAATTACTCAGCAATGCTTGGTAACAAAAGGTTTTACTTCAGACCTTCGTGATAAATGTAGTAACTGAAGTGTTTATAAAAAGATAAAGAGATAAAGGGAGTATGTTCTGTGGGTCTGTGTGGAGAGGTATGGGGAAGGGGATGTCTCAGCGGGCCCATATAGAGGCATCTCTTCCTGTGAGGGACCAATCACACACTAGTATAGTATAGAATAGAGTTTATTGAGGGCATGGGGAGGGGAGCCAGGAGGGTAGTAGAGAGAGAGAGAGAGAGAGAGAGAGAGAGAGAGAGAGAGAGAGAAGTAGAGAAGCAGAGGAGTAGAGAAGTAAAGGCCAGCCATGACCACGTGGAGAGAAAGGAAGAGGGGGAGGGGACAGAGATTGCAGAGGGTAAAAGTAAGTTGAAGTAAGAGTCAGAATTGGGAGCTCCACACAACTTTCAAATTTTTAAAATCTAGATGCCCTTCCAGGTCACATGACATCAAATCTCTGTTCAAACTTGTCCAGTACTTCCTATGCCCTCAGAAGCCACCACGTCCACTCAGGCTCAGTCCTTACCAATCTCTTCCATGAAGTGACCCAACCCAGAACCTGAGTCACATGAGGAGTCCTAGAACTATCAGTGAGAGCTACCAATTCAAAATGGTCCCAGAAGCAACTTGTGATCCTACGAATGTTCCCAACTTCCCAGATTGTCCTATTTGAGATTTCCTTTTTTTTTTTTTTTTTCTATTGCTTGGATCATGTTCTCTGTGGCAAATGGTGTCGAGGGAGATCCTCAGCTCTCAGAAACAGTCACCTCTGAAGTCTCCAGAAAGCTATCTAGTCACGCCCCCCATCTATTTCTCATGAGCCCTGTGTGTTCATTGTCCGCAGAACTTACTTATATCTTTATAACTGTACCATTGCTTTCCAATCTGCTAAATAGAAAGGATTTTCTCAGAAATCCACTGGGGAGCACTGATAGATATTATCAACCTAGTACAAACTGGCTATAAAGTGTTTATGTCAGCTCCATCTGCTCAGACGTGTTGGTTCCAAGCACACATCAATTGACCTGACTTCTTCTACCAGAAACCTGAAAAGGGCAACTCATTCACTCTGTCATCCATGCATTCATTCATGTTGCATTCATTCCTGTCTATACACCTGTTGTGTGACCCCTGTCTGTTGTCAGTTTTGGTTACTTCCTCATCACTATAGATCTAAAAAATAACTGGATTTTGAAAGCAGACACACATACATACTGCAAGTCTTAAAACATATACAATGACTTTTCTACAATCGTGGCAGATCCTGGAAAGAACAGCTAAGTGTATTCTGTGTGGCACTAGCTCTGGCAGCCCAGTGGAACCTGTGGGATAGCACATCACTCCATATCCATAGTTGTCCGGTAATCAGTTTAGATGAGCACAAACACTTACATAATAACAAAGCTTCTCTTCCCACAGTCCCCCACCCCGGATTCTTAAGGCTCTGGATCTCTACGTGGTCTCCCCAGCAGCATAGCCTGAGAATTCTACCAGGGCAAAGATAGAAACCTTTTAAGACTCAAACACTGAAAGTGCACAATCTTACTTCTATTGCATTCTACTGGTGAAAGTAAGTCAGAATCCAGTCCCATAGTCAAGAATAAAGTGAGGGTATTCTCTTGATGAGAGAGGGGGGAATAGATTAAGAGTTATCAAATTGGGGCTGAAGGTCCTAAGAAGTGCATTGGGGACTGAAAATGCATTGAAAGTATTGGTCTTGTTAGTGAATAGAACCAAGTTTGTATTTGTAAGCATCTCTAGTTGGGACGACAGACAGTGTGTTGGTAGAACAAACTATGGTGGTTTGAATGAGATGTCAGCCATATTCTCTGGCATTTAAATGCTTGGTCCCCAGTTAGCGATCCTGATTGGAAATTTAGGTGATGTGGTTTGAGAGGAGGAAGTACATCACTGTGGTCCAGTTTTGAGAGTTTAAAGACTTGGCACCCTTTTCAATCTTCTCTCTCTGCTTCCTGTTTGGGTTTAAGACGTGAACACACAGATGCAGCTCCAGGCACCATCCCTGTCTGCTGCCACACGGCCTTACCATGATAGTGTTGAGCTCTTATCCCTCTAGAGCCACAGGCCCAATTAACCTTTAATAAGTTGCTTTGGGTTGTGGTGTTTTACCACAGCTATAGGAACTCTAACTATCACAGTATTTTGGTGCTAACCCAGCTGCTATGGGCATCTGCTACCTAGGCAACTTTTCCAGCCTTGAATCAAGCTGTTAGAAAGCATACCATTTACAAATGAGCTCCGTGATCCTCTCTACTAATGAAGGGGTGAGGTGAGGGGGAAGTGCCTTGCTTTGCCTTCTCTGGATTATCGCTCATTCACTGGCACCTTTAAGGCATTTCCATTCAGATTTCTCAAAAGGTTGTTCTGCTTCTCACCTCCCAAAGGATCTGCACTCATCTTACTTCTCATGGGCATCAAATAAAAACACCACAGAAAAATCTTTGCTGTCTCTTATGTCCCTTGAAGTGGCATTTGTCCTTTAGTCCCCTTAGGATTTCCTATTTTCCTTTGCCCATCCCACCAACGACCATTCACTATTTTATTTAAAATTTTATCACAAAAGCCTTTATAACAGGTTTTTTCTAAGAACAACCTTTAAACTTTTGAATTCTTTATTTAGAAAAATACATACAACATATACTTGGGTTTTTCTTAAATCATATAGCCACAGAATCACTGTATAGATTTATTTGTTTGTTTGTTTGTTTCTGACTCTCCATGGTTTTGTACAATGCCTGACATGCAATTCAATCACTGAATGAGTGAGAAGATGAATAAATGAATGAATGAATGAATGAGCAAATTCATCAATACATAAAGACAAAATTGGTAGCACTTACTCTCTCTCTCTCTGTGTGTGTGTGTGTGTGTGTGTGTGTGTGTGTGTGTGTGTAGAGCAGAATGAGCGCCACCTGTCACTGTTATGAGCTGTGTCATCTCAATGGTTAATCAAGGAGAAGAAAAAGATTCCAGAAGTATTCAATCAAATCCTCCCGGCCTTCCCTGAGAGCTGTGGAGCCTGAGCGTTTAGAAAAGGCTTTCTCCTAATAGTAGCTCACCAAGCCTTGGCTCAGATGGGATCAACACCTAAGCCTGTGTCAAGGATCAGAGCTTATCTGCTGGCCACGTGACCCCACCTCCTGACAGAGGCTCTCCTCTGGGTTTGGTGTGGGAGGAGACATACGGACTCCCAGAAGAAAGAAGAAACTGTCAGTTTTTCTTGATTGGGGGGGACGGGGAGGAGAAAGAGAGAGGCTCTGAGCCAGCTCAGAAATATGCGAACAGATATCTCACACTTAACAGACTGAATTCCAGAACATGACTGGCCTGATTCATTCATTTATCAGCATGTTTTGTCTCCTTGGTCCCTCATTTCCCTGTTGCTCCAGGAACAGAGAAGGCTTTCTGGATTCATTTCAGTACTCATCTGAAATATTAGGCTGAAACTTAGGGCAAGAGCCTGCAAACCCTTGTGTTTCAGGACACTGTCCAGGGAGCCAAATCACAAGTTACTCATCCCCTATATATTCGATGCTCCACTCTAATCCTTGCTCCCGGACATTCAGACTGCTACCAGACTGCAGAGGGTACTGCACAGAGGCCCAGGACAAAGGTGGCACACTTGTGAGCATCTTGTGGAGGAAGCCTTCATTCACCCATATTCTACATTTACCCTGAACCTGAGATTTCCCTGATAACATGTACTCTGGCAAGAGTCTCTATTTTATCAATATTTAATAAAAACTACAATATACAGTATGCAATAAAATCTGCATACACCCTTTATCTAATTGAAGCCTGTAGAAATAATCTATAGTCGATATGTTATATATAACATAACCTATAATATGCTATAATAATAAACCATATCTGGTAAAAGTCAATATATTATATATAGTGAATCTGTTATTTAATGATACTTTAAAACTATTGGCTCCTAGCCGTCTTTTACAGTCAGATTAATGGCCTTATTCTACAGTTATAAAAACGCATGGGAGCCACCATTGCCAAGGGCAAAGAGGAGCTGAAAATAAGGGACTTGGAAGACCCTGCAAAGGCCATTTCAGACTTTGATAGCTATGCACAGCTTCATTTGAACAATGAGCTTGTGTTAATCAAGGTTGAGAAAGAAATCAGGATAGATAGATGAGAAGAGGGAGGGGAGAGGGGAGAGAGAGGGGAGAGAGGGGAGAGAGGGGAGAGGGAGGGGGAGGGGGAGGGGGAGAGGAGGGGGAGAGGGGAGGGGGAGGGGGAGGGGGAGGGGGAGGGGAGAGGGAGAGGGAGAGGGAGAGGGAGAGGGAGAGGGAGAGGGAGAGGGAGAGGGAGAGGGAGAGGGAGAGGGAGAGGGAGAGGGAGAGGGAGAGGGAGAGGGAGAGGGAGAGGGAGAGGGAGAGGGAGAGGGAGAGAGGGAGAGAGGGAGAGGGAGAGAGGGAGAGGGAGGAGGAGAGAGATCCACTGCACCCTGAAGAGGAAGAGAAGGAGGGGGTAGAAGAAGGAGGATGGGGTGAGGGAGAACCTAGTAACTTCACAATCCAAGAGCTGGACGAATAATATAGCTCCAGTCTGAGGCCTAAGACCTGGAGCTGTAAGTTCCCTGGAGTGGAGAAATCCATGTTGAGAATGTCATGAAGTCTTGACGGGCTGCCTTGCCACTGGGGTGCCTGGAGCACCTCCAAGGATGCGCTCTGGGGAAGCAGAATGATGTCTGTAATGGTTCTCAGTCAGTGTTTTCCTGGAGTGGGAAACAGCGGGAGTCTGGTAAGATTACTGCTGTTCCCAGTCTCCTGTGTACCCAGGCGCTGCTGGCGAACCACTGGGAGTGGGGAACAGGGATCCTGGTTCATGATTCCCCTCAGGGCGTTCGTGCACCAGGCAGAAAGAAAATGGCAGAGCTCCAGACAGGGCAGGAACATGGTTTGATCCTGAGTGACTGTCAGGAGTACTGAAGGGCTGGAAGAGAGGGGCCTTTTCTAGGAGATTTAGATGAAGTTCATTATGACTAAGGCCTCCCTCCCCTCCTCCCATCCTCCAATCCTTGATGAGGAGATGTCCTTGCTTGTTCAGACTGCTTAATTTGATGGCGGATGTGAATACCTTACTCAGGGTGAACCCGGGATGAAACACTTTTTCCAGGAAGGAATGCTTAGACCGGGAAGCTCATTGGCTGAACATTTGCGACCTATCTAGATACTTCATTATCATGAAAAGGTCCAGAATTTTATGTGACTGATTGTCATGGTCCTCTCAGGGGAGTGTCTCGGTTAGGTATTTCAGAGCAAGAAGAGGTAGGCAGGGAATGGCTCTACTCTCCCATTTGCAATTCTGAGATTCACAGAGTTTGAGCTCACTCGACTTTACCAGTTTTTCTGTCTAGTGCACGGTCCACTTCTCCTACAGGCTGCTATCCACCACGGAGCAAGGAACCACCAATGGGCACACTTGCAGGAAGTATGGGGTTTATGCAAGCTAGAAGATTCCTTCTCCCACCTCTTGGTCCATCCAGGCTGCCAGCTTGTGCTGTTGGTTTCTGTCCACCCACAAATTATTTCTGGAAATGTTCTCACCGATACGTCCAGAGTATGCTTTATTAGTCTCCCGAATACCTCTCAATGTGTCAAGTTGACAGTCAAGATTAACTGTCACACAGTCAGGTGTTGCTGATCTCAACTGCTTGAAGAATACTAAAGGTAACCAGGATCTAGAGATCCTTAAATCACAACATTGCTGAGAAGGGAAACTGGCAGTGACTCTTCATTTATCCAGTGGCCAGCAGGAAGGTGGTCAGAGTATCTCTTGCTAATGTCGATACTGCACAGCCAAGTTGTATAATGTCTTTGATCCAATGGACAGCCTGTACAAAGTATCTTTTTACCCTTCAAATGCAATCTCACAGAATAAATGATAAGGGGAAATTTATTGTCTCACATTCCACATTTACTAAACAGAGATAACACCTCCAGAATAAATGTCTACATGAAATGAAAGGGCCTGGCATACTCTTTCACATGCAAGAGACTCACCATTTTAAGTTTTATGTGAAACTCATTTTGCTCCATCTTCAATTTCTTCGATTTAACATGGAGCCATGCTCTCTGTGCGCTCCTGTTTGTAGAAGATGTGAACATTCTAGAAGCTTATGTGTAAATGAGCTGAACTCTGTATACTTTTGGAAAGTTTTTTCCTGTGAGTTAGTAGTACAGCATCAATAATCATAAACTAATCATATGAACAATGTGCAAAATGTCACCAGGATGACAGAAGGTAACAATTAACTAAAATAAATGATCATGGAAGCATGATGAAGATCCTGAAGCTGTAGGCAAACGGACAATTTTGTTACTGAGATCTTCATTTTTACTGGTAAAATTATGACAATCAAATGCCATCAGCTCATTGTCGTTAGGTATAATGAGATCATCCAGATTAAGGGATAACATGGAGCATCTGTTAGAATGACCCTATGACATGCTGTCTTTGGTGATGTCACAGAGTTTGTTGATTTATGCCTCCTCAAGGGCACCAGAGATCATGATCAAACAAAGTGAATATGAGGACCACTTCTCATTGGCTATGTAGACAGAATCATTTTTTTTTAAACTTTCTCACCAAAATACATAATCTTAATGCCATGCTGATCATCTCTTGGGAATATTAAGCAAGGGGAAAAAGATGGAGGGAGGGAAACAGGAAGAAAAAAACAATTCTCATGATCCTTCATGATCGAGAACCAAGCCACATGTGTTGCAAGACATCCTGAAGCCCTTGAAAAGTCACTCTGAGTTGTGGATTTCCAGAGTCAGGCAACATTTAGTGCTCTATTTGAGCAGTATGTCCAAAGGACTTATATCCCATGGTGATGGCTCAGGGGAATGCTGGGTAACATCCCGTCACTCTGCCTACCACTGTTACTGAGTGAACTTCCATCATCTCTCTCTCTCCCTTAAGGGTTCAGAACAGTCCTCAATTCTTGTCTTAGTTTGTCTGAGTTGCTACAACATAATATCAGAGACTAAAAAGCTTAAACTAACCAAGTATTATCCCTGTCACCTCTGGAGACCTAGAAGGCCAAGATCAAAGTGTCTGGTGAGAACACACCTCATGGTTCATAGACAGCAACTCTGTGTTGTCTTTATAAGAGCAAAGCATTTCTAGGGGGTCTCATTATAAAGCTACTAAACACTTTAGGTGAGTGTTCTGTTCTCTGAAGTGATGCATCTTTCCATAATATAAATTTCAAGAAATAAAGTTATTGACTAAAAACATTACTATTGGTTATGGACTTGGATGGTAACTAATGTGAACCAAAATATCATATTTGGGGCCCAATACATTCACTTAACAGAAAATTTACAAGACTGGAAACACAGAAGTACTCTTGGCCAGGCACACGGGCTCTTGATTAAACTGGGGCAACAAGTATCTTTCATTCCCTTTTTTTTCTTCAAGGGTTCTTACATTTCAAGACAATACACTCGAGTGAGAGAAGAAAAGAATTTGACTTTATAGGATAAGATAAGGCAAAAGGGAGAAGGGAATGGAACCCAGAAGATGCTTTTATACAACACAGGGTTATGTGCTGAGCAACTTTAGCAAAGATAATATCTGAATACTTGAGATCTAAGCCTTAATGCAGCACCTGGGGAGAAATCTCCAGGAAGATTTAGGAAATATCCACCCAAGAGTCTAGACCAGTGCCAATTGATGTGTGCCTATGAGAACAATGGAGTCATGAGGCATGTGTATCTTCAACTTTGTCAGGTGCTGTTAGGCTGTTCTTCAAAGTGACTGACTACACAATGATCCTCCTCCTCACCCTAGGTGAAAGTGTTTCTCTGACTACACATTCATCCTAAATTGGATGTAATGGTGGTTTGAATAGGAACGTCCCCCCATAGACTCATACTCAAATATTTGGTCATTAGGGAGTGGTGCTGCTTGTCAGAGATTATGAAATGTGGCCTTACTGAAGTAAGTGTGGCTTTATTGGAGTGTGGCCTTATTGGAGTGGGTATGGCCTTGTTGGAGAGGGTGTGGCATTCTTGGAGTGGGTGTGGCCTTGTCAAAGGAAGTGTGTCACTGGGGGTGGGCTTTGGAGTTTCAAATGCTCAAGCTAGGCCTGGTGTCTCTTCCTGCTGCCTGCTGATACAGATGTAGAACTTTCATCTACCTCTCCAGTACCATGTCTGCCAGTATGCTAATATGTTTCCTGCCATGGCGATAATGGACTAAACCTCTGAATGTAAGCAAATTAAATGTTTGCCTTTATAGAGGTTGCCATGGTCATGGTGTTTTTTCACAGCAGTAGAACATTGACTAAGACAGATGTGTTGTCTGCTCTTTGATCATTCTAATTGTTGTAAGATGTTGATCCCTGTTTTAATTGGCATTTATTTCCTTACTAATTAGATTGAGCTTCTTTCTTGTTTGTTTTAGTCATTTAATGCCTCCCATTTGTGAAACTCCTGTTCTTGTCTTTAGTGCATATGCTTTGGGCATTATTCCAGCTTTCCCTTGTCAATTAGGTGTGGTAGTTTGAATGAAAAATGTCTTCCAAGGTTGTTCGATAAAGCCTGAAGGAATCATATTATTTTATATTTACCATGCACTGCTCCCCACAAGAGCCATAGACTACCTAACAAAAACCCCATGATCAGGTATTTGAAACCTTCTTTTGAGCTGTTGGGCAGGGTGGTTCAAGTGACTCCCAAAATAATATAAGCTATGATTGTTCCCCTTGGTTGCCTCTCAGAAACTGAAGGTAAGTTCTTGTTGCTTTTCAGAAATAAGGAAAGGTGTGCAGGAAGAGGTGTGAGGAAAACATTGCATACCTAGGATACAGAACTGAGGTGGACTGAGTTGGATCTAACCTCAAAACTTCCTTCTTGCAGTTTAGCTTGCACAATATTAGGAAATACTATGTAAACTACCAAGGGAGGAGGCGATCAACAGTCCTATTCAGCTGTGATGCCTTTGAGCTACAACAATGACAGCATGGCAGGGTATTCCTTAACGTGCAATAGAGACACTCATGTTTTGGCAAAACCCAACAGCTTACTAATTGAACTTAAGGCCCACTTGCCCTGAAGGAAGTCATACCTGGGATTAGGAACAGAATCAACTATTCACAGCTAATGAGGCCACAGATCTTAGAAGAGACCTTACTACTACCATTGTACTAGACTAGAATAATTGCTAGTTGCATTCTAAACTTATACTCAAAGATAAATGTAGCTCTCACCTTTCATCAAAGAAATGTCTCTTTACAAAAAAATGGAGACCATTACAAAAAACTACAGCTGGACATAATGTAGAAATTAACAGATAGTGTGGAGTCCAACCCCACTGGATGTATCTTCAACACAGCTCCCTCCCCCGAACCTCACAGAATAGGGAGCAGAAAGACTGTAGAAACCAAATGGACAGGAAATTCTCTGTGCCTCCTAGACAGGGCTGCCTCAACAAGACTAGGGCACTGACATTATCAACAGTCATGCTAATGCAGAAGGAGGAAATATCACTGAGTCTCACCCTTAGACAAAAAACTACAGGCAACTAATGATGGTTGAGAAAGGGAGAATAGACATCCCATGAATGAGGCCCTTAATTGATTATCCAATACAAAATGGTCAACCCTGAAATCATATACACACAAATAATGAACTCAGCAGGTTGTATTTACTTAAAACAAATATATATGTATATATGTATATATGTATGTATATATATCTATGTGTGTGCATATATATATGTGTGTGTGTGCATATATATATGCATATATATATCAAAGAAAAAGAAGTTGTCAATTTGAAGAGGGGAAATGGAAGTAGCTGGGCAATGCAAACATAAAATGGGGTTAGAGGGAAGAAAGAAAGGGAAAAAATATGTTATATATTATAGGACTATATTTTAATTTCAAAATTAATTAAATTAATTTTTTAAAGAAAAGGAAGGATGGTCCCCATTATATGTTTATATTCTAGAATGAGAAGGTAGACATTGCTGAAGAGAAGGTACCAGTCCTACTTTTAAGAGTTACAGCATCTTAGAGAGGCTTTAGTAACCAGCCTAGGCTGGTATCCACTGAAAAGGTCAAGGCTCTGATCTTGAGATTTAGTGTGAAGATGTCTGACAAGCTGTTCATGAGAACAGTGATTCCCTGAATTCCTCTGAGCCCACTGTGCCTTCAGAATTGATTTACTCTGGTTTTGGAAGAGAAAGAATCCCTTGTTTGAAAAATGTATAGATGTCTTAAAATGAGTAGATGGTTGGTAATATATTTGAGCTCATAAACATATTTCTATCTAGTCTACTGCCCTAAATACTCATAATTAGAATAAAATCTTAACTGGAAATGACTAAAGTAGTATCTATCCTATAGAGAAAAGAAATGAATTGCATGCCAAATTATTTGCAGGACCATGCTAGCTCATGATGGCAGGAAAGAATAACACAATTCAGGTGGATCATGAACACCCTGCTAGATAGTAGATAGCTTTTTGATGTGGATGTTCTGATATTTCCCATCCAATTCAAGACCTAACTGATGATTCAAATCAGTAACTTTCAGAGTGACTAAAGGTAACTGGCCAAGGAATATGAAGGAAACATGCAGGAGTGGCCTCAGAAGACTATGAAGAAAGGAATTTTGAACCTCATAGAAGTGGAGATGCTAGAGTAAGTATACCATATGAATCCAGAAAGTATTCCAACTCAGTGTGTTCTTGAAAGAGCTTGAAGGACAGTTTTCTTGCCACAATAATAAAGAACATTGTAGTGAGAGTGACATGCAGTGCAAAACTAAGCAGTAATTATCATTTGGAACTCAAGAATAACAGAAAGTATTATTTAAAATCTTCTATTCCCTAGTTTAAGTGAGGATAACAACTTACAGTAGAAAGAGCCATGACGGTATTCAATGGCCAGAAATATGACTCTGGCTACTTTCTTGGAAAGCAAGAGTAGGATGGTGGACAGTAGCCTGGCCCACGGGAAAACCTTGCAAATGTTTCATAGGCTTTGATATTTGTAGAGCCATATTACCTGGGTGTCCAGAAAGTAGATCACTTTAAATCCACAATCAAAAAAAAAAGAATGGTTAAAGCTAAAAAGCTACTGTCCCAATGAAAAGTCCTGATTGCCCAGTTTATAGACCTAAGGAGTTCTCAGATTCAGAGCTTATGAATTGGAGGAAAGATTAGATGTCCAGAAAAAAAATAAATCCTGTAACACCACAAGATTGGCTTCCTGAACCCTCCCCTACCCCCCAAGTAAATAACTGCAACCAACACAAATAGGAGGAACTGGCTGCTTGCTCAAACAATTGCATACAACAGGAATGGGATGCTTAAATCTTTTAACGTCTATAAGACAGAGTTTGACTAGATACTCACCCAGGAATTTAAGATGTCAGTTTCTCTGTTAGAGTAAGGTCCATAGAAGTAAGTTACAGTCTAGTTCTATCTCACAGATCCCTTAGGTATATAGATTTACCCATTGTTATTTCTCTGATATAATCAAAGTTGTTGTGCTTAGCACTTGGTAGATGTTCATGCTGATTGCAGGGCAAGAGCTACAGGATCAGGACAGCTGTGAGAAATCCCTGAAACTGCTCTCTTTGAAGACAGTACATCCCAGAGACCTGGAATTGAGGAGGCTTACAAGAGTCAACGCAGGTCATCTTAGCTGAGATGCCCAACAGTGAGGACATGAAACCTCCTGTATCCAGTCAGAACCCCCACTGCAGGAAAAAGGGGGTTTCTATTCATAAAACTTTTGACCCAAAATTTGTCCTTTCTACAAGAAATGCAGAGACAACGATGAGGCAGAGATTGAAGAAATAACTAGAGGTTGAGCCAATAACTAGCCCAACTTGAGACCCATCCCATGGGCAAGCACCAGTCTTTGACACTAGTAATGGTACTCTGTTATGCTTGTAGACAGAAGCCTAGCATAATTGTCCTCTGAGAGGATCTACCCAGAAACTGATGGAAACAGTACAGATACCGAGAGCCAAACATTGTACAAAGGTAGGGAACCCTTATGGAAGAGTTAGGAAAAGAATTGAAGGCCCTGAAAGGAATAGGAACCCCACAGGCTGGTCTGAGACCCCTGGCACATATATAGCAGACATGCAGTTCAGTCTCCATGTGGGTCCCCCAGCAACTGGAGCAGAGGCTCACCCCTAAAGCTGTAGCTTGGCTGTAGTATCTGTTCCCCAATAGGGCTGCTTAGTGTGAGAGAAGATGCACTTAATCCTGCAAAGACTTGATGAACTAGGGTTGGGGGATACATTGGGGACCCAATCCTATCAGAGGGGAAGGAAAGAAGGAATAGGAAGGGACTCTAGGAGGGGGACTAGGAGGGGGATATATAAATAAATAAATAAATAAATAAATAAACAAACAAACAAGATGTCATCTCAAAATGTATGGCAGATACTAATGCCACCCTCGAGTACTTAAGAAAGAAGGTAGTAATTGACTGTCATATGTCAGGCACTTCATATTTAAGAACTGGATAGATTCTGATAAATGTTTATGGGTTTCCAGAGTTGGCCTAGTATAAGCTCACCTGCAGCCACCATGCCAGAGAGAGTGCCTTGGCTAGAAAAGATAACATATATAGCATGTGGCTGCTAACCCAAGGAATGTATTCTTTTCCGTGGCCATAAGAAGCAGTTTGTATTCTCAGTTTTTTGTGCTAGTGTGATGGTTAATATTGACCATCAGCTTGACAGGATCTAGAATCACATAGGAGACAAACCACATAGGAGAAGGATTGAACCAGGAGTTTCTAGGTTGAGTTAATAAAGATGGAAAGACCCACTCTAAATGTGATTGGCACAATTTTAAGGACTGGGCTACCAGGCTAAATATAATGAGAAGAAATCAAGCACTGACACTCGTCCCTCTCTGCTTCCTGACTGGATTCAATATGACTATCTATAGCAAGACCTTGCTACCATGATTGCCTTTACCTTTAAATGAACCCTTCTTCCTTGAATTGCTTTTCTCTGGTATTTTTCACCAAAAAACCCCCACAAATAATAAATACAGTTCTTCTCTCATTCTTTGCCAGAGAATAGTCCAGATGATAATGATGGTCTAGAAATTCTGAAGATGTATTACGATAGGATGTATTGTTCCTACCACACAGCAAATCTCCCACAAGTTTTTTGCCCAAGAAGAGTGATTGAACACCCTTCTGAAGGTGGGATCAGAATGTCAGTGATACCCTTTGAAGACATGAAGCTATAATTTATGTGTCTATAAACACTTTAAATGGATGGCCATTGTATAGTTACATATATCCTATAGACAAGAAGTGGAATTAGACACTTAGCCTGTATACATAGGAAGACCCTGGCCAGAAAAGATGCTTCCACAAAGGGATGAAGTTATGAGCACTATCTGGTAACATGGGAATCCCAACGCAAGTAGATCACCAGCCATAGGAAACAGACACTATGCCAGCAGGGACAATAGACCCTAAGCCTCAGGAGACAGAGAATGTTGCCTCATAATAAGTACCAGGAAACAAATGAGCTTAACTTGGATTCTAACTTCCGTAGTGTCCATTGTAAATTCCGTATCCTGTAAATGAACGAGTACAATTACAGGCCCATGGGATTCTATCCTCAGCCAGTGGCTGAGGACATAATTCAAAAGTCTGTCATTGCTTGGAACTAACTGACTGAAGAACTAAGTCTGTTCTTTGTGATTCAGAACTCCCTGTGGGATGAAGCTAGACTCCTGTGAAGCCATTTTCTTGCATAACATTTCCCTACTCCTGCCCTGCTTCCTTTATTTCCTCCCCCATGAGCACTTCTATCATAAAGCACTCAAACAAACATACCTATTTCAAGCTCTGTTTTAGTGACTTCTATATAAAATGGGGGAATTTTTGATACTTTTGTTGTACTGATGTTTCTAGAAAAATACATAGCACATGGTCATCATCTGAATGAAACGTATCAAAAATGTTTGTTACACTGGTTAACCCACCATAAAACACTTATTTAACAACACATTTCATTTATGTGACCTTTTATCTGGGATTTCCTTATGTTGGTGATCAGGGAGACATAAGTCAGCATCCCTGTCAAGAAGCACTATCAGGCTTATCATGTAGATCTCCCAATAATGCAGCTCACGTCAGGAGAGTGTAACAAATGCTCCTGTTAATAATGAATGGAATTGTGTTCCCTCAAAAATGCATAATTTTGAGTTCTTGCCTTAAATATAATAGTCCCACCACCTCTCTCCTCCTCTTCGCCTCTCCCCTGTCCCCTCTCTGTCTCCCAGGAAGTAAGTTCACACCAGCAACCCAAGGAAGGAGGTTTCACCAGAATCAAATCCCTGCAGGCACCTGGAGCTTGGACTTCCAGACTCCAGAATAAGTTTGATAGATGGTTATCAATAATGGGGAAAGCTCATGGAATGTGTGGTTATGAGGGATGTGAAAAGCAAGAGATTGGAAGGAATTGGTTTTGTTAACTTTCCTTTCCATGGCATTTGTTGATTTTGTGAAGACTTCAAGGAATAATGAACCCAAAACATACCTTAGAGAGAGAGGAAAATATGGGTTCATGTGAAATTGTTTATTGATGGAATTTTAAAAGATACTGGGATTTGGGGGAAGGTAAGATGGCTCTGCAGTTAAGAGCACTTGCTCTTGCAATGGAACCAGGTTCAGTTTCCAGTATTCACATGGTAGCTCCCAACCATCCAACACTAGTTCCTGGGGACCAAATACACTCTTCTGACCAATGTAGGCATGACACACACATGGAGTACATACCTACTACAAGCAAACACTCATGCACACAAAATAAAATAAATAAATCTAAAAACGAATGAAGAGAAGATACTGGGAATCATCTTGGAGACTACTTTGAAGAATATGGAAAATCAATAAGACATCTTGAATGAAAAGAATAGTGTTGTTTCTTTGGGCAGCTTTATACTGTAGGCAAAACTGTGTTGTAAATCATATAATCAATGGCCATAATATAGAAGAAAGAAGGCACTGTCTGAACAAGAAATGCAGGATGTTGAACTTTCTAAGGTGAAAGAGGAGGGAACTCTGGTTTGGGGGATATGTGTCTGGTGGTGAGAGCTTTGAACCAGACCAAGAAGTGCCTTCAGAGGAAGAACTGGAAGAGGTGAACGTTGATTGAATTTGAGGATGGATATGACAGGTTTACAGGATGACCTGTGGGTGGCAGTGCTGGAGGTACCCTAGGGCAAAGTGAAGGGCATCATGGTGGGAGACCTAGGTATGGCAATCAAGGTTAGGGCTACAGAGATAGTCATGACAACTGGGAGAAAATGGAAGCTATTGGTTAGGAAAATTATAACCAGCACCTTCTGATGGAGAATCATTGAGAGCAACAGAGTCTTTCTCATCCCCTAGTTTGCTTAAGATGTCAGATCAATGGTTACTAGAGTTTCCCTGAGCCAGTAGCTCTGGAGATGGTTATTTTGTGAGGATTGTGGAATAAGGAGCTGGGACACAGGAGTCACAATGCCAACGTAGATTCAATAAGAAAAACTTAGAAAACCTCTCAAGGAAGGGAGGAATCACAAGAAAGACAGATCGTTCTGGTGCATTGTATAGAAGCTTTTTATGGAACCTAGAGCAGGAACTGGACAGAAGTCAAGGAAATCTTTACTGATTGATTATTTCCTGTCTATATTGTGGGCCGCCAAATGGGACCTCACACTCTCTTTGCGTGCTCCCTTGGACCAATCAAGGAGATGATCACACACAGTCAAGGGGTGTGCTCATATGTCCTGGTCATCCTGTTCATGCTTTGTGACCTTGATTTACCTTGCTGGTCATCAGGTGGAACTGGACATGTCAGGTGCTAACCTTGTCTGGATTTGCTAGTTGTTAAGCCACGTTCCCTAGGTGATGAGGTAGCATGGCCAGCTTATAGCTTTCCATGGACTCAAGCCCTTACTCCAGAGAACTAACTGCAGCCTTGCTTCTAACTATAGTCTAGAGAAGAGTAAAAGTTTTGGTGATGTCAGGAATGAGAGGGAATCATAGGGTGGAGGAAGCTGGCCCAGAGGCAATAGAGAAAACAGAGGCTGTGGTGTGGGAGTCAACACTGAGATGGTTCTTCCTAGCTATGAGAAGGTTTCTTGATGTAGGCAATTATTTAGTGAGGGAGTACCCAACCATAGAAATATGAATTCCTGTGCCATCTGAAAGTTCTTGTTAATGCCTTTGTGTATGAATCAGTCTATGGCAAAAGTCAAATGCTTTCTCATAAAGCAAAAACTCTACTTAGTACAGATTCTTAGTAAACTAATTACAAAATGAATGTTTTTTTGTAATGACTAGCATCAACTCAGCTAAGAATAACACATCATGTTTTAAATTTGAATTTGTGAGTAGATGCATTAATGTTCCATTTGAAGTCTATGTTTTCAGAAACACAGCATATGTATATATTTGTTTTTACATTTATATATGGCAAAAAACAAACCCTGGTGGTTAAATGGCAACAACAATGATGGTAGCATCCACCAGATGAGCAGTGGTCATGGTACCAGCCATGGCCTGCATCCAACCCTACAATGAAACACCTTTAGAGCCTATTGTCATGCTTTCTCTCAGAAATGCACCATGACTCTTTCCTATGAGATTTTATAAAGGTGTTTTACCTCTAAGCTGACTCATCCACAGATCCAGACTTTCTCCTTAAAAAAGTTCATAAATGGTCAGAGACATCAGAAGAGCCAACTATAGGGCAGGATGTCCAGTCTTCTTCCTACCTTTCTCTTCTCTTCTTGGCTTTCTCCCCACAGCCAAGAACCTTAAAGTCCAAAGGTTGAAAAGCATGTCATCATTACATATGAATGTAAGTAGCATGCATACATGTGTAAGCAAGCAGACACTGCAATGATAAATTCCATGGAGAGAAACACAGGGGAGTAACTCTGCATTACAGAGGACCAGGCTGAAACATGCCATCTTTAACCAATGATCACAGAAGTTTTTGATGGTTCCAGACATATCAATGATGAAAGAATACTTTAAGACAGAATGAAAAGAGGAAACAGTTTCCTTTCATCGTGACCCTCAACTGTATTCCAAACTTGGCTTTAAAGGTTAAAAAGTTCTAATTCTCAACCAATCAGAGATACCTAATAAAGACTAGATTCTTTTTTTTCTCTTAGTATTTTTTCTGTTGTATTTTTTTACCTAACTTTACATCCCAATAGCACCTTCTCCAGTCCTTCCCCCTCATCTCCCATCATCATCATCATCATCATCATCATCATCATCATCATCATCATCATCATCATCATCATCCAGTCTTCCCTTTCTCCCCAGAAAAGGAGAGGCCTTCCATGGATATCATCAACCCAAAAGGCTGGATTCTGAAGGGTCACAGAACAGGAAAGTGACAGTGCTGTCCAGCCATCCCTCTCATCCGTGGACTTGGGAAAGAAAAGTTGGAAAATCATCGCCCAGAGGATAGGAATGAAGTCCTCAGCTGGGAGCAGTGTAATTCCTTCCCTTCCTTCTCCCGATCTCAGTAGATTCTATAGGTGCTGCATCTGAGCTTCCAGGACCTGCAGTCAGAGAATGAAGATGCAGGCATCTGTGTACAAATGTCAGCTGTCTATTGTGTTAGCATTAAGTGACAGAGTCCTTACTTGTGATTTGATTCACAAAAGCTGACGGTCTCTGATGTTTTCCTGACAATTTGGGTAAATATCCTGAAACCAATATGCTCAGCCTGGTGCTAAGCAAATTAGCAAATTTAGGCCAGCATGGGAGCCATGCTGCACAAGTCTGTATGCCCAGATGGAAGTGTAGAGTTACAAATTAGTGCAATTTTGAACTGAAGAGGGGTGACTGAGGGAGAGCTTCTAGAGATCAAAGGAGGAGCAGAAGGAAAATCAGAGTTACATGCCAGTTGATTAGAAATCAAGCGATGTTCAATTTATTTAATCCTCTCTCTCTCTCTCTCTCTCTCTCTCTCTCTCTCTCTCTCTCTTTCTCTCTCTCTCTCGCTTCTCCTCTATCCTCTTGTCTCCCCACCCTCTCTCTCCGAATAGCCTCCACATACACGTGACACAGTCATGTACACACTTGCACACATATGAATACACACAAAATAATACTTACAGGTACATATAAAAGAAATATGTCTTACAGTATTTATCCCCTCTCTGCATTCCATGCATTCACTATTTCATTGAAACCTCAAAATGACTTCACATTGCCATTAACTACTGCAACAACTACTTTTTCATTATGACTATATTATATCATTTTCTCTTTCCGTGTATAATCATGGAAAATCACAGTGACTTAGTTGTTTACCTCCCAGGTTAGTGCTCTTTCTCAGAAACAGAATGGGGCTTATTTCTTAAAAAGAAGAATTGGAGTCATGCACAGTGCCAGTAGTGTTGTTGACTGTAACCTACACAGAAAGGATAAAAGAGACAACAGTACTCAGACATGTGTCCCTAAAACTTAGCTTATCTCCAAATATCATGACTATAATTCCACTTGAAGTGGAGTTCTAGAACAGAAGGGTAGGTCAGTACAAGACTGCACACTACAAAGACTGAGGAAAGATGCAGAATGGACTTGGAGAAGTAACATCTGGAAGAATGGAGTCCTTAGAAAAAGGCTTAAGCTGTGGAAAGTTCTGAAACATTACAGACATACTAAATCTAGCAGGAAGATGTCCAAAATGCTTATTTGCAAAATGATCAAATTCTTGGGGCAAGAAGTTGACACCATAAAGAAAGCCTCATGACATAGAAGAAGAGAAACAATGAGGTCAGAAAAGCAGGAATCAGAGTTCGTAATGTAAGGGAACAAAGAGTCTAGTGTTACCCTGTAATAGTGGTATGCCTGTTCCCACTCTGGTTGAAAGCTACCATAAGAAGGTTCCACTGACACAGATGCTGAAGGTGCAGCAAGAACACAACCTTGGCTCCTCTGAGCTTGTTGCTTAGAATAAGAATCAATGTAGACTAATAAGAAGAGCCTACAGATTTTACATAGAATTAAACAGATCAATATGTTAGATGACTTGGGCTACCATTCTAGGCTGTGTGATCGTAGAATAGTCTCTCTAAAGGGATTCTATTCAAGCTAAGAAAGTGAAGAGTAGTGTCTATATGTTTACCAACAATGTGCAATGCGTGTTCCAAGTATTTACAAACTTTAAAGTTTTTGAATCATTTCTATTATTTTTATACCCATTAAGGAAAGTGAGACCAAGGTAGATTAAGTAATGTGTTTTGAATGTAAATTCTCCCGCATAGACTCGCATGTTTAAAAATTCAATCCCCACTGATGATGCAGTTTGCGGAGATTGTGGAGCCTTTAGGGGTAGCACCATTCTGAGGATAGTGGATCGCTGAGGCAAGCCATAAGAGCTTACAGCCCAGCCTCTCCTCCTCTTCCTTCTCTGTATTCTGCCTACCAATGGAATGTGACCATCCAGCTGGCTTTCTTCTGCAGTTCCATGTCTCCCTTGCCTGAAGCCATGTCTTCCTAGACATGAAGAAACAATCCTCTCCAACCGTGAGCCAAAAATAAGCCTCTTTCCCTTAGGATGATTTTGTCAGAGTATTTTATCACAGCAACAGAAGCAGTACCTAATATATTTCTATTGGGAAATGCATTGGGTTTTAATCAAAGAAGTTCAGCTCTGAGTCCTTCATTGTTGCCTACTATGATCATTAAGAGACAATATTTGAATAAAAAGTGATATAAATTTTTAGAAAGTGACAATTATGACAAGTAATAGGCAGCGGAAACAGCAAGAAAAGATGGAAAGGTGTGGAGATCTGGAACAAATAGAGAGGAAAAAAAGGGAGAGAAGAGTGAAAGCAAAGGCCCGGGAGGAGAGCAGAAGGGTAGACACACAGGACTTTGGAAACCAATCACATTTGCTTCTAATGGCCTAAAAGCCACGCCTCCTTTCTTAAGTTTCACAGGTTCCAAATAGAGAACAAGAGCTTCATTCATGCCAAATTTAGATGACAAAATTTAAATTTTTTAAGTAAATAACATTTGAATGACTCTGTGTGTGTGTGTGTCTGTCTGTGTGTGTGTGTGTGTGTGTGTATACTCTATGGACTTGGTGATGTTAAAATGAGATTATTATATTTTCCATAGAAGGCAAAATTGCTCCCATCTTAAAGTATTCGTGTTCTGACATCCAAACCCTGTCAATGTTTGCGTTACATGCAAAAAGACATTAAAGCTAAAGATGTAATGAAAACCGCTAATTAAATTTGAAGCCCAACCTCATAACATTCATAAATCTATCACAGCTTAACTAAAGACTTTTATGACGACTAATAACTATAAAATCTTGTAAAATATTGAAAAGAATATCTTATGACTTTGACAAAATCTTTTTTTATTTCTGAGATAAGGTTTCTCTATGTAGTCCTGGGTTGTACTGGAACTCACTCTGTAGACCAGGCTGGCCTTAATCTCACAGAGATCCACCTGCTTTAGCCTCTGAGTGCTGGGATTAAAGATATGTGCCCCACTACCTGCCACGACTTTGAAAATTTCTGAAAACATGAAATAAAATCCTCAAACCTTAATGAAAGATACTAATAAATACAACTTCAGAGAATCCTTGATATATGAATTTTTCAATATTTAACCCCATCAGAAGTTCAGAAATACCTGGATTTACAATTATCCTTTTTTTTTTAACTTTACAGTGTATCTGGGTATCAAATGTATTTTCAATATTTTTTACTTAACATGTGCTTGCAGACACATAACTCATCATAAATTGTAAGCATTCAGATACTAAAATTAGAATTCCTATCTGTTTAAAAGCAAAAATGAGAATAAAAAGATAAAGAATAAAAAACATTTCCCATATAGGCTGACAAAGAATTAATATCTACTCTATGCAAAGAAACAGAAGAAATCAATAATGCACTGGAAATGGGCACAATACATCAAAAGGTACTTGATGGGGAAGGAAACATAAATACCTAGTAAACATGAAAATATATTCAGCTTCATTGCAAATCAGAAAAACACAAGTGATGTGTTTTCTTTCCCATAAGGCTGAGCCTGAACAATACCTCACAGAAGGGCAAAGGCCAGGCTCCTCCTCCTCCTCCTCCTCCTCCTCCTCCTCTTCTTCTTCTTCTTCTTCTTCTTCTTCTTCATCATCATCATCATTCGGTCACTTTACATCCTGATCGCAGCCCTCATTCCCTCACATAGCCCTTCCTCCATCCCTCTCCCCTTCTCCTCCTCTTGATCTAATGTCATATGTACTCTGTGTCACCCTCAGATCACAGGGAAGTTTGAGCGTCTTTGTTTGTCTCCCTGACATGTCTTGTTTCTTTTACTTCTGAGACCATCCTCAATAAACTACTTGAACACGGATCTCTACCCTGGTGGTATTTTAAGGGAACCCAACCTTTTAAATATATTAATAATAAAACTAACAAGAAAATACAGATGACACTGTAATACAGCAAAATCAACAACAACAATAATGTGATGCAAAGCAAGAAAGAAGATGAGTTGAGTATAAGAAAGGGTGAATCAAATAAAATTAAGTGGCAAGGTGGTAGATCTTGACCCAAACATATCAGCGATAACACAAAATCACAAATGAAGTACTCTCACAAATAGACAAAGATTGCTAGAGTCCTTTAAAAAGAAAAATCTATGCTACTGTCATGAAATACTAGTGAAACATTAGGATGTGGAAAGGTAAAAGAATGGAGATATAAAATATGCAACCAATATAAAGCAATGCAGACTTTAATGCGAGGAATATTCCTAAAGATAAAAGCAAATATTTAGTAATAATGAAAGAGTCAATCTACCGGAAAAATACTTTAACCTAAATTTGCAATACAAAATAACAGAGTCCTACAATATATAAAGAAAAAGATGACTGTGCCCCTAGGATAAATATATGAAGCCATAACCTTAGTAGGGGATTTTAATATATTTCTCTTGGTAACTGATAGAATACACTATCAGGAAAACACTAAGGAAATGCAAAGTTTGAACACACATGGAAAAAATCTAAAAGTTTATGCTTGGAACATTAATGGAATAATTTCAACTTAAAGATAATAAAAATGTTAAATGTCAAAATTGGGGTTTTGAGCTGAAACAATGCATATGGGAAAATGGAAAGTCTAAATTAAATATGTCATATAAGAGGAAATGCCAGGAATCAGAGATAAGGGTCAAGAAGTAAAGAGTGAAATAAAATTTAAGTTAATAGACTACATCAGAAATGCACAATAAAGACCATCAATAAATCTAAACATTTATACTCTGAAAGTTAATGGAATCAAATCCATTAGAAAACACATGCCCTGTGGTACATGCTCACCTGTGCACATACTAATAAACAAATAGTTTTGAGAGATTTTGTTAGTCTTATAGGAAACCTCCCAAGATGGTACGCACTTGTAAAACCAAAACTGGGGAGGTGGAGTCAGGGGAATTCCTGTGAGTCTCTAGCCACCTAGCCTACCATGGGAGTTCCAGAAAAAAATGAGAAAACCTGTCTCTAAAGACAAAAAAAAAAATGGCGACTGATGAACAACACCTAATGTTGTCTTCTGGCCTCCACACTCTCCTGCATCCAAATGAATGCACATAAGGGAAAACAAGTCTATGTCTATCTATAAACAAGAATTGGTCTGGAGAGATTCCTGAGTGGTTAAGAGCACTAAATGCCCTTGAAGTCAATTCCCAGCACCTACATGGCAGTTCAACTATTTTTAACTCCAATTCCAGGGATCAATTGATGTCTTCTGACCTTCAGAGGCACCAGGTAAACACATGATGCCCAGACATACATGTGGGCAAAACATTCATACACATAAATCTTTACATTATTTTTGTTTTGTTTTCTTTTGATATTATGCTATAATTACAACTTTTCTTCCTTCTCCTTCCTCTTTCCTACCGTACACACCTCCCTTCTTTCTCTCCTTCAAGGTTATAGCCTCTTTTTCACTGCTATTCCATGCAAATATGTGTGTATATACATATATATACCTAAATATAATCTATTGAGTGCATATAATGTTACTTGTATGTGTGTTTTCAGGAATGACCATTTGGCACTGGACAACCAATTGATGTGCTCCTTCCCTGGGGAAAACCACTTCTCCCACTCCCAGATTTCCTCAGTTGCCCATAGTTTTCTGTTTCTGTTTCTGTTTCTGTTTTTTGGTTTTTTGGTTTTTTGGGTTTTTTTTTAATGTACAGTCGAGGCCTCCTGTGCTTTTCCTAGTCTGCACTGGCATGTTCAATGGTGATTGGGAACTATGTAATATGAAAGCTGGAAAATTAACTTTGGACATCTGGGAGAGCAGCAAGCAATGTTAACCACCAATCCATTTCTCCAGCACTCAGTAGAAAATACAGTTTTTCCATTCCT
The DNA here is from genome assembly GCF_011762505.2 of Arvicanthis niloticus. Classification (NCBI taxonomy): domain Eukaryota; kingdom Metazoa; phylum Chordata; class Mammalia; order Rodentia; family Muridae; genus Arvicanthis; species Arvicanthis niloticus. The sequence continues at coordinate 48,084,092 of NC_047664.1, read as the reverse complement.
TGAGTTTGACCAGCTGACTTGAACAATACCAACAGAAAGTTAGTAAATAGAGTGAACAGGGAGCTTGGATTGTGCTTTTGCAGTGAAGCACACCATCTTGGCTCTAGCCACTTGCTGTGAGAGGAGTGTGCTTTGAAGAACCATTGGTTCAACAAGGTCTGAGAGATGTGGAGTACACCCAAACCCAGTGCTCAGTTGAACTCAAACCTGGCTGAGTACTGCTTTAATCAATAGAGTGTCAGCCAAAGCACAGATGGGTAACTGAGTTAAAGTTCATTGTTGTGCTTTCCCCATCATGTTGTGGTTGTAAATGTCACCACTGTAACCACTGTTGATTGCTAACTGTTCCATTCTCCTGGGTGAAGCTCATAAATGTATATAAAACATACATGTAAATATATAGACACTATTGTGAACTGTCTCCTCTGAGATTGAAATAGTCTATTGTGCAGAGGGGCCCTTTAAGCAGGGAGATAAACAACAACAACAAAATACCTTCAAGAACTCCCTGAAACTGACCAGATTCACTGAGCCCCTCCCTGTCTGCAGAGCCCTGCTACAAAGGCGGCTCTCAGACATGCTAAGTTGGCAAAAAGACTCTCAGAGGAAAAAAAGCTGCAAAAAAATCAAAACAAAACAAAACAAAACAAAACCCCACAGAACAAACAAGCTACCTGAAAGAAGAAGGAAGAAGCCCAGCTTCCTGGAAGAGGTTTAGACCAACTGAGGCACCTGAAAAGACACTCTCCAGCCTGCTAAGCTTCCTTCAGGCTGTGCAGTGTGCTTCAGGTTCTCAGCCTTGCAAGTTGTCACCCATGCTAGGGTGGGCTGTGATGATGCAGCTGTTTTTGAGTCATTTCTGCTTCCTGAAGTATCCCTTCACTCCAGTAAGTCGCCGTAATAAAACAAGTCATGGGATCCCTATCTGCGATGAGTAGGTATGTATGTTGTATCTCCCCAGGAAAAGTTCTGTCACACATCAAATATTCTTAAACACACTATGACACAATTCCCCTGATAACTGCAGCATCATAATATCCAAACACCAACTGATACTAGGTAAAGGTATGATAGTGTGCCCAAATAATAATTGAATACAACACAAATAAATGAGCTAACACTCTACTTAACAATCCAGATAAAATCTTAAGCAAAAATGAATAAAGATACAAAATTATTACTATTGTATAATTTCCTATGTACAAACTTCAAAAATAAAGCCAATCTGTGGAGTTGGAAGTCAGTTTAGGCATTATTTGGGGAAGAAGGAAACACAGGGAGATACAGGGAAGGTTGTACAGAGTGGTCAGATGGGTGAGTTCAGAAATGGAGGAACATTTGGGATAATGGGAACTTAAGATATGTACAGGTTTCTGAAAAAATGATATTGCAATAAAACAAAAATTGAGAATGCTTACTTCTTTATATTTGTCAGGGTACAAAAAATATTAAGAAATTATTAGACTCAATTTGAACTCTGTCCCTTCCAGGAATTCGATGTCCTCCCATATGCAGTGGCAAGGCCAGTCTTTCGCACAGAAGAGGACAGTGCTAGGAATATTATTATCCTGAAACATAATAGGAGTTTTGCTAAGATTAGACACACAGACTGACACTCTCGCCCTCCTTTGTTCCTAGGTCACAAGCCACAGAAGGGACAATGTGTATTCTCAGACATGTTCCTGATAGTGAGAGGCTATCATGCCCTCCTTCACACTGCCCTTCTCTGCTGGTACATTAACTTGTACCCAGCTATGCAGATGAGCATATTTGTTGTCCAGTTTTAATCAGGCCAGTCACCACAAATTGAAGAACTGATGAAAACTGTCTCTGCACAACACTGTGTACTGATGGGAGAGAAACAATCAGTGGCTACACCTCTCAACACACATGGAAATAAGAGGCTAGTTTAAAAATCAAGATTTTAATACATTTTCAGTTATAGAATACATCCCCGTTATTAATGAAATTCATCTAAGTGTGCATAGTGTGGCTCGAGAAATTAGAATCCACGCGTGACAGTGATCTTGATTGTCATTAGGCAGGATTTAGACTTGCCTAGGAAACAAACCTCTAAATGTGTCTAGGATGGCTTTTTTTATATAACCCATCCAATGGCAGCAGTCCTGTGCTTAGGGTTCCCATGTTCTGGATGGGGAAACAAAGTCAGGTATGTAAATGATATTCAGATAAAGTGACAGTCTCAGACAGGTGACATTGCAAAGCAACTGTGAGTTTTCCACCAAGATCTGGCTGTCTGCTGACTTCATTCTGCTCCCTGGCATCAGCATCCTGAAGCAAAGCATGAAATTTATGTTTCAGTTTTTATGTGACTTTTATGTATATTTATAGGAAATGTTCTGTTGTGCTCTCCTTTATGGGTGTCAAAGGTCTTACCAATTATCATTGCTGACTTCTGTACCCAAGTGTCTAGTACGCTACTGGTACATGAGACAACCTACAAATATTTGAAGAAATACATGAGTGAGTGAGTGAGTGAGTGAGTGAGTGAGTGAGTGAGTGAATGAATGAACAAACCAACAAATAACAAGTTGTAACATTCTAGGTCAACTAAAAAGTTACTTTTTTCACACAGAAGTTCTCCCATTCTGAATTTTTATTTACTCATAAAAAATAAATGCAATATAAGCCTTCCGTCAGATGCATTCTGCACTGGATACCGAACCAAAACATGCATTTAAATCACTTATATCTAACTTTTTATGATACCACTGGGAATGGTGTTCTTTTTACATTTGCAGTTAAAGGGTAGAACAGATGGTAGAAGTTTAGTTTCAAGAGATAGGACCATTAAAATAACTTATGCTGTTGAGTGATTGTTCGCTCCAAAGGTTCCATTCATTACGTCTGAGTTTGTAAGCTTCAGAATACTTGGGGTGGAAACTGGACTTCAGGACATGTTTACATTGTAGAGAATTTTTTCTTAAGTAAGACTAAAGAGCCACAAACTTTATCCTGTAACAACAAAAAGAAGCCCTCATTGAAGGCTTCATTGAATTGTATGTTTGCTTGATGTAACATCTATCCTGGGAAATCATTGTCAGAAACGACCTTGGATGAGGGAAGGAGATGCAGGAGACTGAGGTTTGAGTTCCAGCATGTTCTCTTTTCCTCTTTTCTGTCTTCGTTAAGAGTTGGTTCAATTAGGGAATTTATTGACGACAAAAATAAATGTAGACACAGTGAAAGAGAAAAAAACCATAAATGTCAAAACCATAGACTGTCTATATGACAGTATTTGCCTACATGTATAACTCAGTTTCCTAGTCTACAACTATGCTTACTATAAGACTGCATGATAGGTTGTAAATTAGAGGCTCTGGCTACAGACCAGATGGGACAACTGTACACAGTAGCCTTACTCACTGCCAGGAAACAGCACATTCATTGGGTAAGTTAAGCAGAAGATTGGCAGAAATGGGAGTCAACAAGGACTTATGCAGAGTCCTGAGCCAGTGAAAGGGGAGTTCAGCCTGTTCCAAACTGACAAAGGAAAGAGGAGGTTATCAGGACCTGGAGGAAGCAGCTGTGTTTAGAGGCAGATAAGACCTGAGGGCTTCCTTTAAGCCTACAAACTGGGAATTGCTAGGAGAAAGCCATAGACGAGAAAACTAGAGGCAAACGTTTGGGGGTTATATTTATAAACAAATGTTGACCTTCAGAACTATTATTTTGTCCTTAATCTATTTTTTAAATCATTGAGTGTATCCTGTGTATAAATTTGGCTAGAAAGTTGAGGTTTTTCAAACACAGGCAACTTTGTGGTACAGTATGAAAAATTCAAGAGGCACAGTACTAGAATGTGTAAAATGTATAATCTGAAAAATAAGTTTTCCTGGGCAAGATATTAATTATGTGCCTTAAGTCTTAAATGACAAAAAAGGTAATATGGCTTGAGGGAAGAAAAAACATGTATTCAAACTGAGTCTGCAATGTGTGCAAAGTCTTCAGGTAAAAATCAGTGTGGGTTCCACAAGGAGAAACATCAATGTGGGGTACTGTCCAATAACAATTACAGCAGGAGATGAACACAGAGCAAAGCGACTGATGCTCGGTGCAGTGAGAAAGGTCCCGGGGGGGTGTGTACAAGTCAGAAGACACACCTGGAGTGATAGCTCAGTGGGTAGGAGCACTTGCTGCTATTTCAGAGGACCCAGGTTTGGTTCCTAGCACGAATGTCACACAACTCACAACTAACTGTAACTACACACTAGAAGGAGTTGACACCTTGCATTGATACAGTTAATCAAGTACACACACACACACAAACAAACACTTTTTTAATTTAAAGATAATCATGACTTATGAGTCCTAAAATACATAAGAAAGAATAACCCTCCACAGATGTCCACAGCAGTATCTCTGGAACCTGGGAACAGCATGTGAATGGGTTGAAAAATACTGAGATGAGAAATGAATTTAGACCCAGTGTCATGATATGGGTTCTAATTGGAAAAGGAAAAAAAGGGATTAACTTGGACAAAGACTTAAAGATTCTACAATTATGTCTTTGAGAAAAGGAACATGATCAAAATACATTGTATGCCATTCTAAACGCGTTAATTGAAGTTTTGAATGGAGAAAGAGTAGGAGGCAAGAAAATCTAGTAGACTCAGGATTCTGGAACAGATATGGGTCAGAGTCTCACCTCTGACATCCTGAAGGAATGCCATCTTGTGGATGCCTTGACATCAGCCCAGAGAATTCCACAATGGACTTCTGAGTTCAAGAACTGTCATAGAACATAACTGTGTAATTCTGAGCTACTAGACTCAAAGTAATTTGTCACGGAAGCAGTAGGATAGTATTAAGGTGTATATAAATGTACACAAAGGTCTAGAAGTATTTCTACCAAGAGTCAGTAGTCAATAGTAGTGGCTTCCGGATAGAGGAAGGGTCTTGGGATTGTGATACATATCAAAGAAAAGTCTAATTTAATTACAATCTTTAACTGCATAATTAAGAGTATGAAATAGATCTCTAACACCCAGTATAATCTGGAAAAAATAAAGCAGAAATTTTCTTTAACATATAGGGATATATGTAAAGGCTAAAAAAGAAAAAGACTCAGTCATGAACCTCACTGACATGTCAGAAGTCAAATATTTTCTAAAACCTTTTGAATAATAAAATAGCTTTAATAGAAAACCATGAGTATTTTCAATATATTTATTCCCCCCCCCAATAGAAGACGAACAGACAAGGGGACTGTATGGAACATACAAGAAGAAAGCATGTGTTTATTACAACTGTTTTAACAGCTGCCACAGTATAGAAACTATGATAAAGGCCAAATGGTTCATTGGGTTTAGTTTACTATACACATACTGAAGAGTCTATAGAGACAAAGAACCATAGAAAAGCTGGCTAGGTTCTAGGTGAGTGATGACAAGAAAAGACAACTCTGGTGGACCAGGAAGAACCAAAGGAGGATTTACTATAATGGTGGCAGTTTGAACAAATTTGAATGCTAAAAGGATGCTGAAATAAGTCCAGGCATGGTGGAACATATCTGTAATCACAAGCACTTGGTGAGGGCTTAGGCAGGAGGACCAGTGATTCCAGAAGACTCTGACTATATCACAAGACCCTTTAATGAAAAAATAAAATAATATCAAGCTTCGGAAAGAGAATCTGATAGAGCCATAGTATGAAGTGAAAGAGTGTGGATAGAATCTGGTGCAGAGGGGTCATGCTTGCATTCCAACATGGGGACTCTCTTCACTACACCTACATGCAAAACTGTGGAGATGTATTGCCAGGGAGGAGATGAGAAGGTATCAGACATCAATTTACTGTGTGATTCCCAGTTGTTCTTAGCAAAATAGGGAGACAGATCCACGAACCAAATAAGAGGATGATAATTCAGTGGCAATTTAAGACAGTAGGAGATAGAGACACTGCAGAGAAATGTACAGAGATGATCAGAAATTACTCAGACACTGAAGACCTGAGTGAGATCAAAAGCCATGGATTCCAACAACTGAAAGCCACATGGATGGTGAGGCTTTTTATACATAGAGACTGAAGCATTCAGTAAACAAAGCTGGTCACACAGCTGTGGAGATGTAATTTAAGGTTACTCACTCCAAAAATGACATAAGTCCCCTCTTGGTCCTGTAGAACCTGCCATTCCTAATCGTCACACCCCATAATATCATAATTTTGAATACCCTGTCTCCCACCACCATATTTTGAGCACTATAAAAATATCGCCATGTCTTATTTGCCACTGGGTTCCCAGAACTTCATGCATGCCTGGAACTCAGTCAATAGATATTGACTGAAAAGTATTGAAAATCGAACCTCCAACTCCTGAGTTTTTCTCATTAGACTATCATATCTATAACACAAAAAGGTTAAACCATGGCATGTGTATATTTCAGTAGGGGATTTATTCATGACAAGTTAATGAGCATCTGCTAACCATCATTAAACAGGCACCATTTATCTGTATGCCTTGAAAAGACTTGAGTCTGATGAAGGATGTGCCAGCTTTCGAAACAGCAACGCCACATGTGTTCTTAATTAGCACACAAGTCGGGTGGATAAAAAGCCCAAGCTGCTATACATGAGAGTTAAGATTGGAAAACAATTTCCTCCAGGATTTTAAAAGCACAATGCAGCTAGCACGTAGTCCAGAGTATCTCTTGGCAAGGACTTTCCTAGTGTTTAATCTGCAGATCACATCCACTGTACTTTCAGCCCCTGCATTTCAATATCCATCTCCAGAATGTTGAGATGACCCTCCCAATTCCCCCTTATGCCTCTGTTTGGCATGCTCATATTTTCCTTTAGCTTTTCTGAGTGGTGAGATATGCATATAATAACTTACAAAGCTTTTTTGACTCATTCAATCGCCTCTGTTATGTTTATATCAGTATCCGTTCACCATGATTCCTTTTATCCTCTGACCTGTTTGCAGGCCTGATAATATTTGTTTTTGTTTGTTTGTTTGTTTTTGGTAATTTTTTAATTTTCTAAATATTATATAATATTTAGAAATATTTAGAAATATTTTCTAAATATTATATAATATTTAGAAATATTTAGAAATATTTTCTAAATATTATATAATATTTAGAAATATTTTCTAAATATTTTATAATATACTATATAATATATTTTCTATATATTATATAATATATATTACTTGCATATTTAAAAATGTTAACCTTAGCTATTTCTTTTTTTTTTAAGTGGTCTCTATTTTTATTTTATTTTATTTTATTTTATTTCCTTTTTTTTCTTTTTTTTTTATTAGATATTTTATTTACACTTCAGATGGCATCCCCTATCCCCATTCCCCCCCACCCCCCTTAGGAAACCCATATCCTATGCCCCCTTTTCCTTTTTGCGTTTATACATTTTCCAGAGAGAATTAATCATCCTTCCTCTCAAGAAAATACTTTAATTGTAAGTGTCTTGGGGTTATGAGTTATTGCTTCTTGGCTGTTAGGAACAGATACTAATCCCATTCCCCAGGAATTTCTAGGCACCCCATTCTTCTGGCTATTTTTAAATCCCTGGTCTGGACAAGTTTCCTCTGAGGCATGCATTATGACACAGACCTACATCAATTCACAGCTATTGTTACATTGCATGAAACAACATTATGTTATGGACCACATCTACAACCGTGGTTCCACAAGTTGATAATGGAGCATCGAAAAGTTCCTATTGCCTAATAACAATGTAGCCACCGTAATAATAGTGGTTGTTACATTCCTGATATAAACAAACATACTACTTAGCCAATCCATGGGAAACCCTAACATATGCCATTATGCATGGTACATAAACTTGATGATGATGATGATGATGATGATAAATGACTGTTGTTGATCTATGAATTTACTGTATTATAGTTTTATCATTACTGTGATACAACTTACTAAAAAAGTAAAACTTCCATGTAAAACACTGCATTCTATTATGCCACCATGAAACATAGACATCATATGTGTAACCACATGACACAATTGCATCCAAAGGTCCTATTGAGTGATTGCCCCATGTTGTCTAGGTTTTATAGTGCTCATGGAGCAGCAGACTGTCCTGCTGATAATTTCTCAGAAGCAGATGTTCCCCTTCGTTAAGTCTCAGACTGCTCTCAGAGCAGCGCTTTGCACTTTGATTACATGCTTTGACTCCAGCTTTGTCTCAACTCTTAGGATCTACTGAGCTCTGCCTGTCTTTGGATTCCTGAAACACCCAGTGTGCCTGAAAACATAAATATAATCTCTTACTAGCTCTGATGGACTTTGTGTTCTTGACACCCATTTTCCAGTCCCTCTGACATATCTTACTCTCTTGTGTTGCTGAAATATACCTTCTAAAAGCTTTGTAAGAGTGGATATGTAGGAGACCAAACTTAGGTCCCTTAGAAAGTGACTTCAGTTTATGCTCAACTTTGACAACAAGATGGCTTCTTGAAGACTGATGTGTTGCCAATCATTTTTTCTCAGAATCTTCTGGCATCAAATGTGTCTACCCTGGCTTCTAATTTCTCTGTATTTCCTTTGGAGTAGATGCTCGTGATGCATTTCATTTTCAAGAACAGCCTAAAAGTTCTGTATTGAATCATTGTGATAGGGATAAGAAAAAGGATTCAAGCCGGAGAGAACTGTCTCTCTGGAGAAAGTCCTCGTGTGATTTCTTTGTGGCTGCCAGTCTCTCGTTTCACCTCTTATGTCAAAATATCCACCTTTTTTATTTTTGTTTCTAGATTTTCTTTACATTGTCACCTGTCCTTCTAATTAAGTTTTATCTCAGTCATTATTTTTTCCATAAATTCTTTATGTCTGTGGGAGTTCTACCTACATTTGTGTCTGTGAACCAATGCCCAAGTGCTCTTGGAGGCCAGAAGAGGGTATCGGATAGCATAGAATTTGAGTTATAGACTGTTGTGAGCCACCACGTAGGGGCTAGGAATTGAGCCCTGGGCTCAATCCCTCTGGAAGAGCAGCCAGTGCTCTTAACCACTGAGCCATCTCTCCAACTCCACTAATTATTTTTTTCTTTGTACTCTTTGTTAGATTCTCCCTCTTCTTTTTTATTGGTTCATATTGACTCATACCCCTAACAAGATTACGGTGACATTTTAAAATCTCTCACTCCCTCTGTTGTGTGTGTTCCTTCCAGGTTTTTTTTTTTTCTTATAATCTTTTTTTTTCCAAGATGATCTATTTTTCACTATTTTTTTCAAGTATTGAGTTATCCTTCATGTTTGAGACTGCAACACTAAGTTCAGAGTGGAAGCCCTCCTCATGAGTGAAAGCTGGAGGCCTCACTAAAGGAATCATTAGACACCACAGTTTTTCATTGTGAAAACTTCTATATAGTCCATTGTCTGTATCTATAGTCATTGCTCTCTGATCAATTCCTTTTCTAGAAAGACAAATATTCCAATTTCCTGTACATGGTGGCAGAAAGAAGACAAAATAGCCATGGGTTTAAAAAGCTATGAAAGCTAGGACTGGAGAGATGGCTCAGCACTTAAGGACACTGACCGCTCTTCTAGAGGACCAGAGTTCGAGTCCTAGCACCCAAATGGCAGCTCACAACTGTGACTGTAACTCCAAGATCTGACACTCTCACATAGACACACATGCAGACAAAATACCAAAGCACATAAAACAAAGGTAAACAAATCTTTAAAAAAAAATTAAAGCTCTGAAAGCACAGTAGTAGAGCTTTAGAGTTAGTTGGTGCTGGGGACTCTCACATTAAAGTGTACAGACCTTACTAACCTTCCACCTTCACAGCCATGCCTCCTTCCTTCCTCCTCTTCATTCTTTCTGCTCTCCAGTCTTAAGACTGAGCCTAAGAACCTGTTAGTCAAGAGGCAAGGGCTATCTTCTGGCACTGAGAAACATGCTGGACCTTGTTATTCCAGACTTTCAAGCAAACTTTTATTCATTTATTTGTTTATTTTAATTTACTTTACATCCTGATCCCTACCCGCTCCTGTTCACTCTATTCCCCCATACTCTTCTCCTTTGAGAGGGTGGAAGCCACCGCCCCACCCCCCCCAGCTTCTCCCCATTCTGCCACATCAAGTCTCTGTGGGGCTAGGTTCATCCTCTCCCACTGAGGCCAGATAAAGCAGCCCAGCTAGAAGAACATTATCCCACAGACAGTCGATAGTTTTAGGAGTAGCACCAGTGGTAATTGTTCAGGACCCACATGCTTGCAGACAGGAATCTAGCATGGCTTTTCTCTTAAAGGTTCCACCCAGCAGCTGACTCAGAGGATGCAGAGACCCACAGCCAAACTGTGGATGGAGCTCAAGGACTCATGGAAGAGTTGGAGGAAGATCAAAGGCCACAAAGGGGACAGGAACTCCACAGGAAGATCAACAAGGTCAACTAACCTGGACCCTTGGGACTCTCAGAGACTGAGCCACCAACCAAAGAACATACACAGGCTAGATCTAGCCTCCGCACATATGTAGCAGATGTATAGCTCGCTTTCCAGCAAATCTTATGTTTTGGGTGGGGCCACCACCTTATCCTCTGACAGCTCTGATCGTTGCCGAGCACAGCCCATGTCTGGAGTCTGGCCAAGCAGCTCAGGCTTGCTCCACTCAAGGTTCTCTGCCCCTCCCTCCTTGATCTGGTGACTTCTTCAGTCTTCCACAGTCACTTAGATTTCTGTTGTATGTTGCTATTTTATCTGTACACCTCTTTTTCCTCTCATACACTTTTCGTTTCCCTTTTACCCTTTTCTCCTTCTCCTCTCCCATCTCCTCGTATTCTTTCTCTTCTTTATCTCTTGAGCAGAAACAGAGATGATAGAAGTAGATTTAAGAATCCTATACTATATCTTTTTTTAAAAGTTTCACACATTCCCTCGTGTGTTGTTTACCACAATTCTGAGATAATTGATAATGTGCCTATCTTATAGATAGGGAAACTGAGAATCAAAGCTACTAAGTGAGAGCCCTGAGATCACATGGTCATTAAGTAGCAGAACCAAGATTGGTGGCTAACTTAAAGGCGTGGAGGCATTCGAACTAATTTAATTGTTCTTATTTATTATTGGCTCCCTCACGTGACTGCACCTAGTTTACCAAACCTCTGTGGTTCACCAGCATATAACTTGAAGCCTAACCTCTAGTGTTCTGCATTCCTGGGACACACAACTTCTTGGACACACTCCACAAGGCCCTTCAGTGTTTCTGCTGGGTTCTTTCATCTGGTCCTTCACCTTGGGTGGCTTCACATGCTGCTCATTAGGTGAAGACATTTTCCTGTGTAACAAACAGAAGTGCCTTGCAGAATATTCACTGGTCAGAGAAAGAGACTCCAGACAGTAAAACAACAGAGAGTATCTACTGGGCTAATAGAAAAGAATCTACTTGCGCCTGGATTTCACTGAAGAGATGGTGTTTAAGCTAACACCAGCAGAGCACGGTTGTTCTTTCTTTCGATGTGTATTTAATGAGTATTCATCATGTGCCAACAACAACAAACACACTGATGCAGGAATTCCCAAGCGCCCTGCACCATTTCAATTTCAATTGCTTGAGGTACAGTAACTCATTTTATTCCCCCAGACGCATGAAGCATATTGTCCTTGCCCAGTTTCACAAAAAATAAAAAGGAGGCACAGTGGGATGGAACTAGTTACATAGAAGAAGGGGCAGAGGCACACCACTGCTGTGTACTGCACAATATATGAACTGAGCTTTGTAGGGGGAAAACTGACATGTAGCACAGAGCACCTGTCTCCCCAGCACTGGTACCTCACAGGTAAGGTTAGACTGAACCCACTGGAAAGAGGAGTGCACAACCTCTGTATAGCTGCTTTGATTCTAAAAAGACAAGAGACGGAGTACCAAGATGCTCTATGTTTCTCTTTTTATTTCACATCAGAAGAGTGGGTGATGAAAGAGGCAAGACAATGTTTTAAAAACAGGTAACCGTGCCTGTGAGTATTGAAAGAGAGATCAGGGGCCAACGTTGTATAATCCACAAGCACATACTATAAAATTTGGGGAGACTAGTGATAGTGCATAAAGGAGCCTTGGAATTCATGATGCCCATGGATAAATACTGTATACATGGCCAGTGCGGAAACCATATGCTGGAGTGACGGACCATGACTTAGTGTGGTGGAGGGAAGGAATATGGGACAGGGTGCCTGGGTAGAGCATGAGCAGCTTATTTTGTAAGGCTAGCTTTATCATCTCAGCAGGCTTGGTTTTCATGTCACTGAAGATAAGTCCTGTTATAGAAACTCTTCTAGTTGCTAGTAGAAGGTTGGGTGTGAAGGAGCATTAAGGGACGCTTATGTCAGGGGCATTACGGGAAGAAGAACAATTAGAATGTAAAGAACATGTCCGTGGCTTTGAGTAGCAGGTTGGTAGTAGAGAAGGGAAGAGGTGCTCAGTTAGAGACATCTTTAAAGATAGGATTGCTAAGAAGTTTGAGGGGGGAAAAAAGGGATGGCTGATGCTTAATTTTGGTTTGGGCTAGCTGAAAACTAGCTGAGGCTAAATTTAACTGAGTCACAGCCAGCTGAGTGAAGGCGAAGGAGGGGAAGCTGACCCTGGGCTTCAACTCATGCAGAGCCGATGCACAGCTGAGACTTAGGAAAGCTGGGGTGGAAGCCCATGGAGCCAGCTCAGCCCCACACTTAGTGCACAGCAAGACCCCTAAAGTGAAGCCTCTGTGAACTCTAATAGGCTAGAAACTGCTGAAGTTTAAATGAACAGATACTCCAGGCTCCTCCGGTCACAGAGCAATCACCCATCCTAAAGTATGACCATTTTCTTCATTTTTTAATGTCGTTTCCAGACTGCCTTATATTTCAGTTCAGAGATGCCATTTTAGCCAGCTGGCTTCTTCTTTTTAGTTCAACCCAATTTTAACCCCAATGTTCAAGTTATTTTTTCCCATTATTCCCATAAATGGAAGCAAATCGTACCATCGTGTATAAATGCAGCTGTTTTTCTCTCTTCTCTTTTCTCATTTTAGATGAAACTCTTCTCTCTTCTCTTTTTTTTATTAACAACACCCTCCCCCCAGCCCCCATTCCTGCAGAGAGCTTCACCATTAGCTATTTGTGTTCCTGGTCTCCCATGATCCTTCCTGCTTCTTCAGGGAGCCCCTGCGGAGATGTTTTCTTATATAATCAAATTATAGGTCAAATTCATCAAAGGAATGGCACACGGGTAGTTTCTTACACACATTCAAATTAATGAAATAAGTAGTACATTCTTTTTTAAGTGGAGCACTGGTAAATAATGTTGTTCTTTGAGAGATAGAAATGAAGTAAGGAATGTAGCTGATAAGGATAACTAGGTTCCTCATGAAACTGTAAACTTGTACAAAATAGAGCAGCCCCCCCACCACTTGTGATGGCTATGTATGGATATATCATATCATAAAAAGTTATATTTCATTCATTGGTATTATATAGTCCATTAGACAATACTTTTTTTTAATTAGCCTCTTGTCAACGATATGAGTTGTAAATGATTCTTTATTGATGTGTTCTGTGCTTGCCTGGAACACATGGAGTTCTAGACTATCACGACATAAAAATATTGCGTGCTTCCGGCCAGGGTTGCTTAGCGACTTTCTTTGCACTTTCTCTCTGAACAAAGGGCACAGAGGTAAGTTAACTATTGCTAACACTGCCACACTCTGGGTAAACACTGATTAGAGCTCCGGATTTTACCAGGAAAGCCCCTTTATTTCTACAGACCATGTAGTACTAATAAAAACCACCCAATTGTAGTTAGATGTTTGTGCATCAAAAATAAAAATTTGCCTTGAGAAAATGACTTGTTCTTAAGTAGAGTTTAACACTTTTCCTAACGTTGGCACATAATCTTTACCACTAATGCTTCATTATACTTTTCTTTTAAACACTAAAGAAAAGGATACTAATGTTTTTAATCATTACTTCATAAAGTTTGCCTACTATGTATGCCATGATGGTTAAACCATGTAGCTTACACTTCAGGATCCAACACTTAAAAAGGTTAATAACTTCCTGAGGGCATATGATGACAACTCGGAGGTGTTTGTTGAGAATGGCAAATAATTTGAGTAAATCCAATATTTTTATTTTTTAAAAACCACCCTAGCTTAGGATTGTAGTACATCGTTCTAAAATCTGTTTATGGAGAGCACCCCCTGGGTGCTTTGAAGTTACAGGAAGGAAGTTGTGACCAAAAACTTCCCTGCAGCACCACAGGTCACATGGTGAATATGTAGGAAATGCTCTCTAATTGGCCAAAACACTCTGCAATATGGACTGATGTACTTTGCAATGCATAGATAATTTCTAGGATGTGAAAATTTTCTCTTGGAGTAAAGAAAATAGCTAATTTCTGATCTCTGGTATTGCCGTGAGACTTTTTCCTTAATAATCCTAGTTTCTTCTCGTGTCCTGATTGAATGGCCAGTAGGTTACCCCAACTGATCATTTGTCGTAAGCAGCCCATGAGCTCTTCCAGCGACTGCTCCTTCATAGATGGTCCCTGAGCCCTGCATACCAACTGCTTGCCAACAGCTCAAAGGCAGCAGCGTGAGCTGCCTGCACACCATAATCTGCCTTTCTCCTGAGTCCCAAGCCTTCCCACATGGCTTGAGCCAGGAAGACTTATGTCAGATTAACAAGAAGCAAAGACCATCACATCACCCCAGTCAACTCTCATGTTTCTAAAGTCTGCGTGATTAAGACATTAAGTCCTACCAATATCATATCCAAGTATGAGTGAGTACAGGTTAATTCTGCATGGCAAAAACACGATTCACTTTTGGTGGAGAGATGGCTCAGCGATTAAGAATCACCAGTTGCTCTTCCGGTGCACCCCATTTGATTCCAGCACCTGTGTTGTGGCTCGCAACCATCTGGAACCTAGTTCTAGGGGATCAGATGCCCTCTTCTGGCCTCCACAGGCACTGCACCAGATTGTGTGCAGACATCAGTGCAGGCAAAACACCCATGCACTCAAAACAAAAATAAAGGTTTAAGACGTTTTTAAGTATTCACTTCGTACATACAGAAGCAAGCATCCTTTAGGTTTGTGAGCCCTGGCAGTGACTAAGACACCGATAGGGAGATGGGGAGTAAATATGTGAGTCAATCAGGAAGGCAAGGCAACTCAGGCACATGATGTAGAAAGGCCTCTCTGGGGAGGTAGCTTTTAAACTACAGACTTGAAGATGAACCAGAATTTTAAAGCATAGGGTGCGACAATACAAGAGAAAGGACTGTGAGGGCAAATCCTTCACATGAATGGATTCAATGAAGTGGCCAAAGGATGAAGAAGAGTTTCTATTTCATTGTAAGAAATGTCACCGATGTCAAGCCAACCTATCATCTTGTGCAGACGTGAAGACTGAGGCAAAGGTAAGTTGAAGGCATTTTGCCAGCCCACCTGGCTTTACCGACATGATTGAAGATGGTCTCCATAAACATAAATTAACCAGTTTACAGTCACCATGGCATCATTTATAAGCTTCCATGTGTCCAACGTGAAACTTCCATAGATGTTTAAAATCTATACAATGAATTCAAGAAGGAAGTTGAGCAAATGATTCATTTAGAGGGTTAAAGGTTACAGAAAAAAAGCACTCAAATACACATTAAACCTCTTCCTTTGGAGAAGTACCAAGGAAGTCAAAGATCTTAACATCATAAAAACAATCCTAAAAAAAAAAAAAAATTAAGTTCCATTTTTAAAAATCCCAAATGACTGGTAGAAAGTGAAATGATACATAATATATATGATGGGTGTAGAATGACTGGTTGATTGAACTTTATCAAAGGCAGGCTGGATTTTAAGAGGGGCTGCATATTTACATAATTAAAAACTATGTGGAAGGCTACTCCAATGCCCAGCACAATCAGGGTGACCAGCTGGTGTGGTCCATTAACAAAAAGTACAAGACTCCCTGGCAGCTGGAGAGAGGCCAGCTGTGGCAGGACCTTACTGTTTCCAGTCGGTAGATTTTTCCATCCGCATGCACTCAAGGCTCAGGCACACTGACCATTGCTCCTCTACTTTGGAACTTGCTTTCCTGGACTCTCCGATCTTCCTGTGTCTTTTCTCTACCCAACCTAATCAATTCCCTCCTCAGAGCCCCAGGCTCACACTGAGAGTGGTCAAAGCCAAGCCCTACTGTCAGAGGCAGTGGCATGATGCCTAAGGTCACCCAGAGCGTTTGGAGCATCTTTTTTAAGAAAAACAAGACATATTTGGGGGATATTTTTATTCTAATCCTCCATGAAATATCTTGAATGTATTGTTCTGTTAGAAGGCATTCTCTCCTCTCCTTGTACAGTGGGAGCTATAAAGAAGGAAATCTGAGAAGGGAATGACAAGCAACCCCAGTGTGCCCTGTGCCCATCCCACCCTCTGAGGGGGCAACAGAAAGTTGCACCATGAGGCCTTTATTCTTCAGCTCCATCCATTGCTGCAACTTCCGTTTCGCTCCGAGATTTTCTTTCAGCCTGTGGATCTGATGGAGGCATAATGCTCAGGATTCAGCTGCCATGGATCAACTCGTTACCGGGCCTTGGGAGAAATGAGATTGTGCCAGAATTCAAGATGGCTAACCTCAGGCAATTCTCAGAAATTGGTACCCCCATTTTGTATGGAACCAGCCTTTTACTCCACATAGGACAAGTTCAACAATGAGAGAGAGACAGAGAGAGAAACAGAGATGCTGTAGTCAGAAATTGTAGAGTCTGTTTTAAGCCACATCCTACCTACCCTTTAGGAATAAAATTTCTCATTTTTTAGATTCTTAATTATTCCAGTTCTGCCCTTGTCATTTCAATGGTGGCCTTGCGCTCTAAAGCTGTGACCTTGAAAGGAAACCATTTGCCTAGTAAATGTGCTGCCAGCATGAAGATTGTTCATTGCAGAGTAGCTGACTGGAGCCTAGTTCAAAAGCAGTCTTTCCCTTTCTTCTGAGAGGCCTAATCCTCAGGCCTTTCCCAGTGACAAAAATCAGACTCTTAACAGTAATTATGAGTGGGTGCTTGCATAAAATCTGAAAGTTCATGTGAGCAGTTCTATTGTGGGATTATTCCACTGATCCTCGGGGAGAGGAGAAGCTGTGCGCATCGCACAGGCTATTCAGAGAGCAAACTAGACAGAAGATGCCTCCAAGGTTGTTTCTTCTACCTGAACACACCACTGCAGGCTGTGACAGGTACATACATGCTCCGGAACCCACTGCTTTGGATGTGGAGAAAAAAGTCGGCATTCATTTTGCATCTGTAAAGTCAGCCTCCTAGGCCAACCTCAATACACTCTCAAGGGTTCCAGAGTCAAGCTGGAATAGAGAAGTGCTGGCTGCAGTGCCCCTGGTGGGCTGTCAGGTAGAAGCACTTGCTTCATTCTGAGCAGCAGTTAAAGAGGAAAGAAAGGAAGAAAAAAAGGAAGAAAGAAAGGAAAGAAGGAAGGAAGGAGAAAGGAAGGAAGGGAGAGAAAGAAAGAGAGAGAGAGAGAAGGAAGGAAGGAAGGAAGGAGAGAGAGAGAGAGAAGGAAGGAAGGAAAGAGAGAGAGAGAGAGAGAAGGAAGGAAGGAAAGAGAGAAGGAAGGAAGGAGAGAGAGAGAGAGAGAGAGAAAAGGAAGGAAGGAAGGAAGGAAGGAAGGAAGGAAGGAAAGAAAGAAAGAAAGAAAGAAAGAAAGAAAGAAAGAAAGAAAGATCTTAAAACTTGCATGGGGCACCTCATCAAGTCATTAGGGCTGCTGATGCTAGAATGAGCCAGGCCCCAGTGGCATGATGGAGTTGTTGCTAAAGATGGCTAAGAAGCATATGCACAGCCAACATGGAAGTGGGAAGAGTCCCTTGTAAGGGCAGACGGAGTGCATGCTGGTTTGCCACACTCGAGGAGTTTGAGAAACGGGCTGCAGGAGAGGATGGAGATACAGAGCTCATCTCTCTGGAGTCTCTGACGTCTTCGGAACTTCCCCTGTGCGCCATGACTGTTCCAAATGCTTTCACTTTATTAACTCACCAGTGTTAACTCACTGGAGCTGGTGTGCAGCCCCACAGTGAAGAAACTGATGTTCTTATCCCAGCCTTACAGATGAGGAGGATGAGGGACAGAAGATCCCTGGCAAGTGTGAGGGAAAGAAACCTTGGCTGCCCATCACCACTACCCACCTTCTTAAATTCTGCAGCACGCTGCCTCAGAACATCGTTCTCAGGAGGGTAGATGTCTTTCCTGTGGTTCCTCTCCATGCCTTCTTTACCAGGATCTATTCACTGATAAATCAGACTCTTCAGCTACCCATTGGTTAACTTGAACACCCCCCTTCCTTTCTCTACCTAGACAATGAGAGCCCCAGCTGTGGTTTTTGCTGATGATAGGCCTTGAGGTCATTTTCTTTTTCAAATGTCCCTCCCACCATACTCTCTGTATCCACCGTCATAGGATACTCAAGGCTGACAAAAGAAGTTGATACCAGCAAACACTCGCTTGATAACAGTGCGTTTGCAATGGGTACAATCAAACCAGCAGGGAAAGCAAACATACAGAATGCATAGCTTTTGCTCCTTCGAATTTTATAAGTAATTCTAGACACAGTCTGAAAACAAAGACACTATTACCAAGTTAATAGCCGCTACTTGCACAGTGTTATGTGCCAGCATCCCTCTTTTTAACAGCTGATACAATTTTATTCAATACTAAAAAATGACAAATTTTATGACAGCATATAAATAAATTTTTATTACAATAAATTGATACTCTGAATTAAGAGCATATAACAAAATATTTATTCACAAGATGAAAGGCACATGCTTTGTTTAGGGGTCAATTTTGATTCTTAATTTACATTTGTAGCAATGACTGCTGCAATCAGGTATAGAGGCACTTAGTTATTTCTAAGTTCCATCTGTGACAATATGCTCTTAGGCACATTGCCTGTAATCCCAGTTCTCTGGACACTGAAGCAGGGTTATTAGTTTGAATCCAACCTGGGCTACACAGAATCTGTTTCAAATTCAGACAGACACACGGGCACAGAGAGACAAGCAGACAGACAGAGAACACACACACACACACACACACACATCTAGAGAGTATAATTAATCATCCTGTATTCCTTGATAGACAGATTGTAGGCAACCTGCCCCCATCAAGGTCAGAGTGGTGTCTATAATACAGGCTTGCCTCCACAGGTGCCCCGCTTTAATCTCTAAAGGCTTACATTGGAAAGTAACCTTGAGGTGGTAATTAACAACTGTACCAATTCTTATCAAAGACTAACAACTTTCGGTACTTTGGTTTTAGGTTTCTGCAGTTTGGGCACATTCAGAACATCTTCATAGTCTGCACTCATTCTCTTTGCCCAGCAACCGACTGTGATGATCCAATCTGAGTTCTGATTTTCAGGGCAATCTTTCTTAAAACATACCACGGAGCCACAGAGTTTACAGCCAGCACCATCAACATAGATTCCTTTGGTATTATTGGGGCAGGATCTGAACAGGTGTCCCATTTCTCCACAGATAAAACATTTTTCCAAAGGAAATTCACCAAGCATAGGGTCTACATTAGTTCTGCACTTTGTCGTCTTGTGCTCCATGGACCCGCAGCGGTAACAAATGCGGGTGCCCATGTCCTGACTCTCTAGTACAGCTGGGCAGTCAGCAATCCCGTGGCCAGGTTATCGACAACGGAAACATATCATTGCACTCTTCTTTGCCTCCTGTCTCTCTAGCCGCCGTCCTTCCCGTCGACTGTCCTTCTTTAAGGTCACTGCAGTGTCTTCCTTGCTTCCCAGCTGTCAGCTGCTATCAGCTCTCCATTGTGAAGCACCTGTGAGCTCTGTTTCAGGTACTCCATGAATCCATTCACATCTTCATTCAAGTACTCTTTTCTCTTTTTGTTCTTTTTGTGTTTTGCTTGAGGTGCATCATTTCTAAGGACAGCCCACTGCTTTGACATTGCTTATGATTTAAAAGGTTTTGGTTTGCTCTCTTCTCAGACCCCTTCTTCATGTTCTCCCATGATGCTGCTGACAAGGATCTCTTACTATTTGAAGTAGTAACTCTAGCCCACCTGCTCATGGTTGGGTCAGAGGTACTTTACTAATCCCATCTAAATCCGCCAGAACAGCTGAGACAATGAGGCTGCCAGGCTCCCTCTGAAACTCTGTCCTCATGGTAACAAATTTAATCTTCATGGAAAATCCCATGTTAGTGCCTCATTTTATCCCTATTTTAGAAAGGAGAAAAACAGGGCACAAAGAACTTAAGGTTCACTGCCTGAACTAGTAAGCCAACGTATGTAGTGTGAGGAAAGAAACCTTCACCAAAATGTCTGGAAGAGGCTCAAGGAAGCATAGTAATCCAATAGTCAACACAGGAGTGGGAAGCAAATGATCAGATAGAACCAAAGACAGCTACTGGATTTCCAGGTAGCTTATTGGTTAAAAGATGGGAGAAGAGCTGGAGATATGTCTCATTAAGAGCTCTTCCTGCATTTCCAGGACCCTCGTAGAGTTCCCAGCACCCATGTGGGGTAGCTTACAACCAAACACCTGTAACTCCTACTCCAGGAAATCTAAAGCCCTGTCTGGTCTCTGCAATGCACATGCACACATGAATGCATGCACACATGCACGCACATGCACACACACCCCATACACACATCCATACAAACATGCATATATGCACATACATATACATTGCATACACAGAGGCTATATACAAACACAGCATACACAGACATACATACACATTTGAAAAAAACACTGGAAAAATACCTCCACGTTAAAAACATTTGTTTATTCGTGCTGAGGAGCTGAGTTCAAATCCAAGCATCCTTAGGAAGACTGAAAATCACCTGTAATTCCATTTCCAGGGACCTAAAACCCTCTTCTGGTCTATGCAGGAAGAAGGCACATGCGTGGTGCACATACTTGCATGCAGGCAAACATTTGTATACATAAATTGAAAAATTAATAATAAATCTTTTAAAGATGGAAGGATCTCACCTGTGTCCATTTGTTCCACCTGATCCTTTTATTTGTAAAGCCTTCTGGTGCTCTTCTATGGTGTCTCAGCCGTGAAAGCCTTTTCTTCTTGGCACTTGTCCCCATTCTGACACTGTTTCTGTGGATTTCTGCCTGTTGCATAAGGTTCTTGATCCCCAGCCATCTTCTGCCCTGTGCTGGACTTCTTATGGGCAAAGACAGAATAATGAAGAGCAGAGGGCACTACACTACTTACTTAGCATCACTTCGTGAGTCCTGTGAAAGCCTTGTCTTAGTTTCCTCTCTCTCCCTCACCCTCTCCCTCTCCCTCTTTCCTCTCTGTATGTCTGTCTCTCTGTCTTTGTGTGTGTGTGTGTGTGTGTGTGTGTGTGTGTGTGTGTGTGTGGAGCCCACACATGTGGAGGCACTTATGATTGATTCACTTGTGAACACATTCATGCAGAAACCAGAGAATGTCTCATATGTCACTCCTCAGAAGCACCATTCACCTTGTGTTTTGAAGCAGGGTTTCCCACTGGGCTATAACTCCCCTCAGCAGCTAGACTGACTAACTAGCCAGAAGCTCAGGGACTTCCTCTTTCTTCCTCCCAAGTACTGGGATTACAAGTGTCCACCACCTTCACCTACTTTTCTCCAGTGGATTTTGGAGACTAAAGGTAGGTTTGAAAAGAAGCCCTTTACCAAGTTGTTTCCCCAGCCTCCTGAATTACTTTTAACCTAATATTCTTGATATCTTGTTATAAGGGAATTAAAGAGTTAGTTACAGAATTTTATAGAGATGATACAAAAATCACCCATATGCCTCAAATCTAATTTCCCTGTTATTAATATCTTACATAGATATAGGTATGGTATTTTGTCATAATTAACAAACCAATGTTGATGTGCCATTATCAATTGGATGTTATAAATTTATTCCATCTTCCTTAATCTTTAGCAATATCCTATTTTCTATGCCATGAATCTAGCTAGAATCTGACACAGCATCTGGGCTTCTTGTTTCCCTAGATTCCCCTTGGTTGCGATGTTTCAGACTTTCTTATTATAAACCCAACACTTTTGAGGAATGCTGATGAGATATTCAAAAAATGCCCTTCAGTTAAGATTTGCTGACTCGCAGAATGAAGCTTCATGGAGGAAAGAAGAATAATTTGCATTGCATCATATCAAGGCCACATGCCATTCACATGAAGGTGTCTTTTGATGTTGACTTCTACATGCCTTACTTCCTCTGTTGCTGTGATCAATACTGTGACAAAAGTAATGAGGAGGAGCATGCTTGCTTGAGCTCACAGCCTGGGGACACAGTCCATTGCAGCAGGGAAGTCACAGCAGCCAGAGCTTGCAGTGGCTGGTCATACTGTGTCTGCAGTGAGGAAGCCTGGAGAGATGCACTCTGGTGCTCAGAGAACTCTCCACTCCACTCAGTCCTCACCTTCAGCCTATGGAATGGGGCCATGCACAGTTAAAGATTAACCTAATCTAAATAATCCCCCAGAGGCTTGTTTCCTAAATGACTATAGTGGCTCACAACCACTTGTAACTTTAATTCTACAGGATCTGATAACTCCAGGTTTCTAGAGCACCTAAATGTACATACACACACACACACACACACACACACACTTAAAAATAATAAAACTAAATCTCATTCAAACGCCATAAATACCTCAAGTAAAGCTTAGAATCTATCTGAAGACCTTAGGAAAGCAAAATCAACCCAA
Organism: Arvicanthis niloticus; assembly: GCF_011762505.2. NCBI lineage: Eukaryota > Metazoa > Chordata > Mammalia > Rodentia > Muridae > Arvicanthis > Arvicanthis niloticus. The sequence continues at coordinate 48,061,364 of NC_047664.1, read as the reverse complement.
GTCCAGAAAACAACGACAAATAACAAAGATAAAGGCATAAATTAAAGAAATAGAGATTAAAAGAAAGGAGCAAAGAGTTGGTTCTTTGAAATAATAAATAAGATTAACAAACAGTGAGGCAAACTAAATTTTTAAAAAGGATCCAAAGTAACAAAATTAGGGATTAAAATGTTACTATGAATTTTAATAAGTTACAGAGAATCATTTAGGAGTTCTTTGAAAACTTACATTTTAAAAAACTGAGAAATCTAAAAGAAATTGATAAGTTCCTAAACATGTATAACCTAAAAGAGTTAAATGTGAAATATATAAATAACTTAACAGAAACATAACAATCAATAAAATTCAATTAATAACAGTAACAAATCTTCCAACTTAAAAAAAAAAAAAAAAACAGGGCTGGATAGATCTACTGATGAATTATATGAAACCCTTAAGATGAGCTAACAATATCCCCATTCTATAAAACCAGCAAATTCTTTTACACCAAAACCAGAGAAGGACCCAACAAAGAAAGAAAAATATAGACCAATTTCCTTAATAAACATAGACAAAAAAAAAAAAAAAGTTCTCAATAAAATTCTTGCCAACCCAACTACAGAACACCTAAACCAACCAACTTAGTTTCATTCCAATGATACAAGGCTGGCTCAACACATGTAAATCAGCCAGTGCAAATCAGCCCATAAGTCAGAAATGAGACATGGGTGCCCAGTCTCTGCACTCCCACCCAATATTGTACTCAAATTCTTAGCTACAGCAATAAGACAAGAAAAAGAAAAAAAGGAGGGGACACACATAAGAAAGGAAAAATTCAAATTAATACTATTTGCTGATGATATATGACCCTATGCTTCAAAAACACAAAATACCTAGAAATAAGCCTGACCAAGGAAATGAGAAATCGCCTTCCTGTATGGGCCCTAGCACTGAGCAGACCCTGGGCAGCAGATCTTCTCCCAATCTCACAGAACTCAAAAGAAGCAGGCCTCCCAGGAGCTCTAACCCAGGTAGTATCTCAGGTAAGGAGACAGCAATACCCACCCCAAACAGGGACTAACTGGGACCCACTAGGACCCAGGAAGTCACTCCTGGCCTGGAGCACTGGTTCCTTCCTGTCTGCCCCTGAGCACTGAGCAGATCTTGGGCCCCACCTCTAACACCAGTAGTAACACCCACCACACACAGTTCTAATACAACCAAGATAATAGGAAAGACAGGCTCCAGTCAGAGACAGGGCAGGTAGCACTAAGGAGATCCAGATAGCAAAAGGCAAGTGCAAGAACATAAGCGTCAGCAGCCCAGGGTACTTGGCATCATTAGAACCTAGTTCTCCCACACAAGAAAGTCCTGAATTCCTCATATCACTAGGAAAGCAAGATTCAGATTTAAAATCACTTCTAATGATGATGATAGAGGACTTTAAGAAGGACATAAATAACACTCTCAAAGAATTTGAGGAGAACACAGATAAACAGGTAGAAACCCTTAAAAAGGAAACACAAAAATCCCTTAAAGAATTACAAGAAAACACAACCAAACAGGTGAAGGAATTGAACAAACCCATCCAGGACATAAAAATGGAAGTAGAAACAATAAAGAAATCACAAAGGGAGACTAGGAAAGAAATCAGGAGTCAGAATACAAGAGATAATAGAGAGAATCTCAGGTGCAGAAGATACCATAGAAAATATTGACACAACTGTCAAAGAATAAGCAAAATGCAAAAAGTTCTTAACACAATATATCCAGGAAATCCAAGACACAATGAGAAGACCAAACCTAAGGATAATGGGTATAGATGAGAGTGAAGATTCCCAACTTAAAGGGCAAATAAATATCTTCAACAAAATTATAGAAGAAAGCTTCCATAATCTAAAGAACGAGATACCCATAAACATAAAGAAGCCTATAGAACGCCAAATAGACTAGACCAGAAAAGAAATACCTCCCATCACATAATAATCAAAACACCAAGTGCACAAAACAAAGAAAGAAAATTAAATGCAGTAAGGGAAAAGGGCCAAGTAACATATAAAGACAAACTTATCAGAATTATACCAAACTTCTCACCAGATACTATAAAAGCTAGAAGATGCTGGACAGATGTCATACAGACACTAAGAGATCACAAATGCCAACCCAGGCTACTATACCCAACAAAACCCTCAATTACCATAGACGGAGAAACCAAGATATTCCACGACAAAACCAAATTTACACAGTATCTTTCCACAAACCCAGCATTACCAAGGATAATAGCAGGAAAGCTCCAATACAAGGAGGGAAATTATACCCCAGAAAGAGCAAGAAAGTAATCCTCTTCCAACAAATCCAAAAGAAGATAGCCACACAAAGATAGTAATAATTTAAAAAAAAAAAAAAAAAAAAAAAAAAAAAAAAAACCTCTAATAACAAAAATAACAAGAAGCAACAATCACTGTTCCTTAACATCTCTTAACATCAATGGACTCAATTCCCCAATTAAAAGACATAGGCTAACAGACTGAATACATAAACAGGACCCAGCATTTTGCTGCATACAGGAAACCCACCTCAGTGACAAAGACAGACTAGACTCTACCTTAGAGTCAAAGGCTGGAAAACAATTTTTCAAGCAAATGGTCCTAAGAAACAAGCTGGAGTAGCTATTCTAAAATCTCCAGCCCAAGAACACAAAGGGAGGGACTCATGGCTCCACCTGTATAGGTAGTTGAGGGTGGCCTTGTCAGGCATCAGTGGAAATGGACTGCCTTGGTGCCTTAAAGTTTGGATTCCCCAGTGTTGGGGAATTTTGAGAGCAGGGAGGTGGGAATGGGAGGATGGTGGGAGCACACCCTCATAGAAACTCCCAGAATTATATGGAATAGACATGACAGAGGCAGGCTACCAGAACACTAGATTGTATATTGCAGAATACACAGCCTTGATGTATCTACTCATCAAGCAAGCTGAGCAGACCTGCTCGAACCTCTGATGTCCTGGAATTCCAGCTGGATGCAGTGAAGACATCAGAGGCTTGTCAATTTACTCTTCCCCCTGCCCCTCTTCTAATATCTCAATGCCCATAATAGCTTGAAGAAGTTAGTGAAGAGTTGGCACCCCTATTCCCTGGGCTTGGGGACTGAGGTGGTTAATATTGGGCTGTCTTTCTAGGGAAAAGTAGTGTTTTTGTTGGAATAGGAAGGATTAGCTAGGATTTATTGCATATCCATAACCTATTGGTAGAAATATGTATAACTGTTATTAAGATGAAGTTATAATTTCTTAAATGGTACAAAATTTACTTTGATTTTGAACTTCAGGTTTTCATTGGTACGAGCTTCTTATTGATATAAAAGTGAGATTAATATTGTTACTCTCATAGGCATTGTGCCTATATAACACATTTAGGAATACAAGGCTTAGACTCAGTCCTTCTTTAACTTTTTAAACTGATTTGAGATGGTTAGGCTATGAGTTAAGGGCCTATAGCAAATTCATGGTTCTGAGTTTATTGTTAGGGTGTTTTCTATATTTTATTTAGAAATAACTGACAGGAGTTAACAGACAACAGTCCAGATTGCCTTACATGGATAGTTGGTTTTCAAAACAGCAGAAGTCCACAGAATTGATGATACAAACATTTCTGTATTCATGTCCAGTTTGATTAGAGACCTGTCTGCTCCTGACAGCTTCCTGTCTTGGATTCTAAAAAGAAATTGAGCATCTTTGGAGTTACTCCAGTTGTGGTTAGACAGCCACTAGGCAAGAATTGCCTCTTTTTATCTACAGACAAATTACTGTCCAGAAAAGGACACACTTGCAGAAGAGTCAACTGATTATATCTGCCAAGACAGAGTAATCAGCCCTTAATAAGTCTGCATCACTAGGTCTGTCAGATGATCCTGGGCCAGAAGGTTGAAAATCAGATGCTCCAACATTTTGTAGTATAGGGACTGTCCAGGTGTTCAGTGGTCTCTATAAATTGGCTAAGTTTTAGAAGCTATGCTTTGTGCTTTCCATAATTTCAGTTAACTCATTCATTCTGGATTTCTGACAGGGTTGAAGACTTATAGTCTCATAGCCAATCCTGGCTATTTACTTTGAGAGAAAAGATTTGAGTGGATGGTTTTCAGCTGATGTTCATTCTAAAGCCAAGAAAAAAGCTAGGTTCAGAACTAAGTCTTTTAGTTAGGAGAGATGACAGAGGTTCTGGTTGGTCAACAAAATGATGGACTGGGTATTAGGTCTATCTTGTACCTTATTGATACAAACTGGTATAGTTATGCTCTAATTGTATTTTGAGAGAAAAGTTTTATTTTAACAGGAAGGGTGATATGTAGGAGGAGCTAAGGTAGGAGGAGTAAAGAGAGGAAGAGGAGGAGTAAGGAGAGGAGGAGGAGAAGGAGAGGAGGAGCTAGGTGATGAGAGAAGGGGGGAACATGGAGGTGGATGTTCGAGTGTCTCTGCCAGTCAAACATAGTTGATATATCTAGGTTGGGTATTGGGTTACACCTCTGATTGTACGGGCATCTTGTTATTGAGCATTAACCAAACTTATAAAGCCTTTGGTTAACTTTAATAAAAAGCTTTATAAAAGCAAAAAGGAGAAGGGGGGATGGAATAGGGGTTTTCTAGGGAGGGGAAATGGGGAAAGGGGATGGCATCTGAAATGTAAATAAAATATCCAATAAAAAATAAATTTAAAAAAAAGGAAATGAGAAACCACTTAAATATGAACTTGAGATGCTAAGAGAAGAAACTGAAGAAGACAGTAGACAATCCAAAGACTTCACAAGTCATCGGTTGACCAAATGACTCAGATCTCACCCAAAGTATCTACAGAGTCAATGTGATCCTCATAAAACCCCACTGTCACTGCTCTCAACCCCCTTTCCCTGTTCTCTCCACCCCTACATAGTTCTAATGCAAGGAGTCTGCTGTGATCCTCATAGTTCTACTCTTGTAGGTTAGGTGTATTTTGTTTTATTTTAGTTGGTAGAAAATAGTACTTATTGGTGGTTACCATCTGGTATTCCCATGCTAGTATGTCTTCTAGGATTCATCTCTACATCTTGCTTTTCTGAGTCTGAGAATGGTATATATACTTAGGTATAATCTCTGGGATCCTTGCTACTTGGTAGTCTCTGAGTTTTGGAGCTCTAATTTGATGTCTGTATTAATTTGGGGAAGTTTTGGGCCCTCACTATTTAAATATTGTTTTCTAGTACATCTCTTCTCTTTCCCTTTGTGTTTTTCCAGCACATGAACTCATGCCTTCATTGCCCCTCAGCCTTTTGTAGCTGAAGATGCTGAAGCCTCCCTGCCTTCGGTGCCTTCTTTGCTTGTTAACTCTGAGCCACTGTGTTAGACTGTGGTCCTTATTGGTGTGTTGGCAAAGTAGTATCAATGGGAGAGGGTATTCTCTTATGCTCCAAGGAACACTAGGCTTTTTAGCACGTATCTGGTCTCTTGGGGCTGTGATGCCATACATGCTGTTTTGGGGTTTTGTTTTGGTTTGGTTTTGGTTTTGGTTTTGGTTTGTTTGGGGGGTTTTTTCTTTGTCTTTTCAGTGGTTTAAACCACCCCCCATCCCTGCATCCCTCCCTTAGTGCAACATCTCCAATCTAATTCTTGAAACTGTGACTCTACCCTGGTTTAGACTGCCTCTAGGGCCAGCCATAATATTCTTTCTGGCCTGTAGAACTTCTAGGTACATAGTTCTTTTTTTGTGTGTTATACTTCTCCCTGAAAATGCCTTCTTCTTGCTGACCTATTAATACTCAGCAGAAGAATTTCTTCTTTGAGGAAAGTGCCATCCATCCTTCAGGATTACTGCAGGTTCCACTCTATGTACACACTCCCAGAACTTCAGGATTACTGCAGGCTCCCTCTCTATGTGCACACTTATAGTTCACCAGGATTACTGCAGGCTCTCCTCTATGTGCACACTCACTGATCTTCAGGGTTACTGCACTCCCGTCTCTCTGTACTCACGGATCTGTTTCCTGTGTCATCTCACACCCTCTCAAATTTTTGGTTTGTTTCCATGTGTTTCTTCTCTACTAAACTGTAATCTTGGATAAATTGGAAATATCTCTCCCCTATAGCATTGGGCCATAGTCCTTGAAACCTATTCTTATACATAGTAGATGCAGATAAACACTGAACAAAAGCATGAACACTCCCAGTATGATGGAAACCATCTAAGGCACAGCCGGCCACCTCACACTAAGGCTACTTATTATGGCATTTTAGCAAAAGCTGCTATAGTCCAAAGAAATGAATTCTCTGGTTATAAATTTTTTTAAAGCTCACATGCAATTGTGCCTCTATTTTATGGTATAAAACCCTCAAAATGAGGAAATGTCTGTGAGATCCATGTTTAAGGCCCTTTCATTCCCTCGCCATTATTTCTGTGCGTGGTGACCTTTAAATTTAGCCTGAGTATAAGTGAGGTTGTCAGAACATCGGGTTACATTATGCAGTTCAACTATTTGTACCTTGTAAAGACAATGTATATTCCAACAGGGAGCACACAGTGGAGGAGGTGCCCTGGTGATGTTCTGGAACCATCAGAGCGAAGAGGAATCCAGAAGTCGGTCAGTGCTTAGGAAGATTCTGCCTTCTTGGAAAGCAGCTTGCTGAAAACAGGTTTTCATTTATTCTCCCAGAAGATAAGACAACTTGTGACTGCTGTGTGGCCTTGCTGCCCTGGCATCTTGGAGAGAAACTTGCCTTTGAAGGAGACATGAGGGAGTTGGCGGGGGCGGGGTGGGGGGAAGACTGAGTTGGCCTGCAGGGCTGGTTTTTCCTTTAGAGGAGAGTGTGTTGGGCTATATGCTGGGTGGGGCCCGTGAAGCATTGAGGAAGCTTTGATTACTGAACTGAATCTAAGTTTCAGAGGCTTCCCAAGCTGGTGCTAGCACTAAAGGACCTTTCGTAGGCATGGGGCATCTCCCAACTTCTTTCGTAGCTATTTTATTAGCTGCCCTCGCCTTCTCACTGATAAATAGCCCAGACATGACGGCTGAATCCTGTAGCCAATTTCTTCGAGGCAGTTTCAGAGGCTGAGCAGGAAGGGCAAGAAGCACAGGGAGGAGGGGAGGAGGACCCAACCTTTGTGCCTTGAAAAAGACTTTATTTTGTGCTGGAGTTCCAAGGAACATGCTATGAGCTGATATCTAAGAAAAAAGAAGAGAAAGAAATCGTTCAGGTACATTGAAACTGGATTGGTCCTTGGAAAACTGCAGCAAAGCACTAGATAAAGATGCCCTCCTAGAACGAGCCAGCTCAAGGTCAAATGCCAACCGTAATAATGACCTGCCCACGTTTACAAATCCTGAAGCTCATGGCAGGAAGGTCATCAAATGAGAGACACACATACTGTTGGGCATGTGACTAAGTTCCAGACACTATTAGGTGGAGTCATCTGCAACTGCCATTTTACCCAAAATGCTTCTATCTGAGATTAACTCTGTTGATTCACTATATATATGTACATGTACATGTATATGTATATATGCATACATATACACATATACATACACACACACATATATGTATATATATATATATATATATATATATATATATATATATATATGTATCTTCCAAGCACTGCTGTTTTCTGTTTTGTTCTTGGTAGGGATTTCTATTCAGCAGGCCCCAGTGACCTGCCTCCTTACCTTAGACAGTGGTCCACTTGCTTCAAAGAGGTGAGGGTTAACCTTGATCTTCAATGTGATTGTGTTGAGAAGCACAGTAGAAAACATCTCTGCTGCTGATAAGGAGTGGAGTAGGATAAGGCCATTTCCAAAGATGATTAACCAAGGAAGGAGTAGCGTCCCTGAACGTAGATAGCACCATCCACTCGGCTGAAGGCCTAAGTGGAATTAAAGAGAAAGAAGGGCTGGGCTCAGTGATAAAATACCTGCCCCGCATGCATGAGACCTTGGGTTTGATCCCCAACATAGACAAAAAGGATAAGGTAGATGAAGCCCCCTGACATCTTTCTGTTTTATCTTTCTCTGCCTCTCCCTGCACCATCTCCCCTTTCTCTCCCCTTTCTCTGACCACCATGGTCTGAACAGCTCTGCTTCTCCACACTCTTCCACCATGATTCTCTGTACCATCACAGCCCAAATCCAATGGAGCCAGATCCCCATGGAGTGAACGCTCTAAAACTTTGAGACAAAAATCTTTTCTCCTTTTAAATTGTTCTCTTAAGTATTGGTTACATCAATACAATAATAGTGATGATATTCATGATATTAAAAAAAATCTAACAAGCTGTGGCTCTAAGGAGAGCCAAATGAAGAAATGAAACAGTGTCTGGCATATAGTGTCCTAAAGTACAACCAACAAAGATGGTCTGTCTGCTCTGCCTCAAGCACGGTTCCAGATTTCCTTCATCTGAGGAACTTCCTCTTCCCTAGGCAAAACTTATGGATGAGTATTTGAATCTTTTTAGGGCTGGCAATAAAATTCTAAAATAACACTCTAATTTTCTCCTCAGATAATTTTATCTTCCCTGACAAGGATTATGAGCCAAGGGTACCCATTTTTCCTGGCTGTATGGACCCAAGGTGGGTCTATAAGAATCTCCAACATTTCCCAAGGCACATTATGCTTTGCTCTGGTACTGCAGCTATGCTGTGCTCTTCAATTGTTTTCCCAACAAAGACAATGGACATTTGTTGGGATCAGGAAAATAATTTATCAGATTGTTATCGGTTCCATTAAAAATTAACTTTTGTTGTTGCAACCAAAGACTCAACAGTATTAAAAGAAGGTACTGTAACTCACTTTTATGAAATAACTAGGCTGGCCAACATTTACTGACTGTCTAGAGTTTGGCTGTGTGGTAATGTTGGCGGTGGGTTCTTGACCTCGTCTTGCAGATAAGGCCTTATTCTGTAGCCTTCAACATTTCTGAACGGCTGCTCTTCACCTCTGGCTCCACTCTTCCAAATCCAATTCTCCTGTCTCATCTATAGCTCGATTGCAGACACCCTGCTGCAGCCTCCCTCCCCGCTGCCCTCCCACCCCATCTTCAGTAGATCACACAGACTTTTCCCTCCAAACTGCCTCCCACCTATTGCTTTATCCCAACCCCCTGACTCTAGCAGGTATTCCCTGGGAACCTGCAGGCCACTCATGCCAGGGAAGCAGGTAGGCTAACTACTTATCTTCACCACCACCCCCTCCTCTCCAAATCCAATTCCTCAGTCTCACTCCATCTCTACATCAAATCTCCTGCTGCAGCTCCTCCCATTCCTCTCCACTCCGATATCCAGTGGATCATGAAAATCTTCTCCACTAACTTTTTTCTCTACTGGTCCTGTTATCCCAGCCCCCAACACCAGCAGGCATTGTCTGGGATCCTCCCTGACAAGTTTAACAGAGACGCAAGTAGGTCATCAAATCAGGCCGGCAGGCTTAAGTTCTTCACTCTCCCTCCTCCCCTCCACATCCAGTTCCCCAGATTCATCCCCAGCTCTGTAGCAGACCACCTGGTGTGGCATCTCCTCACTCAGTTGCCCTTATTCCCAAGGAACCAAAGGGAACCTGATAGAATGTCTTGCTTTCCTCCCTCCTGTGGACCCCCTCAGGCATCACCCCAGCCTGTTCCCTTCTGTAAGGGTCCACTCCCAATACCTAGAAACACATTTTACCCAGAACACCAAAAGAGATTGACCTTGGAATTTCATACCAGGCAATAAATACACAGACAACACACTCTCCTAGGAACCAGAGGACAACAGAAACCAAAGATCAAAACAACAAAACAAGACGAGCTCAGCTCCTAGAGTTACAATGTTTCCAAATCCAGATGCCTAGATGCTGTGGGGTGGTGGACTGTGAGAAGCAGCTGGGTGCTTGGTCGAGCATAAGCCTGGAACCCCAGACCCTTATTGGACTGCAGGAGTTTGGCTCTGCTCCAGGGCCCTGGTTCTTTTCATTTAGCTTCAGCCCTCCACAGCCCCTCCCACAGAGAGGTCAATCACTAGGAATAGGCCTCAGGCCCTAGAGAGATTTACATGCTAAAGAGATGCCTTGACGGCCAGAGGGCGGAGCCAATTAAACATTCTTCCCCAGCCTCTCCCCCTCTCTCTCCTTCTTTAACTCAGGTCTGCCCTGAGTTTCACAGGGGTGCACATCCAAATTCAACCATCATCCATCATTTCAACAAAGCCGTTTTAGAAGCCCACAGACTTTCTCACGTCATTGGGGCCGTGCTGTGAGGAACCATAGAGAAGGCCTTCAATGCACCACTGTAGCCACAGCCACCATGCCTAACTTCCAGCCTGAAGAAACTTTCAGTGTTCCCAGCCACAATACCCGCAAGATGCCACAGTAAAAACATAATTGATAAGAGCCAGGACAATGTCTCCAATAAAACCCAGCAACCCTGAGTATTGCAGCATAGCTGAAGTACAAGACAAAGACTTTTGAAGAGCCTTTATGGGCATGATAGAGGTTCTTAAAAAGGAAATGGATAAATCTGGTAAAGAAATCTATGAAAACACAACAATGGAAGCAACTGAAAGAGACTAATAGAGAGGATACAAACACAGAATTTATTCTTCTACTGCACCTAAGAAACACACCTAAACATCAAGTCAAGAATTGACATCACCTCAGGGTAAAAGGGTAGAAAAAGTATTCCAAGCAAATGGATCAAAGAAGCAAGTCCGTATAGACATTTTAAAATCTGACAAAACATACTTTAAACAAAAATTAATCAAGATAGGAAAGTATACTACATATTCATCAAAAGCAAAAGGACACTGAAATTCTTTAATTTATTTTTTATTGAATATTTTATTTATATTTCAGATGCCATCCCCTTTCCCCATTTCCCCTCCCTAAAAAAAAAACCCTATTCCATATCCTTTTTGCTTTTATATAATTTTTAATGTTAATCAAAGGCTTTGTAAGTTTGGTCATGCTCAATAACAAGATGCCCATACAACCAGAAGTGTAACCCAATACCCAACCTAGATACATCAACTATGTTTGATTGGTGGAGACACTCGAACATCTGCCTTCATGTTTCTCTCTCTCTCTCTTTCTCTCTCTCTTTCTCTCTCTCGCTTTCTTTCTCATCACCTAGCTACTCCTCTCCTCTTCCTCTCCTTACTCCTCCTCTTCCTCTCCTTCTCTCACCTTAGCTCCTCCTACATATCACTCTTCCTGTTAAAATAAAACTTTTCTCTCAAAATACAATTAGAGCATAACTACACCAATTTGTATCAGTAAGATACAAGATAGACCTAATACCCAGTCCATCATTTTGTTGACCAGCCAGAACCTCTATCATCTCTCCTAACTAAAAGACTTAGTTCTGAACCTGGCTTTTTTCTTGGCTTTAGAATGAACATCAACTGAAAACCATCCACTCAAATCTTTTCTCTCAAAGCAAATAGCCAGAATTGGCTATGGGACTATAAGTTTTCAACCCTGTCAGAAATCCAGAATGACTGAGTTAACTGAAATTATGGAAAGCACAAAGCATAGCTTCTAAAACTTAGCCAATTAATAGAGACTGCTGAACACCTGGACAGTCCCTATACTACAAAGTGTTGGAGTATCTGATCTTCAGCCTTCTGGCCCAGGATCATCTGACAGACCTATTGATGCAGAATTATTATGGGCTGATTACTCTGTCTTGGCATATATAATCAGTTGACTATTCCACAAGTGTGTCCTTTTCTGGACAGTAATTTGTCTGTAGATGAAAAGAGGCAATTCTTGCCTAGTGGCTGTCTAACCACAACTGGAGTAACTCCAAAGATGCTCAATTTCTTTTTAGAATCCAAGACAGGAAGCTGTCAGGAGCAGACAGGTCTCTAATCAAACTGGACATGAATACAGAAATGTTTGTATCATCAATTCTGTGGACTTCTGCTGTTTTGAAAACCAACTATCCATGTAAGGCAATCTGGACTGTTGTCTGTTAACTCCTCTCAGCTATTTCTAAATAAAATATAGAAAATACCCTAACAATAAACTCAGAACCATGAATTTGCTATAGGCCCTTAACTCATAGCCTAACCATCTCAAATCAGTTTAAAAAGTTAAAGAAGGACTGGGTTTAAGCCTTGTATTCCTAAATGTGTTATATAGGCACAATGCCTATGAGAGTAACAATATTAATCTCACTTTTATATCAATAAGAAGCTCGTACCAATGAAAACCTGAAGTTTGAAATCAAAGTAAATTTTGTATCATTTAAGAAATTATAATTCCATCTTAATAACAATTACACATGTTTCTACCAATAGGTTGTGGATATGCAATATATTCTAGCTAATCCTTCCTGTTCCAACAAAAACACTACTTTTCCTTAGAAAGACAGCCCAATATTAACCACCTCAGTCCCCAAGCCCAGGGAATAGGGGTGCTGACTCTTCATTAACTTCTTCAAGCTATTATGGGCATTGAGATATTAGAAGAGGGGCAGGGGAAGAGTAAATTAACAAGCCTCTGACACTGTGTCTTCACTGCATCCAGCTGAAATTCCAAGACATCAGAGGTTTGAGCAGGTCTGCTCAGCTTGCTTGATGAGTAGATACACTAAAGGCTGTGTATTCTGCAATATACAATTCTCAAAACAAATTTTAATATGAAGATAATTTTTTGTTTGAATTCTGAAATCTAGTCTTCTGGTGGCCTGCCTCTGTCATGTCTAATCCATATAATTCTGGGAGTTTCTATGAGGGTGTGCTCTCATCATCCTCCCATTCCTGCTTCCCTGCTCTCAAATTCCCCAACACTAGGGAATCCAAACTTTCAGGCACCAAGGCTGTCCATTTCCACTGATACCTGACAAGGCCACCCTCAATTGCCTATACAGGTGGAGCCATGAGTCCCTCCCTTTGTTTTCTTGTGCTGCAGATTTTAGAATAGCTACTCCAGCTTGTTTCTTAGGACCATTTGCTTGAAAATTGTTTTTCCAGCCTTTTAGTCTAAGGTAGAATGCTGTGGCCCAAGCTGCCCCACTGTTGGGCACCAGAAATGTTGAGAACTGCACTATCAATGTTGGAACCGGCACAGCCAAAAGCCTTGGGGGCTAAACTGTTAGAGCCCACACTACCCCAAGCTGCTCCAGTCTGCAGGTCAGGGTTCAGCAAGAGAGAGAGTGAGGAAGGACTGGAGGAATTGAGACCAGACAGAGTGTGATTCAATCCGGTTTATTCTTCAGGCTCTCTTCCTAGTCCAAGTCCCAAGTCTTGAGTTCCTAGTCCCTAGTGCCTCCAAGTTCCAAGTTTCTCTTCTTGAGTCTCATGTGCCTACTCCAAGTGCCTAATACTTAATAATAATTTCTTCTGTCTGCCCCTAGCCTTTTGTATGTCTCACTTCTAAGCCACGCCTTTAAGTCACACCTTTAAGTCATGCCCTTAGGTCTTGTCTCTAAATCTGATCTTTAAGTCACGCCCTTAAGTCACACACCTTTAAGTCTCACACACCCAAGGGAAGATCTAAAGGGTATCTAAAACCAGATGTTATCAGAGTGTGCTCAGCTGTTGTAGGCTATTGTAATCAAGTCTCTTGTCACGGTATATGGCTCAAGATGGCTTCAAGGATGATAGCCGCCTTCTGTTGGCTCCCCACAGTAGACTCTGTCTTTGTCACTGAGGTGGGTTTCCTGTATGCAGCAAAATGCTGGGTCCTGTTTATGTATCCAGTCTGTTAGCCTATGTCTTTTAATTGGGGAATTGAGTCCATTGATGTTAAGAGATATTAAGGAATAGTGATTGTTGCTTCCTGTTATTTTTGTTATTAGAGGTTTTTTTATTATCTTTGTGTGGCTATCTTCTTTTGGATTTGTTGGAAGAGGATTACTTTCTTGCTCTTTCTGGGGTATAATTTCCCTCCTTGTATTGGAGTTTCCCGCTATTATCCTTTGTAATGCTGGGTTTGTGGAAAGATACTGTGTAAATTTGGTTTTGTCCTGGAATATCTTGATTTCTCCATCTATGGTAATTGAGAGTTTTGTTGGGTATAGTAGCCTGGGTTGGCATTTGTGTTCTCTTGAGGTCTATATGACATCTGTTCAGCATCTTCTAGCTTTTATAGTATCTAGTGAGAAGTCTGGTATAATTCTGATAGGTCTGCCTTTATATGTTACTTGGCTTTTTTCCCTTACTGCATTTACTTTTCTTTCTTTGTTTTGTGCACTTGGTGTTTTGATTATTATGTGATGGGAGGTATTTCTTTTCTGGTCTACTCTATTTGTTGTTCTATAGGCTTCTTGTATGTTTATGGGCATCTTTATCTTTAGATTAGGGAAGTTTTCTTCTATAATTTTGTTGAAGATATTTATTGGCCCTTTATGTTGGGAATCTTCACTCTCATCTATACCTATTATCCTTAGGTTTGGTCTTCTCATTGTGTCCTGGATTTCCTGGATATTTTGTGTTAAGAACTTTTTGCATTTTGCATATTCTTTGGCAGTTATGTCAATATTTTCTATGGTATCTTCTGCACCTGAGATTCTCTCTTCTATCTCTTGTATTCTGATAGTGATGCTTGTGTCTATGACTCCTGATTTCTTTCCTAGGTTTTCTATCTTGAGGGTAGTCTCCCTTTGTGATTTCTTTATTGTTTCTACTTCCATTTTTATGTCCTGGATGGGTTTGTTCAATTCCTTCACCTGTTTGGTTGTGTTCTCTTGTAATTTTTTAAGGGATTTTTGTGTTTCCTTTTTAAGGGCTTCTACCTGTTTATCTGTGTTCTCTTCAAATTCTTTGAGAGTGTTATTTATGTCCTTCTTAAAGTCCTCTATCATCATCATTAGAAGTGATTTTAAATCTGAGTCTTGCTTTCCTAGTGATATGAGGAATTCAGGACTTTCTTGTGTGGGAGAACTAGGTTCTAATGATGCCAAGTACCCTGGGCTGCTGACGCTTATGTTCTTGCACTTGCCTTTTGCTATCTGGATCTCCTTAGTGCTACCTGCCCTGTCTCTGACTGGAGCCTGTCTTTCCTATTATCTTGGTTGTATCAGAACTGTGTGGGGTGGGTGTTACTACTGGGGTTAGAGCTTGGTCCCAAGATCTGCTCAGTGCTCAGGGGCAGACAGGAAGGAACCAGTGCTCCAGGCCAAGAGTGACTTCCTGGGTCCTAGTGGGTCCCAGTTACTCCCTGTTTGGGGCAGGTATTGCTGTCTCCTTACCTAAGTTACTGCTCGGGTTAGAGCTCCTTGGAGGCCTGTTTCCTCTGGGTTCTGTGAAATTGGGGGCAGAGCTGCTCAGTGCTCAGATCCAGACCAAAAAGTTGACACTGAAATTCTTAACATTTATTTGTCAAACACAAGATCATCAAAGTTCTTTCTAAACCACTACTTTAGCTTAAATCACATTTTGACCCTTACACACTGATATACCCTTGTCTTGGTTAGAGTTTTACTGTTGTGAACAGACACCATGACCAAGACAACTCTTAGAAGGACAACATTTATTTGGGGCTTGCTTACAGGTTGGAGGTTTAGTTCATTTTCATCCAGGCAGGAGCATGGCAGAGTCTAGGCAGACATGGAGCTGGAAAAGCTGAGAGTTCCACCTCTTGTTTCAAAAGCATCTAGCAGGAGACTGACTTCCAGGCAGTTGGGATGACGGTTTCAAAGCCCACGCCCACAATGACACACTTATTCCAACAAGGTTACACTTCTTAATAGTGCCAGTCCCTGAGCTGAGCATAAACAAACCATCACAACCCTACTCGAAACAATAGATGGGCCATCAAGACAAAGACTAAACAGAAAAGAGTTGACATCATAAACCAAAAGACCTAACAGATATTTATGGAAAACTGCATGAAAACCCCAAAGAATATACTTTTTTCTAAGCACTTCATGGAATTTTCTCCAAAGTAAACCACAGTTTTGGACACAAGCAAGTCTCAACAGATACAAAATAAATGAACTAGCATACAGAATCCTAGTTTATTATCTGAGGATAAATCTGGATATCAACAATAGTAGAAAGCTTGCAAATTCATAGAATTCACTGTTGAATGAAAACTGAGTCAAATCAGAAATAAAGAAAAAAAAATAAAGACTTTTAAGAATTGAATGAAAATGAATACAACATATACCTCAACTTACTGGATACAATGAAGGCTTTTCTAAGAGGGAAGTTCATAGCACTAGATGTCTACAGAAAAAAAAAAGTTAAGTGATCTCATATTAATACCCTAACAGCACATCTGAAATCTCTAGAACAAAAAAAAAAAAAAAAAAAAAAAAAAAAAAAAAAAAAAAAAAAACCACCCAAAAGGAGCAGATAGCAATGAATAATCAAGTTCAGGGCTGAAATCAATAAAATATGAACAAAAATATTACAATCAACAAAGCAAAGTGTTGGTTCTTTGAGACAATTAGTAAAATTGACAAACCCTCCCTTATACAAAACATCCAAAGTAACAAAATCAGAAATCAAAAAGGGGGACATAACAACAGACACTGAACAAATCCAAGGACTCTTAAGGACATACTTTAAAAGCTATTCTCTCTTCAACAAGGTAGCCAAGTGGCAGATGCTAACAGGCAGACCTTTGTGAAGACCCTGACTGGCAAGGCCATCACTCTTGAGACCAAGCCCAATGACACCATCAAGAATGTGATGGCCACCATCCAAGACAAAGAAGGCATCCCAACTTCCCAGCACCATCTGATATTCCCTGGCAAGAAGCTGGTGAATGGCCACAACCTGTCTAACTACAACATCCAGCAACACCTGGTTCTGGGCCTGCGTGGTAGAGCCATCCCTTTTCAACTTGCCCAGAAGTATAGCTGTGGCAAGATGATCTGTCACAAGTGCTAGGCATGTTTACATCCCCTGCAGTCACCTGCTGCAAGAAGTATGGACACACCACCAACCTGTACCCCAATAAGAAGGTCAAATAAAGCTGGAGCTATATTTGGCCCATGACCAGGGAACAAGTAAAGTTCCCTTGCATTGACTGGAAAGAAACAAAAACTAACCAACAAACTAACAACAACAAAAAACCTGTACAGTACCAAATTGGAAAATCTAAAAAAAACAAAATGGATAATTTTCTCTATAAATTTTCTCTATATGTACCATTTACCAAAGTTAAATCAAGACCAGATATACAGTTTAAATGGAACTATAACCCCTAGTGAAATAGAAGTAGTCATTAAAATCTCCCAATTAAAAATGCCCAGGGCCAGATGGTATTAGCACAGAATTCTACTAGACTTTCAAAGAATTGATGCTAATACACCATAAATTATTCCACAAAATAAAAATACAAGGAACACTACCCAATTTGTTTTACAAGGCCACAGTTGTTACCCTGATACTCAAACCACATAAAGACCTAACAAAGAAAGACAATTATAGGCCAATTTCCCTTACAAGCATAGATGTAAAAATTCTCAATAAAATACATGCAAACTAAATTCAAGAACACATCAAAAAAGATAGTTCATCATGATCAAGTAGGCTTCATCCCAGAGACGCAGGCATAGTTTAACAGATGTAAACTGATAAATGTAATCCACCATATAAACAAACTGAAACACACAAAAAAATACATGATCATCTCATTAAATACAGAAAAGGCCTTTGACAAAATCCAACATCCCTTCATGATAAAAGTATTGGAGAGAGTAGGGATACAAAAGACATACCTCAACATAATAAGGTAGTTTATAGCAGCAGAAGGAGATCAAGTGGATACAAATTGGAAGGGAATAAGTCAAAGTATCTTTGCAGGTAATATAATAGTACACAAAAGTGAGCCTAAAATTTCTACCCGGAAACTCCTACAGCTGATAAACACTTTCAGCAAAGTAGCTGTATAAAAAAATAGAACTCACAATGCCAAATGCACTGGGAAAGAAAACAGGGAAACAACGCCTTTCACAATAACCTCACACAATATAAAATATCCTGGGATAACTCTAACCAAGCAGGTGAGAGACTTAGACAACAAAATGTTCAAGTCTTTGAAGAAGGTATCAGAAAATAGAAAGATCTTTCATAATCATGGATGGATAGAATTAATATAGTAAAAATGGACATACTACCAAAATTAATCTACAGACCGCAGACCTCTACTCTCCTGCCACCTCTCTGTCCACCTTTATCAGACCTGCAAATCAGGAAACATACAGACCTGTGGATCCCAAAACTGACAGATCTGCTGATCCAGAACCATACAGTCAAGAAAACCCATCAGAGACTTGCCATACTAGGTCCATCAAGGTTAACCCCCTCCAGATACCTACTACAACAAGAACATCCAGAGACCAAAACCATCCAGATGGCTAAAGATCCTCAGAAGAACACAATCAACAAAAGCCAGGGCAACATGACAGATACCCCCACTACACTAAGCCCTGGATATCCTAACAAACTGAAACACAAGAAAATAACATTAACTCCAATCTTATAAAGATGATAAAGGCAATAAAGAAGAAATTAATAAATCCCTTAAAGAAATACAGGAAAATAAAATCAAACATATAGAGGTCTTTAAAGAGCAACCAAATAAGTCCCTTGAAGACATACAGGAAAATACAATTAAACAGGTAAAGGGAATAAATAGAACTATGTTAGACCTGAAAGTGAAAATAGAAGCAACAAAGAAAACACAAACTGAGGAAATCCTGGAGATGAAAATCCTAGGTAAGAGAACAGAAACAACAGATGCAAGCATCACCAACAGATTACAGGAGATGGAAGAGACAATCTCAGGCATAGAAGATACAATAGAAGAAATAGACATATCAGTCAAAAAAATTAAATCTAGAAAATTCCTGACACAAAACATCCAGGAAATCTGGGACACCATGAAGACCTAACCGAAGAATAATAAGAATAGAAGAAAGTAAAGAGTTCCAGCTCCAAGGCTCAAAAAATATTCTCAACAAAATCATAGAAAAAAAACTTTCCCAAGCTAAAGAAAGAGATGCTTATAAATATACAAGAAGCTTATAGAACATCAATTAAACTGGACCGGAAAAGAAAATTCTCTCACCATATAATAATCAAAACACAAAAATCAAAACACAATGAAAGAATATTAAAAGCCACAAAGTAAAAAGGCCAGGTAATCTACAATGGTAGACCTATCAGAACTAAATCCGACTTCTCAACAGAGACTCTAAAATCTAGAAAGGCCTAGAAAGATATCTTACAACCTCTAAAAAAAAAAAAAAAAAAAAAAATCACAGATGTTAACCTAGACTACTATACTCAGCAAAACTTTCAATCACCATAAATGGAAAAAAACAATGTATTTCAAGACAAATTCAAATTAAACAATATCTATTCACAAATCCAGCCCTACAAAAAATAGTAGAAGGAAAACACCAAGCCAAGGAAAAAAAACTACATCCAAGAAAACACAAGAAATAAGTAACTCTGTACCAGCAAAAACAAGGAAAGCATACACAAACACACACACACACAAACACACACACACCACCAACAACAACAACAAACAACAAAATAGGAATTAACAATCACTGATCATTAATATCTCTCAACATCAATGAACTCACTTCTCCAATAAAAAGACACAGGCCAACAGAATGGATGTGAAAACAGGATTCATCATTCTGTTGAATACAAGAAACATTCTTCAGCAATAATGATAGATGTTACCTCAGAGTAAAGGGCTAGAAAAAAGTTTTCCAAGCAAACAGACTCAAGGAACAAGCTGGAGTAGCCATCTCATATCTAACGAAATATACGTTCAGCCAAAATTAATCAAAAGTAACAGGGAAGGACACTTCATACTCATCAAAGGAAAAATCTACCAAGATGATATCTTAGTTCTAAACATCTGTGCCCCAAACAGAAAGGGCACCCACATTTGTAAAAGAAACATTGCTAAAGTTTAAATCACACATTGAACACCACATTAATAGTGGGAGACTTCAACACCCCACTCTCACCAATTGACAGGTCACCAAGACAAAAACTAAACAGAGAAATAATAAAGTTAAAAGACATTGTAAATCAAATGGATCTAACAGACATCTGTAGAGTATTTAACCCAAGCACAAAAGAATATACCTTCTTTTCAGTACCTCATGGATCCTTCTCTAAAACTGACCATATAGTCAGTCATTCACAAAGCAAGCCTCAACAGATACAAGAAAATTGAAATAATGCCTTGTGTCTTACCAGACAACTATGGATTAAAGCTGAACTTCAACAACAACAGAAACACTTGAAACCCTACACACTCTTGAAGCCTGTTTGCTTTCTTTTTTGTTTGTTTCATAATTTTAATTACATTTTGCAATAGGATATAGATAGCAGTTGGACAAGTAAGCACACTCTCGCAATATGTCTGCAGCCTGATTTGCCTGTTTGCTTGCTTGCTTGCTTGCTTGCTTGCTTGCTTGCCTGCTTCCTTTTTTTGTGGAGCATGTTTTAAATCCATGTATATTTGCAGTTTTCTTTATTGTGTGTCTTTGCTGGTTTTGATAGTAGAACGTGTCTTAGTTACTTTTCTATTGCTGTGAAGAGACACCATGACGATGGCAACTTATAAAAAGAGGTGGCTAATTGAAGGCTTGCTTACACTTTCAGAGGTTGAAGCCATGACCATCATTGCAGTGAGAAAGGCAGCAGACAGGCAGGTGTGGTGCTGGAGCAGCAGCTGAGAGCTCCTGTCTGATTAGAATAGCCTGTCTGACATGTGGGCTTTTGAAATTTCAGATCCCACTCCTAGAGACACACCTCCTCCAACAAGGCCGCATCTCCTAAACTTTCCCAAAACAGTTTTACCAACTAGGGACCAAGCATACAAATACCTGAGCCTGCAGAGGCCATTCTCATTTAAACCACCACAGAGTAATACTGACTTCATAGAAGGGGTTTTCTGTGTTCTTTTGAGTTGTCTAAGAAGAATTGGCTGTAGATCTTTGAATGTCTGTTAGAATTCTGTTTTGAATTCATTTGGCTCTGGACTTTAAAAAAAAAAATTTACACTGGGAGAATTTTTATTATAATTTCAATCTCATTTGTTATGGGTCTATTTAGGTTGTTTAATTCTTCTTGGTTTAATTTTGATAGCTTGTGTAAATCTAGAAATTCAACCATTTCTTTTAGGTTTTCCAGCTTAATGGAGTACGGTTTTTTTGGTTTTTTTTTTTTTTATTATTATTATTCCCTTATACGGGAGACAGATCTAGATAGGAAAGGAGGTGGGGAGGACCTGGGAGGAATGGGGGAGGGGAAACTGCAATCAGGATATATTATATGAGAAAAAAATCAATTTTGTTTTGTTGTTGTTGTTTTTCTTTTTTGGCTTTGAAGCAGGGTTTCTCTGTGTAGCCCTGGCTGTCCTGGGACTCACTCTGTAGACTAAGATGGTCTCATACTTCTAAGATGATCTCCTACCTCTGCCTCCCAAGTACTGGAATTAAGGATGCCCGCCAGCACTACCACGCCTAGATTTAAAACAATCTATTTTTAATAAAAGGGTGGGGGAAAGAGAAGAGCTGTAAAGGACGTAATCAAATTCATAACAGCCTTGTGAATATCTCCCTGTAACTCCTGCCTGAGTGCTGCCACTTTACAACAAAAGCAGCTAGCTCTTTCCCCACAGGGAGGAGTGAAGGAATAACCTTTCAGTTTCCCAGCTCAGCCTCACACACATGATCACTATGCCTCTGAGGTCAGCAGCCTGAGATTCTGCTACTCTTTTCTAGTGTGTGTTTTCAGAAGACACATGATAGAGGAAAACAAGAAGGAGGAGGAAAGGGGGAGGTAGAGGGAGGGGTAGCCTCCTGTCTGCTACACCAGGAATCAGCTTTCTGTTTCTCCTCCACATTGCTACCTGACCTGTCTACTCCCTGGGGAGGTTTGTTTGGTTTTTGGGTTTTTGGTTTTTGGTTGTTTGTTTGTTTTTTTTATTCACATTCCCAGACCTGCTGCTTTCCCTCTTGCTTCTGTGCCATTTGAAAGGCAGCTTGCACAGACCTAGTCTCTGTTAATTTAATAACTGGTTCGAATCATCCTTTGCCTCAGAGTTATTTTCTGAGCACATTGGTCTTCAGCCTGGCGTTCATCAGCCATTTCTCATTTAGGAAGAAGAGAAAGGATGCTCACCGTCCCCACGATAAAGGTACCCACATAGGCAATTAAAGCTGAAAGCAAAGTTTTATAATATGTTTTAAAGTTAAAGAATTTTTTTGCTCAAGAAAACTAAGCATCTATAGAAAAAGTTAGGACGTTGATAAATGATGGTTTCTAGACATGGATTATTGTTCAAAACAAAAGGATGTTAGTTTAAAAGCCGTGAATCCATTCATTTTTCATTTTAGTGATTTCAATGAGTCTTCTGTGACGGCTCTTTCTTGTATTATAGGTATTTTGAATATATGCACGGCATGGGAAGCCTCTCCTGGGTGACAGTCAAGCACTCTAAGAGCCTGTGTAGCCTTGACCATTCAGCAGATGACCTTGGGCAGGCCACTGTGCTTAACTGTTGTTCTGTTGAAAGGAAGCAAACCGCCACGTGCTGCCGAAATCTGTGCCAAATCTAATATACCATAAAATTACATTTGCGTGTTACAGACTAAAAGATGAGTGCATCTTGCATTTGTCTTTGTTTGAAAAGAGCTAAATATCCTTGAGCGTTCATTGTATTTATTTCTGTGTCTGTTTTGCTTGTAGATAGAAGGGATGATACATCTGGACTGGATCTGAGGTTGAGATGCTGATGTTATGAGACTTCACCCTGTTGTCTAAGGTTTTAATGGAATTTAAAAAAAAAAAAAAAAAAAAAAAGTCAATACATTCTGAGATGGAGACAACACTTTGGCCATGTTCTTGCACTATAAAAATGATGAGGTTTCCAATGAATATGTCATCTTCTGAGGTATCCAGGGATGAAACCCAGAACCAGCCACAACAAGGGACCTTAAGGCTTCAAGCCTATCCTGCCCCAGCCAGATAGCCAGCCCCATTAGAGTGTGATCACTACCGTAAGTTTTCAAGAGTCAGGATTTTATAGTGAAGGTAAGTAACTGCTCCAGAATGGAAGGAGGGGGTAATACTGGTTCCCAGAAACTGTTCTCATCTCAGTTACTGCTTTCCCTCCAGGGGAGGGAGAATGCCTGGACCCGGATCAGTGGAATGTATTTAGGAATTTCATGATGGAGAAGTACAGAAACCTATCATTTTTGGGTCAGTAAAAGTTTGGGTTTCCTATTAAAATAATGCTTCAATGAACAGTGGTAACCAATACACGTTCAAAGCTCCCTAGCACCTGGTGTTATGAATGCCTTGCCCACAATGGAATACCTGTAAACAACACACACACACACACAGGGATACACACATACCAGAGACCTCCTTGTAAAGCAAACACCTGGCACACCCTATATCATCTATATATTAGATAAACATAAAGTGTTACAAAAGGCAAAGGAATGTAGTGACGAGATTGTTAGCATAGCCTCTATTTCTTTTTTCATTAGAATGAAAAATAAGATCTGTTTCCCTGCTCCACTGTTCACCCCTAAATTGGACATATATCTTTTCGAGTGAGGTAGCTCAGCTGTGAGTCCTGGCAGCTCTTGTACAGTGTACTCAACAAGTAAAGCATATGCTACCAAGTAGTAGACTGGGATCTTTGAGAGAAAGTGGAAAAGTATCTCTTCCAGTCTTAGCAATCCTGGAGCCTCAGACACCAAAGGCTTAGGGGTTAGAATGACAGACAGAGGCTTATTGCTCCAACTCCTGAGAACGAGAGGCTATAAAAACCTTGGACATGCACCTCTAGGTGCACAATGTGGCAGTTTATTGTCAGGGCCTTGGTTGCCAGAGGCTCAGTACCTGGAACTATTGTAAATCTTCAACTCTTCTGACTCCAACCCCCATCCCCACCCAAGACAGGGTTTCTATGTGTAGCCCTGGCTGTCCTGGAACTTGCTTTGTAGACCAGGCTTGTCTCGAACTCAGAGATCTGCCTTCCTATTCCAGCCTCCACCTCTGCTTTCACCACTTCTGCCTCTCTGCCTCTCTGCCTCTCTGCCTCTCTGCCTCTCTGCCTCTCTGCCTCTCTGCCTCTCTGCCTCTCTGCCTCTCTGCCTCTCTGCCTCTCTGCCTCTCTGCCTCTCTGCCTCTCTGCCTCTCTGCCTCTCTGCCTCTCTGCCTCTCTGCCTCTCTGCCTCTCTGCCTCTCTGCCTCTCTGCCTCTCTGCCTCTCTGCCTCTCTGCCTCTCTGCCGCCTGCCTCCTGCCTTTGAGTACTGGAATTACAGATCTGCATCCTTCCACTCTTACAAGGAGCTAGTACCTGCGTCAATCGGTGCCAGCTAATATCACAGCTTCCAAGCCCTGCGTGTTATAATCCTTACCCTTTAAACAGTGAATACAGCTACATGCTACAGCTCCAGATCCTTAGGTGTTGGGACTTTTGACCCTTATGTCTTCAGATCTCTGGAGCTCTTCCAGCAACTGGGTACTGCAGTCCCTGGCTTTGGGTCACATCCTTGTCAGATGACACTGATTCTAGACATTCTGGGTGCGTCTTGCCTCCAACAATAAATCAAACATAACCATCTCTATTACTCTAAGTCTTTAAACTCTCAGCTGAGACGTTTTCAATATCTGCACTTCATGTGACCTCAATGGTTGCATTAGGTTTTGAGTTCAAAGCAATGATTATTACTTGCTTACTGCAATGAATGCACCTCACCCCTGTGTCCCAATGTTCCCTCTCTGCGGGTGGTATATAATAAGAGCCACACCTGCGCACGCAGAGAGTTCCTGGTGCCACTGGAGAGGATCCCCCAAAATATGAATCTGGGGCCTTAAATCCATGTTGCTTCTTCTGCTCAACCCTTCAAGTCAGGGAGGGAAATCTAACCTGCTATAGGTGCCCGAATTTGCTTTGGGATGAAACAAGAAGGGTTCTAGATTCTTGTCCTTTGGTGTGCAAATGAATATCTCCTTTCTTAAGACAAACTGGAGTTAATAACCCAGAGCTCTATCCTTGCCTCTGTAACATAGTTGCAGCGACCCAGTGAGGCCTCCTGACTTTAAACCTCCCTTTAGCACTTGTCTAGTCGTGCAAGCTGATTTTTGCTCTGAAAGCCTTAACCATGCAGAAACATAAAAATATTGTTATTTCATGCCTCTGCCTCACACTCCCCTCTAGGTGAAGACAAGAATGGGTCAAATTAATAACTTAAAGATTAACTTAACAAGAGTTAAATAAGAAATATATTTGGCTATCTCTAGTCTCTGCAGGTTGTTGTTGTTGCTGTTGTCATCAGAAACATCAATATTGTGTTTCTACCAAAAGACCTTCAAGTCTACAACAAAGGAGTAATTTCAGACAGGAATCTAAATTTTAGACTAGAACAAGGAAGTAGGCTTCAGACATGAAAATGACTTTGGGCTAGGACAGGGAAGTAGGCTCAGATACTTTGGTCATCCTAATAAGCCCTTAGAAACAGTGATCACAGGAGTGTTCACGTAACTGGGTTTAATGCCTTGCTTGTTCCTTGACTATTTGCATCTATTGTATTGCTAGACCCTCAACCTGGAACTGATCTTAATGCATGCATGTAATTTTAAAATGGTATGAAAGCAAAAAGGAGGAATGGGGATGGGATGGGGGTTCTAGAGAGGGGAAATGGGGGAAGGGGATGACATCTGAAATGTAAATAAAATATCCAATAAAACAAAAAAACCTGATCCACTGGGCTTTTAAGAACAGTGGTTGGTGTCATGAGCAGAAACCAGTAACAGATGCAGCTTCTCCAGGAAGAGGATCTTCTTCTGCAGGTTTACCTGGCTGTGTAGGGGTGGGTGTAGCCTCAGAGTGTAAATATAAAGCATTCTCACGTTCTGATTTTACAAAAAAACATATAACTGCATCTCTAACACCAGGACCCACTGCAGACCTCCTGAATTGGCATTTCTAAGATCCTGTTGCACCCAAATCCATATCTTTAGAGCCTCAGCTCGTGAACTAAGAGGCATCCAAGTTTGACTGCAATTCCGCCAACATCTCTCATGATGCAGAAAATCCAGTTCCAGAAAGGGTTCTGGCGCCACCTAGACACGGTTCTTGGTTTTGCAACATCTCAATACCACTTACAGCTAAGCAGGTAGTGCCACGCTAATGGTGTATGTAAACATAATAACCAGAAGCATTTGCTTTTCAGTAACCACTGCCTTAACTTAGGCTCTTTAGGAAGTCTTTAAATGTCATCTTTGGTAGGTCTCATAACTTTCCAAACATTCGATCCAAAGTCCTGATCCATTCAAAACCTGAGATGTAAAACACCAATACTCATTTACGGGGCCGCACCTCATCGACACTGCCCAAGTGGTTACGTCAAGGATTGGGATGGAAGTTCAGAACATGAGTTCCTCCTCAGCCATCTACCTCTGACCTTTTCCATTTGGCAGGAGAGGTGTAGTCTGCCAGGAATTACAACTTTTGATCTCTGTGGTCCCCCGACTCTCCTAGGGCTGCTGAAGTGGGAATAGAGAAATTTTCTGGGAAGGTGGTGCATGAGGGATACTTTCCTTTCACCTTGTGGCAGGATAAGGATATCCTGCTTGTACAGAGCTGATTTTTCTAAGGATTCCATCTTGATACTCTCCATCAAGGAAGGCATCACTAGCGAGTACCCATAGTTCCTTTGGGCTCTGTCAGTGGACTTCTCATCCCCCGACTTTCTAAGAAGGGTGTTTCTGACTTCAACAGACACTTAGTGAAGCCCCTCCACTCCTGCCTCCTCCTCTTCTCTCTTATACTTCCTCGTGGGCTATGGATCCCTTTTCTGCATCTTCTGTGCCATTCCCTTAGAAACGTAGGTTCCTTCACCTTCTCAAAGATGTAGAGAACTGAAAAACAGACCTTTCCTGATAGCACAAAAGGCTCCAGCTGACCTCTCACCTATAGAAATGTAGAGGCCAAGACACTGGGAGTCTGTGTGATCTGTGATGTGCCCCTCCAGAGACATATCATGTTCTTCCAGTGACTTCCAACCACTGTGCACTCTACCCAGTGCAGTATCAGACACCTGTGGGTTCTGTGATACCTCAGCAAGGAGTGAGCTGGCAGGCTCTCTCCTGCAGCCAGTTCTAGCCTTGGGTGTATTTTCATCTACCTCCTTTTACACCCATTGCAATTGATGGACAGTAAATATGTTTCTAATGTCTCTTGTAGCTTAGTACAGTCATGTGACAATGTTCAGGCATGTGTGCTGGAGTCTTCTAGACTTGGAAGGGGACTCCAGTTAATGTTTTTCTTTACCCAATGACAATTTCTTTAAAAAGACAAATAATTTTTCAGCCATGCTTTCTTCCTAGTCCAGACATGGTGGCAGAAGTAGCTGTAGTAGCTATTCTTCAACCATGAAGAAAACTCCAAAAATATCTTTGCAGATGTTAGCTCTGAAGCTGTAGAGCATGTCAGTCAATACCCAGTTGTGTGATAAAATTCTAATCTCTACTAGTTTGCCCATTTTTATCAGTTTCTCAAGGTTTGGTAGTTATGAGCACAGGTAAGTGAAATAAACAATTTCATATTTACAAAATTAGAGTAAAATTCATAAGGATATTGAAAGAAAGAACCTAATAAGATACAGTATGTCTTAATTTGGATTCATTCTTGTGAAGAGACACCATGACCAAGGCAACTCTTATAAGGGACAACATTTAATTGGGGCTGGCTTACAGTTTAGAGGTTCGGTCCATTATCATCATAGTGGGAAGCATGGTGGCATGCAGGCAGACGTGGTGCTGGAGGAACTGAGAGCTCTGCATCTGGATCCACAGGCAGCGGGAAGAGACAGTGAGCCACTAGGTCTGTTTTTGAGTTTCTGAGACCTCAAAACCCACCCTCAGTGACATACTTCCTCCAACAAGGCCACACCTACTCAACAAGGCCACCCCTGTTAATAGTGCCTCTCCTAAAGAACCTATGGGGGGGCATTGTTATTCAAACCACTACATAATATATAGATCACTTTAAAGCTAATAAATATATAATGAATTTTAGGCATACAAAAGAAAAATTGATTGTCTTTCTGTGAACCCCTTGAATTTGGTAAGCTGTGTCTTAGTCAACAATTGCCTCAGCCACCCTAACTGTCTACTCTTTTTGTTATTTCTCATTAGAAGTTCCAACATCAGTAAGTGACAGGCACATAAATCCTACACTTGGGCAAGTATGTCTGTTTATGTGGTGGTTTGAATGGGAATGGCCCCTTTAGGCTCATTTATTTGAATACTAAGCTCCAAGTTAGTGGACTGCTTAGGACAGATTAAAAGGAGTGGCTTTGTTGGAAGAGGGGTGTCACTGGAGGGGTGGGCTTGGGAATTTCAAAAACCTACACCAGGCCCTGTTTTGTTCTCTGTCTCCGTCTTGTGGTAAGATGAACTCTCTTAGCTACTACTGTTCCAGTGCCCTGCCTGCCTGCCTGCCTGCCTGCCTGCTGTTCGCCTGTTTGCCTGCCTGCTGTTTGACTGCCTGCCTGCTGTTTGCCTGCCTGCCTGCCTGCCTGCCTCCATGCTTACTGTCATGACGATCACGGACTAACCCCCTGAAACATTAAGCAAGCCCCCAACCAAATGCTTTAATTTATAAACAGCATGGTCATGGTATCTCTTCACATCCATAGAACTGTGACTAAAACAATCTGTCTTACTGTGTTCAATACACAAATGACTCTCACTCTCTATACTGTTTTATTTTCTCTTTATTTCTTGTCTCGCCCTCTTTACTGCAGTGTCAGGGGCATCTCTGTCTATACACTAAAGGCCTGGAATCAGCCATAGGTCTGAAGACAGCGGTAGGCCTAACATGCACGCCTGCTAGCACAAAGTCTTGGTCTCTGTGGAAAAACACTAGAACAGATGGCTAGAAGCTATTGTAAACAAACAGCTTTGGTGGATAGTTGCCAGGCTCTAGTCATAGACCTTGTAGATAGGTGACCTTGGTAGATAGTACCAACTTAGATTAGGACAAGTGAATCATAGGCGGAGTCATAGTGGCCTGTCCCCTGAACCTTCACCCAGCTGACACACTGTACTGGAAGATATCTGTACTCCCCCTGAACACCTACGTCCTGCATCATCCCCTTCCCCACATCCTGCCTTTTTGTGTATATAACCTGTGTGTGAAAAAGTAAAAATTGCGATCTGATCAGCCTATAGACAGGTCGCCATTCTTTGCGTCTTTGCCTGCTACTCCCCCTCCCCCACTCTCTTTCAGGTGATCTCCCCGGACCCCTGTTTAATGTCCTGCTGGACAAGACACTACAGGATAAACAATAGCGATGGAAATGATATATATTTAAATAGTTTCCCATGAAAAGACTTTTTCAGTTCCTATATCTAGCATCTTTGAGTATGATCTTATTTGAAAAGGCAATGTAATCAAGTGCAGAATTGGTCATATTCAAGTAGGATGGGTCAACTTCCAACCAAACTGATGTCCTTATAAAAAGAAAAACCGAAGAGGCTGGAGAGATGACTTTGTGGTTATGAACATGTACTGTTCTTCCATGCCCCCAAATACCCATATCAGGAGACTAACACCTGTCTATAACTCCAGCTCCAGGGAGATCTGACACCTCGACCTTCCAAGAGCACCTGCATTCATGTACACAGACTCACACTGAAACACATACATAATTTTAAAGTTTTTTTAAAGCATTTTTTTAAAGAAAAAATTGGATGAGAGCCCTAATGCAACCAAAACACCCAGAAATGAAAAGTAAATATTGGCCTTGTGACAAAGCAGGCAGACATCAGAGTGATACAGGGCTACAACTATAAGCCAAAGAACCCCTGAAACCACTAGACCCAAGCAGAGGCAAAAAAAAAAAAAAAAAAAAAAAAAAAAAAAAAGAAGAAGCCTTCTCTGTATGCTTCAGGGAGTGTGTGGCCATGAAAATGCCTTGATTTTAGATTGGTGGCCTCCAGATCTATGATAGGCTAAATTTCTACTGCTTAAAGTCACTCAGATTGCAGAATTTATATAGCAGCCCTGGGAAATTAATGTAGACCAGATGGCAGAAGTCAAGAAACAAGACAGAGAGGATTGTGACCATGCATAGGGGGAGACTATTAGCACAGATGCTGATGGGGATGGGTATTGCAGGAGCACCATCAGTTTGATTGACGCTTACAAGTTTGGAGAGGGATAAGGAAGGAAAGATGGTTGCATATTTCTGGGCTGAGGAACTGAGTCAGTTACAGAAGTAAGGAACATCAAGGGGACGCAGGTTTAGAAGAAGACAGTACTCTAAGGTTGGGAACTTGCCTGAATAAAGAGCACCATTGCACAGATGGGTACAGGAATTGGTGGATCAGAAGAATGATGTATCTTAGAAATACAGGTGATCACTAATGGCTGGGGGAGAGAAACTGTCATCGGCCTAGGTTCTGAGTAAGATGAGGACTCTCGCTGTGTAAACAAAGGGTAAAGGGAACCAGGAAAGAGGGGATGGAAAGAGGAAAGCAGAGAGACAGAACATCAGAAGAAGGTAGTGTCTTGAATTGCCCAGGTAGTCTGTGATTGTGGTAGTTGTATTACATAGAAGTTGTATCATTTATTCTGTTTAGATTCCATCTCAGAGTAAGGCCTCAAACTTCAGTCAATTTAGATAAGAAGAAAATTTCCATGGAAGCCCCTGTTCAGGCAAACTTCTGAAGGCTCTGTGCTATCATTAGGACCAGAAATCTAGGAATATTGCCATTCTTCACATTTTATCTAAGTTTCCCATCTGCACAACCCCGCCCCTGAGTGTGTGTGTGTGTGTGTGTGTGTGTGTGTGTGTGTGTGTGTGTGTGCTGGTTTGACACTACCAATCTTTCTCACAGAAGTCACCTCTCCTGACCAAAATAATTTGTCCAGAATTGTGCTGTAGCCTGAATGGCATTATTGAGAGTTGAGGTGTGTGTACATTAGCAGTGTATTCTCACTGCTGTGTTCAAATACGGAAAAAAGAAACTACTTACTGGAAGACATCACATTTCAGTTCACAGTTCAAAGGGCTACAACTCATCATCGTGGAGAAGGCGTGGCTACAAGACAATGAGAAGATGGATACATTGTATCTGCAGCCAGAAAGAGAGAGGGGAAGGGAGGGGAAGGGAGGGGAAGGGAGGGGAGGGGAGGGGAGGGGAGGGGAGGGGAAGGGAGGGGAGGGGAGGGGAGGAGGAGGAGAGGAGAAGGAGGAGGAGGAGGAGGAGGAGGAGGAGGAGGAGGAGGAGGAGGAGGAGGAGGAGGAGGAGGAGGAGGAGAGGAGAGGAGGAGGAGGAGGAGGAGAGGAGAGGAGAGGAGAGGAGAGGAGAGGAGAGGACAGGACAGGACAGGACAGGACAGGACAGGACAGGACAGGACAGGAGAGGACAGGAGAGGAGAGAGGGAGATGTGTCGCAGGTACCATCAATGTCCTACCTCCTCCAGCTGGACCCCATTTCTAGGCCCATCTTCAGTTGGGAACCAAGTGTTCAAACACCTAAGCATTGAGGGAATATTGTGTTTTCAAACCACAACCTGGCCCAATTGCAGTATTGTTGTCTTGTAAGCACCCTAAAGAGTATAATTAAGAGGAATGATTTATGTCTTACTTTCCTAGGAGGTTTGAAAACATCATTGGGCTCAGTTGATTCTAACATATAGAAATGATCACATTTGAGAAGGTGGGCTTGTGATCTAGATGAAATCGCCTATATGGATGATGAAATTTTTGGTAATATGGTTTGTGTTTTGATGGCCTTCAAATGCCTTATGAGGTAAAGCTTTTATAATTATCACTCCTTGGTTATTTAAAATATTTTACATTTTTTAAAGTGCATTTCCTCTATTTCAACTGTCTTGCTCAATGTCAAAATGTGTTCATTTGGGGAGAAAGGATGCCAGCTGATAGTTCTATTAAAAAATAAGAATATGGTACTGGGAAGAAAAACTTGAACTATACATGCCTAGATATTCAACATTGCGATATTAATCCTTCAATAAAAGACTTCAGAAATGTTCTAAGTTACTTTATAGCGGGATGTATAGTTTAGAGATGCAAAGAGTAAATGTTTACATCGATTTATGTTGAATGTCACAGAATTTCACAGGAAGGAAAGGCAGTTTGATATTTAAACAGGATTCGAGCAACAGCATCCGTGTGGAAACATATTGACACTGAGCTCGGTGCACTCGAGGATAATATCAAATATCCTTCCCTATGAAATTACAGGAGCTTTAAAATGTCATTGTACAATCAATCAGAAGATCTTTTTATATAAAAGGTTTAACATCAGTCATTCATTTAAATATTCACTACAATGATTAATTGCTCTGGATACATTTTATATTTGAAAGGTTTTATAAAATATTTGTATTTTAAAATATGTTTATGGATTCTTTGGGAATTTCATAAGTTGCATTTTGATTGTATTCACCCCAAGTCCTCCCTGTAACTCGACACAGATCTACCCTCACCTCCCACCCCATCCCCAATTTTATGTCCTCTGGGGTTGGGGAGCTTTGTTTTGTTTTAAATAATCTGTTCCCATCAATTTGTGCTTTCCATATAATTCTGAGTGTGGGGACATGCACTAGAGCATGGTGGACCTACTAAGAGTCACACCCGTAAAGAAAACTGACTCTTCTTTCCCCAGAAGCCTGTAGTTCCTCAGTTAGGTGTGAGGGCTCATGAACCATTTTCTACTTCCTTCTTGCATCCTGGAGTGCTGACGGGCTTGCTTAGTGCAGGCAGCGGCACACAGTGTGAGTACAGCCGTCCTGGCGTGTCCAGAAAGCAGGATCTTGTTTTGCTCCAGTTCTCTCTCTCCAAATTCGGTCTGCAACAATCTTTTTCACTCTCTGTCTTCCGTGATAATTCCTGCACCTTTGAGAAGGGCTGTGATACAGGTGTCTCCCTGTGGCGGAGCATGCGCCTTTGGGAAGGGCTGTGATTCAGATGGCCCATTGGGTCTGAGCATGCGCCTTTGGGAGGGGCTGTGATGCAGATGTCCATTTCTCACTGTGACTGTGCTGCACCTTTAAGAGGGGCTATGATGCAGATGTGTCACTGTGGCTGAGCCTGAACCTTTGGGAGGGGTTGTGATACAGATGTCTTATTGAGGCTGAGCACTTCTCTGTGACTTCTGCACCTCAACCAGTGTGACTTTCTTCACCAGCCAGCATCCACTGCACAAAGAAACTTCTATGGGGAGGTTTGAGAGTTACGTGAATCTACAGATAGAGAGATGTTCGCTTAGGGTGCAATTTGACTCTATGTCCATTTAGTAGAATAATAGTAGCAGGTTCACCCTTGGGACCTGTAAGCTTTTCCACCACCCACTGTTGGGCCATATTTGCAGTCCCAGTCATGTCTTTCCTCTTGTTGATCTTCAGTTCAATTGAAAGCAGTTAGTTTCCCCCATAACATCCACGCCACCATGATACCTGTGGGAAAATTGTTTATGCTATATTGAAAGACATCTCAAGAATCAAGTTATTTACAGTAGTTATAGGGCCAAATAAAAAGCATCTTTTTCAAAAATGTGGTCTTGTGTGCCTTGCTTTATCAAATATCCAACTTCTCTAGAGGAAAGCCCTGTAATTCACAACTTTAGACACATGGGCAAATTAGAATATATTATATTTAGAATTAGAATATTATATTTCAAGAATATAACTATAATTCTCTATTTTGGTTGTTCCAATATTTGTTCTTCAAACACACTGTCTAAAAAAAAAAAAAAAACTAAAACAAATGTACTATAAAAGCACTAGTGAATAGATTGGCTTGCTGCTAGATGCAGATAACCAGAGAAAATTATTATATTCTTCCTGATGCTTATCTTCACTGTAATACTATGCTCGAGGGGTAATAGGGAGGCAAAGTTTAGCTTTGCTAAGCATAACAGTTTAAAGTAATATGTGTTCAAGTTAATACCTGAAAATCTATGTGCCTGAATAACCCAGAATCTATTCTTCTCATCACTGGGCCTTAGATGTGAACCTGAATGAAAGGGGGAAAAATGTGATTTAGAGGTCCACTCCCTGCATCTTCTAAATGGGGTGCGTCACGGAGAGTTCTGGGAGAGGGGGAAGAGGAAAAGAAATCATCCGTGTTACAGTACCCAGACATCTCAGGGAGAAGCAAGACAGACAATCAGGCTGCGGCTGGCATGGGAAAAGATGTATGCTGAAAACGGGGGTGGGGGTCGGGTCCCAGGTGAAAAAAAACAACAGTGTCATTTACATTTGGCGATCTGAGAGACAATCACCTTTCAGACATCCTTCCACTGCCGTTACGGAAATCATTTCCGAGTGTCTTGTTATGAAAGGCACCAACTCAAGACACCAGAGAACAAGGCTACCATACTTCTTGTGGGTATGAGTGTTTTGCCAGCATGTCTGTATGTGCGCTCCAAGCATGCCTGGTTGTAGGACCCCGAAGGGCTGCTATGCCCTGGCTGAGAC
Source organism: Arvicanthis niloticus (assembly GCF_011762505.2). NCBI lineage: Eukaryota > Metazoa > Chordata > Mammalia > Rodentia > Muridae > Arvicanthis > Arvicanthis niloticus. The sequence goes on along the minus strand of NC_047664.1, from coordinate 48,026,920 downwards.
GTTCCCTGTGCTGCTGTCTACTAAGTAACATTCTGCGGTTCCTCTAAGATCAAAACCATCCTGACTAGGGCATAGTGCCCCAGGAAGGGAATTTACACTTGACATCCTATGGCCCCCCCAGCTGAGTTCCTGTTTTTTCCTGAGTTTGTGTTTTTCCTTCCCTGACTTGGTGTATATATTGAACCTGCCTAGTAAAGGCATTGGTATTCTCTCATAAGGAATGACCCGGAGTCTGAGTCTTTCTTTAATCCCCCAGGCCTATGCGCAAGCTCAGGAGCTCGCAAGCTCAGGAGCTCATGAGCTCCTGTACTGTGAGCTGCACCAGAGCTGTCACCTGGTGCCCACAGGGCTCAGAAGAGGGAATCCTATCCACTGGGACTGGAGTTACAGATGAGCCACCATGTGAGTGCTGAGGATTAGACCCGGGTCCTCTGCAAGAGATACACACGCTCTTAACTGCTGAGCATCCTTCCAGCCCCTACGCCATCTATTTTAAAATGTTGATTTTGCTGAGTCAGCCTTTCTGATGAAAATCACAGACACTAAATAATTTTAAATAAATAATACATCATGTTGAAGTTTTAAAAAAAATCTTGTAAAATAAAGGTCTGCGACTGTTTGCTTTGGTTTTCTTCTCAACAGACTTTTTTATACTGTTTGTGTTGTATGTAACAACGGGGCTACATATGCAAACACATGTGTCTCAATTTCTCTGAAAGCCTGGAATTGCTTTCAGGTTTACTTTATCAGCTCAGAGGAGGAAAAGAAACGAAAGTAAGGAGGAGAACAAAGTGAGTAATTTGCACTGTTGAAGGTTTTTCTTTCGTGTATACTTGTGTATGGTGTGCATGGGTGTTCACATACGTGTGGTTGCATATATGCGTGCATGTGTGTAGAGACCAGACATTGAGATTAATGAGTGCTTTCCTTAATTGCTTTGCAACTAATTCACTGAGGCAGTGCCTGTCAATTGAATCCAGAGTTTGATGACAAGTTTAGCTAGCCTGCTTGCTGTCTCTGGCTTTCTAGGCTAGAATTACTACAGAAGGGCATCCTGCCCATTGTCTTAGTTAAGGCTGTGATGGCAGTAACCAAAGTAACTTGCAGGGGAAAAGGTTTACTTGGTATAGGCTTCCATATTACTGTTTATCATCAAAGAAAGTCAGGTCAGGAACTCAAACTGGGCATGAACTGGCTTGTTATGTTAGTCGGTTTTATGTCAACTTGACACAAGCCAGAGTTGTCAGACAGGAAGGAGCCTCAATCGAAAAACTACTTCTAGAAGATCCAGCTGTAAGGCATCTTACTTAGTGATTAATGTGGGAGGGCCCAGACCATTGATGGTGGTGCCATCCCTGGACTGATGGTCCTGGGTTGTATAAGAAGTCAGGCTGAGAAGCCATGTGAAGCAAGTCAGTAAGCAGCATTCCCCCCTGACTATGGCAGCCCTGACCATGTTTGGGAGAGAACTTTGGAGCTTTGGCCTAGGAAAGCCACTGAGTGTTAGTGGGATGTTCAACAGTATGGAGAGGATGGAGGCTTGTGATGTTTCAGAGGGAAGTTTAAAGACTCAATCCGGGCCATTTGCTATTTTGAATTGAGATTCTGTTGTTCTGGTCAGCCATAATTAACAAGAGACCACCAACATTGAAGTGAAACCTTTACATTACTGGGACAATTGATGCTGGTTAGCCACAGCTTAGAAGTTGGCAGTGATTGAGAAGACACTAACATCACTGAGGTGAAATATGGGAAATGTTTTCTCAGGATCAACACACACAAATTGTCCTAGAAGTCAAACTTAGTAGTGTAAGAATCACCCAGGTGATACTGGTTTTGAAGATATCAAGGGGTCATGGAGAGTATCTGAGGCTTGACACTGGGAGAGGCCAGAAAAGGCAACCAGTAAAGGTGCAGCCTCAGTGGCAGTTGAGCACCCAGGATTGAAGGGGTCATACAAAGAACTTGAGGCTTGGCACCATGAAGAAAGCCTATGAGAGGCTCTATTGGTGAAAGCACAAACTAATCAATTGCAGTACAGGACCCCAACGGTTTTGGAGATGCCAGGACCATAGGATGAGCAGCAAGAACAGCAGCAGCAGTTCAGTGCAGCTTGCTGGAGCCTGGAAGATGAGCTGTGTGCTGCACAGGGTGAAGCTGGAGAAGTGACCCAAGCCCTTCGGAGGAGTCTAGAAGATTGTGACTGGATCCCCAACACTGAACTCAACTCAACTGAACTCAACACTGGAGTTGAGTTTTGCTTTAACTGTGTCCTGATTTTTCTCTCTTGAAATAATAAAGTTTTTGTTTGTTTGTTTTACTGGGCCCCACAGTTGAGAAACTTTGAATTTTTAAAGAGATTGGCAGGGCTGGAGAGATGGCGCAGCCATCCAGAGCACTGACTGCTCTTCCAGAGGTCCTAAGTTCAATTCCCAGCAATCAAATGGTGGATCACAATCATCTGTAGTGATATCTAATGGCCTCTTCTGGTGTGTCTGAAGACAGCAACAGTTTACTTACATATATATAAAAAAAAAATCTTTAAAAAAGAGAGAGATTGGCTATTTTAAAGGGACTCAAAGTTATTGTTGTTGTTATTATTATTATTATTATTATTATTATTATTATTATTATTATTAATCATTATTTTACTTATTCACTTTACACTGCTCACTGCCCCACTCCTGGTCACCCCTCCCACAATGCTTCACCCATTCCTCCTCCCCTTCTCCTCTGAGGGGGTGGATGCCCCCCTGGGTATCCCCTAACCCTGGCACATCAAATATCTGTGAGGCTAGGCACATTCTCTTCCACTGAGGCCAGACAAGGCAGCCCAGCTAGAAGAACATATCCCACATGCAGGCAACAGTTTTTGGATAGCCCCTGCTCCAGGGGCTATCCAATCTCTTGTTTAGGACCCACATGAAGATCAAGCTGCACATCTGCTACGTATGAGCAGGGAGGTCTAGGTCCAGCTGGTATATGTATTTTGGTTGATGGGAATCCCAAGGGTCCAGGCTAATTGATTCTGTTGATCTTCCTGTGGAGTTCCTATCCCCTTAGAGGCTACAGTTCTTCCTCCTATTCTTCCATCAGAGTCCCCAGGCTCCATCCACTGTTTTGCTGTGAATCTCAGCGTCTGTCTGAGTCAGCTGGTGGGTGAAGCCTCTTGGGGCAGCCATGCTAGACTCCTGTCTGCAAGCATAATAGTATCATTAACAGTGTCAAGGACCGGTGCTTGCCCATGGGATGAGTCTCAAGGTGGTTCAGTTATTGGTTGGCCATTCCCTCAGACTCTGTTCCATTACTTGTCCCTACATTTCTTGTAAACAGGATACATTTTGAGTCAAAAGTTTTGTGGGTGGGTTGGTGAGGAACTCAAATTTTAATGTGTTTGAATTTGTAAAGACTGAGACTTTTAAAGCTGTTTTAATGTGAGAACTTGGGGATGAATAAGAAAGTAACGGTTACGGCTCAATAGTGCTGTGTTTGTGTGTTAAGTTGACAAAGAGTCAGTTGTACTGGCTGGTTGTGTGTCAACTTGACACAAGCTAGATTCATCAGACAAAAAGAAGCCTCAATTGAGGGCATGCTTCCGTAAGATCTAGCTGTAAGGAATTTTTTTAATTAGTGATCAATGGGAGAGGGCCCAGCCCATTGAAAGTAGTACCATTCCTGAGTTGGTAGTCCTGGGTTCTATAAGAAACCACGCTAAGCAAGCCATATGAAGCAAGTCAGTAAGCAGCACTCCTCCCTGCCCTCTCTATTAGCTCCTGCCTCCAGGTTTGTGCCGTGCTTGAGTTCCTGTCCTGACTTCCTTTGGTGATGAACAGTGATGTGTGAAAGTGTAAACTGAATAAACCTTTTGGTCCCTAGCTTGCTCGCTTTTTGGTCATGGTTTTTCATTTCAACAACAGAAACATTAAGACACTTGCTCAGTCTGCTTTCTTATACAACCCAGAACCACCAGCCCGGGGGGTACCACCCACAATGGGTGGACCTTTGCACATTAATCACTAACTAAGAAAATGCCCTAGAGTCTTGCCTACAACCTAAGCTTTTGCAATCCTTTTCTCAATTTAGGCTCCCCCCTATTGATGACCCTAGCTTGTGCCATGGTGACATAAAACTATCCAAACACCCACTCAGAATTTAAGTGAGTGCTGGGTATCCAAACCTGCCCAAGAGCCCTTTATCCACTGTGCCATCGCCCCTCACATTTTAAAATACAATTTCCCTAGGCAAGACACATCTGGTATTTGGATCAGTTTCATGATACATCAATGGTTTAGAAAAGCAAAGAACATCAGAAGTTGACAAATGAACTGGACCATTGGTTTCAGAACTACATTGAAAACACATTCAGTAGAAGTGCAGACCCTACTTCCCTAACACTGCCATCTGGCAAAGTTTTCTGGTGATTAATGAACAACCCCTGTATAATATTACCAGAATGCAAACAATGCCAATTACCAGTACAGCTAAGCCATAATTACCATGCAAATGATTTTAATAATGTAATAAGATGCAATATCCGGTCATTCTAGAGTAGAAAAAAATCACAATTTTAATTAGGATTAGTCCATTTTCAAAGAGTAAATAATATTAACACTATAATAAATTCAAGCTAATATGAGGTTTGGTTTTGTTTAGGGTCAAAAAGAATGGTTTGCTTCTGAAATTATGTTCCCATTATAAAACACAACCCATGCTTGCCTCAGCCTCTATCAGAAATAAAATGATTTGGATTAAAAATACTGGGAACCAGGAAATTGGAGATATGGCTCAGTGGTTAAGAGCACTTGATTGCTCTTCCAGAGGTCCCTGGTTGTCCTGGAACTCTCTTTGTAGACCAGGCTAGCCTTGAACTCACAGAGATCTCCACCTGCCTCTGCCTCCTGAGTGCTGGGCCCCTGAGTTCAATTGTTAGCAACCAGATGGTGACTTGCAACCATCTGTAATGGGATCTGATGCCTTCTTCAAGTGTGCATAAAGACAAAGCACTCATTTACAGAAAATGAATTTTAAAAACTTCTTAAAAAAAAAAAAAAAGAAAGAAAGAAAATGCTGGGAACCAAACTATGTAAAGATACAATTTAGGTCTTAAGAGCAGAGTCAGTGGTCGAAGACAGGTAAGGGAATAGACAGCTTTGATTCCCAGAGCAGACCGAATGAACCCGAGCAGGAAATAATGCTAAAAACCTAAAAGATAAAAGAGGGCAAAGAGAAAGGAAATTGCCAATCATTGACTCTTTAAGACCCACATCCCTCCTCATTCTCCTCCCTTACCCCAGCTTGAATCTCCATCACCACCTGTCTGATCTGCTTTAGCAATGAGCAAGTCAACTTCCTTCTCCCCTGTTTCTTTTCCCTGTTCATACCCACCCCTCCCCACTCCGCCACACCAAAAGTAGACTAGTAGCTCTTCCAAGCCACCGCCAAGTTTCTGCTACTTCACCCCATGGTCAGAATTCCCAGGAGCTTTTTCCAACAGAATCTGCCTCCTCAGCCTTCTGTGAAGCCTCAGGGCAAACAGGCCACTCGGACTCAACCCCCCCATATGTGTTGACTACCTCAGGAGCACAGCCTGGAATTTTGAAGTTTCTGGTGCTTATGTACACACAGCTAGCTCATTTCTGTACTGACTCTCCCCATCCTTTTATAAGCCAAGTTTTCAACAGTCCCTCCATTCACCCATCCACTCAGCATCCTTCCAACAAATCCCCTTCTCTCTGACTTTGGAACAACTCACTTTACTGGCTATCCAGTGAACAGCCCAAACCCAGGCATTTCCCCTGAGGAATGGAAGCTAGCTCTAGCTTTATGTGGGAAACATGCGAAACACACTGGGTATCTGGTGAATGGGGACTGTTTCTGATGAGCCTCCCTTCTTGAGTTTTAAGAATCTCCTTCTAGGATAGGTTTTGATTAGGAGGAAACTGCTGCACAGCAACCAGCATGCTGGGATTCCATTTCTTTAATAGGACTTTTTAGATTTTTCTATGTTCTCATAACTTCTTTTGTTCTTTATATATTTATGCAAACTTAATAAACTATTTCCAAATTTAGGGACACAGAACAGTTTATATCTTTAGATAGTATCTTTCATCTCTGCTTCTGGGATTTCTTCTATTCTACTACTAATAATTCTCATCTACCATTATTACTAATACTAATAACCATTGCTAGAAGCTTCCACTCATCTTCACCAAGGCTAGTTTTAATGTTTGTTTCTTTTTATTTTCTCTTTGGTTCATTTCTGCTTTGTATTACTGCCTTCTCTTATTTTAAGCTTATTCTACCATTGTTTTCCTAACCTCAGAGACAGTGTAGGGTGGGTTGTCTGGGTTTGGAAATTTAAGATGTTTTTGTATTAAGATCATGAATTTTAAAGTATTGTGGCAGCTGAATTCTATTAGCAATTGTTTTGTAGTGTTAGCTTGATACTTCATAAATTTTATTTCAATTTCTTCTTGGGTTATATATTAGTAATTAAAACTGTTAATTTCTTAAGTTGTAAAAGTGTGAATATTCTTTTTATCATTTCCAGTTTCATTTGTCAGACAACTTCGTCTGTGGTGTGTTTGTTTTCAGACTGTTGCTCAGACCTGTTCTGTGGTCATTGTCTCTTCATTCTCTAGTGAGTAAATCAGAGTTCCATTATGCTTATATGATTGTATTGTAAAAATAAAAATAAAGGAGAAGGGGGGTGTGTCCAGAGGGAGTAAGAGAGAAGGCCGAGCTAAGGGATAATGACCAAATAAATATGACCAGATACATTATAAAAATTCTCAAATAATAAAAATATTATGTTAAAGCACATTTTCTAATTTCTTTAAAATATTCACTTCATCAAAATTGGAAAAAGTTAGTTAAATTCTGTCGTCATTGAAGAGAATGTTTCAATGTCTCCTTGAAATCTTTTAAGTGTTGGCTTACACATTATATAAGATATAAATACTAAATACCAGTACAAATCCAGAGCTATTTTAGTTTCTTATTTATTTTATATAGTGACTCCATTCACTCCCAACATTGCTTGTACTGCTATAAAAAGCTAACATTTGACTGATATTAATAGTTAATCATAAACAGTAATAATTAAGCTGATATGAAAAATGATATTATAGTTCTGGGTCACAGGGCTTAGTTGTGATTTGAATGTTGAATATCCTCTATAGGGTCTCATGTTTGGACACTTGTCCTCCAGCTGAAGACACTGTTTGAGAAAGTTCTGGAACCTTTAGGAGATGGAGCCACTTTAGAAGAAATGGGTCACTTGAGGTATGGTACGCCTTAAGCTCTTGCAGCACAATCTTAATTCTAGTTCATATGGTGCAGATGCAATGTGACCAGTCAGCCTCTACTTCCTGCCACCATGCCTTCTCAGACACAATGGAAAGATCCCTAAAACGGTAATACATTGCCTCCTCTTTGTGACAAGGCTAGGTGGATAAGACTTTGTTGATGGACACATCTTCATTGGCTATGGACCACTCTAGATGCTGCTGAGAGATGGCATCCACTGCATCTTCCTCCTGAAGAATTGTATCTCCTATCCACCCCAGTTCATGCTTCTCAAGCTCTCCAAACCAGGATAAGGACATAGCCTAGTGCCTGGAGCCTCTACAACCACGAAGACACTTAAGCTTAATCTCAGCTCTGAAACAGAGACCACCACAAGGCCTGGCTAGGTGTGTGTGTGGTGTGTGTGTGTGTGTGTGTGTGTGTGTGTGTGTGTGTGTGTATGAGTGAGTCTCTGTAAGTGTTTCTTCTATGATGTGAAGGAAGTTCATCTTTTTTAATTCTGGGGTCATGTAATAGCTGAGTAATGCCTGGGATCCATGACCTGCTTGTGACTCTACTTTTCATGAGTGGGAATTTCAAACCATAAGACATTTCTGACAAATTACATAAACCTCCAGAATTAGACAGTCAGAGATGGGGTGATTGGCAGTAAATACTCACTGGGGACCTGGGGGAGAAGTAGTATAAATGATGAGTATTTTTCCCCTGTTTTTCTGAATGTCCACCTCATCTGAGAGAATGATAACAAGTTTCACAGCAGAGAAAGTTATATAGAAGGAAGCAATATCTTCAAAACTTAACATGCATTCAAATTTTCTAAAAATCTAAAAACAGAGCTTTCTATATGCTAATAGCATTAAAAACACATACACTATAGGACTTATGTCTTCTGTTGCCCAGAAAAATCTTAAATATACGTGCTTTTGCCCTAAACTATTGCTTTATTTGAAGGACTCATAGATTATAGCAAAAGTCATGCACAGATTCACAAATGTACAATCGGCAGCATCGCTCCTCTTCCCGCCACGCCCATGGCTCTCACTAGATGGCAGCATGCAACAGCTTATGAGGAGACTGGCAATCTGTCGTCAAAAGCTCCGAGAGCAACTGTCAACCTGCTGACGGTGCTGGCCCAATCAAAGGAGATTCAGCTTTTCTTTGGCTTCAGTTAAAAAGACAACTAGTCTTGAGGAGGGAGAGAGAGCTGAGATAAAGTCTTGTATATCCCGGTTAGCCTTGAAGTCCTTTTTAAAAGTTTATTTATTTGTATGTATGTGCATTGGTTTTCTGTCTGTCTATGTAAGGATATTGGATCCCCTGGAACTGGAGTTGCAGGTAGCTGTGATCTACCATGATGGTGCTGGGAATTGAATTCAGATCCTCTGGAAACAGAGCTGATGCTCCTAACCACTGAGCCATCTCTCCAGCCCCGGCCTTGAATTCTTTCTGTAGCCAAGGATGACTTTGAGTTCCTGATCCCCCTGTCTTCATTTCCTGAGTGCTGGATTACAGATCTATACTGTAAAACCAAGATTTTAGCTATAGAGGCATCTTACCAAATAGCTAAGAAATTTACGATCATGGGTAGGAAGCTGGCACTCTACACTAAGGTAATAGATCTATTTTATTTTGCTTGAAGATGTATGTTTAGTTTTTAAAGCACTGCCCATGCTTAAATTAAAACTGTTTTATTCAAAAACAAATTAAAGAGAATGCCATTTGCCTACTGCGTAAAGTGGTGCTATGAAGACATCAACTCTATCTAATCAGAATCCCAGCAGGAGTTTTGTAAAGATTCACAAATACAAGAGATTCAACAGACAAAACATGTAAAGATTCACAATATATCCAGAAAACAAAATTTAAAAAAACAAAGTTGTATAATTTTCTTGATATTTAGTATAAATATCTTGTTTTTTAAACATACTTTAAAGCTGCCCACAACCAAGACAGTGTAATATGGCTACAAAGACAGATACACATCAAGGCCGCAGAGTAGGGAGTTTAGACAAAGATTAAAAACATATATGGTTCATTAACTGTGCTGGGGAAAAAATGCCAAGATTTTGGAAATAGCCATTTTAGTGAATGGATTTGGCACCAAAAGTATCCATCCCCAGAAAACTTTACCTGCATTTTTAGTTCATATCATACAATAAAAGTAGTTCACACTATGAGACATAAAGACAAGACTGTCAACAGTTTTTAAGCTTACTATAAATAAAGTCTTTTAATATCTTTTTTTCTAAGAAAGCATTAAACGGGTTCTTATAGCCTTGAAGCTAGTCAAAGATTTCTTAGGTTGGTACACAAAAGACACACTGTGAAACAAAAAAAAAATGGGCTAGTTTGATTTTCATCAAAATTTAATACTTGTTCTTTAAAGGCATCATAATATAATATAAAGACAAGCCAATGCAGGCTGGGAGACAGCTCAGTGAGCTTGCCTCACACTCATGAGAACCAGAGTTTGGATCCCCAGCACCCACATAAGGATTGGGTGGGTAAGTCAACGGTATGTAATCCCATAACTAGGGAAGCAGAGACTGGATCGGACCGCAAGCTGGTTGGCTAAACTAACCAAATGGATGAGTTCTGGTTTTAAGTGAGAGACTTTGCTTTAATATGTGAGATGGAGAGGACACTCAACCATGCACACAACCAGGCACACACAACCAGGCACACACACATATGAGACCATAAATATATGAACATACATGCACACATGCAGGTACACCATACACATGCACATGAACTAGAAACTTGAAAAAATATTCTCAACATATATAGCTGACATAGTATTTTTCTTCAAAACACAAGAAGAACTCTATAACTCAACAACAAGATGGTAAGTACACATTTAAAATGTGTCCAAAGATTTTAATACTTCACAGTGAAGATACATGAACAGGTAACTAACTCATAAAATGTCAATTAAAACCACAACCAAACATAATTCTACATTTAATAGAATAGATAAAATTAAGTAGGCTTGCAATATTGCATATTGGTGAAGCCACAAAGCGACATTGCACAGCGATCTCGTAAATTCACATTCCACCTCACTCTTCAGCAAAGAAGTATAGGTACAATAAAAATAAATTAAAATAAGTTTATATGCCTGAATTTTCATAACAATTTTATACATAATAATCAACTGTTGAAAACAACCCACTGTGTTGTTAGATAAACAGGTTGTGGCATACAGTTTTCTTGCAATGGGTATACACATGTAAATGTCCAGTGTAAATAAGGGTGAAATGTCCTTAGTGTTTTCTTGGTTGTTTCCTTTGTTGTTAGAATTAGATAGTACAAGGTCTACCATTGGGGAACAAATTCCTGGTGTATGGAACACAATGAATGGATCTCAAAGTTACTGTATTGAGGGAAAGAAGCTAGAAATGAAATCTCAGCTACCACGTGAAAACATTCAAATAAACAGCGTGTGACTTCACAGCAGAACATTCCGTATTAGTCTACACCAGGAGGAAGTAGAGCTATAGATTCCTGAGATTGAAGATTGAAGACATTAAATGCCAAGAGGCAAGAGAGAATGTTTTAAGTGATGGAATCAAAATATGCCATAATTGTGCTACTTGTTACATACGCAAGAGTCTCGTATAAAACTCCAATAGTAAAAATGCACAAGTCAGTATGCCTAGCAGTGGGGCAAGAGGATGCCAAAGGAAAACCTCATCATCACACTGGTGTGGATGCTGTCTGCCATGTGCCTTTCATAGAGAATGACTGTGTGTTTCTGGTTGCACTGGACAACTACAATATATGCATATATGGAAGTCAATATCCTTTTTTTAATCAATAAATAGTCTGCAGCTTGTGCACTTGATTTCTTTCTGTCATTGTGGCTACTTTAACAGTGCATATGTGCCAGTGTGAGATTTTACACACACACACACACACACACACACACACGTGCGCGCGCACACACACAAGCACACACAAGCACACACATGTGCACATGCAATTGTTTTTTTAAATTTTGCCTGACTTACAAAATCATAGCAATAATCAGACTTAACAGGCATGAATCTAACATGGCAGTCATGGAGACTCTAATGTCTAACTTCTCAAATATATTTAATTCAGATACTATGACTTCTATAGAGATGGAAAAATAGAAAAGACAGAACTAAGTACGAAAGCAGGGGAGCTGGCCTTGGTAAGGTCCAGAAACCAACTCAGCGCAATAGGAATAAAGAAAGAATGCACGTGCAGAAGTTTGGAAGGTAATGCTACAGATCTGGAGGACTGTATCTCTCCATTCTGGTAGGTAAGGCAGACTAAGCAAAGCTGGGGCTGCAGGGAAATGAAAGAAATGCATGGCAAACATTGTGGAGAACTGGGAATCGTGACAGAAAAGAGGCTGGGTCTGCTCTGGATCAGCTGTGGTCAGAAGACAACAAGCCACAGTGGTGCCAGTCGCTCTGCAGTTCACTGTGTCTCGCATGAAAGGCCCGATTCTGCCTTCTTCCTTTACATATAGGCTATTTGAACATTCTGGAGGGAGAGGGAAAAGAGATGATTGAGTTTGTACCCTCAGTTATTCAGTTATCTTAGGCACTTTCTCTCAGACATAAATAATAGCATCAACGACCACTACCATGATGTTTCACGTAACTTTATACAATGGTTAATAAAGTGTCCATCTGGCCACTGTGCCCAAATGGTCCATCAAACGTTATCCCATATGTTTCCATGAAGCTGCTTTCTGGATGAGATTAATGTTTGCATTAATAGAGTTTGGAGACAGTAGTTGCTGCCTGTAATATGACTGCTGAGCCTCACCCGATCAGGTGGAGATCAGTCTGATCTTCGACAAACAGAACTCTGTTAGCAGATGGCCTCTGAACTCAAGGCAACTCCCTTGGCTTCCAATCTGGTGGACTATATTATATTTGGCCTGTACAGTTGTGGTTGCTAATCCTCCACAAGCATCCCACAAAAGAAACTAAACAGATAAATGACTGATGAGACAGGCAGGCGGGCAAGCATGCAGGCCGACAGGCAGGTGTGTGATAGATAATATCTGTAAAATCATAGACATTGGTATCTATAGCTCTACAATCCTGGTTTTCTGGAGAACTCTGACTAATGCACTGTTGTTGTTTGAATGTGTACTCCCAGAATCTGAGCATTGGAAACGTAATCCCTAATGTGACTGAGCTGGGAGGCGGTGCTTAATGAAAAGTATCTCAACCTCAAGGGCTGGATTCTCTTGAGCAGATCCATGTCAGCATAAACCATCTCACAAGGGTGAGCTTTGCCACTGGTGTGGCACAAAAGTCCTTGCTAGAAGCTAGTACTTTGATAGTGGGCTACTCAATCTCCAGAACTATGAGCCAATACATTTCTGTTCTTTATAAATTACCCAGCCCAAGGTATTCTGTTATAGTAGCATAAAATGTACTAGAACACAGACTTTTTTTTTTCTTGGATATTTTATTTATTTACATTTCAGGTGTTATCTCTTTTCCCAGTTTCCCCTCCAGAAACCTATCACATCCCCCCTCCCCCTGCTTCTATGAAGGTGTTACCCTACTCACCCACCCACCCACTCCCTTCTCCCCACCATGGCATTCCCTTACACTGGGGCATCGAGCCTTCGCAAGACTAAGGGTCTGTCCTCCTGTCAGTTGATGCCTGACAAGGCCATCCTGTGCTATGTATGTGGCTGGAGCCATGGGTCGCTCCATGTGTACTCTTTGGTTGGTGGTTTAGTCCCTGAGAGCTCGGGGGGGGGGGGGGGGGGGTGCTGGTTGGTTGATATTGTTGTTCTTCCTATAGGGTTGCAAACCCCTTCAGCTCCTTCAGTCCTTTCTCTAACTCCTCCATTGGGAATCCCATGCTCAGCCTGATGATTGGCTGGGAGCATCTGCCTTTGTATTTGTCAGGCTCTAGCAGAGCCTCTCAAGAAACAGATATATCAGGCTTCGGTCAGCAAGCACTTCTTGGCATCTGCAACAGTGTCTGGGTTTAGTGTCTGTATATGGAATGGATCCCCAGGTGGGGCAATCAAAATTCCAACTCAATTCTTCATAGAGTTAGAAAGAGCAGTATGCAAATTCATTTGGAATAACAGAAAAAAAATCTCAGGATAGCGAAAACTATTCTCAACAATAAAAGAGCTTCTGGGGAAATCACCATCCCTGACCTCAAGCTGTACTACAGAGCAATAGTGATAAAAACTGCATGGTATTGGTACAGAGACAGGCAGGTAGATCAGTGGAATAGAACACAGACTTAATGGAAAGGTTTTCACTTAAACTACCCAGGAAATGGATCACAGACACTGTTCATACCAGTTAATTCCTACTGCCTGCTTAGTCTTCTTTCCCTTGGAAAGAGCATACATTTATGAAATCTTCAGATAGTATCTAAATTTCTTGACCTATAGCGGCTACTGTGATATATCAGCAAGAAACCTCAAAGAGTTATGCAGTGGTAAGTTAAGCTCCAATTTATTATCAGCCATTTTAAAGCTAACTAGTAAACAACAATTAATTCATGCTTGTTCTGGTGTGCTTCTCTGTCACTTTGATAAAAACATTTTGACCACAAGCAGCTTGGGGGAGAAAAGATTTATTTCAGTTTTCAGGTTACAGTCCATTATTGAAGGAAGCTGGAGGAGGGGCTCAAGCAGGAATTGGAGGCAAGAACTAAAACAGAGCATCACAGAATAGTGCCTACCACATTGTTCCTAGGCACGCTCTGTTAGCTTTTTTACACAGCTAGGTCCACCTTGTCTAGGAATGGTACTGCTCACAGTGGCCTGGGCCCTCCCCTACAGCAATTGTTAATCAAGAAAACACTCCCACAGACATGCCCAAAGGCCAATCTAACAGAGGCAATTCTTTAACTTTACATTTCTTCTTCCCAGGTATGTCAAGAAGGCAACCAAGATTAGCCATCAGAATTCATGACCAGAAACTAGTTTATTCTGAAACTTACCCACTGATCCATCTTTCAGTGAGTTATTTCAACAGTACAGGGCTTCTAATATACCATAATTACTACAAAGTGGATTTGAGAATGCTATGCAGTCTGCTGGAATCAAGATGACTAATTGTGTATTGTCAAGAACAATAATAGCTAAGCTGATGCAATTGACAACTCACCCACACGCTGCCAAAAACAGCCTGTGCCTTTTATAGATCCATGATGTCACACTGGCCACATTCTCTTCATTCTGAGTTGCCAGGGTCTTTTCTATGATGCAGTTCATTGGCAGGTTGACACTTTTTCTATTACAAACTATTCCTTATCAGTGTGTTCAGGAGGCACTGGCAAGAGGATATATATTGTTCTCTTTCCTTACATCTCTGGTTATATAGGATCTCGTTTTGTGGGGAGACATCTCCAGATACTAAGAAACAATACAAGTAGCCCATTTAGTGCAATACCTTTTGGGAAATGGCTGATACAGCTATGTAAATCCTTCCGTTCACATTTGTCTGGCTCTGCTCTTTTTTCATCATAGGGATCTGCCTTAGTTTGATTCTATTGTTGTGACAAAGACCATGACCAAAGGCAACTTGAGAAGGCAAAGGTTTATCTTAACTTCCAGATAGTGGTCCATCATGAAGGGAAGTCAGGGCAGAATCCAAAGGCAGGAACTAAAGCAAGGGCAAATGCTGCTTACTGGCTTGCTCTCCATGACTTGCTCAGCATGCTTTCTTATACAACCCAGGACCACTTGCCTATAGAAAAAAATAAAAAATAGAAAGATAAAAACTAATCAGCACAGGATTCCTCCAAGACCTACAAACAATTTCTAACTAAAGAGAGATGTATTGTTACTGCTAGCATCCATCCATTTTGTTTGGTTAGCACTGGGTATCATCAATAGCTAAAGATTGACACCATAAATATTGATCTAGAAAGTCTGGAACATCCTTACTTACAACACAGACTCTTTTCATCAAGTTGAAAATTGCTAGTAAAATAAGAGGCAGAGGTGTTTTATAGCAAGATACACCTTGTACTCATCAATAATTATTTAAACTCTACAATGTTTTAAGTGCCCTCCCTCCCCCTCCGTGTGTGTGTGTGTGTGTGTGTGTGTGTGTGTGTGTGTGTGTGTGTGTGTGTGTCTGCTCCAGTCTATTTGTGCTTCTGTAACAAAATACTACAAGCTGGGTAATTTATCAACAATGCACATTTATTTATCATGCCTCTGGAGGGCAGGATGATCAAGGCCACGGTGACAGTAAAGTGGTGTCTGTGAGGGCTGCCCTCTGCATCCTCCAGGAGAAGCAGATGCTATGTCCTCACATGAAAGAACAGAATGGCAAGAAAGTGACTCCTTTCACCTAAAGTCCTTGGATTAGGAAAGGGTGCTGATCACCTCCCACAGACAGACCACAACTTTTAATGTCATTGAGTGTGGATTAACTTTCAACATGGGTTGTGAAGGAAACACAAGCATTCCTAACTCTTACACATGTAAACATACGCATTGTTTATTCCTCATGACAATATTGTGCCTTAGATGATACATAGCCAGTTTTATCAATAATCACATAGTTATTAACTAATATTAGTCTGTACCCTAGATGATAGAGGACTTTTCAGTGGCTGATTCAATCTATAATGCCATAAGATATGGGCTTTTGTCTCCAACAGAAAGGGCGGGAAATGGTGGTACTGGAGGAGGTGACAGTGAAGTCAGAGCTAGGAGCAGCAGGGCAGGAGTGTTTGATCCAGTTTTTCTAACTCCTGCATTCCCAGTGCTTGCCCCATTGTCCGCATTCTCCTGGGCTGGAAAGCAGGCTTTGGCACAGGGTTGGATAACTGGCCTGCTGCAATTTCTAAATGGAAAAATGTTCCTTGGGCTCTTGGCATTGGCATCTTACATCTTGCACGTCAGAAACTCACACTGAAAACCCACTGATTGATGATGGGAGATGTGCTCTGATTTCTCTTTGGTAATTCTCCTCTTTAAAGGAAGGACACTCTGATACCCACGAAGATGTTTTCTGTGTTCTCTTTACAGATTGTTTTTAATGTTTAAATATTGAGATGTCACCTTTCTGGGACTATTTCAGAGTTGGCTGGAAACTTGCCCTGATCATCTCCCCGCTCGACCATTCTCTGTTCTTGTTCAGTGGAGAAAAGTAGACACGAAGGTTTGAGCTCAGAGACTATGTATTCTTTATTGTGTCCCTGATCCTGACTACTCCTACCTAACGCGGAAGATAATAATGAATATGTTTTGAGGGATGGCAAAATGGTTTGTCAAGAAATGCTTGCCACCAAGCTTGACAACTCAAGTAGAAAAGTTGCCCATGCCATGACATGCTCTCCCAAACACATACCACAAACAAATAAGTAAATAGAGTTAAATTTTTAAATAAATTGTTTGAATATGGGAATAGGTATGGTTGAGGGATTATTCTAGTTTATTTTCTCTACTGCTGTGATAAAACACTCTGATCAAAAGAAATTTAGGGGAGGAAAGAGTTTATTTGGCTTACACTTCCAGGTCAGAATCCATCACCAAAAGAAGTCAGGGCAGACATTCAATCAGAACCTGAAGCAGAAACCATAGGGAAATGCTGCTTACTGGTTTGCTTCCGGGGTCACACTCAGGTACCTTTCTTATATAGCTTTGACCTGTTTTCCCGGTAATGGTACCAATCCACAGTAGGCTGAACCTTCATTGATCAATTAGAAATCAAGAAAATGTTTTTACAGGCACACCCACAGGTCAATCTGATGGTGGCAATTACTGAGTTGGAGTTCCCTCCTCCCAAGTTTTGTCAAGTTGACAACTGAGATTGGGTATTATTGGAATGGTTCTCTTCAGTCAGTTTTTTCTCCTGAAATGCTTATTTTAGGCTATTTTTACTCTCTATCTGTATTCTATTATATTATCCACATATGATGTATTTCACCCACTCATGCAATTCAATTGTTTATAATATATCCATAGTCATTCAACTATCAGAACACTTGGCATTAGATTTTCATGGACCTCTGAGACACTTTGTGCCAAATGAGAAGTGAGTGCTGTTTAACCCCCTTTCCTAAATCTGATAAGTATGTACTGTAATTCCCACAGCATGCTTCTCCCAGGTTAACAACCCCCACATCCAGTGCATGCTCCCTGACCTTTGGGTCTCTCTTTACACTTTCAAACAGCAAACTCTTACTAGAATAGCTTGTTCCCCTATTTCCTGGTATTCACCAAGCACCTGCAATATGCTAGACTCGGGCACCACTGTGGAAAACAAGGAGGCAAGAAGTCTCCTCCTCAGAAACCTTACATCCTAGATGTAGAAAGGCAAGGAAGGAATGAATCAAATAAGCAAAATAGGAACAATTACCAACCGTGGGAAGTACAAAACTAAACACAGAAAGGGGGCATGATGTTAGAGTCTCTCGATAGAGGCTTATGCCCTAGGTGATTCTAGATCCCATCACAATGGCAAACCATCTATGAACACATTTTGTTGGTCAAGGTATTCTGGAGAGAGACCCATATAGCCTATTGTAAATGGAGGACAAACAGATGCTAGAATTGCCTTACCCTCCAACTCAGAATGGTGAAAGAGAACTAGGACACAAACAAGCATGTCATTTACACCTCTTTCCTGTTTTTCTCTTCTAAAGAAAGGAAGGAGGGAGGAGAAGACTGTTTCTTCAATGGGGAAAAAAAATACCTTAAACATGAAGTTCAGAAAGATCACCGCAAAGTAGAAAATCTCAGAACTGGACAGATGACTCTCACCTGAAGTCACAACACTCAGGAGATGGAGACAAGGACCATGGGTTCAAGGCTAGCTTTAGCTATATTTACCCTTTCTCAAATGATCAAGAAATCGAGAAAGCCAGGGATGGTAGCTTTATGTCCATTGCATGTACATGAAGGGATGCAGGAAACATCAATTATGGAAAGAACATTCATGGAGTACAGAAGGGGGATGCCGTGAATGCTTCAAGAAAAGTAAGTGGGCCATGGGTTTGATGGATAATTGAGGGTTCTGATGGGGGGACAGTGGAGGCAGTGAAGAGGCAGCCAAGTTAAAGAGGGTCTCCGATGCAAGCCAAGGAGTTTGTGAACTATTCAGTCAGAACTTGGAAGGCAGTTAATGTTTTGTTTTTGTTTTGTTTTTTTTTTTTTTTTTTAGAAAGGTAGCATAATTGCTGCAATGCGTTAAGATTAAATGTGTATCAGAGTGCAGAATTTATTATCTAGAGAGATTCTGGAAGCATGAAGATTATTTGGAGGCTCCCATTGGAACTGAGCATAGACGCAACCTTAATTAGTGTCATTGTGCTGGGAGGCAAGTGACATCTGTGTGGTGCCTTAAAGCTTACAGAGCTCATGCTGTCTCACTTATCTGGTTGGGTACAACACTTGTGGGAAGTAACAGCCCAGTGATAAACACACTGTAAGACAGTTTGCACTCGGTAAATGATAATTGAATAAACACAAAGCAGACCCCAGAGGGCTTGGTGACTCCACAGAAGAGGCTTTAACTGTGTAGTCAAGAGTGAATCATCACTTTCAGTACTGAGATTAATTTATTCACTTAGCAAATATTCAAAAATATTTACTATATTCCAGGAACTATTCCAGATGTTGTCATTATAGAGGAGGGGAGACCATGATGAACAAAATCTTGATCTCAGGGAGTTTATATACTAAGGTGAAGAGATGACTGATAAATGCATACAGATGTTAAGACTCATGCAGCTAAAGGAACACAAATCATGGGACTTGGGCGGGGATTCATTCAGGAATTGTTTATACAATGTTATAGTTACATCTCCAGTTGATGTGATAAAATATTCCTACAAAAAGCAACTTAAAGGAGGAGTTTATTTGGGCTCATGGTTCCAAGGCTCATGGTTCAAGAGTACAGTCCATCAAGGCAAGCAATCATGACAGCAGGAGCTTGAGGAATCTGGTCTTTATTGCACCCACAGTCAGAGAGAAAGCAGAGAGCACTGGATGCATCTCAGCTTCCCTGTTTTATATAGTCTAGGATCCAACCCCAGAGAATGGTGTCCCAACCCCACAGTGGGTGGGTCTTCCCACCTTAGTGAACCTAATACAAATAAGACCCACAGCCATGCCCAGAGATGGGTCTCCCAGAAGATTCTACATCTCATCAAGTTGCCATGGCGATTAACTACCACAGACAGTATGAGTGATGGAATCTTCTTTCCAGGAGTGACTACTTTGAAGAGGTTGGAAGGAAGTAATACAATGATCATAGAAATTTCCAGAAGTAGAGTGATCAGAGTAGGCAGAACAGTCAATGAAAGCCCTACCAAAGTGCCTCTCTGGTGAATGCAGAAAGTGAGACTGCATAGACAGGGTTCAGTCATGAGGGAAGATGATAGAAAATGTGCAGAGAAACTGCCAAAGGCCTAGTTCTGAAGGCTGTGGAGAGTTTGATTAGAGACTTGGGCTCTGTGGAGGGACTGTCCAGGGGTGGGCAAGGAGGGCATGCAACAGTCAAAGAGAAAACATGCAGGAATCTAGTGAGAACGGACAGTGACTTGGCTCAATATGGATTGACAGCGAAAGATAGAAAATAGCCGGGTTTCAAACACATAATAAGGTGAAGCTTTTAGCATACTTCTACTCAGTTTGGTGTGTGTGGTGGTTTAAATAGGAATGCCCCCAGAGACTCATATATTTGAATGCTTGGTCACTAGGGAGTGGCAGTGCTTGACAAGGGTTTTAGGAAGTGTGCCCTTGTTAGAATAGATGCTTTGGAGAGCTTTGGAATTTCAAGTGCTCAAGCCAGGCCTGATGTCTCTCCCTGCCTGCTGCTTGTTGGTCCTAATATAGAGCTCTCAGTACTCTCCAGCGCCATGTCTGCCTACATGCTACCATGCTTCCTGCCACGACAAAGGGCTAAACTTCTGAATGACAAGCAAGCCACAATTAAACGCTTTATTTTCTAAGAGTCTCTGTGGCCATGTGTCTCTTCACAGCAATAGACACTGTAACCAAAACAATGTGGAGTATAATAAAAAGAGAAACCAAGGATACTCCTATCTTTGTACTGTGTGTGGATGGATGGTGGAACCCTGAGGTAGAGAATGGCAAGCCAAAGAATTCCAGACCCCTGCTTAGAACATTTACCTGAACTAAGCCTTATAATCATACATGATACTGTGAAGGGAAGACAGGAATCTGGAGGTAAGAGAAGTTGGGCTTAGGCAAATAAAATTGATAATGGTTTCACCCTCGGTAAAAACAAAAACAAAAGCAATACAACCTGAAGTGTCTGACAAGATGGGGCAGCAAGTAAGCATTCTTCTCAAGCCTGAGGACCTGAGTTTGATCCCCAGGACCCATGTGATGAGAACCAACTTGCCCTCTGGCCTCCAAATACACACACACACACACACACACACACACACACACACACACGTGTATATTACACATGCATGGACATGCACACACACAAACTAAACATTAAAAGTTTTCCACTGAACATTTTTAAATGAGTGGATATTAAACCATCTGCACGTCTTAGTTAGGGTTTCATTGCTGTGAAGAGACACTATGACCACAGAAATTCTTATAAAAGAAAATATTTATTTAGGGCTGGCTTACAGCTTCAGAGATTTAGTCTATTATCATGGTGTCAGCATGTCAGCACACAGGCAGACACGGTGCTGAAGAAGCTCTACAATTTAATCCGAGGCAGAAGGAAGATTGTGTCATTGGGCGTAACTTGGGCACACATATGAATTCAAAGCCTGCCTCCAGTGACACATTTCTTTTACTAAGGTCACACCTACAACAATAAAGCTGCACTTCCTAATAGTGCCACTCTCCTTGGGCCAAGCATTCAAACAAAAGGGTCTCTGGGGGTCCACACCTATGCAAATCACCACAGCAGCCACTAAAATGTTGAGGCAGGAAAATTCTTCAACCCAGGAGTTTGAGGCCAGCTTTAGTAGTACAGCAAAACTAAGTCTTTGAGTAGAAAAGACAAAATAAGCCAAAAGAAGAAGAAGAAGAAGAAGAAGAAGAAGAAGAGGAGGAGGAGGAGGAGGAGGAGGAGGAGGAGGAGGAGGAGGAGGAGGAGGAGGAGGAAGAAAAATCAGTCTGGTACTTATTCAGAACTTACTGTGTGAGAGCACTTTGCTAATCCTTGTGAGGCAGGCAAGCATCGGAGAGTCTTCTAGGGACCCCAGTGAGTTTGAGGTTATACACACACTATCCTTGCAATAATGCACGTGACAACCCAAGTCCTCCACCTGCAGGCACATCCCTCAGCAAAGGATGCTCTTACCAATCTCAGAATCCTCTCAATTACTGTGCACATAAAGCTACATACTCCTATCTCTAAACAGTATTATATGCCTCCTCACTCCTGGTAACAATAAAATTTAGACAGTGTCTATTCCAGTGTATTCCCAACATTTCCAGTTATGAAGAGCTGATCTAGCCTAAACTAGTTTTTTGGAATACAATGTTTTAGGAGAAATCTCCCATGGACCATCTTATAACTATGCATAATTGGGTATGCAAAAGATTAAGATCAGATACATTATGGGAAGGAACGTGTGCTGTAGAAAAACGATCATATAACCTCATCTGTCTATCACAACAGAGACCCACTCAAGCCTCCTAACCTTTCTTCTTCACTTGAACCCCACAAAAGGAAGCCCCAAACAAGATAAATAATTGGGAGCCTTGAATATTTACACAGTGTGGCCCCTTGTCAATCCCCATGACTTGTACTGTCTACTTGCTGCTTTTCCATAGCTCTGTGGGCCTGGTTTCAACTCTTCAGATAAGAGGTCAAAGCCTATGCACCTGTAATGCTTGGGGGTACGGAGACCAAAACATAGTCCTTCTCTTCTGGAAATTCACAATTCAGATGTGGAATACAAACCAGTTATCTACAAAATAATGAGTTCTGTGACAGCGTGTCTAAGAAGCATCAGAGGAGAACCAGACACAGCTTAAAGAAGACTTCTGAATGAAAGCCACGCTGAAGATAAGTTTTGAAGCATGGAGTGAAAATGATCTCTGTGAGGCAGAGAGAATCTAGGTCCCAAACGAAAGACTCAGGGGAAGAGAGTACGGTTTTTACTAATGTAGAGACCTGTGATATCAAGTAGTAGACAGTACAGTCACTTTTATACGGGGAGCAGAGATTGAAAGGACAAGAATGGAACATATCTGGAAAGCGCTCCTTAGAGAGTTAAGGAGATTGATGGGAAGAAGGGGAGCTCCACTTTAGTAATGCCATGTATGTTGGCTACTTTTCTTGCTGTTGGGAGAAAGGGTTTATTTTAGTTCGTAGCTTGAAGGTCGTCATCACGGCAGGGAAGGCAGGAGTGTGAGGTAACTAGTCACACTGCACTCCAAGTCTGGAAGCAGAGATGAATGTAGACGCTCAGTGTTTTCTCCTCTCTTCTCTTTGTATTCAGTCCAAGTCCAAGCCCTCAGTCCACAGAATGGTGTTGGCCACTTTCAGACTGGATCTTCTGTTTTTCTGAAAGCAGCTCATAGACACGGAGAGGTGTGTTTTCAGGTGAGCTGACAATTGAACAATTGCCAATTTGCACTGAATTTGAAGCACAAACAGGACAAATCTAGTAGGTAGTAGGGACTGAATGATCAAAACCAAAGTGAAAGCTGGGGCCAGAGTCATATACTTGTTTGTGTCTCTAAACATCAATAGTATTTCAAAGTTTCCCTCCTAATGATCACTGTTAACATCCTAAAAGCAAATCAAGTATCCAAAAACCAGAAAGTGCAGAGCAAAGAAGAACAAGAGAAAAACAGAGTCATTGGCAATAATGTCTACAATTAACTGGAGGAGCCAGTGTAGAACTCAGAACAAGAACCATCAGGGACATTCAAGAACTAGTGTGCATTAACAGCCAGCATCACATCACGAAGAAGGCTCGTGACAGAGACTGGCAGGCAATGCCAGACACCAAAAGCCAGTGCAGACAGTAGAATAAAGAGAAGCCATGAAATGGCATACAACGTAGTCTCCTGTTGTACTGGTAAGTTTTTTGTTGGCTTGACGTGTGCTAGAGTCATTTGGAAAGGGAGAGCCTCAATTGAGAAAAATGTCTCCATCAGATTGGCACAGGAGCAAGCCTGTTGAGCATTTCGATTGCCCTGATTGATGTGAAAGGGCTCACCCACTGGGGGCAGTGCTGCTCCTGGGCTGGTTGTTTGGGGTCCTATATAAGGAAAAAGTCTGAGCTAGCCAGAAGGAACAAGCCAGTAAGCATCACTCTCCCCGTGGCTTCTGCTTCAGTTTCTGCCTCTAGGTTCCTTCCTTTAGTTTCTGCTTTGGCTTCCTTTGATGGAATATGGAAGTGGAGGTGAAATAAACCCTTTCCTCCCCAAGGCACCTTTGGGTCACAGTGTTTATTACAGCAACAGAAACCCTGACTAAGATGCCTGGTAATCTTTGAAAGAAAGAGTCAATAGGGGTTAGGACAAAAAGGGAGAGCATGAAAACCTAAGAGCAGAGAGAGTAGACTACCAAGCATGTACCTATTCTTTGTTGCCAACACTTCCCATCTTCCTGGCTAGTATCTGCCTTCACTGCCCACTCTACATGCTCCTAGAATTCTGTCCTGTCTTGTTGTGATGGTGGTTGTGTAGAGTGAAAAATTATAAAGGCCATTTTATGAAATATGTGTAGATTTTTCGCCTTAGACCTGAGCAGAAAAGTGTAGATTCCAGAACGAGGAACTGAAAATAAGATTTCAGGCCTTCACTTCCCCGGAGCACATTCCGGATGGGAGGACATTATTCCCTGAATCAAGCCTCAAACAATAGGCCCACCTATGGGTGAGAGAGGCCCAAGGCAGGAAGACACATTCCTGACTACAGATAAAGATGCTGCCACCTAGGTGGGGCTATAGCCGGAAAAAGTAAAGATAGTTAATCTGAAATGGCAGGATAGGACACAATGACATGGTAAAATACCACATTTTTTGAGAAGAATGAGTGTGCAGAGTGATTTTCACATGACTCTAGATCATTTGAGCTGGATTCCTCTGAAATGTTCCACTGTTCTTGGTTACCCCTCCCTCCCTTGGTCTTCCGAGTGCTATGTTCAAAATTTGTAGAACAACCAATCATGTATAGCTGCTCGAAAGTGCAACCAATCATATGTAACCGTGCCAAATTTTCCCTCTCTCCCCAACCCCTACCCACAAATATCCCAAGTTTCCTGGGTTCTGGGTTGGAACCTCTATCTACTGCGTGAGATATGTTCCGGCCCGAGGGCCCTCGTCATTAAACCTCCTCTGCAATTGCATCGAGAAGGTCTCTCGTGTGTCCTTGGGGCGTGCAGGTCCGGACTTGGGTGAGGGTCCCCTTTTGGGGGTCTTTCAGTTGTTGCTGCTGCTGCTGCTGTTATTGTTATTGCTACTGTTTGCTGTCTCAGTGTGACTATATCTCTTGCCAACCACAATTCTAGTATTTAACCAACTGGTAAGCTAGGTACTAAGTTATCAAGTAGGCATCATGAGATATGGAACAGAAGCTGATAAGATGTGATGTCACATATTCCATACTATGAACAAGATCTCTTTAATGGGACCATTTTGGCAAAATTCTCACCAATCTGCTAACAGTGGTCTCTGATAGGGTGCTGCCTAGTGAGAGGTGACAACTGGAGCCATCATCTGCTGTTACCATGTAGGTAAATGTTATTGCAATGGATGGTATAAATGGTTTACTTAACGTTTTCTTCTAATGTTGAATGTTCTAGTTTAAAAGCAAAACAAAGAGAGATGCCCTCTATTCTTGTAATCTAAAGATATATTATTTGGCTAAGACTATCTTTACTTCTTATTTTTTTTAATGTCTCCTCCCTGCACCCCTCCATGATTCTTTGGCAGTCAGAATTAACTCAATGGAAATCTTGGCAAACTCTCAGTCAGACATTTGTTCTTTTTAATGTCATGGCCATGTCTAGATAATTGTTTTCCTATACCAATTGCTATCTAGCTTTTAATGTAATTGGATCTTTGCATAGCCAAAAGCCACTTAATGCAAATTGAAACAATGACTCCCCTTGACTAACTCAGAATGATAACCATGGTCCTTCTGAGAGTCAGTGCAGCTAACCGGGGCTCCATCTTCATAATTCTCTTTGTAGAGACCAACAGCTGAAACAAGTGGCACTAAGGAGTAATAATTGGCTATCTCATCTAACCTTTGCCATTTATGACAGTAATCAACAACACCAATAGCAAACAAATTAACCACTGCTCCCCAGAGCTGATCAATAACCAAGTTATGATAAGTTCACTTCCTACTTGAACCTCCATCCCTCCTGCATCCAGCCTTCTTCTCTTCTTCTCTTAACCATAACAACATCTTCTCCACCTCTCTGTTTGTTCCTCCTACTTATGTCCTCTATGTCAGCCATTATAATGAATCTAAACCATAGGATGATTAAGCTCTTCACTGTATTAAGAATAATGGTTCGTTTCTGATATAGTGTTTATGAGTCTTAGGATTTCAGGCTCAAGTGTACCAAATTCAATTTATTTGTCTGGAGCTGAGGTTGTTACACAGAGTTCAGATCACTGCCAGACTTTGTTCTTTTTGGGTGAATTTCTCTTTGGGATCTTCATGCTGTTTTCTGTCCCTGCCCCATTGATCTGGACCACCATTTTCCTTTGTGTCAAGATTTCTAGTATTAACCATTTGTCCCTTTGTGGAGACTGTAGGACCTCCACAGATAGACTGATAGAATATGCAGTGGGGGAGGAGGGTGTTGGTGTGCTTGGGTTGGAGATATACATGTACAGGACAGAAGTCAACTTCTTGCATTGTATCTCAGATGCCTTTTGCCTTGTTTTTTGAGATAGGATCTCTCTCTTGGATCTGGTGTTTGCCAAATCTTCTCAGGCTGGATGGCCAGGCAGTCAAATATATCTGTCTCTGCCTTTGCAGCACTGGGATTACAAATTACATCACCTGGCCTTTCTACACCAGTGCTGGACATGAACTCAGGTCCCTGTGCTTCTGCAGCAAATGCTTTACATAAGTGCGCTGCTTTCCAACCCTGAAAAGCAGAATTTCTTCTTCAAAGTTAATTGTATATTTTCTTTTTAAAGATTTATTTATTTATTTATTTCATGTATGTGAGTACACTGTGGCTGTCTTCAGACACACCAGAAGAATGCATCAGATCCCATAATAGATGGTTATGAGACACCCAAGTTGTTCCTGGGAATTGAACTCAGGACCAGGACCTCTGGAAGAGCAGTCAGTGTTCTTAACCACTGAGCCATCTCTCCAGCCCTCATTGTATCTTTTCTTATGTCTCTTAGAAAATTCTACTCCAATCTGATTTTCTATGTTCAGTGCTTTTAAAGAGGGGATTTCTGGTCATTACTATTACATTTACTTATTTGACTCTTGTGTGTATGTGGTGAGAAGGGGCTTCCCATGCCACAGCACACATATGAAAGTCAGGAGAAAATGTGTTGGAGTCAGTTCTCTCCTTCCATCACATGGGATCTCTGATTAAACTCATGTTATCAGGCTTGGGTGTCAGGTGCCTTTTGTACTGAGCCATCCCACAAGTCCTTTGTGTTTATCTCTTGATAAAAATTTCTACCCAGCAGGCATTCTATTACACCCACGTAATTGGGTTTGTATAAAATTCCAACTCACTATGAGCACAAATATATCTGAAGCTTCACATCTCTGCTAAGAAAATTACTTTCCTGTCCATCCCCTTTAATAATGGCATTGCTGTTTCATAAAGGGCCTTCCAGGTCTTTCTGTCAGGTAATAGCACTGAGATCAGGACCTTATCTGCCTTTTTAACCAGAACTCAAGCATATGAGACCATAAACTAACTGATTATTGTTTCTTCTGCAGCAGATTCCTAGCAGAAGGGAGGGAAACCCTTCCTGATAGATTTGTCAGAGACTGTTTACATGGTCTACTGAAACAGCATCCACAGACCTCTGTCTCACACACCAAGACATTTCTACAGTTCTCAGGTCCTACCCATCATCTATAGGACAAGATTGTCAAACTCAGTCAAGCCCTTTCATCATGTGTAACATTACTTCTGGAAGATTTTACCCAGGCATCCCAAATACAATAGGTTCAGAGATACTAATCTCCCCGAAGAGACAGAAGAAAACTTCTGGTCTACGTACTCAAATAGCAAGGCAGTAAGCATTCTCAATTAGCAAGGTAGACCTCCCCAGAGGCCTGTAACATGGGGAGATATTACCTAGTATATGTTGTCAAGTCCTCTGATTTTATGAGATGTCTAGTCTGAAAAAGTTCAAGCTGAAGCAGACAAGGAGTTTATATGAGGACATTAGGAGGGTCTAGAATCTCTGAGAGGGTCAGAGAGTCATATTTGGATGCTCTCTAGCTGAGTTCAGTGAAACCCATGGTGAGTGGTTCTTCCCATTTGTTCTGAAATTGTTTAGAGAGACTAAGAACACTTCAGTGGCTAGAGAGATGGCTCAGCAATTCAGTGCTTACTGCTCTTGTAGTGGACCCTAGTTTGGTTCCCAGCACCCATGTAGGATGGCTCACAACTGTCGACTGCCACTAACCCAAGATCCAGGGTATATGCCTTCTTCTGTCTTCTACTGACACTAATTCATGAGCACAACCACCCCCACCACCCCCACACACACAATTAAAAATAAAAACAATAACAAAAAGAAAGCTTCGGGTTCTTCACCTTAGACTTTCCTTTGTCAAATAAGAACCTTGTAAGCCAGTGTTTAGCACTGTTTGCTTTCACTGCCTGAGAAATTGGTCTTCAAGGGAGCATTAGCAATATCTACTTCAAGTATCACCTTCTTTATATGTTACAAAGCCAGGAGGAAATTCTAAATGAGTAAATTAAGAACAAAGTATATCCAAGCATGGTGGCACATGCCTTTAGTTCCAGCACTTGGGAGGCAGAAGCAGGCAGATCTCTGTGAGTTTGAGGCCTGCCTGGTCTACAAAGCTGTGGGGCTGTGGATCGTGCATAGGTGTGGGTCCTGTTGGGCAGAGTTGTGGATCCTGCGTGTCTGCTGCAGCTCAAGGAGGCAGAAGTGCGGGAATTTGACTGAGTTCCCTCCACGTGGCCCACCAGGCTGGGCTGAGAAGCTGCCGGGGCTCCGCCCGGGCGTGGAGAGGTCTCAGCCTGAAGTCTCGTGGGGGCAGGGCTCTTGAGTAGGGGTCTCTGGGCTGATGCGGCTGACCTGGGAGACCGGTGGTCTCTGTCTTTGGGCCCCCAGACACTGCTGGGAGCCTTGGAAGAACTGAGATGCCAGGGCATACCGGCTGAACCATCCAGCAGCTGAGAGAGACAAGAGGGAGAGAAGCCCGGCAGCACCCCGCAGGTGGAGACTCTTGGTTACAGTGGGAATGTAGAGAAGTCTTCTAGTGGGAGATTAAGCAGAGGCTAGGTAGGCAAAGACCTTCTCCATGGTTCCTCACTGGGGAGGAGGGGGGGGGGCAAAGACACAAGGAAGTCCATGGTTTTAAAGAGTTTACTGTCATGGTGGAAAGTGAATCTGGTTGTACACCGCCCCCCCACCCCCAACACACACACACACACACACACTCAGGGCAGACCTGAGTTAAATAGGGAGAGATGAGGGTCTGGGAAGGAATGCTTAATTGGCTACACCCTCTGGCCTTCAGGTATCTCATTAATATGGAGATCTCTTGAGGCTGAGGCCTGTAGTCACACCCTCTACCTGTGCTGGGGTGATACAAACCTCTCTTTGGTAGGGGCTGTGGAGGGCTGAAACTAAGTGAAAGAAACCAGGGGCCCAGGAGCAAAGCCGAACACCTTCTGTCCCATTAGGGTCCAGAGTTCGAGGTGTGTGCTCAACCAGGTGCCCAGCTGCCTCTCACAGCCCACCGCCCCACACAAAGCAAGTTCTAGGACAACTAGGACCATTATATAAAGAAACCTTGTCTTGAAAAACCTAATAAGTAAATATACAAGTAAATAAATAAGAAAGAAAAATTTATATTAAACAATTAACAGCTTCTGAAACATTAAAAAAAAAAAAAGGCATAAAATTGCCAGTGACTACTAAGTACAATCTAGAAGATCCAAAAACTAAGGGTTTGCTGTTTTTCCCTTAGTAGAGCACCTGTCCTCTCAAGTCATCATCCTTTAAGTACCTCAAGAAAAGGCAGCAGCAGCAGCTGTGCATCCAACCACAGGGCAAACAGTCCTCTTCTCTATCTGAGAATTTATAACCCAAGAAGAAAGTGTATGTACTTAATGTTCAGGGCCAATGACCACTTTTGTCTTAACACCCTCCCAGAAATGGAAGCAAAACCAAAAAGCAAATAGCAATCCTTGGTGTAGGAATCTCCCAGAGTCTGACACTTCCACTGGAGCCTCCGAAGGCTGTTGAGATACACAGGACAGGAACAAGCTAATTCCACTCTTACAGCCTCCCCGACTCCATAACATCCCTCTTGCTCATTTTCAAACACTCTTAGAAGCTAAGTAAGCATCTGGACTTTGGTCATCTCTTGGATTGTACAAAGAGTTCTCAAGAGGTTATATGATGTCGTGTGGGGAGGAGAGGAAGGGGTCTGAACACAAGAAAGTCCTATGGGAGGGAGTCACATTCCAAGCAAGCATGGTGACTTTCCATCTATGGAGTGTGGGTGAAGGGAGTATCTGCACATGCTGCCTGTGACATGGGAGGTGGCTAAGTGTGGAACAGATACCAAAAACATAACAGTAAAAGGCACAAAGGGCAGGCTTGGGGATGAGGAGGACACGCTTGGAAAAGTTTCCACTAAGCATAGCACATCTCATCTGTGAACAAGAACAGATGGCTTGCCAAGCCATTTTACTTTGCTTTCTGCTGCTGTGATAAAACACTGACCACAGCGCACTGGGGATGAAATTGTTTATTTCCATTCCCTCTTCTGTGCCTCTCCCCCTGGCTCTCCCCACACCGATTGTCCTCCCCATCCTCTCTCCTAACCAGTTCCCTCCTTCCATCTGTCTCTGATGACTATTTTATTTCCCCTTCTGAGTGAGATTCAAGAATCCTCCCTTGAGCCCTCCTTGTTATTTAGCTCCTTTGGGTCTGTGGATTGTAGCATGAATATTCTGTATTTTATGGCTAACATCCATTTACCAGTGAGTACATATTATATATGTCCTTTTGGATCTGGGTTACCTCAGTCAGGATGATATTTTCTAGTTCTATCCACTTGCCTACAAATTTCATAATGTCCTCGTTTTTAACAGCTGAGTAATATTCGATTGTGTAATAAACCACATTTTCTTTATCCACTCTTCGGTTGAGGGACATCTGGGTTATTGCCAATTTCTGCCTACCTATTACAAATAAAGCTGCTATGAACATAGTAGAACATGTATCCTGGACCTGACCCTGCCTCCCACCTTCTGTAGGACTGATGAACTGTTAAGAGGAACTGTAAGATGAACACTTTCTTTTTTTTTCCTTCTCCATTAATTAACTTATTCATTTTACATCCTGATCCCAGCTGCTCCTCTCCTCCCAGATGTGTAGATTTGCAACTTGGTCTTCATGCAGGTCTCCCAACAACTGGAGCTGACACTGAATCTGTTGCCTGCCTGTGGATCCTGTTCCCCTAACTGGGCTGCCTTGTCTGGCCTCAGTAAGAAAGGATGTGCCTGGTATTGCAGTGACTTGATGTGCCAGGGTAATCTGGTACCCAAGGGGAGTCTCCCCCTTTTGGGAGAAGAGAAGAAGTGGGGAGGGGCTATGAGAGGGGTAGGGGAGGCTGGGAGGAGAGGGGCCTCCCCTGCCCCCTCCCTCCCTCTCCCCGGTATTTCTCTGTGTAGCCCTAGCTGTCATGGAACTCCCTCTGTAGACCTGAGTGGCCTCGAACTCAGAGATCCACTTGCTTCTGCCTCTGTGAGTGCTGGGATTAAAGGTGTACACCACCACTGCCTAGCTCAGTCTCTTTCTTATACAACTCAGGACTTGCCCAGGAATGGCACTGCCCCCTAATGGATTGGGCGTTCTCTCATCAAACATTAATCAAGAAAACGCCCCATAGACTTGCCTAGTGGCCAATGTGATTGGAAGCATTTTCTCAATAAAGGTTCACCTCTTCCCAGATAACCCTGGTTTGTGTCAAGTTGATAAAGTAGCTGGCACTCAAGGAGAAAAGGCAAAAAGAGATAGCAAAGGCAAGAAGCCCAGAAGCCCAGAGTTGCCCATGTACATTACTAAACATGGGAGTACCAGGAACGCACAGATTGACTGCAGGGAGGAGAGACTAGGAAAATAGCCGTGGCCCACTCAAGAAAGTGCAGAGGATCATGGAAACTGTTTCAGCAGGATGTTCTTTGTTAACATGTATTACAAAGACCTGTCTTCTGTGTGAGAGGCAATTTAGGCAATTTAGGCCTTGCTGAGAAGGCAGCAAGACCAGTTAGGAGGCTTTCCAATGGCGCCTGCAGCTTACTGTGCTCTCCGTGCATACCAGGCGCTCTTCCAAGCACATTACACAGTTTATTTTACTTAATCTTCACTGTAATGTACTAAATGCTCTTGCACACAGCCACTGATGGGAGAAAACCGATGCACAGGAAACTTCGCTGTAGGATATCCAAGTTATGAGTACCGAGCAATGGATTTAACCTGGGAGTCTGGCTCAGCAGCCTACAGACTTTTCTCCTTTTCCAAAATCAGAGGCATGTTGCGGGTCATAAGAGAGCAGTAGTAACTGCCACAGAGGAAGGGAGCAAAACTAACTGCACTTTCAAGGTGCAGTTAAAGCAAGAGATAACAAGTTCTAGTTCCCTTAGGACTAGGGAAGGGATTAGAACCCGTGACAGAGAGAGCAGCGACGTCACATCAACTGAAGCATTCTAACTGTGACAGGCATTCTTATGAAATTTCTAGAAATGCTTTCCTGGACTCTCGGACTTGCGCTCCTTCCTCTCCATCATGTGCAGCTCAGTGACAGCCCTTTGATGGATCAATATCAGTTCTAAAGCAAGGGTTTGATACAGATTTTCACACAGTAATGCCACTGAGTGCTCTTGTAATGGATGGCTCTCATATTAAGCAAGAGGTTTGGTGCCTTGCCAAAGGAATTAGTGAAAAATTAAAAGGTAATATGATGGAGGGGCTGGAGGAATGCTCAGTAGTTAAGGGCATTCACTGCTCTTGGAGAGGACCAAAATTTAGTTCCTAGAACCCACATCACACAGCTCAGAGAGCTAGCTGTAACTCTAGCTCCAGGGGATCTGATAGCCTTTAGCCTGTAAGGACACACACACACACACACACACACACACACACACACCCTAAGGGCATGATGTAAAGAAGCTTTCTGGAACCCATAAAGATCCTACCTGTTTAATTAACAAGGTAGGCATCCCACATCCCCAGATAAATCCCCACAGTTAATGAGATCACCAGATCAGGCAGGTCTTCCGAGAAACCAATAGCTGTGGGCTGGATTAGGGCAGCTCTCTAAGCCCTCCCACACAGCACAAAAGCTGTAGGCAACAGAGAACCCTGAGAACAGCCACTAGCTCCCCCACAGCATTCAGGTCTTCTTTCAAAAGTGTTGAAGTGTTGTTGTCCAAAGGATTTATCTTCCCCCAACCCCTCCCAGTCCCTCCAGCCTTCACATCTAAGTTGTTCCGAATATAAACAGAGGCACAGTTTAAACTGTTGAAGAATTTATTTGAGCAAGCAACGATTCACAGATTCCAAAGCACAAAATCAGAAGAGGCTTGGGGCTCCATCAGAGAAGCCCTGGGACAAGCTTCTACAGAGTGAGCATGGAAAGAAAGAACGTATCTGACTGTAACAGTCACACGGCTGCTTTATTTTGTCCATCCCAGTGCAGAGTCCCTAGAGTGTTAAGGTTATGTCAGGTGGATGCTTCAGACTTGTAGAGCTTAAAATCTGTTTCTATATCATAACACTTACAAATAATAAGCCAAAGTTTTGATCAGCAAGCTTATTTCCAAGGTGGAACTGGACTGTTAGCTAGGGAAAATTTCAGGCCAGGTCTGCATTTCAATTTGCTTAAGCAATTCCCCACTTGGCTATATCCTCAGCTGGCTGGAAGGGAAACTGAATACTACAGTGTGACTCTTATTCACCACCTTTGGAAAATCTCACTAGTCACTGGCACAAAGGGTCGTGTGGACATTATCATCACAGACAATTACACTGAGACAGAGGACACTGTCGTTCTCACTGATAGTAATTGAGTTCAAGCTTTTGATCCTGGTGGCCTTAATTTGCTCATTGGATGAATGTCACCATTAAAAAGCTTTTGGAATCTCAGGGATGCCAGGACTATAGGGGGAGCAATAAGAAGGGACTGGATGTAAACAAGTCCATGAAAGCAGGATCTCCTGTTAGATGGGAACTTTGAATAAAAATTTAAGATATTTAGCATTTTTTTAATCAAATTTTTCTTCCTTCCTTCCTTTCTTTCTTTTTTTAAACTCCGGATTTTATTCCCCTCCAACTGTTCCTTATCCCTTACCTCCTCCCCATCACCCTGTCTCCACGAGGATGTCCCCACCCCTCACTCTACCCCACCAGACTTCTAAACTCCCTGGGGCCTCCAGTCTTTTGAGGGTTAGGAACATCTCTGACGGAACCCAGACCAGGCAGTCCTCTGCTGTGTATGTGTTAGGGGCCTCATATCAGCTGGTGTATACTGCCTGGTTGGTGGTCCAGTGTCTGAGAGATCTCAGAGGTCCAGGTTAATTGAGACTGCTGGTTCTCCTACAGGGTCCTCGTCCTCCTCAGCTTCTTCCAGCTTTTCCCTAACTCAGCCTCAGGGGTCAGCAGCTTTTGTCCATTGGTTGGGTGCAAATATCTGCATCTGACTCTTTCAGCTGCAGATATTTAGCATTTTTGGCAACCCCTGACTTGTGCACATACACCTAACTCCTGCCACCTCTCGTGAGCACGCAGGCGCTAAGGCTCACCTGCAAACGTGCAATGTAAGGCAGAAGGCCACATGATGAAGTTTGTAGAAAAGCATGAAGCCTCTCAAGCTTTCCTTCTGAAAGGCATGTTTAACTGTCTCTGCTAATCCTGCAACACCCAGGGGGGAGAATCAGTGTTCCAACAACCAAGAAAAAAGTGGAAAAAAACATAGAGCTGCCTGTAGCCAGCAGGTTGGCACTCCCTGGAGTTAATAGACAAATGGTTCTTAATCAACTATCCGTTATCAAAGGGGGGTCTTCTGAAACTACACCTGAGCATGAGAAGGGACCAGTCCTAATCCATGGCACCTGTGCTGATCTAGCCACTCATGGACAAGACTGGGCTGCTTACCTTATATGTGTACATCTAATTTTTGACATTCTTCATTAAGACAAATGTTGGATCTACTGACCAGTTTCCCTAAGAATTACAGAGCAAGCAGATCTCCTGCCTCCTGAATTCAGGTAGAGTTTGTTGTAGGGCTTGGGATGGGAGAAGAGTTAGTTTGAAAACATTCATCAGGATGTCAACACAAAACACAGCTCTTGCTCCAAAGGTGGGAAGAGACAGTTTATTTTGAACCAAATATAAGTGCCCATGGCCCAGGAGCTAAGATGTGAGCTGTCCCTAATGATGAGTCAGATCATAGAGCCTTTCAGAGTTGAACAAAAGGCCTTTCAGAGTAGAACAAAAGAAGGCTATTAATAAATGTACTGAATCAATCAGGTAGGCAGATTACAGCAAAGCAAGGAAATCTCTGCTGTAAGCACCAAATGATATCTGATGACAATCTTAGCTGTGGGGTTGGTGGAAATTCATGGTCTAAGTTAACACATTATAACACCTGATGTCGAAAGGATCTTAGGTCAGATACAAGGTAGGTGATAAATGGTTATCAAGAGAAATAAGGCTAGCTCAAGAGAGCTGGATCAGCAGGGAAAGATGCTTGCTGTCAAGTGTGAGGATCTGTGTTCAATTCCTAGGTCCCACATAGAAGAAAGAGACATAATTATTGGCAATTAACTCCTGACATAATTATTGGCAAAGTTCCAATTCCCCACCACAGACATTTTTCTAACCAGTCAACTAGCCAATCAGAATCTTCAACCAAGTTGTGGCTGTTTCTAGACCTGTCAGTTCACACTGATAGCAGTTACAAGCACGGGGGCTGGGGGAGGTGTATGGTTGCATTTTGAACACCTAATTCCAATACTTTTAATACATCATTGATGAACAGACAACAAAAACATAAGATCTTATGAGCTTGATCACTAAGAATAGAGAGGTGTCTGGTTTCTTTGGAGGTGGTGAGAAAGTACCATGGGAGAGATCTGATTAGTTCGGTGTTAGGGATGTGTCCATATCCCGATGAAGAACCTGATGTTTCCATGGCTGCCATGGAAACCAGTAAGAGTCTGGATTTCCAAATCTGTACGGGCAGAAGCCCAGCATTCTTCTTGATCAGTCTCTCTCTCCTCCTCCTCTCCCTTTCCTTCTCTCTCTCCCTCTCCCCTCTCTCTGAAAAGCCTACAAAAAATGTAAACGGGGTTGGGGATTTAGCTCAGTGGTAGAGCGCTTGCCTAACAAGTGCAAGGCCCTGGGTTCGGTCCTCAGCTCTGAAAAAAAAAAATGTAAACAACTTGTAAAAAAAACTTAATAAGAGATACATGATCAAATGCCTACTGTGAATTTAGAGTTTGAATGTGGTGTGGCTCTCAGAGAAAGAATCCAAAACAGAAATCTTGTAGTGCAGCCCCATCCCTGAGTGCCATTCTACGTGTGGGTGTAAAAGGGAAAGAAGTGTGAGAACGTTCCCTCACTCCTCCTCTCCTGGGACCAGTGAATCTATTACCTTAGTAGGACCCTTGCTTCCACCAACCCGGAAACTCTGAACGTCATTACATAGTATCTGACCACCTATAGAAAGGGATCCCCCATCTTGCTGTAACTCTCTCTGATATATCTACCAATGTATTTTAAATAGCCTTGATTTGTGACTTTCTTTGTTATGTAAACTATAAAACTTCATGAAACTACTTCTACATTGAACGATGGAATTGGGGGAAACCTAAATCTGTGTTCCCAGGCCCTGGTCACTCAGAACGGCTCCAAAATAAATTAGCCCTTATTCCATATAAGAGACCAGTGGTTTTGTTTTTTTGTTTGTTTGTTTTTTGTTTGTTTGTTTTTGGTTTTCTATTGACAAGTACCAATGGTAAAACTGAGAAACAGGGGCAGGTCAGGACTGAGGTTACTTCAGAGCCAGCAAAAACAGAAGCCTGGGAACTTGACAGGGAAAAAGGCAGATGGTGGTGGCAGGTCATTCCGCTTTTTGTGTGTGTGTGTGTTAAATCCTCAGGCAGGGAACTCAGGTTGGCAGGAGTCAAGTCAGCATGCTAGTGTCAAGATCAGCCAACAGAACTGTCCTGCCCTTTGTCCTGAAAGCAATACGACAAGAACAAAAACAGTGTCAGACAGGATGGAAGGGGAATGCTAGCTGAAAATACAAAGGGACTCAAACAGAATGCCCTTTCTTCAATGTCCTGGAGATTCAGCAACCAATCTTGACTGCTATATAAGCAGACAAGTTTCCTTTAAGGTCTATGAGAATCCTGGAACCTGTCCAGCCTTGGGGACAAAGTTAACCTTTGAGGTTGTGTAATCTGGCAGGAGAGTTAGTGTGCAGTAAGAAGAGTACATTTCATGTTTGACTGGACCCATCGGTTTGTTAATAGATTCTGTGAGGGGGAGACAGAGGGAGAAAGAGAGAGCAAGAGAGGGGGAGGGAAGAAAGAGAGAGCAGAGAGAAAGGAAGAAGGGTTAGGAGAACAAGGATGAGGAAAGAAAGAACAATTTACTAGCACTGGTTAACCTAGATGGGCTAGGTCTTTACCAGCACTGCTTAATCTAGACAGACTGGGTCTTTCCTACCTTTTCACATAGCACATGGGAAAAAAAGGCAGACTGAGTTATCTGTGAAGACAGGAAGCTCCCCGAGGGCTAGACTTGTGTTTCTTCATGGTATGAACTCCCTGACTCACTAAAGTGCCTGGTACTAGAACATGCCCAATAATCAGTGAAGATTATTGCTCCATAAACACAAATGTGCATGTGTTGACCACTGGCCAGTGTGTGTGAGGTGACATACATTTTGCTGTGGTTTGCACAGCTGTGGGACAAATGAAAAGAGCCACGGTAGTAAGGTCACAGAAGAGGGTTGAATTTGGTTTTACCTGACCAGTAAGTGTTGGGCCTCCTTACATGTGGAAGTTATACACTCAGCTCATAGACAGCATACTCAGCAAAGCATATCTGATGTGAAGGGCACAGTGGGACAGGAGTATTTCTTAAGGGTAATAATAGGCTGCGTGACCGATGACAGGATTGTGGATTAGGAATCGATTCCTTTCACTAAGATGGGTGTATGTTATTTGTGTGCATATAACTGTGTGCCCAGATTTCACATTTTAATGTAGGTGCTAGGGATCTGAACTCAGATCCTCATGCTTGTACAACAAACATTTTATGTACCAAGTCAACTCTCCAACCTGGTGAATATTTTATGGGCTAAACAACTAGTCTAGCTAATACTTGGCCTGCAGAAAGAATCAGAGGCAGGAGAGAAAACCAAAGTAGAAGAATGGTGGATAATGTTGGAAACAGGGTCCCAGATATGGAGATGCTGGCAGATGAACAAGTGTAAGCCCACCGTACAGAGGGGACTAGGTGCTTCCTAGGATCATCAGGGGATCCAGCTCTCATCTAAATTCATCCTCTCCCCTTCAACCCGTCAAGACCTCACTATGCTCAAAGTCTCTTTCATATTAATGGGAAATAAATAAGCATACTCCCCTTCTTGAAGCAATCATTACCAGTTTATAATCCCCACCCACACAACTCGTGTACAAGCTGCAGTATGGATCTTTCTCCACTCATGAGCTGGCTCTCTGTGAGGACACCTGCATCCTCATTGTTGTATTGCTGTTGCTAAGTCTGAAAAGCACACTTCTGTAAGCATCCTCTTCCCAGCAGCTACTCTCCTTGACCACTTCCTCTTCCTTAGCTGGATTCCCTCCTCCTGTGACTTTCTGTATAGCCTTTTCTCTTTGTATCATCACCCTCTCTCCTTTCTCTTAGTCTTCCCCTGTGCTTTCCTCCCCTATCTCATGCTACAACAGTACTGGTCCTACTAGGTTTGGAGGGTAATCTTCTCCCATGTTTCCCCTGTTCTGAGATGTCATTCATTTGCTTGGATCTTACAGATGAAAATGACACCAGGCCCAGATCCACTTCACAGATCTTTCAGCAAGTCTCCATTCTTGTGTCCATACATCTGTGTCCAAAGACAATCTCCCTAGATATGTGGTTATCTCATACAGCATATGAGGATGCTGGGGATGGTTTTGATCTTAAGACCTAACATGAAACTGTTAAGGGCTAAACTATTCCTAATAAGGCCTCCTAAAAATGGAAAGGTGGTTTGAAATCACCTATGATAGGCCAGAAAGATGACAGAGGCTAAAGGCACTTGCAGCCAAGCCTAACCACCTGACATGGGCTCCACCCCCAAGTCCCACATGGTACAAAAAGAAAGCCCACTTCTACATGGTATTTATCCTCTGACTTCCATGTACATTCACAAATAAATAAATAAATTCAATTAAAGAAAAAATAGAAAAAAGACAGGAAGGAGAAAAGGAAGAAAAAAGAAGCCCTTGCCATGGGCAAATTCCAACACTGAAATAATTATCTGAAGAAAATATTATGCCTTGTTTTTTTTTTTAAGGTAAATACAGCTGAGAATGGCAAAAATAAATAAATAAATAAATAAAAAACAATATTGCCTGAAACGTAATTAAAAGTCAAAATGATCTGATGTCTATAAAGTTTAGATGTTTAAAGTTTATATGTCTAAAATTCAATGCTGCAAATTTGATATCATAAAAACAGTCATGTTCAAATGAGATTTAAGCTTGGGAAAAGGTTCAACTACAAATACCTGAAAGACAAGGACAGGGAAGTTGATATACTAAGCCTTCATTGTAAAACACACATGAGAAAGACTACGCCCTGGTGCGAATAATGTTGGTACAATAAAAGTCCCAGAGGAAAGAATTTAAATCTGCGGCATAGAAAATGGGATGAAGATTTTGAATGGTGTATTGGAGGAGTTCTCCCAGAACAAAGTCTATCAGTGCTTGACAAGCCATATCATGATGGAGTCTTCGTGTGTAGTAACAATTGAATGAGGGAGCTCAAAATAATGAAGTCAAAATGCCCTATTTTCCCCAAGGGGTACCTCGAATCCTAATTTCTATATCAGACTCATTTTATATCCTCCTTACTCTTAGTTTCTTTTTCTGCTGCCACAACAGGAAACCACAGACTGGATAAATTAAAAACAACAGAAATTTGTTTGGCTGTGGTTGGAAGGCTGGTGTATTAGGTACTTTCTCATTGTTACAAAATACCTGATAAAAGGCAACATAAAGAATGAAGGGTATTCTAGTCTGTTTCTATTGCTTTGATAAAATAACCTAACCAACCAACCAACTAACCAACCAACCAAATAAACAAAATCTTAGGGAAAAGGGGATTATTTTAGCTTCCAATACCAGGTTACAGTCCATTATTGTGAGAAAGTCAAAGTGGCAGAACTTGAAGCAGCTAGTCACATAACAAGAGCAGAGATAAACGTGTACATGCTTGCTTGTGCTCAACTCAAACTCTACACCCTTACTAAATTCAGGTTCTCCTTCTTAGGGAATAGTACCACCCACAGTGGGATAGCTCTTCCTGTGTCAATTAACTTAAGACAATCTCCACAAATATGTCTACAGGCCAACCCAATGTAGACAACCCCTCCCTAAGGCTATCTTCCCAGGTGGCTCTACGTTGTGTTAACAAAGATAACCATTAAAGAGGGTTTATTGTGGCTCACAGTTCCAGAGTATTATTTATCATGGCAGAGGATGCATGGTACCAAGAGTGTGAAGTAGCTGTTCATATTACATCAGCAAAGAACCAGAAAGCAGTGCTTGCTCATGTTCTGCTTATTTTCCCATTTTTATTCATCCCAGCACTTCAATCCAGGGAATGGTGAGGCCTATATTTGAGGATGTTTGGGAAGGGGTCTTCCCATATAGACAAGTCTAGAGCTTTTTCTCCTAGATAATTCAAGGTCCTGTCAAGCGGATGGCCAATATTAACCATCAGAGCTCAGAAGGCTTTCAACTGAATCATAACATGGTGAGAAAGCACGTTCATGCATGTGCACATTCTCATGAGAGATGGAGAGAGACAGAGAGGAGAAGAAGGTCGAACATCTACAATTCAGAGCACACTCCCTAGGTAGATGCATGACCCCAGACGTGAGAGCATAACCCTAATATCCTAATCACTACATAAAGGCCCAGTTCTTATGTCTGTTACTATGGCAATAAAATTCCAGCATGACTTCTTGGAGGGGACAGTTAAAACATAACAACCAACTGTAGCTTATGAATTGTCCATCTTTTATTTCCTGCATCACACAATGGGCCACCTACCCAAGGCAAAATTCTAGAATTTTACTTAAAGTTCCTCCTCCTTCCTTCCTTTCTCTGAGCCATGCCCACTTGCTTTTCTGGCTTCTCTAAGTTTCCCTGTTCCTACTGCTGCCCAGGTCATCTTTACTTTGTTCTAACTGCAGTCTCCTAACTGGTCATACTGGTTCACTGAACTCTTTCAAACCACTCCATACCTTGGGAAGGAAAGAGATCTTCCTAAAACACAAATAGGCTCCTGGACCTTCACAGGCTCCCTGACATTCACAGCTCCTGGCTTGCAAGGCCCCTCCTGGTATTTACAGCTCCAT
This sequence comes from Arvicanthis niloticus, assembly GCF_011762505.2. Lineage (NCBI taxonomy): Eukaryota > Metazoa > Chordata > Mammalia > Rodentia > Muridae > Arvicanthis > Arvicanthis niloticus. Next base: position 47,985,798 of record NC_047664.1, on the reverse strand, counting down.
CCTAAGTCACACACACCACCACAGAGAAGCTGCAGCTCTGTGTTTCAAATGTGAGCCTGCCCTGACTCTGACATCATCTGCATACTTCATACTCAACTCCCCTTCCTGACACTCTCACTTCAATGCCTGGAACCCTATCCTCACAATGCCTGCTCGTTCATCAAAACTTATTTTACAGTTGCCTAGCCCTCCTTTAAAGTCTTTAGGACATGGTCATGGCTTATTCACCTTCATGTTCTCTGTAGCAAGTACAGTAAATAATACTTATAATTACCAACAAGCAATAGGACTCTGTATACATGCAGAGTTGATGAATGGAAGTTATTTAATCTTGACCACAAGCCTACATAACAGGTATTATTATCCTCATTTAAAGAACCTCAATGAAGTTTAATTGATTCCAATCCCCAGGGCAGGTAAGGAGAAAGATTCATCCTCTTTTAGAGCAACTAGGATGAGCATCTTCTTTCTATTCCATTGCTCTGTACCTTTTAACTGAACGTAATTTAAAGAACAAGAACAAAACAAAACAAAACAAACCCCAAAAACCAGATATGGGGACAGGGCTCCTAAGAAGGTGGCATTGAGAGATGCATTAGTTAATTTTCTTGTTGATGTGGCAAGGCATCAGAGAGACAAACTTTATTGGAAGGGTTAACTTTGCTCCCAGTTTGAGGGTGGCAAGGGCATGGCTTCAGGAGTTTGAGGCAACTGCTCGCATTACATCAGCAAACAACAAGCAGAGAGAGGTGAGTGCTGGTATTCAGCTTGCTTTCTCCTTTTCAGGCCAGGCTCCAGGCCATGGAAAGATGCTACCATATACAGAATGGATCTTCTGCATGAATCAATCCAATCTAGAACCCCCCTCGAAGACATGCTCCAAAGTTTTTCTCCTAGGTGACTCTAGGTCCTGTCAAGTTGACAATGTTAGAAGAGTCAATAGTGAAGAAAATCACTTTTGACAAAATGCCACGTCGCAAGTTGCAGGAGGTGGAAAGTAGTTACAAACAGAAGCAAGAGGAAGCGATAGGAGGAATGCTGGTAAAAGATGGCTGTGAGGGGCTTAATGACTTAGGAAGAAATGGAGGCCAAGCTTGGAGGAGCATCCTGGCAAGATACAGAAAATACGTTGTTTCTTTATACATCGGCCACTTAATCAAAATAATAAAGAAATTAGTATTCTCAATGTAGCATAGATGACAACCCTGCTTATGCCAATATTTTGACATCTGAAAACACTGAGATGATTAATGTACAAGAGCATAAATGCCAGCCAGGCTGAGTTCTCAGAAGCCCTGTGCAGAACATTCAGAGTGTCTTTTTGGATGATGCCAGAGTCCTCAAGACAGGCCATTATGAATGTATTTCTTCATGTCTTGTGCTTCATCAACACATTCTATTGTGTTCCAAGTGCTAATTAAAATTGCACACTGATTTCCAAAGTAAAAGCAAGGGCACTTACGTTATAACAAGTGTCTAAATTAAATGGATCAAAACAGAGACTCTCATTCCAAGCTGACTTACGTCCCTCGACCTACCTGTGTAACTGTGGGGAAAGAGCCGACACGAAGACTAAAAATGGTTTACCATATCCTTCACAACTTGGAATTTATAATCATTCAGAATCTTCTAGAATTTCAAAACTTATAAAAGCAGCTTAGTGAGCCATTACCCTGTTCTGTGACTAAAATGCTTTGATTTGGAACTCAAGGAAGGGTGATGCTGTGATGTCACAAACATACAACAGTTAGCAAAATGTCTCTCTCAGTCCCTCTCAAAAAATCTTATTCCTAGTTTGTGGTTACCTTCCAGCCATATAAAGAGAGTCTTTAAAATACCCCACAAATGTTACCCTAACTTCTCACGAAGAAAAAAGAAGCCAGAGGCTGGCAAATTTTCCTAACTAGATATTAGACTTGATATTGAGAGTAAGACTCAGAACACCAGAGACCCTTAATAAAAACAAGTTAATGCTCTGCTTGAAATGCTTGGCTGTTGTGCACAAAATTGCAAGCAAATCCCAGACATACCAGTTTCAGAGCATCCTGGGAATATTCTTCAGCCTGTAAAGGTCAGGCAGTATTCACTGCTTTTAACCTCCAGTTCCTCATCCTGTTTCTTGACATTCTTCTACCTACCCAGAGCACTGCTTCACAACATCCTTTAGGATTATCTCTGCACAGAAACTTTGTCAAGTTCGACTCAAAGAGTGTTACGTCTTCCTTTCCATCTTCCTCTGCCCAATTGCCTACATCTTCTGTAGGTCCTTGGATGCCTTCCTCAGCCCCATTTTCTGCTTGGCAAGCTCATCTTTGCAAATCCAGTCAGCAACCATTTCCCTTAAGTCATTCTGGCTCCTCTCAAAGTACAGTTAGTTAGTCTCTCCTTTGCACTATAGTGACACCTCATCCACTGCTCTCTGTCAGCAACCTCCACTGTCTTTGTCTGTGTGTGTGTGTGTGTGTGTGTGTGTGTGTGTGTGTGTGTGTGTCTGTGTGCATCTGGCTGTGCTCTCTACATCCATTTATAGTATATACTTAATGGGTACGAAGTGCCTCTCATTGGTTTTACCAGGTTAAGGCTTTGTACAATACCTCCTCATAAAAGAACATCAACACTGTTCACTGGAAAAGAGCACTCCAGTCTGATGACTGAAAGTAGGTCATTCAAGATAAACATTACAACTGACAATGGTCTAACAGAAGAAAAATAATATTAAAAGTGAATGCAAAGTTACCATTTAGGGACAGCCTAAAATAATGCAGGTAGTAGCTAAAGCCACACAGTTCTATAATAGAAGGAAATTCCATGAGAATCTACTTTGTCCGTTCCTACCTGACTTAGGATAATACAGCCAGCAAGCATGTGGCATGTCTCATGACCTCCCACCAGGTCTCCCAAGCCCACCAGGAGCTTGCTCTGCCATATCCCATCAGCATTCTGAAGAACACTTCTTGCTATCACTGGAAATCCCAGCCTCTGTTCTAGTGTCAATTATTTTACCCACTTACACACACGCGCACCCTGGGGAATGTTTTGAGAAAACCATCTGTCAGCTAAAACACATGCTTTGCATGGGTGAGTCCACCTGTGTTTACTCGCATCCCTGAGGACTGCTGGATGCTGCTTCCATAAAACACTTGTGGTTAACTACTTGTGATTAGCTACTTAAAAACAAAAAAACAAAAGCCAGGCGGTGGTGGCGCACGCCTTTAATCCCAGCACTTGGGAGGCAGAGGCAGGTGGATTTCTGAGTTCGAGGCCAGCCTGGTCTATAGAGTGAGTTCCAGGACAGCCAGGGCTACACAGAGAAACCTTGTCTCGAAAAACCAAAAAAAAAAAAAAAAAAAAAAAAAAAAAAAAAAAAAAACCCAAAACCAAGCAAACAAACAAAACTCTCCTAATACAAAGTTTACAAGGTGGAAGATAATTTTACAACCTACAGGACACCACTGTTAGTCACAGTGGGCTCTTTCCATGAGGCATGATTAGATGTTAGAAATGAATGCAGATCAATGGAAAACATCAAGTTCCATTCCATTCCAAAGCCAATGGAATCACTCTATTTTAGTGCCTTTAACTCCATATGTGACTGACTTTTAGGGCCACAGTAAGATAAACCAAACATGTTTCTATCAAGCTTATAAAAGTAAAAACCAATATTCATAAAACAGTATTCAGCCTGTCAGCTCATACATACCAGCACCATAATAAACATCAAAATTAGGTATTTAAAAATGGTTTGCAGCGCTATATATTTCTACTCACACATTTAGTGATGCTATATACTTATCTAAATATGTAGATGAAGGTCAGACTGAGCACCCAGATGATGAATAATAATCTATGTCTGGCTTCACCTTCATTTTCTTAGCAATCAGAAATTTATGTATGAATTATATATGCCACACTTTTAACCAAGCATGCATCTGTCACCCACCAGAGGACACGTGCTCAAGAGAACAGGAATTAATGTTTGTATCACCCTAGGCAGAGCATAGTAAAGAATAAGAACTATCCTTAAACACTGTTTGGCTGAAGCCACAATACATGTTTTGTTTTCATTGCTACTTTAGAACTTAACCACTACACTGTTCTCTTCTGTGAGACCACATTCCTAGGTTATAGTGTGAAAGCCAAGTAAGGAGAACAGAACGAGAAATGTCAGGAGCAGAAGTATTTTACCAATTTAAGGTCAATCTTGGGAACAGAGAACTAGAACTGAAAATTCTAACCTTTGTTCTAGTCTCAAACAAGTATTTTACCCACTTATACACACACACACACACACACACACACACACACACACACACACACACAAACCAGGGATTGTTTTGAGAAAAACATTTGCAAGCTAGATCACATGTTTGTAAAAGAACAATTGGAGATCAGATGGATCTCTAAATCCAGGAAGGAACAAACCAAAGAGATTGTTTTGAAAATTTGTAATTTTATTATATATTTCTAATGATTTGTGATAATTAAGGAAAAGTGGTAAATAAATAGTTGGGTTGCCATAAAAATAGGTGACGTTGCCTAGAGTCTTATAAGAACTAGAGAGCACAGTCCCTTTCAGTATCTCAGAAGCCAGGGGAAATGAACAGACAGTATACAGGACAAACCAATGAGCAGAACAGGAGACCCAGTTACAGGTGCAGGATCACAGCCCAGAGAACTTTAAAAGGTTGAGAAGAAAACAAATACTTAGTTACCAAACCCATGATGCTTCAATTAGAAACACAATTAGAAACACTAGGAAAAGGTAAAATATTTATCCAAGTAGTCTATAGAAAGCTCACTAGTTACCAACTACTGTGTGATGAGCAACCCTGCACAACCATAAATAGCTCACCACTGAGGAACAAAGACGCACCCAAAAGGCCAGCAACAGGGACTGGGAGACATTAAGCTCTCTCTGCCTTCTGAATCTTAACATATGCTTGGTAGAAATAAAAAGAATGTTAAGAAATAGCAATAAATATAAGGGAAGATATGAGTCTCTCCCATAAGCAGAATGTTAAGTGATTAAAACAGTTCTAAATGTGACATAAGGATTTTTTTTTCAATTGTGATGAGAAATACTTTTTCATGTCAAAGAGAAAAACCTGGAATGAGGAACTTGATAAGTCATTTCCCTTTCATCAGTATTTTAGAATTTTCCAGAAATTTAAATGCCTATATAGAACAAATATATCTGATCATATTGTAAACTTAAAACACTGTTGACTAACAGATTATGTTCACACTTTGGTCACATAAATAGAGCCTGCCATGCAGTGATGGTGATACATGCCTTAAATCCCAGCACTCAAGGAGGGCAGGCAGCTGAGTTCAAGGCCAGCCTAGTCTACAGAAAAAGTTCCAAGACAGCCAGGGCTATACAGAGAAACCCTGTCTCACGTAAGTAAACAAACAAACAAACAAACAAACAAAGCCTACCTTTTAGAACTCAGTATCTTTGTCCAAATACTCCTTTTAGCAAAGGATTATTAGAACAGAATGTTTTGTATAATTTTCAGAGTTTGAATTACTGTGATCTTGGTCAAATATCCTCATGCTAAACAAATACATAGGAATAAAATTTTGCTGGTTACTGTTAAGTTGTAATGGGTACATTGCAATTAAAGGCATATTCAGGGTGGTTATTTCTTCTAAAAATAAACAAAGTTAATTTCTACAGAGCAAACCCAGAGAGGGTAAAACATCATGAGACTCAGTCATGATCAGAAAAGATTGCCAAAGATAGAAGACACTACTGAAACCCAGAGATACAATGAATCCCTATCAATTTCACTGCAAGACTTACTGTAGTATATTTTTATTTATATTTATATTTATAAAATATATTTTATATATATTGTAGTATATTTTTATTACTAGTATATTTTTATTTCCAACCTCACAGCAAAGCTGATTAGATTTTTTTAAAAATTCTCAACTCTTAAGCTGGGGATATCTGTAATACCAGCACTTGGACGGTTGAGGTTGAAGGATCATTAATTTGAAGGCCAATCTGGCCTAGGTGAAACTTTACCTCCACAACACTCAGAAGCAGGAGAGATGGCTCAGCTATTAAGAACTCTTGCTCTTGCAGAATACCTGGGTTCAGTTCCTAGCACCCACATAATGGTTTACAACCATCTGTTAATCCTAGTTTTAGGGGATCCAATGCCCTCTTCTGGGCTCCAAGCACACACAACACATATATGCACACAGACAAAAAACCCATACACACATAAATCTAAAAAAAAAAAAAAAAAAAAAGTAACACCACCACCAAAAAATGTACAACTCTTTCTCTCTGAAGATAAAATAGCAAATGAAATAAATTCAGGGCTATAACTTCAGAACTAAATATTGACTTTCATGGTCCCAGAAATAGAAGCCATGTGTTCTCAAAGCAATTTCTTGTGAAATCACACAGGCATCACTATCCATGTAAATTCTGTCTTTGCAGCTACATGACTGAAATGCACTCAAGTAATCATTTCCAGTACTATTTCAGCCACCCTCAAATGCCACCTGGGAGCCATGTCCTTTGGAACACTCACTGGAATAATCTTAGAAGCTTGTTCCTGGTGTTCCTTGGGAAAGTCTGAGAATCTGAGGCTGGAGAAGCAAACCACAGCTTAGAGCCTAGAAGACTGGCCTGCATCCATCAGTTAGTTCTCCCAGATCAAAGAATAAGGAAGGAGTGCAGAGAAAATAAAGAAGGCAAACAGAGATACGGGAATCTTTGATGTGTTATCAGTATAGTTACTGTACTTTAATTTCTTTAAGTTTTAGACCGGGTCCAAAGTTAAGGATTTCACACTTTCCTATAAATCTTGATAATATCAACAGGCCAATCTAGCTTTTTAAAATTAAATTGCACAAGGATCTAAAGTGGGGGATACATAGACTTTGGTATAGTTTTGATGTTTTAAGAGGTCATTGCAGTCTGGCCCAAGTGTGATTTCACAGTAGGGGAAATGAAGCAGAGAGAGGCTCACCTGTGCTCATTTGTCAAACACTGAGTTAAAGTCAGAGAGAGTCTAGGTCTATCCACGATTAGGGAAGTTTTCATTAGCATTCTTCTTTGTTTATTTTGTTTTAACTCAAGAAAAGTGTGAGGAACTCATTTCAAACAACACAGGGGCAATAGATACGCTTTCACGATACTTTATGATGCTTTCAGTTTTCTACTATAAATAGTAGAAAAACTTATCACAAAAGGGAAATAGTACCCTTTTGCCCTACATATCAATGCCAAGGTCACACAACTAAATGCTCTGTGCTATGTAAGTTGTTTGTATCTGAAGGTTATTTGTAACCTAATTTCAAGGTTTCTGAATGCTTACTTATTATTTTGGGGTTTGATAGTATAGAACCAAGAAAATCTCTGAGGAACATATAAATAGCAACTAAACATAATCTTTATAAAGGAAAGACATAGACTTAGGTTTCCAGCAGTATCATTTTAAAACAAGGGTTTTAAAATAGCAACCCTGACAGGTCCTCTCTGCCCTCTTTGACTGTTTAAGATTAGGAGCATAGATAATAAAATTTAGGTGGGAAGGAACCTTACATTGTATAAAACTCTGTGTCTTTTGATTTTCATGATGCTGAAGATTTGTCAAGGGCATTGTTTTTAAGATTCAATTTTGACCAAATAAAACCAAACTGACTTTAAAAAATATTCTCTGCATTGTTTGGTTTTCCACAATGTAAAGTTTACACTGAATTGGTATTTCTTGGAATTTGCAAGTTCCTCTTTAACCCTTCCTATCCCTTCATCCCGCCCTGCTGTCAGCCTTGCTGCAGCACAGTACTGAAAAGTTGAGTTTACAATCGGGTATCTGGCTATCCCTAAGGTTCTCCTGGATGTTCTAGGACCTGTTCCTTCCGTTCTCGGCTTAAGGTGTAGGGCAGATTAGAGCGTGGAGAGGTATTTGCTATGCTTCCGCTCATTTAAAAAAAGTTGCAACGATACAGGTAATTCCGAAGAGGGCAAGAAAGCAATGGAGTGGTCACCGTGTGCGTTACAGGAGCGCATAGCAATACTGTAGGAAGCCCAGGTGAAGGTATCCCAAGCCTGAGCCGGATTCATTTGCACCCGGCGACCATCCGGTGGTCTCAGTGCCGCTACCAGTGAGGGGGTAGGGGTCACAGTCTCATGGCAAGCGGTGACCGGGTGACAGAACCAGGCTACCTTGGCTGCCCACCCGCAGTCACATAACCCTAATTCCCGAAAGGCAGCCCAGAATGTCCCCGGCGCTTTAGGAGCATCGAGCACACTGCCCGTCGGGCCGAGTCCCCCACCTGTTGGCACGCTCCCCCGAGCTAGGCTTTGGACACTGTCCACGGACAGGGAATGTGACAGACGATCATAAATATGCAGGAGAGATGCAGCCAAGACAGCAGAGCCACCGGGTCGGCGCCGGCGGGAGCTACAGAGCTGGAGCCCGGCCCCAGCCGCCGAGCAGCCAAGGCCAGGCGGGTCGCGCCGGCGCACTCCGGCCACCGCACGGGCACAAGGGGCTCAGGCCGCGCGGACAGCCACGCCGAGCCCCGCCGCCGCCCGCCATCCCCCATCGCGCAAGCCGGCGGCATGGAGCAGGGCGCGGCGCCCCGGCCCGCAGAGCCCGCCGCGCGCCACGGCGACGGCAGGAAGAAGATGGCGGCGGCCGTGGCGGCGGCCACCGCGGCCTCCCACGCGCCGCTGACGCCAATGGCGCGCGCCGGCCGGCGGGCTACGGATGGCGGCTGCCCGGGCTCGGGCGAGGGGCGGGGCGAGGCGGCGAGGGGGCCGGCGGGAGGCGGAGGCCGGGCGGGCGGCTGGAGGGAGGTGGCGGGGACAGTGTGTGGCTCTCGGAACATGGCGGGCGTCTGCGACGCGGCCGCCCCGGGAGAAGGCGGCGGTGGCGGCGCGGACGGCCCCGAGCGGACCGGCCGCGGCGAGGCAGAGCAGCCGGGCGGTGGCGGCCATGGGCCCGCGCCCCAGCACACCGAGACGCTGGGTTTCTACGAGAGCGACCGGCGGCGGGAGAAGCGCCGCGGCCGCGCAGGTGAGGCGAGCGGCGGGCGAGCGAGCGAGCGAGCGAGCGGGCGGGCGGGCGGCACTAGGCCGCGGCGGGCTACCGTGGGGTCGACCGGGCTGTGGTGGCGGGGACGCCAGCTTCTTCTCTCTGCGCGCGGAGCGGCCGCGGCTCCTGTGGCTCCCATGTCCCCGCGGCCGGTGACAGCTACCCTGGCGGCTAGTGCGCGCGGCCCGACGCTCCCGCAGCCATCCCCGAGCCAGGTGCGCCCGGGAGATCGTCGGTCCCCGGTCACCGAGTGTACGCTACCGGCCTCAACATTGACAGGCATCTCCCACATCCGAAGGGGGGGTCAAAAATGGGAAACGCGGGGCTTTCTAAATGATGTCAATGCCAAGGTGACTTTTCCCCCTGTGTTTTATGCGAAGTTGAGTCTCGGAAACCTGTTAACTTGCCGGCCGAATGCATTTTTCATAGACTCAGCTGACGGTGTGGTCGTCGACAGTGAAGTTCAGTAGTTTTCTCCGGCACAGAAATGTGTGGCACCCCTTAAAATGTTACATGTGGAGTTTTCCTGAACTAAAACTTAAACTTAAGCCAGAAGAAGCAGATTTGTCACACAAGAATGTACGTACCACTTTCAAAGCCCTGCTGTCCATAAGCTCTGAAGCGTACTGGTAAAATATAATCCCCGGGTATACAAGAATTTTATTATTTTAAGAATTTTTAATAGCGTTGGTATTTATACTGAAGCTTTATATTAAGCCCAGAAGCAAAAGGGAAAGTTTTGGCATGGCCATCTCATTGGGTATAATAGTGACTGCATTTTAATTCTACCTTGTAGGTCCAAGATCTTGGACAGCAACTTGATGATATTTCTTCCAACTTATTCCGAGCTAACGCAGTTGAATAAGGCCCTGCGGCTTATATAAATACACGTCCAAGTTATTTCGTTGACTCCATTCACTATGGGTATTGAAGCTATAGGAGTCCTAAAAGTTTGTAAGACTGGTCGGTAGATCCTGATAGATTTGCTAATTTTCAGAACTGGACATGGAGTTTTGCATCAGTCTCCATATCTTTGAAAACTCTGGCACTAGCTGTGTGCCTTGTTTGGTCTTTTTTTGTCTAGCCACTTAACATTTTTCCCAGTATTCTCTATTTGGTTTAGTTGTCGGTTAAACACTTGCTTGCAAGAATGTTTGCTTTCTAAATTGGCAAGACCTAACTAAGACAAAGTCTTCAATCTCTCAGCCTCTTGTTCACTTAGACTTGACAAGGGCAATCAAAAATGATGTGACCAGGTTTCACGACCGTTTCCTTGAAGTCTTTTTGAGCTTCGGAAAAGCTGTTAACTGTTGAGACCGTTATGTTGTTTGCATGAAGACAGACAATGAAGCTGTGAAGAGCCTTTGGTGAACACAGACCTTGAACTTCTGAAGTGACGTGAATTTATTCTTCCCTGGCACTAACGTAGATCTTGAACTTTTGAAGTGAGTGTTCCTGGGCTGAGCTAGATACTTGGACTTATATAAATTTAACATCATATCACACACTCATTCCTCACAGAGGTGGCACACTGAGCATCATACACTTAACAGGTTGAAAGCTGGGTTTTTCAACCTGCAGTGGCAGAAAGTCCTCACTAGGGAGACAGCATCAGTCCTCCACTAGTGGGGTGGCCCTTCTTGTTCACATCAGTCTTGTATAAGGGAAAAGAGAGTGGTTACTCCTGCTGTGGTAGATGGCATTAGGGAGGTACGCAAGCATCCCAGGAGCATTTCAGTTAGAAGTACCAGCTAGTGGTTTTCCTGTGTGGACTCTGTATGAACCACCCTCTTCTGACCCCTGGTGTCTGTTCTAAGAGCCAGGCAGCTCTCGCTGTTGCTGATTCGTGTCCACCTGTGTGACTGGGTCTGCCGTTGGCCATGGCATCCCCACTAGCATAGAAATCCAGGCGTTCTTTTTGTTCACCTCCAAGTGCTTCTTTCTTCTGCTCTGTTTGCTTTCTTTGCCTCCTTACCAAGAGATAGGAACCGGTTGCCTGGGCCAGAGGGCACCACCTAGTGTCAGACTGGAAACATCTCTCTGAGTCATTTAGTGTGGGGGCTCACACTGAAGTATTAATTGTCCATTCTGTGTAAAGGCTCCCGTGGACTTGCCCTGTCCTCCCCTCTGCAACTAAGGCAGTATGTGCTGTTCCTTTTGAAAGTCATAATCTTAGTGTCTTGATGGCCTTAACAGTCACTTAGTTCCAATGTCCCTTTTATCACTTTCCCCAAGGCATTCCGGGCTCCTTTATCAGATGTTTATTGGTTGGTCCTAGCAGTCTAGTATTCTCTTTAAATGAGCATACGGTTAAGGTGCTTATCTATACTTTGAGTAAAATAAAATGGTTTAGTATTTAAGGTTCATCTTAATTTATCTGTTGAGGAATATATATATATATATATATATATATATTTAACATGCATTCATCTATATGTTATGTTTCTTTCTGCTGCTTTGCAGACTGCTATCATTTGATTCTCAGCGGGTTTTTTTTTGTTTTTGTTTGTTTTTGTTTTTTGTTTTTTTTAGCACATGAGTTGTCTGACAAATGCTAGTACTTACACCTTAACACAGATTCCCACATGTGGTGAGGCTCAAACTCTGGAAATAGTGCTCACCAAGAACCATGCTCTCACCTTGTTCTTAACATTATTGCCGTTTCCCATTTCATTTTTCAACATAGACTAGATTAAGTAATGTCTATCATCCGGTTCCTGTGTTTTTCCCTTCTTGACTGTCTGCAAAGTTCTAGGTGAGAGAGATTCTATATAGCCATGTTTAGCTTGGGGAATCAATGCCGAACAAGTCAATGTTGGACTAAGAATTAGGCAATCTGCCTTCTTAACTTGGTTCAGTTGTTGAACTTCGGCGTAGACTGCTTGCTTAATCCACTTGGCTCTGCATCATCGAGCCACTACTAAATAGTGTCAAACTTAGTTGTCTTACTCTCCATGGGGACTTAACAGAGGCTTGGTGTAAGATAAACATGAGTGTGAAACTGTTCCCTGTAAGGCAAGTGCAGGAGGTGAGCAGATAAGCATTGCTTGTAAAATGAGAGGCCTGATGTCAGGTGTGGCAACAGTGTTGTTTGTGATGGAACAATGCTGAGACTATTGTTCTCTTTGTAATGGTGACTTGACTTCTGGAACTCAACTCTTGTCTGATTTGTTTCTCTCCTTGCCTTTACACATCTCTCTGTATCTCCAGGAAAAGGAAGAAAAACTGAAACCCAGAAAAGCCAACTGGTTTCCTGTTAGCAGTTCCCAAAGAGGTTGTCAATGGGATTCAGACAATTCCTATTCCTTGCATTCTATTGTCTGTGGACTGGAAATTTTAAGCTGTCTGGAGGATTATTGACACCTCACACTTTTAATCCTTTGCTTTGTTAGCATTAAGATGTCACATTCATTTTTGTACCTTCTGTCTCTAAGCATATGACTGCTCTGCTCTTTACTGTCCTAAAGGAGACTGTAAATTTGTTTTAAAGAGTGGGAGGCAGAGGTAAGAAGATCCTGAGTTCAAGTCTAGCCTAGGCTACATGGAGAGACCATGTCTTCAACGCAACCAAGCAAAAAAACCAACAAAAAGCTTCAAGAACCTGAATATAGTATGCAAAATGATTCTTTTTCTTACATTTGACTTAGGAAGGCAAACTCTTATTGTATTGTCTCCTAGAAAAGTTAATTCCTAGTTTCCCTGTGTAAAAGTGTGCCTGTGTAAAGTAGTGTGTAAGAAAGGCTTATTTACTATTTTAGATACCTTGTTAAACTTTGTAAACACTTCTTTTACTTAAGGCCAGAGACAAGCTTGTTTCATGGTTTCTTAACAGTCATCCAGTATTACTTTCCAATTTGCTTTTTTAATGTGTAGTGCTATTTTAAGAAAGATATATTTAGACATATTGCTGAATATGTAAATATATGTATGATTACTCACTACTTTTAATAAATACTTTTTGGTCCTAGCTTCTAATTTCTAAAATAAGCTGTCTTGGATGAGTAAGACTAATAGTTCTTATTTAAAGAGTAAAGGAAAAGAATTTATACTCTTATTTCTCAATTAAAGGTAAAGGATTACAGAATGTTTCTGTGATAGATGAATATTAATTAAAATATACTGGTGGAATTGATTTGGACTTATGACTGATATTATTTTATTTTACTTTTATTAATGTTCACAATCTTCTAATAGACACACTTATAATTAAATAGTATAATAGCTCTATTTTCAAAAGACTATACCCGAAGTCATAGGACAAATAAATTCTGATAAGTCTATAGAATGCTAGAGAAAGTTTAGCAAAGCCATCGTGCACTTGTGCACTGACTATCTCAGTAGGAAGTACAGACTTGTCCAGGGAGTAACAAGGAGGGGGGCAGGGCGTACCGTACAAACAGCAAGGGCAGCTTGACAGGTCAGGTCCAAGGCAGTGGAAGTCCCTTCATTTGGCATGATTGAAAAGCATATTCTGGCCAGGTCTTTTTCTCTAAAATAACAGTAGGTGGCTGGGTGTAATTATGGTGAGAGAAGAGAGCAAGCTGCATTTCGAAGGTCAGTTCTGGTCTTCACTCTGACATTTGTCCTTTTAAATGAGTTTCAACTGAGTCTGTTAATTTTTTCAGTTTCTTCGTTTGTATTATGTGACTATCTTTAAGTCTCCTTTTTAGTTGTAATTGTTATGAGAGTTATATGAAGTAATGAATACAAGACCTTTGTAAACTGCCTCAGAGTGGAGGGATTCCCATCCCTTAAACCTGGTTTTATCTCTATGAGTTGTTGATATGGAAGCAAGTTAAGGCCTTCAAGATAGTTTCTACTGTGAAGCTTGAGCTTTTAGTCATCCTTATTTTACTGTACCTTTAGAAACCATTCTGTGGTCTATTAGCATGCTGTTGGTTGTATGTAGAGACAATGTTATACTAGAACTTACTCAGAGATGGACATTGGAAAATTAAAGTACATAGTACTTGGTTCATGGTCTTATAACAGGGTCTGCTGTTAGGGTGTCTGCATAGAACCCAGGTTCAGTGGAAGTGCAGAGAGTGAGGGCTAATGATGTACTAGACTTTTCAGAAAAGGTGCAGGTATCTGTTTTTAAAAGTACTTAGTGCTGGACATGGTGTTTCATGGCTGTAATTCTGGTACTGTGGAAACAGAGGCAGGAGGATCACTGCAAACTTGAGGTCAGCCAGATCTATATAGGCCAACCAGCCAAGACTCCATAGCAAGTTCTTGTTTCAAGGAAGAACAGTAGTGGAATGTATAATCTAGTGATGAAAAGCATGCACTTGGCCAGAACTCTGAATCTGGTCTACTGCTTGCTTTTCGTGAACCTTGGAGATGATGCCCTTTGCCTCGCTTTGACTTGGAGACAGCCATAGCTATAGACTCAGTTTATAGTTTTGACTGTTTGTCCTTACAGAATACACTTTCATTGTTTAATGTTTTACCATTATAGAATCTAACGTGGTGGGGCGGACAAGATGGCTCAGCAGTTAAGAGTCTAACTTGCCTTTCTAAAGGTAGTTTTTTCACAGAATCCTCTTTTGTATTTATAATATTGCTGAAACATTTTGTTTATATCATAACCTATTTATGAAATCTAATTAGTTTAGGTTACATCCTTAGTTAAATGTACTTGTGATGGTTTCTACCATAGCACCAGGATGGCAGAAATTGCATTTATAGATTTAGGTAACAACCACACCAGAAATGGTTAATTTTACCATTAACATACAGAAAGGAACTGGAGTTCTTGACACCACATCATGCCCTGTGGTTTGCATCTTTTTCCACACAAACACTGTCAGGTGCCTCAAGGATCTGTGTGGAAGGCAAGACGGAAACAGGTGTTACAGAACCGGCAGAAAGTTCAGTTTTCCCTTTTGAGAACTTGAGATCTGTAACATGACCATCGTAGCACTAAAAGCTGAGAGAGCTGGTGGTGCTAAAGCCCCTTCCCCAGTTGACCCCACATTGTCTTTGTGGACCTGTGAACAAAACACTGATTACAGCAAAAAATGGCCTCAGCAGTCACCAAGGCAACACCACTAGTAAAGAGAATTTGCCCAATAAACAAGGTGCATCCAGGCCTTTTAGTTTCAGTTTGCTTTTTAAAATATAAAACTACTGTATAAGGACCTGTCTGTGTGTCTCTTTAACACAGAAGACAGACTCCTGGTCTGCTCAATCTCCTGTCTCTTGTTGGGGACAGGAAGCCCCCCATCCTTGCAGTGGCTGCTCTCAGGGGTTAGGCCCAGGCCCCTTGGGTTGTTGTTTTTAATCATGATCACTGAGGACCATAGGCCGAGGCCCAACAGCCTTCATTCCCGGCTAACTGCCCAGTCTCAGAAGAGCGCCAGCTCTCGCACCCAGCAGCTCTTCTCTTCTAGAATTCTAGTCTCTTTCAGCTGCTGAGCTGTCTTGTGAACGTGTATCCCCAGTCTTTATTACATAGTTCCACCAATGCTGAACGCTTGGATTGATCCTGCTTTTTATGTTCATATAGGTCATCGTTAAGTAAAGTCGGCATTAAATAAGATTGGATGGAAAGTGCCAAAAGTTGGCACTGAACTGAGAATAAGCCTAGCTTTCTCTAGTGTTAGCATTTCTCTTCTGCAGCGCAACATGCAGGGCTTCCTTTTTCTCTTCAGGTGGTGTTGTATGTAGTTCTAGAAAGCCCAAAGTTTTACTCTCTGTGGATGAGATTATATCATCACCTTTAGGACTGAGCATCTGTTAATATAAGCAGTAGCATTTGTAGCTTGGACCTATTTCACCCGTGACTTAACTGTAATCTGAGAAAGGAAGGCAGGCTCCCCATGGTGCACCGTGACCCTGTGTGCCCTGTGCCAAGCAACAATGGGGAAATGGTGGCATTTCTTTCCAGGGAGGGTTACTTCCCCCAGTTCACTCCCAGATACTTCTTAGTGTATCACCAATTCTACAAATGTATTATCAGTCTCATGTATAGAGGTTGTGTGTGTGTGTGTGTGTGTGTCTGTGTGTGTCTGTGTGTGTGTCTGTGTGTGTACTTATATAGAACATATCACTTAAGCAAAAATAAGCATGAGATGTGATGTGAAACTCCTGGAGCTAGGGGTCCATTCCAGTACTGACAAAGGTAAGCTCTTTAAGGTATGTTTACTGTCCGGACCCTTGGCTAAGCCTGCTTCTGCCTTCCTGAAGGCTTTTTGGGGTTCATTTTGACTATCCCCACTTGGTAGTACTTTGGTACATTTGTTAGAGAAATCACAGAATGAGCTCAGAAATTAGTTTGAAAACTTGCGATCCTGGAAAGAAGTTGAACCTCATGCAGAGTCAGAAGGTGTTGGTCAGGTAAGGGGTTGAAGAGATGGCTGAGACGATGGGGTAGGGAGAAGCATGGCATACCAGAAAGAACTGAGATCAGGCATCCCCACCCAAGCTTATTAACCTCAAGTCCTGCAGAGTGGAATACACATAAGCTACTTTTGCCTTGCCTTCCTCTACTGATATAAACTGTCGTGATGAATTACATCAGAGGAGCAGAGGCAACGTGGACAAGTGGACCTGCCCTAGGAAAGAAAGGTTCTGCTTTGTATAGCTAGTGACTTCATGGCATTGGGAAACTTTCACTTAGCAGGAATAAATTTTCACAGGGAGAAGTGCCACTGTAGGATCTCTGGGCTCACCCAAGCAGAAGGCAGCTGTTCTGTGTCTGAATGGCTGGCATAGTCATGGGCTGAAAGCAGTGCTTTCCAGGGCCCTGGGCTGCCTTTTGCGTATTCAGTGGAGTCTTCACAGCTGCTTCTCTCCCCTATCTCTGCAGTCCAGGCCTATAGCACCATGAGACTCAGGACTGGTCTAAAAGGTGTTCTTTGGCTCCTTCAGTTCTCAACAGCCATCCCCTTCCATACTCTGATGGTTCCCAACACCTCCCTCTAGTCTTTGGTTTCCCTTTCTTGTAGGCACAGACCTGTAGACTGTATGTTCCCCGTTTGTTTTCTATGTGTTTTACCTATGGCCCTAGCCTAAGAGTTCTTGATAAACACTTGTTTTTCTTTTGTGTCGTTTCTTTTTTTCTCTAGAACTGTCATTATTGAGGTTCCTCAGTGCTGAACTGACAAGAGGGTACTTCCTTGAACATAACGAAGCCAAGTATACAGAGCGAAGAGAAAGGGTGTACACTTGTATGCGAATACCAAGAGAATTGGAAAAGGTACTCCTTTTTTTTTTTCATTTTGAACATCATTTGAAAGTGTTAATTATGAAAACAATTGTGAACAGCTTCTGTTAACTTTTTAAAATATTGGAAATAACGTGGTAAGTGATTGACTGTGTTTGGGATATAAGATTGCTTTGTAGAAAGTGGCTTGTAGCAGCTGGTTTTAGTATGAGGGGAACAGTACTGAATCTCTTCATGCCTTCACTTTGGATACGTATTTGTGTCTTATCCAAACAGCTTTTATTTCCTTTCCATCTCTGAGCTTGCCTGCTCCCTTCAGTTATGTGTTTCTAGAATAGCACTTTCTCTCTCTTTTTTTTTCACTTAAGGTATTTAATTTCAACCTTTCTGAGGTTTCAGTTTCTTAGAATAGCTACATATTTGAAGACATACGTGACAGACCATCAGGGAAGAAGATGACTTGTTTAACTTTGTCACAGAAAGCCCCTCTATTAAAGATAAACATAGGAAAACCAACATCAGGTCCTCAGTATCTTGTTGCAGAATCAGGCAGGGGACAGGAAAGGCCTTTTCCCTCCAATGCTGCTGGAGTTAGGAGTCCTGTGAGAGTCTAGATCTTATTACAAGGAAGGATGTAGGGGCTAACTCATGGTTCTTTATGGTAGCTGCTTCCTCAGAACTGTGCTTCCTGTTAGAGTGGCTGTGGGCAGCCTCCCCAGCTTGTTTTCTCAGTGCATTGTGAAGCAAGAGGTGTGGCAAGCAGTGGGAAGCTGCCTCCCAGCCTCCATGGCTGAGAAGAAGTGACTTTACCTTATGTAGCTTCTTGGGAGTGCCACCTGCTGAAGTGTGAGGAAGTTTATACTAGGGTGAGACTTAGAAAACTGCTGAGGAGGAGGAGGCAAGGGTCCGGTGCCCACCTGTGATCCTCACTAAGGAGGATGAAGGTTCCCATAGAGGAACCTGGGGGACTGATGGCTGAGAGGCAGTGGAGGACCGAGGCTCTCAAGTGTTGCTTCCTCAACACCAGAGGAGCTGCATTTTCTCTTTGGAGATTCAGCTAACATTGTGTCTGGAGCTGGTCAGGTGAGACAGATGTTTGTAATGGGATGTAAGTAGAAAAAAGATGAAGCCAATTCTTATGTTGGGAAGCATGTTAGGTTGCTTTTTAGATTTATTTTTTTATTTTTTGGTGTGTGTGATAAACCATGGTGTAGAAGTGTTTAGACACAATGCAGAGTCAGGTACAACATCCCATATTAATTAGCATTCATTTCTCAGTTGTTTTGCCTTCCATGAAAAGGACTGCTGGCTATAGGTCTTTGAGGAACATTCAAAGTGCTTCAGAAGAGGGTGGTATTTTTCAGTTGACTTCACTTCTGGACTGCTAACATAGAAGCAGGACTTCATTTAAAACCTAGGAGACTGTTTGGCATCCAGGTTAATCTAAATTATTTTATTGTCTCCCTTTCAGTGAACATTGTCAATGCCAACATATAATACCTTATTGGCTGTTTTCTTGGTAAATGCTATATTTTTATATAACATCATCTGGAAGAGAGAGGTACTTGAAAATTAGAGAGCTCTGTGCTTTTCTAAAGTCTACAAGGACTACAAAACATTGATGTTCATACTTTCAGGTCAAGGAAAATCAGCTCAGTGTCTTTTACCAAACCTGTAGACTAATGTGGAACAGAGTAATAGCAGGCACTGCATAGTACGTCAGGATCAGCAGCCGTACACTTGACACTGTGCTCTGTGCTCCAGCAGTGCCTCCAGCTTTGCATTAGTGTTCCTTCTCAAACTTCTTCCCCTGGCATGAAGCCTGACATCTTAGAGTACTTCCTTGGTCTAGGTGGGGGTGAATTTCTTCTCTTTTTTTACACAAACCTCCCAGTCCTGCCGAGCTCTGGGCACTTCCACAGTCTGCTGCTGAGTGCTTATGGTCTACCTGTGGAGTGTTGTGCTGTCTCCCCGTAAAACTGAGGAGACCGGCTTCTCTGCTGATTACAGTAGGAGGCAGAGAGAAGTACAGTGGCTCTCTAGCAGGCTGCTGCTGCTGGCTTCAGATCCCAGCTCCAGTGCTTTTAGTGGTGACTCCTGGGTTGTTCCCTCTCCTTCCTGTGCTAGGGTCTCCTGCTTGTGGATCATTTACATTTGAACTCTGTAAAAATGTTTTAAACTCTTTAACAGCCTTAACTTTAGCACCTTTTGAGGAGTGTCCGGCCATGGGACAAGATGAATTTCTTCATCCACAGGTTTCATCCCTAAGCTTTCAGGACATAGCAGGAGATGCTTAGGAGAGACCTGGTTCCAAGGCTCCCCTGGGTCTCTTCTTTATCTCCTTCTTTGCTTTAATTAAACATGACTTTGCCAACCCTGCAAGAGATGACTGTCTGTCAGCCTTTCTCAGATTGCTAACCACATGTAGAAAGAGCCCCTAGGGAAAGTTTGTTTCCTCTTTCCTTTAACCAGGCTCTCTTGAGTTAAACTTGATCTTGTTCACGAAGGATTTACTATACTGGAACACTAGGTAACATAGCCTACAGTTGATTCATAGTCACAGCTTTTAGGGTTTATCTTGAGTGTGATGCAACTGGACACTAGTTGAGGATAGAGACCCATGTCTCCTGACCTGGGTGGCAGTTCCTATTGCTGACTTCGAAACTGAGTTCACTTCCCACCATATTTTGGTGGATGCAGGTACTGGGGAATGATTTACTATGTGTCAAATATGTAATTATCTCTTGTCCAAGGCTAATTTTGTTGACTTTGTGGATCTAATATTATAATTTTGCAAAACTTAAAATTTTGCAAAAGAGCTGGGCAATGGTGGCTCAGGCCTTTAATCTCAGCACTTGGGAGGCAGAGGCAGGCAGATTTCTGAGTTCGAGGCCAGCCTGGTCTACAGAGTGAGTTCCAGGACAGCCAGGACTATACAGAGAAACCCTGTCTTGAAAAACCAAAAAAAAAAAAAAAACAAAACAAAAACAAAAAACAAAAAACAAAAAAGATGCAAAACATAAAATTGAAAAAAAAACTGTCCATTATAACATTTTCTAAAACCCCTTGATTTATTTATATGCTAATTTAAGGAGGGGGATAAAGATCACATACATATTGACTCATCTATTCTGTCTTAAGTACTTAAGGTATATTCTAGGCATTTGTAGCATGGAAGTACATAGACTCGGATTTTAGCATGAAACTAAGATTTTAGCATAATGGGAAATTGAGTTATAATAGAAGATACAGAATGATAAGTGTCACTAAGCAAAATAAGTAAAATGCTGCTAGGAATTTCCAGAAGGGCCAGGTGCTGGCGGTGCATGCCTTGGGAGGCAAAGGCAGGTGGATTTCGGAGTTTGGGGTCCGCCTGGTCTACAGAGTGAATTCCAGGACAGCCAGAGTTACATAGAGAAACCCTGTCTTGAAAAAAAAGAAAAGAAAGAAAAGGAAAAAAAAGGAGCCGGGCGGGGGTTGGGGGCGGTTGTTTAGAAGGCGAGCTGCAGAAATAGTCAATCATCATAAGGCATGTGTGTGTGCATGCACCAGGTGGTATGGGTGAAGATACTGGAAAGATTCAGAGATGGGGGTTTGGGTGTGAACAAGGAGTCACAAGAACTGAAAGATGGGCCAGGTCTAGATTTGTCTCATGGTCAAGCTGAAGAGTTTAGAACTTAGGCTTCAGGATGAGACTACACAGGGTATATTCCTTAAGAATGCTCTAGCTGTGTAGAAAAAAAATCGAGGCTAGTAGAGGCTTGCTCAGGCAGTTTCCTGTTTTTTTGAACAAATGTAATCAAGGGAGGTCTGAGTTGGTCCAGCAGACTAGTGACCTTCCATGGCTCCAAGACCTTGTTTCACTCAGTCTTGGTCAGTCAGCTTTTGGTTCTTCTGCCTAATGATTTTAAATACAAAGTTGACAATTAGACATTATTGAATCTTCATTATAATCAGGAAAGACAAAAAAAAAAAAAAAAAAAAAAAAAGAGCGGTCAGTAGTGCCCCTCTTTGACTGACCTTCATATAGAATTAAAGCTTTCCTAGAACTCCCAGAACTCTCTCCATGTCTTACTGGCTAACTAAACACATGGTCAACCCCAACTGTAGCCCAGGAGACTAGATAGTAAACCCTGAGCTTTAACAAAGAGGAAAGGAGTAGGAGCAGTCACTGCGGTAGCCTCAGAGCCCTGCTTCTGAAAAACTGGAACAGCAGCAGCAGTCAGTGTGAAATGGAAATGAACAAGAAAGCTGGCAACCCTTCCTTAGGTTACATGCCTCTTTATAAGCGTCTTCTTGATTAGTTGCCTCTTTGTCCTTTATTCCTGGTGTTGGAGGTTATAGGTTACAACAAATATTATTTTATATTTATACATAAATGTAAAAGACTTGTTTACAAACCTTGCCTGTCACCAAAAGTTAAGCTACAATGAAAGTGTATCTTTACCTTGTAATTGCATGCTTTGGGCAGGCATTTATTTCATATTTATCATACTTTGTACATTATACTTTTAAAATACATTTTATGCAAACTAAGTTGTACTGTTTAGTCTTAAATGTAGATACTGCTTTTAAAGAATCTTATCAATTACTTATTTATTCATTATTTATTTTGTCATACTAAGGATTAAACATGGGGGTGTAATATGAGGTAAGTTTCGCAACTGAATCCTCAAGTCCTGTTCTTGTCACCTGAAAACAGATCTCACTAAATTGCCTACTTTGGCCTAGTCTAACCTCAAAATTGAGATTTTTTTTTTTTTTTTTTTTTTTTGCCTCTAGCAAATCTCACAAATTTTTATGAGATTTAAATTTATTAGGTTGAAGGTTATAAGGAATGATATGTATTTGTATTGGTCAGATTTTTGACACAGACATAAGCTACTAAGGGAAGACAACTTACATGCGCATTCATGCGCATATTTACACGCACATATTTCAGAAGTTCAAGTGCAGAGGCCTTGACCTAGTGATGGGAGTGGATGTCTGAGGCATAACCTAACTCCTCCCTAGATTTTGCCTCTAAAAGTCTCAGGGTCTCCCAAATTAGTGGCATCAACTAGGAACCAATTGCTCAACACATGAGCCTTTTAAATTCATCCACAAGATATGTGAAGTTGTGTTATTACTAAGCATGAACTGTTAACCAAAAGGGAGAGGGGCTTTCTGAACATTATAATCATGTGGTCCAGCATCAGCTGCCTGCTCATCTGAGTCTCCTTAGGTCTTTACTTACTTCATCTAAGATGAGAAGGTTGACAGAGTCATCTCAAGAGGCCTAATACAATATGAACCTAATTACTTTTCTACTGCTGTGAAGAAACTCTATAACTATGACCAAGACAACTTAATTGGGGGCTTGCTTACAGATTCAGAGGGTTAGCATGTGACCATCATGGTATGGGGGATGGTAGCAAGCAGGCAAGCATGGCCCTGGAGCAGTAGCTCAGACCTTATGTCTTACCTGCAAGTTGGAGGCAGACACAGGGACAGAGACTGGGCCTGGTGTGGACTTTTGAAACTTCAGATCTCACCTCCTCCAAAGACACATCTAAAACTTCCCAAAACAGTTTCACCAACCAGGGAACCAAGTATTCAAATACATGAGCCTATAGAGGCTATTCTCATTCTAATTACCACAGACAGTTTTATGAGTTTGGTTCTGAGGAACAGAGAAAATGGATGGTAACAGAAAAATTTCAAGAAAGGGAAGATTTCAGTATCTACTAGGAGAACTTAATTCTTTCCCCTTTTTTGAGGGTAAGCAGGGTCAGTGTTTAACAGAATGATTCCAAAGTTCACTTTATGGTAATGAACTTAATTTTCTATCATATAAAACTGGTTTTGTTTTATTACACGGTATGAAAAGAAAACATAGTTGTAGCTATCAGGTCACTTTCTTTCAGTGAAACAGTTCTTGATTTTATTGTCAAACTGACATTCTGCTTACTCAGACCACTGTGTCAGGGACTTCTCGGTCATCCTCTTAGTTTCTAATTCCATGAGAATACATTTATAGAAACATCCTTCTAAATCCATCTTGAGATGCAGACTTTCTTTGTCTGGGACTCAACCTTGTCCACATTCCCCAGTTACGGAGCTACTGGGAAAAAGGCGGGTCAGTGCGATCTGACTGAACTTGAGCACTTTGATGGACCTTCCTCCTCTCCAGGGCATATCCCTACCTGAGGCAATGATGACATCAGCAGCCCCCTCTAGAAATAAGGCTTGATGTGATGGGACAACAGCCAGTGAATTCCCAGCACCTTGCATTGTGAAATTGCTGTTACCTGCTGGGCACATAAGACTGTCCAACAAATTAAAAGATAACTGTTTGTAAACTTAGAACTTGAGAGCTGCTGGTTGGAAGCTCTTTCTGTCCTGCTGGCCTCGGATGTCTTATGTCATGCTATTAGGATCCCTTGCTCAGGCCATTTTGACCCTTAGTTGCCCTACTTAACTGCCAGCCTAGTGAGGCTGACCTCTTCCTGAAAATCAGATCTAAGCCTAAAAAGATGTCATCTTGCATTGTCTGCCTTTACCTGCAGAAGCTGTGTAGGCCTCAAGTATTAGGGTAACTGTCACCCTATTGCAGGGCTTTAAGGACACTCTTACTGTCCTATATCGGGCCAGCCTCTCAGTGGGATCCTCTACTGCTTTAAGATATTTGATCACACCATGAACCCCAAGATTGTGTTATTTACTGAAAATACCTGTTTCTAGTTGTGGTGTGGCTCAGTCCTTAGCACACACCTTTAATCCCTCTGGCTAGAATACAGACATGTCCTTAGTGCACACCATTAATCCAAAACAAGTTAGTAGGCAAAGTTAGAAGGTAAAGTTATTTTGTAGAAGGAAGTACCCATGTTTGAGAGTGATGTCTAATTGAAGGGCAGACAAAGTGATGAATCAGAGAAAGATTTGACAGAATAGGATATCCCCCAACTGTCATGAGATGAGAGTGGAAAGAGAAGCAACTTGAAGGGCAGAGAAAGAGAGGAGGAAACATTTTTACTGGGACATTTGTACAAAGACAAGTTGCAAAGAGAGAACAAGATAGACACAGTGAAGACGGACTGAGCCAGAGACCAAGAGGGAAGCCAGATTGAATCAGTTAGCTTGGAGAGGTGTTTGAGCCAGAATAGGTGAGTTGAACCAGCCAGTGAGAGATGAAAAAGAACTAGAAAGAGTGAGCTTATTCAGCAGTAAGTCTAAAAGTCAGAAAATCTTCTACGCCTGCACAAGATTGTACAGAAGCTAGAAGCTTCCAAGACTAGGCCTAGGTTAGCGGACTAAGGCAGTAAACCTAAGAGAGGATAATTACTTAAGATGAATAAAAGATACTTTACCCTCTGCCCTGTCTGTTCCATTAAGAGTAACAAGTAGTAATCTCACCTTGTATATTGTGAAGAGTCCTACCCCAAGTTAGCGTAAGTGGGTTACCTACAATTACGATTAAATAAGAGAGGCCAGAAAACAGTAGGATCATTCATTGTATATAATTGTTCTACAAATTAAAATTTTCAATTTATTTACCTTTCAAGAAATATGTCTACTGTTAAGTGTGGACATATGTAGATATAAATTATGTGCCAGATATAGATTCTGATGATCGTAATGCATTGACTAAGATTGTTCTGCTCTCTGTGGTTACAGATGTGTACATAAACTCACCCATCACAGAAGAACCTGACTCAGCAATCCCTTTGTTGACCATCTCCTAGAATATAGTCTTAGGGACATGAATTTCTGAGTTCAGGTACATAAAAAATACTTACTCTATAGAATGTGCAGCAATTGCTTTCCAAGTCAGCTTCCTACATGTGGGCTTCTTGAAAACTGCTGGGTAAGAGGCTAAGCTCCTTAGCTGTTAACCAAAGATGACCTTATCACTCTTACATAACTGTATTCACAGCTTACACCCCACAGTGCAACAAGTACATTTTTCTGTATAGAATTCTGAATCTCTTTTCTTTGACCTACAAGCTCTAGTCTGAGTGTTTTCTTTTCTATGAAGACAGCATTGTCTTGTCTGAGACAAGGCAGCTTTCTGGACTCTTGGGCATATGCCTCAATGCACTCCACAAACTCCCAACACTAACACTACACAAACCTGAGCTTTCCAAAATAAATAGTTACTTTAGAATTTAATTTGTAGAAATATTATACATAACGAGTGATTCCTAGGTTATCTGGCCTCTTTTACTGTTATGTTGAACATTGCTATATCCCAGGCTTTCATTATACCAACTTGCTTAAGACTCTGCCTTGGCTAACCACTTACTACCCCGCCACTCACTGCACTATTTTCTTCCAGTCCCCAAGATTCTTAACGCCCTGTGGAGCCTCGGTCCAGGGACCTCTTAACCCAAGTATAGGACCAGATCTTTATAGACAGTGGCGTTCGGGGCTGGAGATGGGTTCTTCTAGGCTCTTTACTCAGATTTCCCAGGAGCATTCCAGGCTGTGGTGCCTCGACACAGTACATGATGCTTGCTGGCCCCAGCAGAGGAGATAGTGCTCAGAATTTCAAATGAGTGTTGAAGAAATACATTCCACAACCATTTTTGCTGCTTTTTAGCCATGGAGTTTTATGTATTTTCAAATTTCAAGTGACATTAAGGAGAAGGCTCTGGAGATTTTTTTTTCAACTTAAAAACAAAATTCCCATGGCTAGAGGCTTACAGTATTTTTGTTTTGAGACAAGTATTTTTCAGCTAAAAGCAATTTGGTAGGTTCTGTGTAAATGCTTAAAAGCAAGTTAGACCTTTTCACAAGTGTTTGGTGTGTACTGCCCTACAGTGTTGCAAACACATTACCACTCTATAATATCCTCAACAGAGAATATCAGATGTTAAACGCCTACAGTGAATCTTCTTTTAGTATAGAAGACTAAGAATTCAGCAGTAAGTTTGAGTATCGAGCTAGTGCAGTTCTGGACAAACTGGCTAGTATCTTTACCATGTCTCTACTGCTCAACAATGTATCCTTAGTGTCACTGCAGAGTTAGGTGTGGTAGCCTGCCTGTTAGGTGGCAGTAAGAAAGAACTGCACATATAGAGGCCTCAAAATAAGATCTCCCAGAGTCAGACCAGCTGGTACCTCTGGCTTTTGACTGCTTTCACCTTGGGGATTGCAGGGGCTGCCCATTAATTAAGCCCATGAATGTTTTTGAAGTCATCATTTTTAGCACATTTGATGAATCTGTGTTCTGAGAATAACATTTAAGAGAATATTTTAGAACATAGTGTCTGCTGTTTGTTTTCTGTAACTCACCTTGCTCCAGCACTGCTCTAGCAAAGGCCCACTGTCTCCGTGCCTAAAGTTTCTGCTCAGGAGGGAGCCAGACTTTAACTTGCCCACCTCCATAGACTGAGTTTTACACTGGGAGTCAGCATGGCGTAGTGCCTCAGGGACTCATTGAGAACGCTGAGTTGGTGCTAACAATTGGAGGTGGCATGGTTCAAAGGAGGAAATAAAAACCATCATATTGTATATGCCTGGTACCTCTGGAGACCAGAAGAGGCGGCAGATCTCCTGGAACTGGAGTTAGAAATAATTGTGAACATCTTTGTGGGTGCTGGGAATGGAACTCAGAGTAGCCTGCTAACAACTGAGCTAGCTCTTCAAGCCCAACTTTGACCTTCTTAGTGCAGTAAATACTGTTTTGACCTTTTTGTTGTTTTGTTTGCTTTTTGGTTTTCTGCTTTGTTTTCTGAGGGAAGTATTTTGATTTAGTGGGCTTTCCTTTCCTTTTCTTTCCTTTCCTTTCCTTTCCTTTCCTTTTCCTTTTCCTTTTCCTTTCCTTTCCTTTCCTTTCCTTTCCTTTCCTTTCCTTTCCTTTTTTTTTCTTTTTAGTTAATATATAGTCCAAACTGACTTGGAATTCACCGTGTAGCTCAGGCTGGTTTTGTACCTCCTTTCTTACTCTCCTGAGTGTTGTCTGTAGGTGTGCACCACTGTGCCTGGCCATGAACATGTATTTTATTCAGTTGTCAAAATATCTGGACAAAGCTCTACAATGTTTGATTAAGGAAGGATGGCCCCTAAAGAGTGGCCTGGCTCAGGGAAAGTACTCACCTAAGACCCATGTCACCTTTCTTTGTCTTTCTTCCCTGGGAAAACACGAGTGCAGCTGAATTTAAAGAGGTACAACCCACAACTCCTGTGCATGGTTTCTTTTTGATAGATTGTCTTTACATTCTGCTTTTGGGGGTTATTTTTCTACAGTATTATTAGTTTCATCTTTTTATCTTTTATGCAAGTATAAGCAGATGGCATATTTGCCGTAAAGGCCTTCATGTGGAGATGAGAGATAGGTAGGTAAGAGTCCCTATTCTCTAAGATAGGCGAGGTGATGTGGGTGGGCAGCAGTGGGGCTGAAGAGGGAAATTGGGAAGAGAGTGATGGTGTCAAGGGTTTGATCTACATCTTGTGAGCATCTACTAGTCTGACAGACTGTGCCTTAGGGGCATGTTCAGAATCACGCTGCTTTAGTGGTCACAGCAGTGCATGTGTTCTGAAATTTGAAGTGAATGTTGAAGGAGGACAAGAGACTTTTGTGTGTCAGAAAAAAAGCAGTGTGTCACTGGTGTCGTTACTTTATAGTCACATCTTATGTGCTGGAGAAGAAATTTGAATTTCTAATTACTAATGGACAGCTAAATAATTTATAGTTATTTAGTCTAAATAAAAAGAAATAGAAATTACCTGCCTTTTCAAGATCCACACTAAGATTTGAAAGTATACATTATTCTTATTGATGGGTCCTCAAAAATTTTAATTTGTAACATATTTTAAAGCTAGAAGCCAGTCTAAATATTTGATTCATTAAATTCTTGCATTTTTTAAAAAAGATAGTAAGCAGATTGCAAGATAAATTAGCCAAAAGAAAAGCCACCGTCACTCATGAAGCACGTAGACATAGTGGAGGTGGTCTGCT
The DNA here is from genome assembly GCF_011762505.2 of Arvicanthis niloticus. NCBI lineage: Eukaryota > Metazoa > Chordata > Mammalia > Rodentia > Muridae > Arvicanthis > Arvicanthis niloticus. The sequence continues at coordinate 47,957,621 of NC_047664.1, read as the reverse complement.
AGACTACACTACAGATTGAGAACAGGACCTTCTGACAGACTTGCTAGCTTCTTTGTTCATGCACATCTATGGGCCAGCATTCATCCTTCACATCCACAGCTTCCTAATGTGTCAAGAGGTGATCATCTCCTCAAAGAGCTGCTAGGAGCATTAAGTGCTTATCACCTAGCACCTGCCTGGAACACTGCAGACACTGGCAAGAGACCTCAGCATCCTGAGTCACCATGTGCATGAAGGGGATGGTGGGCAGATTACATTCTGCACACGGCTAGGCTCACACTACATACATGTCTTTACTTTGTAAGACATTCAGAAGAATGGTGTTTAGGAGCCTGTAATGCCAGAATGGTAAGGACTGTCCTACTTCCATGGTTCCAAATTAACAGACTTCTCTGTTGCTTTTCATTTGCACTTTGTATTCTTACATTTCTGAGTATTTATACTCACTCAGCTGAAATGGCTTTAATTGCAGCCACACAATCTTTGTGGTGAGGTCTATTGCCACCTCCAGTGGTCCAGTTACAGGGCCTGCACAGTATAAGAAAGATTGCCCTTCTACTTGGTTCATTTGACAGACTTGAGATGTGAAAGGAAGGTCATTAGACATGCTATGTCTGTGCACCATGGAGGATACAAACAAAATCTGCTGAGTGGCAGGAGGAGTTTTATTCTTACCATCCTTACTGCCCATCTCTATGGTCTTGCCAGCACCTCACAGCTGTGGAGGCCTTTTCCCTATGCCCTGTGCCAGGCCATCTTCTGTGTGTGGCACATGCTCATCTCCTCAGAAGTTACTTAAGTGCTTATTCTACATCTCTCCACGGTAGTTTGGCCATCGGCCCTTCCCCATTTTGCTCACTCAGGTCTGCCATGGCAGCTGTTAGCCCTACATGGACATCACTGCTTCCCTCTCTGACAGTCACAAACTTCCTGACGGGAGTACCACATCCTGCTTCCTGATACCCTTGTACCTACTGGGATGAGCATGTTATATGCCCACATTTCTATTTCAAGGCTGTTGGCTAAAGGAATACAGTGTTCATCCCAGCATGAGCTCATGAAGAGATAGACACTCTCCTCAAGACATACCCAAGATTCTTCTTGGAATTTGCAGACAGGAAAGGGTTCTCAAGAACAGGGGAGCCATAAATAAGGACTACTACTCAGACTTTCGTGCTTCTTCGCATAACTCCAAAACATGGATGAAAACCAGCACTTCACACCAGCAGCATCAGGATGGCCGTCATAGAGGGAAGACTGAAAACTGTAGATGTTGACATCACTTAGGTTCACATTGTACTTTAATTGTTGTTCATGAGTCTAGAATGTTGAAAAAAGCTTTATATTCACATTAAGAAATCTGACATCTATAATTTATTTCTTAGATTTTTGTCAAAAATTAATAAAATATGGGCTTTCATTTTAATATGTATAGATGTGTTGGCTGACATACCACAATAAAGTATTCCACATTGGGCAGTTTAAGCAGCAGGAATGCAGGGGGGGGGAAGCCTGACATTAAGGAATCAACTTTCTCCTGAAGCCTTTCTCCTTGGCTCATGGACAGCCACCTTCTCCAGAGATCCTCACTGGTCATTTCTCTGCGTATCTGTGTCCTAATCCCCTCTCTTATAAGAAGACCAGTGTGGGCTAGAGAGCTGGCTCAACCATGGAAGACTGTGGCTCACGTCCAACATCTTCAGGGTAGCACGCATGTTGGATCAGGATCTATCTATCCCAATGACTGTTTTTACTCAAATCACCACTTTAAAAATTCATGTCCTGCAAATTAGAACTTTCTCGTGAGTTCTGTGAGAAAATGTTTTGCTTATAGCAGTGTGAATTTAGGTAATGCATGTGGGCGGTGTAGAGTATTATGGTGACAGCATATCCATCAAACCATGTTAGTATGCTAGGCATACAAGAAGTCTGCCTAAGTAGCAGAGTTTGGTAGAGGAGGTCCAGTTACTTGAAGCTGTGAAAAGGTCTATCTCATTCTCCTCTTAGGAGCTATACTGCTAAATTTAATGGTGAAAATGGAAATATAAATCAATAAGAAACAGGGGAGAGGTTAAAGAAAATAGTAGTTAGTTCTAAAACTAATCAGAATAAGGCCTTCCAAGTATGGCAGCTATGTAAAATTATATTAAACAATCAGTCGCAAAAATTGTTTTCAAACTAAAACTGTATATTCCAGTCTTCTGATGAACAGGAAATGGTAGGATGGGTTTAAAGGTAAGAAGCTTGTCTGACAGAGTTTACTTAGCCTCTCTGTTTTAAGAAGTAACAGAAAGTCACATCAGTTGAGTCTGAACAACCATCTTTTGAAGAGTTGACTTCTGGGGATGGGAAACAGAAAACTCTGGGAAGAGCAGTAAAAGACTAATGTCCTAGTTCTTAGACTTAAGGAGTCAGGAAGGAATTTCTCATGAAGTTTAGAACTCCTGGGTGTCTGACGTTTTGTCTACAACTACTTAAAGAATCTCTCGTTTTCTCGTTCTCTCCCAATGTAGCTCATGTTCTTTGGAATATTTTTGTGCCTCGATGCCTTTCTGTATGTGTTCACCCTGCTTCCTTTAAGAGTCTTTCTGGCGCTGTTCAGGCTCTTCACTCTGCCCTGCTATGGCTTAAGGTAAGTTTAGATCTTTGACTATTTCAGTGTTTTAGCGTCGAAACAGTTTCGTTATTTTTATAACTTGTAGAGTTATTAGAATAAAGCTGATGCTTATAATTTCATTCATACTTTGGTTTTTAATGCTTATACTGCGTATCTGTTCAATTTATATTATATAATATGCATTTTATATATGCATTTTTTCCAGAGAAGTTTTGAACCAAAACTTCTTTAGCCAGTAACCTGACACTGTTGTAGAGCCATGTGGCTGAGTAGAAGAGAACAGGACTAGAAGTAGAAACTGATAGACCGTGTTCTTAACCCGCTTGTATGCGGGCTGTGAGGCCTCCTGGCTTGCTTCAACTGTGAGAAGTCCAGGTTCTAATCTCCTAACAAGCCCTTACTGCAGGCTTCCTCCTCCAGTTCATTTGTTTTGGTGGCCTATGAAGCTGTAGGTACAGACTTCTGGTTGGTGGCTGTAGATAACTCTGTAATGGCATCATTCTGATAGAAAGTATCAGTCAGCCCAAACCAACTTGGAGAGCTAGTGTATTGTGAGCGTCTGCCTCCCCTAAGCTTGTTTCCTATCTGCAAAAGATGATGTCGAGAGCTCAGTACCTGTCCCCCAAAACCTGCAGATATAAAAAGCATGTCAGTGGAATGCATGGCCACAGCACTCCTTAATGCTGGCAGAGTGCCTGCAGACAGCATCCCGCAGGGCCGGAAGAGTGCCTGCCTATGACACCGAGTAATAAATACCAGTTTCTTGCACTTCTGTTCTACCAAAACAGAAAGATGGAATGTGGCACTTAGTGTGCATTTGTCCTTTGGGTGAGCAGGAAGTTTGACTTTAGGGTTTTCTTTCTTGACAGTCATGTCAGCATGCCTCTGCTCTACATGGTCACCTTTTAGAAATTACTGCTTAGATTTAACATAGTAGTTTGAGTTACAATTCTAAAATGTGTGGCTTTTGTAAATATTTTTAAAACATTCTTTTCCATTTTGAAAATTCAAAATGCTGAAATGGGCACTAATTTGTGAAATTCCATTTAAATATAGTGAACATTCAATGGAATATAACACTTGGAATTATAGTTTCATCAGTGAAGTTGAGCTAAAAAATTACCCGTCCATATTCAAAACTGTAAGTTCTGTTTAAAAGACTAAAGTCACAAAGACATTTTTTTTGAAGTAGAAAATGAGCCATTTATACTTAATAATAATAAACAGTTCTTTCAAATGAGCCTTAATCCATTTTGATAAGAAATGCCTCTAATGTAAATAGAAACAATAACTGATCTAGTGATAAGGTTGTGAAAGAAATAAAGGTTACACTTAGCAAGACTGCAGAGAATAAACAGTTGTGAGAATTCAGCCTGCCTCGGGGCTAGAAAAGTCATTACTTGTGTCTGACATCTTTCTCCTCTTCCAGAATGATAGGAATTGTGGCACGGTTAGTTAATCATAAGTTAACCAGGTGGAGGGATCTTTTTAGCCATTTAAGCACCAACTTTAGGATCTGCCACGTATTTTATTTTACTTTGAGGAGGGTTTTTAAGAAGGCTTGTTCTCATTAGTCAGGATTTTCAAAGACATTTGTGGTGCTTTAATACTAAAGTTGGTTTCTATACTGAGGGCTCAGTGATATTTTAGTTACGTTTTCAGAAGATGGGGGAACGTCTATGAAAATGTTTGTGTGTGGCTGCATAAAGAGGGTGGATACAGGGAAATCAGGTTAATTCAATGCAGCAGCCTGACATAAAGAATTAAGGTCTTGCAGAGATTTTCACACATACGTTGTGAGCTAGGTTACTTTTTAGTTATTCCTGGATCAGCAATGTCAAACAGGTTCATATTCTACTCATTGCATGTCCTGATCAGCTGTTGGCACCCTGGGTTAAAGCTTTAAAAGGGTTTGTAACCTGGCAACTCTTCCTTCTGGACTAGATTCTTCCTTTCTGTGTGGTTAACACACAGGTGACATACACTTCCTGATAATGGATAATGGTGTGTCAGTGTTCTCAAGATGAAAGTCATCTTATTTGACGACACGTCTTGTTCTTCAGACATCTAATACTGCTTTATGCTCAAAGTCATTTCTTTTTCTCTGTCGTCTGGGGAAGCAGGACATGTAAGCAGCGTATAGCATACCCTTCCATTCTGAGTATCAAGTATTGCAGAAAATAGGAATTCTTAAACCTTCTACTCCAGTTTGCTTCACATGATGATTGTTGCTTCCTAGAGAACATTTCTACAGTAATTTACATTTTAGCACAAAAAAGTCAATTGCTTTAAATTTTTAATTTGAAGCATTTTCAATCTAAATCAACTTCAGTGACATTTAAAAAGTGCTTCTATTTTCATGGTTTTATAGCTAAAAGGACTCTGGGGGGCAGCCTGTTATAAACAACTTCTAATCTATCTGCAATGTTAGTTAACTGAAGTTACATTTTATAATGTCATTTATATTTATATGATAAATGGAACATGAGGATGCAGTTAAAATTGTGCAGCCAAATTTCAACAATCTTGAATCCTCTGTATGAGATCAAGCAATATTACAAAAACTATGAAGTTCTGCTTTTAATGTCTTAGTACCTTCAGTGTTCTGTATCTAACTAACTTAAGCAATGTGTGTTACTGTGAGCCAGTTATTTTCTGTGAACCATGAGAACAATATTTCTGTAATTCTTATTTAAGCATAAAACTGAAAATATAGTAGTCTGTGAAAAATGACTGAACAAAAAATACTGTTAATATTATGCCCAAAGCCATTTAGGTATTTCTAGAATACCCAAGTACATTTTATCTTTATGGAATTATTTAGAAGTAGCCAAATCCTGCTATCTTACAGCTTCCCTTCCATGTTCTCTACTTCTATTAAAGATTATTTGATTCGTTTTGCTTATAGCTGCTTCAGGTATCTTTTTTCAGAAAGCAAGCAGAGGTGCTCTTTCCTTCAGTCTGACTTAAAACCTGCAAAGAAGTTAATTGTCTGCTTTTCCCAGCCGTTATCATTCTCATCTCTTCTGTTTCAATCTTTTGTCAATATATGTGTGTGTGTGTGTGTGTGTGTGTGTGTATTTGTAGTCTTTTTTTTTTTCTAAAAAGAGAAGAAAGTGTATTTTTAAATTAAGTCCTGACATGGAAACAGTATCACCCTACAGCAGGGTCAGGATCAGCAGCAGGACAGTGCTGCCTTTGTCATCCTTGCATGAGTATTTGTCTCCTCCTCTACCTGCCCCTCTCTTATGTGCAGCATCTCTGGGACACTTTTTAAAGCAAACCAAACTTTATGCTTTGAAGCTATTGCTAGATCTTTGGCTATCTTGATGTGTTTTTGGCTTTGGTTTGAGGTTTAAGTTGTGTTGCTACTGGTAGCAATTGGGTAAACCAAGACGTTGCCTTTAACGAAGGATGATAAGCAGGAAGATTTTGTAACCTGTTCAGTAACTCAGACCTCATCCTGACTGCGTAGTCCATAGACCATTTTGCCAATTTTCAAGCATCTAAGATTGTGTTCCTTTGGAGATGTTGATGGGTGCTACTGTGAGTCCATGGTGGGGTGCAGTGCTTGCAAAGGATGCCGTACTGCTCCTGTAGAAAGTTGACACCACTCACAATGATCTCAGAAAGACCTTCTTGAATCTGTTTCTGATAAATTAGCAGTCTCAACCCCTGCTGCCCAGTGTTTAATGAGGAAGGAAGGAAGGAAGGAAGGAAGGAAGGAAGGAAGGAAGGAAGGAAGGAAGGAAGGAAGGAAGGAAGGAAACAAGGCATCTAGGGTCCTGGAAAGCTGGTTCTTTCCTTTCCTAGATAAGGTAAGAGAGCTTCTAAATTTTAGAGAAAATTAGGATGATATTTTAGTTGAAGACAGAAACAGAATTCGGTTGTGATTCGTTATATGAATTATCTATGCTTGATATCAAATATCTTTCTAAGTTCATCTGTGAAATATATTAAAAATACCAAGTATGTGGTAGTTGAAGTTGTGTCAGTGTGAATACTGTCTCTTCCTAGAATTTCCACTATTCTGCGCTTTAGAATTCTGTCACACTTAAATTATACATTGAATGAGATTACAGAGGAAAATGGTAAAATCTAGGACCCAGAACTGACAGCTATTAGTAAAGACAGCACTTTGGAGCATTATATGGTGCTAAGGAAGCTGGCTCCATTTAAGAATGCTGAGGTATTTTTCTTTTGCTATTAGAGTAAATAAAATTCAGGCAAGCAAATTTCCGGATCCCTTGTCTTGGTTTTAGACATAACTTTCACTAAAGACTTCATTGGCTTTTTTTTTCTTGTTTAGGTTTGGAATATTTTTTCTTTTGACCCTGTAGGAAAATTCTTATCTCCCAAAGTACTATGAATTTCAAATTCGCAAGTTTCTTAACTTGTTGGCTTTCCTCCATGTGCCTTACCTCTTTAAAGTTAGATGTGTTCAAATTAACTTTATTTGTGCTGTATAAATAGTCTTTTCTCTTTCTACACCAAGTTAAGCATTTGATTCTGGCCTGAGTAACTAATGCCACCACAAGAACATGAGTGTAGGAGAGCTCTTAGTGTCTTTGTTGGGGAAACAAGTATGTCCATTCTTTCCTCTGACCAAGGCTCACACATGGTGCACCAGTGGACAGAGAGAGTACATTGTTATGTAGAAAGCCTTCATAGCATCATCAGGTTTTGTCATCCCATGTTCCCCACCATTCCGCTTGAAGTAGCAGCGTAGCAACATTCCAACCTTCTTTCTTTCTTTCTCTCTTGTAAATCAGACCGAAGGGAGGAGCACTTTCACTTCCTTTATAGAATGGAGTGTGGTGGCACAGGGACTCCTTGTGGTGAGTAAACCCTGATTTTTCCTTTTATACTCTTGGCCAGATTGACCTCAGTACCAGAGCAAAAGCACCAGCGTAGGCCACATAACCATTTGAGGATGGGAACACACGGAGGAAAATGTGGCTCCCAGCCTTCAGTAGCATCCTCACTTGGTCTTAAGACTTATCCATGTTTATTCCAGTGTTTGACCACACTGTCACCCATGAAAACCACCATGAAGTAATCTCTAATAACTTGTGGGTCTCTGTGTTAGCAGACACCTCAGTCCTCACCTTAGGGCTAAACCCAGCTCGCTTATTCCTAGAACCACCATTTATTTTGTGTTATTCCAAACACAAATGGTGCTTCATAAATCAGCCACCTCACTAATTAATTAATTTAATGTACAAAAAAAAAAAAGATGTTAGCCATCGAGTGTAAAGTGCTAAGTGATTATTTTTTTACAGTGTGTCAAACTTAAATGTTGAGTTTCCCAGTTCAGGAAAGCATCTTGATCCTAGTCCTTTATTCCAGTTCACTTTAAGACCATAAAGGAGGTTCTTTTAAGAATATGAACTACATGTAATACACATTTTTAAAATTTCAACAGTCCATGTCCCCTCTAGCCCTCAGATATACATCCTTTACACTGAAATGAGTCATGCACACCCCTGACCTCTGTCTATGGCTTAAAATGAACTGCCAGGAGGCTTCTGCTTGCCGTTTTTGTCACCTCTTTCTTCTTGATCTTGCCAGTCCTGGTTCTCTTTAACAGTAGAGTATCAAGGGATGGGGACGCCTCATAGTGAGCATCTCTCCCTGCTGCATAATTCTATGTCCATGAGTCTATGTGCACTGTAAACAGCTCAGAGGTGTGTAATAGTAAAATACATAACATGAAATTGTCATTTGTAATAACTGTGAAAATATAGTGAAAGTACTTGTAGGGGTTAAACGGTAAAATTGAGAGATGCAGAGAGTCTACTTTCTATATAGGTGTTTTTATCTTGAATATCTTTTAAGTTGTGTTAAATATCTTATTTTTATTGGAAGTTTTATTGAATATCTTATTTAATCTTGTCTGGCCATGGCATGTAATAAAAGCTTTAGTCTAAACTAAATTGGATTAATGTGGAGTTTTGTTTGTTTGGTTGGTTGGTTGGTTGGTTTGGTTTTTTTACTTTGCCCTACATTCTCTTGAGATCTCCAGCATTTGCTAAAGGAACTGCCATTAATTGCTCTTTAGCAGCCATCATAACGAGGATTTCAGCCTGAAAGATTATCTAGGTGCCCATTCTGGGTTGATTGGCAGCATTGTAGATAAGCTTCTTACGGAGTGTGTAATGATGACCTCTGGTCATCTAAAAATAGCCTGCCAGAATAGGAGCAAGTGCTGTGATTGGTTCATGTTGTTTTAATTAGTTAAACTCATTTGTACGGTTAGATCTTGGAGAAGCTGAGATGCATACAGGCATTGTGTAACATGCCACTGGTGAACGGTTTGTTGTTTTGTTTTTGCTGCTTTCCTTTTTTATTAGTAGGCACACGTGGAAAGGAAATCCTTGTTTATAGAGGTTGTGAAACAAGTTGTGTGTTGTATTGGAATAGTAGTCCTTCACTTTGAAAACCTGTAATTGCTGTAGCAGACAATTAGGATGTTAAGGCAGTGATAGATTGCTGAGGAACCAGTGCAAGTACATTTTGTCCTGTTTCTCATTGTGTATTTTAGAAATTAATAAAGTAGGAAGTATGTTTGTTTCTTAATACAATAATTTTTCCAAATGATAGACTATATAATGAAGTATGAGTTGCTGATCTCTGAGTTTGGAGGTTTTGACTGTCAGTGTTTGTGAAGAGCCATGCCTGCATTGGTGCCTCTCGCTGTGTCCCCTGTCCATCGGTGGGGCAGCACCCATCTATAGCCCATGGAGGCAGGACCGTCTAGCATGTCTCCTCTTGATATCTGAGTTAGAAATGTGTTTGCTCTTGACAGAAGAACCACTGCTCCCAGTCCCAGCCTCGTATGGAATAGGGTATGAAATCTCCTCAATCATCCGTTAGCCCTTGGCAGGGAAGTGTGCTCTCAGCTGGGTGTGAGGGAAGTGGAAGGTAAAATTTATCCTGCTTTCCATGGAAAGTCAGGATGAAAGTATTGATGGAGGTGGTGTACTGGGTGCACTTCTGCCCAGAGCTCTAACTTGAGCTGCAAAGAAAAAAGCAATCAGCATTCCATATCGGTTGGAGGACTTGTAACCTGACTAACAAAGCCAGGCCTGTCTCCATGTAAGCTCACTAGAATGGTTTCCCATCTATTATCACCCTTCGTGAATGTGTCTCTTTTCAGGCTTGCAGTATCCCATATTGAGTCCCAATAGATCAATCAAATGTACTGGTAACCTGTGGTAAGCAAGAAGGCAGTCCTGTGACAGCTACTCTCAGAGCTGGTACCCCAGCCTAGTTACTGAAACAGTTTAAAAGACTTTCACATTATGTTGACAAAGCCCTGCTCTTGTGGGCAGGCTGAGGAGCTGAACAGACTAGATAGCCCAGAAACTCCTAAGAGGCCAGAGGCACAGTAGCAAGTGAGTTCAGCCACACTGCAGCTTGGAGTAGTCACTGTTGGTAAAGATAAAGAAGCCACAGCTCCTGAAGGAAGCCCCTCGTCCTAACAGTTGAATGTGCTGCGGGTAACACCCTGCCAAAGCAACCTGAACATTGACCCCAAGGATTAAGCCTGCAGTAGACTCAAATGGACCCATTCTTGCCATGAAAATGGTATGTCCAGTAAAAGGGAATCCTAAATTTCTTCTTTGCTATTTGTTTTCTCCATCTTATTGCTTCCTTCCCTGACTTAGTCTAAACTTTTTATGCTCTACTCTCTCTCTCTCTTTCTCTCTCTCTCTCTCTCTCTCTCTCTCTCTCTCTCTCTCTCTCTCTTTTTTTTTTTTTTTTTTTTTTTTTTTTTGGTTTTTCGAGACAGGGTTTTTTTCTGTGTAGCCCTGGTTGTCCTGGAACTCACTCTGTAGCTGGCCTTGAACTCAGAAATCCACCTGCCTCTGCCTCCCAAGTGCTGGGATTAAAGGCATACGCCACCACCGTCCGGCTTATGCTCTACTCTCAGAAGGAAGAATCAACTAATTTTTTTAATTCGGAAAAATTCAAGTCATGTTACAAAGAACAAACTTCTACAGAAAAGGAGTTATCTGACAAACCACTAACCCGAAGGAAGGAAGGAAGGAAGGAAGGAAGGAAGGAAGGAAGGAAGGAAGGAAGGAAGGAAGGAAGGAAAGAAGGAAGGAAAGAAGGAAGGAAGGAAAGAAAGAAGGAAGGAAGGAAAGAAGGAAAGAAGGAAGGAAGGAGATATTGAGGAGAGGATTCATTGGAAATTTAAATAAATCTTGAATACATAAAAGAATCATTCAGAGTAAGAGCTGGTAGCACAGGCCTATGATCCAAGCTGTATGGGAGGCCAGGGCAGAGAGAGTGCAAGTCAGGGCCTTCTCAGAGCACGAATAAGACTTGGCTCAGTTTTTGTAATTATTTTAAGTGGAGGTATATTTCAGTGGCAGAGTGCTTGGCTAGCATTAGCAAGGCCCTAGGTAGTATTTTCACCAAGTACCAGCTCTACTCCTAAGGTAAGTTAATATCGAATTATACTGGGTTCTGTTTCTCACCAATGCAACTGGCAAAGATTCAGAAGTTGGTCATGTGTTATTTTGGTGCTTGTGACCACAAGCTTCTCAATATGCTGCTAGCAGAAGTGTAAGTTGACACAAACCCTTCAGAGGCCCATATGGGATGTTTTTACCAAAATGTCAAGTGAATGTAACTGTGCATCTAGAATTTTAGGATTTTACAATACAGATACATTTTTACTTATGAGACGTGTATGTGCTAGCTTATAGTTGGAAAAGACTAGAAATCTGTCGATATGGGTTGGAAAAATTATGGTATGTATTCATGGGGAAAACTACATAACCATAATGATGTGAGGGTCCTTCTAAACCACTGTGAAAGACCAGGAGCTAGGTCTGCCTGTAATCGCAGCAGTGGCCTGACTCTCTGTGGCCAGCAGGGCTGTTGGGAAATCCAGTGGACAAGGATGGTGTGCATAGAGCACCTATTGGGTGGGCAGGCTGACCCAGCGGCCATGGGGATAGTAAGGCCCCCACCACACACACACAAGCTGCTACCTGCACACATTCTTCAATTCTGATCCACTTTTAGTCTAACATCTTTATATTCTGTATGCAGCAGAAAAGGTTCAGTTATACAGTTGTCTTGGTGACCATCCTTGTTAAAGTTTTTAAAACATCAGCCTGATGTTCATCGTGACCTTGATAGCTATTGCGTGTCCAGTAAAGATGACTTGTTTTGAGAACACATAGCCTAAAATTTGTATCTCCATTACTTGTATGTTTCAGGGACAGACGTTTGCTTCAGCCCGCACAGGTGTGTGACATTTTGAAGGGTGTCATCTTGGTAATCTGCTATTTCATGATGCACTATGTTGACTACTCCATGATGTACCACCTGATCAGGGGGCAGTCTGTCATCAAGCTCTACATCATCTACAACATGCTAGAGGTAAGGCTGCCTGCTCCCCACATCTTGTCTGACCCTGCTGCCTGCAGTGCAGCTAGCACTCAGGACTCAGCTCCTACAGAGGGAGTGAGAGAAGGGTGTTGGCTGTGGCTTCTGGAAAGCCATTAATGACTGTGCTTCATTCATTGGAGGATCTTGATACAGTGCAAGTCAGATCTAGTGAGGATTGGAGGCTGAGTTTAATGGGGTACCACCTGAGCCATGGGTGCTGGGTCATGCTTGAAGGTAGAGTTCCTCAAACCCAGGTATGTCCTCCAATTAAAGCAGTGGTTCTCAGCATGTTGGTGGAGACCCCTTTGGGGGGTCAACAGACTCTTTCACAGGGGTCACATAGCAGATGTCCTGCATAGCACATATTTACATTATGATTCATACCAGTAGCAACATTGCAGTTATGAAGTTGGGGTCACCACAAGATGAGCAACTGTATTGCAGAGTCACAGCATTAGGGAGGCTGAGAACACTAAGTTAAAGTAAAGATCCCCACTGCTTGCACAGTTCTGAGAACATATGCTGTCAAATCGCAAACCTATGGAAACCCATATATACACTGTTTTTTGTTGTTATTTTTGCAATGAATTGTGAGGTTTCTAAGTAACTTAATTATATATGCTTAGAATACTAAATATAAGTGGCTTTGAACTTTTTACAGCAAATTTCCCAATTTTTTCCATTTTGTTTGTTTGTTTTGTTTTGTTTTCACAAATGGCTAATTCAACAAGTCCCATTCTGGTTCCATAAATGTATTGGGTCCTCAGCATGCACAGGAAGCACATGCAAGGAAGTGTAAGCAGCCTTCTTCAGCTTCCCTTCCAGGACTGCAAGCCTCGGGCCTGACAGCTAGTAAATTCTGAAATGTGTGCCCACTGTTTCTCTCTGCAGGTAGCCGATCGTCTGTTTTCCTCGTTTGGACAAGATATCTTAGATGCTCTCTACTGGACAGCCACAGAGCCGAAAGAAAGAAAAAGAGCACACATCGGCGTAATTCCTCACTTCTTCATGGCTGTTCTCTATGTCTGTATCCTTTGAGACTTAGAGGACATTCCAGCAACCTGTGCTGCTTTGTTCACCCACCCTGCACATAATGGGTGTGCATGTGAAGGTGACCTTAGTATTCCATATCACCAAAAACACCAACTCCACACTTACTTCTGGGTTCACTTTGAAAACCTTGAGTTGCTATAATACAGGTGTATATCTCTATAATACAGGTGTATATCTCTTAGTCTCTTCTTTCATCATTTGCCATAATTTCTTCCACTTTTAATTAACACCTTTTTTTAAGGGCCTTCTGTTTTTGTTTGGTTGGATTTTTGGTGATGGTGGTTTTGGGTTTTTTTTTATTTGTTTGGTTTTCGAGACAGGGTTTTTCTGTGTAGTTCTGACTGCCTTGGAACTCACTCTGTAGACCAAGCTGGCCTAGAACTCAAAGATCCACCTGCCTCTGCCTCCCAAGTGCTGAGATCAAAGACGTGAGCCACCACGGTCTGGTGAGGGCCTAACTGTGCCAACTACCAGAAGTACAGTTCTAATTAATAGATGTTCAGATTTTCACTCTGCTTCTGCTTCTTTCATATAGAGTACATATATCATTTCAAGTTTATATCAACTAGATAGTAAGGAAATTGTGACAATAAGAAAATATTTGTTAGGCAAATTTGATTTAGAAAATATGGTCATTTTCCCATTTTTTTGCCTTGTAAATTATATGATATTGTGTTAATAATTGTGAAACAGGTGTTTTCTTTGACTTGCTCTTAGTTCTACATGCAATTCTTATCATGGTTCAAGCGACAACTCTCAATGTAGCTTTTAACTCTCACAACAAGTCACTGCTTACGATCATGATGTCTAATAATGTAAGTATGAGGTCACACTTTGCACTGGAAGTTTAGGAAGGAATTCTTGGGTACCTGTTAGTCTAAGAAGCTTTGTGTGAAGAGAGTTGATTTTTACAACTGTTAAGGTGTTAAAGTGATAAAGATGGGGGCTGGAGAGATGAGCACCAACTGCTCTTCCAGAGGTCCTGAGTTCAGTTCTCAGCAACCATATGGTAGCTCGTAATCATCTGTAATGTTCTTATTCCCTCTTCTGGTGTGCATGAAAACAGAGTGTGTGTGTGTGTATAAAATGTTTATATTTAATCAATGTTTTTAAAGTGACAAAGATGGTGTTTCTGTTGCTATTTCAGTTTGTTGAAATTAAAGGAAGTGTATTCAAGAAGTTTGAAAAGAACAATCTTTTTCAGATGTCAAATAGTGGTAAGTTGTTCGATTCTGATTAAAGTTCTAGTTAATAGTCATTGAAAGTGACTCATTACCATAAACAAATGTTGAATAATAACATTTTAATTAAAAGTAATTGTATTTCAAAACAATTTTTAAAGGTTTAAAAATTGTGTCTTCTAAAACAGATTAGTAGTTAGTGAGATATTTTTTACCCTCTCCCTCAATCACGAAGATAGGGTGCAGATTAGACCAGATTAAACATAGATAAAGTCAGGTTTATTAGGAGGCAGCTCTCAGCGTGTTCACCTTTCTCACAGGTAGAGGTCAGTGAAGTCACACATCCAGGCTAAAGCAAGGAGTATTTATAAGTTTAGATGTGGAGTAATGATGTGCCAGCTAGAAGCTGGGATGGTGGCCATACATGGTCAAAAGCTGAGCCTCTGGGCGGGCATTCTTGGGTGGGTTGTCAGAAACAGGGGACAAGGAATGATGACGTGTTAGCCAGAGTTTTCTCTAAGCAGATGGGGAATTTTCTCTGTGCAGGTGGGGTTGAGGGAAGGAGGTCAGACATGGTTTCCAGCTTGTGCAGGAGATGAGCAGGGGTTCCAGTCTAACAGCTACATCCGGAATAAAGGTTAAATGAAAGACCTTTGGTCCCCGTCCTCCTCTGATAATGTTAATTTAAAGTAATTTATTGCTGTAAGTGTAAGTGCTACATCTTAAAATTTTTTTTAAAACTGATAATGTTAATTTAAAGTAATTTATTGCTGTAAGTGTAAGTGCTACATCTTAAAATTTTTTTAAAATAAAATATAGAAGAAAATATTCACAAGCTTTGTTTAAGGGAACATTTTTAGAGACTATACAAAATTACTAGCTATAAGAACAATATATAAATTGATTTTCAAAACTGTAAAAAAAAAATCTATGCTGGTTAAAAAGTAAATGAAAAGGCAGGGGCTGGAAAGGGGGCTCAGACTGCACAGAGAAACACTGTCTTGAAAACCAAACAAACAAAAAACCAAAACCACCACCACCATCAGAAGTTAAGAGCATTGGGCTCCTTCAGAGAACCCGTGTCTGCAACTCCAGTCCCAGGAGATCTAATGTCTCTTCTGCTCTCTGTGGGTACTACAGGGATACAGAGCACAGATATACTTAGAGGCAAAACACTCATACACATAAAATAAAAATGAAGAGAAAATATTTTTTTAAATGAAAAAGCAGATCATATATATGTCAAGAGAAAAAAGTTGAGTGTGTGTGTGTGTGTATAGATATAGATATATAGATATATACATACAAAGACACTACCATTCCTGAATACATATTGCAAAATTTGCCAGTTAATTATGAAAGTGACATGACGTAGAGTAGCAGAAGGATTGGATTTTGAAACTGAAAAATGTATTAAGTTCACATGCATCATTAGGGAAGTACAAAGGCAAGTCAATGGGACATCACTGCTGCATTACCTCCCGGAATGCTATTGTAGGCTGACAGTGCCAAGGAAGATGGGGGCTAACTGCTTCTCCATGCTGTGAGGGTGTGAACATTGCAACCACTCCAGAAAGCTTTGGGACAGCTTTCTTTGTGGCTGCATTATACGAAGAAGCCCACTTGGCTGATTTCAAATTATGTGCTCCATTTCCTTCTAAGAAGGATTGGCTTAAGAACCAAATTTGTCATATACAGCCATTCTTAGTAGGATTGTTGTGAGTACATTTCTTGTTAACTTTGTTCATGAAAATTAGAAAGCACACATACAGAGACAAATTTGTGAATAACTGTATAAAATATCAGTTAAACATTAGAAAAGCAATCCTGTGAATTAAGATCCATCTCTAAGTACAGAGAATATTTCCTCCCTTCAGTCTGACGTTGCTAGGACCTATGCAAGGACAGACTTTCAGTTACACCCCCTTTGAAATCATGCAAAAGAATGTACGCATATATTGTGGAGCTGGTTAGAATGGGAACTTGAAAACCTCACATTTGCTTTTCCCATTTTTTTATGCATTTCAGAGGAAGTGTTTCTGTGCTCTGTACCTTGAAATCAATTGTTGTATATACCTTACACATGGTATTGTGTAAGGATTCATGCTCTGGTTTCACAGATAGCATTTGTGCCCACTGAAAGTATAGTTCAGACCTGCTACAAGTGAGAAGCTTGGCAACTGTGAAGGCAAAGGAGCCAGCTCTGCATGGGAGAGTTCAAGATCGTAAGGAAGGCACAGACAGTAAAGGTAGCTCACCTAGACGGGATAATGAAAAGAAAGTCCAGTCATGCTCTAGAGCAGCAAGAACAGGAAGTGAAGAAGCAGAGTCAGTCCCACAGAGGACAGTGAGGTGAAATTGGGCTGCAGCGTGCTGACAGCTGTGCCACAGTCAGGTGGAATGCAAGCTGTGCTGTGTGAGTGGCAGCTCATATCCATAGCTCCCAGGCTCACACACATACACACACACACACACACACACACACACATGCACACAGTACACACTCACTGTCACACGTACTTAGTTCATGACTACATGGTATCTTGGACTCCTAGAAGAAAATAACAACTGAAAAAGTTGAAATACATAAACTGACTTTGACATGACTTCAGTTTTCTATTTTCACTAAATTCACTCCAATTAATCACACACACACACACACACAAAACCACACACAAAGAAATTCTCTACATACCACCAAGGAATGCTATTACAATGCCAGTATTCTCTTGGGTAAGAAATTACATGCTCCTTCCTTACCAGGTTAGATATTTCCTGGAAGCTCGTAAGTTTTATTTTACCCAGAGTCTTATATTTTATTCTCTCATTCTGTTTTTCTTTTATAAAATGAAAACAGTTGTCATATATTCCCAAAGAATGTTAGAGGCACTTAATGACCCAATTTGAACATCCTTAATTTTCTTAAGTTTCCATACTAGAAATATGTTGGAAAATTAAGTAATGGCTTACACACATGTGTATGTATGAATACATATGTACACACACACACTAGTCATCAGTTAGCCCTCTGTGTCTCTGCTTCCTGCCTACATGGTTATGTCTGTAGGAAATAGTCTAAGCAGGAACCACATCTGTATTGAACGTGGCCAAACATTTTCTAGTCACTGCTCCCTACGTAAAACAATTATATTGATTGTTTTTAAGTTATATTGACTATTATGAGAAATCTAGAAATGACTCAGCATATGACAGAAGGTGATAGGTTATATACAGATAGAGCAGTGTTTATATAAGACACTGTGAATTTTGGTACATAAAATGGAACCCCATGGATTCCAAAAATCACTATTGTTTTACAGATGTTTTAATATAATTATTTTAAGCATTTCCCTACTTAATACACAGTAGTACTTAATATTCAATCTCTCTCTCTTTTTAGATATTAAGGAACGATTTACAAATTACGTGCTTTTGCTAATAGTGTGCTTAAGAAACATGGAGCAATTTTCTTGGAATCCAGGTAACTCTCTCTGGAATCAAATATGGCATCCTGTTAATTTACTCTTGAGACAAATTAAGGCTGGCCATTGGTAGCACAAGTCTTTAATTCCAGTACTTGGAAGGCAGAGGCAGGAGTGAAGTCAGTGCTGAAATGACTATCTGTACCACGTACCACTGTTTGTGACTGGAAATGGCTCTTCCAGGGGAACGGATGCATCATCCCAGCAGGCTGGGATGCTGTCATTCTCAGAAGACCCACAACGTCTCTGCAGGTGTTCTGGTGAATAAGCACTGCAGCTCAGGGCTCTCTGTTGGAGCTGTATCTGATGCAGTTACTCTGGTTACCGTTAGGGTAGAGTCCTGCTCTTCATCACATTGACCATTTTTAAACGGAAGTGGATTAGAAATAGAGTGAAAACAGTAACCTTATCTCCACAGAGTTCCTTATCTCCACTCCTGAATCTGGACTGACAGGATGTTGTCAGATTCCACAAGTATTCACCTGTTCAGTTAGCAGTTGTGAGAAGTGCTAAGGAGTGTGCAAGACCTGTAAGCTGCTGAGGTAGAAGGCAAAGATGATCACAGTGCACAGTGAGGTGGGAGGCAACCGCTGCTTAGGTAGCTCTGATCATTGAAAAGCTCCATTTCTTGATGTACAGTTTTGTTCTTAATGGAACAGACAGTGTTTATACTTTTTGTGTTCCTGCCAGCATCGAGGATGCCCTTGACATCTGAAGCCTCTTGTTAACTTAGTGGTTTGTTTTTAGGAACATTTGAAGAATTAGGATCATATATAAAATGATAGTGAGTTTGGAAACTCATTTCCATAAGTTACCTTTTTACAAAACCTGTAAGGCCAAATCGTAGATCTTATCAGGTGTGAACTGAATAGACCCAAAGGCCACTTGACCTGTGGTGGGAAAGCTCCTAATGCCACACACCTGACTTTGTGTTATCTAGATGCTTTCAAAGCAAGTAGTTTTGTACTTACACATGTGTGTATGTGCACATGCGTGCTCACTTGCACACTCAAGCAAAGGTGGAAGAGCAACTTGTGACAGTTGCTTTACTCCTTTGACAGTGGCAGTTCTGGGGCATAAACTCAGTGGTCAGGCTTGGCAGCAAGTGCCTTTTACCCATTGAGCCATTTCTCTGACTGGATGCTTTTGGTGCATAGTTAACAAGATTAGCTAATAATTTTCCACAAAAGACAGAGTGGGCATGTATGACCCCAGGAGCCGAGATGGGATCAGTCCCACAGGAACAAAATTGCTATGCCAAAGGAGGACCTGAGCCTCCTGAGGACTGGATCTGTAATCCTATAACTGTACTTAAGTGTCCTTTATCACCACTGTGCAGTGACAAAGTGACATGCTTGGATGCTGTCACTGTTTTGAACATCACACTTCCCCATTGTACCCCGGGTAACTAACAACAAAAATACTATTTTGTATGAAAAGTACATTGTTGCATACCAGTACCTCAGTTAAATCTTAGAGTTATGAAATGTAGAGATTTGTATTATTCTTATTTTGTAGATGAGGAAACTGAAATTTAGATCTTAGGAAATTTGTGTAAGAACATTGCAGGCAATAGCAGCACTTGGTTTTAAGAGTTCCAGGAGTCTCATAGCTTCAGTGAGTTGCCAGACTCAGAAAAGCTCTGTATTGTAGGCAGCCCTGCCCTCTGGTTGTTCATGCAGAGTTGTAAGTCATGTCTGTGTGGCTGTGAAATAAATGAACCTCAGGTTCTTTAAGTCATAGTGAGCAAGGAGGAAAAAGCATGAGTCTAGCGGCCCGGTACTTACTGTCAGACTGAGGCAGTAATGGCTTTCTAAAAAAACTACTTACCCATGTCACCTCTCTGGTGTCTAGACTTCTCAGAGGCACAGGTTCTGCAGGACACTGGCCTGCAGATGAAATGGCACTAGGACAGTACTGAATAAATAGTATCCTTTAATGTGGTAAAGTGTGACGCAGACAGTGAAGATTATGATTGGTAGAATGCTACTTCTCCACTATGAATTGAAAATACTGGCGTGTACCCTGTTGGAGGTCCCAGGCTGCTGGGAGCTCGAGATGCAGGTTCTGCTTATGTAAAGAATTCTAATTATGTGTTTCTTCCATGCTTATAGATCATCTCTGGGTGTTGTTTCCTGACGTCTGTATGGTGATTGCATCAGAAATTGCTGTGGATATTGTAAAGCATGCCTTTATCACCAAATTCAATGACATCACTGCAGATGTATGTATTTCTAGTAATTCCTGTTCATTGTTTCCCTGATTGCTTATATCATAAAGATGTAGCCTTTGGTTTATTAAATTTATGAATTTTTAAAATCATACTGAGTATTTTTAAAATAGAACTATCAAAACCTTGACAAGTTTACAAGTTGACAAACTTTCATAGTTTAAAAGTTGGCTTTTTTTCCTTTTTATTTTTGGTGTTTAGAGACAGGGTTTCTCTGCATAGCCCTGACTGTCCTGGACCTCACTCTGTAAACCAGGCTGGCCTTGAACTCAGAGATTCAGAGATCTGCCTGCTTCTACCCCCCCGCCCCCCCAAGTGCTGGGATTAAATAAACAGATGCCTAAATTCCAGGAGATGAGCTGTACATTTTACTTGTGAACTCCCTTGCAGAAGCTATGAGGAATTTGCTTTATGTTGTACATTTTCTGTAGTATCTTTAGGAATAGGTCTGAGGCTGTACATCACTATACAGATCCAATGAAGGTAGGTGCCCTGTACAACCTCATCCTTAGTTCTGGAACGGAGAACTGGCCCAACAGCTTTCTTGATATTCTGGAGTTATATTTTTGACAACCATAAACTGGTTCTTATTTATTGTTTTGCTCAAAGATTTAAAATTGAGTGTGGCATCAGGTGGGAACTCTGTTTCTGGTTTGTTGAATGCTTGAAGCATCGTTTTCTGTCCCTTCAGTAAAGCAGGAATTGAAAATGAGTTCATCATTTTCTCTCTTGGCTTCCTCAATGAAAGATCATTCTCTTTTCATAGGGTCATTTTCTCAGTACCTGAAATTAAAATTAAAGGTTTGATTCAGGTAGCTCATGGTAATTTTAGTGGAAATACAGTTGTCAAAGCTCCCTAGTGGCTGTTATAAGTGCTCTAATGCGGTCCAGCCCCAGTTTCTGTCTCTCATTATCAGCATCCTTTTTGGGGAAGGTGTTATTGTTGTGGTTAAATACACAGTCATAATACTTATAATTGTGCAGTCAAAATTCCACAATTATTTTTCCTATATATCACTGCTTAAAGCAGCCCCTTCTCCCTAAATTCTAAATTATGGGAATGAGAGTCGTTGGCTATTATTTGTCTTTAAAGAAAATCCTTTATAAGCCCATGAATGTAGCAGCTCAGAGAAATTAGACTGTTTTCCTCAAGTGATGGGGTCTGGTGCTAATTAGCATCTGCCCTGTGTAATTAGGAAGCATTTCTCTCCACAGAGTCTAAGCCTATCCACTGCGTGCATTTGTTCTAGTCTACATCATCCTTTTTTCTTATTTTTCCTCAGGTCTACAGTGAATATAGAGCCAGCCTTGCTTTTGACCTTGTTAGTAGCCGACAAAAAAATGTAAGCATTTTATTAAAGGTGTTGTCTGAAGTTAACTCACCAATGGATAAATGTGCTACAGATAAAACTAAAGACTTGAACCTGCCTTCTTGTAGACAGTAAATACTTGGGCAGTAATCACAGTAAATAGAATGTGTTTCTGCAGCATTGTAGAAATGATAGAGCTTTTTACTCGAAGCTCATGTCCACCATTTTGGCTCCTGTATCCTTCTATTCAGTTACATGGCAGGTGCTGGTTCTCTTCTGTTCTTAAGGCACCTGTTCAGAGCATTTGCTGACAGTGAGTAGTGCTTTCTAGATGCTGATTAACTGAGTGGTCCATTTCTCCTTTGATGCAGGCATACACAGACTACAGTGACTCGGTAGCACGAAGAATGGGATTTATTCCTCTCCCGCTGGCTGTCTTAGTAAGTTCATGCTTTTCTGTTCTTGTCATGACATGGCCATCATCATAAAACATCAGTATATATTATCAGTAACTTTATTTCAACGGGACTTGCTTATTTTAAGAAATGATAAGTAACCTGAAAGAAAAGTTTGTCTTAAATTATAAATGCATCCTTCCTTTCAGTTTTGAGCTACCCAGAGGGAAAGTGACATCATGGGGCTGCTTGTCCAGGTAGCTTTCCTAGCAGTGAGGCTATTCTCTGGCCTATCCGTTGGGCAAACAATTGTTTTCTCTTATGGGTAACCCCAGAGGTGGACATTGTGCTGCGGCTACTGGAGCATGGAGGTGGCCGCATAACTGATGCTGTTTCTAGAGAGCACTTCAAGACTGACATGCTAGATGCCATCAGTCCAGTGCTGGGAATTGACACTGAGGAAGTAAATGCAGAAGGCACAGTGTGAGTGGTGAGCAGGACCAAGCGTTGCATTGTGCTTAAGGAGGGTCTGACTGCCCCTCTACACTACTGGGTTCAGCACCAAAACAAGTAGAGCTGTTTTTAGTAGAAGGCCTGAAAGCAGTTGTGTGCAGGTCAACTAACACATGTATAAGAAAGCTAGAAGTCATAACAAGTGTGTTTAGATTGGTTTGCCCAACAGTTTGAGATGGTGGACGATGATAGGCTTAATGTAAAATTTCAACAGCTTAATGGTTAACAAATCCTAAATGTTGCTATGGTTTTAGTTACTTACTATATAGCAATGCAAATTTCTTTTCTTTAGGAAAAGGCCATCTAAAATTTTGGAGAAACTTAGGTTTTAAAGGTTATCTAGTAAAAGTTAAACGAAAAAAATAGAATGTCAAATTTTTCTACTTGTTTTTCTGGTATTAGAAAGATGATCTAGTCAGTCATGAGGGTAAATCCAGACTACTCAAGTGATTTTTAATAGAAGGATTAGTTATGTGTAGTGGCTACTATGTAAGAGTAGCTTTCTGTGCTAGAGGCTGGGGTACAGGTAAGGTCTTTATGGTGTTTTTCTCATAGTGAAATTTGATTAAACATATGACAGTCCATTTCCATAGCTCACTTTTGTTGTTCTTTTTATTTGTAGCATTTAATTATATTTAAGGCACCACAATAGAGTTTTGATATTACTGGATGAAGCCAGTTACCTCTGCTTCATTTCTATGTAGCTGCTCGTGTAGCTGTAATGTGTAAATTATTCTCTCAGCTACTCCCACCAGATTCATCCAACTGGCTTCCTGGGATAATATTGCTATGTCTATATTTCTGTTACATAAGAAACGAGGTGTTAAAGGGAAAAAAAAGAAACAAGGTGTTAGCCATAGGTAACCAACAAGACAGAAGTTCGTGGCTTTTAAGTAATAATTGTATGCTTAATTTCTTAAAGAATGTAAGTCTTTCAAGATTCCCTTTGCTCTATGTGTCCTACAAGTTATTGAGGGCTCTTAAAGAATTTGAACAATGGACAGGAAAAAACAGGAAAGAGAAAAAAAATGCTCAACTGGTATTATCTCTGGCAAGACCTAGATGAGCTCCTTCGGCCCTTACAGAATGAGTTTGCACGTTACAAATGACAGCTGATGTGCACTCTGTGGGATGTAAGTGAAACAGGCTGTGTGGCCTTCCAGGAGTGGGCAGCAGCAGGCCTGGCCTGAGCAAACCCACACCACCACAGATGACTAAGGAAGCATATGTGTGAGGAAGTCTAGACCCAACCTCTTGGACTTAGGTGCAAATATGCTCTAAAATGTTAAAATAAGAGAGAAAAAACAATTTTTAAATATCAACTAATAACTCTGTGGTTCTGTTTTGTCGCTGTGTTTCTGTGTTTTGGTTTGTTTCTGGCTAGCTCATCAGAGTTGTAACAAGCTCAATTAAAGTGCAAGGAATCCTGTCCTATGCCTGTGTCATACTCTTCTATTTTGGGTAAGATCAACTATTCTTGATTATGTTTTGACTTTACAGTAAAGTATGTATTGACTGAAGATGTAATAGAAACTAATTGCGTCCAATGGTATTTTTCCTATTCTATGTACTTGAGTTTGAATCAAAAGTTTACAGTAAGGTCTTTTTGCTCGATACTTATATTTCATCCATACTTTATTCTTTTTAGGAAAAAGTCTTTCATTAGAGTCATGTTTTCATATTTTAAAACCCCTTTGATTTTCCCTTGTACTTGCCACGCTAATATTCAGCACACTGGGCTTGTTTCACATTAACCTAACTGATGCAAAAATGTACTTTTTGTGTCAATACCCAACTGAACCTTTTGCAAATTTGGTCCCAACTAGCTTACATACATATCTAGTTGAGAAATACAAACATTAAGTAAGCAGTCTAAGTAAGTTATAATAATCATAAATGATAACAAGAAAATGATGATGACAAATGTTATTTTGCTACTTTTGGAGTTTTCAAAAAGTGAACCAAAGTAAGGAGCTGACTTGAGTTCTAATGCCTTTGCCCAAAGGGCAATCAGTAACCCATGGCTGAGCTGGTTGAGGAGTGCTGGTCTGTGGGAGAATACAGCCCTGAGCACCTCCAGAAGAAAAGGCTGTAGAGCTCTAACTTCCTGTAGAGCCTGGTTTCCAAAGCCATCTGTTGTTCTAGTTTCTCATTTGAATGTTACATATACCTTCCTGGCACCCACATACTGCCGGGTATGTGGCAGGCACCCAAGACTCCTCTGTGCAAGTAACTCAGACATGGTCACTCCTGTGGGCTACACTTGATATCCCTTGGGTATTGCAAGTCATGAGTATTTCACAGTCACAGTGCCTGTCTCAGCCCTCCTCCAGAGCTGTGTTCAGGTGACATGACTGATTGAATGCTGAGCTTACAGGTGTGCACCACCATAAATAATGTGTGTGTAAACACAGCACCTGCTGTGCTGGGCATTGTCGTGGGACTCTGGGCATGCTAAGCAGACACTGAACTACTAACTGTCCGACTAACTGAACTACATCTCCAGCACACACTTTTGTTGTTTGTGAGACAGGATCTCACATAGCTCAGGCTGGCTTTGAGCTCACTATAGACCAAAGGCTGGTTTTGAACTCTTGATTCTCCTTCCTTGCCTCCTGAGTGCTGGGATTATGGCAGCATGCCACCATACACAGCTCTCTTAACATTTGTTTTTTACATTAAGTTATACAGTATTAGAAATTTTACTGTTTACTTTGTTTTCCAGGTAGGACTAAAAACTTCCATCCCAGAAAATTGACTTATTTTTATTTTCTGGACTCTTGCAGTCTTCTTGCATATTTTCCCTAAGCTGTTTCTTCCTTTGACTAGAATTACATTGGCCTTTTTTTTTTTCCCTTCTCTTTTTCTATTACTAATATGCCAAAGGTGTTCCAACTGCACACTGAAGACAATGTTAAAACTTTAAACTATGTGTTATTTTTGAGGGTTACTATTTAAGGAGATTTTTTTTGTACTTAGACTGCATAACGGTAGATATTAAAATATGTCTTAAAAACGAGAAAATGAATCCTGATGCTTCTTCTGTGGTGCAGGCTCCCACACCCTGCCGTTGGTATTCTCAGCATAGTTCCCTTTTTTTCTACTTGCTCCTGTTTTTGTTGAAAGTTATTTGTTCTCATAGTTTGAACATAAATCATGAAAGTGATGCTTGCATATAGCGTACTTGAAAACCTTTGTTTGTTACAATAGTTTCTGCATAGTTCTCCGGAGAGGACGTGTGCTGGTCAGCTGTGGGGGAAGGCGAGCCCACCTCTGCCCTTCCCCATCTAGTCAGCAGCCTTACCTGCCAGCTTTCAGGCTGCTCTAGGGATCGGCCAAAAAGAAAACAGACAAGTGTTGTCCCTTGGTATGGCTGAAATTATAGCATGAAATAGACAGACAGGAGATACATTCTGAAGGGACTGTTGGTAGTGAGCAGTGTGAAGAAAACGTAGAGGTGTCAGGAGATGGAAAGTGACAGACAGTGGCTTAAGTTGTGAGCACAGCAGAAAGCAAGCAGAGTTGACCCAGACAATACAGAGTGTAAGCCTAGACTGTGAAAAGGCCCCTGGTTGGGGAGGTAGCTCCAGAGTCTCACAAGAAGCCAGAGCCACTCAACTCCCGTGTGGAGGATGGGCTGAGGTGTGACAAGAGGAACAGTGAGTTAGAAAGCAGTGGGAGGACTAGCACGTGTGGTATCGGGTGGGTGCGCATTGCCTGTCCACCAAGT
Organism: Arvicanthis niloticus; assembly: GCF_011762505.2. Lineage (NCBI taxonomy): Eukaryota > Metazoa > Chordata > Mammalia > Rodentia > Muridae > Arvicanthis > Arvicanthis niloticus. The sequence continues at coordinate 47,931,699 of NC_047664.1, read as the reverse complement.
ATAAAGGAGCGACTCACATATGGTTGCAGAATCTGGGCTCGAGCAGTGAAGGCAATAGAGTTGTCACCTACTTTAACAAAAGCAGCATTTACGGCGGGGAGAGCAGGTCCTGAGGTAGGGATGACTAGAATTGGGGATTGGTTTGCTAAGTTTGGAATTCTCTTAGGCAGAACCCCAGAAGTAGGGGAGGAGAAAAGGTTGGTGTGGGGAGATCTGGAACTGACAGCAAATTTGCGCTTGTGTTCCACGGGGCCATCTATGCTGTGCTCTGAGCCCTAGTGAAAGAAAGGCCCGAGGACCAGGCAGGCATCCTCATCTGTTTCCTGTATTGACTCACAGGTTGAGCCACTGATGCTTCTCACTGGCTTGTAATTCCATGTTACTGACAGTCTCATCTCAGGCACACACAAAAACAGCAACCTACTTGTTCTCTTGTGTTATAGCTGTCAGTCATGGCCCACGATGTGTGAGAAGATGGGACTGGCATGCTGTGCTCTTTAAACTGTATTGCCATAATTATAGCAGATGTTTTACAGTATTAGGTTTTGGCCTAAAATTTCCATGTCTGTAATTATAGGTGTTAGCAGTTTATTTTAATAAAGTACAAGATGAAGCTAACTTTTCTTAATTATAATCTTTTTAATAGAAGCAAAATGTTAGAAATAATCCATATGTCCAGAAATGGGAGCTATTAAATAGTTTTTGTTATATAGCCCATACCACAAAGCATTTGTACGATCACTTAGGAACAGTAGTGGACAAGAAAAAAATTGTCAACTCTGTAGTGTGTGTGTGTTATGTAGGAATCAGCTGTGAAGGATTTTGCCCAGGACCACAAAGAACTCTACTCATACACTGACACTATATCCCTCCTCTTGTTCCCACTTTGCCTCTACTAAACCTTGTAAATAGACCCCATTTCTGTGCAGGGGGAAGGTACAGATGATGTGTTCAGAGCAAATGGCTGATAATAAACTGGGTGCCACACAGGGAATTGTCTCTTATTTTTTGTCCATCTGAATCTGCCTATTTTATAGAAAAGAGTGTATGTTGGATTATCTGTATTAGGAAAAGCTGCTGGCTGGTAGAATTTGTTATGAATTAGAATGTATCAGAAGTCTTCCTTTGTGATAAAGAACTCAAGCTTTGTACCGGAACTCATCTTGCACAGCCCAGGTCCTCTGACTCCTGGGTCCATCCCTCAACCTGTCTCATATCTCAGAAGCCAGGCTAAGAGGTTGGCCTACACCATGACTTAGATCAATTCCAATAACTTCGTATCCTTTCATAGGTTGATCTCCTTAAAAATACTTAATAGCATTGTGCTATTGGGAAAGTCATGTCAATATGTGAAGGAAGCCAAAATGGAAGAGAAGCTATTTAATCCTCCCCCAGCCAGCACACCCGGAAAACCCTCCAATAAATCCCAGAGCAAGTGCAAGTCCTCTCAAGGTATGTTGGCTTCAGAGTTCATCATCTGAATTCTTCTTGGTAAATCGTTGCTCAGCCAAGGTTAAGTGCTGCTTAGAGATGTTTTCATTCTCCTTCACTGCTGGGTCCTTTAAAGTTACATCTGGAACAGATACACCTGACCCAGCACTGTTATTGCATTTGCTAGTCTATTGTTCTGTTGGTGATTAATGAGAACCTATTACATGTCAGGACCAGGGGCTATAGTAGGGGGAGGAAAAGGCCTTGTCCTGATCTGGTAAACTTGATCTGGGCTGTTGGGGAGAGGGGAAGAGCAGTAAGTAGAGCATGTGTCAGGCTGCAGTGAGGAAAGGGAAGATGAACTGGGCAGAGGCCTTTGGTGTTTGGAAGAATAGCAGCAGGTGGTGCTGTGGTAGGATAGGGCTGACTTGGTTTGAGGCCTAGAACTGTACCTCCCCATACCCCAGGGCCCGGTCACTCTTGCAAGGCTCTTGGCATAGAATTGAAAGGGAAAGGAGGCCAGTGCATCTAGACAGCACCCAGCTATGCTGGAGAATGCAAATCTTGTTCTGAACAGGGCAAAGGAACCAGCTGGTCCAGGGTCTAAACCAGGGCCAGACTCCTGTGTGTTTTCCCAGAAGCTAAAATGGAAGCTCAGGTGGTACTTCACTATAAGAACATGTAAGTGCTGTTAGTGATGCAAAGATTGCAAGTGTGTCACCATATATTCTATTACTTTAAGAAATTAGTAAATGCCCATCTTACTTTCAAGAAGGGGCAGTCTAATGGAGGATAGCCATTAGATCAAGTTGTCATGTCATATCAAGTACATTTAAGATGAGTAGCTTAAGGATGCCCTAGAGGTCAAAAGACTACAAGCTAGAGATGATTCAGAAGGGTGTTGAAAGCTGAGAACAGTGTTCGGCTCTTCACTTTCTCGGAGTCACAGAAGACCACTAGGTCTCAACAGGAGTGCACATGGCAGTTAATCTACAGCTCACTCTGGTTTAAAGCTTCCTAAAAGGATCAGATTGTGGGGAAGGGTACTGAATGAGGTTGAGGATGTTGGCTCAGTGGTTGAACACTTAACCTAGCAAGCATAAAGTGCTGGGTTCAGTCCCCAGCATCTGGGGGAAGGAAGGGGAAGGAGGGTGGATTTATATAATTCAGAGGTCAGTGGGTCTAGTGTCTTCAGCTGCCTCCACTGCTAGGCTCTTAGATTCCTGCGTAGGGGTGAGCAGGTCGGAGTTCCTTCAGATGTGGACTTCCTGCAGGTGATGATGCTAGTCTGAGTCTAGCCATTGTACAGACAAGAGGTGGTACACCATAGTCTGCTTACCTCTTCCTGGAGGCCAGGGTGAAGAGCCAGTGTTGTTTTCCACTCAGGCAGTAGTCCTGAGAGATTATGGTTACATGGGAGGGAGCTGCAAAATCACAGGCAGGCTCTTGCCAGAATTGGGTGGTAGTATTACCTATGGGGTGGATAATATTTTGATGAACAGAGTGTGACTAGCTTCTAAATTTTAACGTAAATTACAGCTTACAGGGGCTGGAGAGATGGCTCAACAGTTAAGAGCACTGGCTGCTCTTCCAAAGGTCATGAGTTCAATTCCCAGCAACCACATGGTGGCTCACAACCATCTGTAATTGGATCTGATTCCCTCTTCTGATGTTTCAAGGATAGTGTGCTTATATACATTAAATAAATAAATATTTTAAAAAATTACAGCTTAACAGTATACTTTTAGTTTTCATTTGGTGTATCTAAGAGGAAAGATTATAGATACTTTCCAGTACTCTGAAAACATAAGTGGTTTGATAAGTATTTACTGTGACTGAAGGGAAATCATCTCCTAATCCAGTGAATCTCCTTTTCCACAGGCCTTTCCACAGAAGAAAACCTGTCTGCTTCCATCACCAGCCAGCCTGTTCATCAGAAAGAAAATGTCATACCCTTGCTTGTAACCAGCAATTCTGATCAGTTTCTGACAACCCCAGATGGTGATGAGAAGGACATAACACAGGAGAATTCTGAGTTAAAACACAGATCCTCAAAGAAAGATTTGTTAGAGATAGACAGGTTCACAATCTGTGGGAACCGGATTGACTGAGTCTGTGGCTAGTGAGATGAAGACGCCAGGCCCCGGGCCACAAATGCTGGGTGCCAGGACACTTGCTAAAAATGGCACTTAAATATTTATTTAAAAACTTAAATTATTAATGGCAAGCAAATCTTAGTATCTTTCTTCCAGTAATGTGGCCTTGCAGAAGGGCAGATCACGGAACAGCGATGGCCTCTGGCCTTGACTCTGGATGCTGACGGCTGATGGACACTTCCTCCTGCTTGGCCAACAGCAGTGCCACTTCCAGCACTTGGTCAGAACACTGCAAAAGCTCCTTTCCTTTGTCGGCCTGGGCTTCCAGAATGTTGGGTTTTCCTCAAGGCCTCTTCAGTATAAGGACACACCTGGGAAACTGTGAAGCTTTTTACCATGAGTTACTTTTCCAGCCTCAAGACTGTTTCCACACACTCTTTCCAAACTTGACTCCATCTGCCAAAGCATTGACAAGTTATTACATATAAATCCATATAAATGTTCTTACCACCAGAGTCATCCTTGGCAATACATCTGAGCTAGTCAGAATAGAAGGCTGCTTAACTACAAGTGACGAATAGCAGCGTCCAATAAGGAACAAGGAGCTCTTGGCCCAGTCACTTACTTTATGAAGGTCATGTATCACTGAGAAATGCTTCCTGCTGCCTCAGTTACTCTCAGGGCAGAGTATGGGCTGTGTGGCACAGGCACAGTGACAGTAAAAGGCACAGAGCAATGTCAACTTTAAGGTGCAGTATAGCCTGGCTTTGCTTTATGGCTAATTGCTTTATCGGTTATTCCAAGTTCAAGGATTTGGTGTTGAGTTGGCTGAAGAGCTGATACTAGCAATACGCTAGTTTGTTGTTGCTCTTTGGTTGGTTTTGAGTAACAGTTTTAAAGTATTCCCAGCAGACTGAGCAGCATCGCCTTGCTAGGCTTGTAAAATGCCTTTGTCTGTCTGTCTGTCGGTGTGTTCTGTGTGGGGAGGAAATGGTAAGTGCTTGTGCTGGGAGAGACCCTCACATCACCGACTGTAAATGGGGTGTTTGGGACATGAGGGGCTACTACAGTGTGGACACTGTAACTAGCAACCAAAAGGTGCTCTGAGGTTTTTGTTTGAGAAAAAGATGCTACCCTGCTTCATTACTACCTATTGGCATCCAAGGACAAGTTCTCCATACCCCACTTTATCTTGATCTTTTCTGCACTTCTCTTAGAAAGTTGACCGTTTCTGATCTGAACTGTCTTGAAGATGGTACTCTTAACTTCATTTCCTATGCTATCTTCCGAAACTCAGCTCTTATGCAAACATTTTGGGCACAGATGGCAAAGTTTAAATGGTTTGCCTGTATCCTGGATAAGCATAAAACTAGTTTGGATGCTTTGGCGTATGCATTTGAGATACAAGAGGGTTTCTAATGTTTTGCACTAACAGAATCTAAAGATAGCTGTTGGAGATACTATATATTTATGCCTAGTAAAATCAGGAAGCAATTTTAAGTTTAAAATGAGCATTTTTATTTTGTGTATGTTTTAGTGGGGCCCCACTTTTAAACTATTCTTTTTTACCACAAGAAAGTGTCCATGGCAACCAGGAGCAGTGCAGAGAATTCTTTGCCAAACGCAGCCCTGGTCAGAACAAGAACACGGCCTAGATGTATCTTTCTGTTCAGCTTGAGTTTTCTGTTTCCGCGCTGTTCTCTGAAAATCGCATTTCCTTTGCAGATGCTCTTGGGAGTGTGGATGATACTCAGCTCTGTCATAATGGCATTCAGTACTAATTTTATAAGTGCATCTTGTGTGAAACAATAAATTCAATTTTATAATCTTTTTTAAAAAGGTCACTGAATTTCTTATAGCAATGATTACTATTTGATGGAATGGATATCTCTCACTGAGATACTTCTAGTTTAAGCAGAACTTATTTCTAGTTTACAAATAATAGGTCTGTTAATTATGTTTAGTTACTCTTGTCCTAAATGATAAAAAAAAAAAAAAAAAAAAAAGTTGCATGTTGGTCATAGACCATTTAGTATCTCTTACCACATGATGACATTTGCATTCTATGGTGCATCTTGATGTCACATATCATAGTATCCTCTTGTAATAATATGGGAGTCACAGTCAAGACAGTTTTTAAATAGTCTAGGTAAGGTGTAACATACATCAGACTCATTTTAGCTTTCCTACAGATCAAAGTACCATGCTATTGATGAATTTATCTTGGCTCCCTGTGGTCTTGTGCCAGCATTTGAAAAAAAGGTATGCTAGAATTAGCTCCTCAGCATCGGCCTGGCCACCTCTGCAGCATGCCCTGCCACCTCTGTTAGCTCAGCAGAGATGAGTTCACAAGATTGTCTTAAAGTACTTTATTTTCATATGCCTCAGCTCCGGGTGTTTTTTTCTCACAGTGATATGTTAGCTGTTTCCTCTGTCAGGAACTGCCTGGAGCAAGGGATAGGATAGCAAGAGACATCAAGGTCCCTGCCTGATGGGCACAACATCAAGTATGTGTGGCAAACCTAGGATAGCACAATTCACATTGTGGTGTCAAGCTGCTCTTTCCTGTTCTGTGTGCTTAAGGTCACCTGATAGTGATTTCCCAGAGCTTTCTAAAAAGGGGGAGGGGGGAGGAAAAGATTTTTTACCAAACATTGCTAGTTGCCTGCCTGACTCTGACCTTCCTGCATACTGTGTACAGGACCGCAGCCAAGCTTCATGGCCCCTCACTGTGTGAGTCAGGTGAGTATACCATTTTCTAGTCAATGCCAATTGTACCGTGAGTCACCTTCACATCTGTCCCTTTCCCACCCCTTGGTACCCAGAGAAGCTGGTGGCTATCCTCAATCATATGTGTATTGCACAGCATCCCAGAGTGGCAGGGTCAAGAAACTGAGGCCCAGGATGCCTATGAAAAGGAAAATTGCTGATTGACTTAGAATACTCAAGACTCATGAAAAAGAAAGAAGCTCAGGAAACACCTGTGTTCTCAGCCTCTGATGGGCAGGTCTGTGCCCCACCCCAATCCAAGAAGATCTGTTGACAGCATTAGGTAAAGGAGAAGAGGGTCAGACCCATCTCTAGAACTCAGGCTTCAGCACCACTCCCTATGGACACCCCTGTTGACCGTGAGTCGTCAGTAGAGGAAACAGTAAGGGTCATTACTCCCTGTATTTCAGAGCTGACACCCCACACGCCCTGGAGATGAACATTAAAGTCTGATTTGTTCACAGACTGTTAATGAGCAGGTATTTCTTGCCCTTTATGTCAGGAAAGAATGTGTAAGAGTTTACTTATAAGGAGCCAGCAATGTGGCTCAGCAGGCAAGCACATTTGCTGCCAAGCCTGACAATGTGAGTTCAATCTCCAGAATCCTCACTGGAAGAAGTGAAACAATTCACACAAGTGGTCCCCCCATCTCATACACACACAGAGAGAGGCCCATTCACACAAAAGGCCCAGCAGAAGTAGAAAGTTAATGAGCCAAGAGAGCAGTAAAAATCTGGGAGGCCCAGGGTGCCATGCCAGTGGTTGTTGTAGATAGCCCCGTGGTACAGTTCAGTGTACCATTATTATATGGTATTCATTAAATGCCTCAGATATCCAAGATGGTTTAGAGCAGTGGTTCTCAACCTTCAGAATGTTGCAACCCTTCAATATAGTTTAATGCAGTTCTTCGTGTTGTGGTGACCACAACCATAAAATTATTTTTTGTTGCTACTTCATAACTGTAATTTTGCTGGTGATCTGAACTATAATATAAATAGCTATGTTTTCCAGTGGTCTTAGGTGACCCCTGTGAAAGGGTCATCTGGCCCCCAAAGGGGTTGGTCCCCACAGGTTGAGAATCACTGGTTTAAAGTGTTTTCTTGTAAAACACCTAGGGGAGGGGAGGAGTGTCAGTGACGGAGGAGGGTGTGAGTTACTCAGAAGAAATCGGGCATGGTGAGGTTTTAGTGATTCTCAAATGTTTGCTTCAAGGATGGGAAACTGAATGCTCAGGTGTTGGTGAACAGACAAGCCGTGACTGATTAAACTTCCATAGGAAAAGAAATGTAAGCCAGGTAGTGAGAGGCAGGGTCTTCTGCCAGCTGGTGAGGATGCCCTTGAGATGCAGTCATTGAAACAGAAAAGTGAGCATCAGTTTACAAGCTCATCTAGTAAGGAAACCAAGTAGCTCACGAGGGTGCACCTGACTTTCTGTGTGTGCGTCCATGTGCGGTGTGCGTGCATTGGGGGTGGAGGGTTCCGTGGAGGTGAACATGTATGCTAGTATGCATACACAGGCACATGTGTATGGAGCCCCAAGGTTGATGTCCTCATTCACTGAGGCATGGTCTCTCACCGAGCTAGCCAGATATCTGGCATCTTAAGGGATTAGATTAGGAAAGCAAAACAGACTTGCAGGGTCATCAGTGTGCAAAATGAGTAAATAATTTCTAGACCACAATTTTTCTGAATAAACCTATTCTCCTATCTTAACTATGTCATCACAGGAGTGTAAATACTGAGGAAGTCAGAGATGCTGTTGTATAGAGTTAACAAGGCCAGTGAGATGCAGACAGGAAAGCTCATCGGCATTACTGTCCCAGTTACTCTGAGGCACAAAAATGAACAAGTTATGCTGTATGTTCATGAGCGGATCTTGTCTAGTGGGTAAGGGAGGTGGCAGCTACATGCACACCTGACAATGAGACACTCTTCTTCCTGTCTGTAGATACTGATCACGAGAGACCATCTTATTCAGATGGTGCTGCATCCCTGGTACCCTCAGCTCCTGATAGAGATAGCCAGAAGTACCTGTTGCAAGAATTTAAAAAGTCATTGTGAGGGACGTGCACTTAAGAGACCTTGTTAGAATAGTGAGGGGAAGGGAAGGGAGGGCAAGGCAGTTATCACTGAAGAAGGAAGAGCTGTCTACAGCACAGCCTTGGCCCCTACACACACACACACACACACACACACACACTCACTCACTGTGCCTATTGAGAGCCAGCCACTACTGAAACCACAAAGAGGAAGGCTCTGGCGGTGGCAAGGAGTCTATTTGGAGATGGCTTGAGAGCTCTTAATGCCTTGCTGAGGATTCTGAACCTGATCCTGCTCAAAGGCTGGGGAGAGGGGAGCTGGAGTGGGACTTTAAGTTCAGTTATACAGAAGATAAATGAAGAGGCAACTTTGTAAACTGTCAAGTACGGTGATCAGATTAGTGTGTTAAGAAAGTGAGGCTGATGACCTAACAGAGGACTAATACCTCATAGCTTCTGGAGTTTTGAGTGAAGGCACAGCGCTGTTCTCATCGTCCACATCATTTCATCTTCATCCCCCTACAGAGGGCATGCTGTTGTCCCATCCTACAGCTAGAAAACACAATGTAGAAAGGAAGAGTAACATGTGCCAACCACACAGGTAGCAAAGCAGGACGTTAGACCCCTTTTCTGCAGTCTTGGCCTGTGCCATCCGCTATCTTCTGCAAGAGAAGGATTGGGAAAAGGAGGGCCTGTGTGGAAGCCACTAGGGACATCTATACCAGCCTCAGGACCAGAGAAACTAAGGTATCATTGGTGCAGGTACCCAGTGCAGCTGCCATGGGTTCAAGGAGGCTAGTGGGTTGTCTGTGTGAAATGCAATGGGCTCATGCAGACCTGGGGCCATACTAGGGCAGTGCCAAGACTCCAGACTGTCCAGACTGGTGCCTTCTAATATCCCTTGGTGAATCCAAAGAGGATCCTGACCCCAGACTTGATCCCTAAGACTGTGGTCTGTGAACCCCATGATGAACACCAGAATGAGCTGAGCTGTCTCCTGTGGAGCAGAGCAGAAAGTTAGGTTGCTAAAGCCTTGGTAAAAATGAAGTAAAACCATACCATTCAGGTTCCACCCAGAGGTCTCAGCTGCCTACCGTTAGAGAGGATGCCTCAGTCTAGCATGCAAAGGTTTTCTTGGCTTCAGGTTTACATGTTTCAGTCAGTAGTCAACTTTCCCTGTTGCTTTGGGCCTGTGGTGAAGCAGCACCTGATGGCAGGAGTGTGAGGAAGAGCAAGGCTGCTTACCTAACTATCAGAGCTAAAACCAGGAGAGAAAGGTATGTGAGTCTCACAGTCCCTTTCAAGGGCCTGCCTCCAAAGTACACTGCACCCCCAAATACAACACACCTCCCACAAAGCTCAGCATTCCAAATGTTCCCTCAACAGCACCAACTGGGAACTGGGGCTTGATACATTACAGGCCTTTGAGAGATATCAAATAGTCAAGGCATACCACCATATTGAATTGAGAAGTACGAAAGAATGTGGCCTTCTTTCCCTTGCAAATAGCTATAAAAACATGAGTCACTTTGTGCTCAAACATAAGCTTAGAGACAACTTAGGCCTTGAGCTGGTGGAAGTTCCATTATTAAAGCACCTCTAACAAAACACCCAACTCCTCCCTGAGGCAAACATCTTCTCAGTACCTCTCAGCAATTGCCTCCTAGCTTTGTCTTGCAGTATTAATCGAGGTGCTTAAACCAATACTTATAAATTACTACAGCCACCATGCAAGGCTCCTCCTATAGTCCATTCCCTCATTTCTCTTGTGCTGTGTCCCTGCAAAGCCCCCACTTGCAGATGTGGAAGCCGAGATTCAGAAAGCCCTTTTCTCAACTAAGCCACTAAGGTTGGAACCAAGAATTCACAGGGTCTATCTGCTTACAGAGTAGGCCAGACATTCAGACAGCCCTGTGTAAAAGTCTGCGTGAGAACTTACTTGACAAACATTAACCATTTTCCAACAAAAGCATGCCCAGATAAGTGGTTTTCTGTCCCTTATACATTCCTGTCAGTTTACATTTCTGACTCTCACATGATCCAAATTCTCCATAGATGGTCTTTGCAGAGTGTTATTTTTAGAATTGGATTAAGAATGGATTGTTCTGGTTACCCTGCTTATACAGTTGAAGTGTCTTTTTTCTCTCTAAGGAATCATTCAGTGGAAGGCAGAATACCAAAGACTTATGTGATGTTAGTATTTGTTAAATGGACTCTCTCTGTCTTCTTTTATGACACTGCAGGATGTGCCCAATAGGGCTGATGAAGCTCTGGTTTCCCAATAGGTGTAATGCAGGCCTGGGGAGGACGGGCACTACAAAAGCCTGCCCTGCTGGCTATTATAAAGGGCTTCCAGTTCATGGGCAGAATATACTCAGTACTGCTGTCTCCATGCTGAGAATAAGCTGTGGAGAGAGCAAGCTCTTTTTAGCTCAAGCACATACCAGACATTTGAAAGGTATTATTAGTTTAGATCCTTAAGTAATACTGACTTAGTATAGATAAAGGCCTAAGACAATTTTTTTAAAAGTAGGGTGAATAGAGAGATAGTTTCATGGTTAAACGTATCTATTGGTCTTCCTGGGGAGCCCAGTTCTTCTGAGCACTCATATCTGGTGGTTCATAACCATTTGTAACTCCAGTTTCAGGGAATCGATGATCTCTTCTGGACTCCACAGGCACCTACACCCACCTGCGCACACACACTGCAGCTTCACCATCTAGTTTAGAGTCTTTCTTCAAACTGTTACTGGTAATACATGCATAGGTCCAGGTGTCCGCAAGTGAATATATCACAACAGGAATCTATCATATATGCTAGCTTATAGCGTGTTCCTCTTATTTTATATGTGGCTGGCATTCATCTATGCCAATAATTTAAAGTATTTTCAATAGCTGTGTAGAATTCCATGTACAGCCAGATCATAATTTGTTTGAAGGGTTCCTTTACTTTGGTCATTTTTCTGATTATTTCCTTAAGGCCCTTCCCTGAATCTGGAATTTCTTCTATAATTAAGTTCTGACTTACTTACAAGGTAGTAGCTGCCTAAAGACCTGGTCTTGTACCTTGCACAAGCATCGAGGGTTTGAGTATGCCCAGATCCCATACTCTCAGCAGCCCTGGGTTACACGATTGGCCTACTAACCCTTGCTAACTCAGAAACAGGAGACCCGGCTTCAGTACATGTAAATATTTTAATATATGTAATATGTGTAGTAGATACTTTTCATTTCTTTCACATCACTTAGTGCTGTCATAAAGTGACACTTTTTTAAAAAGTGTCCTTTTTAAAAAGATTTATTTTTAGTGTGTGTGTGTGTGTGTGTGTGTGTGTGTGTGTGTGTGTGTGTGTGTATGAGTGTGTACATGCATAAGCACATGTACATGGGTGCCAAGAGAGGCAGAAGAGGATGGCAGATTTCTGGGACTTGAAGTTATGGGCCTAATGTCAGTGCTGAGAACCAAACTCTGGTTCTCTACAAGAACTCTGAACTACTGAGCCATCTCTCTAGCTCCCCACTTCATATTGTAATTTTTTTTTCTTCTTAGTGTTAACATTTTTTATTATTTAAAAAATTGATGAAGGTTCAACCCAACTTTTAGGGCATCAAAATGAGTTCACACAGGTAGAAGTTCCTTGCCCCATCCAAGATTGGTCAGTCCCTCAGTGGCACTCATAAATTAGTGTGTACCCTTGAAATGTACTGTCTTAGTTAGGCTTTTACTGCTGTGAACAGACACCATGACCAAGGCAACTCTTATAAGGACAACATTTAATTTGGGCTGGCTTACAGGTTCAGAGGTTCAATCCATTATCATCAAAGGAGGAACATGGCAGCATCCAAGCAGATGTGGGGCTGGAGGAGCTGAGAGTTCTACATCTTCATCTGAAGGCTGCTATCAGAACACTGACTTCCAGGATAAGGGTCTTAAAGCCCACACCCACAGTGACACACCTACTCCAACAAGCTCATACCTTCTAATAGTGCCACTCCCTGGGCCAAGCATATACAAATCACAAATGTTATTAACAAAAAAGAAAAAAATGTTAACATGCTAAATGCAAGAGCCTTGGTAGGAAGCTTGAGAGTAGATTCATGAAGAGTCTGTCATGTGGCATGTCTCTGAGAAAAAAACTGTTGAGGATGGAAAAGAGTAAATTCTAAGCAAAAGCTCTGCATGAAGACAGGGTAAAGCCAGGACATAGTGGTAGTGCACACCTTTAGTCCCAGCATTCAGGAGGCAGAGGCAAGCAGATCTCTGAGATCAAGGCCAACCTGGTCTACAGAGTAAGTTCCAGGACAGCTAGAGCTACACAGAGAAACCCTTTCTCCAAAAAACAAAAACAAACGAAGGCAAAGGGAGGAGGAAGAATGGGAGGAGGAGGCTAGGGGAAAATAAACAAATTCTGAAGAAGCAAAACTGGAAAGTACTGGATGGCTTCCTGGCTATATTAAACCTCTGCTTTCTCTGCTTCTGCAGCTAGCGTAGAAGCTTCCACACCTTAACCAGTTAGCTAACCTGAAGATTCTCCCGTCTTGCTATTCTATGGTAATGCAAGTTTTACTTGCCTCCACCCAGCTCCCCATTTAATAATTATATAATTATTAAATAATATATTATTAAATATAAATAAATAAATATTGAATATTAAAAATTAAATAACTGTTCTCTTCCATTTAATAACCTGCCTCAGAGTCTAGAGATAACCACTGAACTCTGTGTTTTAAGTCATGAAGCCAAGTGAAGCCAAAGATAAAGACTTTCCATGGCACATCCTTCAGAAAAGAGATCAAAAAGAAAGAGATGAACCAACTCCTTGGCAGCTTTCCAACTCCTGGAGTCCTGGAAGCCACCAGCCTTCATCCCAAAGATCACTGAGGGCAGGGGTCTGGGAAAGTTGGCCCCCAATTTACACTCTCTCGGAGGCGTTCTGAAGTCCTGGACATCTGTTCTAAGGAGTAACTCAGCTTGGTCTTGGGCTGGAGAAATGGCTCAGTGGTTAAAAGCACTTAACCACTCTTCCAGAAGTCCTGAGTTCAATTCCCAGCAACCACATGGTGGCTCACAACCATCTGTAATGGGATCCAATACACTCTTCTGGTGTGTCTGAAGACAGCTACAGTGAACTCATATAAATAAAAATAAATAAATAATATTCTTTTAAAAAGAGCTTGCTCTTCTTTTCTCAAAAACAAGTTTTATTTTGTTTTGTTTTCTTTCAGAAGGCTCCTTGCTGGAGGCAGTGGAACAAGCTGGGCTTTATAATCAGAAGAGACCTGAGTCTAATGACCAGCAGTGTCACGTCTACCCCAGTGAAGGACTTGGGTCAAGCATCCCACCTATCTGAGGCTTCCTCCCCTATAAGCATAGTGGGAATAGCACCCATCTCCAGCATGGCTGCCTGTTTAAGTGATGTAGTGAGACACAGAGATGCTACTGAATAATACTTCACTTGCTCTGCTGTCTTCCAGTCTAAGATACAAGTGGCCTAAGGTCTTGCCTGTTTTGTCAAATTCACCTAACAAGTATTTATCTGCAATGTTTTCACTGCCTTGGGAAATGATGTGAAGCTACAACGATGAATCAAATATGTCACTGTAACTGTAGATACAGAGTCACCACAGGAAGAACCTTCAGACAGCGAGAGTAAGTGTGAGGGCAGTCTGTGACAGAGATAAATACAATGGGCTAAACCCTGTGGCAAAGGAGGCATCTAAAACTGAATTCTCGCAAAACTGCATGTGGTAGGTGAGCAAACTCCTGCAGTTTTTAGCAAGGGGTCAGTTGCGGCAGAGTGTCTCACACAGGGAGACGCTTCATCATGGCTGTCTGGCAACAATGGTTCCAGAGCTGACATTGTCCCTAGTGGTCTCAAGGTGGTTGCTGCATCTCAAACCATCACACTCTTGTTAAAGACAGGAAACAAGGAGGAGACAGAAGGCATGCTAACCCATGCCTGTCCTCTAACCAGGAAGGCAACAGCTCTCTAGACACTTCATCTGCAGCTGGAAACGTTCCTCAAACTAACTAGAAATACTGTGGTTATGTTCAACAAGAGGCACCAGGAAATTGGACCCAGACCCTGTGACTGAACTGAAGCAGCATTTTCCAAGAATGTTGACTGCAATCCATAATAAGAAATAAATTTCATTGTAACCCTGAGAAATACACGGTCATCTCTAAAAGTAAACCTAAATAGAATACTTGCCTTTACTTGAATTTACTTGAATGTCTTATGTTTGTAGCTTTTTGGTGCTCGTCTTAACATGCTAAATTGATTTCATACTCTGATGATAGAGCATGTCTTTTTTTTTTTTTTTTTTTTTTTTTGGTTTTTCGAGACAGGGTTTCTCTGTGTAGCCCTGGCTGTCCTGGAACTCACTCTGTAAACCAGGCTGGCCTCGAACTCAGAAATCCGCCTGCCTCTGCCTCCCAAGTGCTGGGATTAAAGGCGTGCGCCACCACCGCCCGGCTGATAGAGCATGTCTTATAGTTCAAAAAACATTCATTTATCCTGAGCATAATCAATCACCTGGAACATACCAACTCTAAATACCACCAGGGACCATTAGCAAAGACTCTAAGGGAGGCAGCTATCAGGAGGAGACATTCAGCAGTAGTGAAGGTTCTGTGAGTGGAGGCAGAGGTTCTGCATGTCCAGTGCCAGGCCAGCTCCAGTCTGGAATACCTGAAGGTACATTGGACCCTGCTGTTCTTTATGGGCCTTGGCTACTGCAGAAGCACCCTATCAATCCATATGTAATCCTAGCATTTCTGAGGTAGAGGCAGGAGGATAAAGAGTGCAAGGCTATCTTTGGTTACCTGTAACTCCAGTTCTAGGAGATCTGATGCCCTCTTCTGATCTCCTGGGGCACCAGGCATTTGTTTGGTTTACATGCAGGCAAAACACTTCTATACATAAAATAAAAATAAATAAGTCTTAGAAAAAAGAAACGGCTCTAGTTGAGCTGGCTGCAGTAGTATGTAGTCTACTACACTCCCTACACTCCCTGCTATCTCCCAGGCTAAAGAAAGAGGGTGACTTGAAACCAGGAGTTCGAAGGCAGACTGAGAAACACAGTGAGACCTTGTCTCAAAAAAATAAAAAATAAAAATCTGAAACCCATTATGGAATGATGTATATTTATTTTTCTGTGTTATCTGAAAGACTTATGGAAAATAAAAAACAAATAGAAAAAATATTACCATTCTCTTGGAAGGGAGGGCCTCTGGAGAGCAACAATGACCAACTCTGATATTTTTGTATGATCCAATACTTTCTGGATGCAGTTTTTATTGATTATGTTAGTTAGCGGATTGATTATTCTCGCTTCTGAGACTAGGAAATACCCTGGGGAAGGACTCGTAACTTCCTACTAATTGTGCTACAAGATAATCACTGCCCCTCCCAACGCCTCCAAAATCCTGTTGGGAAGCTGTGTCTGTATCATATTGCTGAAGTGGTTCCTAACTAGGAGCTTGAATCTCAGTCTTGGCTCTGCCATGCAGCTTCCCGGCCCTCAGATTTCATCTTAGACCCTGTCACATCCCCACTCTGTTGGTTATAATCCAATGACAGGAAGCTCTCATTTTAACTAGCCACTTGTGGTTGACCAAGAGCTCCATCTTATGATCTCACTGAATGGCCAGGCTGGCCCCTAAGGTCCCAGTAGGTTAGTATTGCTTTGTGTTTGGAGAGTGTTTGTATCTGCACTCTGCTGTAGTTCTGTGGGTATGTGAGATTGTTCCTTCCACAC
This sequence comes from Arvicanthis niloticus, assembly GCF_011762505.2. NCBI lineage: Eukaryota > Metazoa > Chordata > Mammalia > Rodentia > Muridae > Arvicanthis > Arvicanthis niloticus. Next base: position 47,915,603 of record NC_047664.1, on the reverse strand, counting down.
ACATCCTTTCTCAGGGAGGTACTGTCAGAATCACTTTTTATGGATGAAACAGAGTTCAAAAAAAAGCTGAAAGTGCATAGTGACAATATGGTCGGTGGCACAGGATCAATAAAGCTCAGGTGCTTTGGCTTTGGCATCCATAGCATCATTGGCCCATGAACTCTATCTACAGCCTGTCTGTGCCATTGAGGACTAGGTTGGCCATTTAGCCCACGGCTCTGTCCATAGAACAGACAGGACCATAAGACCCGAGGAAGGTTATAGACCCCTCTACTCCTATGGGACTGTTTAAGCATCAGCTGGCTATTCAAGGACTGGCATGGTGAACCACTGTGCAGGCAGAGGGCTGTTAGCCACATACTGTGTTCATCTGCAAACCAAGGACAAATTTATCTCAGGTTTCTACGTAAGGAGGCTTGGGTCCAGAAAGGACAAGACAGCCCCTAAAATCTTGCAGATTTGGTAAAGATGATGTCAGTTTGCCTAACACCAGTGGCAGACTGTATAAGGTGGCAACATTGCTCCATGCAAGGTCAGAAGCAACATTACAAGATGGAGTTGGTTTCAACCACAGAAAGAGCCAACTCCTATGAATGGAAGCATAAGCCAAGCCCAGACCAAAACAAAGTCTCCTGAGGAGTTTCTCCTGAGGAAAACTCCTGGACTCCTGGACTTTCTCAAGCATCACTACAGATGGAACATACTTAGAAATGAGGAGCTCTGGTTGTTCCCAAAAGGAACCAACACTTATGTTGTCAGGCTGGTTTTCTGTCCAGGTAACGACTGTGCAATCTAGCTTCTCCTCTGGTTTTCCTTCCAGGTAACAACTGCAATCTAGCTTCTCCTCTCCAGCAGGAGACTAAGCAAGACTCCTACAGTCTAAAAAATGACAACTAGCCACACAAGATGACACATAAAACCTGGAGACATGGCTCAGTGGTTAGGAGTCTCTTTAGAGGTCCTGAGTTCAATTCCCAGTGGTTACATGGTTGCTCATAACCATCTATAATGAGATCTGGTGCCCCCTTCTGGCCTGCAGGCAGACATGCAAGCAAAACACTGTACATAATAAATAAATAAATCTTAAAAAAAAAAAAAAAGACACATAAAAGGAAATGACAATAAAAAGGGTGAGTTTTTAGTTCAAGCCTGTAGTAGAAAAACTCCATGAGATGGAAGATGGAGAAACATGAGGCCTGAACTTCCTTCAGATGCACTCTTGGGATAAAGCAGAGTGGGTACTTTAGCGGGTCCAGAGCCAAGGTATGGTGCTGGTCATACCACACAGCTGATCTAACAAGAGGTTTATTAGGGGTTGGGGGGGGGGGAGTAAAATGCCATCACAGAGTGAAGAGGGAGGGAGAGAGAGAGAGAGAGAGAGAGATAGCGAGAGAGAGTGAGAGAGAGAAAGACAGTGAGAGAGAGAGAGAGATACAGAGAGAGAGAGAGAGAGATACAGAGAGAGAGAGTGTCCAGGAGACATAGAAAATGAACAAGACAGAGAGAGCCATCTGGGGTGGCCCGGACCTTTTAAAGGGGGGTCTGTGCAACTCATAGCCACAGTGGAAATGTGCCCCAAGTGGGAAATGTGCCCCAAGTGGAGGCAGTGAGTTATGCTGTAAGCTGAGTTGCTACAAGGCAGGTTGGTGGAGTGGGCTTGATTTACATGGTGCTCACCTCTACCTCTCAACATTAGGAAAGGAGGACAGCAGATGGCATCTCCACTGACGCCCTCAACATCTATGAGAACTGTCAACCCCTTGGTAAAGAAACTACCCAAACCATCATGAGAGCAGCTGTCTGGGCTCTCTTGAGAGTTCAGCAGACCTAGAACGCCTTGGGAAAGAAGGCAGCCACTGCCTTTGTATTGGTCTGGGTGTAAATAGTGAAATCTCCAGGCTGATATTCCTATGTTTATGAGTGAGCCCTGTTGGGGCAGAAGGCCTAGAGAACTCCACAGGCTGACAAGAAAGCCTGGAATATTCTCTAAACTCATGTTTCCCATCTCCAGGCCTCTAAAGGTCAAAATATGAAAGTCCTAGTGAATGGTGTACATGGTTGTTTCTCAATTTGTAGGTCACAACCCCTTTGGAGTCTACCAATTCTTTCACAGGGGCTGCCTAAGATCATCAGAAAACATAGATGTTTATGTTGTGATTCACAACACTAGCAAAATTATGAAGTAGCAATGAAAATAATTTTATGGTTGAGGGTCACCACAACATGAGGAACTGTATTAAAGGGCCATAGCATTGGAACAGTTGAGAACTACTGATCTACATCCTTGTACTCTATAAGGATGCTATAAACATATAAGGAAGCCAGGGGTAGCAGAGTTATGGGGGAGATGAGGATGCAGGATCTTCAGAGAATCGAAAGTGAGGCTTAGGAACCATCAGGTGGCACTTTAAGAGAAAAGCCCTTGGTGGGGGCCGTTCTCTGAGATGTTTGTCAGCTGTGGACCAGGCTCCTCCTACAGAGGATCTATAAAGCACCTCTTTGTTACCTACCATCTATCATGTGAAAGGTAACAACCAGCATAGCTACGGCCTGAGTCTGTTGTGACTGATGAGTTCAAATGCTTCTGCAATGGGAGATACAGTTGATGCCCTTGGATCTGTATGTATAACATTGTATTACACATAAATGTCTGGTGGTTTAAAGCGATTGACCAGCTCCTTCCTTCCCACAGGCCTCTTTGCACCTTATATCATAGGTGCACACATACATTCACGTGTGCATACATACATACGTACATATCTAAATCTAGATCCTTCATGTGAAAGGAAATAGACACTATTTGTCTGAGTCTGTCTTGTTTCGCTTAACACTGTTTAAGTTCTCTCCATCTTCCTGCAAATGTAAATATTTCATTCTCTGTAGCTGGATAAAATTCCATTGTGTGTTTGTACCATGTCTTCTTTACCTAGCTATTTGTTGATGGTACCCCTGGTTCTATATCTTGGCTAGTGTGAAAACTGCAATAATGTTGCAAGTATGCAAGCATCTCTGTGCTGTGTTGACTTGAAGTCCTTCAGGTATATACCCTGGATTGTTTAGCTGAAGCTATGGTAACTCAAAAAAATTTTTTGAGGAATCTCCATACTTATTTTCATAACGGCTACACTATTTTGCATTCCTACCAGCAGTGTATAAGGTTTCTTCTTTCCTCGAATACTCACTAGCATTTTTTCTTGATAATAGCCTCACTAACTGGGGTGAAGTGGTATCTAAACATAGTTTTCATTTGAATTTCATACTAGTTAAGAATGCTGAAAACTTTTTTAAATAGATTGGCCATCTGTGTTTTCTTCTTTGAGAACTGTTTACTCAATTCATCGGCACATTTATTGAATAATGGTTTGGTTTGATTATTTAATTTTTAAACGTCTTCTCTGTGCTCTAGAGATAAACCTGTCAGATGTACAACTGTCAAAGACTCTCCCATTCTGTGGGCTTCCTCTTCAGTCTCTTGATTTCTTGCTTTGCTGTGCTTTTTATTCTCATGAAATCCCATTTGTCAAGTCTTAGCTTTGCTCTCTGGCTGATTGGCATCCTTTTCAGAAAGACCCCTTTTCTGTGTGCATCTTCAAGTGTGCAGCCTGTTTCCCCCCAAGCAGTTTGACAGCTCCAGGTCTTCTATTAAGACCTTTAATTGGAGCAGGGAGGAACAAAAGAGGGTATTGGAATATGTGTGTCACAAAGGCAGAAGAGACCATTGGGGTTAGAGAGAGAGAGAAGAGATGGGAAAGAGAAGGTAGCGGGGGGGATAAAAAGAAAATATAATGCTTATATTTTTGATAGTGACAACAAATGAGTATGACTCTCCTGAAGAACTATTTGAAGAAAAGTTTTTAAAAATTAAAAGATCTATAAGCTGACTCAGTATATCTAATGGTACAAACTAACAGCTCATGTTTTAAAATCAAGCCATCTTAAATTTGGTTAAAGCTTCCACTTTTTTTTCTTTTATTGGATATTTTCTTTATTTACATTTCAAATATTATCCATTTTCCAGGTCTTTCTTCTGGAACCCCCCCTATCCCATCACCCTCCCCCTGCCTCCATGAGGATGCTCCCCCACCCACCCACTCCCAACTTCCTGCCCTCACATTACCCTACACTGGGGCATCGAACCCCCACAGGACCAAGGGCTGCTCCCCCCACTGATGTCCAACAAGACCATTCTCTGCCACATATGCAGCCAGAGCCATGGGTCTCTCCATGTGTACTCTTTGGTTGGTGGTTTAGTCCCTGGGAGTTCTGTGGTGTCTGGTTGGTTGATATTGTTGTTCTTCCTATGGGGTTGAAAACCTCTTCAGCTCCTTCACTCCTTTCTCAAACTCCTGCATTGGGGTCCCCCTGCTCAATCCAATAGTTGGCTTCGAGCATCTGCCTCTGTATTTTTCAGGCTCTGGCAGAGCCTCTCAGGAGACAGCTCTATCAGGCTCCCGTCAGCAAGGACCCCCGGCACCTCCAATAGTGCCCTGGCTTGATGACTATATATGGGCTGGATCCCCATGTGAGGCAGTCTCTGGATGGCCTTTCCTTCAGTCTCTGCTCCACACTTTGTCTCCATATTTTCTCCTGTGAGTATTTTGTTCCCCCTTCTAAGAAGCACTGAAGCATCCACACATTGGTCTTCCTTCTTCTTGAGCTTCATATGGTTTGTGAATTGTATTTTGGGTATTCCAAGCTTTTGGGCTAATATCCACTTATCAGTGAGTGCATACCATATGTATTCTTTTGTGACTGGATTATGTCACTCAGGATGATATTTTCAAGATCCATCCATTTGCCCATGAATTTCATAAATTCACTGTTTTTAATAGCTGAGTAATAATCCATTGCATAAATGTACCACATTTTCTGTATCTATTCCTCTGTTGAAGGACATCTGGGTTCTTTCCAGCTTCTGGCTGTTATAAATAAAGCTGCTATGGACATAGTGGAGCATATGTCCTTATTACATGTTAGAGCATCTGGGTATATAACCAGGAGTGGTGTAGCTGGGTCCTCAGGTAATGCTGTGTCCAATTTTCTGAGGAACCACCAGACTGATTTCCAAAGTGATTGTACCAGCTTGCAATTCCACCAGCAATGAAGCAGTGTTCCTCTTTCTCCACATCCTCACCAGCATCTGCTGTCACCTGAGTTTTTGATCTTAGCCATTCTGACTGGTATGAGGTGGAATCTCAGGTCGTTTTAATTTGCATTTCCCTGATAATTAAGCATGTTGAACATTTCTTTAGGTGCTCCTCAGCCATTCGAGTTTCCTCAATTGAGAATTCTCTGTTTACCTCTGTTCCCCATTTTTAATAGGGTTATTTGGTTCTCTGGAGTCACATGGCTGGTCACAAGAGGTTCCACCCTTGGAGATGCTGTAAGGTTGAGCTTCATCTCAGTTTCATAGAGGATTCCAAGGGTTAGGAAGTTAGTCTTAGTAGAGGTCTACAGCAAAGTTCACATGGGGTGAACCTAACTCTGAGGGGGAGGAGCTTGCAGCCATAATTCACAGCCTTTATAAAGCAAAGTACTCACGCCAGGGCTGCTAGTGGCACACCCAGGTATCCAGATAGCTCAGGAAGTGACCGGTAGCAGCCAAAGAGCACAAGGCCACCACGTCCTTCTGCAGAGGCCTAGCCCACTTCCCAACTGGAACTGGTTTTCTAAGCACTTTTGCTCAGGAAAATCCTACCCACTGGAGTATTGTCTTATTTTTGTTGTTTGTTTTTATTTTTTTTTATTTGTTTTGTTTTTACTTGCAGTCTTTTTTTATAACATACTCTTTACAATTACTAAAGTGATATATGACTTCCCGTAAAACAATGACATGTATATGGATGCAAATCACCCCGCCCACCAGGATGGTTATCATAAAAACAGACAATAACAGCCGTCAACTGGGTGTGAACACTTGCTGGAATCACACAGGAGGAATGCAAGGCACTTCCACTACAAAGAAGAGTTCAGCTGGAAAAGAGTTAACAAAATGCAGTGAGTCCACTTCCAGGAATACGCCCAAGAGAAATGAATATAGTACAATCAATTTAAGCTTATCGCCAACTTACAAATAAATGAGACTCAGACTACAGTTATTTTATTTAGTTTTATTAGGGCTAACCCCTAATCCCTCTTCTGACTATTGGCCTGGCTACCTTCCCAGTGGTATAATCCACTTGCTGTTTCTCCTGGCCATGTACTCATGTTCCATGTCCCTTCTAGCAGCTTCCTCCTTTTCTCCTCTTCTTCCTCCTCCTCCTCCTCTCTTCTCTCTCTCCCAACCAGGTCACTCCAAACCCACGCATATCTAATCCCTCCAGTAACTGGCTGTAGCCAATTTTCTTTAACCAATAGTTTTAAAGGAACAAGGTTTGCACAACAAAAGCTTGTCAACATGAGAAGTCACTTGTAGACCTAGACCTTTGGGTATAGAATTTAGCATCACGGTACATAGCAACAGAACAAACTTCAACACGGATATCCTTCCCAGGGTGATTCTGAACAGCCCCAAATGGAAGCAGCACAGATGGCCATGAGATAGTATGGTGTATCCAATGTTACTCAGGCAAAAAGGAGTGAAACACTTATGCAGGTTATCATGTGGGCCAACCTTGAGAATATTGGGCTCTGAGAAAGCAGCCAGTCATAAAAGACCATGTGCTATAAGATTCCATGCTCAGGAGAGAATTGAAAGAGACCTATCATAAGAGAAAGCAGGTTAGTGGTTGGCAAGGGTTGTGTTTGTTGGGTTGGTGAGTGACTAAAAATGAGTAGCATGTCTTTCCTCCAATTACAAGAATTCTGTGAAATGGGTTCCAGTCATTATTGCATAGTTTTGTGAATATCCTAGGAGATCTTGAATGTATACTACATGGATGTTTTATATGGTATGAGAGATGTACGTCTGAAGAGCTCCAAACTCCGGAGACCCTTCCTCAAGTCTTAGGACATTGCGGCCACCCAAAAATCATAAGAAACCATACCTGGACGCAATCAGCAGAGGTCTATTAGGGGAGGAGCCGGTGGTCAAAACGACAAGCTCTTTAGCTCCAAAAGCAGGGTTTTGGCCCCGAGTGGTGGGTTAAAGGGTCTTTTATAGCATGGGGTGGGGGGAGGAAGGCATTTTCGCGCGCTTACACATGAATGGTTGCATTTTCACGCGCTTACACATGATTGGTTGTTTTACAAATTTTGAACATAGCACTGGGAAGACCAAGGGAGGGGTAACCAAGAACAGTGGAACATTTCAGAGAATCTAGCCCAAATGATCTAGAGTCATGTGAGATCACTCTGCACATTCATTCTTCTCAAAAATGTGGTTTTCACCATGCTATTGTGTCCTATCCTGCCATTTCAGATTACTATCTTTACTTTACTTTACCACCTAGGTGGTAGCATCTTTATCTGTGGTCAGGAATGCCTTCCTGCCTTGGGCGAGGCTTGGGGAATGTAATCCAGCAAGTGTCCTTCACCTGGAATGTGAAGGCCTGAAATCTTATTTTCAGTTCCGAGTTCTGTAAGGCGAAAAATCTACACATATTTCATAAAATGGCCTTTATAATTTTTCACTCTACACATCAATGAAGCTATTATAAAAATCATAAAACATATCTATACAGTAGCTTTCACACAGATGCTGGCAACAACTTTGTTCCTTTTAAAAATTAATTAATCTATTAATTTTAATTAATTTCCCTCAACCTCCCTCCCCCCCCCAACAGCTTTATTCTAAATTATCAAATCTTTAAAACAACTAACTAAGACAATTTCTGGACATACAGCGGTGTCTATAACATGTAGATTTTCATTTAATGCTAATTAAGTCATAAAAAGACATGGATAGACCTCAAATATTTGTCTCTAAGTGAAAGAAGAGAGTCTGGAAAGGTGTTGTTGTGTGATGCCTGTTGACATTCTGAGAAAATCCCTGTTCCAGAAAAGGCAACACCAAGTAGACAGTAAAAAGAAATATGTCAGCGATTAGGGAGGGGGGAGTGAACAGGTGGAGCACAGCAGGCTTTTAGAGTACTGAAGGTACTCTATACAATGCTGCCTCAGTGGACACATAGCGTTATATATCCCTTAAAACCTAAAGAATGTACAGCACCAAGGGTGAGCTCTAATGACCACTGTAGAGTATGGGTGAGGTGAGCTTACCTGAGCTAAGTCAGGCCTGTTGGCAGGTAGCAGTGTGGTGGGTAGGGAATAGCAGTGGTAACAGAGGTGAGGTTCATGTAAAGTGGAAGACAAATAGTTCGTGTTCAATGTTGACATGAAGCTAAGACTAAATAGCCTTTTAAAAAAGCTATTTAAAAAAAAAATCAGATAGATGGGAAAAAATCACTTAGCATCCTGACTGTGCACACTTCTAAGATCATTCAACAGTGTGACTTGTGGGGGTCTCCGCAGGTACCAGAGTTGGCCAAGTAACAATCCCCGTGAGGCAAGAAGAAAATCCGGTTCAGCATGACTCAGTATCTGGTGTTGTTTCAAATGTCTAAAGTCTGACACTAGGAAGTTTATGGTAGGCATATTTAAGTACAGTACAATTTGAAAAACATTTTTCTGGTGTAATGAAATACCATGTGTACAAGAAAGCATAATTACAGTGAAACTCTTCTCAAAGTACATGTCACTTTTTCCATAAAGATGGGTTCTACAGATAGAATTATGTGTTATCTTAAGGACCTAGGGGAGGATCTGGTGTGATCTCAGACATACAGACAATACAAAGGTCATTTAGACTATCAGCTATCTTCAGTCCTAGTTGTGGGAGTTTGGGAGAGCCAGACCTGGCCCCATAGATAGCACAGGAGTTACCTCAATTATTAGCCAAATTCATTCTCAGCCTTCTGGGCAGAAAACAGGTTATATATCTTTTCCTTTAAGAAGACAATCTCGTGTGTTCAACATTCTGGTTTCCCTGTTACTATCTGCGAGCACAAAGACCTTTGTATGTCTAACAGTGACCAATTTTTGTATGATTTTCTTCTTTTTTTTTTTTTTTTGTATAATTTTAAATGCTATTCCTTCTTCCCTTAGCAACACATTTAAACATTTTTTTTCCTATGCCACTAAAGACTTCCCTATGTTCAAAAAGAGCAGCATGAAACTCTGTTCTATGGAGGATCTATAATTTATTTGAACATTCCAGATTTTAAAAGGCACTATAGTTTGTGCTATTTTATGAGCATATTGCTCTTTTTGAGCACTATGAAAAACATCCCTGTCCTTAGAATTGATTCTTAACCACAAGAAAGAGACAACCTTATACTGGATACCTAATAAAGGTTTGTGACTGAACCTAGTGCCTTGCAAATATTTCCTCAATTGATGCTCAGAGACCCTTAGTTCTCAGTTGTTATCATTAGTCCCACTTTTCAGATGAAGTCACAGACACTTGGAGATATTGATGTCCTGAGGGCATTGGTAAAATGTGGAAGCTTGCTTCCCGTTTCCATAGGTGATGGTGCCCAGAGCTCACCCTGTGCTACATCTCTCCATACCCAAATACCACTGGGAGAAAGCTGGTCTCCCAGGAGTACTGGCACACCTGTGAGCACAGGTAAGACCACCACTTCTGCTCAAATTCCTGGCCCAAGAGAGATGTGCCCAGAGCTATCAGGACACAGGAACCGAGGAACAGCCAAGGACAGCATCCTTCCTGTTTCCATCTGCGCCTGGGAGCTAACCCTGTTCCACAGCTCTCCATAGCCAAATTACTCCCGGAGAGAACTGGTCTCCCAGGAGTTCTGACACACAGGTTTGCAAGAGGGACAAGCCACAGTCAGAGATAGCAAGACCAGCTAACACCAGACATAACCAGATGTCAAGAGGCAAGGGCAAGAACATAAGCAACAGAAACCAAGGCCACTTGGCATCATGGAAACCCAATTCTCCTACCACAGCAAGCCCTGGATACCCCAACACACCAAAAAAGCAAGACTCTGATTTCAAATCACATCTCATGATGATGATAGAGGACTTTAAGAAGGACATAAATGACTCCCTTAAAGAAATACAGAAGAACACAGGTAAACAAGTAGAAGCCCTTAAAGAGGAAACACAAAAATCCCTTAAAGAATTACAGAAAAACATAAGAAATTGAACAAAACCATCCAGGATCTAAAATTGGAAATAGAAACAATAAAGAAACCACAAAGGGAGACAACCTTGGAGATAGAAAACCTAGGAAAAAGATCAGGAGTCATAGATGCAAGCATCACCAATAGACTACAAGAGATAGAAGAGAGAATCTTAGGTGCAGAAGATACCATGGAAAACATTGACACAACTGTAAAAGAAAATGCAAAATGTAAAAAGCTCCTAACCCAAAACATCAAGGAAATCCAGGACACAATGAGAAAGCCAAACCTAAGGATAATAGGTATGGATGAAGTGAAGATTCCCAACTTAAAGGGCCAGTAAATACCTTCAACAAAATTATAGAAGAAAACTTCCTTAACCTAAAGAAAGAGATGCCCATGAACATACAAGAAATAATCAAACTCAGGGCTGAAATCAACCAAGTAGAAACAAAAAGAACTATACAAAGAGTCAACAAGACCAGGAGCTGTTTCTTTGAGAAAATCAACAAGATAGATAACCCTTAGCCAAACTAATTAAAGGGCACAAAGACAGTATCCAAATTAACAAAATCAGAAATGAAAAGGGAGATATAAAAACAGAAACTGAGGAAATTTATAAAAATCATCAGATCCTACTACAAAGACCTATACTCAACAAAACTGGACAATCTGAATGAAATGGCCAATTTTCTACACAGATACCAAATAACAAAGTTAAATTAGGACCAGATAAACCATCTAAACAGTCCCATAACCTCTAATAAAATTGAAGCACTCATTAAAAATCTTCCAACCAAAAAATCCAAGGACCAGATGGGTTTAGTGCAGAATTCTACCAGATATTCAAAAAAGACCTAATACCAATACTCTTCAAACTATTCCACAAAATAGAAACAGAAGGAACACTACAAAATTTGTTCTATGAAGTCACAGTTGTGCTGATACCAAAACCACACAAAGACCAATCAAAGAAAAAGAACTTCAGACCAATTTCTATTATAAATATTGATGCAAAAATACTCAATAAAACCCTCAAAAACTGAATCAAAGAACACATCAAAACGATCATTCATCATGATCAAGTAGGCTTCATCCCAGGGATGCAAGGATGGTACAATATACGGAAATCCATCAACGTAATTCACTACATAAACAAACTCAAAGAAAAGAACCACATTATCATTTCATTAGATGCTGTACACAGGCTGGTCTCAAAGGACTGCCTCCCTTGAAAGCATTTCCTCAGCTCAGGATCAGTTCTGTGGCCATTGTGTACCGTATGCTGGACAGCCTCCAGGGAACACTATTGCCCCACCAAGTGTTTTGACATTCCTTGAGGTCTGGATCACTTCCCTTGCTGACCTGGGCCTTAGATTAATCATCAGTCCATGGAGAACAGGAGTTGCCATCTCAGTGAAGCTGAGAAAGTTCACAGCAGTATCTACTGAAAAAAAAAAAAAAAAAAAAAAACCCTAGAGATGATGGAAATCTGAGCAAACCTGCCTCCTGCTTCTGCAGATTCAGGCTCTTGGTGCATGGGGCAACCAGAGTTTAAGAGGAAACTGGACCAGTGCCCATCAAATGTTTCTACCTAAGTGTTTCCTGCTGAAATCTTTTCCATTCTTGAGTCTTTAAGACAATGCTCTCACTCTCGTTGTAGAAAATAACTTGTTTGGGTCATTGTCAGGTTGGTAAAAAAAAAAAAAATCTCAGAGGACTTTGAACTTCTAATCCTTTGCCTCTGCCTTCTAAGAGGTAGGATTGTAGGCGTGCACCACCATGCCTGGTTTATGTGGTACTGAGGGTCAAACCTAGACATGATGCATGCTGGGTAAGCATTCTACTAACTGAACTAAATCCTCAGCCCCCAGGTCCATTTCAAAGAAGTTTCTCTTCCCTCATCTTAGGCCAGACAGATGCAGTGATAGGACCATATGAATCTTTCAACCATCTCACCCCTCAGTGCCATCTGTCTTAGTTCCCTCTCTATTGCTCTATTGCCCTAGAAAAGAAAGTAACTTAGGGGACAAAGGATTTATTTGAACTCCAAATTACAGTCAATTACTGCAGAGGAGTCACCACATGAGGAACTTGAGACAACTGGCCACAGTATATCCATAGCCAAAACAAGACAGCTGAGGCTCAGCTCACTTTCTCCACAAGAGTCTTACACACTTCAGAATCTCCTTGCTAAGTCATGTTACCACCCACAGTTGGCAAGGATTCTCTGGCAGTTAGCATAATCGGAAGACTTTCTCTTAGTCATGCTCAAAGACCCTTGTTCCAGGTGATTCTAAACTGTCAAGTTGACATTTTAAAAACTACCAATTACACATGCTGTGCCTGGGTCCTCTAGGACAGGGAGCAAAGTGAACCAGAAAGGAAATGTGAGGAGGATGCATCTTGACTGACTTCTGTTGGAACACCTGGCCTTGGGCCCCTGTTGTATGACTGACATCTAAACATTGACACTCATGCTAGTGGCTAGGCCTGGAAAAGTCCTACAGACTATAGTTCACAGCATGTAAGTCTAATTCTCTAGTTTTGAAAGCTTGTGATCCAAAGTCAAATTATTGGCAGGAATATCCTCCTTTGGTGCTTCTAGAACCTTCCTCACCTCAGGCAGCTCTGGGAGACCAAGCTATATTTGACTGTGTGTGCATCACTTCAGTCTGCCTCTGTGGCCTCACAGCATCGTCTTTTGTAGCTGTGCCCAAATTCTGTTCTTCTGAGGACATCTGTTGACACCTGACCCTGCTCACTTAACTAACTGCATCAACCACACTTCATCTCACAGATCATAGCCATGGGAGCTGAGGAGTTAAAAATTTGACATAGCTTTTCAGGGACACAATTCAATCCATAGCAACTCTCTGTGTTTTCTTTCCCAAGAAATTTCTTTTTATCAGTTTTTCATTGTTCCTATTTTTTATTTTTATTTTCTCTTCTCTCATGTATTACATCCCAACCACAGTTTCCCCTCCCTCCTCTCCTCCCTGCCCTCCCCCATCTCCCTTCTTCCACAGATCCACTCTTCTTCTGTTTCAAAGGACAAGGCTTGCAGGGGGATAATGGTCAAAAGAGAACAGCAAGCTGCAATGAGACTGGACATAAACCCTCATATTAAGGCTGAACGAGACAACCCAGTAGAAGGAAAGGGGTCTCAAAGGCAGGCAAAAGAGTCAGAGACAGCCCTCACTCCCACTGTTAGGAGTAAAAGAAGAGCAAGCCACACAACCATAATATATATTCAGAGGTCATAAGTCAGCCCTGTATAGGCTCCCTGATTGTTGGTTCAGTCTCTGTGAGACCCTATGAGCCCTGTTTAGTTGATTCTGTGAGCTGTGTTTCGTGGTGTCCTTGGTTCCTCTGACTTCTACAATCCTTCCCTTCCCCTCCTCTGGAAGATTCTTAAAGCTCCACAGTATTTGGCCGTGTTTTGCCCCTATTTCTACTCTTACTCCTGCCTGTCACTGCTGGCCAATCACGAAGTCTTCTCATCTTTTTATTCTGCCATAGGAGCTGACTCTGGAAGTCTCCTCACCTGCAATAGCCCTCTTGTCAAAGACTTTTAATCCAGGTAGCTCTTATCTGGTTCCTTTCTTGGTGTTTCCTGGGGAATCTACACACACTTGTCCCTGCCAGCCTCTGGGAAAGCGGGTTGCCCCTTGCTGGCCCAGATTCTTGTTGGCCCCTTGGACAGTTCTGGGAAAGACATTTTTGCCAGCCTGTAGCCTAGCTCTCTTGTAGCAGGGTCACTTAAACTCCTGCCTAGTTTCAAGATTACAACATGTTTTCATCAGCATGTTCAGAAGATGATCACTGTCAAGTCAGACACCAACCTGGCTTGTGGGCATCTACCCCTCACCTCTCTCACACGTTCTTCTCAAGGGTAGAGACCTTGCTCTCTTTTGTTCCCCTCAAAAGAGGAGACACTGAAAGCTATTCTGAAAGACAGTCTTCTCCATCAGTCTTCCTAATGTCTCCTCTTTGATGTAGCTTAAAGAGAACAGGGAGTCGAGATCGTAGCTTGGACATTTCTAGGAGATCTAATGCCTTCTTTTAAAATGGGTGAGGGAACCATTGTCTACACTTGGGTAGACTCAGGAAATCACAACCCCCATGACAAATTCCCCTCCACACCTAGTTGGAGCATAAAACGCCACATTTGTGGCAAGCACCCAGTGGGTGAACATTGAGAGTCAGCCTTCCTTAGACTGCAGGCCTGCCACTGGCTCCTTTCACAGTCCCCCAACTGTCATGGGCAGCTACAGCCCTGTGGGGACTTTCTTTCTCTTCTAATGCATACCCTATAAAAGACATGTCACCAAGTTTTCATCTTTTAAGGGTACCATCTGTGGACTCCAATCCCCTGAACTTGGGAAAATAGGCATTTATGTGTGAGTGATGTGAGCCAGCTGGTTTCCTATCCTTTGACTACAATTGTAAGAGAGCTTCTCTGATCACTTTATCCAAAGAGGAAGCCATCTCTATCCAGATGGTCTCCCTGCCCTTCATAATACAGCCATTTTCACTACTGAAAGCATCTTAAGTTTATAGGGTGTTGGTTTGTCTCCTTTCTACTGGAGTGGAAATGTCATGAATACTGAGTCCTCTATATTCTGTTTCCTGCTGCCCAGGGTTTAAAACAGAGCTGGACCCTCATTCTATCTTCATAGAAGATAGAATGGATTTTGTGGTATTTCCATCTTTACTCAGATACATCAATCAGAAGCTGTGATTCTTAAAATTCATTTGGAGACCAGTCATTGCTAACATAATTATGAATTTCTTGAAGCTCTGAGGATCAAATCCATGTTCTTGTACATGGTAGACAAGGGGCTCTACTGCTGAGCTACAACCCTAACCCAAATTAAGGACTTTGAATGAAGATAATCCTGGGTTAAGTCAAGCTCTACGTCCAATGATGGACATTCTGATGAGGAAAGAATGGAAGGAGATGCAGAGAAGAAGCCCATATGAAGATGATGCAGGTTGTGGAGTGATATAGAAACAGACAACAACTGCTTGGAGCCTCCAGAAGAGGAAGAAGCAGGAAGGCATCTTCCTTAGGTTGTTCAGAGAGGGTCTATCAACATGCTGATTGTAGATTCCATGTAGTACTGGAATTCCACTAGGCTCCAGTTGTATTGTTTTTGAACTCCCAAGTTTGTGGTAATTTGTTGTAGCATCTCCTAAGAAACAGAGACGGTTGACCTTCAGTGAGTGTTTCATGCACAACTACAGGTACTTCTGTGCCATTCCTGTGTAGCATCCAGCTTCTTTCTGTGTAGTTCTGGAGAGCATCAAGAGCTTACCTTGGAGTTGGCCTTAAGAGGACTTTATAGCAAATATTTGGGGATCTAAATCTTTTTAAAAATGCTGTTAGAAAGCTAACTTTGAATTCATTTTAGCAGGCTAATGTTTTTTTTTTTTTTTAATGTTCACTATGAAGTGATATGTCACCTACTGCTCCCCAGATGAGAGAGTTGTCTCTATGGCCCTTCACAAACACTGCAAAGCCCAGGAAGTTAGTTCTATCCAAGCAGCTCTGCATGCCCCAGTATGTCAAAGGCTTAGCTGGCAGAGGGTCCTAGGGATCCCTTTAGAGCAGAGCCCAGGCTACATGCCCAGTAACAGCAGCTGCTGTGTGTTCATGTCTGCCCATCCCTGGGGCCACATGGTTACCTTAGCAATCATTTCTCTCCTAGAGCTTGCAGCAACAGATGAGACCAGCTGGCAGTAGGACTATGGGTGAGCTGTCCCCTGGCCAAGGGGAAAGTCTTCTGTACAATCAAAGACTTTCAATTCTAGGTCAGAGTGGAAGACATCTGCCTACAAACGTCACCTGTCTGTGCTACAGGCTCATTGCCACTGCACAGAGTCAAGGGTGTCACCTGGTATTATCAAAGCTCCTAGCAAGTCTGGCCTTGTTCTCGATCATACAGAAAGCAGGCTCTGTGTGACAGCTGTTAAAATCTACAGTAAGCCCTATTTATTTACAGAAACTGCCTTTGTAATCTCCCTGGGGTGCTAAAAGAGAGCCAACTCATTGGTTCTAGCAAGCTTATGTGGCTTTTGCAAACATTCAGCTTTCCAAATATTTGCGATGGGGTTTGGCTGACCTGTCTCCTGATCTTTCCATCCACTCATTCTTCCTGGTCAACTGCTGGCTCAGTGGAGCAAGAATGCCTATGGCAGCTGAGTGGAGCCAGAGAGGACATCGTGTTAGATGCCAGGACAGAACATGCCAGTGATGTGTGTCTTTGATGGGAAGTTTCTAGAACTCTCTGTGTCTTAGCTAACTCAGTAAGAAAAATCTGCTTTGCCAACCTCAGGAGGCTTTAAAAAGATAGAGGCAGTCATGTACTTCAGAAAGATTTTTTTGAAGGGGGGCTTAGGGAACTTAGAAAGATGACCCAGTGGTTAAGAGCATAAACTCAAACTGAGTGCAGTTCCCATTACCTATATCCAGTGGCTTTTGAACTTCCTAGCTACAGGGTATCTGATGTCTTCTCCTAGCCTCCAAGGGCATTTGTACTCAAATGCACACATCTGTGAACTTGTGTGTGTGTGCACACACTTAAAAGTAAAATAAATTTCTTTTTAAGTCTTAGGTCATATGTAAGAATGTCTGGGAACACTGGAAAATGGATCTTGATAAGGATTAACATTGCCCAAAGAAAGTTATGTACTCTGCTCTAAGACATCTGGGAGGTGACTCCTCACCCTTGGGATAGTCTGTCAGATTATGTGATCTTCCGGGCTTTAAACTTTGTCTGATTGTCTATTTTAATGCAGTGAGTTACAGTCAGGGCCTGGGACCAAGCAGTCTCAGCTTTGTCTCAGGAGATGCTGCATGAGAACTGAAATTGACCATCTAAGCTGTCCATTCTATCCATATGGCTGATACACAGTAAAACCTCTGACCACCATGGCCCTGGTTAGAGACTCCCATGTGGGTGCTGGGAACTGAACCTGGATCCTCTGTAAGAGCAGCTCATGCTTTTAATGACTAAGCCATCTCTCCAGCGCCCTGCTGCTAATTCTTATCTGTGTTATTTCACTGTAAAAATCATAACTTTGGGTATAGTGACTGTCATGTTTCCCACCATGATGATGATGGATTCACATGCTTTTTTTTTTCTGTAGCTTGCCTTGGTCATGGTGTCTTATCACAGCAAGAAAAAATTAACTAAGATGATACCTTTCCCACGCATAGAGATGTCCTTCCTTCCTCATCCCCAACCCAAGCTGAAAGAGCTAATAAAGTATTTCTGAAGGCAACATCCTCAGGAGACATTCAGAAATGGAGGAGGTATTTATGGTTCCCATCCCAAGACCACCTCACCCTAGAAGATCCCCCACAGCTGGCTTCTTCTAGGCCCACATTTTTACCTTAGCAACCTGGTCTCCAGAACACAGGGCAGCCTTTTTCTATTTCTTCTTTCAAGATCTGAACTCTTCACTCTTAGACCAGACAAAAGGAACCAAACACATCTCTAAAATAATATAACTAAGTTGTTTTCAATGAACATGTCTCCCAGTTTTCAGCCATGTTGGCAACTACTCATTTGAACTTTTTTTAATTAAAAATTGGTTCTGGCCTTTTAGGTAAATTCTTGGAGTCTTATGTCAGTGTCTTCACAAAACCAATGTGCAGCTTTTCAAAATTTTGTAGCAGAGAGGTAGTGGCTCACGCCTTTGATCCCAGCACTTAGGAGGCCAAGGCAAGCAGATCTCTGAGTGAAAGAGAAAAGTTATTAGAATGTGGGAGAAGTGGACCTGTTCAGCAATAGTTCTTTGGCGGGTAAGCTCAATCTTCTTTGGTAGCAGTTCAGTCCTGTAACAAACACCAAATATGACTCAGAAGCTGCAAACCAGTCCTCTAGGCAGGCAGGCAGATACCAGGCATGAACCTGCAACTGTAGTTCAAAAAGAAACCACCAAGCTCACCAACCAGCCTGGGAATATGCTGCAGAAGAGGCAAGCTGCTTCAGGAACCCCATGAACAGTTCTTTGGCAAGTTTCTCTGTGGCATCACCACTAGTGGAGATCAACAACGCTATGTAAGCAAACCAATACATGTGTGTTGTTAGCAAAGAATATTGAGTCAGAACAAATGAAACCAATGCTCTATGCCCATCTCCTACTATCTGTGGAGTCATATTTATACTTCTTCATCCCAGGTCCTTTCATGTATTTGCTATATCAAAACATCTTTTCACCTGTGTCTGCTCCAGCAAAACATCCTTTTACCTGTGTGTCCCAGCAAACTATCATTTGACATAACTGACTTTTCAAACAAACCAGAAGTTTCCACTTGAAGCAAGCACCTAAAATTAGTTTCAGCCATGGCTCCTAGAAGTGTGGCATAGCCCAGTACCAGCATCAGCATCAAGAGCATCCTTCCAGATATTGTTCAACATGCAAAGCCTTGGACTCACTTAGCTCCACTGAATCCAATGCTGCTGTTGGTTCTAAGTGGTTCTGTGTGCACTAGCATTTCAACATCTAGAAACAAAGGACTTCTTCTCTGGTGTCAGGAGCAATGCATGAGTAGGCTAAGAGGGTGGTTTAGTTCTTGCTGTCCTTTTGAATGTTACCCAAGAGCAGGCAGCCCTCCCTTTACTGACTCAGTGTCCTCAGGTTTGGCCCAGGGGTATAAAGTTATAGTCTGAGCTCTCCATAGCTTAGTTTCTCAGAATCATGGCCTTGGATAGGAAAGGTAACTTATCCTTGCATGTCCTTTCTCTGGGGGTGGGGGGTGGGGGGTGGAACTCATTTCCCAGAAACCCTCAAAGGGGATCTCGCTTCATCTCAGAAACTGATGCTTCATTGCATGTCATGCATGAGCCATCACAGACAGGGGATTGAGGATGCTGTTGGCGGAGAAAGCACAGGCTCTCAATAAACACTCATCTTGTCTTCTGTTGCCACTGAACAACCTGCTCCCTGGAGGGTATGACAGGGTGAGTCTCCAGGTCTGGCCATAGCTTTGTCCCCAAGAGACAGGGCTGACATGATGAAAGGAAAAACCATGTGGCTCCTCTCCACATGCCCCAGACTGTAGCATGGACACAGATGCCACTGGTGTTGGCTTTGTCACTAGGATCTCTTAGTCACTGTCAAGTCAAAGAACTGGAAAGCTTGGGAGCCTCTGTGTGTCATAGTTAACTGACACCATGTGCAGCCACTGTGAATCAGAGTGGGGTCTTACATAATGAGGTTCCTGGAAGCACACATCGGCAAGCATGGAGAAGAAAGAGAGGCTGAGTTGGGCATGAAGTGTTCAGGGTAGTAGAGGGGAGGACTCAATGCTGATCTCCATAGCAGGGAGGATGGTAATTGTAGAGAAAGCCAAACTAGAACTGAGATGATTTTAGCATCTCTCTCTGTTACCTCTCAAGACCCATGATCCCTTGGGCCATGGTAACTCATTGGGTTCTATGGAAAGGAAAAGATAAGGCCTGAAGTCTACCAAGAATGCCAGTCAGGTTCCTAGGAGCTGTCAAGAACAGGATAGGTGTCATAAGTTTCCCTGCAAACTCAGAAAGCAGAGTGTCTCTCTGAGCTCAGGCCAAGCCCTCCCTTCCCAGAGACCAAAGGAGAAAGATCCTGTTTGCAAACTCAAGACCTGTGGGACCAGCCACAGGGCAACCTGGCAGCTATGTGGGCCTCTGGTCCCAGGGCTCCTGGAGGTTGGGAAGCAGCTATCTCCTGGGAGATATCCTCCCAAGGGAGTGCTCTCTAGAAAGATGGGACTGCAAAACCTCTGTTTTGAGCATCAGAGTTACTATGTCCCCTTTCTCCTCCAAGTTGAATTATTTTTGATGCTGGCTTTGGGTGAGTCATGATTTTAATTAGCATCCTGGGAAAAGGCTTCAGCCTTAGAGCTCTCTGGTGGATCTGAGAGAATGCTCAGCAGACCTGTTGAATTGTTTTGGTAACAGTACTAACCACCCACCCACCAGTGAGCAGGTTCCACCTCTGATGCAGGCCAAGAACGAGTCTTCATTGCTTGCCCTGACCTAGAAGCTTCACTTTCTCCTATCAGAGTTCTTAGCCCTGCTCCCAAGACTTCAATGACTGGACTGCCAACAGGCCAAGGAGTATCTTGTAGCATTGCCCGGGGCCTTGCATGGTGTCACAACAGTGCCTGAGTGACTTGAACAGAACCCAGGGGCCAAGGAGTCTGTTTCCACAGCACAGCTTCTTCTTTTCTAGAACAGCAGGAGCTTTTCCAGTCACAGCCAGGAGGCAATCAGAGCTAACAGTGGCTGGGGCAACCAGGAAGATGCCTGGAACCACTCAGAGGTGAGGAGCCCTGCCCACTGGTACTAACCCTAGATAAAAGGCCTACTTCTTAGGGATAGACAAGAGAATCAGATGGAGCACACACACAACCTGTTTTACCTTCTATCTAGTTAGTCGGGAGGCATGAGATTCTGGGTGCTCTTGACCTTTCTGTGCCTCAGTTTCCCTCACTGGAGAATGGTGTGATGGGAATGACCTAGACAAGGAAGTATTAGAAAAGGATTGTTCATTCCCTGTGCCTTTTGGTACACACTTGACCTCCCTGACCCTTGATTTCTTCTGCAAATACAATACTTCTGACTCCATTGAGTTGTAAGCAAGAAACATAAGCAAAGAGTTGTGTTTGCAGCACAAGTCAGCATCTCAGTAGCTCACATCATCTGTGCTCCAAATAAGACTCCAAGTAAGAGGATGCTCTTAGCAAGTCTGTTTTTATAAATGGAACACAATACAGGGAAGCTGAGAAAGCAGCCCAGGACGCCCAGTAGCCTAGCTACTCCACTGTATTTTTCTAGGGGCACATAAAAAGCTTGTCTCTGAAATCTTAGGGTAGTCATGTACAAGACTGACGCTGTAATGATTTTTAACCGTGTTCATTTAGTTTTTCCTCTGTTTCAAGGTTTTGTTTTGCTTTTTAACCATGAAATGTGTAACTTTTAGTAAAGTAGACAAAATAATGTCAATGAAGGTGGAAAATCACGGTTCAGTCCTTCTCTCGACCTGACACTCTGCAGGCAGTTAGAAGGAGGTGCTGTGTAGCTCTGTTTGTATAGGGAAATCTCCAGACAGGAAGCAGCTTGGCGGTTACCAGAGCCTGGGAAGGCTGGTGAAGGGCTCTGTGGAGCAACTGCTTTCTTAAGAGTGGTGAAAGATGTGAAAGCTGGATGGAGTTGGTGGTTAACCAACATTTACTGTATGCTAATTGCCATCAAATAATTTCTGTTTGTTTTTAGAGACAGGGTTTGGTTTCTCTGTGTAGCCCTAGCTATCTGGAAACTTGCTCTGTAGACCAGGCTGGCCTTGAACTCAGAGATCCACCTGCCACCACCTGACCTTGAGCCCTGAATCATTCACTTTAAATATTTTTGGGGGAGAGAGAAAGAGAGAGAGAGAGAGAGAGAGAGAGAGAGAGAGAGAGAGAGAGAGAGAGAGAGAGAGATTGATTTAAACACATAGCTACACAGCCCCTAAGTGGCTTCCCCCCCCCCCCCCGCTGGGCATTTAACCTCAATTAAAACACAGAAAAACAAGCTGAGGGGGCTGTGACAGTGGATCTCTGCTCCACAATCTGGTCCTCTTGGACGATCTCTTTCTTCTGAGGAGCTTTGGGGAGAGCTTGATCCCAGGTTTCACCTGACCAAGGGCAACCACCTTTTTCTGTGTTACCTCAGCCCTCAAGAGTAGGCATCAGGACTTCTGTCATGGCATGCATGCTTATTCATCACCCTGGTGCCCCATTTCACTGGGAACTCTAGAATCTAGACACCCATCCCACCCACCCTCCCACCCCTGGTCTTCAGGCTGCCCTGGGATCACCAAGGTGGAGGAAATGGCTAATGCTTGTGATGACAACCGAACTTGCTGATTCTTCCTCACCAGTGCTTGAATGTTCAGGGGAAAGCGTTTGTCCTCTGACTCTGCTTCACCCCTACAACCCACCATGAATCTGGAGAGCTGAGCTCATGGGAGCCATGATGTCGAAGTGGGTGGAATGACTTGAAAGTCCCAGATAGTCCAGTGACCCGAAACTTTCTACGTGCTCTGTTGCCCTTTGAGAAAAGTCCGTTTCACTAAAGTTGGCTTGTATCATATATATGTATAGTGGTTATCTCTGACACCTTGTGAACCTAGATTTTCCGACCCCCACCCCCAGGATCTACCTGAAGACGTGCCTATTTCTACTTTTCAGATGTGTGTGAGGGGTCGAACTCAGGTCCTCATGCTTTAGTGATAGGCAGTTTACTCATTGAGCTGTCTCCCCAGCCAACCAGATGGATTCCAAATAGAAACAACAAAGGACTGTGTTTGACTCCCTGCTCTATGGCCCCAGAAGCTGGACAGCTACCAGCATTGTGAACATAAGAGAATTCCTGCAAGGAAACAGGGTTTGCAGGGGCTAAATCACCTTGGGACATTTTCTGCCATCTGGATACCTTTTAATGTCCTACTCTGTTTATGATCTTTTGTGACTGTTGATTAAATTATTTGGCATTTATGAACAGACTCCTAGTTTCCCTAGTCAAATACTAAGAATGCTGTCAGGTAGCATTTAAGGCTTATAGCAGTCGCCCTTGCTTTGCTGTAACTTGCCAAAAGCTATACCCAGCAATGTATTTGACAAGTGTTTTCGTATAACCTTCTTTGTTCTATTACTATATAAGCTCAGGAGATAGCTATTTCATTAGAACATGCCATCTGGGGACACCCAGGTCTGTGTGCTCAGGCTATGGTCAGTCCTATTTGGCTCCAAAATAAAACCATCTTTTTTATTTCTTTGGGGTGAGAATTGTTTCTCTCCTTGACACTAAGTTTTATTGCTTTCCTAGAATTTTGCTTTTCTTGGCTGTGAATGGGGACTGTAAGGCTAATCTCTGCCTTAAGGTGTAGCCAAGAAGCAGGCTTTCCCCGGAGACCCTGCATTGAACCTGTATTTTTGCATGTCCGTGCATTTGAATTCAATATTTCCTTTTCCTGTCTAATGGACTCTCTGGGCTTGAAGGAGGCCAAGTCACACATGGGGCTTTGTCACATAAATAAGGAAGTAACTACAGGGAATCAGATCCTCTGGCCCCTTGAGAAGCAGGTGCTTTGTCCTTGAGGCACCATGGAAGAAAATTGGCAATGTTGGGGGTTGAATTGTGCTAAGTACAGAGGCTTCTCTGATTACACTGCAGCTTGTTCTGGATTGCAGCTACTACAGGGCTCTGATGACCCACACTGAGAGAAGACCACATCCCAGAGCGAAAACAAAACAAAGCAAAACAAGACACTTGGAGCTTGTGTTCCCACACAGAAGGGCCCTGTGGGGTGACTTACCTTCTTTCCAAGCCTCAACTTGAAGTCGTTTGTCAGGCCTGATGTGACATTGCCATCAACTGCATGGCCTATGCAACAGAACATAGTGCCTCTTAGTTCAGGAAGCTGAAAGTACCAGAAAGTGCAGACTCTGAGGGAGGCGTGTGTCCCTGCCATTGAGCCTGACATCTTTCTATGTCTCTTAAGAGCCTCTTCTTTATGAACATGCCAGTCCATGTATCTGGATGTCCCCTTCTTTTGTTGTGGGGAGAAGGCAGTCATGATAAGAGCCACCCACTTGACCTCATTTTAGTTTGACAATTTCCTCCTTAAAGACCTTGTCTCTAAACTAGGTTACATTCTGATGTCTTGTGACTGAGAACTTCAACACGTGGGTTCTCTGGTAGGGCACACAATCCTGTATTGTGGTGGCTGTGCTAAGCAAGACTATGGCTCTGAGGTTCCATTTCCCATCACTCCCATTTGTTTCTGTGCTCACTCATTCTCCATAGGAGTGTCAACTCCTGTGGAGGAGGAACTGTACCTTGTTCACTATTGACTTTTATGAGACTGGCACACAGGAGGTAGTTGGAAAAACAACCATGAATCCATGATTGAAGGCAAAGGTTTCACTTCTTCTGGAGTTGTAGGACTTCCTTTGTGGAGGGTCAGGCTGAGGAGACATGGAAAAACCAGTGCATTCAACCTCATCTTTAGAGACTAGTTCCCCATATCTCTGTCTCTGTCTTTGTCTCTGTCTCTCTCTCCTCTCTCTCTCTCTCTCTCTCTCTCTCTCTCTCTCTCTCTCTCTGTCTCTCTCTCTCTCCCTTCCTCCTTCCCTCTCTTTTCTCTCCCTCCTTCCTTTCTTCCACTGTCTGTCTGTCTGTCTCTATCTGTCTCTACATCTCTGTCTCTCCTACTTTGCTACCTCCCTGAGGAGATTCAGTTCTCCTTGGTACAGTCATCCTTTTCCCCTGGGTATCCATTGGGATTGATTCCAGAACCATCTTAGATACCCAAATCCATGAATGCTCAAGAATAAACAAGTAAACAAACAAATGATGGAAGAAATAAATAACTAAACAACTAAATAAATAACTAAATACATTCTGCGTAGTACAGTCCTAAGTCATCTCCCATGATCCAAACCATCCTTCCTAACGTATAATCTGGTGTAAAACGTCCCGTGTAGTTATACTGTTCTCTTTGGAAACTGATGACAAGAAAGTGATGTCTCACAGATTTATTCTTCCTTAAGTGTGTATGTCTGCGAGAGTGTATGCCGAATATATGCCAGTGCTCACAGAGGTCAGAGACTGTGTCAGAGGCCCTGGACCTGGAGTTCCAAGCAGTTGTGAGCCACCAGACGTGAAGACTGGGAACTGAATGTGTCCTCTGAAAGAACAGCAAGAGTTCTTAACCACAGACCCACCTCTCGGGCCTTACAGCCACAACCTTTTCCAGCCATTTTCAATCCACACTTAGGATTCAGTCCAGAGATGTTGCTCCTGTGGAAACAGGGACCTGCTGTATCTCATTGAGTTACACTACATCTACTCTTCCTCGTCACTTTCCAAAAGGCTCATTCTTCTTTAGATCCAGAACTTTTTGGTCTTTCAAGGGCTCCTTGGAGTCTCATTGTCTTTTTTTTTTTTTTTTTTTTTTTTCTGTAAAAGCATATGAAGTGAAATTACCATTTGGATCCCAGCACGCTTCCTTCACACACAGG
Source organism: Arvicanthis niloticus (assembly GCF_011762505.2). Classification (NCBI taxonomy): domain Eukaryota; kingdom Metazoa; phylum Chordata; class Mammalia; order Rodentia; family Muridae; genus Arvicanthis; species Arvicanthis niloticus. The sequence goes on along the minus strand of NC_047664.1, from coordinate 47,890,451 downwards.
TAGAGATGTGTTCATCTGCCTTGAAGGACATAGCAAGGCTCCATTTGCCCCAGAAGATGGAGAGAATCTTACAGGATGAGTGACCATTGCTGTCTCCGGGACTTTGTACACAAACACAGTCAATGTTTGCTCAACTGAACAAAACTGCCATTCTCTGAGAACTGAGTGGAAAAATGGAAATGAATTTATATCTTCATCAGGTGTAACGAAGAGCGTTGATAATGCTGGCATGTGCTTTTGTTCCAACAATCCTCCAAGAAGTCTTTTCAGAGCAATTAGGTGAGCTTCTCAGGGTCACACAGCATGGAGGAGGCAGAGATAAAGTTTGAAGGCAGATATATATATATGTATTTAATGACAACTTGGCCTGTATTCCATAACATTAATTTGATCCCTATGCATTAATGGAATTTTACAAGATAAAATAGCTATAATAAAAAAGGCACGGCTTGTTAAGCCAGATTTTTAACCTGCTAAGGAGTAAAGAAATCACTGTCTTAGCTCTCATGCTGCCCAACACAAATAGAGTGTCATTTTCCACAAGATTAAGAACAATCTTGCAAATAAAAAGAAGAGGAAGAAGAAGAAGAAGAAGAAGAAGAAGAAGAAGAAGAAGAAGAAGAAGAAGAAGAAGAAGAAGAAGAAGAAGAAGAAGAAGGGAGGAGGAGGAGGAGGAGGAGGAGGAAGAGGAGGAGAATCTTGCATAGTCAAGAGAGAGAGCGAGTGAGAGAGCGAGAGAGCAAGAGAGAGAGAGAGAGAGAAAGAAAGAGAGAGAGAGAGGAGTTTCTAAACTACAAAACTACGTAGACACAGCCCTGGAAGAATCAAATTATGGTGTATATAGCTCCACATCATTTATTCCTGACACCTAAGGACATTTTTTTCCTCAGGGATAAGACTAGGAAGAGGCAAGGGAGATATATGGATATATGTGACAATTCTTTACAATGATTCCTGTGCCTATGAAGTTCTAGGAAAAAAAAAATTCTAGGAGATCTTATAATATTATAGTTAATCACTGTCTTATCAGGCTTGCCAGCTGAAGCAACAGTTTAAAATTAATATCTTTAAAACCAGGACCTCGTTGAAGTTAATAGAAAAACAGAGGGGTGTTTAAGGGTAAGTTTAGCTCACTGAACTTTTGTCCCCCAAAAGAAAAAAAAAAGTCGTAACAATTTTAAATGCATTAAAAGTCAAAACTATGTAGGAAAAGCACCTTTCTGTCCACATTGATGTGGTCCTTTAAGTGTTTCTATTTATTCTGCCACATTGACACTGATACAAGTCAAATAAATGAGTTTTTAAACTTTCAGCTTGTTTTCTGGGGGTGGGGTCGAGGGGAGTAGCTCTCAAATGTTTTAGTTATAACCCTGAGCCACTGCAACATTAAAAAAGTGTTCAAAAATATAAAAATCAGGGCTGAGAGCAGACACTTTTATGTAATTTTTGTGATTTGTTTTTCTGAGAAATGGGGGCTTCTTCCACTTTAAAAAAAAAAAAGCAAATTAGGAAAGTACAAAGAAATAAAAATGAAAAAGAAATTTTGTCCCATTGAGTAGAGAGAATGGCGGTTGGTGTGTGGTTGAATTTTCTTCCTAGGTTTGTCTGTTTCCTCCTTAATCTTACTCTTTGTAATTTTTGTGTTTGCTGTTGTTTGTTAAGTCATGTTTTTCTAAACAGCAGCAAATGGCCTTGCAGATGGAGATACAAGCCCCAGCGGGATGCAGAAGCTGAGCTGCTATGGATACTCTGACCGCAGGTCCATCATCTCTGGACCAGAAGCATACACAAGTCCAGGTGAGAGACTGACAAGAGCCTCAGGTCCTCTCTCCACACAGACACACAGACACAGGCTTTGTAAACACTCAAGGCCATGTACAAGCCCATTAAGAAATTATCTAGGAGGGCTGGAGAGATGGTTCAGTGGTTAAAAGCACTGGGTTGTTCTCTAGAAGACCTGGGTTCAGTTCCTAGCAACCACATGACAGCTCACAACTATCTGTAACTCCAGGTCCAGGAGATCTGAAACCCTCTCTCAAAGCGCCAATGCCCATAAAATAAAAACAAATCACCTTTAAAAACAGAAGAAGAAGAAGAAAAGGATGAAAAAAATCTATGGGTCGGCTTCCCCTGATTGCCAGATGCTGCCGGCACAAGCCTTTAATTTCAGCACACAGGAGGCAGAGGCAAGTGGATCTTGAGGAGTTTGAGGCCAGCCTAGTCTGTAGAGCAAGTTCCAAGACAGCTAGAGCTATGCAGGTTTTAAAAAAATATATATATATATTAATAAATATATAAATATATATTCTTCCGTAGCTGAAAATGACCTTGAATTTCAGATTATACTGCCTTCATCTCCAGAGTGTGAGGATTACAGATGTGTGTACTATCCATGGTTTATATATGGCTGGGGATCAAACATAGAGCTTTGTGCTAGACAAGCAGTCTACCTACTAAACAGCATCAAACCAGAGATTTTAAAATGCCCTTTCGCAGACTGAAATCCTGTCTTCCTAGAGAAGCTTGCATCTCCCACATGTTTTTTTTTTTTAATTTTTATTTTCCTCTTTCCCTTCTTCCTCTTGCTCCAGCCCTGCTCACTCTGGCCTGGCCCCGCTCACTCTGGCCTTATTTATTTATTTATTTATTTATTTATTTATTTATTTATTTATTATATGTAAGTACACTGTAGCTGTCTTCAGACCCCCCATAAGAGGGCATCATATCTCATTACAGGTGGTTGTGAGCCACCATGTGATTGCTGGGATTTGAACTCATGACTTCCAGAAGAGTAGTCAGTGCTCTTAACTGCTGAGCCATCTCACCAGGCCTCCCCCAATTATTTAAGTCACTGTGAGATTTAAAGAGGGGAAAAGAAAGAATAGAAAAGACTTTGGGAAGCTGGGGTGGGACCTTTCTGTAAATGGAGCTGGGCATGACCCTTCTGTAGGAAGTCAGTTGGTTCATTTGGCACCATCCTGAGCCTACAGGTCAAGGGACATTGACCACGACTTGCCCTGTTTGTGATGGGGTCAACAGGGCAAAGCCCAGCACTCAAGGATCAAGGGAACCTTAGCTTTCTCTATTCCTGGAAAACTGTACTGGTTCACAACCCACCCTGGCACACCTCTAATGCCTTCTGGTGTGCTCCCCACCTCTGGGGTATCTGACCACACAGTGTTCTGAGTAACCAGGTGATGACAAGCCCCAAAAGGTGCTGACTTCCAAACCACCTCAACCATAAGGTGTGGTGACATGTGCCCTCCCCTGTGGACACAGCCAACAACTGGCAATGCTTGTTAGCTAAGTTACCAGGGAAAGAGCTGGGTACAGACAAGTCACATAGAAGGTTTTAGGAGGTGAGTGGGACCATTAGAAAATGGTTCACTGGGAAGAACTGCTAACTGGGAGTCTGCAAGGGACGTGGGGCAGAAATGATCTGGTTAGCACTCTGCTGTGCTGGTGCTACAGTGCTGCAGTTCTATTCTCTCAGCGTTGCAACGAACATTTGAGGGATTATTCAGTTGCAGATGCAACAAATGCCATTTGAGGTTCCATACCAGACATTGGGGACAACAGCAGAGACAACAGGTTCCCATTACCCTAGAGCTTGCTTCTAATAGGATATCATGAGAAAGAAACAGAAGGGTGTATGTGTGTGTGTGTGTGTGTGTGTGTGTGTGTGTGTGTGTGTGTGTTGCCCAAAAAGACAGGGAGTGAAGAACTAATAAGCAAAGGTCAGAATGAGGCTGCTGTGCGGATGTGGGGGCACTGTGTGCAGACACAGAGTGGAAAGCACTTTAGGGACAGTGGCTGGTATCTAGCTGGCAGTACAGAGGTGTGGGAGTTGGGGGCCCTAGGCACACTGCACACTTTAAACTTAATGCTCAGTAGGAGAGGAGATGGAAACCCTGTGGGCTCTAAGGCAAACAATGATGGGATTAGGCTTCTGTCTTGAGAGCATCATGATGGCTGGTTGGGTAAAGTCTCAGACCACAGATGGGCACCCTGAAACCAGGGAATACCTGAGAACCCACATTTTCAGATGATACTTCATAAGTGTATCTCAGATATCACCATAGCTGACCTGCTCTTCAGAACCCCCCCCCCCCCCTTACAGTCAAGACAGAGCCTGGGTATCTGTGAGAGCCTGCATACTCTGCTCCACCTTCTCCCAGTGTTCATATTAGTGATCACGTTTGAGGCTTCCCTGATGTCTCTGTTTCTGATTCCCACGAGCCTTGCACATTGATGCCCTACGACTCCCCACTGCCTCATCGCCTGGTTGAGTCCTCGCCAGCCTCTGCATTCTTAGCCATCTTGTCTCAGGAATACTGCCTGCAGCTTGCAGAAGAGTGGGTGAGGTAACATCAGTGTGCCTATAGTCCATTCCTTACATTTAAGAGTTCCTTCCATATACTGGCTTCCCCTTTTGTGCCCCAATTGCCAAGTCCCTCTGTTCCAGCAATCAGAACTTAGGTCAGGTACCCAGGCTCATGAATCTACTGCCCTGGGTTCTTTGAACACTTAGTGCTAAACCTTTGTAAGGAAATACTTGCCCAATGTCATAGGGAAAATCAAGGATCAAACATCTAACTTTCTGTTTGTCCTTCTGTTTATACCCCCATCTTTTTGTGAGATAGGGTCTTGCTCTGTAGCACAGGCTAGCCTGAAACTTATCAGGTAGCCTCTAATCCATGGAACCTGCAAATCTTGAACTCGTGAAAATCATCCTTCCACAACCTCCTATGCTGGGATTACAGGTGTGAGGCACCAAACACAATTGGTTCTGACTTCTCTACAGCCCAACAAGGCGTGGTTTAGCCCCAGCATTCCATAGTTGATAATGACATATGCAGTTTTCCTAAACTTAGTTTCCCCAGACATAAATTAAAACTTCCAGAACTACATGCCCTGTAAGTGCCTAAGACACTTCTAAAGAATATTGATTTTTGGTCTGGGGATGTTGGCTCAGTAGAATGCTTGTTGATGTGAACAAGCCCTGTATTCTATCCTCCAAACTGCAAAAGCTCCATGTGGTGAAAGAAACCTGAAATCCCAGCACTCAGGAGGCAGAGGCTGGAAGATTAGTGGTTTAATATCACCCTTGGCTATTTAGTTTGAGGCTAGCCTGGGCTACTTGAAACCCCCATTTTAAAAACAAAACCTAAACAAAAAAAACCATTTGTTTCTGACCTCACTCCCACCTGTAGGATTAGAGCTGCAGATTGGACTTGGGATCTAGCTATTTGCTCAATTAATCAGAGACCTTGCATGGTTTCTTATCACCAGATTTGGACTTTCCAAAGGGGACTTCAATTCCTCAAACTCCAAAAGGCAGTCAAAATATCCAAAAAATGGGCTCAACCTGGACTACAGGAAGATTTCTTCTGGTTAGATAAAAGCCAGCATTCCTCAGGAACTTTTGAAGCTAGTTCTCTACCAAAAGGAACCATTTCCCTTCTCATGAGGCATAAGGGACATTCGGCTACCTGTGGTGCCTGTTAGCATACCAAAGTGCATGCTGGCCTCTAGGTTCCCTCAGCCTGACAAGTACTTGTTACATATTTCAAAGTCTATGCTAGCCTCCTAGCTCTTCTCACCTCCTCTGTCCATCCACCTAAACTCCCCCATCTACCAGCTTCCTTCCTCTAGCTACTCATTCTTCATATAACTCTGCTATTGTCCCTCAGCTCTCCTCTTCCCTCTCTCTGTTCTGTTCCTGCTCCTCTCACTATGCTTTCTCTATTCTGTAGCGCCTGCTATTCTCCCCTGTCCCAGAGATAGCCCTAGTCACAACCAGTCTGCTGGCCACATTCAGTCTACTGCTTTCTCTCTCTGCTCTGGACTCTTCCGGTTGCTTCTGGCTTCTCTCTCTCTCTCTCTCTCTCTCTCTCTCTCTCTCTCTCTCTCTCTCTCTCATATCTACAGTAAAAACATTTCCTTTAGCCCTGCCACTGAGTGATCACTTTGCCATTTTGTACACAAATAAACACATACACCCGTTTCTATACACTTTTTGAAAAAGATGCTCCTGAGACAGAAAAAGCAAAAGAGGTGCAAAACCAGATATAGGTGACGATTTCCATGCAATGGTTCCTCTCCAAGCGTCTTCTCTCTTTTATAAAAGGAACCTCTGCAACTGGAGCCTGGTATTTACTTTTTGAATTATTTTAGGGATGTCCTTGTTTGCTTCCTTTTGCTCTGATAAACACCACAAGTAAAAGCAACTTAGAGAGAAAGAGGGTTTATATTATTAATGCTTATACTCCATCATCCAGGAAAGGCAGTGAAGGAACTGAAGCGGAACCACAGATGATTACTGCTTACTGTATTTGTCCTTCTGTTTATACTCCCATCCCTTTGTGAGATAGGCTCTTGCTCTGTAGCACAGACTAGCCTGAAACTTATCAGGTAGCCTCCAATCCTTGGAACCTGCTAGTCTTGAACTCATGGAAATCATCCTTCCACAACCTCCCATGTCTAAGATTAAGCTCTCCATGGTTTGCTCAGTTTTATTTCTTATACAACTCAGGACCACCTACCAACAAGTGGCAACTTCCATAGTCAGCTAGACCTTCCCAAATCAAATAGCAACCAAGACAATGACACAGAGACATGCCCATGAGCCAGACTGGCTGAGAAAATTCCATAATTCAGGTTCCCTCTTTCCAGGTGACTCTAGATTGTGGCACATTATAAAAACGAACTACCACAACTAACCCTTTATGAACTTGACACACAAATATATTACTATGAAACCATAACCTTCTCTTTCTTGTTTATCCCTAATATTTCATGTTAGTATCACAACATAAAACATAGTCCAACTTCAAAAGTTCCAACATTTTAACATTTTTAACTCTTTAAAGATTCAATTTTTTTCTAATATTCAATATCTTAACTGAGAGCTCCCGTAAAATTCAAAGTGAGTTAAATAACTTGTATTTCAAGAGAGAAAAACCAGGGTATAGTTCAGAGGAAAGCATAACAAAAGACCAACAATATAAAAAGCTCAGTATTTTCTGGGATCCAAAAGACTTAAGCAGTTCACTTCTCTGGTTCTTCCAATTCCAACATATAGTTTGTTTGGTAGTCTCATACTGTCTCCTCCGTTCCACACCTGCCACTGTCCTTGGTAGGCATCAAGTGTCCTGATTTTCCACCAAAAGTATAACATCCTTGGCACTCTGAATAGCATGGTCCTAACAAGCTTTGACTAAGGCTAAATTAAAATTAAAATGGCCCTGGTGCCTTCAGTATCCTTGGGTCTCCACTGCAGCTGAGGCTGAACCTTCACCAGGGGCTTCTCTAGCTTCTCTACAGGAACTCTGATCCTGTCAGACAATGCACAACCTCAGCTGCTCACCAAGACCCCTTCAAACCTCTAGCTCTCATGCCACCAAAACCGGTACCACATCGGAGACTCATACATTACCAAAGTCAGCTTCCAGCTTAAAATGCAGCTTTGACCCTCCAGACCACAGCTCTGTGTCCTGACCCTTGGGAAATACTCCCCAGAGGATTTCATCTGAACAATAATTTACTCTTACTAAGCATACCCAGAATTTTCAGCCACAACTAACTAGCATGTATTGACACAGTAACACAAAGGGGTTAGTTTAGTGGTGCTGGTCTCTTGCTATAATCATGGTTGATTCTTCAACTCCAGCTGAGCATAAAACATAGATTATTAATTCAAGATATCACATGAACAGCCCAGACTTAGCCTTCTAAAGTTTCCCAAGCCAGACCTCCACCATCTTCATTTTTTTTAAACATTCTCTTCCAAGTTCCCACAGAGAAAAACATTAAACTCTGAGTATTCAGTGGCTTTTTTATACCAAAGTTCCAAATGCTTCCACGATCTGCCCCCAAAGCACAGTCAGGTCTGTCACGGCAATAACCCCTTTTCTGTGGCACCAGTGTCGGTCCTAGTTTGCTTTCTATTGCTGAAAAAAACATCATGATCAATAGTAACGGGGGAGGAAAGCATTCATTTCAGCTTATGGGTTACAGTCCATCACTTAAGGAAGTCAGGACAGGAACTCAAAAAAGTCAAGAACCTGGAGGCAGGAACTAAAGCAGATACCATGGGGGAAATGTTGCTTCCTGACTTGCTTGGCTTAATTTTGTAAATAACTCAGAATGCTCAGGGGTGACATCATCCACAGTGACATAAACTTTCCCGTATTCATCATCAATCAAGACGTCCCACAGGCTTTGTGTACTGGCAAGTTTGATGAAAGCAAATCCTCAACTGAGGCTCTACCTTCCCAGGTATCTTTAGTTTGTATCAAGTTGATTAAAAACTAATCAGCAGAGGGGGATTCATGGAAGGTTCCTGATTTTCCACCCAATGTGCAACATCCTGGGCACACTGAATAGCATTGTCCTGACAAGCTATGACCAAGTCTGAATTAAGATTCAGGGGATAGAGGGTAGAAGAAAACTTTCAGAGATCCATTTCAGAGAAAGGAGAATCTAAGGCCCAGAGATGTTAACCAATCTACCTGAAGATACATAGCTGGTAGAGGGTAGAGATGGAGAGGGACACAGTGCTCTGTGTCCCTGACCTGTATTTTCCCTTCCTGAATGTAAGGGTGAATCTGGGCAGTGGGAATTCCGCACACAAAACTGTGAGGTCCATGCTCAGAAGGATGCTTTATTTGCCCTACATAACTGGCAATCTATCCCAAGGACAACCTCTGATAGCAATTGTCTGACTGACCAGTCCCACCTCTACTCAGCCCCATCCTGGGAATGGGGTGTTATTCAGACCTGTGGATCTTTTATCTTGTTGGAAAAACTTGATACAATACATTAAATAGACCTAAGCTGGATAATTGCAAATATAATTCTAAATCTAGAACACTAGCCCAACAAACACAGACTCACCACCCTTCCATTTCTTTATGCCGTGGTTACCCAGCTTTCTCATCAGAAAGCAGGGTGCTGCCCTCATCCCTGTGTGGTTGGCAAGACTAGGAGAGACATTAAACAGGACCTGGCACCGAATCAGGTCCATGCTGCTTTTTACAGATGTATGCAAGGAGGGGTGGGTTTGCTCAGCTCTGGATCCCTGGGGCTTATTCTCTGTCCCTCCGGAAACTTATGTTTCCATCAACTGTGGGGCAGTTTTAGCTGGACCTTAACCAAGAGAAGAGTCTATGATATGGGTGACAAAATGAGTCCAAATACATTACATGAACAGAACGCACATGTGAACAGTAAAGACAAAGGTTTGCCACAGAACCTTCCAGCTTCCACTCAATGAGGTATGTTAAAGTTTCCTTCTTATGAGGAAGTTTGGCCACTAGCAATAGAAAACTCTCCACAACAGTGGCATAAATCCCTAGGAAACTGGTCATTTGTGTTCACAACTGTTAAGAAAAATAAAATAATAAAATTTATGAAAGCCAGGGCAGGGCGAGAGGTTGGGTGCCCTGCTATGTTGGGTGCCTTTCGGTTTCCATATGCTGGTGTGTGTGAAACTTGTAACTTCAACATCAACTGATAAGCCACAATGGTTGTTGGGGTTGCAGCCATCAGTCCAAATTTGGATCACCACATAGGAGGAAGAGCTGGGGCAGGGGCGACTGTTGTCCTCTGAGGACCTTTCCTCAGAGATTCCATTTGGCTATAATTTAGTTACAGGAACTCTTAGCTACAAAGAAAGCTGAAAAAAGGTAATTTTTACTTAAGGAAGTTTGCTTTGTCCAAGTCTCTATGAAAAAGAAAAGCAGGGAGAGTGAATGTTGTAGACAGTCTGTGGTCTTGGCTACCTCCTTCCTGTATTTCTCTGCTTGAATGCTAGCCAAGCCCAGGGCTTTCTTGGTGCCAGTTATTTTTCAATTCTGGGCTGCAAGAGAATGACAGAACATATTTTTTTTTCTTGAACAAAAATTGTGTTAGGAGCTTACCACCCTTGAATGACACAGCTGCATTTGACTGCTTTGAAATGGAGCTGGAAATTGGAGGACAACTTCCATTTAGTCTCCAGGGTTCCACGTGTGGTAGCTGGCAAGTCACGCTCTCAGTGAGCCCCTCACTATGGCTACAGAGAAAAAGCAAACTTCTCCAGCTCAATTTCCAGGGTGCTCACCACTCTTGTGACCACACAAGTCATGGAGTGGGGGTTGGGGGTGGGGGAGGTACTTCTATTTAACAATCAAACAGTTTTGCAGCAAACTCAGCTGGGCTTATCTCAGCTGTACCATTGTCTGTCTGACAATGACATCAGATCTCACAGGCTGAGGACCTTACTCCCAAGACTACCTCCTCTAGATGTCAAACAAGCCCCAACTTGCTTCATCTGCACTTCTGGCCATGGTCTATACATTAGACATGCCTTGCCTCTTTAGAGTCTGTTATTGTGCTTACTGAAAGTGTGACAGAACTCTGAAAAATTAAATTTACTACCTGTTATAGTGAATATAATGAGGACTACAGGAGAGATGTCTAGGTGAGGTCTGAAGAGATGCTTCCCATCCCATGCTCTCCCTGCATGCCACTTTCCTGGGACCTCCAGGGGTGAGCCGTGGCACCCTTTGTCCTTTGGGGTTTCTATGGGTACTTCATTACATAAGCATAACTGAAGCTTGGTCAACTGTGCAGAAATGTGACTGGATCAAGCAGGTGACAAATGCTAACTGTAGAGCAAGTGGAGACAAGCGCAGCCTGCCTACACAAATGCTTGTGGGCTCTCCTTGACACTCCTCCTCCAGGGTACAGGGCAGTGGTCCTTCTGAAATGGGAGTCTGATGACCGACCTACTGTTGGGCAATGGATCCTGGAGAACTTCTTTCTCACCAGCTCCCATATAGAAGGATGTAAGAAGATTAGAAAATTATTTTTATTTCATCTATCTATCTATCTATCTATCTATCTATCTATCTATCTATCTATCATCTATAATTGATTTTATCTGGATATCTCACAGTATGTATTCTAATTGTACTCACCTCCCAGTCTTTCCATGTCTGTTCACCTCCTCTATGACCCCCTTGTCCCATCCTCAAATCCCCTCCCCCCCCATAAATCAAGTCCTTTGTTTGTTGTCCATATACTTTCCCAAACATGGTCAAATTCCCAGTGGCCAGTGCCACTTCCAGCACCAGAGGATGGGTCTTTCTCACGTTCTAGTTTCTCCTATTGTGACACTGAAGGAAAGATCCCCAGATCTGAGGGAACCTGGGGTACCCATCTTCCAATAATCTACTCCAGTAATCTGTGACCCATGCTGATATTGTCACCTAGATCAAGTGCAAGTACAAGGGGAATTGTGGAAAGAAGAGACTGGGGAGAAGGTGTGAATGGTAAGGGTGTGTGTGCAAGAAGCTCACTGCCAGGTAGTGTTGTCAGGCTCTCCAAGGTGGCTGGCATCATCACACTAGGACATTTGAGAGGGAGAGATAAGTGAAGTATGTGTTCTGAGAGCTACAGTGAGGGGGCCGAGGGTGGGCCCTAAAGGGAAAATGACCCAGGCTTGCTGTGAGTGTGTCCCTGAGAGAAATTCTTCTACCCTACGCTCTGTGCTGGTGCTGGAGGGTTTGAGAGGCATTCTCAGAATTTCTGTAGCTTTACTTCACCCTACATCGAGCAATGTAAGGGGTAGCCAAGGAGTTAGAGACAGATCCATGGGAAACAACTAACAACTCTTTACCCACAGACTGTTCAGAACAGGCAGCCATATTGTTTGGCCCTTTGGTGACCGTTGTGATGGCTTTACATCATAGCAAGAATACTTTCCAAACAGGAAGCAAACAGAGAAAGGGAGAGGCCAGGTTTGCTCTGTTTATAACTAGCCAGCTGTAACAATTACCGAGGATGAAAATAGAATTACCTTAATCCTTTTCAAGGGCCAGTGAACCAAGAACCTTTCTGTAGACCCACCTCTTAAAGATGTCATCATCTCCCAACAATGTCCCTCTGGTGAAGACATCTTTTGGATACAGTAGTACCCAAATTACAGCATTAGGAAGGATGATGATCATGTGTCAGGCGAGGTGCTCAATGCTCTTGGTGTGTATAAACTCATGTAACCATCACAATCTTATGTTAGGGACTAGCTTTAACATACACACTTCAGCACTGAATGCAAAAAGGGTAAATAAGCCTGTTTGCCTAACTGTTTGACAGTATGATACAACGTTATCTATGAAATCAATGCTCGATTGTACAACTAAGTTACAAAACAACAACAAAACCATAACTCCCAAATTTCATGTTTCCAACACGTTTATGGTTTTGTGTTGGGCCATGTTCATAGCTACCCTGACATGGAGCTTGTAGCTGCCCGCGGCCACAAGTCAACTGGATTCACCTGAAAGGCGGGCTGGGAATGAAAGGGGAAGGAGGGCGAGAAGAGATGAGGCCAAGACAAAGTTCTCTGATCAAGGCCCCCAAAGCTTTAATGTTCAGCTCTCAATTTAAAGGGGAAGACCCAACCCACAACCCCTCCTTGTTTCAGATGGGTGGGATAATCCATAGTCCTTTCCAGGTCATGGCCGGGGATGTCTCAAGGCAAGCCCAGGGGCAGTTCTGCTGTGTTCCGGGCAGCCAAGGTGTTGTAACTCCACCTAGATCCCGTCACTTGACCTTGCTGTGGCAACCAAGGTCTCTCAGTCCTGCTCATGGGGGGGGAGAGTACAGGAGCTCAGATGACACATGAAAACCTTTATTTTATTTTATTATTATTTTTTTAATGCTGGGATTATGACCAAGATACAACTGATGTGTTTAGTTTCAGAAGTTCTCAGGGGTTCATGTTGAACTGAGGAACCTGAGGAGGAGACAGAGATGGGAAAGCTGGGGGACAGAGGAGAATCCAGGCAGGACAGAGGCTCAAGAATGTGCAGCTCCAGCGAGCAGCAGGCCTGCACAATCACACAGTAGTCAGACACAATGGAATCCTTGTGGGTACTCCCATGGTTTCTTTGCTGGTAATACTGAAATCTGTGACAGGATGTGTACACACAATGTGCGGCAGATATTTGCTTTGAAACAAAGCTCTGTATAGCTCTCAAACTCTACTCTCCCTTCCACACCTCCTCCCTGTTGTTTCCTGCAGCCATTCCATAGAATAGCTTCACTTGTTCTGTGAAGAAGGCTTCAAGGACCTGTATACCTAGGCTTCTAGAGTGTTCAGCTTCTTACGATGTCCTATCCTTGAACCACTGCCAAGGCCATGGCAAACAAAGCTTTGTGACATACACAGAGCTAGAGTGCCAAGGGTGCTTCCTGAAGAACGAAGAAGCTGGGAGATATAATACAAGCTTGCACATAAATGCTGTCCTGTTATTAACATGCTGCAACTGCATGAGGTTTCTTGGTTTGTATTTAAGGCTCAGGACAAAATTGACTAATGAAGCGGCCGAACAGCCCGATGATGTCTATTAAATGATTGAATGGTCGTTTTCTAAGTTAAAATATTAAGCTCCCTATGCATCACAGACAGACTCAGTCCAGTATTCTGCTCACCTTCCCGGTAGAAGTGGGGGAATATAAATCTCAGGCTGTGAGAAGAGTCCTGGATTCCACCCTCAGATCAAGCCCAAAGATCATGGGAAGCTCTTCAAGCATCTGTGTCTGAACAGGGCAGTGTCAGAATCAAACCTCCAGGTCCTGTCTCATTTAGCATCCAACATCAGTCCATAGCCCAGACAAGAGCGAGCCTCACGCACACCTTATACTTACTCTTACCTCACCTCTGTGGTTCTTACCGCCAGCGTCAACTTCTTCTCCTTTTTGTCTAAACGCTGTGTCCTAACAGTGGGGGACAATGTCAGACACATGTTCCATAGATGATTTTGAAAAAAGAAAGGTGGAAACAGAAGGGTGGAAGGAAGGAAGGAAGGAAGGAAGGAAGGAAGGAAGGAAGGAAGGGAGGGAGGGAGGGAGGGAGGGAGGAAGGAAGGGAGGAAGGAAGGAAGGGAGGAAGGGAGGGAGGAAGGAAGGGAGGAGAGAGAAACACCTGTTGGCACCAGCAGTGTGCTGTTTGTCTCTGTGGTCACAGCCATTGTGTTGAATCATCTCTTGCTTTCTTTCTCCAGTCTAGGACTATGCTTCACAAGGCTCATCTCCAGTGTGGAAACATGTACAGAAAGAGAAAGTACCTGACTAAAGTGACTCAGTCATGCACAGAAGGAAGTCTGGTCTGAGCACTTATGCCTATTATATTCTGTCTGCACAGCCTCCTGCTTGCCAAAGGTAAGCATTCATTCATTCACTCATTCATTCATTCGACTTGAGTTTACTGAGCTCCAGTTCAATAGCAGATGCAGTTCTAGGCTTGTGGGATATGTTACTGAACCGAACCAGATGGAGAACCTTGTTCTTGGTGATTTAAAGTTTCAGCACTGTGCCACACAGACAGGGACAATGGCTTAAAATTGGAATACAAGGGAGGAACCAGACCCTCTGAAGTCATCCTGGACTGACCACTGTTATTTCGTGATTTCTATCCCATTTCAGATCATTTAGTTACCAAATAAAAGACATAAACCTTTATGTTAATAATAAGCCTTAAAAGCACTAGAGCATGCTGGCTTCGGCAGCACATATACTAAAATTGGAACGATACAGAGAAGATTGGCATGGCCCCTGTGCAAGGATGACATGCAAATTCGTGAATCGTTCCATATCCCACCCCCCACGCCCCCACCCGCCGGCAGTGGTGCCACAGCCTTTAATCCCAGCACTTGGGAGGCAGAGGCAGGTGAATTTCTGAGTTCGAGGCCAGCCTGGTCTACAGAGTGAGTTCCAGGACAGCCAGGGCTACACAGAAAAACCAAAAAAAAAAAAAAAAAAAAAAAGAAAGGAAGGAAGGAAGGAAGAAAGAAAGAAAGAAAGAAAGAAAGAAAGAAAGAAAGGAAGGCACTAGAGCTGGGCACATATCAATCCTTTGTGTTACTTTGTCTACTTCCCTGTCAGTAGCCCTGAGATACCATCTGCCATGTTCCTTCTGGGCACCTTCTACACCAGCAGTGACTCATTTACCCCCTGGTGACTTCTTCATCCTCCTCTCTCCTCATGGTCTCTGCCTGAGACCCCAAACCTGTGAACCAAAGCCCCACCTTCCTCTCTCCAGCCCAGCTACAGGCTGTAGGCATCTTTATTAACCAATCACAGATAATTTGGGGGCAAGGTTTATACAGCAAAAGCTGGTACACATGAGAAACTGCTCATCTTGAAACAACCAGATCTTAGGGTACAGAATGTAGCATTTGAATAGAAGCAGCAGCAGACCAACCCACTCCAGACCACCTCACCTGGCCTTGTACTATGTGAAACCTTCCCTCAGGCACAAGATGTTCACTGGTGTGGGGCATTAAGCAGCCCTCAGCCACAAAGAGTGTTGGGTTAAAGTGTGTCTTGAGTCTGCCCTGCCACGGGGCTAGCGCCACTTGGGAAGACAGAGGCCCACGCCAGTGCAGGGCAGGTTTCCGGCTATGGGAAGCTGTGAGACCCCACCCTGAGGTTCGGGGAGCACAGTCTGAGGAGTTGGCTAGGGGACCAGCTGGTTCTCAGGCTCTTGGGCCTCCAGGCGCTGCTGGGAGCCATGAAAGAGCCAGGTTGGATTTGCCGGTGGCCAAAGGGGAGAGGGAGAGAGATGAGCTCTGGCTGTGTCCTGCAAGGGGTGGGGGATGAGAGTTCTTGGCTTGTCACTGCAGTCAGCTTGCTTGGGTTGGTGGTCGCTGTGGCTGGGACCGCAGAGAGATCTTCTGCAGGAGATTAGATGGGCAGCTCTGTAGGCGAAGGCCTGTCCCACTGTTCTCCCCTGCGGATCCTGACAAAACAAAAAACCAAAACCAAAAAACAGTCCATGGTCTTAAGATGTTTATTGCCATGGTGGAAAGTAGACGAGAAACTGTACCCTAGTATTGCAGGGTGGGGTCTGAGATTAAATACCTTTTACAGGGAGGAGGGTCTGAGAAGAAATGCTTAATTGGCTATGCCCTTCTGGACTTTGGGTTTCTCATTAATATGGAGATCTGTCTTGAGACTACTTGACCTGCCATGCCTTCTACCTATGAAGTGGCTGGGGGCATTGCCCTACGTGACTAAAGGACACAAATTTATGGAGGGCAGTGGCCTCGTGTCAGGAGCCTGGAGTCGGAGCATGTCTTGAAATTCCTGCCATCCCTAAGGATCCTCTGGGGTTTCCAGCAGTTTCTAGCCTGTGCTCCACCAGAAACCAGACTGCCTTTCACAGTCCTACAAAAGAGTTTCAGCTCTTCGCAACTGAAAGCTGAGCAGTTCTCTGAAGAAAAGATGAATCATGGTTGATTAATTAATAAATCAGTGTGTAACAGGGTGTCTAGTTACACAATGAACTCAAGCCCTTCCGTGAAGAAAGCAAATGTGTTGAGCACTAAGGGAGAGAGCACCAGTTCCTTGGTTGAGATATGGGGAGAGGAAACGTGGAGAGGGGACTAAGAACAACAGAGAGACCCAGAGCTTTTCTCCTGCCCATCCATGCATGATGCTTGGGTGTTTGAGACCCTGGGATCAACAAAACAGTTCCCAAGCTACTTAAGAATGTTCAGGAGAATGCGTAGGGGCCTTGATTTCTGAATTATACTTCAGTTCTGGGGAAGAGACGATTCTCTCCAGATCTATGCAGCACCTGGAGCCTGGGACTCCTCTGGAGGATTTTGAGATGGCTGTTAGCATGGCTGTGTCTCAGGCTGGTCTCTGGCAGAAGGGACAGCAGAAACATTCTTCAGGTAGTTTGGGGAGTGAGGTACACAGAGTGGAGTACACATAGGACTCTAAGTGGTGTGATATGCAGAAGTGGATTAAGAGTGAACTCCATGGTTCCAGACTTTCAGATATACCTTGCAAGTGCCTGAAAAGAAGGCTACTCTTCTACCTAGATGGAGGAGGGGCAGGGCGGGGACTCTGTCCAGTTGGAACACTAGGTTAAATGAGATTTTATTATCTTAGTTTCTTTTGAATAGCTGTGACCAATTGGCAAAAACAACCCAAAGCAGGAAAAGTTTACTTTGCTTACAGAATCAGAGGTTCAGTCAGTGGTTGCTTGGGCTCATGCACTTAGAGGCAACATCATGGTGGAGAATGTCCCTTCATAGGCGACAGGAAGCAGAGAGTGCAGGAAAGGCCACTGACCTATGTCCTCCAGCTAGATCCCATCACTAAGTTTTCTAGACCCTTCAAAGTATTGCCACCAGCAGGAGATGAAGGCTCCAACACACGAGCTTTTGGGAGCATGTTACTTACCTTTCTTTGCTGGTAACAAAATACCTGATAAAAGAGAAGGAAGGTGGGAAGGAAGGAGAGATTTGTTTTGCAGAGTTCGAGGGCACAGTCCATCATGTTGGAGAAAGCATAGCAGCAGAGATGTGAGGCAGCTGGCCACACTGACTCCACCTGAGCCAGGAAGGAGAGAGTGAGAATGCTGGTGTGAAGCTAGCCTCCTTAATTTTATTCAGTCCAAGATCTTAGCCGATGGAATGGTGCTGTCCCTAGTTTTAGTGGCCTTTTCTACTTCAACTAACTTAATTTAGGACATAACTTAATCTAACTTAATCTTCACAGACATACCCAGAGGTTTCTTTCCATGGTGATTCTAAATCCTGTTGAGTGGACAATCAAGATTAACTCATCATATGGGAGACAGGTCATCTAAGGCTTACCCACACTAGCTTGTAGTGAAGGTTGTTAAGGGTAGAGATGGTGACCACATGCAATACTTGTATTTTCCTTGCTGGCAGTCAAGAGGGCAGAGGTTTATTCAGGCTTATTTCAGGCTCTTCTTAGGATGCCTCAACTCTTGTCAACCCGTTCCAGAGGTTCTGGTGTGTTTCCTGCCTGGCCTTTCATTCCTCACACTATCTTCATTTCTCTTGGCCGCCTTCTGGAACTACCACCCCAAACTGATGTTAGATTAGTACTGCCATGTTGAGAACCGCACTAGCCCCACGTTTGGGTGGCCAAAATATGTTGCGGCCCGAGCAAAATGTTGAGGCTTGGGCTGCCCAGCGTTTGGTGGCCACTGTATCCCGGTCCAAGCTGCCGCTCTGGTCCGAGGGTCAGGGTTCAGCAAGAGAGAGAGTGAGGAAGGACTAGAAGAATGGAGACCAGACAGAGTGTGATTCAATCCCATTTATTCTTCAGACTCTCTTCCTCTAAGTGTCTGATTCTCTACCATCTGCCTCTGCCTTTTATATGTCTCACTTCTAAGCTATGCCTTTTGGTCACACCTTTAATCATGCCCTTAGGTCTTGTCTCTAAATCTGATCTCTAGGTCACACTCTTAAGTCACACACCTTTAATCTCACACACCTTTAATCTCACACACCCAAGGTATCTAAACCAAGATTATCAGAGTGTGCTCAGCTGTTGTAGGCTATTGTAATCCAAGTCTCATGTCAGGGTATATGGGTCAAGATGGCTGCAAAGCTGATAGCTGCTTTCTGCTAAAAGTCGGCCCCCAACACTGCCACACTTGAAAACCTTCTACAGATCTCTCTTTCTCTCACCTCCAATGGTCCTGATTCTTTGGCTTGGCAGATAAGCCTCCCTAGAAATGGAGTCTCCACCCTAGAGCTCTCGATTTCTCCAACTGCTCATTTCATTCTGCTGCACTGTGTTTCAGCTCACTGCTGTTCAGCCCTCCTCTATCTCTAACCAACAGCTACATAATTCCTTCCCCTGCCCTCCATCCTTCCCTCCCTCTCCCATCATGGACTAAAACTAAGGTTTTGTCTCAGTTAGGGTTTCTATCTATGTGAAGAGATACCATGACCATGGCAACTCTTATAAAGAAAAACATTTGATGGGGCTAGATAACAGTTAAAGAGGTTTTATTCATTGTCACCATGGTGGGAAACATGGGGGAACATAGTCTCCTAACATGGTCCTGGAGAAGAAACCAAAAGTTCTACATCCAGATCCACAGGCAGCAATGAGAGAGAGGAGAGGAGAGGAGAGGAGGGGAGGGGAGGGGAGGGGAGGGGAGGGGAGGGGAGGGGAGGAGAGAGAGAGAGAGAGAGAGAGAGAGAGAGAGAGAGAGAGAGAGAGAGAGGTGGGGGGGGACTGGGCTTCTGAAACCTCAAAGCTTACTCCCAAGTGATACACTTCCTCCACCTTCCTTCTCTTTTATCACGTATTTTGTTAGCAGCAATGAAAGGTAAGTAACATGCTCCCAAAAGCTCGTGTGTTGGAGCCTTCATCTCCTGCTTGTGGCAGTACTTTGAAGGGTCTAGAAAACTTAGTGGGTGGGATCTAGCTGGAGGATGTAGGTCCGTAGGCCTACTTCAACAAGGCCACAAGTTCTAATCCTTTCAAAACATGTCATTCCCTATGAACCTCTGGTGGTCATTTTCATTAAAACCATCACAGGCCTTATATATAGGAGGTAAGACCTCTTATATCTACACACCTCCAGATTTCTCATTTTGCTTCTTATTTTGAGACAGTTTTACTAAATTGTCCAAGCTAGCCTTGAACTCATTCTGTACCCCAATCAGGCCTTGAACTTGTGATCCTCTTTGCCTCAGCCTCATTAATAGCTGAGATTACAGGCTTATGCTACCAAGTACAGGCCACTGGAAACCTCTTCTAATCCACTTGAGGATAAAGCAGCTACTGCCAGTCACTTTGCAGTCACCCACTGTTGGGGCCTCTAAAAGTCACACTGGTATTTAGTCCCCCCCCTCCCCCCCCACTACACAGTGACATACTTCCAGGCTAGAGACTCTAATGAGAACAAGTCCCACTGGAAACGTCAGAGGATTGCAATGGATCACATGTGCCATGGTGAATTATGGGTATGCCCAAGGTGCCCAAGAGAGACAAAGGTGAAGAAGATTACCCAGTTGTTTTGAAACAATTTTCCTTACCTGCAGGATCAATAACCCAGATGTCAGCTGGAGGCTGAGCAGACAATTGCAGGGTGGGCTTCCTCATAGAGGTAACTGTATGCAAACGAGGTCATGGTGGTGTTTGTGCAAAGTCTTAGTTTTGACTTTATTTTGAAACAGTTCCTGCTCTCCGGCAGTGGTTGGTTTATGTGTAGAGTGAAAAATTATAAAGATCATTTTATAAAATATATACAGGCTTTTTCTTTACCCCTAGACCTGGGCAAAAGAATGCAGGTTCACTAGTTCCAGAAAGCAGAACTGAATGTAAGATTTCAGGCTTTCACTGCCCCAGGATATATTCCAGGAGGAGTACATTATCCCTGAGTCAGAGGACACTTGCTGGATTAACATTCCTCAGACCTCAGGGAAGAGAACCCACCTGTGGGTGGGGAAGGCCCAAAGCAGGAAGACACATTCCTGACCACAAAGAAAGATGCAAGTCATCTGGGTGGTTCCAGGAACTAGCTAACTTTCCACTGCTTTTATGTTATTGTTTCCTTGGTTACCCCTCCCCCCTTGAGGTCTTCCCAGTGTTCCAGAAAGCTGTAATTTAAGTCTAACTAGATGCTCTGCTAACCTAGATAAGCTTCTGCCTGCAGGAACTGCCCTCTGCCCCCATCGACTGGTACAGCCTGCTGATGTTCAAAAATTGTAAAGTAACCAATTATGTGTAACCTCGAGAAAATTCCTCCCTTTCCCCACCCCGTGCTATAAAAAGCCCCTCAGCTTGCTGGGCTTTTGTCAACTCAGCTCCTGTGTGAGCAAATGAATTGACCTTGGCCAGCCAACTCTCCCTAATAAACCTCTACTGATTGCATCCAGGTATGGTGTCTTGCGATTTTTGGGTGGCCATGACTTCCCAAGACTTGAGTAAGGCTCTCCCAAGTTTGGGGGTCTTCATTGAAGGTCCATGCATTGTGGCCTTTTGCCAAGAGAGTTTTATAAGTGACTCAACATTCACTCTGACAACCTTGATACTGCGGATCACCTCTGCATCTTAATAGCAAAGTAGAGTTGAGCACAGAATCTGTGAGTGCTGAGTGTTGAGTGGTTCTGCATGGACAAGTGCTTCTTTGGGCCACTATTGGGCAGGATCATGTAACGGGCAGTACATGATTTAAAGAGATGCCCAAGAAGCTCATTAATTAGGGCCAATAGGATTTAATACAATAGTATTTAATACAATAGTATTTAATGCTGTGTTTAAAAACCTATAGCAAAACTCTGTTTCAATGCATTGGATACAGCAGGACCTGGCTGTGAATCTTCATCTTACTACCCTTGCTTCCTGTAAACCCTTTCACTGAGCACTGAGGAGGAGCACCAGGCAGTACACATGCCCTGTGGCTGAATTTACAATTGCCACACTGAGACTGGTGAAGAAAGGAAGGACCACAACTGAAGTGAAGGTGTTGTCAGAGGTGTGTGGCTGGCAACCAGAGCTTAAAGAAAGCTATTTCTGGCTAATCTTAAAATATATCAGAAGGGTACTAGAAAGCCTAGGCTGGGTGTTAGAAGGTAGGATGAGAAACAAGTGTGGGTGCAGCCTGGTTGGGACAAGGCTAGCCACACCCAGATCATCATGGCTATTCCTTTGACTGGGTTAGGTTGCATGCCCAGGGTCAAAGTCCAGTGTGGAAGAGACCATTGGCAGGATCCCAAAAGGAGATGAATGGGAAACCCATAACTTGGCTCTGTGACCATCTGACCTGGAATGGATATACTTATTGCTCCACCAGGAGTTTCTTTTTGGCGAGAAGGGTCGAGTGGGGATGGGGACGGGGTGGGGGGTGGGGAGTGGGGAGCAGCAGCAGGGATGTCACTAAAAATGATAAAGAATCCAGAAAAAAAATTAAAGTCTGTTTGGCATCTTAAGGTCATTAATTAAGACAGACAACTCCAGGGAAAAAACTGTGGGAAAACATTTTAGAACAGATTCTTGAGAGAGATTTTGGGTTTGCTTTTGGAATATGGCAGTGAAGAGCCCCATACTCGGGAGACCCTTCCTCAAGCCTCCGGAATCGCGACCACCCAAAGATCACAAGAAACCATACCTGGATGCAATCAGCAGAGGTTTATTAGGGGAGGAGCCGGCGGTCAAAAACGACAAGCTCTTTAGCTCCAAGAGCAGGGTTTTTGGCCACGTGTGGTGGGTTAAAGGGTCTTTTATAGCATGGGGTGGGGGGAGGAAGGCATTTTCGCGCGCTTACACATGATTGGTTGTTTTGAACATAGCACTGGGAAGGCCAAGGGAGGGGTAACCAAGAACAGTGGAACATTTCAGAGAATCTAGCCCAAATGATCTAGAGTCATGTGAGATCACTCTGCACACTCATTCTTCTCAAAAATGTGGTTTTCACCATGCTATTGTGTCCTATTCTGCCATTTCCTCCGGCTATAGGGCTATGGCCCCACCTAGGTGATAGCATCTTTATCTGTAGTCAGGAATGCCTTCCTGCCTTGGGTGAGGCTTGGGGAATGTAATCCAGCAAGTGTCCTTCACCTGGAATGTGAAGGTCTGAAATCTTATTTTCAGTTCCGAGTTCTAAAACTCGGAAAAATCTACACATATTTCATAAAATGGCCTTTATAATTTTTCACTCTACAGCAGAAGGAAAATGCAGTTTCCCCTTGGGATCCCTGGTGGTGGCAGAGGCCCTCTTAGACTTTGAAGTCTTCAGCTGCTCCAGACTCTCTTACAGAACACTGTAGTAGTTGAACATAATCTTCATACTCCCCGCCCCCTCCCCCCAACCATAATCCCCTCTAGCCAATTACAATACCAAATACAATGTAAATGTTACATAAATAGCTGTCTGTCTGTACTGTTTAGCAGATGAGGAAGATAGTTCAGGACAGACAAGGCTACCACAGGGAAACTATACAGCACCCTTCAGGAACAATATGTTTTCATGAATATTTTCCATCTGTAGTTGGTTGTATCTTTGGATTCAGAGCCAATTGGTATGGGGAAAAAAATGTAGTCGATTGCTTTTCACTTTTAGACATGTGTTTGGCCCCATCTGTACATGTGAAGGCTAGAAAGCACATGGAACTGTTTTCTATGGCAAAGGTGGCTGTGGAGAGCAGGTGCCCCCATCCCCTAACCCCCACTCCCACCTTGAGTGGCCAGGCATGATGCTATAGGAGGGACAGCTCCTTGGTCTGGGGTCAGAGCTTTGCTGACTCCACAGAGCTAATCTTTCTGGTATTATTTTGTCCAGCTCCCCCACCAGTCACAGGTTTGTAGGATGGGAGGAGGAAGCAGCCAGAGCCTGAGGTAGAGTCATTATATATCACATAGCCACCAAACACCCAGGTTGCAGTGGTCAGGAGAGAGTTCACGCCTACTAGACCCCTCTGACGTGTTACTGCCATCACCTTGGGAAGCTCAATGGGACACAGGTGCTTAGTTAGGTGTATTATAATCAGAGAGAACCCCAGGTTGGTCCATTTAAAGACACATTACTATCCTACCCATCACAGACAGATGACTTTATTTAGTAAGCTCTGAGGGCTTGACATTTTCCTTCCTGAGAAATACTTGATTTGCTGCATGTGGTGGCAAACACCTTTGGAACACAGACCCAGGCAACGCTCTGTGAGTTTGAGGCCACCATAACAATTTGTATCCCAGCTAGAAATATATAGTGAGACCTTGTCTCAAAAGAAGGGAAAGAAAGAAGGTGAGGGGGAAGAGAGGGAGGCTGGAGGGGGGTATCGACCCAAGCAATTGAAAACAGCTCCCGGACAGACCTCTTCTTGCTTGCTGCCTTTGCTTTTTAACTGTAGCTTGTCCCTCACTCTTGCCTCTTGCCAGCCACTAATATACACTGTGAGCAACTCACTGGGAAGCAGGCACCTCCATTCCACAGTGTTCCCTTCATCCACTTTGCATATTTCCCTTTTTACCTTTCTAGAACGGGATGTTTCACAACCTCCACAAAGCACGCCCAGGACTCATCACCCAGCCTAAGTGCTGTCACTGACCTGAGTCTGACAACTGTACCTCAGGGCATGCCCCAGCGTGCCCCAGCGTCCCTGCAGATACCTCTGCTTAGCTGGGGGACTTTTCTATAGAAGCCTGGGTCAGTTTTCCTTTCTTTGTGTTTCCCCACCTCTTCAAGTTAACCAAGGGATGACTTGTTTTTTACAGCTGTGTATCCTGAGAGTGAAATCTTAGGCAGTATGAGATACCCATCAATGTCCTTGCATGAAAATTTGTGACTCTGCTCTTGTGTCTCTGTTAATCTCTTGACTCTTCTAACCTCAGTTTTTCAAAGCCTTGGTTCCAGCCTTATTGCTGTTACTTTGTAGCCTCCAAATAAATCCAGGGATTACATGGGGAAATGTATTCATTTGTTTATATGGGGTGCTTGTGATCAAAACCCCGACATGCTCACACTAGGCAAGCGCTGTACCACTGAACTATGTCTGCAGTCCACATTTTTCTTATTAAGTTATTAGTTTGTTTTTAATCTGCCATTTAATAGAACTTGATTGATCAACTCCAGTACAGGAGCTGCCAGACTTAAGCAATGAGTTTCTCATCAACATGGGGTAACATCACCTCTGTGTCTTACAGTGCCCAAGGCAAGGCTGGCCCCGGGGCAGTCTAAGTGCTTCTTATGGCCCTAGATTTCAGCTCTTCTGTCTCTGTTCTTGTGCTAAGAGTCTCCCACTTGGAAGTCAGACTGGGTTTTGGAAGTGAATTAGCCGTTAATTGACATTGACTTAGAGCAAGCCCTACAGTTCTCTGGATATCAGCAGGTCCCAGGGGAGCTCCCAAGTCAGGCCACCCAGCTCACACTCATGGCCTCTGCCCTGTGATCCCCTCCATCCTCATCACCTGAGACCCATCCCTGCCAGCATGCTCAGCGGTGCTATTATCCTGCCTGTTCTATTTTTTAGGGCTTTCACCAATCTCTACCAGTTTTCATGTTACTCACCTATTTTCCTGTCTGCAACAATGGCTCCAAGGAAGCAGAAAGCATCATTTTGTTTGTGAATGGACCTCAAGTGCTTGCATCAGGCTGGGACAGGCATATCATCAGGTATACCATCAGTAGCTGTTGGTTGGATGAATACATTTGTTCTTAAGCACTAGGTGATACTTTCTGAACCACTTTTTCCCCTCAAGACTTCTCCTTGAGAGAGAACTAGTTGCATACCATGCTTAAAGGTGTGACACCCCTAGAGTCAGCCAGACTCAGAATCCTATTTCAGCCACTTGCCAGCTAGGCAGCGGTCTCAGGCAAGACTTTTCAGAGCATTAGTTGCTCCAGCTGTGAAATGATGTGGTTCTGGGTGAGTTGTGTATCTTTAAATGATGTCAGTGTCCTTAGGCCTACGAACAGGATCGTACTGAAAAATAAGGTCTTTTCAGAAGGTCAGGTCAGGAGATTATATGGTACGTGTGGTCCTTTCAATAAGGAGAAAATGTAGAGACAAAGGCAGCTGTGCATAGAGGGAAGGTGGTGTAAAAACACATGGGGTCATTTTACCTGTGAAGCAAAGAATATCTGGGGCTGAGAGAAGAGAAAGAGCTGAGAGAGGCCCCGGAACAGATTGTCTCTCACGGTTTCCAGAAGGAGTCCTGCAGATGCTTTGTTTTGGGCCTCGAAGCTGTGAGATAGCACGGTTAAGTGACCCTTTCTACAGTACCGTCACAGTAATCTCAAGGAATGAATACAGAGCCCAGATTGAAAGCCCCTCTACACTACTAAGCACTATCATAGCATCAAATGGCGATTCAACATATTTTTGGTTTGGTTCTTTTAGATAATACTTTCTAAAATTACCTCAAATATTGTGTCTGTGAAGTGCTTAAAATGAAAGTTGCTTCAGTTAATCATGAGGGTTGGTTTTATTAAGTAAAGCCTGAGTCTGTAAGTCTCAACTTCCTTCTCTTGGAAAAACAAATAAAACAGCCCCTCCCCCAATTGGTAGGCTTTAATTAAAAGAAAGTAGGTAACTCAGTGCATGGCAAATGCCAGTACGTTAATAAATGACAGCCACAGGTGCCTCAGGCTGCCTTGCAGTGTATTCCATGATCATTCAGGACGCTTTGGCTGTTGCCATGGTTACTTGAGTTCTTCAGAGCTTAACGTTTCACTGTGGTCCTTTTTACCCGCTCTGGTATTTATTGAAGACCTATCATGTGCTGAGAAATATTTGATTCAGTAAGAATTCTGTTCCTTTTTTCTAAGGGCCTCTTTGCTCATCCTTCCTTTTTGTCTTGTTTTGGTTTTGTTTTCTAACATGTGTGTGTGTGTGTGGAGGTCGGAAGACAACCCCAGATATTGAATCTCTCCTTCCATTTCGTTTACACCAGGGTCTCTTGTTGTTCACCGTTGTGTGTACCAGGCTGGTTGGCTATGAGCTTCCAGAGTCTCCAGCCCACAGGGCTGGTACACAGGGAATGGCATTGGATCTTGCAGGCTAAGTATATGGTAAAGGTCTTTCAGACTACAATCATAATCTTTGGCATTTGCAAAATTGCTATCAGGATCTTTATAGTATATGTCTGATAATATTCTGTCCAAGTTCAATATTAATTTTGTGCTTGCAATTTGTGTTTGTTTTTAAAATTACATATATGCATGTCTGCCTGTGTGTGGTGTGTGCACATGAGTGTAGGTGTCTGCAGAGGCCAGAAGTTATTGTATCCCCTGGATCTGAGGTTAGATAGAGTGGTTGTGAGCTGCTCAATGAGTGCTGGGAAGTAAACTCAGGTGTTATTTTTATTTTTCTCAACCTACTTTTAATAACGGTTCCTAAACATTTTAACCTCTCTTCTAGCCCACCACCCACCAGAGAGAGTGGAAAAGAAAGGCTATTAGGATACAGGGGAAATGGACTTGTTTAGAAATTGTTCTTTGAAGCAAATCTCATCTACATTGTCAGGAAATCAGCAGTTCAGTCCACGGGAATAAGCAGCAGCAGCAGCTTGATCCACTCGCAGACACTTGATGAATATATACCAGCAATCCAGTTTTGTAGTGTTGGGATAGCAAACACGAATCAGCAGCAGAGGTACAACCGAGCAGAAACAGCCGGGCCTCGGCAAATCAGTACAAGTCAGCAGGAGGGACCAGGACTGCCAGGGACACCAGGAGAAGTTCTTTGCTGTGCCTCTCCCAACAAAGCAAAGATTAGCAAAGACGTGAGACCAAGAAGCCTTGCAAAGCTAGCTCTACATGTAAGCTCCTCTCACAGTCTGTTGAGTCCTATTTATACTCCCTCTAAACATCACATGTCCTCCACACGTCTCATCTCACCACGTGTCTTGCCTCAGTACATGAGCCTGTCTTAGTAAAACTGACATCACTCTGTCCATTGATCCAAGTCTGTGGAAGTGGCAAGAAGCCACCAGCACACCACCAGAAGTATTTTGGCGTGCTTCTCTCTATGGAGTCCTTATAATGACCAATAAACATGGTAAAGCATACCAATACCATTCAGTGTTATCCATCGTCTGTTGGGTCCTTCTTAACATCATGTGTCCTTTCACACATTTGCCTTAGTGAAACATGCAGGTGAAAGGTCACCTGTGTCAGATTCAGGGAAACACTCCTTCACAGGTTTGCCCCAGCAAAACACCATGTGACACAACTGACTTTCCAAAGAAACCAGAAGTTTCCACTTCATTCAGGTCCTCTGGAAGAGCCATCTTTTCAGCCTCAGGACTTTAAAAGAAACCAAACTCTAGAGTTTGAACATTTGGGGTTGTCACAACTTGGGTAGAGGTTACTATTTATATCTGATGGAGCTGATACTTGGGATATCATTAAACAACTCTGCATGTACAGAACAGCTCTCTCCTAGAATGAGGAGGTTTCCAACCTCCAGAACTAAGATACTGAGGTTAAAAAACAAACAAACAAAATAACAAAACACTATGAATCTAGACTGTTTTTTCCTCATCTTGTATCTTTCCTCACCAATAACGTAAACAGTTTTAGAAATTGCTGTCTTCCTTCCCTGTCACTGGATAATGTTAAACCATCTACCCATTGTAACCATTTCTAGTCATGATTTCTACAACTATCCCCCTCTAGCAAACTGGTTTTGATGCTCTCTGGTCTTCATGGTCAACGCCAGTCTATTCACGTGCTGAGAACGGATACTGGTCTTTAAGAACCAGTTTGCTCTGTATTGTACATTTACAAAATACACCAGTGTTACTGTTGGCAAATGGTTGGAGTGGTAACATTAAATTTGCCAGCATTTTTTTCACCCTCAAAAAAAAAAAAAAAAAAAAAGAACCAGTTTGCTTTAAGAAATTAGTTTGCATTCTGTTGCTGTGATAAACATCACTACCAACAGCAACTAGGGGAGGAAAAGGTTTATGTCATCTCACACTTCCGGGCAACGGGTCATCACTGTGTGAAGTCAAGGCAAGGGTTCAAGGCAGCAGCCATGGAGTGGTGCTGTCTATTGGCTTGCTCACCCTGACTTGTTCAATTTGCTTTCTTACATATCTCAGGACCACCTGCCTAAGGGTGACACCACCCACAGTGGGCTAGACATCAATCATCAAGTAAAATGCACCATAGGCTTGCCTGTAGGCCAATCTGATGGGTGTACTTTCTCAATGGAAGTACCTTCTCCTCAGATGACTCTAGCTTGTGTTAAGTTGACAAAAACCCAACCAATACATACCTCATGCTTGTGTTGGGGGTGTGGCTTAACATGATGAGGTCCTGGGTTTAATCTACAGTTCCTCAAACAAAGCAAAACAAAGCAGAAAACATCCTTCATGCTTGTTAATTTAAAATGAGAAATCATTCTGTGTTCTCAGTAGACAAAGGGAATTCATTGGCATCTACCTCTTCTGCTGTTCCCCTTTGTTTCCAGCAGCTGCTTGGGACAGTGAGTGAAAGACTATCCTGAATGGGGTTGTCGTGGGAAAGATTTAGAAGGATGTATGACCCGCACCTCTGGTGTGTGTATGCAGCAATTATGTGCCAGCAAAGACAATTGCTCTAATCCCAGGTCGGTGCTAGAAGCTCTTTAAAGTTTGTTTAGCAGTAACCATGGGGTTCAATTTTCCTGTGCATGGTCTAATTTTAATTATTTAAAAAAAAAAGCAGTGGTATAATATGTAAAGCTTTGCCATTTGTCTCCCCAGGATAATGAGACCCATTAGGGCTTCTAAATTCTAATTTGCAAGGATTTAAAAAAAAAAAAAAAACACACGACTCCTGTGCAAATACACAGTGACTGTGAAAGCATTTGCTCGGCCCATGGATCGATGAGGTAGCCACTGAGAGAGGCTGTAACTGGATTAATTTGAAGAGTGACTTGAAGAATGACATTTGTCTGGGTAATTGGGAATCTGAAGTTTTTGTTTGTTTGTTTGGTTGGTTTTTGGTTCTTTTTTTTTGTTGTTGTTGTTGTTTTTTTTTTTTTTTTTTTTTTTTGGATGAAAAGCTTGTCAACTTTCAGCTGATGAGGAGAAACACATTGCTCAGTGCAGGTTGAGTTCCTGGCTGCCTCTTGAGTGGATTATGACAGTTGACAGCCTTTGAATCGAGTGATGGCCTTGTGCCTACCTACTGTGTGTAGCCACTTCTCTTCTCACTTACTTGGAACCTCTTCTGTGCTAAGTGAAGTGTTCTGGTGGGCAGGATGCCCTCGCGACGCATAACTCAGGTTTTCCGATGCTCCCATTGTCTTTACTGGATATTAAAGGTCCATTAATTGGTTATTAACAATGAATTCCCCCATTTGTTTTAGAGCATATTACTATCACCTGAGATAAAAATGGTCTCTAAGGATCAGGGATTTATTTGAAGCAGTTACCGACTGGAGGGTAGGCTCCCAAGCATAAAGCACACCTGTACCCCGCATCACTCCCAGGGAACCACTGGCTGAGTTTCCAACCTCTCCGCAGCTTTCAGTGAGGTCCCTGCAGTCTTTGCTTTGCTCTGTTTGGCCCCTCTGCTTTACTTTCCTTGCTGTGTGGAAGCTTTTATTCTACCCTGCCCTTGAGTTAAGCTGTGCCTGGTGGATCAGACACAGGTCGCACTTGAAGTACAGGACTAATGTTTTATTACCCTTTGGTTATTAAGCCAGTCATGTTATTCTTGGCAGCCTAGCCCAGAGGTAAGGCAGAGAAGAAGCAAAAGGAACAGGAAATGATGCTGTAAAATATTTACAGGAAAACGTTGGCTGGCTTGAAGCAATTCACTGGCCCACTCTCCATCTCCTTTTTTGTCTTCTCTAATCACTTCCCTCTTCCTCTCTCCCTGGCTCCCTGTTAACACAAGTTTTGGTCTTAATAGGAGCGTTGAGATGTAAATTTTTCTTAATCAAAAGATACGATGCCATATTTTGAGTCATGCAAAACACTATTTTAATTATTAAGAATATTCATTTTGCTCTAATCAATCACAAACATTCCTAACAGTTCCACTCTGTCCCAGCCCTATGCCCTACAGCTTCCTTTCATCTGAGAAGCATGACTTTTATGGTCCTGTCCCACGCCTGCTTTGAAATCTAGATGAGCAGGTAGTCCTGTATCCCCAGGGCAGGCTCAAAATAGTTGACTCAGGCACTTCAGAATTAGCACCTCTCTTAAATCCCAAGTAAGTGCAAAAAAGCAAGCTCCAGGTACAGAGAGCAAAGGACTCCAGGCTGAGCTACTGCAGCCTCTGCCAGGCCCCCTTTGTCAGCTTCACCATGGAGACCACTAGCCTTCTTTGAAGATCCCTAGAGCAGCACTGCCCAGGGAATGTGTAAAGTGACATTGTTCCTTTCAGAACACCCTTGTTCATGGTAGAAATGGTCTGGTTAACCAGAATAATTATTCACAAGTATGTTTTGTTTTAGTGTTAGTGACTACAGTATCTAAAACCAAGAAGAAGACTATCGAATATTGATTTTTTTTTGTATGCATTCTGGAAATAGCTAAATAAGACGTTTTTGCTTTTGCAGTTCATGTTGGTCTTCCTAGGGCTGGAATTATGGGCATATACCACTTTGTCTGCATGCTGCCTCCTTTCTTCATATGGTACTAGAACCTGAGCCTCAGACATGCTAAGCACATGCTCTTCTACTGAGCTATCATACCCATCCACCCAATGCTTCATTTATAAAACCATATGGCCCTTGTTACATTTAAAAACTTTATTTTAAACTATGTGGATTGGTTTGTATGTACACCTGAGTGTGGTTACCAGAGGAGACCAGAGGGTGGAGATATAGACCTAGAGCTGGGGTTACAGGCTGTTGTGAGGCACCCACGTGGTACTGAGAACTAAATTTGTATCCTCTGCAAGAGCAGCAGGAGTTTGTAACTGCTGAGCTAGCTGTCTCTTTGACTTAAGGCTACCAAGGATATATCTTACGGATGGGTTTTGTGCTTATTCATTTGTTCATGTTAAACATAGAAAATGGTTCCGGTAGAAGGGGTTAAGGGAGAATACAAAAATCTGAGGAACGGTTGAAGCTTTGTGTCCTAAATGATTTGAAGGCAGATGGTTGTGTAGCTACTTCCTCTGGCTTGAACCAGCCCTTCCTGCAGGGAGGAGGGAGGTTGGTAAGATTCAGAAAACCAAGGAACAGCCTTGCAGCTCAGAGAGTTGCAAGACTCACAAGGCTTCGGGTAGCATTACACAACTGCTCCAGTCTTCTGTGGAGCTGCTTGCAAGCTGTGCATCGAGCTCCAGCAATATGTCTCTTTTTTTTTGTTGTTTTTGGTTTTTCCAGAGTAGTCCTGTCCCGAGAAACTCACTATGTAGACCAGGCTGGCCTCAAACTCAAGAGATCCACCTGCCTCTGCCTCCTAAGTGCTGGGACTAAAGGCATACACCACCACCCAGTTCATGTAGCTCTTTCATGAACTGTCACCCATGCCGGGCTGGGCTTTTTCCATTGATGTAGCCACCTTTATGTTACCCCTACTCCTGGAAGGAGCCTCTAACATTCCTATAAATAATCCCCCAAACTAGTTCATCAAGCTAGATTTAGAAAGATGCATCTTTAGTTTAATGTCGATGAATGTATTATTTGAATAGCCACTTGTTCACATCTCCACAGGAAAAATCATACAGCAATGAACATCCATTTCAATTCAATGTGGCACCGGTCAGAGATGATGTCACCTATTCTCTGGGTTCTGGAGGCCAGAGCTGGGTCCAACTTTGGGGCTTCAGTAACTACATGGCCTCTGGCAAGCCTGGTCAATTAGAAAGCTCTTGTTGATAAGGGTATATAAAAATCCATCCAGAACACATGGCCTAGAGCCGTATTATACCACTGTCCTAATCTTGTGGATGTTATAGGGAATGAGAAGGAGTGTGTGTAGTCAGCCATGTGATGGTTTGCAGACACAGAAGCTGGATTCAGAGTGATAAGGCCATCAGTGCCTATGCTGGTAAAATAGGAAGCTTAGAGCCAGCTAGGAACTATCAGGAGAGAGAATTCAAGTCTCAGCCTAACACTGGCCTCAGTGGCACGTCTGCTTCAGAGCAGGAAAACTGTGGAGCCTGGGAGCACAAGAGACTGCAAAGGGGGTAATGGGCCATCATAGACACCTCTGGTACTCTAACATCGCCTGCTACAGCTTTGCATGGGTTTTCAGGGATCTTTCTGAATGAGAACTCTTTCTAGACCTTGGCCACGTGAACATCCAAGGCTAATTTCACCTTCCCCTGCCCATCTGAGAGGATTGCTAAATTAAAGTTCATTTGTCAGGGCCCGGTGAGTGGCTAACAGCACTGGTTGTTCTTGGAGGGGAACTCCCTCTTTACAGAGAATTTGTAAAGTTCAATTCCCTACACCCAGCCTGTATGGTGGCTCACAACTGTTTGTAACTCCAGTTACAGGGAAGCCAACACCTTCTTTTGACCAACTCCACGGTCATGTGCGACACATACATTCATGCAGGCAAAACATTCATACACATAAAATATCTTTAAAAGGTCATATGTCCACATACCCATGCTTCCAACATCTTTCATCTATCCATCCACTCACCTAACCTACCACATACAATTAACACGCATTCTTTTGGTGGTTAAAAAAAAATGTCCCAACGGTGATATTCTTCCCCGGTCTATTCCCTATCCATCCCTCATAGCACAGGGATACACTCCAGCCCATAATTTGTTCTTTCCCCACCCCCTTTAGTTTTTTTTTCTTTTTAGTTGTTTTTAATAAAATGTACTGGGTACAAGTGCTGTGTCTAAAGAGCCAGGAAAGAGTGTGTGGGGGTTAGGGATTTTAGGAGCTAGCGGCCTTCCAAGGAGCGATTTAGGATTAGGTGATAGAGAAGGGTGTTCTGGGACTGAGCCAGGATTTCAACAGGAAGTAAAAGCTCTGTCCCGTGTGCGTCCCCAGGGCATTGTAGCCTAGCCGCTCAGAAGGTCCAATCAGAGCGTGCTCAGAGCCCTCGGCTCCAGCTCTTTAAATTACGGAGTCTTGAGGAGACCCTGGCACCTGGCCTTAAGCTCAGCCCGCAGTAAGTACCTTTCTAAAGGAGTCACTGTATTCCTTTAGCTCTATCCCCAAACCTTTGCCTAGAGACCCTAGAGGATGCAACATGTTCTCAGAGTCCTGGGGTCCCGTAGTCTTGCCTCAGGCACCCCTAGGCTACCCTGGCTGGAGCAGTGGGGCTGGCCCTCACCCAATCACCCCTGTGGTGCCCTGGGGTGGGACTTTAAATAATTCATGAATTAGGTGGAGGAAGCCCAGCCTGGAGGCGAGGGGCTGGGAGGTTCCGAGACCTGGGCGGGAGCTGGACCGGAGCGGTAAGTTGCTCAGAGTGCGGACCCAGCTCAGGGGTTGAGCTCCCACTCTTCTAGAACACCCAGGGCAGGGATGGGGAGTGGAGAAGGTCGACCCGAGTCTCCCTCTGCCTCCACAGCAGGTGGCGGGAACCTAAGATTGTCTTCCCGGAACTGGAGGGGCTGCAGGGCTGTGTGGGTCCCGGCCACGGGGCTATCCCAAGGTCTGGAGAGCCGGTTTGAGCGAGCAAACTTTTTCCCGCGGCGGTGGCCAGCTCCTCTCCGCCACCTTGCTCCGCTCGGGTGCTCCTTCCATCCTGTGGAGGGGTGGAGGTCGCTGGGTTCCGGCGACGCGAGCAGGAGGCGGTGACCGGCTCGCTTTCGGGCAAGGCGGCGAAAAGAGGTTCGGTCCGGGTCTTGAGAACTCATCTGCGGTAAGGAAAGCTCCAGGAAAGGCTGGGGAGCGGGGGGAGGGACGCGAGACTCTGGGCCACCAGCCACCATCTGCTACCTATGTGTAGCGCCCAGTGCTACTGGCCGGAGCGTGAGGGGTATGCGGGTGCAAGAGCAAACCGCCTCCCCGCGGCCGTTGCCTAGCGCACGCACCGGGGCTGGAAGTCCTGGCTCCAATCAGCCCTCAGGACACACAAAGCGGACCGAGACTTTCGGGTTTCCTAGAGATGGAGACTAGAGGCGCTCAGGGCATACCTTGACAGAATGCGGGGACCAGGGACAACAAAGAGGAATGTGGACTGACCAGAGCTTCGTGGCTGCTGGAGGATCAGGGCTCGGGCTGAGTTTCCGAGAATGGGTCGAAGAGGTCCCAATCCTCAACCTGCGCTCAAAGAGGACTCGGTGGGCAAATGTCTTGGTGGCGCTTGGACGGCTGGACTCAGGGACGATCCCCTCCCCCAGGCGACGGCGGATTCCTGGAGGCTCCCAGCTTCTCGCGCCGCCTCTCAGTTGGTTCTTTTGTGTTCCGCAGCCCGGAAAGGCCCCTGAGAAGGGGGACAAGGGTGGGAGGGCACCGGGTCTGGTGGTAGCTTGTAGAAAAAGGCAGCGGAGTAAAGGTGCCCGCGCTTCCTGCAGCTCCTGGTTACTCCCTGAGCTCACTCTGTTCCTCTCGTGTTCAGTTGTGGACTTTTCTCATGCCCTGGCAGACAATGGTTTGCTCGGCTTCTTGTAGGTGGTTGCTGGCCTTTGTTAAGCGAGCGAGCGAAAGATTAAAAGTCCTTTCCAGGCCCCTCCAACCCTAACTCACTAGAGACCCAAACAACTTGAAGAACGAATTTGCATTGAACCATATGAAAACTTTTTTGTTTTGATTGACCAATTGAACATTGGCTAGGCTGACTACTTATTTTTCTTATTCATTTGTGAATTTAGCTCTTTGAAGCACCACGGAGCTGATATCTGTCTGCAGGAGCCTAAGGGGTTCACGGTGTTTAGTCTGGAGCATCAGAACTTTACCATTGTACCGAGTTCTTTACCTGTTAGAATGGTAACCCGCCAACCCCATGCAAAAGTTCACTTCACAGAGTGAAGTGGGCTGTCGCAGTATTAGTAAGTGGGTCCAGAAACCTGGTCCTGTTTGAAACAGGATTTTTGCTATTTAGCAAAGTATTTTACTTTCTTTTTCTTTTTAAGTGTTCCATAGTGGTTTTTTTTTTTTTTTTTTTTTTTTGACTTCCTTCTGTTTTTTATGGTTTTTTATGGTTTTCTATGTTGTAGTTCAGTGAAGTAAACAAACAGATCAAAGGACAGGTTGACAACACTAAGAGCTGGAGAAAAGGCCCAGCTGTTGGGAGCACTAGCTGCTCCCCCAGAGGAGCACCCACTTGGCAGCTCACAACTGTCTGTAACTCCAGTTTCAGGGAATCCATGGCAACAGGCACGCGGTGCACACATAGTCCCAGGAAGGCAAAATACCCATACACATAAAATAGAATAAAATAAAATAAATCTTTAACACAAGTAAATTGCAATGCTTTAAGTATGGTTGATTTTGTTTACAATTTGAGACAAACGGGTTTTGTCAGTTGTCAAGAACTCACCTAGTTTTTAAGGACCAGGAAGCTTTCTTACAAATGATACAAACTAACCCAGCATGAGTGTAACCAACAGATGTTCTTGGGGGTGGGGGGGGTGGGGTCAGTGACTTAGAGGAAGTGTCAGGAAAGTTGGATAGCCAGTCTTAATAACACAAAACAGGTTGTCAGGCCCCCTGACTGGTGAATAATTATGGTAGGTGTGATAGGTGTTGGATATGGCTGCTGTATTGCCACTGTCTTTCTAGAATGAATTAAAACACTCAGCTTCAGTATACGTTTCAGGCTCAGATCCAAGAGAAAGGATCTGACCAGCCTAGACTGACTCACCCCCAGGACCTATTTGGGCACTCCAGCTGTCCTCACAATGAGAGGTAGGGATGCTCTCCACAGGACTCACAAAGGTGGGCTCTGAAGTCAAGTATCCTCTCATCCCCAAAGCAGCACCCCGAAGACAGAAACCTACATCCACCACGGGGACCCTTGTAAGATAAAGAGTGAGAACTTCCCATCAAAAGAAGAAAATGAAGCTAGTGGGTCACCCCGTTTTCTTCTAAAACCAGTGTTTGCAGAAATGTAGCTCCCCTGGACTTCAGTCTCAGAATCATGTAAGGTATTTGTTTAAAACTAACTTTAGTGGGCTCCTTTCCCTGTTTGAATAGAGCATATTTGGAGTGGAAACCAATAATGTGCCCAGTTAACCAGGAAAACAGCCAGGCGGACTTTGCCAACTATGACCCATTTAAGGGGACAGACCTGGAGGAAGCAGATTCCAAAGCTTGCAGTGGTGAGGGTCTCAAGAGACGTGCTCCTACCCTGAAGGGTGGATGAGTAGTCCTGCCTTGGGTGACAGAAGAAATGGCCTGAAGAGATGGCCTGCTGCCTGATTTGAGGAAGTAGCCACAGCAATCCTGGAGGTAGGCTAGGATCTATCCTTCCCAGGAGTGTAAGCCTGCCAACAAGACGCTTGGCTCAGCTTTAGAAGAGGTAAAGGTGACAACTTTGTGCCAGCCTCGTCTCCATTTTACTTCTTCAGCAGTCCTGTATTGGGTATCTCCTGTGTACCAGGACCTGGGGATACCTGGAGGAGTCAGTATCCTTAGCACGTCACCCTGCATCTGGGACAGGTCAGGTCAAAGTAACAGGAACAGGGTGTTGGTACCTTGGTCTATTGTCTTGACGCTATATCCAGGGAACATGCCTTGTCCTTGGAAAGTGATAGGAATGGGGAAGAAAGGTGTTCTAAGAATAGTGTTGGTTCAGCCTTTTGCTACTTTCAGGGATGCTGTTTAAAACTGAAATTAGGGCTGACAAGGTGCCTCAATGGGGGGAAAAAATCTAGTAACTGTCAAAGCTATGAGTCCAATCCCAGAACCCACATTAGGAGAGTACCAAACCCAGAAACTTCTGAAAATTGTCCTCTGACTTAGATGCCACAGTACACATCACCCCACCCTGCAATAAATAAAATTTAAAGTGCAGTTTAATAAACCCCATTCCAGTAGTTAGGTTGGTCATCGATAGTTTAAGTCCACAACCATTTTTTTTTTTTTAAACTAAGAAACATATTTTATGAATGTTTTGCCTGCATCTGAGAATGTACACTGTGTGCGTGCCTGTTACCAGTGGAGGCCAAAAGACACTGGATCACATGGATCTGGAGTTTTGAGTGGTTGTGAGCTGCCGTGTGGGTGCTGGGTATTGAACCCAGGTCCTCTGCAAGAGCAACAAGTAAACAAGATCTCTTAACCGTTGATCCATCTCTCTAGCCCCCAAAGACTGTGTTAAGGGTGTGTAGCACATTTTGTGTTCTTTGGGCTGCCCTCAGCAGTGGCTTCTGCTGTTAGCAGTGGCTCTTACCAGCTGAGTGGGTCCTAAACAAAATGCTTTCTTTTCCTAGGTTGTTGTTGTTGCTGGTTTTTTGAGACAAGATTTCTCCGTGTAGCCCTGAATGTCCTGAAAGTAGCTCTGTAGACCTTGCTGACCTTGAACACAGAGACCCACCCCTGCCTGGGGTTTCCATATCCACTAAAGTTGAGGCGAAAATCTTTCTTTTTCCCTTGAATTTCATTAATTGCTTGCTTCATAACTCTTGGGACTTTGATGTTTTCTTAAATTTTAGTGTTGAAGAAGGACACTTTTTGCAGAGGGATGAAGAGAAATGTATATGTTTGAATCTCACCTGGCCTCTGAAGCCCTGAGCACCTCCACCTCTGCCCTGGTGAACAAAGGTGTTTCTTTCCTTTGGAATTTCCTTGCTTCATTCCTCGCTTGGGGTTTCCAAACTCCATAAAAGGAGCCTGAGTTTGGAAGCATGCTTGTTCATAAAGCTAGGGGAGATTCTGTCTGTGTCTGGGGCTTGGTCTCATTACCAGGAAGTGTGCCTTCCTCAGTTCCTGAGCCTTTAATCCGTCCAGCTCTGAGGCCCTTAAGCAAAGAACTGGCTGAGGTAGGGGTGTGTGTGTGTTGCATATGTGTGTGGCTTGTGTTTGTGGTGTGTTTGTGTGTGGTTTGTGTCTGTGTGTGTGGTGCATGTGTGTGGTTTGTGTATGTAGTTGCGTTTGTGTTGTGTGTGACTTGTGTATGTAGTGTGTTAGTGTGTATGTGTGTGTTGTGTAAGTATGTGTACTGTGTATGTGGTATGTGTGTTAGGGAAGAGCAGAGGGAGCCCTTGGGTGCCATCATCAGGGTCATAGGGCACACTGACTGTGTTGGAGCTTGATTCCAGAAGCCACCTGGAGATCTAAGGCAGCTGGTGATTTGCTGGAGAAAGAAAGACTTCAGAGACATTCTATTGTAGCTCTGTACAGAAGTAATCAGTGCAAGATGGTAGCTACAAAAGGAAGCAATATCTGAAGGGATTAGACAGGCATTCACCTCTTCATCCAGACTGCTCAAGAAAGCCTACCTCTTGGCTAGTTTTAATGTGCACGTGCTTTAAACGTTCATAGTGTGTCTTGTCCTGCAATTTGTGCTCTCATCTTCCTCAGCCAGATCTGACTTTGAGTTCTTGAGCATCCCCATGTCCTCTTCCCAGTAAACTTTGTACTTACCCTGAAAATTGGTATCTATCTAGTGCAAAACAAGAAAGCCTGTCTTCTAGACCAAGGCACTTCCGACTACTTTACCCAAGAACTTTTTAATGCAAATCTGGAAATCTAGGCACACATATCAAATGCTTACTGATAGTAGATGATAATTTTATTTTAAAACAAATTTTAGCATCTATTCAATTTACCATTTACTTAAAGCAAATCTGCATGCCAATGCAGTGAGTGTGGTTATTTGTTTGTTTAACACAGTACAACCCAAAGATACACTAATATGAAACATACTGAGGAATGGCGGTAAGGAAAATATCAAGGGTCCTTGTTTTCTGTAATTAAACCATCATGTTTCCATGAGAACAGAACTCTGTGTGTGTTAGTAAAAACACTGCCCACCATAAGGTGCGGCAGTCTGGAATCTGAACTAAGGCACTTCGGGCAGTGTTCATTCGTGTTTCATGGCACGAGGGAAGGCATCTACAGAGCAAAGCTTGTGTGTTGTGTGTTCAGAACCAAGGCTGCAGTGGCGACACGAGACACTGGTGGGCTGTGCATGCTAGATCTAGTACATCTAGGTTGCTGACTGATTTATTTACTCTCAAGAAATGGTGTTAAGAAGTCAGGTGTTTGGGATTCTTTCTTTCATATACTTATCTGCTGAGTAGAGATGCCTTCTGTTAGAATAGAAAGAACCCACATTCCTCTGTCACTGCTCTGTCACTCTGAGTCCCCAGACATGACAGTGGTGACTATCATTAGGATTCTTGTTTCTTACCATCTCTTCAAGAGTGGACAGGAAGCCTCTTTTGGCCCTGCCTCTCACTTCCTGGGTGCCTAGTCATTGGAGACTGTGACTTGGAATGGAAGTGTCCCATAGGATGACCTGATGAGCTTATTAGAAAAGCTGATTTTAATTTTCTATTTGTCCATGACCTTGAGGCCGTGCCCTTCAGGCTTAGGTTAGATGGAATGATGGACGTTGGAATGTCATCTGTTTGCAAACAGGATGTAAGGAAGCAGCACCTTCAGTGTAAGAAGGGCAATAAAAACTTAGAAAAGCAAAGCACTATTCCGTGGCTGGGGGCCTCTACAGCACCAGCTGGAGCTTGGGAGGGTTAGCTGGGGCATCAGCACCCTGCTGTTCTGATTAGGGTTTAGACTCTAAGGGAAAATACTGAGTTGAAATTCTGGCCATACTGCAACTGCCTGGTAACTTGTGCAGGTTACTAAAATTCTTTCTGCACATGTTCCGTCATCTAGAAAGTGGGATTATGCCTTAAAAGCATTTAGGATGTACCTGGAATACAGTGAGTTTTTGACGAACGTCTGTTTCCAAGAATAAACAGCTTCCTGAACTGTGCCTGGTGTTTCTCGACACCAGAAAGGACCCCAGAAAGGACTGTCTTCTATCTTGGAGGAAGGAGACTCCTCCTAGTCCCTACCTGTAGCTCTGGAGTGGGCTGTGTGCTTGGTTTCCACCTAGTTAGGCCTAAGTGTTTAATTCTAAACCATGTCACTTCCTCTGGGGTGGGCTCCTGAGGTAACTGGTTGTCTCTGAGTAACCGTGTTCTTTCTCTCCCTACCAGGGACGGTACTTTGAGTGAATGACCTCCTTGGAGACCATTCTTCTGTTTCCCTTGTTACCAGCCAGGAGGCAGAAGACTCCACATGTCCAGGAAAGGCCCATTTCCCTTGAGCTTCCACAAAGTACCTCATGCTTGGGAGATCAGGCCAACTATGGCTCTTGGATTCAGTGTCCTGCTGTTGCTGGGGTTGTGTGGAAAGCTCGCTTCAGGTCAGCCTGCATTCGATAACACTCCTGGGGCTTTGAATTATGAATTGCCTACCACAGAATATGAGACCCAAGACACCTTCAATGCCGGGATTGTTGGCCCTCTCTACCAAATGGTTCACAACTTCCTCAACGTGGTGCAGCCGAATGACTTCCCTCTAGGTGAGTGTTGACCACAGGGAGGATTGATTTGCCTCTGTTGGTTTCTTAATGACCATGTCAACCAAAAGGAAGATAATTAGCACTGTACAGTGTGAGGTTCAGAAGCATTGACTATACAGGGACAGAAAATATTTATACAGAATTTAGAAAGATGTGTGTGTGTGTGTGTGTGTGTGTGTGTGTTTGTTTAAACCGGGTGAGAAACAAAATTGAATCTTTCTGCCCGGTTGCCTTTCCATTTTATCTTGCTTTGTTTTGCCTAGAGCAATGCATTGTTTCAAACTGTGCATGTGCATGTTTGCGTGTGTATACCCACAAGAGGGAAAATTAGAGTAAAAATGCAAGCTGTCATGAAGTGAGAGGTTGATGATCACTGGGCAGCTATTGGTTGTGTTACTTAAGAATCTACCTCTTCTTCACCCATCACCGAAGAGCAACTTTGACACTTCTTAGAGCAAGGACAGACATGTCCAGACTTGCTTCCATGATCAGTTGTCCCAATACCAAGAGATGAGTGTGAGAAAGGGAGGGTGGGTCATTCACAGTAGAGGGCATTTTGTGGTCAGGGCTCTTGTTCTCTGTACCCAATACTGATGCTTCTTTGACCCTGTCTGTAATTCTTTAACCTGGAAGTGCCCTGGTGTGTGTGATCACTGGAACAGTCCTGGGAAGAGGACAATAGCCCATGTGTAGAATCTGCCGTGTGGCCTGCCTTTTAGATGACCTTAAGCTGCACCTCTCCTAAGCTTGTCTTTAAACTACAGAGATCTGAATACTGGCATTGGTTATACCATTGGTGGCGGTCCAAAAGATGAACATGGAAGACATTAAAATAAGGAGAGCTTAGATGGCCTGGGCTGATGTCTTAAGAGGGGTGTGTTTGTGTGTGTGAGTGTGTGTGTGTGGGGGGCAAGGGTTATTGAGTCTCACTATTTGTTTACATTATGGGGCTATGTTGTTGTTGTTGTTTTTAGTAAGTTTTAAATTTATTTTTATTTTATGTG
The DNA here is from genome assembly GCF_011762505.2 of Arvicanthis niloticus. NCBI lineage: Eukaryota > Metazoa > Chordata > Mammalia > Rodentia > Muridae > Arvicanthis > Arvicanthis niloticus. The sequence goes on along the minus strand of NC_047664.1, from coordinate 47,848,776 downwards.
CCTTGGTGATTTTCCTGTGTGTGTGTTTGCCCTGTGAGGGCACCAGATCTTGCTGGAATTGGAGTTCCAGACAGTCATAAGCCACCATGTATGTGCTGGAAATTGAATGTGGGTTCTCTGGAAGAGCAGCCAGTGCTCTTGACTGTCTTTCCAGTCCTGACTGGTTAGGTTTGAAATAGCACATGCCGCAACCAAGAATGAGAGACTGCCTAGATCTGGTTGGCCTGTGGGTGTGGGCATGTCTGTGGGGGAAGTGGTCTTGACTGCTTTAACTGAGGTGGGATGGAAGACCCCTCTCCCCAAGGTGGAAGGTGGACAGATGGCCTTGTAGGCTAGGGAAGAAAGGAAGAAGTAGTAAGCAAGCATGGATGTGTGTTCATGTCCTCTGCTCTCTTTTTTTTGTTGTTGGTGGTGGTGGTCGGTTTTTTTTTTGTTTGTTTGTTTGTTTTTTTGTTTTGTTTTTCAAGACAGGGTTTCTCTGTGTAGTCCTGACTGTCCTGGAACTCACTCTGTAGACCAGGCTGGCCTCGAACTCAGAAATCCGCCTGCCTCTACCTCCCAAGTGCTGGGACTAAAGGCGTGCGCCACCACCGCCCGGCTATGTCCTCTGCTCTTGACTGTGAATGACATGTGACTGGGTGCTCAGGATCCTGCCCTGACTTACCTCAAATGCTGGACTATATGTAACCTGAGATTGCAAGCTAAATAAACCCTTTGCACCCCATGATGCTTTTTGGCAGGATGTGTTACCACAGCAGCAGAAATGAAATGAGAACAGGAGCCTTTATGATTTCATTAAAATGCACATTTATTGACTTTTTATTATCTATTTTAGATTAGCCAGTAACAGTCTGAAATACTCTTATCAGGTCTTTGTTTAAATTTCAGTTTTAAGAAATAAGTCAGTCTGGGCCTTTGGGGTCGCTGAAGATGATCTTGAATTAAACACCGTTTCTGTCACTGCTTAAAAGAATAAAGTTGGAAATCCAAATGATAAAAGAGAAAACAGGAGATGTTAGTTGTTAATGTTGATTACATATTATCCATTTGAAATAGCTGTTTTTTTTTATAGACTTACTGTGAATGTTACTATAGAAACAGGTAGCTACTATTGTTCCTAGTCATTTTTTATTGTTACTTTATTTTATTTTACGGACAGGGTTTCTCCAAGTAGCCCTGGCTGTCCTGGATCTTGCTCTGTAGATCAGGCTGGCTTCAAACTCACAGAGATCCTCCAGCCTCTACCTCCTAAGTTCTGGGATTAAAGGTGTGTGCCACCACTTCCTGGCCCCTGATCATTTTAAAATTTGTATTTGTGTGTGTGTCACTCATGTATGTGTATGCACGTTTGCATATGGGTGAAGCTGCATGTGTGTAAAAGCTAGAGGCTGCTGCTGCTGGCTATCTTCTACTGCTTTCCACCAGTTATAAACATGGCTGCTACACCTGTCTTGTTCATGGGTGTTGGCAATCTAGTTTCAGGTCCTCATGCTTGTGGGCAGATATTTTTCAACTGAACCATCATCTCCCTAGTCCCTAATTATCATGTTAAGAAATGTATGTACAAAGCTTAGAATTCAGTTGTTTCAGAAGAGTTGACGCTGTCCATGTTTCAGTTTAAGGCATATTCTATAATTAGCAAATCTTGCAGTCTATTTCCATACACTCTTCTATGTAGCTCGCTCTGGATTTCATAGGAAGGTTGTTTGTATTTGATTTTGTTTTTATTTTGTTTTCAATTTATTGATTTTATGTGTTCTTTACATGTACACCTACATGCCAGAAGAGAGCATTAGAACTCATTATAGATGGTTGTAAGACACCAGGTTGTTGCTGGGAGTTGAACTCAGGACCTCTGGAAGAGCAACTGGTGTTCCTAACCGATGAGCCATCTCTCCAGCCCTACTCTTTGTCTTTATAGAGCAATGCATTTTTCCCTGTCTTCATTTCAGTGACCCGACTACCCGAGGATATATTTGAAGGGTTTGAACTCGAGCAGAAACATTGCTAGCTTAGAAAAGAGCTGTCTGGAGAGTGTGTAAACGTGAACATTCTGAGAGTGTTAGCTTAGATTGCAGCTTGGGCTCATCATTGTGAAGTGAGATATGACCCTGAGTTGCAGCAGCAGATAGAAGCAGAGCAGTTGTTCCTCTGAAGGGGAAGATTACTAGAGTATCTCCAGAGCCTGAGATTGAATCTGACAGTTGACACCTCAGGGTTTCAATTTTCTTCTCCCATCCCAGTTTCTTTTCCATCGTTCTACCCAAATACTAGATTACATCCATACTAGTCTTCAAGTGTCCATAGGTGCTCTATGTCACCTAGGACACGAACAAACAGTCATGGCTTTTGTGTGGGGTGCATACACCAAATCATGGGGAAACAGCCTTAGAATATTAACTCAAACAGAAAAATTTGAGACAAGTATACTATGTTGATAGTGTGCTGGCTAGTTTTATGTCAGCTTGACGCAGCTAGAGTTATCTGCAGGTAGGGAACCTCAGCTGAGAAAATTATAGCCTCTGTAAGATCCAGCTATAAAGTATTTCCTTCCTTCATCTCTTTCTTTCTTTCTTTCTTTCTTTCTTTCTTTCTTTCTTTCTTTCTTTCTTTCTTTCTTCCTTCCTTCCTTCCTTTCTTTTCTTTTCTAGATTTATTTATTTTATGTATGTGAATACACTGTCACTGTCTTCAGACACACCCCAGAAGAGGGCATCAGATCTCATTACAGATGGTTGTGAGCCACCATGTAGTTGCTTGGAATTGAACTCAGGACCTCTGGAAGAGCAGATGGTGCTCTTAACCACTAAGCCCCAGGCATTTTCTTAATTAGTGATAGACTGGGGAGGACCCAGCCCATTGTGAGTGGTCCTGGGTTCTATAAGAAAATAAGCTGAGCAAGCTATGAGGAACAAGCCAGTAAGCAGCACCCATCCATGGTCTCTGAATCAACTCCTGCCTTCAAGTTCCTGCCGTTTGGATTCCTGCCCTAACTTCCCTCCATGATAGATTATGATGTGGAAGGGTAAGGCAAATAAACCCTTTCCTCCACAACTTGCTTTTGGTCACAGTGTTTCACTGCAGCAATAGAAATCCTAACTAAGACAGATGGAACTATCCATGGGGTCTTTTCTTCTGCTTGAAAGTTGAGGGTCTTTAAATAAAGAGTTTAGTGTACACTGAGGATTGGTAAAGGAAGGAATGACATCAGAGCCTTGGTTCTCTCTGTCTTGTGTTCCACCAGCATAGTTTACTGAGTTTATCATTCATTCTTGTGAGAAGCCCATGTTACATCCTGAAGAGAGCTGAGATGGAATGGCCTTGATAGAATGGGACTTGAGACATAGTTTGACTTCTTGGACAAAAAGGAAGAGATATGAATTGATCAAGACTATGGGTAACTGAGCCATGGTGCAATGTGTTCTAGAACCTGATGTGGCTATCTCATGAATATCTTCCTGGCTTGGAGTTACTGAGACTGTAAGACTGCATGCTAACCTTAGGCTTGCTGTGAAGAGAGCCTCTTTGGGTAACACTGTGCTGAAGGCTGGGAATTCTGGAATCAAGGTGGATTCAGATGTGGCCTCAGATAGGCCCTATGACCCTGGTTGTAAATAGGTGTTTTCTTGCTGGGCTCTTGCATGTCCTTTCATGGTGGGTGCTCAGAGACAGAAACAGACATTCAGCCCACAGTGATCTCCCTCTTAGTCTGGGTTTCTATTCCTGCACAAAACATCATGACCAAGAAGCAAGTTGGAGGAAAGGGTTTATTCAGCTTACACTTCCACATTGCTGTTCATCACCAAAGGAAGTCAGGACTGGAACTCAAGCAGGTCAGGAAACAAGAGCTGATGCGGAGGCCATGGAGGGATGTCACTTACTGGCTTTCTTCCCCTGACTTGCTCAGTTTGCTTTCTTATAGAACCCAAGCCCAGGGATGGCACTACCTACAATGGACTCTCCAACACTTGATTACTGAGAAAATGCCTTACAGCTGGATCTCATTGAGGCATTTCCTCAAGGGAGGCTTCTTTCTTTTTCTGTAATAACGCCAGCTTGTGTCAAGTTGACACACAAAACCAGCCAGTACACCCTCTCTTCTGCTTTTTTTCACCAGGAAGAAATCTCACCATGGGCATACTACATATGTGCTTCACCTAAACCTAGTTATTCCCCAAAGTTCATATCTCTAAATGCCAACATATTGGAGCTCAGCTTCTGAATTTGAGAGGAGCAAAAAGAGTGGGTGTCCTATTCTGTGCTCTGTTACTGCCAAAGGACACCACAACCAAGGCAACTTTTATAATAAAAGCATTTAATTTGGGGCTGACTTATGGTTTTAGAGCTTTAGTCCATTATGCTCATGGCAGGAAGCAAGGAGGCACACAGGCAGACATGGTGCTGGAGAAGTAACTGAGAGGTCTATATCCACGTCCACAGGCAGCAGGAAGAGAGAGCCACTGGACCTGGCTTGAGCTTCTGAAACCTCAAAGTCCACCCCTAGTGACATACTTCCTCTAACAAGGCCACACCTATCCCAACAAGGCCACACCTCCTAATTCTTCCCAAGGAGGTCTACTCTCCGATGACTAAGCATTCAATATATGAGCTCATGGGGACCATTCTTATTTAAACCACCACAGTGGATAAGGCAGGTGTTCATGGAATACTTGGGCTAAGGTCAACCAGAGCCAAAGGTGTTGTGAACCAGAGTCTAAGTGGAATTTGGTTTGGGGAAGAATCTGGTTGGTTCTGGATAGGTAGATCATGAAGGTGGATGCTCCTATAGTGGTCTCGAGGGGTAACTATGAACATATCATTACACACACACACACACACACACACACACACACAAACACACACACAAACACACACACAAACACACACACACACACACACACACACACACACACACACAAAGGGAAAATGTGTATGTGAATGCATGCAATGAATGTAGCATCCAATTTGTATCCAAAGGGCTATGCTTCTATCTTAGTTTTTACAATGTCCTGCAGGGATGATTGAGGCCAAGTCATTAACTTTCAGATCTTTGTTGCCTGTAGATGGAATCTGGCTGTAATTATATCCTACTTTAGAACTCTTTATTTGTGAGATGTTGTGTATAAAGCCTACGTTTAAAACCATGGCTGATTGGTACCAGGCAGAATCAATAATTGTGGTTGCTATTAACTTTATTATCTGAGAGGAAAAGTTGGCCAAATATGATGTTTAAGTTGATGTAGGGAGAAGACATGGAACAAGATGACTCCCTGAGCATCATTAAAATGTTCTTGCTGCTACTCCCTCAAGAACATTCTACACAGAGTTGCCCCGTTGGAAGCAGTTCTGTGACTTCGCAGTGTCTTAAGTCATGTCTGATTGGCAGGCCTCCCAGTAGCAGAGTGGGCGCTGAGATCAGAGCAGAAAGCAGAGCAGATCCAGGGATTACTGCCATTCTCAGTGTCTTACAGGCTCTTAGGTTTCTTCTGCTTTGTTCTTTACTGATGACCCCAACAATCAGCCCACAAGGCTTGCCTTGCCACCTATAAATTCACTGAAATCTTCACAATTTTTGAGGTAGGTGATGGCCATAGGTAGAGTGTCAGTTATAATAATATATCTCTTTGCAGGTTGGGAAACTTGAGTCAGAAAGAATACATGTTTAAGTTGCTAGAAACAGGCAGACTGAGAGAGACCTTTGTTTCTGGGACTAGTTATTTCTCCAGTAAACCTTGGTTTCCTGTGGGTAATCTCTTTTTTCCTTTTATTTTAACGTGGCTCTCTTAAAATAACCAGGGGTTAGACACAACAACAACAACAACAACAACAACAACAACAATAACAACAACTGAAAAGAACAACAACCAGAATTTTAAAATGAAAGCATTAAAATAACCCTGAGCCAATATGAAAAATGATAGATAGCCTTTGTGTGTGACATGTGGGCCTTGCAGACTGTCCACTGCAGCTGTTAAATAGTTCCTCTTCCAATTTTATGCAGTAACACAAATTTGTTCTAAAGTGAGACCAGGAGCCATTCTGAGGAAGCAAGCAAAGGGGTGGGGTTTGGGTGGGGGAAAAGACATGTCTACATTTAGTTTTATGAAATAGTCTAAAATAATTGTTCACCCTGCTTTAGCATATTCTTAAGTTAGATTTTAGGATGGTTGACCTATTTTGAAACGTATTTCCAGACTAATGTCATTTGCCCCTGGGATCTGGCGCATGTGGGCATGGCGTTGGCCAGGAGGGAGAGCTGGAGTATGAGGGTGAGTGAGGCTGGGTTTCCATGAGTTTGAGATCTCTTCAGGACATTAGAATGCAGACGCTTCTATCCTGTGCTTAAATAAACTTATTTGCTGAGGCGATCAGGAGGGTAGAACATCAGGACAGAGGGTTGCACCATGTCCCTCAGTGAGGCATGAGGTGGCTTTGCTGTGGAGATTCCCTCTGCCTCTCATCAGAACCTGAGACCTTAGCATCTCCTGCCTCCTCCCAGCCTGGCATTTCCGCCCCAACTCTCAACTCCCACAGTCTTGGTTGTGTAGAATTTATTGCCCATGTTACAGGCTTCAGATTAGCTTCCCAAAGAGAGCCCAGCAGCTTTTTTTTCTTCCATCCTCAATTCTAACCCCCTAAGGAAGACAATCAAGGTTGGACCTTCTCAATAAGCATGGCCAGGGTGGTGCTGAGTGGGCCTGGGGATGCTATGAGCTATCGTTGTCACCACAACATCAGAAGCAGAGAGACAAGGTTCCAGGAAAGTTGCTGGCAACAGCCCAACAGGTGTACCTGTAGTAACATCTAGGTACCATTAGATGATAGCACTTGAGTGTTCTCACCTAATTCACACAATGTAGTCATTGTCCTCTTGTAGATCACGTGACTCATGTTGGTCCTGGACTTTGCCAAAAAATAAGGTCACAAAGGCAAAAAAAAAAAAAAAAAAAAATGGTGTCTTGTTCTCTCTCCCTGTGTCAGTGTCTTTGATGGGCAGCTGCACCTCCTCCACTCCTTTCTTCCCAGCAGCTTTACAGGATTAGAAAAGTTAGCCAGTCTGATCTAGGTCCTCTTAGGGTTTAACCTCTAAGGGTTTAATTCTACAGAGGCTTAGGTCAGAGCGCTGAGTGGATTCCCCAGGTTCTGCAGACAGCCAAGCAATAGGCTGCAGCTTTTAGACACACAGGAAAATGAGATTCAAAAGGCCCAAGAGACAGGGAGACAGGGCTGCAATGTCCCTTGTGTTGATGGCCCAAAGAACACTACTGAGCATCTTATTTTACATTTATGTGTGTGTGTGTGAGTGTGTGTGTGTGTAGTATGTGTGCTTGTGTGTGCATGCACGTGTGTATGTGGGAGTATGCATCATGTGTATTTTCCATGTGTGCTTGTGTGTGTTCATGAGATTGTGTGTGTATGTGCTTATGTATGTGTGTATATGAGAGTGCCTGTGTACTTCTGTGTGCTTGCATGTGCTTGTGTGTGTGTTTGCTTGTTCATGAGCATGCACACATGTGCATATGGGTGTGTCATCTTGGATGGGCGATAGGTGTGCCAAAGTATGACAAGCACCTCACTCCTACTGCATCTGTGTCTCCAGCTTCATAGCATAGCCATGCCTCGAACTGCAAGACACATCCTGCCAACTATTGCCTTGTTTCCTTGTGCACAATGTCCCTCTGTTTGAAATGTGATCCTTTCTTTAGCTTGTCACCAGCAGCAGGAAAAGTCCTTCAAAAGACTCTGAAAGCAGGGCTTCCTGCTCTGTGGGGCCCTGCCCTGGAATGAGTTTCCCCTAGCCCCAGTAGGAAGCAGATTACTGTGAATATACATATGGGAGGAGGCACCAGAGCAGCTGCAGGATGGAGACAGGCTGGTGGGGAACCAGCCTGGAGACTAAAGTATGGCCTTCATAAGGCTATGCCAGGTCAGAGCTGCCCAGCAAGACGAATGCAGAAAAATCAGAACTCCACTGTGTGGCTGGGGTTTAGATTTAGAAAATCACCCTCCTCTGAGTGAGGATAAAGATCCTGTGCCCTGGATCAGCCTCCTAGCTTTACCAGCTCTGTGATATTGAGCAAGTTACTTAACCTCTCTGTTCCTCTGGAGGATGACAGTTGATTGATTACAGGCTCTACCTTGGAGGTCACAGTATGTAAGTATTAAGTAAATATTTATAAAGCACTTAGAATAACCCTTGATAGTAACACTCATTGGTGTTTATTTGTTTAGCAAATAACATAAGAATGTTTATAATCTGTGTTGGTTAAACCCAGGTTTGATTACAGAGACAAGAGAAGCAGTTATGTGACCCTTGAATACTGGCTTTGCAGTGTGGTGGTAACAACAGATGGTCCACAGTTCAGGGCACTTACACAAGCCCTAAAATATGCTAGGAATAAACTGGAAGCCAAAAGTCCAAAAATTAAGGTGTAAGTACAGCCTTGCTCCCTCTTAACACCCCAGGGAAGAATGATCCTCCAGTCTGATGGTGCTAAGTGTCCCTTGGCCTATGCCGGTTCACTGCCAACTGTCTGTCTTCCTCTCTTTAGTGTCCTGCTCCTCCACTCTGCACTCATCTCGGCATACCTAACCCAGATGTGAAGACTTTCCACAAATACCATTTGCAGCTCCTAGGGTTGGGAGTCCGATAAGTCACTTTAACGGCCTCCATTCAACCTACTACACTTTCCCATTTTCCTCCCCAGTTCTCTGAATAACCCCGTGCAGCTCAGAGATGCTCAGCCTCAAGCCTCTATTCTTAGAAAGTGAACCAGATTGTAACCTGGTTTGTCTGGTTCCAAGCACTCGCCTTCCAGTTCTGCAAAGCCTTCCTTCCTGGTGTGAGCCTGGTGCAGTTTGGCTGAGAGCACTGGCTGAGGGTACACACCTTCTAACAGGTTCACAAGCTGATCACCGCCTCACCCGACTCCAGTCAGCTCCCACACAGGCCGTATGAATGGTGTGCTCATGGCTGCTCTGATCGTGGTGGAGAAAGTAGAGGAGGCTCCATAAAGAGGCTAGCATTTGAACTGAGCTGCGAAGTGTATGGTTGAGTCCCAGAAGCAGGGATGCTAACTGAAACACAGACTCAGAAAAGGATCATGAGAGCAGGAAAGCAGGGGTGAGGGTGGGATGGGGGGATGTGGGGCAGGGCAGGATGTGTAGACAGACAGACAGCAAGGAGTAAGGGATCACTAGGAAAACCTGCACTCCTGCAGGAGGTCACAGAGATACTCGCAGTTGCATTCGGTCTCTGGAAAATTCCTTGTGTGTCTGGAGTAGGGCTAGCTTAGTGTTCCTCTAACTTAAGTGTCATCTGGGAGTTTAGTGGAAACATGACTTTTGGGCTTTTCACACCCTTCTTACAGCAATCTCTTACTTTTTAAAGCACTGAAAAAGAGGGGGGGGGGGAGTCAAAGCAAAAATGTGTGCACAGATCAACATGGATCGGCTATCAAGTTGACCTGTCACAAATGACACATATCCATAGCAAGGGAAAGACCTGTCTCCCTCAAGACCACACTTGAAACTTGCTTCTTGGTCACTGTCTGACAAGAATAACTAGCTGGTCTGCCACCTTGCAGTGACAAGGACTAGTTATTATTCCTGGTAGAATCATCCCAAGTGTAGTCTTGGTTCTGGCTTCTCTCCCCGAATGCGTTATTTATGAGGATATTGCTGTGTCTAGCTGTAAGCTTTCTTCACTGTATACTATTCTACTGTGTGTACATATCAGAAGTTGTTAATCCAGCCAACTGAGTTGGCATTTAAAGGTTTCCAGTTGAGTCATTATGTATTGTACTGTTATAAACAATTCTGTTCATGTGAGTTGCTGGATTTTTTTTTCCCCCACCAATACTACCAGTTTTAAAAGATAAACTGAATCTTTAAAAAAAAAAAAAAAAAAAAAATTACTAAGGCCTCCGGATGGTTTATTCTGTGAAGTGCCTGCCCTGCAAGCATGAGACCTGAGTTCAGATCCTCAGAACTCAGATAAAAAGCAAGGTGCATGCTTATAACCTGAGCACTGGGGATGTGAGAGAAACAGTCAGATTTCTTAACCTCCTCTGCTAAGTCAGTGAGCTTCAGGCTCATGGAGAGACCCTGTCTCAAAAAAAGAAGGGCAAAGCAATCCAGAAAAGACACCAGATGTCAGCCTCTGGCTTTCACATGCACACACTGCATTTGCATGTATACACACTAACAAATATGTCTCAATACACATGAATAAGAATTACTAGGGGACATTTCAGATGTATACAAGAGCAGGGGCAGAGTCTAATGGGACCCACCGCTTTCCATCAGCATCCTTTCCCCAATGCTCCTCTCTTTATTTTGAAACAAATTCTAGCCAGTCTATCATTTGACCCACAGCTGGTTAAATGTGGTGATGCAGAATCTATGGACCAGGTGGCTTAACTGTATTTACAAAGGTCAGATCAAAGTTCACATCTGAGGCAAAACAATTTATAGATATTTGCATAGAGTCAACCCAAAAGTCAGATAATGTTTGGTTGTATCGTTTGCAGATGTTCCTCCTATAGTGGTTCTGATGGTCCAGAGCGTATTAATTCAACCTGTTCTCTAACAAGTTTCAACTTTGAGAAGGAGTGTGATACTCTGGGAAATTTGTGACTTGAAATTTTCACACATCGTGGCATCTTTCCATGCTTATTCTTATTATAATGTTTCATAAGTTAAAAATAGTCCCTTTTAATCAAGGGATTTAAAACATCCATTGGCCAGTTGTTTGATATACGGCCAAGACTTAAATTTTGCCTTTATTCTGACTTAATTGAAATTCCAAAATTAGTGTTTCTGATATAAATCATGCTCACAATTCATCCTTTATAATTTTAGGTTTCTTTGTTTTGATTTCTTTGAAGTGTAGCAAAAGCGAAAACACTTCAGATTAGAATGCCAGATTTGTAGTTTATTTTTTCCTTGGACATGAAAATTACTGGCCTTTATATTTGATTTATGTGTATGTGTTTGTGTGTGGTGTGGGGCCTTCATTATACATGTAAGGCCTGTGCCTTTCCACTGAGCCACGCCCCCACTGAGCCCTATCACAGTCTCTTTGACCTAGTTTTTCAGTACTCAGTATCTTTACATTCATGTTTCTTCACTTCATGTGAAATTTAGTCATAACACATTCATAACTATATTTATTATATATAAAAAGTCAAAAAATAGCTTGTCAGCAAACTCAGTGTCATAGGCTGAATTACCTACTTGACCACAATCCATATTTGGAAGTCCTAACCCCCAGTACCTCAGAAAATAACCTCATTTGCAAATAAGAGTCATTGAGGATGTAATTTATAGTTAAGATGACACCATACCAGAGCAGGCTGGTGCCAAGGAGGATTTCTGTGTGTGAGTTGAGGTGAGTTGAGTTTCTCTCTCTCTCTCTCTCTCTCTCTCTCTCTCTCTCTCTCTCTCTCTCTCTCTCTCTCTCTGCTTGTGTGTATGTGGGTGCTCATATCTGTGAGTGTGTGTGTGAAGGCCAGAGATACATACTGGGTGCCTTTCTCTATCCTTCTCCACCTTCTCCCACTGAACATAGAGCTTGCTATTTAAGTGAGACTGCTTGGCTAGTGAGTCCTCAGGCTCCTCCCGTCTCTGCCTCACTGGTGCTAGAGTCGAAGGTGAGTGTAGTGCCCAGCTCTTACTTGGATGCTGGGGATCTCAGGTCTTCATCCTTAGGCTGAGCCCTTTCCTTAGCATGTGGTGTTTGTCCTTTCAGAGGAGAAAATCTGGAGACAGACAAGGAAAATGCTATACCTAGGTTGCTGTGTCTTCCCTGATGAATAGGAACAGACCCAGCATTTACAGCTGGTCTTTGCTAGCTCCCGGGGTATAACTATTCTGGCAGGAATGAAGACACTAGACAAACTTATGCCTTTCTCTTTGACCATCAAACTACTGAAAACAAAGAACCTAAAGAAACTGGAATCTTTCCAAGAATCTCAAGCTGGGAGAAGGAAAAGTCTCAAAGTTGTCCAAGGAGGAATTTGTCTCCTAAGAAGAGATGCACACAGGCTGATAACTTGTCAGATACTTTGCAGTAGCCACTGGGGCAGACAGATGGGTCAGTGGCTGGCAGAATCACACCTGACCAAGATTAAATAGATATGTCCTCCTTTCTGTTTAAAACCAAATCCCATGTCAGGACCAAAGCTGTACTTTGGGGGCGGGGGGTGGGGGAGAGTCACTGGGTCTCTTTGTTCCCCTTCTTTTCCAGCGTCACTGCACTGAATACATCTCCTTTCTCTGCCTTTTTGCTACTACTTGCTGCTGGATTGGTGGAGTACTGAGGATGAGCGGCCAAGCCTAGCTTGTTGGGGGCTGCTAGGGCCTGGGCTGTGACCCTTAGAACCCCGGTGATAGAGATAACTTTTAACTGAAAAATTAATACCGTTTATTCAGTCCTTTTAAACTTTTAATGTTATAAGATAGTGTCTCCCAGGCTGGTCTTAAATGCTCTTCTGTCTTAGTTCCATTTCTACTGCTGTAATAAAATACCACGATCATGGCAACTTACAGAAAAAAGTATATAATTGGGCTTATAGTTTCAGAGGGTTAAAGTCCATGAATTCGCAGCACGAACAGCTGAGAGCTCACATGTGATCACTAGCAGGAGGCAAAGAAACAACACTAGGAATGGCACAAATCTTTTAAAATAAAAAAGTCCATCCCCAGTGACACACCTCCTCCAACAAGGCCACACCTCCTAGTCCTTCCCAAACATTCCCACCCACCAGTGGAACTTTTGAATTGTATCTGCTTCAACTTGATTCTCCCCCCTCCCCGGTTAGTTACTTTATTTTATTATTATTCTTTAATCTTTTTTACAGTCCAGTTGTTATCCCCCTCCCAGTCCACCCTCTAGCTGTTCCTCATCCCATCCCTCCTACCGTATCTCCAAAATGATGTCCCCACCCCTCCACCCTCACCCCACCAGACCTCCCCATTTCCTGGGGCCTCAAGTCTCTCTAGGGTTAGGTGCATCTTCCCTCACTGAGGCCAGATCAGGCAATCCTTTGCTGTATATGTGTCGGGGGCCTCATATCAGCTGGTGTATGCTGCCTGATTGGTGGCTCAGTGTCTGAGAGATCTCAGGGGTCCAGGTTAGTTGAGACTACTGATATTCCTATAGGGTCACACTCCCCCTCAGCTTCTTCTAGACTTTACCTAATTCAACTTGATTCTTATTTCCTTTTTTTTTTTTTTTAAGATTTATTTATTTATTTAATGTATTTGAGTATATGAGTACACTGTAACTGCCTTCAGACACACCAGAAGAGGGCATCAGATGCCATTACAGATGGTTGTGAGCCACCATGTCATTGCTGGGAATTGAACTCAGGACCTCTAGAAGAACAGTCAGCGCTCTTAATCACTGAGCCATCTCTCCAGCCTTATTCTTATTTCTTAATAAATACAGTTAAATTGGTTTTGTTTTCCTGAGAACATTTGGGCTTCATCCTATAGATATTGAAGTATTGTGAGGTATTCTTATTTTTTCTAGTAATTTATAATTTCTGTTTTCATCATCCTGTTTGCCTAGTGTGACTTGTGCCATTTGAGGGACTTTTACTCTATTAAAACATTGTGATGAAGTTGGTATGGCCTATTTATCCAAAAATGTTGATGTCTTTAACAGCATGTCCTGGAGTACACACAGGCTTTGTCCTGAGCCGTGAGTGATGTGTGGACTCAAATGCCCCTCTTTGCATTGTCTCTCCCTGCTGTTCTTTGAAATTCTCTGTGACGCTTGTCCTCTTAGGATGTTGTTGAGGCACTTGCTGTGTGTGCTTCAGAAGAAAACAAACCAAGAAAACAAAAGTGGCCTCTTTCCAGTCTTTCGTTTTTCTTACCCAATTACCCTGAGTAGTTCCAGGTGTCTAGTGTTAGGAAACTGGAAAGCCATGCCTGTCCCCTTTAACCACCAGGGTGAGGCCTTCTTTGTGTTTTTTTTTTTTCCAGTTGGTTTACATGGATGGGTGCTCTGGGGTGGAGTAGTGCCTGCCTGCATGGGTAGTTGACACTGGGATCTCAAAGATGATGTGATTCCTATTTGATTTTTCTCTAGCAGGAATCTATAAATTTCCGTTCATGACAGGTATATTAATTGAGTCAAAGGCTCTCTTTGTATAGTCTGGGTGTGGGGGGAAGGGTGGTTGTGTATGCTTTAATATCCTCTTAGGAATTGGCTGACCCAGAAGCTCAGCCTAATGAGATTTGGACATGAGCATCTGGAGGGTAATTGCGGGAGACGTGTTGAGGGTGATGTTCCAGGCTTACTGACAGACACTGTCTTGTATTTCTTTAAAGAGCCACTCCAAATACAGCTTGTGCACGGAAATAAAGCTGAGCAGAAGTGACTATGTTCTTCTGACATTCAAACCAAGTCAAGTTCCTCTGACTTTGGAAATAGGAGATTCCTGAGTCCATAATACAGCAACAGGGCTGCTTGTTCTTGCTGTAGGCTCATTCTAGTGGCAGGCTCGTTCCTCACATGGAAACTGAAACTGTGTAAGAAGCATGTGTCAGATCTGTCCCTTTCTTTTAAGCAGAACTGTCTTCCCAAGCTGAGACTGTCACTCACCTGGATCACGGCCCAGGTGGGCCTTCAATACATGTAGCAAAGACATAGATTATGATGGTTATACTATCTGGCATCCCTGCTGTTCCTGAAATGCGCTCAACATTCCCCTGCCTCCAGTGTACCTGTATTTCCTCTTGAATCATTTTCTGGGATGCTTTATTTCTCATTTCCCTCCAATATTTTTTTGGATTTCATATATTCAGACCATCACCCCACTCTCTATTTTTTTCTTCATTTTAGGCACCCCAATATTTCAGGGGTACCCCTTTCCTTAGGGTTTATCTTCTGTGGTTTCAGAAACCGATGATCTAAAATGTTTAATTGAAATTTTCAGATATAAACAATTCATAAACTTTCAGATTGTATGTTGTTCAGAGCAGTGTGATAAAATAAATCTGTGTCTTCCTGGTCCATTCTGTCCAGGTCATGGACCATCTCCTTATCCAGAGTATCCATGCTCTGGATGCTACCTGCTCATTAGCCATCTCTGCTGTCACATTTATTGGATGTGTTGGACAATACTTATATCAAGTAGCCTTTGTTTTCCTAAATAATTCCTGAAACACAAGAGTAGGTATGCTAGTGGTTTTATTGCAGCAAAGTATAATAGTTCTAATTGTATTTATTTCTAGTTATTGTTCATCTCTTGCTGTGCCTGATTTATAATTAGATTTCATATAGTAAACAAAACTATATGAAGTATTAGGCATCCACTGGGCGACTTTGTAACATATTCCTTCCCCTCCAAAAAAGGATAATGCCTGTACAGTGTTTGTCCATTTCATGTCTCAGAATCAAAGCATCTTACTGGAAGAGCTCAACTGACTTTGTTCATTTAACTTTATAGTTCTGTATCCCCAGAGCCTGGAACGGTATCTATTGAGAGCTGGAATTTATTGAGAACACAGTAAACATATTACTGGATGCTCAGTAAACATTTGCTGGCTATGTGAGTCCTATCCCCAGCCCCGTGCTGGCTTCTGCTCACTTCTGAGTGTCCCCAGCCATTCTGTCCTGGCTTTCTGGACTGCAGTCACTCCGGCCTTTTAGTTTCCAGAAACTGTGCAAACTCCCTCCTGACATTGGGGGTGTTGGCATGAGCCCAGCCTTCTGTCCAAATGTATCTCCTTAGTGGTGGGTATTTTCTTGCAGAGCTGGGGAAGCAGGTAAAGTGGGTGGAGGTGGTGGAGCTGTAATTTGTTCTGAGAGTGGTCAGCTGCTGCATGTTAATTAGGAGAAACAGAGAACCCCAAAGCAGGTTCTTCAGCAGCAAGTGTCTCTCCTCTTACTTGCATTCTTCCAAATCTCAGAGGAAAACCTGGGATCACATGAAAACTGACACACATGCACATATCTCATTGGGTTTTACACTAGGGTTATGCGTGTAGTTAACTTTTCTTTGCTCTCTAGATATTTGCCCCCAGCAGGGTTATGAGGCAGGAGATGCCATTTTCAACAGTTTTGAAAGATTTGCAGTTCATCAGAAGGTCTGTAATGCTTCATGCTACTTCTGAACTGAACTGTGGTAAGGTGAACTATAAACTGTGTGCGCTGACCATGACATGATTTCTGATAACCGTTGAAGGGCAGAGGCAATTCTTAGTTCTTAGTTTCCCTTTTTGGGGGGTTTGCCTGTAAAAGGGTTATGTTTTCTTTTTAATTTTTTTTTTTTTTTTTTTTTTAAATTTGTGATTCTGCAACAGCAGAGCTTTTTATAGAACTCCTTGGCTCACCTGGTCTCTTGGAACTGGCACTAATTAGGCCACTTGGTGTGAGGGAAATTGTCCTTTAGGAGAGATCATAAACATCCGGTTGCTTTCTTTTACAGAGAACACTAAGGCTCTGGGACAGGAAGCTTGCTTTCTTAGAACTACACCATAAATATCAGCTAATAGGGCAGGCTAGCAGGGGAGTGGACCAGGGGTGGGAGGGGTGAGCTGTACCTGTGTGGGTGGGGCATGTTTGGCTCTGGAGAACTAAGCACACAGAGGCAGAGTGTCTTCTATGTCATTCCAAAATGGCTTCCTGGCACTTGGACTAGAATGGAAACTCCTGCTTTGTTGACGACAGAACCTTGTTGCTCATTTTTTTTTCCTTGCAGTGTTATTAATCTCAAGCACAACAGACCTATCTACTTGATTTCTATTTTATAGAGAAGTATATGTTCCTATAAGATATACAGAAACAAGACAGAAAGGGTATGTGTTCACCTGTAGATAACTGTGATCATTGTGGACTGCTGTTTCTCAAGCTACTGTGTTGTTTGGTTAAAAAGGCTTGAATCATACCATATTCCCAGATAGAATGCAAATCAAGATAGGACATGGAAAAAAATGCAGATATCTAAATCCATCAAGTTTTAAGACATTTATCCACCGGTCTCCCTGTATGTATCTAGAACTGTCTACACTTGGGGATTCAATTATTTATTTATTTATTTATTTATTTATTTATTTATTTTGCTTATTCACTTTACATCCTGCTCACTGCTTCTGTCCCGGTCATCATCCCTCCCACAGTCCTTCCCCAATAACAACTTCTTCTTCTTCTTCTTCTTCTTCTTCTTCTTCTTCTTCTTCTTCTTCTTCTTCTTCTTCTTCTTCTTCTTCTTCTTCTTCTTCCTACTACTACTATTACTATTATTATTATTATACATGAAACTTTTTAAAAAGTTACACATTTCCTAATGTTTCAGCCAGCCTGAAAGCATAAACTTGGAGGGGGAGTAAGAAAATCAGGTTTTAACTGATGCTGAGTGCTTGGGGTCTTCATGTTCCGTGACGATCTGCGATTGTGTTTTGAGTACATAAGAAGCTTCGGATCATCCATCCCATCCCCCTTTGTGGCTTAATAAGGAAGCCGGAGGGAAAGAAACAAAATGAGAGAAAACTTAATTTTTAAATATATGCTGTATTTCTAGATTGTTGTTTTGGTTTTCAAGGAAAACACTCCCACTTAGACAAAAGCTAGTTTCCTGGATCTCATTTCCACGTCTTGTCTAGGGCGTGCAAGTTTTACAGCAGGCTTGGCACAGATGCACAGTTCTGGGTTGGGCCTCTGGGATTTACGTGGGAGAGAAGGCATTTTCTTCTGTAAGGAATGAGCAGTTTCATTGATGGTGGAAACAAGAAGTGTCGATGCTGAATAAGTAGTCAATGTAAGACAGGGGATTGTTAAATGGCACGACTGGGCAATGAGTTATAAGCATTCGACGTCAGAGGAGTCAGCTGAGCACCTACTAGGGTGCTTCCAACTACCTATTGCCCCAGGTCCAGGGATCCAATGCCCCCATGTCAGTCAGTGGAGGCATCCACGGGAACACGAACAGCGCGCAGACATACTTGCATATACATGCATAATATAAAACATGACACTTTTAAAATGAGATACGCTGGCACTGGAAGACTTGTAAAACTCAGTGAATCCCTTTTCTGATGAGAGTACAAGCGAGCACGGAGGCTTCCGTGGCAACGTGGAAAATGGACCAATGATCATACATCAATACATCAAAGCAGGGAAAGTTCATTCATATGCCACATCGAAAACAGACTTAAAGCCAGGTGGTGGTGGTGGCGGTGGTGGAGGAGGCAGGTGGCGGCACTAGGAGGTGTGGTCTTGCTGGAGTAGATAGGGCTTTATTGGAGGAAGGGCGTCACTGTCTCTCCCTGCTGCCTGCGGATCTGGAAGTAGAACCCTCAGCAGCTTCTCCAGCTCCACATCTGCCAGCGTGCCACCATGCTTTCCAGCATGATGATAATGAACTAACCCTCTGAACCGTAAGCCAGCCCCAATTAAATGTTGTCTTTCATAAGAGTTGCCTTGGCCATGGCATCTCTTTACAGTAATAAAACCCCAACTAAGAGGGTACGCATGGACAAATACAAACAGGAGCTTCTTTAGGACCCAAATTAACCATTAAATGCTTAAAGAAGTATCTGAGACTCCAAAGTGTTAGGACTTCTGGGTTGAACAGGTTGCATATCCTAGTCTCCAGCCAAAGCTTTGGAGCTCAGTGCATCTAGCTGCAGCCTGCAAAGCCACACTACCTACCTCCTGTCTCTGTAGTGGGGATCTAGGGGGATCTAGACCACTGCCCTGGTCTGCAAGACAAGAGATTAAGAATGAAAGCAGCACAGGAGAATTGTGTCAAATGGGCCCCAGGGTCACCAAGGGAGTTGGACTTTGCAGGCTGTGTAGAATTCATACATGGAGAAGGAGGCAGTGATTCAAACTGTGGCCAAGATGGCAAGAAGCAAGGGCAGCCTTCTCTCGCCTTCAGGATTATTTCTGTTCCCTAGCTGGCTTCTTTCAGTTCATACCTAGGTTCTGGTTCCCAAGCTGGGCCCAGTGAGCCTTGCACCAAAGTGCATAGGAACTCCAAAGGGTACTGTGCTGTTGATGCTTCAGAGTTACGCTGAGCTTAAGTGCTTTTAGATTTTGCTGGTGGGATTTATAAGTCAGCACTCATGGACTGTTGTGGTGTAACACATCTCTGTGGAAGAGCTGGAGTACTTATTCTCATTCAGTGCCACTGTCTTAACCAGGCATGGTTCAGGGGTCCCCTGCATGGCTCTAAGCTATGAAACTGCAGCGTTAACTTGTATGTTAAGTCATCTCTGATCAAAGGGAAAAGCCTTATTTGTTCCTTACTGTAACTATTCATTTTATAATGATATAATATAACAATACTCGAGTATAATGTAAAGGCCCCCAAACATAAATTTGTAAACATATAAGAGGCTAATGCAGCCATGCTTTATGACACAAGTCTGAACAGTAATTCCCGCTGCTCAAGAAACTGAGGCAGGAGAATCACAAGTTCAAAGCCCCCTTAATTCTACTGAGCCAGTTTAAAGCTAGCCTAGGAAACTTTCAGAGACATTGTTTCAAAGTAAAACATACAAAGGGACTGGGGATATAGCTCTGTCATAGAACATCTGCCTAGCATGCACAAGGCTGTTTAGTGTTTAGTAATGCCCCAGCTCCCAAAAGCTAACTTCCCAGAAGTGCTGCTCTTGTGCAAAGAAGGAAGACCAAGAGTATTTTGCCCCAGACACAGGGTCAGCATAGCCTGGTGTTATACACACTGAATCAGCGTGTCAGCAACTTTCACCACCCACTGATGCCTTCATTACTCTCTTCTTCCTTCCCTGGCTCTTCAGGGAGAGATACAGAGCATGAGCACCCAGCAGCATGGCAGCATCACTGCGTGGCCTCTTCTCCCTAGGACTACACCCCAACTCTGTATCCCAAGTCCCTTGTCATTAGATAGCAGCTTGTGAGTGTAAAATGTGAAAAGATGTGTCTGTGTGAGCCATTTCTAGGCCTGGCCTCCGTATCCTTCCACAGCCATTGTCTTTGTCCACACCCCCCATCTCTATCAAGTATGGTAGATCTACAGAACCTTCTGAACCAGAGCCACAGGGAGACAAACTAGGATCCCCAGACCTCTTTCTCTGTACCCTGGACCTGAGCCTATGTACAGAAGTAAATGATTTTTTTTTTTTTTTCTGAGACAGGCATAATGGCTCATGCCTGTAATTATAGCACTCGGGAGGCTGAGGCCAGACGACTGATACTATCCAGAGCTAAGCAATGAGTTATATGGCTGCCTGGGCTAAAGTGTGAGACCATGTCTTTAAAGGGAGAAAGAAGAGAGATGATAACAAGCTGGCTCAATAGACAGCTGTGCTTACCACCATACCTTCAGGCATGAGTTTGATCAGGGAACCATACAGTCGAGGAAGGAAACCAAATCCACAAGTTACTCTATGACCTCCATAAGAATAATACGGTACACAAACACACCCTGTCTCTCTTTGTCTTTGTCTCTCTCTGTCTCTGTTTCTGTCTCTGTCTGTCTGTGTCTGTTTCTGTCTGTCTTTGTCTGTCTCTCTCTGTCTCTCAGCACATGTAATTTTAAAAAGAACAACACCCCCAAAGTCACTAAACTTGGAGATAGTGGTAAGGTAAATGGAATTACTGAGCCTTTAACTAAAACAAGCTACACCCTGATAACCTTCCTTCCAGTATGCTTCTCGCCACAGTTTGAATATGACTTGTCTGCTTCCAAATCTGTGTTGAAGCTGACTGCATTAGGACGAAGGACCTTTAAGAAGTGATCGGGTTCAGCTGTCAATCACACTACCTGTTGCTTCACCATGGGCCATCTTGCCTCAACTCTATACTCTTGCCAGCCTGAAGGCCAGCACCAGCTGGGGTACCTTAACTTTGGATCAGAACCAGGAATTGAAATAAACTTATTTCCTTAATAAGCTATCCAGATTGTGATGCTGTGTGGTTAGCTCTGTAACTTTTCTGCGAGTGAGTTCTGACCAAGCAAAAATGAGAAAACCCTCATTTTCCAGAAGATAATATATGCAAATGTGCCACATACAGACTCTGACACTGCCAACAGATCACAA
This sequence comes from Arvicanthis niloticus, assembly GCF_011762505.2. NCBI lineage: Eukaryota > Metazoa > Chordata > Mammalia > Rodentia > Muridae > Arvicanthis > Arvicanthis niloticus. The sequence goes on along the minus strand of NC_047664.1, from coordinate 47,827,734 downwards.
ATGTAAAAACTAAGTCTTCTAAAGTCATCTTCATTTAGGATCTGAATCATGGAATCATAAAATAGAATGCATAAAAGAACCCATTGAAAACCATAAAAATTACTTTAAAGTATAGTTATAAAATATTCCTTCCACCAGATTCTCATCCTTTTATCTTTAAAGCTCCAAGAGGTCTCACCCCACAGGCTGTATACATGCATAAGCTTTCTAGATTTTCCTAATCTACAAAATGCATGCTCATAACCAGTGCGAACCAGTGACTCAAGTACATGTGTACTGCTAAAATATTTAACCCTTTAGATGGCAGCTGAGGCTAATGGGACTCAGGTTCCATCCTTAAGAGTTATGTGCAACAAGTGGTTGATAAAATAAACAGGTTATGAACAGCAGCTTACAAACCCACATGGCTTTTCCTAAAGGAGCCTGCTGGTGCAAACACAAGCCCCTGGGTGGCTCATACATGGTGGCCAGCACTTCCTGCAGAGCCTCCCTGGGAGGAAAGATCTTGGACTGCAAATGTAATTCAATGTAGTTCTTTCCTGTCTTCTCACTAGAGGCCAGAGCTTGTTAGGTTCTATGTTTATGTTAATTGATGCTCTTCCTGAGTCAGAATTCTAAAAATGAAAACTCCCAACAGAAAAATATCTCATTACTTCAAACAAATACAGAAGTGTCTAATTAGTTGAATGTGGGCCCATGTCTGCCTACCCCTTTCCCATCCTCCCACTGGGCACAGCCTCTTGGGCACAGCAAAATATCCCACGTTGCTGCCAGAGACAGGAGGGTGGGGGGAAGGTTGGGGAAGGGAAGCACAGTTTGAGATATGGGGACACTGGACCTGGTTCAGGAGTCCTTACACCTGTGTTGAGGTGCTGCCGAGGGGTTCTCCGACTCTTGGACATCCAGGCACCACTGTGAGTCATGGAAATGCCAAGAATGGAGTTGGGCCTGAGGGATGCGGACATTGTCTAGCCCTGGCTGAGGGGAAAGGGCGGCTCCATAAGTGAAGACCTTCTGCATGTTCGCCATGGCAGAGGTAGATGAAAGAGACAGTCTATGGTTCTAAACTGTTTATTGACCATTCGTGGCAGAAAATGGATGCATACCTAACTGTACCCACTTCTCAGGGTGGACTCTGAGATTAAATACCTTTGCAGGGAGGGAAGCTTATTGGCTAAGCCCTAAGGGCCTCTAGGTACCTCATTAGCATGGAGAACTCTGTTCTGGGCCTACATGACTACAGGTCGCATTTCCTTCTATGTGTCATGCGTTCCAGTCTAGGAATCTGGAAGGGAGCAGGACTTGTCGAAGTCTCAGGTGTGTGTCTACTGAGTCTCCTGGTCTCAACCTGCTCTATCTTACCGAGCTTCCTGGCATGGTTTAACTGTCCCACAATTGAATAGACTGATTTAAAAAGTTTTAAAAGTCAATTCATTGCTGGAAAATCTTTGCATTTTCGTTGAGTCGGTGTGGTGGTTTGAATATTCTTGTTCCAGAGAGTGTCACTATTTGGAAGTGTGGCCTTGTCCGAGTAGGTATGACCTTGTTGGAGTAGGTGTGTCATTGTGAGCATGGGCTTTAAGACTGCCATCCTACCTGCCTGGAAGCCAGTCTTCTCCTAGCAGCCTTCAGATGAAGATGTTGAACTCTCAGCTACTCCTGCACCTCAGCTACTCCTCCCCACCTGCCTAGATGCTGCCATGCTCCCACCTCTGATGATAAGGAACCTATAAGTCAGACCCAATCAAATGTCCTTATAAGAGTTGCCTTGGTCATGGTGTCTTATCATAGCAGTAAAGCCCTAACTAAGATAGTCAGTGTGGGTGTGATTTGTTCTGGTAACTGATGGGCTCATTAACTAAGAAGTGAGTCACACCCTACCATTTTAACTTAAGGCATGCATATATATGTATGCACATTCATTGCCCATCATGTGACATGAATGAAATCCTCTTTTGAATAAACTACTGGAAGTGAGTTAAGAAGCAGCTATGAGAATATGGAGAAATCTCAGTGGGTAAAGCATTTTGGATCCCCATAGGCCATATTACAAGCCAGACCCAGTAGTGTGTCTGTAATCTCAGTACTCCTATAGTGAGAAGGGAAGCACCGAGGAGAATTCCTAGAAACTCATAAACCAGTGAGGCCAGTGTTTGCCAGTGTGAACAGCAGAGACCAACACCTAGGGCTGTCCTGTGACCTCTATATAAGTCCCATATCACTTGAGCATGTGTGCCACACACAGACACGGGGACGCGCGCGCGCGCGCACACACACACACACACACACACACACACACACACACACACGAGATAACATCTTTGAATGGGCTGTGGGTGTTCATAGGAAAAACCACTTATGAGGCATGCAGGAGGTTCTGAGTTTGATCCTTAGGCCCTAAAAGAAAATAAAGGCAGACTTATGGCCACCCTCCCCACCTCAAACCATACAGACAAGGGGGCTAAGCATGACCTTGCAGGTTCACAGAACTACTGTGCCCAAACAGTGTGGGAGCTTCAGGAGCATCCCCCAGTCATGCTTGAGAGTCAAGGGACAGAGTCATTTGATTCTGACTTGAGAGGATCACGCTTTTATAGAACCCTGCACTCTTCTACCTTAATCTCCAGACACTGTGAAGAATTGCTTGTACCCATCTGGTTTTATCTTCGTGAATGTGTATGTATGTATGTATGTATGTATGTACGTACGTGTGCATGCATGTATATATGTATGAATGTACATAAACTGTGCAAGCAGCACCCATATTAGCCAAAAAAGGACATCCTCTGGGATTGCACTTAGAGATGGTTGAAAGCTGCTGTTTAAGTGCTGGGAAGCAAATGAGGGTCCTCTGGAAGGCAGTCAGGTGCTGCTTTTAACAGCTGATCTCTGGACAATGTGATGTCTCTGTGCCAAGCCAGGTCTCAGGCAGTGCAAGCGTGAGAGTCGACACTCAACTCTGAAGTGAGTTGAATTTGATGGTGATGTTTCTCTCCAAGGGGCCCTGATTTCCAAGACTTCTGAGAAGATTCCCATTGGAGGTGACAGAGCTACAGAAATGTGTTGCTGGAAATGTCAAGTGTTATTTTGAGAAATAGGGGAATGTCGATGTCATCTTCCAGCAGTTCTGATAGGTTAAATATGTCTGCCATCATTTATCATGATGCATGTGTCTGCTACTGAACTCCTGGTTTCCTATGGCTGGTGTGGCTAAAGTGAGCCAGTCTAAATCCCTGCTGCAGCCCTGCTAGAATTTGCAGTTTTGTGTAAGAGAAAGGAGACCAATCAAATCCCAACATCAACCTAACTAAACCCCTGGTTTGCTTCTTAGTAAAGAGATTGATGCTTCAGACATTTAGAAGCTAAGTCAGGTTTATCAGACTTATCAAGTGTTTGCTCCCACTTCTAAGTCCATGGTCGAATTGGTCAGGGTGTGCCTCCTTCCCTTTTCTTTAAAATACAGTGGAGTACAGCAATGCATGTCTGTGGTCCTGACTCTCAGGAGGCTGAGGAAGCAATAGTACTTCAGCTAAGGAATTTTAAGCAGTTTGAACGATGGGGATGGAGCAGGAGAATGAGGGTACATCAACAACTCTTGGTTATTTTTCTCCTCTTGTCATATTTAGTTCTGCTCCTTTAATTTAATTCTCCATATTTAATTTCTCCCCATGACCATATTTAATTCTTCTTTCACTGGCTGGAGTGCTTTCTCCATGCACACTGGCTTTTTTTTTTTTTTTTTTTCCCTTTTTCTTTTTTTTTTTTTTTTTTTTTTTTTCTGCATTAGCCAAGATGTTCACTTGCTCTCTGGATGAATACCTTAGGGTTACTCTTGCTGCAATAAAATACCACGATGAAAAGCAAGCTGAGGAGAAAGGGATTTATTTGGTTTACATATCCTGTATCCTGATCATGGGGCATCGAGGGAAGCCAAGGCAGGAACTCAAACTAGGCAAGAACCTGGAGGCAGGAGCTGATGCAGAGGCCACAGAGGGGTGCTGCTTATTGGCTTGTTCTCCATGGCTTGCTGAGCCAGCTTTTTTTTTTTTTTTTTTTTTTTTTTTTTTTTTTTACAGAACCCAGAACCGCCAGTTTAGAGGTAGAACCGCCAGTTTAGAGGTAGTGCCTGGCCCCACTGTCCTCATCAGTCACTAATTAAGAAAACAGACTTGCTTATCTACAGACAGACCTATGGAGGCATTTTGTTGGCTGAGGTTCCTCGTCTCAGCTGATTCTAGCTTATGTCAAGTTGACTTACAACTAGCCAGTACAATGAACAATGAAGAAAAATAAAAATAGTTACAGAGTTTTGCTTGTGAAATCATCCTGGACGAATCTGACGCTTTTAGCGTCTGCCAACCATGTGTTCACACCAATTCATGGTCTGACCCAAGCCAGGTTGTTACTTCAGGCTACCCTTCAGTCATTTCTACCTTCTTCAAAGGAAGCTATGAGGTTGCACAGGCCTCGGGAAGGTTTCTCCTGTCTCCCGGAGCTGGGAATCCTTAACAGGGCTACCTCTCGGATAAGCACAAAGGACTGAGAGACCTCTGATTTATGAAGGAGCTGCAGGGGGGCTGTCACCTCTTTCCTGTTGCTGTCTGGGGCTCCGGCATGGCAGCCCATGATGAGTCCAGGCTGAGGAAGCTAAGGACCACTGTGAATGTTTCCATGGATTCCCATGTGTGTGCATCCGCATCCTCCTCTAAAACATCCCCCGAGAGGGTAATTCCGCTTCTAGCCTTTGCTTCTGCTCTTCATGGAGAAAAAAAAATTGTCTGGCAGACCTTTAAAAGACATGTGGTTCCAGTTACGTGTTTGATCTGCACCGGAGACCACATGATCTCAATGATAGGGCTGTGGGGCTGTGTGTGGATCAAGTAAATCCACTTTGTTATACGCAACTGAGGCTTGGAAGTGGAAACAGTGTGTCATGGTTGGAGAAGAGTGGAGGGTCTGTACATACTTCAGGTCATGTGAAAAAAAATACTTTAAATTATTTAAAATAATTTTATTGGCATATTCTTTCATATCCAGTCCAACTTCAAACTGAAGACAAAAATAACATAATACCTGACAAAATATGGTTAAAATTCTGGTTCCTATACATGTAAAATCATATTTTACCATATCTGTGCAGGATAAGTGACCTGGAGCAATCTTCACGGTATCTCAGCATGAAGTACGCCATTTGCCATGATATCTAAGCAGGTGCCAATGATACCCACAGCTGTGCAGACTAAGGGCTAGTTCTGCTGTTTAAATCAATCCATATGTAGAAGGAAGGGAAGAGAGGAAGGGAGAGAAGGAAAGAGAGGGGAATATTTTAACCACACATCATTCCTCTTGAAATGTTCTGAGGATTGCAAGCACCTGTCCTTGTGTGCCTAAGTACCTGTCCTAAGGGATTAACTCTGTCAATTCTAACTCCCTGGGAGGTCTTAGAGGAAAAGGGGGGACAAAGAGGGTATACCTTGCTGTGCACCTCCAATCACTTACTAAGCTAAGTGCTTCAGGCAGGTTTGCAGGAGAAGCAGAGCCTGGAACATGGAATGATCCAGAGCAGGCTTCCAGCTCTGCCTCCAGCAATACTACCAGGCTATAGACTGGATGGAATGTGTGTCAAATGACAGACACTCCCCAGGCTCCACTTCTTGAGACTCAGTGCTACCACCTTATGACTGTTACCAGAAAGATCCTAAGTGACAGCAGTGACAGCAGCCATATCTCAGAATCCTGGTAACCTTTCAGATGACTTTGAGGCTCCTCTTGGCTGGAGAAGAAGTTGTCTGTGATCACCGAGTGAACTATTACTGGGGATTCAGCCTCACACTCAGAGTGGTTTTAGTGCTGACACCCACTGCTCTTTCTCCTGTGCATCCTGCCTGGATTCCAACCCTCTGTTCTAACGTTACCACGCAGTGCGTGTGGAAGGATTCCACAAGCCATTCACTTGAATTTTGTGTTTGAGTTTTATCTGAGGAAAAGGAAGTGATAATTTACCTTGCAAGCTTACTCTGAGCCACATGCATAACATGTGTACAGCATCTGAATGGTATGTGCAGAACTGGTGGTTAGTGGTGATGGCTGTAGCAGCTGTCCAGGGTTCCAGACAGACAGCTCTCTGAGCTTTTTGGTCTAAAGTGACTAAGTGTATTGTCAACTGTCTGTTCACAACTGGTCAGAGCCTGAGACTGGGAAGGGATGGATTTGGGCGTTAGCTCTGGTTCTTCTCATTTACAGATTCCATTAGAATGCTGAGCCTGTCACCTCCCCTTTCTGCCTAAAAGTTTCTCACACATTCAATGATATGGTCCAACCTCATTCTCAAAAATGTTTAATGGGCCCGAGAGTGTTCAGATCCTATACTAGGTACTAAGGCCATCATATTCCATCAAAAAAAAAAAAAAAAAAAAAAAAAAAAGTATAAGGTTTTCAGAAGGGCCAGCTGTATGGCTCAGCAGTAAAGGTACTTGCCTTACCAGTAAAGGTACAAGCCTGATTACCTGAGTCCATTCCCATGATCTGCACAGTGGAAGGCAGGAACCACTTCCTAAGAAGGAAGTTGCCTTCTCAACTCCACTTGTGTGTGTGAGCACCTAAGGCCTTACTGTTCTTGGAATTTTCCTGTGGAGGAAGACCTACCATGGAGGTGAGTGGAGGTATGCTGGCATCCCTGACAGAAACAAAGAGAAAAACAGGAAAAAAAGCTAAGCTCTAGCATTCTCTTCCTATGCTTCCTGATCTGTCAGAATGTGAGCTAGCAGCCTCATGCTGCCACTGGCAGGACTGGGTCCTGCCAGCTTGCCTTCCTGCCATGGCATATGGCTGAACGCTAAGCTAAAATAAACATCTCTTTCCTTACACTGCTGATGTCAGGGAGTTTGTCCCAGGCAAGAGAGAAGGGATGAGTGTACTTCTCTAAGCTTGCTCTCAGCACTGGGGTAGCCAGTAAGGTGAGTCTCCTGGTTTATCAGGCTCAAAACGTCTGACTGTATTTTATGATCTTCTTGGCTTGCTGGCTTCAAGGTAAAAAAGGAACCAGTTCAGAAGTAACTGAGAAAACATGGGTGTGAAAATTAGTACCAAAACAGTGCCACTCCCTGAGAACCAAAAACCACCAAACTGACCAAGTTTGGAATTGAACTGGAGATTGTTAACACTCATTCTCTAATTAATTTAAAATGAATTCCTTCCTAACTAGACATGGCTTGTATGTAAAGCCAGCATGGGAGCAAGTGGGCTGATGCAGGAGGATTCTAATGATGGCAAGACAGGTCTGCACCGCACAGCAACACTTTGTCTCAAAAACACCAACCAACCACCAAACCAAATATCCGACTTTTCATATGTAACATAATGCAAAAGTGAGAGGAACAGTGTCAGTTTCTACATCTTTGCAAATCTCTTTTACCTCTGGCTTAGTGGGAGTCAGTCACTGTCTTCTATCCATGTCCCAGTTCAGTTTGTCACAGGCACTAGCTCGGGTTGCAGATGGTGTGGAGATCTGAGCACGCAGAGATAGGTAATAAAGAGTCTCTCAGTCATTTCTGTAACTCTTGAGGTGTTTTCTCTGATATTACCCCAACTGTGTAAGTGCTCATCTTTTAAGGCTGTTTTCTTTGTTCTTTTTATTTTAGTTTTGAGGCAGGATTTCTCTGTGTAGCCCTGGCTGTCCTGGAACTTGCTCTGTAGACCAGGCTGGTCTTCAACTCAGAGATCTGCCCCTCTTTCTCTGCCTTCCAATTCTTGGCATTAAAGACCTGCCTGGCTGCTGCCGCTGCCGCCGCCGCCGCCGCCGCCGCCGCCGCCGCCACCACCACCACCACCATCACCACCACCACCACCCGGCTTTCAGTCTGTTTTCGATGTGGGATATGAATGAACTTTCCCTGCTTTGATGTATTGATGTATGATCATTGGTCCATTTTCCATGTTGCCACGGAAGCCTCCGTGCTCGCTTGTACTCTCATCAGAAAAGGGATTCACTGAGTTTTACAAGTCTTCCAGTGCCAGCATATCTCATTTTAAAAGTGTCATGTTTTATATTATGCATGTATATTCAAGTATGTCTGCGTGCTGTTCGTGTTCCCATGGATGCCTCCACTGACTGATATGGGGGCATTGGATCCCTGGACCTGGGGCAATAGGTGGTTGGAAGCACCCTAGTAGGTGCTGAGAATTGAACAAAGTCCTCTCTAGAAGCAGCCAGTGCTCTTAACTGCTGAGCCATCTCTCCAGTACAGACACATTTCATTTTTAATATATCTACTAGTTATAACAGGCAAGCTTACGAATGGAGTTTTGCAAAACTCTAATTTTGGCTTCAAAGCTTTATTTAATCATTGGTAATAGGTGTTGTCATTGTCTTTTTTTCAAGCTTCAGGCTATATACCTGAAATTTAGGAAAAATATCTACCAGACATCTAAAACAGAGTAAATGGTTTGTCATTCAGTCTTTCTTTCAGCAAAGAAATGGTATTCTGTGGAAATGTGTAGCTAGTTAACTCATAGCTAACTACTGGTATAGTGTTTTGCTTTGTTTTTGTTTTTTTCTCCAGACTTTGTACCATGATAATGTGGTGTGTAGACTCACTGTTTTCTTCGACAGAATAATGAAAGGATAGATACTTGTGGGGATGATATACCATGGAATTGGGAAGAGCCAGTCAGGAGCCAGGAGTGGGGTCAAATCATGTCTAACCTCAAAAATCTCAACTGGAGAGTGGTAGGAGTAAGGACCACTCCCTCCTCTGTCTAGGGCCTCCATGTCCTAAGCCTCTCACCTTTATCCCTACTGAAAGAGGTCCTGTAGTCACAGCTAGATTAAATTTGCCCTCTCCTTATCAGGTCATGTCCAGCAAGCACCTGGAATTCTTCTTTATACAAATGAGGCATTTCCAGCCCCTAGCCGCAGCCAATGGTGTACACTCCCCAGCTGCCTGCCTAGAAGTGTGTTTCTTGCCATGCCCACCCTTTGCCTGAGGTCTCCGTCCTTGATTGAAGGAGTGTAGCACAATGGTAGGAGAGGAACACAGTACGGACAAGGTCTGGCGCTCTGTCCATCAGTAGCACACATTGGAGGTCAGAGGACAACTTACAAGGATCAGTTCCACAGGCTCTGGAGATGACATTTGGGTCACTTGTGGGTAGCAAGTGCCCTTACCCACAGAACTAGTCTGCCAGCCCTGAAGTCACTAGTTTTCTTTGTAACCACAAATGAACTTATTTCCAACATTTGCAATATTTACAAATGAGTCTTAAAAGCCAACCAGGAGTTATTAGCGTGAGAGATCTCTCCTCCTCTCTGTAAGCAGTGTATGAAAACTCTGAAATATCATGGGAAATGTTTACTTTCCCATCCATGCTCATTTGGGAACATGTTCAAATAAATGTTAAAAAAAAAAAAAAAACCTAGCAATTTCACTGTAAAGTTGTCTCATTAGCTTAATTACTTACCCAACTTAGGAACTGGACTACCATTATAAGGATGTTATGTCTACCTGAAGTAATTTATAAGTACCTAATAAACCTTATGTATATGTATTGCATACTTTTACTGAAAAAATAATTTTTCTATTTTGTGATTTTTTTTTCTTTACAGATTTGATCAGAAAACTCATACAGAAGAAGTTTGACATCTCAGTTGATTCCAAGGAGGTAACCTTTCGCTTTTGTTATTAAGAATAGCAAATAGGAGAAAGGTCATGTCTGGTGTGAACACAGGTCTTTAAATAACCATTTTTCTTTTTAAAACCTGTAACTTGGTAACTTTTTTTGACTAAGGATTTTTATGGAATATTGTCATATTTTATAAACCTCATTTTAGCGGCAGCAGAAATTTCAAAATTGGTTGTTGAGGGGAAAGAAGTTACATGTCATTTTAAAATGTCCTGAAAAGAAATACTAAATTTTGTTTGTTTGTTTTTTTAGCTAAGGGAGGGAAACTCTAGAAGCAGAAATGCTTGAGACTCCTTAGAAGCCAGAACCAATGACAGGGAGGTTCGAAACCCGTTTGCTACACAACAACTTTCCATCTATGTTCATTGCTGGGTTTGTGGAGCAGCTGCCTAGGTGTGCAGACTTGATTGGAATTAAAGATAAGCAGGGTTGATCTTGGACAAGCAGGGGCAGGGCCTTATGGGTTCAGTGCAAAGGGTGATAAGAAAATCCATAGGTATGAAGCAACACACAGAGCAACAGAGGGAAGGAAGTCACTCTGAGCAGAAGCCCTTACTACAAGAAGTGACTTCTGCAGAAGTGGAGAGGACAGGGGGTGGGTGGGTAGGGGATGCTCTGGCAGTGCTCGTGACCAGGTGAGAAGAGGTCAGATGTGGAAAAGGTGAACAGTTGGTCCAGAGAGGAAAAAAAGGTGACCCAGGCTGAATAATAGGAGGTGGGTGGCCAAGGTTTTCAGAGCGCTTTGAAGGATCTTGCTGATGTCTGCCCAGCCCACCAGGCACTGCTGATCCTCCATTTATTTCTGGGACCCAAAGAAAGTTCCTTTGATTTTGGTTAGTGTGAGTAGAAGACCCTGAAAATGCATGACTCTTTGTGTGTTGAATGTTGGGTGTTAAAAACCAGGGAAACGTGTTTGTCATATTCTCAGCCCCCAGGGAAGTCAGTAGGACATGTAGCTGTTTCCAATGTTGCTCTGAGGATGGTGTCCAGCGGGACAAAGAGATAGGAAGCACAGGTCTGAGTGTGAATGCCCACTGCCCCAATGGCTGATGAGTCCAGATCTTGGAATTAGAAATGGCTTCATCAGCGCCTCAGTTTCTAATGGGTGATACAGGGAAAGGGTGACTATAAAGCCAAAGAGGGAAACTGCTGTGGAAGCCATTTCACCTGGCAGCCGGGCCCACTGTGGGACTGTTGAAGAGGGAACTATGTTACCTTCTGCTTACTAGCCTCCTAGAACTCTAAAGAGTATTCCTTCGCCTTCCGTGTTCTCGCTTCATTTTATCACCAAAGCATTGTTCAAATTGGCTCACATCTCTGGGCAAAATACAATGACTGTTGCTTTCCATGTATCTGGAAAACATTAGCATGCCTGGCTAATCTGACAGCCCGAATGGCAAGGCTTCTTCTGGGAATGGGTAGAAATGGGAATATCACCTCACTTGGATCTGTCTGGAGACTCCAAGATGACAGAGGGGGCTGGAAGTTGTCCAGCTATACCTGTTCAACATGTCTTCAAAGGGAGAAGGCACACCCCTAGTCTGAATTCACATCCTATTTTCCATGAGGAAAGCCCAACCCAGGGACCTTTGAGAGTATTTAGAAGACAGTACACTGCAGGAATGATTGGGTTTTACTGTCTGCAGTAAACTCAAGCCTGTAACCTTCACGAGTACCAGCTCATCCCAAACACGATGAAGCACTGACAGCAGAGTAACCGTTATGTCTCTGGCTGCCATTTCCTTTCTAGTTTTTGCAAAAGCCTCATTGGGTATGTTTTCTGCTTATTCTGCCCGTAAGGGGACCAAGATTCAGCATGGCATTAGTAGCAATACTAAGGATGTTCCCTAAAGTTTTTGATGTTGTTCTTCAGGGCTGGCTACTGGTATTTTTTAACAGATCCCTAAGTGGTTATAATAGGCGACTGAGTAGAGAATCATAGGACACCAAGGTGTAGAATCACGATTTTAACTGCTGTGTAACACAGAAATAAATGTATCCCATATGACAACTCATTTGGAAAGAGATCAGTGAAAATTCACCCACCCAAGTCCACGGAGGTGTTTATGTCAAATATACCAGACAGGCTGATTGTTAGGTTGTTACAAAAGGAGTTACAAAAGAATTAGCAGTTTGTCATATCTTATAAGTAGAATGACCTTTCTAGAGCCAGTATGACCAGCCACAATACTGACTGAGGACAGATTTCTCCAAATTACTCAGTTGTAATCTTCACATGAGAGCTCTCTTAAAATAGATACCTGGCCTTCCCCAGACCTGGACTCATATTCTGTAAGGGAAGAGGAGCCTGGTAATTAGTTACACTGGGAAGTCCTTAGGATTGATAGATGTGGGAGTCAAGGTTTCGAATGGTATCAAGCTTGGGGACTCACCCAGGAAGACGGAATGGGACTTGTCAAGGTGACCCCTGGGGACATATATATCTGAAATGTTCCCAACCTTCAACATTTTCAGTGTTTCTGTTAAAAAATTATTATACTCACAAGCATTGTTATTTCAAAGGTTTGAGGATCTGCCCTGGGTAAGTTTGTACATGTTCAAATGTCCTAACCAGAAAACTTCAAAATGGTGACATGGAGAATGACACAGCCACCTCAGTTTATGGTTTATTTTGCTCCAGAGGGCATTCAGAAACAGTGATAGCATGGCTGGAGGGATGGCTCAGTGGTTAAGAACACTGGCTGCTCTTCCAGAGGACCTGAGCTCAATTCTTAGCAACCACATGGGATATATAATCTGATCTGATGCCTTCTTCTGGCATGCAGGTGTACATGGAGATAGGGCACTCATATACATAAAAAATAAATAAATAATTTTTTGGGCTGGAGAGTTGACTCAGTGGTTAAGAGCTCTTGCTGCTTTTCCAGAGATCTCCAGTTCAGTTCTCAGCAACCACATGGTGGCATGTGGCTCACAGCCATCTATAATGTGATATGATGCTCTCTTGTGGCATGCAAGTGTACATGCAGATAGAATACTCATACACATAAAATAAATCTTAAAAAAAAAAAAAAAAACCCAGACCAGAAGCAACTTTCTTCCTCCTCACACAGGTGACCAAAAGGGATAGTCTTATAACTTGGGCAAATTTAGCTTGTAGAAAAATGCACCGGGCAGTGGTGGCACACGCCTTTAATCCCAGCACTTGGGAAGCAGAAGCAGTTGGATTTCTGTGTTCAAGGCCAGCCTGGTCTACAGAGAGAGTTCCAGGACAGCCAGGGCTACACAGAGAAACCCTGTCTCGAAAAACAAAACAAAACAAAACAAAACAAAAACAAAAAAGAAAAGAAAAATGCATTGAGAGCTGCTTTATTTTCCTCTCCTCATTGTGGTCTGGTTCATTTGCCTCACTGACTGACTGGTCTCCATCTCTGGACCATGATGAGGAATCTCTGGTCTTGGGTTGTGGCTTTTATTCCATTAGCACATCAGTTGACTTAGTTTTGATTGGGTAAGTATTGCATGTGGGACTTGCTGTCTTGGAGTTGATATGACAGGAGATAGCAATATGTCGGCCAGGTCTTCTAAGTGAGAACATTATCTCTAACAGCCAGTTCAGAGATACTGGGTCACATGTAAGAAGATATACAATGCATAGACTTTCTGGAGGAGGTAGTATCTCTTCTGAGACTTAAATTCATCTAGTGAGTGAGGGATGAGCTGAGTAGGGAGACAACCTGAAAAGTCAGAGTGAGGAAGGAAGAGAGAAAATAATTTGCCAGAACGACAACAGCCAACTTAGAATGGCCAAGAAAAATGAGTAGGTGAAGCCCAGATTGGCTAGTAAAGGTCTATGCTGGGAAGTTTGTATTAGAAATGGTGGAACTTCATTGGATGCTTTTAAACAAGGGAAGGACACTTCCAAATTTCATTCTAGAGGGGACACTTTGGAAGAGTTGTCTTTGGTTCTTGTTACTGCTTCATGAAGATCATATAGCAAGCATGTTAGTATCTATAACTGCCCGGTGATTCCTTTTTCCCTAACCGATGATCATGCTGACTTTGAACCTTTCAAAAACCCAAATGTGAACTCCGAAACTTGACTCTAAAGCATTGATTCTCCATATGCACTTAACAATCTCTATTCCGTTTTCATGTGTATCCCTCCCCCTCGATGTTTTATGATGTGGTCTGGTCACCGTGAATGACTCATGTGACTCTTCTGTTTTATTTTGATGCATGCTGCCTCTGCTACACACAAACTCCTCAACTGCTTTGATTTCCACAGCCAGAAAACATAGTCTTGGCTCTGAAGGTAAACTGCGCTTGCTCTGTGTTCCATGTCGCTGTCTGTCTTAGGTCAATGGCTAGTGTTGTCTCTGTTGGCACTTTCTGATCTTCCCTGGTGATTCCCCTGTGGTGGTGGTTCAATTTTTTTTGTCTGTGTTGTTTCTACGGTGTGGGTGTGTGAGGCCCTAAGTTCAATTCTGCACTATGTCAGGGTGGGAGGAAGAGAAAGGAAATTATACAGCCTCATGCCTGACCCTTTCTGTGCCCCGGCCCCTGGGGATTCAACGAGACCTTAGGGAAGGGGGCGAAAGAATGAAGGGACAAGAGACACAAAGAATGAGACCTAGTCTGGGGTTCTGATCAAGCTCTGAAACTTTAATTTTGGGGGCAGGTTATAAAGACACAGCAAAAACAGGAAGTTTAGGTGAGGGTCATTGCTTAGGGCTATCCCACTAAGACCATCCCACTGTCGTTGTTGTAACCAGCTCCCTGGAAATGCCAGACTTTCTTTACGTTCCTGGGTCCTTTCTTAACCTTGTACTGACTAGGCTTTCTAGAACAGCAGGTAATTTCCTGAGGTTCTCTTAGAACAGCATTTCTGATACTTGGTTGATAACATTGGGAAGGTTGTATAGAACCATAAACTTTTGTTATTGTAGTTGAAGCTAAAAGTAATGCACCATGAACATTTTAACACATCTTCTCTCCTGGGTTTGAGTTTATTGCTTTCTGTGGTTCAGAAAGTATTTAAAATTCCTTTGAAATATTAAATAATTTTGTTTGCTGAGAAACAGGAACAAAATCTGTAAGTATGTGAAAATTTGGAGTGTCTGGGTTGGTTTCTTAATTGGCCAATGATATTGGTTCTCAAGGAAATGCTAAAGAGTCAGTTAATAGTGGGTGTTCATGGATAGGAGAAAGAAGCTACATACACACACACACACACACACACACATACACACACACACACGCACACGCACCCACCCTCGGATGAACTCAGCTGCCTTGCTTTTTTAGCATTTTTACCTTAATATTGAAGTGAACATATTCAAGCGCCAGCTGCACCCGGATTCATACATGAATACTTGTCTCTAGCTAATTGCTATCAATTGAACGTTGACTCTGAGCATCTGTTTTCGATTTGAATTTGTGAACGTTCATGCCTTGTTCCTATGAGGCACATCATATTAATGGATATTTTCCCAGTGTAGGGAACCAGGCGCTCCCAGAAAGATGTAGTTTTCTATGAAGGCATCACATTCATCTCTGGCAGGGTTGTCTACCCCAGTAGGGCTGCTGTCTGTACATCAGGCCCGTTAAACCAAAAGACGGGCACTGAGGCAAGGCAGGCAGCTGAGGAGAGCCAGCTAGCTGGGAGGATGGCAGGTTTGCCACCAAGCTCATTCTGCCGGACATTGAGTAGTAATGACAGAGATGGTGGGGTAGGGGATTGCACACTGGGGATGGGGGGCGGGGGGTGAGGTGGCTGCTCACAACAGGTGGCCAGAGGGC
Source organism: Arvicanthis niloticus (assembly GCF_011762505.2). Lineage (NCBI taxonomy): Eukaryota > Metazoa > Chordata > Mammalia > Rodentia > Muridae > Arvicanthis > Arvicanthis niloticus. Next base: position 47,812,290 of record NC_047664.1, on the reverse strand, counting down.
TCACACGATCACATCTCTGTATCAGGAGATGTGTTTTAGCTCTGCAGATTTCAGGACAGAAGTCGCTTTTTTCTTCAGCTGATTTTGTCACTGCCAAGTTCCACTGTGGTCAGGCTACTGGGAGCGGTGGCCTTGAGTTCCCTTTTTGATTGCCTCACTCATGGTAGTGGAAGAAAAACCAGACATCATTCAGTTGTAGAAAGTTAAAGTGAGTTGGTTAAGAGGAAGTTGGATGTGAGGTCAGGTCTCGGTGCACACCTAAAGGAGCAAGCCTGCGTATCTTGTCTGACTCTTCATTTTAGTGCCTGCATCATCCATTGCTATCTTGCTTGCTCACTAATTGTTAAAAGTCATCCTGTGATTTCTTTTTTTTTTGGGGGGGGGATTCTAGTTGGTAGAGTACTTGCGTAGCTTTCGTGAATTTCTGAGTTCCATCCTCAGTACCACATAAGCTAAGCATGGAGACATACATTCTGTAACTGAAGTGTCCAGGAGACGGAGGCAGGAGGATCATTCTTTACTACTGAGACCAGCCTGGGATATAGGGAACTTTGTCTCAAAAACCAAAGAAAGTATCAGGGAGTGAGCAAGCAGAGAAACAAGAGAAACATGAGTGACTGTGTGTCTGGACTGGAATGAAAGAGCATTTCATCCTCCAGAATATTGTTCCATGTACTCTGGGACCAAGCTAGTAAGGAGAATGAAAATATATTAAGGTCTATCTACGGATTGTCAGTGGAAGCAGTGCTGGATCCTGGAACTCAGGACAAGTGTGGACATGAGCTGCCAAGCCGGGTAATCACCAGGTCTGCCTCTTGGATGGCGTAGAAAGCTCCACTTGCTGTCGCCTGGTGATTGCCTAGGTGCTTCGTCTTTAACCGTACCTATCTCTAGTTCTCACAGTGACCTGATAAGAGCTAGACTGTTATTCCCAGTCTCTGCACGGAAAAGGTAAAAGCCTTGTGCTTGAGTCACTCAGAATGTCTAGACTTCATTGCAACATTTAGATTCTTTCAGAAACATGGAGTCTGTCACTAATCAATCCCATCCAGCATGGTGCGGGTCTTTCGTAATCTCTACTTGTTCTATCTTCCTGGTGTAGAATACCCTGTGTGTGTATGACTCTCTATGCAGAGCTACTTTTTTTTTTTTTTTTTTTAAGTCATCTGGAAAACAAAATGCCTTTAGAATTGAAAGTAAGTAAAGCCTTTCCCACTTGACCTTGCTGTTAGGTAACTTCCAGGCCATTGAAAGGATATTAAACTCTTGGCCAGCATTTTGGTAATTCAGTACTCTACAGAGAGCTTCTAAATGGAAAAATCTGAAAATGAGTGCATACTGAGGAACTCACAATAGCGAGCCTCTGTGGAGTGTTCTTCCCAGTTTTTCGTGACATGTGCTGTGCCTTTCCTTTGCACTGCAGGCTGCCCTCTATGAGATCGGAGTTCTTATCTGCGCCATCCTGGGACTGCTGTTCATCATCCTCATGCCTCTCGTGGGCTTCCTCTTCTGTATGTGCCGTTGTTGCAACAAGTGCGGCGGAGAGATGCACCAGCGGCAGAAGCAGAATGAGCCATGCCAGAGGAAGTACCTAGGCATCTCCCTCTTTGTGATTTGTCTGCTCATGAGGCAAGTCAAGACTCGGACCACAGCTGTGAGGGTATTGCAGGGAGATGGGGAAAATATCTGCTTTTATCCATGAGTTTCCTCCTCCTCTTCCTTTTTCTCCTTCTTCCCTTTCTCCTTTTGTCTTTTTTCTCCCTCTTCCTCCTGTGTCTCTTTCTTCCTCTTTCATTTTCTTCTGTCCAGAGTTCACAATGTAGATCTGGCTATCCTGGAACTCACTATATAGACCAGTTTGGCCTGGAACTCACAGAGTGAGTTCACAGGTGCCTCTGCCTCCCAACTTGTTGGGAAGAAAAAGCATGCATCACTAGACCAAGCCCTTTTTTTTTTTTTTTTTTTTTTTTTTTTTTTTTTTTTTTTAGAGAGAGAGAGAGAGAGAGAGAGAGAGAGAGAGAGAGAGAGAGAGAGAGGAGATCCCCACTATAGAGTTTAGATTGACCTTGAACTTAGTAAGAACTGCAAAAGTCCTGGCCAGGCCTGAACATCTAATAATGCCTACTTTGGCTTCCAAGTTCTGGGAATACAGGCATGTTCCAGCACACCCAGCTGAATCCACGAGTTTAAAGAGAAACGAAACAGAAAGGGAGAACGGAAACAACTCTGGAAGCTGCCTTACTCCATGAGTCGGCCTTTTGGCAGCTTTTCCTCTTGTAGATGTCCTGATAAATTGTGTGTGTGTGTGTGTGTGTGTGTGTGTGTGTTTCGTAGGAACATAGAAATGTGTGAATTCAGGTAGGCATATGCCATGGCCTGTATGAGGTCACAGAACAACCTTGGATGTAGGTCCTCATCTTCCTCTTTGCTTAAGACAAGACCTCTTTGTTGTGTTTTCCCCGAGAGAACTCTAGGTTAGCTGGCTACAAGTTTCCAGGGATTGTCCTGTCTTCTCCTCCCAACCCCCCACAGGCGTGCTGAGATTATAGATGCTTGCCACAAATGTCTAGCTTTTTGCATGGGGTCCTAGGATTTGAGTTCAAGTCTTCCTGCTTGTGTGGCAAGCACTTTTACCCACTGAGCCAGGTCCCCATCCCCAGGCAAACTTAATGTCTGGAAGCATTTACCTCCTTCCTCTGACACCTCTGTGGAGGCTCACAGTGCAGAAGCAGGAAGGAGAGCCTCTGTGTGCTAGTTGCTGCCAATGGAATGTTGACAAGTCCCAAACCCTGTGAGTTTGTAAAGATTGTTGAACATGAAGAACTTCCTTGTCATTTTGAAACCTGCTCTTCTTGAATTCGCCATTTGTCCCCGCTTGTGAAGTCTAGAATTCCTTCATAAGCCACGATGTTCATCTGTAATTCCCACTTTTGATAGAAGTATCCAGCTGATGATGCAGATCAGAAACGTACATGTCTTTAAGATGGGGCTGTTTTGTTGGATCTGCATTTATTCCTCGGCTAAAGAGTGGCCCCCCCAAGGGACCCCCACTGACCCCCCCAAGGGACCCCCACTGACCCCCCCAAGGGACCCCCACTGCCCCCTTATTGTTCCACAGTTCTTCAATGCTTGTACTTTTTTAGATCTTTTAAAATTACATTTTAATTTGTTGTGTGTGTGGTGAATGTGTGTGCTCCTGAGGGTGGGGTAGGGGGCAGAGTGCATACACAGAGAGGTCAGAGGGCAACTCTCTAATTCCATCATGCCTGTCCTGGGGATCGAACTTGGATCATCAAGCTTGGCAGTAAGTGCCTTTACCCGCTGAGCCATCTTGCCTGACCTCAGTGAGTGTTTCCTACACTAAAAGAAATGAGGTGCCGCGTGCTGAACCTGATGGCTATAGTCACAGGACTCGCAGTGAGCATTCTACTTTGCTTCCTAAAACCACCACATTTGCTCAGCAACTATAAGATATTTTAAGCCTAACCATAATAATTGGGACTTTAAGCACAAAGCAGTTAACTCCTACAGTTGAAGTTCTGGGTCCAAATCCAGAGGAAATGTTTAAGTGGGTGGGGTCACTGTTAAAGGCTTGACTAAGACAGCATGGCTTACAGATATACCTACTAAAGATTCTGCGGATCTGGATCTGTCTCTAAGAAAGACGACAAAGAAGAGGAATGTGCAGATCTGATAAAACAAGGAAGGAGCACAAACACTTTGTTCATTTTTTGCTTTTGAAACAGTGTTTCTCTACATAGCCTGGCTATCCTGGAACTCACTATGTTGAAAGTGCTGGCCTCAAACTCACAGAATTCCACCTGCCTCTGCCTCCAGGAACGCTGGGATCAAAGGCATGTGCCACCACACTTGGCCAAACACGTTTTTATATTTGAAAAAAAAATATGTGAAATTATTGACAGAAGCCAGTGGCTGCCCCTAGAAAAGGAATCGAAAGTTACTGGCAAGCTGGAAGGCGCTCAGCTGCTTGACTCCTGAGTTACTAGCACAGACCTGGGTTACCTATTGAATTAATTTAAATTTAAACATGGGCAACAAAGACTTTCCATCACCAATAAAAGCCAATTCATTACCTCTTGTCGCAGAGAAGTGACAGCTGGATCAAAGATAGGACTTCCCTGAAAATAGTAGAAATGTAAACATTAACCAAGTATTAATATGTGCACAGACAGGACCCAGATACATGTGCCCTTAACTCCCTGCACTTCTGGTTATTCCTTACCCACTTGAACCCAGTGTGGACATCTCTTCTCCATCGCTGACTTTGTCTGTTCTGTCTATCTGTCTCTTGCAAACAACTCAAATCTATTCTATCACTGGTAATTTCTGAAGTGTCTGTCTCTCTCTACTTCCTTTGAAGCCTTCTCAGGAATGCATAGACCCACCAGGGCATCGCTGGAAGGGGAAGGCATAGTTAGCAAAGGAATGTAAGTTACAGCCTAAAGACCCCTCAGACTCCACAGGGGTTCTCTAGTGTTTCCAAGAAGCTGGAGACACATGTTTCCTTCACCCACAGACTTGGCTTGTATATTTTTCATCTACACACTCTAGACATTAAGGACTAGGCTCGGATCAGGAAGTGACATTTGAACACACTGCCTCTCTTAGGATAATTCTCTACTTAGCAAGCTAGTTATTTCTTTAATAAAATATTGTCTTGTGTATATGAGTACTTTGCTTGCATGTACATCTGTGTACCATATGGGGTTCATGACTAGTACCCACAAAGGCCAGCAGAGGCATTGGATCCCTTGGGACTGGGGTTGCAAGGGATTTGAAAATGGATCCTCTGGCAGAGTAGCCAGTGTGCTTAGCTGGAGCCATCTTCCTAGTGCCCCCTCCCAAGCGTAGTCATTTTTGCCTTATGAGAATACATGTCAAAATACCATGAAGATTTTTTTTATTATACAGATTTATTTATATCAACCTCAACAAATCTGCATATCTATAATTGGATTTCTATTTGATTAAAAAGAAACATGTTTTCTGTATTGGATTCTTGTTTTAAGTTAGACTTTTGTTTGCCTTTCTCTAAATTTTGAGTGACCTTATTCTGAAGTGATGAAGTATCTGCTGTGCTTAAAATACCAAAATACATAAACACAAAAGCTACAAAGTGAGATGTAAACCTAGCTTGCGTCTGCATTATTTACGTATAGCTCGCATATCTTATTCCTGAATGCAGACCCATCACACAAATCTTGATAGGCTTTTTAAGTATATATTAGTTTGGAAATTTACTTTTAAAAATCTGTTCGTTTTTTAGTTTCTTACACATTTACTTACGTTTTTTTTTTTCTAATCCAAATAAAACATTTGTTTTCAATTCATAATTTTAGGTTTCAGTATGATTAAGTCAAAGTTGATCTACTGTTTGAGTGTGTGACAAATTTAGAACTAATTTGACTTCATGTTGTAAGTTAAACTTATGTGTAAAGTATTATAGAACTAAATGAGAATAGTAGATAGGTTTCTTCTTCTTGTTCTTCTCCTTTTTCTCCTCCTCTTCCTCCTCCTCCTTCTTTAAATTCTGATAAGCTTTTTGCCTTAAAAATCTCAATTTTTAAGCTATTTTTGTTTTTAAGCTATTACTATTTTGATATGTTCTGTTGAAACCCCTATTAGTTTTCAACATGATTGAGAAATTGCTAAATATTACTTGCAAGTAATTAGGACAGTTGATATTAGGCACTAGAAGAGGAAATGGCTCTGTATGTATGAAAGTGAAAAAGCAAAGGAAAATGGAAAGAAATCATGTCACCAAAATCAAAGGACTGAGCGAAAGAAGAGGGGCAGACGGAGGCCATGTTAGAGGGGAGGCAGACGGAGGCCATGTTAGAGGGGAGGCAGACGGAGGCCATGTTAGAGGGGAGGCAGACGGAGGCCATGTTAGAGGGGAGGCAGACGGAGGCCATGCTGACAGTCCTCTATTTCTTAGCAACTCTTCTAGCTTCTGCTTCAGCAGATATTACATATTATTGATAAATATGTTTGCTATGATTAAACTTAATCCTCCCGCTAACCTTGAAGGTGCCCACCGGATTCAGCTCCATTCGTTCATTTGAAATCATATAATTCAGTACAGTTGGTCTGACTCTTAATCGTGACCACTTTGCTTGTTATGTTGGTTTTACCTTTTCATTTCACGGATTTTCATTCAGTCTCTTATTGTTTTGTTTTTAACAAGACCATACGTGTTGAGGAGAAAGACTTCCTGGTGTGTGGGGAAGCCCACGAGGCCGAGCTTTCTCTTGAGTCTTCCCTAAAGGCAGCTATAGAATGTGAGAACCTTGGGACCTGGCCATGAGTTTCTGCAGTCTGTCTGTCTGCAGGGGATTGCATTCCTGCTTCTTTGGCTGAGTCAGCAGATGTATCTTCCTCAGGAAAACAATAAAAAACAACTTGTCTTTCCTTCACACTTGTCATCAACTACATTTGTCAGAGTGTCCCAAGGGCTATGTAAGAGAAAAGAAGGCTGGAAAGATAGCTTAGTGCTTACAAGGGCTTGCTGCTCTTGCAAAGGACACAAGTTCAGTTCGAAGCACTCACACTGGGTAGCTCCCAACCACCTGTAACTCCAGCCCCAGGGGTCCAGCAGCCTTTCCTGGCCTCTGTGTGCACTGGGCTCAGTTGCATGCACCCGGATACAGACATACAAACATGCACATAAGGAAAAAAGATGAATCTAGAAAGAAAAGCCTAAACCCATCCATACCTTGAATTTTGGGAAGTTTTTGGATATCATTGTAAGTCAGCTTTGGTAACTATTCCCCTCGGAGAACTAAAGCTTCTAAATTTATCTAAGTATAGGATGTGCTTACCACTCCCCAGCTTGGAGGGTAAAGATTCTCAGAAAACGGATCAAACTGTATCCTGCCAGAACATCTTGAGTCTCTGTTAATGGGAACAACAGATCTGGTTGTTTAAAAGTTAAATAAGTAACTTCTAAGAAGGAAGAGATCGGTTACCGCTCGCTGAAAGCGTTTATTTGGCTTTTCACTGGCCAATTTCATTAAGGCCGTACATAGGGAAAACATTGCTTCATTTTCTAAAGAATTAGTCTATAAAAGCTCTTAAGTCTTTATTTATAAGTATGTGAGGAGATAATTTTCCACAGTGTACAGACAATTCATAATGCCATTTATCCTACGAATAAAAGTTCCTGTCTTCTGCTCAAAATCTGAAGACATTTTACTACACTACACCAAGACACACATTGGTAGTTTAAGAAGAGTTATGTCTGGTTCTATAGACCGTGGATCCATTGATGTTCTGTGGCTTGTTTGCCTTGGGTCGTTTTTTTCTCAGTGTCTTCGTTCCCTAGTCATTGACTGGCAACTGTTAAAATGAAGAAAAATTAATTTACATGACTCTAATGTTTGCTTTAAAATACAACGGATGTGTCCAAATTGATGGCGAATAGAGTCTTTCACTCTCTATTTTGTTTAAATAGAAGGTTTAAATTAGAGATCTTAATCGGAAACTAGCATTGTTCACTATAGTACAGTTTTTACCAGTTGCTAGTATTTACACATTGGAAGGTTTTAGGTAAGAACTCAGTTTCCAGTTGTGTGTAGATGCTGGGAAGTTCCTTTTTGGTGTCACTTTGGAGAACTACATAGAAAATGTTCTGCCAGCCACCTGACATCTTCCAGGTCTCAGGCCACCCTGTTTCCTCTCGTGCTTTCTGTCTGACCATGAGGGCTTTTGGACTTGTCATTTTAAAAGTTATTATTATTGTTGTTATCACCTTTGGGTGTTTTATATTCATCTATGTCTGTTCACTTTGTGCAAGCATGATGCCTGCAGAAGCCAGATCCTCAGGAACTGGAATGACAGAGTGACCAAGTGGGTGCTGGGATTTGAACGTGGGTCCTCTGGAAAAGCATTCTTGCTAACTGCTGAGCCATCTCTCCAGCCCCTGGGCTTGTCATTTGTAACATAAACATAAACATTTACACTGAAAAGTTGCTTGGAAAGTCGTTGAGTTCATTTGCAGAACTCTGTTCAGCACAGATTTTTGTTAAAGTTATTGATAGCGAGATTTTGATTGTCTCTAGGCAGTCTTTCTAGAACTTCCTTCTTGACAATTGGAAAGTTTGGAAAGAATATTTTCTGAAAGGTTGTGTGGCAGTCCGTTGATCTGAGTGATGGGCTTGTGAGTAAAGTCATAGAGAATAAAGGACAAGGGCAGTTTCTAACTTCTGCTCTGAGCACACAGTGATTGTTAGCAGATCAAGTTTAGAACAAACCTTCAAGCGCTCCTGTATGGGGACAGACTACACAAGACAAAGTTGACAGGGAGGTAGTTACTACCTCCTTTTAGGGACAGTGAACCTAGGTATAACTAAGAATAAACCTCAGCAGGCATTGCGACACACACCACCACAGATCCCTGTGGAGAGCTCCTGTCATGGGGATGGAATAGGTCAATAGGAAGAAGTGGTGAACTTCCGGGTCCACTTGACTTCTTCTGTGACCAAATGGATCTGCTGCTCAGTAGAAGGAATGACTAAGGTAGTTTGTAGAATGCAGGGAGAGAAAGTAAGACTCCCCAGGGTGGATACTAGCTCTATTTAGGGGCTGTTAACAACCTGGCTTAGTTAAATAAAGACCCTTGTACATTACCGTGTTTTCAGTTCTTGGTTGTGTGTGTTTGTGCGTGCATGCATGTCTTGCACATAACTCTAAAATCCTTGAGTCACTAACCTAGCTTAAGATTAGGGTGTCATGCCTGTGAGTAATGATTATAACTGAGCCACACTGTCTGCTTCATATGCAAATATAAGTTTATGACAGAGTAGTGGATCGTATGGCAGTTCAAAGGGTACAGGACATTTTGTCTTCATTTTCTGAGGTTGCGCTTAAGATGGAACTCACACGTAAGAATAAACAAGTCCCAGGGAATTTGTGGACATCCCTGAATCCCCTCTCCTTTGCAGTGTGAGCAGCGTTTATACATCCTAGGGTGGATCCCAGCCGGTTTATAATATCAGCTCCAAACTGCCCTTTGAGATGGTGGCTGAGGCTCATACAGGAAAAAGGTCTTCACAGAGTTAGTGTGGGGGGGGGGGGGGAGAGATGAGGAATCAGACTCAAGTTGCGTGTTCCTTCTCTTCTAATTCCACTGTAGCTCACTAGGTGGAATAAAGAGTTATTCAGTGACATGCCACGTAGGCATGTTAGGGTCACTTTGCGAGCCCTAGAGAAACTGCATCACTGCCACAGGAAGACAGTTTTTAAGAAAGAGAAGCCACAAAAGAATTAAGCACTCCTTTGGATGCAACAGTACTTCTTATTTGTTTAAAATAATTTTGTTACTGTGTCTGTGTATGTCTGTATGTGGCTACGTGTGGTTATTTGTCCTACATGTGCATGCGTGCTTATGTATCCACGGGTGTAAGTGTCTGTGCGTGGGTATGAGCACAGGAATGTAGGTGCCCTTGAAAGCCAGAGGCATTGGATGCCCCAGAGCTGGAATTACAAGTTGGTTGTGAGCAGCCCCACAGGTGCTAGTAACTAAACTTGGGTTCTCTGGAAGAGCAGTTAAGAATACGTTCTTCCTGCTGAGGCATCTCTCCAGCCCCGTGTACTAGTACTCTTAAACAGAGTGAATATCTGTCCTGGGACTCATGTTTTTGTTATTGTTGTTGCTGTTGATTTGTTTGTGTTTCTTTTTTCTTGTTTTGTTTTGGTTTTGGTGACATGGGATTTTTCAAAGCAAAAAGACAGGATGCCTATTATCCTACTGGCACCTGTATATGTGTGCATAACACACAAGAAATTGCTTGGTAACCTGATAGGCTGCATATTGTGTTCCCAAGGTTTCTCGGGTACTTTCTAAACTGTTCTAAAAAATATATGCACATTGTACTCTGGACAGTTACAAAATAACAGTTTTAATCTTTTGGGTCTGTGGGTAAAATGTGCTGTGCTATTTATTAATTCATTGCTGCCCTCTAGTGGTCAAACTGAAAAGTGGTTTGGGTTTTAGCTCTCCTGCCGTTTTTTTTTTTTGGGGGGGGGGGGGCGGGGAGCGGGGAGTTGTTTTGTTTTAATTTTGAGACAAGGTCTCTGTGCTCCTCAGGCTAGCCTGGCGCTCTGAGGTCTTCTCACCTTGCTCTTCCAAGTGTAAGGATAATGGTTGTACACCACCATGCCTGGTTGAGAGTTTACTCCTACAGCCTATAAAATTCTAATGTTCAGAGGCTCTGCTGCAACAAATAGACCAATTCGTGTACTTTAAATCAAGAGATTGACAGTGGCTAATAAGCATAAGAGCTTTTAGTACATTTGAATACAGTTTTTTAAGATAATGAGGAAGAAGCTTTTCATTTTGGCATAGGGTAGTCTTTCCTGTAAGGTGGCCATGTGAAGGATTTTGGAATCCCTTCTGATGTGTATTTTATATAGAGAAAAGCATTTTTTCATAAGTATGTATTCAAGAAGTTCCCTGAGGAAAACACAACCCTCACCATGAGAACCAGGATATTTCTAGCACCAACATTTGGGTGGATTTTGTACTTTATATAAATGAATGTCGTAGGCATTCCTCTCTGTGTGTGTTCACCTCAGATTCTCATCTTGACATAACCTGGTGGGAGGAAATCACTGTGAGTGTATTTTATCCTAGCAACAGGAAATGGAACTAAGCCTTCCCATAGTGCCTTAATGCTGAAATACCTTGTTTCTTTTCAATCTGGACAATACAGAAACTAACAATCGAATGAAAAACCACTAGACATCCCCAAGTCCCTCTTCCCATTCACTTTGCTATTTCCCTCTTTTGGGAGGGACAGCTCAGGTGCATGAGAATGCTTGTGTGAGTGTAAGAGGGTATACCCACGAGGCGTATACACACACAGGCACACACGCAGACACACACACACACCTGGCACTGCCTGTGCCTTTGTCACTGCCCTTCCAGCATTTGTCGTGGACACTGTTCATTTATGAAAATCATAACACAGTACTCCATCCTAAACGGAGGTGTGTCTTCAGAGAGGCCTTAGTCCTGTTTTGTGTTGTCAGTAGAAGGTGGCTGAGGGGGCCGTTCTGTGGCTCCCGTGCTGCTGACGACACTGGATCTCAGCCAACACTTTTTCTCTTTCCCCGCAGCCTTGGCATCATGTATGGTTTTGTGGCCAACCAGCAGACAAGGACTCGCGTCAAAAGGACCCAGAAACTGGCAGAGAGCAATTTCAGAGACTTGGAAACACTCCTGACTGAAACCCCAAAGGTAAAAACCTACAGCCTGCACACTCCATGGCGGTTTGCATAAGCTGCTCTGAGTACCTGTGTGTGCATTTAGAAGCTCAGTCAAACCTTTTAAGAAGTCAGTGAACCCGCATGGAAAGTCATTGCTTTTTTAATGGTGTAGATGAAGAAACACAACCAGAGAGTTCTCAAAAGCATGAAAATATGGTTTCCATAGCTTTAAGATATAGGTGTCTTATTTTGCTTTATTTTATTTAGGCATAACAAAAATCACTGCACATATAAAAGTACCTAACAATTTTAAGAGTCTCGTTGTGGGTTGTTTTGGGTTTTCTTTGGTTGTTGTTGTTAACATTGTTGAATGCTCTTGCCTTTCATTTGGCGGGTGTAGTTAACCTCTTATCATTTACATAGTTACTTTTAAGATGGAATTCATTAGCTTTATACACACCTGTTTATTATTATCTGTGTAGGTAGGTCAGTCTGCTTAGGAAGAACTTTCTTCTCTCTCTCTCTCTCTCTCTCTCTCTCTCTCTCTCTCTCTCTCTCACACACACACACACACACACACACACACACACAGACATCATTTTGGAAGACAGCAAGCAGAATGGCTGAAGGCAGTGGTGGGGAAGCTTCCTTTGTCCGAATCTCACGAGGGTGTTGATGCACCACCTGTACAGAAGATGACTTGGAAAGTATCCGAGCAGGAACTGATGTAACTGTATGATGTTTGTGGGTGTTCACATTGGGGAGACTCCACTTCCACCCCCCAAACCTGTGGATGCTTGAACAAGATGTGGCCTTCTGAGTTGACTCTGTCTTCAAAATGCTGTGCATCAAGTGTGTGAAGAAGCCGGAAGTAACGAATGGCGGTGTTAGGGAGGTGGAGAACAGAGAGCTTCACCCTGCATGGCTTTGCAGTCTAGCACAGGCAGGATTACTTTTTTCTCACCATGTAAACAAAAGCTCGTGTTTTTTCGTGTAACATCCTCAAGAGTCCATAGAAAACTCCTTTTCCCCTCCCCAAAGTGCCAAAAGTAACAACAGTAGCTCCTGAAAACTAGGCTGTCTCTCATTCTTTTATAAAGAGAGTAAATTCCTGGGACTTTGGGGAAACTTACCTGGTTGAACATATATGGAGACATCTAACAAATAGAAATTTTATAGATAATTGAAGAGGCAACTGGCAGAGTGTTGCTGTCTCCAAACAGAACAAGATGTTTCACCTCTGGTAATCAGGGAGATGAGAATTTAAACTCTGTGGTGTTCACTGAGAAGGTTGACAACTCTAGAAGAATGTTAATCCAGCCTCACAGAGAGGGTAGGAAGCAGGTCATCTGAGCCACTGTAGATAAGAAGATAAACACTCCTCTAGAAGAACAGTCAGGAATAGTCAATATCATGGACTCATGCATCAAAACTTCAGAAAGCCTTTTTCTTCATTGTTTCTTGAGTCTGGGCTGTCTCTGTGACCTGTTTATGACCAGGACGACACAGTGGACATGACCTTGGGCTAGTTGGAAACTCCAGCATCTAGGAGCCTTGAGTCAGTATCATTGATGGTGATCCTGAGGATATCTTGTGAAGATACCCAAGCTGGTCAGAAGGAAGATGTAAGAACATACGGAGAGAGACAGACCCACCTCTGCTCATCCGTACAGTCCTCACCATGGTCCATCTAGCTGGTCCACAGAGTCATAAAACATAAGACATGATCACAGCTAGTAAGTTATAACAAGCAAGCACGATAGAGAAGTTTGTGATAGGCAGTAAGCGTGGGAGTGTGTCTGTCAGAGTACCAGATAAGATGAACATTCACCGCCCCCTAGCTATTTCTTTTTCAAAGTACTCTGACAGAGTTAATTTCTTCTTATCATCTTAAATCTTAAACATTGTCTCTGTATAATGACTTTGCATCTCAGAGGGCAGATGCCATGTAACTTTGTCTTCCAGCAAATTGACTACATATTGGAGCAGTACACCAACACCAAGAACAAGGCATTCTCAGACCTGGACGGTGAGTAGCATTGAAAGACACTTTGCATTTTAATTGTTCTGGCTCAGAGGATGCCTTAGCTACCTACCTCTTATAAAGCACAGACCAAAGGAGGAAGCAACTGAAGGTAGGAGGAAGACAGGACAAGCCGTAGAACTACTGGGTGTTTGCCACTTGTCATTGGATGGTTAAAATCCAACTTTTAGGGACCGGAGAGATGGCGTAATGGTGAGTAGAACTTGTTGCTCTTGTAGAGAACCTAGGTTTCTCTTCTCAGTACCCACATGGAGGCTCACAACCATCCATAATTTCGGTTCTAGGACATCCAATGCCTTCTGCTTTCCTCAAGGACAGCAGGCATACACCTGGTACGCAGACACACGCACAGGCAAAACGCTCATCCACATAAATTCAATAAGTAAACCTTTAAAAGGAAAACCACTTGTTGCAGTAAATCTCCAACCCCAATAAGCCCATGCAAAGAACACACAACTCAGTTATAATATTTATAAGTTGCACGCCTCTATTGGGCAGATCTACTCTTCTATTTCTCAGCTATGAAATCCCTTGTTACTTGTGGCTCCTCCAGGCCACATGTTTCTGGTTCATCTTCCCCTTCTTCCTCTGTCTTCTTTTCTCTCCTTCATCCTCTCTCTCCCTCTCTAAAACCTCCAGCCCCACCTTTCCCTTCCACTGCCCAGCCACAGGCTCTAGCCTTTATTTAACCAGTTAAAATGGGGAGAGGGTTCACCTGAAGTCACCTGAACATGTCATCCACTCCTCTTCAGAGCAGCCCCTCTTGAGGAAGCAGAATTAGCATCAAAATACAAACAGAACCAGGGCAATCCACAACAGCCACTCAACTTTTACGTTTCACAAGTAGAGGGACTTGGGTTTCTGTTTTAAAATTATACTTTGCAGGGCCAGGTAGTGGTGGTGCACACCTTTAATCCCAGGACTTAGAAGGCAAAGGCAGACATATTTTTGTGAGTTTGAGGCCATCCTGGTCTACAGAGTGAGTTCCAGGACAGCCAGGACTATACAAAGAAGCACTGTCTCTACTGCTACTACTAGTGCCTTAGTTAGAGTTTTACTACTGTGAACAGACATGCCATGACCAAGGCAACTCTTATAAGGACAACATTTAATTGGGGCTGGTTTACAGGTTCAAAGGTTCAGTCCATTATCATCAAGATGAGAGCATGACAGCATCCAGGCAGGCACGGTGCAGGTGCAGGCAGAGCTGAGAATTCTATGTGTTTATCTGAAGGCTGTTAGTGGAAGACTGACTTCCAGGCAGCTAGGATGAGGGTCTTAAAGCCCACACCCACAGTGACACACCTACTCCAACAAGGCCACACCTCCAAATAGTGCCACTCCCTGGGCTAAGTATATTAAAACCATGACAAATAATAATAAACAAACAAGCAAATACAATTTTATGTTGTTTATTGCAAAGCCTTTCCTTTCCTTTAGTTATTTTTCATGTAGAAGAGGATGTGCAGCTCTGATAAATGCCCCAGCAGATGTGCTTTAGAAATAGCCCGCCCCCATTCTTGGCTGGACTATGTCTCATTCAAGTTCTCGTGCAGCTTGGTTAAGTGATTATGAACACAAGGTGACATTTGTCAGCATTTGCTGGATCGTGGGGCAGTGGTACTGATATCTGTCAGCCAAGACAGAGGATGCTTCTCAGCATCCTGCAGTGCACAGGACAGTTTACCCCCAACCAAGCAATATCTGCTCCCAAATGCCAGTGGTACTGCAGTGGAGAAAACCCAGTGTAGAAGGAGAGCCAGAGACAGTGATTACATAACACAATTCAAGATGGCAAATGCTGTGTTCTTCACACAAAGTCCGAGGGTCCACGGGGAATAACTTTCCCCTGGGGAATGAGGGTTTGCAGATTCCTAGGCAGCTGATGGCATCTCACATCAGGGCCCACAGTCTGGAGTAGAGGCCGGGACTTGAGGACAGGCCGTGAGATGCTTTCCAGATGTAGATTCCTGGGGTGTGAGGGGAGCTCCTGAGAGCTGACGGTGAAGTCAGCTTGTCCTCATGAACTCCTTTGCTTTGAATCTAGGTATCGATTCTCTACTGGGAGGCAGAATAAAGGACCAACTAAAATCCAAAGTAACTCCAGTTCTCGAAGAGATTAAGGCCATGGCAACAGGTAAGCATGGTGGCAAAAGTGACCAAGAATAGCCCATCCTGGATTTCTGGCTTCCCAGGGTCCCTCACTTTGACTTGCATGTTCTCCAGTAGTAGATAGGGATGAGAAATATAATTTCGCTATGCAAACAGGTCTGGCAAAGATGCGAGCCGTCCCGGGATGTGTGTCGTTTTTTAAAAGCTTGTGCTAAACCTATGATACTGGAAAAACAAAGTCACTTGAGGTAATAGTGACCCAATCTGATAGGGGTTGGCCACTTGCTTTTGTGAATAAAGCTTTATCAAAACACAGTTATATGCACATGCTTATGTATGGTTGATGGCTGGTTTTGTAGTGAAGTGGCAGTTTGGTGGTTTTTGAGAAGATTAGACCCACAAAGCTTATAGGTCGCTTACTATCTGGATTTTCAACAAAACATCTGTTGATGTGTTGGATGTGGTAGCACACTTAAAACCTTGGCATTAGAAAGTCAAGGACACCATGACTTTGAGGGCCCCCCCCCCAGGCTATGAAGGAGTCATGTAGAACCTTGAATCAAAAAATAAAAATAGGTTAATTAATTAATTAATTAAAAGGGGGCAGCCTTTTGAAATCTTCAGATATCAATTCTGTCCATCCCCAACCATTTCCTTTGCAGGCTAGAAACCCAGAAATGTGAACCTCAAAGACTGGTCAGCCTCCTTTCTTCCTCCTTTCTTCCTTCTTTCTTCCCTCTTTTCCTCTCTCCATACCTTCCTCTTTCCTCTCCTCCCTCTCTCTCTCCCATTCTCCTTTGCTTGCCTCTGCTCATTTCACTCCAATGTCATTTCCTGGGATGAATGTACTTCTCCAGTTTCTTCTCCTCCTCCTGTTAACACTATTTATTAATATTGTGCACGTGGACATGCATGCACGTACACCACTCATCACATGTAGCAGTCAGAAGTCAACTTTGTGGGGCTGGTTCCTTCCCTTTGCCTTTGAGAGAGTCCCAGGGATGGAACTTAGTTTGTCAGACCTGTATAGCCAGGACCTTTACCCTGGAGCTACTGTGCCAGCTACTTTCCTCTTCTAGAAAAGATAGCATTTGTTTCCAACCAGTATTTTTTTGAGGTACTCTTCTGGTCAGTTCTGATTCTGACTGTCTTCTTACAGTCATCAAACAGACCAAGAATGCCCTGCAGAACATGAACAGCAGCCTGAAAAGTTTCCAGGATGCAAGCACCCAGCTCAGTACCAACCTGACCTCTGTGAGAAACAGCATCGAGAATTCACTCAACAGCAGTGACTGTGCTTCAGATCCAGCCAGCAAGATCTGTGATAGCCTCAGACCAGGGCTGAGCAATCTGGGGAGCAATTACAACTCGAGTCAGGTGAGCAGGTGTAAGTGCACCACAGCCAGGAGACCGAGAGGGAGCCAAGCGGGGCTAAGACTGGGTGCACCCGTTGAGTGCACAGTGGCTTCGGCTGGAAAGGAGTAACATCTGGTGCTCTGGGAGTCTTCTCGGGACCTCTAATCACTTTGCTGGAATGGATGTAACAGAAGTAAGCAGTATGAAGGAGAGGGGGCTTTTGAGAAGTTCTGTGCCATTTGATGGTTTATCAAGGTAAATTCAGATTGAAAAGGAGCAGGATACATGCTCACATTTAAATAGTTTTAAAACTCAGCACACTGGGATGTGGGAGAAGGCTCAGCAGGTTGAAGCACTTGCTGCTCTTGCAGAGGACTTGAGTTCAGTTCCCAACACTTGGGTAGCTCACAACTGCCCGAAATTCCAGATTCAGGGGCTCCAGTGCCCTCTTCTGTTCCCCACATGCACTGCACTCACATGTGTACATACATCCATATGGACATACAATAAGCCTAAGTAAAATAAAATGCTACAAACACCCCAAAACCAGGCATAATAACCATATATGCTAGAATAGCAAGTCCATTACTTTCTATAATTTATCTCATTTGAGATGTATACAATTTCCTATTTGTGATATTAATTGTTAATTAATTAATATATTATGGTCTATAGAAAATAGTATTTTAAAATACTTTTTCTCACCTTCATAGTTTATGAGTCTTTTTAAAAAGGACTTAACATATACTATTATTGCATATCTGCTGAATTACTTTTGGAGTCATCAGATGTACTTTTAAAAGGTCAGTTCTATTTTAGCTGTTTGGAATAGATCTTTTGAGAGAATAACGTTTTATACCTTGTTGTTGCTGTTTGCCTCTTTGAGACAGGATCTCATAATAGCCCCACACCTGCCTGGAACTTTTTAAGCAATCTAGGTAGACCTCAAACTTTTACCCCCTGCCTTCAGCTTCCTAATGCTGGGAAGGCAGGCATACACTACCACACCTGGAACTACTGCTTTTTAATATGATTTTTGCATATGTGGAAAAGTTGTAAATACACAGCACTCCTTTCATGCTTTTGGATACTTTTCACAAATATCTTCCCTTTCTGATATTGTAATACAACACTCTGACCAAAAGTAACTTAGGGGAGAAAAAAAATTTCTTTGGTTTATACTTCCAGATCACAGTCTGCTCTCAAGGTAAAAATAAGGGCAGGAACTCAAGCAGGAATTTGATACAGAAACCATCAAGAAACATTACTTGCTGGCTTGCTGGAAGGCTTGTACTTACCTAGCTTTCGTACATAGCCTGCCTAGGGAATGGTGCCCCCTGCAGTGGGCTGGGTCCTCCCATATAGGTTACTAATCAAAATAATACCCCACAGGCATGCTTCAGGTCAATCTGACCTTGACAACCCCTCAGTTGAGATTTCCTTCTCCGTTGACTGGTGCTTGTGTCAAGTTGACAGTTAAACCTAAGGAGGACACCAATGTTCAGCATTTTGTCTCAATTACTTTATCTGTTTCTTCATATTGTTTGTTATACAATACTGTATTCAGTTCTTCTCTTTAAAGCTAAGTTTGCAGTAAATTGCTGACTTGTTCCTTTTATAGCTAAATAATTTAATATGTTTCTAAACTTTGTGTAATCATCATGTGCATATTAAAGTTAGGACAGAAAACACAGAACCATTACTCCCGTCCCTTCTACATGGTCTCTTCCAATGTCAAGTGTTTAATGAAAATGCATTTATAGATGTCTTCTCTGCTAGGAGCCTGCCTGGCTTGGAACAGGCTCAAGTGGGACACAGAGTTGGAAATAGAGAGAGCTTTAAAGACTGATGGTCTCTGACTTTCTGGCTTTAACTATACTGAATGCTTGCTGATAACTTCTAAAAAAAAAAAAAAAAAAAAAAAAAACTTTCTTGCTTATTCTGTGGTTAAAAACCACTGGCTTGAACAACTAACAACTGTTGCCTAGTAGTGGGGAATTAGCAGTTAAAATTTTATTGCTATTGCTCCCTTCCCTGTCCAAGCAGCCAGAATTATTATATCCCAGGCACCCAGGAAATTATCATATTCATTTAATAATAACAGGAAGGGCATATTGGCTGTAAGAAGCAATCCTGAGATGAAGTCTCTTTGGAACCTTGCCGTCGAACTCATCTATCACAGACCATGTAAAAATGGTGGGCCACCTCCAGGAAGGTCACCTGCTAGCTTTAGTGTATCCTAGATGGCTTCTGACACTTCTTTCTTTGCAACTCCGAATCTTCTGTTAATGATAGTATTGAGTCTTTCTTTCCTCTTTAATATGGGGTTTGTTTCTCAATCTTCTTGTGTTGTGACACTGGCATTTTGAATATGCCATTTGTTCAGGGCAGTGGCCTTCAGTTAGGTTTATGTGTGGTCTCTCCTGATGAGACAAGTTCTCCACATTCACCAAGGACCTATTTCAAGAGTCGTGTTGTGTCCTTGGTGTGTATTTTAGTATTGTTTGTTTACTTATTTGTTTTGTTTAATGTAAAGGATCCAACCCAGCCTGGCGCATATTTCACTTCATTTAGACTGAAGTCTAAGCCCCTGTTTTACTTCTAAAAGTGATTTTATTAAGTTTGCTTTGTTGTGTTTTTTGTTTGTTTGTTTTGTTTTTTCGAGATAGGGTTTCTTTGTATGGCCCTGGCTGTCCTGGAACTCACTCTGTAGACCAGGCTGGCCTCGAATGGAACGCAGAAATCGATCTGCCTCTGCCTCCCAAGTGCTGGGACTAAAGGCGTGCGCCACCACTGCCCGGCTTAAGTTTGCTTATAACTTCACTAAATGTGTTCATCAGTAGCACTTGTGCTAGTAGCCACACATACCTCATCTGTGCTGATTGCAAACTTTAAAAACCACTTCTCACGGATGTCACCTTGAACAGAATATAATTTCCCCAAACCTTATTCTGTTTTCAAAAGAAAATAAAGTTAAGCCCTTCAAGGTTAACATCCTGGGACCTGGATATAAGATGATGCTCCGTGTGTGTGTGTGTGTGTGTGTGTGTGTGTGTGTGTGTGTGTACATGTGTGAAGGTTAATCACCTTTTCTTATTATTTGTTTCATAAATTTCCAGCTCCCATCAGTGGATAAAGAACTCAACACCATTAATGATGTCGACAGAACTGATCTGGAGAATCTCGTCAAAAGGGTATGCTCCTTGGAACAACTAAGGTAGCTTACTCTATATCAAGGGCAGTCCGGTACATAGGAACATAGGAAACAGTGAGATTCCATGATGGCCTCAGCCTCTGCTCTTTTAAGGCTTGGTTGTGGGTGCAGGAAATGTACACCAAACCTTCTTCTTGACATGGAGTGCTGCCCTGCTCTGCCCAGGAGCTGCTCTACTGACTTGGTTTTATTTCTTTCCTAAATGTTATGCTTTTTCATACACTATGCCCTCAGCCTGGCACTCCCTTCTCACTCCCTCTCCTTTATCTGCGACTTTGTGGTTTTAGCCTTCATATACGACTTTCTCTTTTGCTTAAAAAACAAAAAAAAATTGTATATGTTTCCCTTTTTGAATGTCTTTGCTTGACATCTTTAGTGTCCCAATGGCCTGTGGTTCTTATTTCCTTGGTGAAAACAACAGCTTCATCCTTCTTTGGGCTTTCTGCATATAGTCCAAAGGACTTTCTTCTAGGGTAAAAAGACTTTAAGATGATCTATGATTTATCCAGTTAAAAGAACATGGTCTCAGCCTAGGCATACAGCGCAGTGACAGAACACTTGCCCAGCGAGTGCAAGACCCTGGGTTCAATGCCCAACACAAAAACCAGCACTTTATTCGAAAGGTCACTTGTGTTTAGACCCCTGATGGTCATATTAAGATAATTAAGATAATAATTTCAATCTTAAGACAAATATTATGTCTTAATTTTGCTTCTCTACTTAATATAAAATGGAATATAAGCCAACTGATCTTCAATTCATTTTGAAATATTTTTAGGGGTATACGTCGATTGATGAAATACCCGATATGATACAAAACCAAACTGTGGATGTCATCAAAGGTAAGAGTTCCACTTCAAGGTCATTCTGCTTCTCTTTTTGTTAATGTTATGATTGATGGGTATAAAGGAAGGGCTTGTTATAAATGTTACTGTTAGGTCTGTCACTACACCCTATGGAATATCAGGTATTGATATGAAGTACCAGATATGGAGTATCAGACATTTTGATTATGCCACCTGTAGTCAGTGGTGATATAGATAAGAGAAAGAAAAACACCAATTTCATATTTAATGTTTGTTGCTATATGGTAAAGGTGTCACTGGGTGGTCACTCCCTAAGCTGGTCTCTTCCGGGGCTTACAACAGTTGCAATTTGGAAGGTCCTGTTATAATTATCTTCCTGGGGAGGGGAACTCCACCCCCAGATTATTATATTTCTGAGGTGACTGTACAGAAGAATTTGTCTTTGTGGAAGTGTTTTCTTTTTGTCCATGGTCCTGATGTGATGGTCCTTTAGGCTTCAAGGCTGCTTAGAAGTTTAGAGACTCAAGTCTGTGCTGAGGGGATTTTAGGAATTTCTAAACTGTGCTACATTCAGGTTACGGTGCTGCAGACTGATAGGCAGCTCTTCATACCAAGCAGGGCGTGCTCTTGGGATTATTTGCTGGAAGATGAGTAAGTTTACAGCCTCTCTTTGAAGATCATCTTCCCAGTACTTATTTTCTCCACTTACCACATGATTTTTCAGAACATTGTATTCTATGTTAGGACCTGGAGAGATGGCTCAGCAGTTAAGAGAGAGCACTGGCTGCTCTTCCAGAGGATCAGGGTTAGTTCTCAGCACCCACATGGCAGCTCTCAACCATCACCAATACCAATTCCAGGGCATCTGGTTCCCCCCTCTGTCTTCTTTCGGGCATTGCATGCATGTGATGCAGACACACATGCAGGCAGAACGCCTATACACATAAAAGAAAATAAATAAAACTTTATAAAAAAAAGATATTAAAGGCAAGTTCACGCTCACCTTGGGTAACATCTGAAGGCTGCTTACTGCATGCTGGATGCCTGCTTACTAATCTTTGTGTTTGGTTTCTTATTTCTCCTCCCTGGATCTCTTCTGCCTATACGAGCAGTCTTCTGTTGTAAGTGTGCTGCATGCATGAGCTAACACACAGTGTTTCTGGTGTCATTGCTTAAACACGATTCAGCTTCATCCCAGGGCCAGACAAGTGCCCATCTCTCAGCCTGGATGTTAGTTTATGTTTATGACCTTAGTTCTCATACTTTGAGCCTTTAGTCCTAACCTGAATATTGTTTTGTTTTGTTTTTGAGACAGGGTTTCTCTGTGTAGCCCTGGCTGTCCTGGAACTCACTCTGTAGACCAGGCTGACCTCGAACTCAGAAATCCGCCTGCCTCTGCCTCCCAAGTGCTGGGATTAAAGACGTGCGCCACCACCGCCCAACACCGCGCCTGAATATTTTTTTTTAAGTGCCTGCTTTGTATCAGGCTCTTCCACGTGTTGGGGCTGCGAGAAAGCATTAGGCATGACTATTGACTATCCTTCAGCCAGTCATACACACAGATCACACTCTGGTAACACAGCGAAGTATGTGCAAGGTAGGCACATTGGGGAGACAGCAGTAGGAGCCTTCCTCAAAAAGGCACCCTGCACCTGAGGCCTGAAGAATACCAACGCTGACAAGGCTGTGTCTTATCTGCTGTGAAGTCAAAGGCAAGACAGGCCATTAATGCAGACTGGGTCTTCATGTTACATCCATTGAAGTGGCTGGTGGAGAGCCTGCAGTTAAGAAGTTTTTGTACAAGTGTGATGTGGAGGCAGTGAGGTGCCGAGGAGGTCTCTGAGCTGCTCTCTGTTTCTCAATTTCAAATCCCAGTGGAAAACACGTTTGAAAAGGTTCCCACCATTTTAATATACAATCACATTTTGAACCAAGCCTCAGACCTCTACCACTTACCCAGAGTCCAGCAGAGTGCCGAGAAGTTTGGAGAGTTTTGGCCCTGGTTACCTTTGCTGTTACCTTGGCAGTTTCTGTTTCTTTGCCAGCCAGGGCCGGGAGACTTTTAACTATTGTGTGTGTTTGTGACACATCTGAGTGAGAACCTAAGCTCTGTGGGAGTGCTGGTCCAGGTGACACAGTGTGAGCAGGTGGCTGTGACCCAGGATCTGTTGGGACAGAGCAGCACATTCTAGAAATCTGCTATGTCCTTGGATTTAAATCTCCACTCTGGGGAGCCATTATGGATCTGAGTGGAACCTGAGCACAGGAATTGTGTTGTTCTTGAAATGTAGGAAACACAGGTGGACTTCTGTAAGAAGTCTTTAATTGGATGAGTCAAGCGACTTTATTACTATTATTATTATTGCTACTATTTATTTGTTTGTTTGTTTATTTAGGGTTTTTATGAGATAGGGTTTCTCTGTGTACCAGTCCTGCCGGCTGTCCTGGAACTCACTTTGTAGATCAGGCTGGCCTCTAACTCATAAAGATCTGTCTGCCTCTGCTTCCCAAGTGCTGAGATTAAAGGGTTGCACCATCACGCCCCCACTGGCAAGCAATTTTTAAATAAACAACAACTGAGGTCACTTTTTAAGATAGTAATGTGAGAGCCTTATGCCCATGAATGCCATTTCTCCCTGTTTTTAGTCCATTCCTCTTCCACTTCCCTTCTCTCTTGTTCCTTCTTTCCCTCCCTCTCCTTCCTTCTCCCTACTCCCCTCCTCTTCACACCCCTGTGTCTTTGGCAAAGGGTATTCTCTACATGGACCACGTTGTCCTCAGATTGGCTGTAATCCACCTGTCTCTGCCTTCCAAGTGCTGGAATTACTGTATACACACTTCCACCATGCCTGCCATTGAAGGCCATTTCTTAAGTAGTGGGATTTCCATTCTTCTTGTTTCAGAAATCATATGATAGGACTTCTTTAAAACAAACATCAGCCGGGCAGTGGTGGCGCACGTCTTTAATCCCAGCACTTAGGAGGCGGAAGCAGGAGTATTTCTGAGTTCGAGGCCAGCCTGGCCTGCAGAGTGAGTTCCAGGACAGCCAGGGCTATACATAGAAACCCTGTCTCGAAAAAACAAAACAAAACAAAACAAAACAAAACAAAACAATAAAATAAACTCACATGAAGAAACCTTAAGTGACTTTTCCTTGTGCCCAAACAAGATCTCTGTCCTTCTATGTTTGACAGTGAGTCACTGTGGTCCCTTTGTTTGCAGATGTCAAGAAGACCTTGGATTCCATTAGCTCCGACGTTAAGAACATGAGCCAAAGTATTCCTATTGAGGAGGTGCTGTCTCAGGTCTCCCACTACCTTAATAATAGCAACAGATACTTCCACCAGGAGATACCTAAACTGGAAGAATACGACTCATACTGGTGAGCTGGCAAATGAGGGCCATGAAGCTTGCTTTGTACGGGTATAAAAACATGACATAATCCCAGTATAACCTTATGAAGCCAAATGGGGCTGGTGTGAGCAACCCTAACTGTATTCCTTTTTCAAAGTTGAGGGTGCTGGGGAGATGGAACTGTGGTAAATTGCTTGCAGGACAAGTGTGAGGACCTGAGTTTGGATCTCCAGAGCCCATAGTAAAAAATAAAGTCAGGGAAGAGGGGCAGAGTAACTCTAGTACTGGGGCCGGATAGAAGGGGTGTTGATGGAACCCTACAGCTTGCTGGCTGACCAGTCCAGGACCAGTCAATTGATGAGCTCTGGCTTCAGTAAGACATCCTGCCTCAAAAATTAAGGCGAGGAGTGATGGAGGAAGACATCTGATATCAACTTCTGCCCTATAAAAGCATACACATGCCTGAGCCACGTACCCTGCACACACACATCCCAAATGCCTACTAAGGCGGCTCACAGATTAAAATAGGAACAATATAGAAGCGGTTTCCAGGTAATGGTGACGTGTGTATTCATGAAACACTCCTTATTTAAAAGCAAACATTGAGGGAGTAGAAATCCTTGTGCCACATAGCTAACAGTTTAGGGTTTTGATGTTAATTGCTTCTTGAATCTTTGCTATGGTTAGTAAGCCAAAGGTGTGTTGGGATCTGGAAGTGTAAACGTAATCAAGAAGTGTATTTTAAAAAATATCCTCATTGATTTGTGAAACAAATGCACAGAGGCTGGTATTTGCTGAAGGAATCTGTTTTTCTTAGCTGTGATGTGAGGCTACTACGTTCGTATCTGGGCTGGGGGCTGGGGGGCTTGTGGGAGCTGCTGTACCCAGGGCTTAAATAATGCAGGTTGTGTGGTTGGACATGGAATGTGGTGATGGACAGTCCAGACAGAGAATGCAGAGGGAAGGACTTAGGGGTTGCATGAGGAATAAGGTATACTTTCTTCTCTCAAGGGTACAGTCTTAGGACTTGTCCTCTGGAGAGTTTAGAGGCTCTCTCTCACCTGGATTCCTTTTTTGCATGAATACACAAGACAGATGATAAGATTGTCACCTTTAGGGGAAGGGGTTCAACGTATTTATTAAGCATTTTATGCATGATATTTCCAGCAGTGCTCCCCAGCAGTGCTCCCCTACATCTGCTGAGTTTATGTTCTGTGCATGGCTGTTTTGTAGATAACGACTTTGGGGCTCAGAAAAGGGAAAGGACTCTTTTAAAGCCACACCATCTGGCTGCCTTAGATCACTGCGATGGATAAGGCTCCAGGGGCTCATGTCACATTTCTTTTGTGGGGCTAGGACACCCCAGCAGACATTGGGGCAGACATAAGACAACCTCCCTCAGAGACCTTGCAAAGTCATTGTTGTTTTACAAATAAGACAGCATAGCACATTTATCTGTCTGCCCCTTCCAGCTACTCTCCGCTCCTCCCTCCAGCCTTGCTTGGAGACCATAAAGCTTTTGTTTTTGTTTTCGGTTTTTTTTTTTTTTCTTTAAAAAAAGAAAAAGTATTTCAACTAGTCATTTGATTCATTAACCCCCGAAAGCTCTGAAGCTGAGCCCCATAGTTTATTTGATTTGGCTTTCCTGATATCTGGAATGAACCTCCCACAGAATGACTACTGGTAGCTATTAGTGTAATTACCAAAATTGCTTTTAATTGTATGAAAAGCTTTAGTGTCCACTTCTGTCAGGAGGCCCCAAGATGAACAGATACTGCTGGGTTTTTTTTAGTGTCTTTTATGTTGGGAAGCATTCTTAGCCTTGAGTGCTCCTCAGCTTGGGGGAAAGTTGGTACGTATCCCAGGAATGCCAGTAAGACCTAATTGAGGCTCCATTATCCGAAAACGTCTCCCAGGACCATTACAAAATTAAGTTCTGCATTCTGCAGACATTTGATTTAGGACGCTCATAAAATTCTAAATGTCTCATGCGTCTGCCACTCAGAGTATTTATGGTTCGGCAAGGAACATGATGCCCCCAGAATACTCCTGTGACCCCAATGGAGATTTGAGAAAGGGAGAGGAGCTTGCTCTGCTTTCTCCGTCACCTACCTGAACCATTGCCACAGCTGCCAACACTGAAGAATTTGACAGGGTTTGAATGTCTCAGGTGTGTTTTGATCGGAGCCCTGAGGAAGCTTGGGTTCTGCTATGAGCCCCATGTGATGCTTGTGTGTATTCACGGCTACCGTAGAGAGAGGGCACCACTAAGCCAAAGGAAAGTATATTGGCTGATTTGGTTAAGAAGCAGGAGTGGAAAGGGCTCTTGTCATGAAGGCTTGCCCTTGATGTTAGGTGAGCAAGACGACACCAGCCTTAGCCCATGTTCAGCCAATATAGCCGTTGCCTGTTTGACGTAATCATGGCACTGGAGAGACTGGCTTTAAAGACTAGACTCACAACCAGAAGTTCTATGATAACACTACTTTTCTTTTCTTTTTTTTTTTTTCTTTTTTCTTTCTTTTCTTTTGCTGCAGGTGGCTGGGTGGCTTAATTGTCTGCTTCCTGTTGACCCTCATTGTGACTTTCTTTTTCCTGGGCTTGCTGTGTGGTATGTATGGCTATGACAAGCATGCCACCCCAACCAGAAGAGGCTGCGTGTCCAACACTGGAGGCATCTTCCTCATGGCGTGAGTTTATGGAACCTACAGCCTCTTGGGCTCACACTGGAGCCTCTGAAGTCACATTATTTACATATGGTGGGCTCCTTTTTAAAGCAGCTATCACGAGAGTCATCTCGAGCTGCACAGTACCTATGGCTCTCTCATTATCTTCGTTCACTCACCCACTCACGCAGGAGAAGCAGAGACGCCATTGTCTCCTGTCAGCAGTACTGCTAACTTCAAACTCCAGGGACTTGATTTAAAGCAGGGTTTGATTTAAGGTCAGCACCCTTGGTATTTAGATGGGTAGTCTGAATTAGGGGCCAGAGTAGGTGATAGGTACTCGGACAGTGGGGAGCCTATTGGAAGATAGGAGGGGCTAACCCTGCTTTAAAGACATCCATATATACGTTCATGTATTTGGAAAAGCTTTCCTGTGGGATGTTGAGACAAAGAAGAACAGTGTGTCCAAAGATGGCACCAGAATGGCATTCAGGTGCAGTGGCAATGAATGTGTCTCCGAGGAAGCTGGGTGGCCTTCCAGTTCTCTCAATGAGAATAGTACTAAGTACATAAGCAGGCTCAAGGGGAAGTGAGAAAGTGAGAATTGGAAACACGGCCTTTGGGAGATGGAGAACCAAACTATCAGCCATGGGCTTTTACTATCACTAGTATGACGAGGAAGACCTGAGAGCAGGTGTCGTGCATTGATCTACCTCTTTAAACACAGATTTCAATCAGATTTCTTTATGCTCTGTGTTTCTAAGTATTTCCCCCGAATCAGGCTCTATATCATGTGCCTTCATTAACATTAATGTAGATACGTCTAAAAGCATTCTTAAAATGAATGGCCTGGGACCTGTCAGGACCCAAAAATGTGTTCCACACCAGAAGCCTGTTTGCTCACACATGTAGTTTTAAAGCATTCTTCTTCAGGACTGGAGAAATGGCCTAGAGATAAAGGCCTTGCTAGGCTCTGGATACAACCCAGGCAGGGATGGAGGGAGTGAGGGAGCCATCTCCAAGTGAGAGTACCTCTCAACAGGGAAGGAAATAAGCAATAACAAATTACACCAGCCAAAAAAAAAAATGTATTTACTTTGCTTTTTGTTCAATTAGTCATAGATACAGGTAGATTAGTTTAATGTTAAGACTTTCACAACCCAAGTAACTAGCTGTTTGGAACACTTTGGTGGCATATATACTCCATCAGGTCAATTTAAACTAGCCTAAACATTTACGCCCTTAATGAAATTGTTTAAAAAAAAAAATTATGGATACAACAACAAAGACAAAAATCTGATATCTGGCTTCAAACAAACAAGCATCCACAAGTTGACGAAGGCTTACAAGCTACTTCTGTTTAGATATTTTTCTGTAGATTAAGGAGTCTTTACAAAGTCAAAGACTCATAGAAAAATTTGGGATGGAGGCAGGAAAAATGCTAAGCGTGTCAGATGCCATCAGATTCATTCCAGGCGGGCCACAGATGAAGGTGCCTATGGCTTCTTTATCATTGAGCTCCACTGTGCTCATGGCAAGCTTGACTATGCTTGCTGACATTTCTACCCCCTGAGACATCTGATAGACAACTGGACAATTACAAAGGGAAGGTTGGGTTCCAGTTCAGCTCACCCCAGACCCGTGAGAAAGCTGCAGTGTCTGCTTCTAAACTGTGTCCTTGCTTGTAGAAACTGCAGAACCTATTTCCAGTTCTGCTGAGACCACATCCCCACATACTCTGTGCACATAGTAACACTGTCCATTCGGAAGTGTGCTCTCTTTCAAAAATTGATTCCCCAAAAGGCTTCTCATGAAGATCTAGAGGTGCTTTCATTGTGTCTTATGAGGGTCCCCAGAGCATCTTAGTGACTGCATAGAATACAATGGTGAACACAGCATAGAATTTCAGGCTTCCTCAAAGATTAGGGGACCCAGCAGTGACTGACTACAAGCTCTTTTGAGTGTCTTTCTTTGAAGCCCATTGCAAAGCTTTCTCCTTTAGCTCTTCACTAGAGTGTCCAGGTCATCATTCTAGACTTCAGAAGAAAAATTAATTCCAGGAGAGTCACTGGTTCACATAGTTACATCTGCATGGCTGGTTGTCCATTGTCAAGGTTCTCCAGACTCTAGCAAAGGCCACAGAGACACTGTCATGCCCTTTGTCTGATAATTCACATCCTAGCAACTCTGGGAAGGAAGGAGAGTGAGTTCTGGAAGATCCCTCCTGAGCAAAGATGTGTTTCCATAGTTTGTGTTCAGGTGGTGGTGGTGCCCAGAACTCAGGAGTCTGGTCTTTAGAGCTAGTTCTCAGACAGCCAGGACGCTTACACTGAAAAGCCCTGTGTCCAAAAACCAAAAATGTGGTAAGGTCTGAATGTCCATCTGCGGGACAGACAAGTTAGTCAGAGTAAAGGCAACTTGTGAGTTGGGCACTAGGTTGACTGTTATGGCCTTGCTGCAGGATGTATGTCACAGGGGGGGTGGGGTGAGGTGTAGGGTGGGGGAAGGCTTTGAGGTTTCAAAGGCCTCATACCATTTCCAGTGCTGTTGCAGGAACCTGGGGACTCACCAGCCAAATATAAAGACACTGAGACTTTTCACTACTTCAAAGCTTAAGCCTTATTTGAGCAGACTTTCAATTAGCTCACATTAGTTTACCCGGCCATCTAGCTCTGCTCCACCACAGGGCTACTTGTATCTTCTAGGCCCATAGTCATGTCTCCCTCCTCTCTTGTCTCCTGATGAAAAGACTCTTCTTCCCAGAGTCCTTTTCTCTGCCCAGAAGTCTCACTTTCCACTTCCTGCCCTAGCTATTGGCCATCAGATCTTTATGACAACCAATCAGCAGTAAGATACATCTGATACAGCTCTTAAACAATTGGGATAGAGGACAGTGTAACCTTTCCTTTAAGATTTATAAAGCAGTAGGCCAGTAATGGGTCACACTAATGACAATACCAGCATCTGTTAAGCATTTAGCTCACTGCCATTTCCTCAATTAACAATTGAATATGAAGAGACACACCTTAATACAATGTGAATGAAAGTCACTTCCACACCGTAGGCCTTGTATTTCCTGCTTATGGTTTGGAATGAAAGCCCTCAGCCTTTGTTGTAGCCTCTATGTCTGCTGCTTGCTGCCATGCTTTACCACCATGACCAAACCTTATCTCTCTGGAACTGTAAACCAGCTAAGCCCTTCAGTGAATTCTTTTCATCATGGTGTTTTATCACAGCAGTAGAAATCAAACCAAGACAATATCTCACTGGTGTGCTTCAAGGCTTAGCTCCTAGGTGATTCCAGAGCCTGTGAAGTTGGCACTATGGATCTCCACAGGCACACTTCCTGCTTATACTTCATAATTATATTTTAGATAGATAGATAGATAGATAGATAGATAGATAGATAGATAGATAGACAGATAGACAGATAGACAGACAGATAGACAGATAGACAGATAGACAGTAGATAGATAATTATATACATAATTATATCTCAGAATTAGTTCTGAGCTGACCCCAGATCCCAGGCTCTAGACCATGTGAGACCACAGGTATACCCAACACTATCATTCTAAGTGTTCTGTAAGCATTTTCTAAGCCTCTTTCCTTGTGGTAGGTCAAAGTATTTTTAACCCAAAAGCACTGGAGATGGCAGGTCCACTGTACATGACGAGTAGGTGGAATTCTCCCAGGTATCACTCAT
This sequence comes from Arvicanthis niloticus, assembly GCF_011762505.2. NCBI lineage: Eukaryota > Metazoa > Chordata > Mammalia > Rodentia > Muridae > Arvicanthis > Arvicanthis niloticus. The sequence continues at coordinate 47,781,803 of NC_047664.1, read as the reverse complement.
GTCTTTGTATTTTTTCCAGTGGGGTTGGATTCAGCTTCCTTTTTTGCTGGATATTGATGATCCTTGTGGTTCTTACTTTTGTTGTTGGTGCAAATGTGGAAAAGTTGCTCTGTGAACCTTATGAAAACAAGAAACTATTACAGGTAAATATGGTTTCCTACTTATATTGGAGGCTTGGACAGATTGTTGCATCTTACCGTATCTTGTGGGTTGTATCAACTGAAAAACTATGGGGACTTTGCTCTCAGTCAACAAGTTGAAATTTTGCTTGCACACACACACAGTGTGGTAGATATCAAGGGGGCACAGTTAAGAGCTGAATTTCAGGTTTGCTTTCCCCGAGACCAACTCACAAGACTCCAGGACTCAGTCTGTACTTTCACTTTCTTCATTTATATAGAGGTTTGGTTCATATGTCTGGCTTCCTAGTATTTTTCTGTAGATTCTGATTTGTGTGTGGGCATGTGTGTGATGTTTGTGTGTGTAGTATTGTGTATGCATGGTTGAAGGTCAGAGGTCAATGTCGGATGTCTTTGTCTGTTCCCCTTTACATTTTGAGACAAGAGCTCTTGAGTTCACTAAGTTGGCTACACTGGCTGGCCAGTAAGTCCCCAGGGTCTGCCCTCCTCTGCCCTGTGGTACTAATGTTACACTCCTGCATTCTTCCTTTAGATCAGTGCTAGGATCTGAACTCAGGTCCTCCCACTTGCAGAGTAAACACTTACCTACAGAGCCCTGTTTCCAGCCACACAGCCTTACTTTGGAAACCTGTTTATATCTCCCGCTTTTCTTGTGTGTATGCTTTTCACTTGTCATCTGTTATAAAAACAAGCAAATGTAACAAGCCAGGTAACCAATTGTCGCTTCAGTTATCGTTAGTCGAGAGAAACTAAACTGAGACCACCAATGGATTGCATCATCTCTATTTAACTTCCTAAAAGAAGAATGGTAGAACATTACCTTCAAATTATGTGCACAGGAAAATAAGTACGCATAGGTGAACTTCATGTTTGGTCTTGGGTCCTATACCTTAGATGTCTCTTTACACCTGTGTGAATATTTTAATATCAGAAAAAAAAATTCAAAATCTGCAACACTAAGCATTTTGGAAGGGGGTGCTGAGCCTGGGCTTGGACAGCAGATGCACTGCCACACGCTGTTGTACTTCTCTTTAATGTGTGTCACAGAATTGGAAAGTGATGGTTGATTTTCTTTGTTTTGTTTTTAAGACAGGATCTCACTAAGTAGCTCTGGCTGGCCTAGAACTCAGAGATCTGCCTCCAGAATGCAGGGGTTAAATACAGGGGTTAAAGGCAAGCACCCTCATAGGCAACTGAAAAATAAATGTTCACTTTGTCCTGAGGGACTGAGACTATTGCTTTATGACTTGATCCTGGTTTTCTAAGCTAAATAGTCTGGCCGGTCCTCACGTGTGTCTAATAAACTGACGTTGCTCTGACAGATGCTAACTTGGTGCTCCACGTATTCTGATTTATTCTAATTGTGCCATTGTTTTCTCATTTTGATCTTGAAATGAATAAGAAATACCACAGTAGAAAATATCCCAAAAATATCTCACCGAATGATACATTTGATTGTATGAGTTCGTTGTACAACTGTCTTTAAACCAACTTTTGTGTTTGTTCCAGGTCTTGGACACTCCCTACCTGCTCAAGGAACAATGGCAATTCTATCTCTCTGGCATGCTGCTCAATAACCCAGACATTAACATGACCTTTCAGCAAGTCTACAGGTATTAATTCTCACAATAGACATTTTCTGTTGTGGGTAGGTTTTGCTACCCCACCTTATGCTCCTGGGCAGACCACGCTACCTTGGCTACTTCAAAGGCTGGGTTCTCCTAAACCTTCCCCTGATATCCCAGGTCCAACTGGGGAAGTGGCCAGTGACCACATGGCTAGTTGGCTTTGTCTCCTAATGCTACTGTGTCCCCTTCTTCTTTTCCAGTCCTCTCTTTCTCCCACACTACCCATGCAACTCTCAGTATCCCACCGTGTGCCCAGCCACTGGCTACAGACATCTTTATTTATTGATAGATCAAAGCCAGTTGGGGACAAAGGCCTTCAGCATCTGGACACACAGAGTCAAAGCATTAGAACCAATTGGGGACAAAGGCCTTCAGCATCTGGACACACAGAGTCAAGGCATTAGAACCAATCTCCAACAACTTTTCTGCTGACAATGTTTTTTCTTGTTGCTAAGAATGAGAATTTTATTGTTTTTTTTTTTAATTTTATTTACATTTAAGATGCCATCCCCTTTCCCTATTTCCGCTCCCTAGAAAACCCCTATCCCATGCCCCCCCTTTCCTTTTTGCTTTTATACATTTTTTTTAATATTAATCAAAGGATTTATAAGTTTGGTAATGCTTAATCAGAAGTGTAAACCAATACCCAACCTAGATATAAAAACTATCTTTGACTGGTGGAGACATGTGAACATCTGCCTCCATGCCCCCTCTCTCTTTCTCTCTCTCATCACCTAGCTTCTCCTCTCCTTCATCTTCTCTCCTTACAAATGACAATTTTATTTTCAGTGTTTTTCCCCCCACTTAATGACATAAAGTTACAATTTCAGAAATAAGGTGTTTTCTAGTCTCAGCAAAATATTATAAGAAATAACCCCAAAGTATAATCATTTAAAGCCCCTGTGACCCGGTCTTGGTGATTTTTCCCGTTCTCTTATCTTGGTATTCCCTAAGATTCCCTGGCTAAGGTAACAATAATAGGCATTAACAGGATCTTTTAAGAACTCAGAGAGTGGCACATACCACAGACACTCAACAGCGAGTCAGCCTTAGGGCTTGTGCATTGTGCAATCAGATCACCTGGTGTCCAACCTAGTTCCTATGGATCTGGACAATTTAATTCTTCTCCATTCAATATGATGTATAACCACAGGAATCCTTCCTTGGAGTTGTTAGAGCCAAGTGAGATGCATGTGTTTGCAGTAGTGCCTGACTCAAGAACATGATAAGATAGTGTTCTAGCATTGTTCATTTCCATGCATCTTCCACCCTTGACATTGGCAGAATATCCTGACTTCTGTCACTAATATCCCTGTGATGCTACTGAATACATAGATATCTCCAACCCTTTATAACCTTAAATCTTCAAGTCCTGCAGCAGTAAAGTGACACAGACTCCTCGTGTGTAATGGACCCCTCACTTTAAAACTTTTCTTTCATTTTTCCCTCCCACTGGTAGTGAGTTGGCTGAGAAAACATTCAAGCAATCAGCATCCTTGCCCTGGAAAGCATCTTCTTCTGTATAATGTTTCTTTCCTTTTGGGTGGAAGAGCTGGTCATTTTCATGGTCCTCTTTGTGTCTTTCCACTTTTGTTCATAAATGTCTTTTGATGTTCAATAGCCATATGGGTGCATAGGTGAAAGAACCAGATGACTTCTAGAGGACTTGCTTCAACGCCTCAAACTCATGGTTATCAGGCCTGAGGGCTCTCCATTGTTGGAACTCACTCAAAGAAAAATTTTTTTGTCTTTAGTTGAACTTTTAGAGGAAGCCTTTAAATAGTGTGTAATATTACCTTCTTTCTAAACCTGGAGTAACTGGGGGTACTCACTTCCCATCGTGCAGTTTTGACAAGGTAGAGAAATGTTCCTACTAGTCTGATGGATGACAAACCTCTTCCTTCATCTTTAATGAGAACCTGAAATTGCCATGCTGCTGAACTGGTCGAGTTTTCTCTGTTTCTTTCCATAGGGATTGCAAAAGAGGTCGAGGTGTGTATGCTGCTTTTCAGCTTGAGAATGTCTTCAACATCAGTGAGAATTTCAACATTGAGAAGGTGCGTCATCAGAGCCAGTCATAACCTTGACTTTGTTTTACTAAACATAGGTTTATTTCTTCCCTTTGGTTAAGGCTGATGTGAAGCCCACAGAAGTTAAAACGCAGTTTTAAAGTGACATCAAGTAGTTTCCAATGGGTACAAAATTCATCAAAACCTTTCTAGTAAAAGCTCTTCGCATGGGAAAGCTGTAGAGCCATCATGGCCCCCTTAGTTCCTCTAATGGCTTTCAATAATGCCAAACGAGCAAGATGTGGGCCAAGACTTTCTCCTTCAGTCTTGCTTAGGATCTGCTTATTCTGGCAGCTGTGTGCAATCCTCACTCTGATCTGTTAATCTCCAAACATTTCCTCACCGCCAACCAGTTGTCCTTATCTTCTTCACAGTTATTCTATAGACTATGCAAGATGCTCCAAAGAGGTCTCATGTAAGACGAAACCCTTAGTTTCATTGAGCGAGCATGCTCTACAAGAAGACGCCTACTCACTTTCCAGGGACATTGGCTCTTTACGACCAGTTCCTCTATTCTGCCAGGTCCCAGACTTGGGAATTAGAGATGGAAAAGTATGGTTGCCACTGTCTTCATTCCTTACACCTTAAGCACTGCCACCCCAGGACTCCTGAATAGGTTATGTGAGCCATACCCACCTGTGATGAGGAGCAGAAAGGATGGAATCCAAAGGAGAATGACTCTTACCTGTGCTCCAGCCCGCACCCTTCTTATATCTTAAGATGCTGAGGAAAGGCCACCCCAGAGCACACTGGACAGAAAAAAGAGGAGGAGTTCCCGTTCTTGGTCTAAAGAACAATTAGCTTAGTTGTCCTCAGTCTTCCTACTAGGAGGCCTTTTTAAGTCTTGTCAGCTTCCATAATGAGATTCTGTCTGGAACCTAAGCAAGACCAGGGGAGAAGGTCCCGCCCCACATCTTGCTCACTTTGGCATCATTAGAGGAACCAAGATGACTATATAGCTTTTTATTGTGAGGACCTTTTGTTTGAAAGGTTTATGTGAGTTTTGTATGCATTACCTCCACTAAATATTATCCTGTGACAAAGTCCTAAGCATGCTTATATATATATAATATTATATATATATTATATTATATATTATAATATATATATATTAGATTTAGATATAGATATTTTGCATTCTTTTGTCCAACATGCCATGGGCTATTTTCCCCACTATGTAACAGTTGAGAATGGTAGCCAGGCACTGATGGAAACTATTAATTGGCTATTAAAACAACCCCACATCAGTAACCACAGTCCCACGATCTTTGTCTCCCAGAAGATATCTCTAATGCTTTCCTACTGCTGCTCCTTTCTGGAATGACAGCCTGCTCTGTCCTTTTAGCCTCTCTGTCAAGGCTAGATGCTTAGAGGTCATTTCTTCTCTACAGCCCATTTCCACTGAGTCCTCTCTGCCTGGTCTTCTGACAGAGTCCGTGTGTTCCTCTCTTATGACTCATTCTTTTGCTCTGAGGTCTTTAAGGGGGGGAGATGTCATCTTACTTCTCTTTAGATTGCACCTCCAGACGGAATGCTGATGGAGACAGAGAAGGAGGTGGTGATTCCAATCAAAATGTATGCATCTCTCTTGATCTAGTAACCCCCATTCTTCTTGAAGGCACTGAGTAAGTGACTGAAACGATGCTTTTCTTTAACACAGCTTTCTGAAAACATAGTCAAGGAGCTGGAGAATCTAAATGTGAACATAGATAACATCGAACTGTTGGATAACACAGGAAGGAAGAGCCTTGAGGACTTTGCAGGTTCTGGGATAGATGCAATCAGTTATTCCACGTACTTGGAGGAGGTATGAGTCAGATACAGATGCATGGTATTGGGGGAGAAATTAGAGTACTGCACACATGTGTTTCGTTTTCATTTTTGTTTATCACAGTGGTGGTTCACATGGCATAAAGGTCAGCCTTTTTCAGGGCAGCAATTTAGGGACATTTAATGTATTTATAGTTAGCACCTCCAGCCCCAGCATCATTTCATCGCCCACAGGAAGCACTCTACCCAAAAGCAATCGTTCCCCAGCTGCAAACTCCTGGCGGCCACCCATCTGTGCTCTATTCTGTATAACCCATATAAGTGGAAGCATATACTTTGTGGCTTGTTATTCTAGATTATTCCACTGAGCATGCTTTTAAGATCCATGAATATTACAGTGTGTATTTGTAGCATTCTTCTTCATGGGGGCATGAAAATAATACATACACATAGAAATGCGAAGGTTGGTAGCTATGTAACAGTTTCTAGCTTCTGTTATCTGATGGCTGTGGCCCTCTGTTCAAAATGTTATGTTTTGATAGTTCAGATTTCAAAAGCCCTTGTCTAAATTGTTTTTGTTTTGTTTTGTCTTGTTTTTTTTTTCTCATTTCCTCCCTGATAGGCCGAGAAATCCCCTACCAAAGTGGATCTACTGACATTTGCCTCTTCTCTGGAAGCAAAAGCAAACCAGTTGGTGAGTTTGAGTAGCCTGGTTAAACACTGTGGTAGTTGGAACAGCAGATGTCATTAGCACTGATTGTTTGGTAAGCCACAAAGAGGTCCCTGTCACCAGGGCTTGACAGTGTCTCACAAGCACCTCACCAGTGCATTAGAGGCCCCATCAGTAACTGTTCCTACATGGTCCAGAAGGCTTTTACCTTTGTGTGTGTTTTCACAGATCCTCACCTCCACTTCAAACACATACATACACACACATTCACATACACAGCATGCATATGTGCACAGATACACACATATGCATGCATACATACATATACATGGAATATATACACACTCATACACACAGACATGCGCACATAGGGACACACAGACATATACATGTGTATATATATATATATATATACACACACAACATGCAGATATACACATACATACACACACACACACAGAATATACACACACAGACATGCACACATAGGGACACACACAACTATACACATATATACAGATATACATACACAGCATACAGACATGCACACATGCATATTTACACATGCACATTTTTCTTGCATTGTAAGGAGTGGTAACTGAGATGTCCCTTGCATCACCAACAGTGAGCATAGAAGACTGTGCAGAGGCACCATCATAGCCCACAGACCTCCCCCCCATCAGCTCTTCTACATGGCCCAACCAGTCCCCTCTAACAAATAGTAGGCTGTGGTGACAAGGAAGCTGGGCTCTGGAGGAAGACCCAGGTTTAAACCCTGACTCGGTCTACTCCTAATACTAGTAGCTTGAGCAAGGAATTTCACCCACCTGTGCCTTAGTTTTCCAATCTGTAAAACAGAGGCAGAAATTATACCTGCCTTACAAGATTGTTATAGTCCATATACTGACCATCATTTAAGTGTAAATTAACTTGACTAATTCTCAAGTGAGCCTTGGTTTTTCTCTATAGTAAAACAGGGAACTTTAGTGGCTATATCATTTGGGGGCAGAGGAAAAGAAACCACAGCATCTTGTGTTTAGGAGTGTGAATTGTTGCTGAATCTGTGGCTTCGTAGTTTGAAGACATTTGTCTAAGTTGCTGCATCTCTGGGCAGCCCTGATGCCTACCCTTGTCATGATTGTATAAGAGGGGATCCTGTAGCTATGCAGTGTCTTTTGGTATCCTTTATGGTTAAAGAGTGTGTTGTGGTCTTGTTGATCCTTATATGTTTTCTTTTCTTTGTAGCCTGAAGGGAAGTTGAAACAGGCCTTGCTAAAGGATGCACAGAATATTAGAGCCATCCACCAGCAACACATCCCTCCTGTGCAGCAGTCACTGGTAACAGCTAACAACCTATGGCATTTTCTGGCAGCCTGAGTGAAATCCAGCACCTTGTTAGCTAGTTTAGTTGCAGATAGCCTCAAGACACACACTCATATGAGAGAAGGCCCGTCCGCTCAGTCTCAGCCTCAAATACGGAACTGGGCTTTAAAAGCCGCAACCTTAAATCATGCCTTCCTTCACTGCTCTCCACTCTCTTCCTTCCATGAGGGTGTGAGCAGTGAGATTCCCCCCACACCTGTGTCCAGCACCTCACTTTAGCCTGCACCTTGGCTAGTAGGCCTCCTGGGTGGTGTGATTTTGCCCATGCTGACACATTCTCCAATTCTTTCTCTCCAAACTCTGCTTAGAAATTTATGAGGGTGAGGGTAAGTACCTCTGTTTCCTTTAGTTTTGTTGGCTCTATCCGTGGCTAGTCTCTCTCCTCTGTTCTACCCCAAACCTCCCAACTTTCTGTTCCCTCACTTCTATAGTTCTATAGAAACCAAAGGTGCTTTGCAGTTTGAGATCCCACAGATACGGTTTCAAATCCCTCCTTTGTCCTTCTAAAACATAATGATTTCCAGTGTCCTCATCAAACTGTAAGGTTTTGAATAATAAAAGCGAGAAGACTGGGATACTGGGGTGGCTCCTACTCACTATCATTTGGTTCATGGAAATGTCCGACCTCTGAACTTGGGGACTCAGGAACCAGGGGAATTGATGTTACACTTACTCTCGGGCCTGTCTGTGGCTGTCAAAAGGAGAACTGTGGAAACTGGGTCACTAGGTCAGCTGCTTGGGTTTTCGATGCATGCAAGTCTGTCCTCTCTGATATAGACATGTATGGATTCAGTTTTTACTCTGTTTGTCTCTGTCTCTTCTCCTCCTTCCTGGTTTGCTAGAATTCCACAGGATTTTCCTATGTATTCATATACTCTGTGTATTGGCTCTCTACAGTTCTCTGCCTTTGTGCACACCTAGAACGTAGTGAGCATATGTGAGCATACTTACTGTTGTTTGCATTTTTCTTCAATGCTTTTCTTCAAGTAGACAGGACACCCTGGTCTTTTCAGAGCTAGAACAATCCGGCCATAGATCTATCATCCAAACCAGGCAGGGGCTGGCAAACTGCCCCCGCCCCAACCCCATGAACCACAGCCTGACCCAATACACCCTGCTGCCAGTTTTTTTTTTTTTTTTTTTTTTTTTAATAAAGTTTTATTGGGACACAGCCATTGGAGTTTATTAGAAAACTCTCTGGCTGCTGTTGGCTATGAGAATAGAATATGGCCCGTAAAACCTGAAGTATTTGCAATGTGGCTCTTTAGAGATAAAGTTTGCCTACCTTAACCTAAACCATTTAGGTAAACCAGCCTTGATGGGCAGACTTTTTTTTTTAAGCTTTCCCACCTATTAAACCTCTTTTGAAGGAGTTCCTGTATGCTGTGTGTGATATGCAGCCCTTTGAATATGATTCTGTCTTTCTTCTATAGGTTTTCTTACACATGAACAGTGCCTAAGTTCCACATTGTTGCTCATGTCTGCTCTATTCTCTAGAATGCAGCCATGACACTATACAGTCAGATCTGATGTCTGTATTGGGAGAGGGGCTGACCCAAGGCCTATGGTATTGATGTTTTGGATGAGAATTTTGAAGTCTTTTTCCTTTCTCCACCAGAATACTTTAAAACAAAGTGTCAGGACCCTTGAGCAAACAAGCAACAAGTTGCCGGTAAGAGTTTCTTCTATGAGGTTTGTTATCAAGTACCACACCTAGAATTTCAGGGGTGTTGATTTTCATAAGTACTTTAAGTTAGGTTGGGAGTATTTTGAATACTAAACCTGCTTTCCCATGGCTTCCCATCTCTCAAGTGCTGCTTTTAATTCAAGTTTCAGGACTCTGGGTCTTGCTGTGTAGGAGGCAAGCTTAAGTGTGGCTACCCTTATAAAGACTCTGTTGCATATCAGCGGTAGTCTCAGCACTGTTAACCACACATGTTCACCACCACTGCTGGGTGTATCACAGCTTTACAACTTGCTTATCCCCTAAAAGACTCAGCCTGGAAGAGTGGCCTCTTGTCACAGCTGGTGGGGGATATGGCAATAGGCAGACAGGCATGGTACTGGAACAGTAGATGAAAGTTTGCATCTGATCCACAGGCATGCAGAGAGGGAGACAGGGAGGGAGGGAGAGGACGGGAGAGAGAGAGAGAGAGAGAGAGAGAGAGAGAGAGAGAGAGAGAGAGAGAGAGAGAGGGAGAGGGAGAGGGAGAGGGAGAGGGAGAGGGAGAGGGAGAGGGAGAGGGAGAGGGAGAGGGAGAGAGAGAGAGAAACAGAAACAGAAACAGAAACAGAAACAGAAACAGAAACAGAAACAGAAACTGAGAATGATGGCATGGGCTTTTTAAACCTCCCACTACCAGTAACACACTTCCTCCAACAAGAACATATCTCCTAATCCTTTCCAAACAGAGTCCATGCTTTCAAATACACTTGCCTATTGGAACCATTCTCATTCAATCCACCATAATGTCACACACACACACACACACACACACACACACACACACACACACACACCCTGGACAAACATACTGTTTGCAGCTTTGAGGGAGATCATTTCATTTATTAAACAATAACAGACTGACACAAGCTTAGGGCATAAGCAAAGGCATGGATTGCCTTTAAGCTGCTGCTCAGGGTACCTCTTCTTGTCTTACCGCCCGTTAGTTGGAACAAGTCACTTGGTCACAACCATTGTTGCCATGGTGAGATGAGAAGTACAGTTCTGCCTCAGTATGGGGAGGGGATGGCTTGCAAGACACCCCACAAATACTCAGTTCCCTCACATCAATTGCATAGTATATGTGTCCAACATAGGTACTTCTGCTGTACTGAAACCATCTCTACATGAAGTGCAGTAGAAATAGGATGTGAATAGCTGCTGTCCTGTATTGTTTAGGGAAAAAAATGATCAGAAAAATCCTTACACGTTCAGTAAACCTTTCCCTTCCCTGCTGCAAAAGGTTAGTTGAGTCGCAGACTCCAAACTCCTAGATGAGAGGACTGACCATATACCATCTTACAACTGGGAAGCTGTGTCAGGAAGGGCATGAGTCATCTTGAAAAGTTCATTACTCCACCACAAGAGGCACCCTGAAACAGAAACTGAGCCCCAAGGCTGTGTTGTGTTCATCTTATATGCAGAACTGCTGTGGATGAATCAGAAATAAGTATCTTTGTTGAGCTCTGAGGTGCGAACCCCATGGTTTTAAAAAAAATGCTCCTTCTGCTTTCTTTAGTGAGGCCAATATTGAGACACGGTCCCTCTGAAGATTAGTACATTTGTTCTTCTCCAAGGGCTGTGCCTGTGTCCCTGGTCCCAGTGCACTTCATACATGTATGTCCCATGCCAAGGGGACCTGGTAACATACTGGTGAGCTCATGGTCCTTGCCAGCTGTCTCTGCACATTCAGGATGAGCCCTGCAGTTCCATGTGAGCCCCCTATTGGGACCCAGTTTAGGACATGAACAGTAGATAGAACTCAGTTCTGATTCACTTGCCCAGTTGTGTTCCCTTGGACTTCTATGGAAAAGGAGCCTCTTTTTCCTGTTTGTAACAAGCCCTCACATGGGTTTGGAGTGGCTGCCTCTTGGTCTGACGCTTCAACAGGTGTCAGCTTTCAAAATTTTCAAAAAAAAAAAAAGCCAGCTAGCTGGGCAACCTTGAAGGAGCTGTCTCCTCCAAAGGAAGTCATCAAGGCTGTTCTTCCAGCCATGTGAATTCACAAACAACTAGGGCATTCCCATCAAGGACCCACTGGGGCATGTAGCCCAAGTGTATCCTCACCCTGAGCTCATCTCATCTCTTCCTCCTGTCCTCAGAAGGCTGAGCCAGGGTTTAACATTATAGTCCCTAGTCACTAGATGGCTCTCCATCAACAAGAATTCTGTGTCTGTGGGTGGGTTCAAAGAGTCATATATTGAATAGAGGCCCTTGGGATTTAGTACAGTGGTAGAATGCTTGTGTAGTGAGCACAGGCCATGAGATCAATCCCCAGTACTGAAACAAAAAAGAAAGGGAGGGAGGGAGGAGGAGAAGGAGGAAGAGGAGAGGAGGGGGAGAGAGAGAGGGGGGGGGAGAGGAAGAGAGAGGGGAAGAAGGAAGAAGAAGAGGAGGAGGAAGAGGAAGGAAGGAGGAAATATATGGGAGAGGGGTAGATTTATGTCTACCACAAACATGTATAGACCCCTGTTTTGTTATAGTTAACACACACAGCTGTGTCACAGTATCTCAGCTACTGACGGGGCAGGTACGTGGTACTAGATATGTACACAAGCAGATTGCATGGATTATATGACAGTGCCACTCTGTTTTATAGAGTGGAATCCAAGGCCCTCAAATTTTGATCAAGAGGAGTGGGGATCCTAGAACTGGCCTTCCCAGGGGACCTCTAATTGTTTTGCAAACTGCCTAATTAAATTTCTTGTATCTATCCCAATTATTGTGTTTTCCAGGAGAAAGTGAAGAAGATTCTTGCCTCTTTGGATTCTGCTCAGAGTTTCCTTACCAATAACATTTCCTCCATCGTTATTGGAGTGAGTTTTCTTTTCTTAAACAAATGTGTAGATAAATAATGTGCCCTGTGAGTATATTACAGGATAAAGTGGCTATACCCATTAAGTATGCTCTAATCCAATGGTTCTCAACCTTCCTTACTCTGCAACCCTTTTGATAAATTTTTTTTCTGCTGGTGAAATCAGCCAGTTCAAACCAGATTAGATTATATTAAATGCAGGTTTATTGGGAAGCTGTTCTCATGTGAGTTCACTGGCCGTAAGGCCAGGGAAGTCATTATGGGGAGGGGTGGGGGAGAGAGAAGGGAAAGAGAGAATGGGGGTGCATGCAGAGAACGAAAGGAAGGAGAAGAGAGAGAAAGAGAGAGAGGAGACCAAAATTTCTGGATTATATAGGAAAGAGCATCTGGGGGAAGGGCAGCCCAGCCCCTGGGCTGGAAAGTTCAGGCTTGTGGGCAGTAGAGTTCAGGGTTATGAGCAGGTAGGGACTGAAGGATGCTGGGAGAACCTGGAGGCCATGTCTGCTTTGATATGTAAGATATGCATCTCAGCCCTTTGTCCCCGGGTCTGAAACTAAACACCTTTAACCCAGTTTCTCATATTATTGTGACCCTTAGTCATAAAATTATTTCATTGCTATTTCATAACTGTAATTTTGCTACTGTTATAAGTTGTAATATAAATATCTGATATGCAGGATATCTGATAGGCAATCCGTGGGTCGAGAACCTCTGCTCTAGTCCTTTTACTAATAATCTTAACCTTTGATTTCTTTCTAGGAGACGAAGAAGTTTGGGAGAACAATAATAGGCTACTTTGAACATTATCTGCAGTGGGTCTTGTACGCCGTAAGTAGCATTGTCTTTTATGAGCATAAAGAGTGCCACATCTCAGGAGAGTCATGTCCATGTATAAATTCTGAAGGATATTAAAATCCTGGTCATTTCAACTGGAGATAGATAAAAGTGCCTGTCTGGACCTGGTGTTCCAGGTCCCCCACATCTCATACAGAGAACTTGAGGAAGAGAATAGCAAAACAGCAAGGATTTTATTCAAAGGTAAAGGAAGCAGCAGGCTCTCTGAGGCTTCCTCATATGGGGTCCTCAGAAGGAAAAGCTAGTTGCTAGGGTTGGGACTGGGGTGGTTTTCTCTTTGAATTAAAGGCACGGGTTATGTAAATCACATGTCCTTTCCCATGGTGTGTGTGACTTTAATTATATACATGTCCAATTACTCAGAGGCATAAGAAGGTATGTAAGGGTTTTCCTTAAATGGTCACTCAGAGAACACAATTTACTGTACTGTGCATATACCCCAAATTAGTATATACACTCAGGCTGAATTCCCATTTCTCTGCCACTTCTTCAGGTCCCATGGTGTGCTCTCCAATGTTTTTGAGTGGACTCGGGGAGTTACATAAAGGTTGTTGTGGTGAATTGACATATTGTGATCTTGGGGGTGGGGTGTGCACGCAGCTCAGCTTGATGCTGTGGGAGGCCAAAGCGGCGAGTGCACAGATCAAGCCAAGTGGAGTCCTGTAGTGCCAAGACTTCTTATACTTGCCTGCATTGAGAGGATTTGGTTGCATGTGTTGAGAGGTTGTGGGCAACCAGAACCTTTAGGGTGGGACAGCCTCCCCATAAGGGCAAGCACCCCACCCTCCGATCCCGGCAGCCCTTTGCTCACCTTTGCTTGCTGTATGGCATCTTTCATTTGTTGCCCACTCCTTCATCAGATAAACGCCCACTGCCACCCTTGGCCGGGAATTCGTGCTCTTTGGTTTTCCCAGAAGTTCTGTAGGATGGGTCTTAGTATTCCAGATAATAAGTGAGGAAAAGTGGGGCTCACGGGGGCTAAGGGTCTTGCTATAAATGTATGTAATTGTACCAGCTGTAGAAGTCCTCAGTGCTCAGCAGCTGTCAGGCCTCATGGCTTCCGGGACTTGGAGATGCCCTTGTAAGTCCAGCCAGGGGTCCCGACTTATGGCATGATTTTTCTGTTAGCCTGGCTCAGTGAATGTTTGCCTGTGTTTCCCGCCCCACAGATCACAGAGAAGATGACACCCTGCAAACCCATGACCACCGCAATGGACTCTGCTGTTAATGGCATTCTGTGTGGCTATGTTGCTGACCCTCTGGTAAGAATTTCATCTTTCAAAAAGAGAAGACATATTAAGTAAACATGTTCTCCCAGCAAGCCCCCCATATTGTGTTATTGGTAGTTTTCTATGCTTTCAACCTATTTCTGAGAGTTTTACAGCTTTACAAAGCTATTTTTCTGAAGATTATGGGCTGGTGGGATGCCATCATTATCTTCTCTTGTCTCACACCCTTCGCTCCTTTTTCCAGACTAGTTTTTCTTAACCTAATGGTCTTCATTAGAATTGTTTACAGAAACATGGCTGAAGGGTCATTTAGAGAAGTGTGAGTGCCCTTACTAGTGATATACCACAAAAGAATTATTATTTTTTTCTTTCCCCATCAACCACTAACTGCCTATAAACTCCCAGGGAGGCCTGGGAGGCTTCAGGAGCCCTACCGTCTTTGTGACAGGATGTTGATGGATCCAACCTTGGGCAGGTCCTGTGCAGGGAACCACAGCTGCTCTTTGTTCAAGAGTGCAACAGCCGTGCCATGCATGGAAGACAGTCTTCCACAGCACCACACAACACTAGCTCTTGTATTCTTTGCGCCCCTTCCTCTGATATTTCCGGAGCCTTTCTGGGGGTGATATAGACGCAGCACTTAATGGTCAGATATTCAAAAGTCGCATTGAGATTTTGACCAATTATGACCATCTGCAGTTGCCACTGCTCACTCTAAAAAGAAGCCTCTCTGACTAAACCCGACAGCAGCGCCAACCAATAGCATAAATGTAATTATTTGGAAGGTCATTGTACGGGTACATCATGTTGATTCAGCACAGCTACAGAAGTAGCCTCCTCATTGGGGCCTGTAACCTCCTAGGCATAGTCTTTGGCTAAATAACTAGTACCAGATAGGAATTATCTCCTGTGGAGCAGACGTCAAAATCCAGTGAGAAGTAGGTTGGTTACCCCCCTCACAGAGTCACCACTACTACACCTATGGGCTCATCTCCTCTGGCCTGCAGATAGTGCTGCAGACAGAAGTCACGGCAGCCTGCACAGCATCCCCTGTGACTTGGAGGTGTAGTCAGCAGTGAGGAAGCTTCTAGTCCAGTTCCAGCCTGGCTTCTGTATGTCTCACAGGAAGAGTGTGTGGTAGCTTCAGTCACGGAGTCTTACCGTTCAGTCTGGTTTGCCCACAATGGCAATGACAATTACCAGTATTGTTTTGGAGGTCTCAGGAGCCCAGCTCTGGCATTGGAAATTCATTAATAATTTATAAGTTTTGAGAGTAGCTTTATCTACCTATGCAAGGGACAAACTCGTATTAATTTTTTTAAATTTGAATTTGAATGACCTAATAAATACTAGGTTTTCTTGTGGCTTTTTCACACAGCTTTAGTTTCGATTGGCCCTTCCCCCAACTCCTCCCACTTTCAAGAAGGCATAGTGCAGGATTAAGTGTACTTACAAATATTGGCACAGCAAGGGGTTTTTGTTGTTGTGGTTGTTTTTAATGTTAACATTGCTTTTTGAGCAAACATGGTTAAACTTTAGTCTGTGGTCAGCCAACACACTCAAGTTTAAGTGCCTTTCCATGTAGTTCAATGTTACCACAGCTAGTTGACTTTTCTGATTTTGTTCTACTTCTGAATAGTTAAGACAGTGGCATCCTCATCCTGTAACAGTTCAGCCCAGAGGACATAGTGGCATTCAGCACACACCAGGGTTCCCCCCAAAATGTTCTGGCTTTAACCATTTTAATTAGACAGCCTGTCCAACAAAAGTATGCTGCTGTAGTAAATATTTGATCTCAGTTGGGGGTTTCTTTCCCACCTTAGATCATTTTGTTCCCAGATAAAAGACACAAAATTTTTATATTTATAATAAGCCTTGATCAGCACCAGAGCTGGCCAGATATCTACCCTCTTAACCATTAGTATCTATTCCTCTATCAATAACCCTGAGATATGACTTGCCATGTTCCACCTGGGCTGCTCTTCCTCCAACTGGCCAGCCATCATGGCCAGTTCTCACAGTTCCTTACCCCATGGCATCTTCTCCTCCCTCTCTTGTCTCTGCCTCTGATCCCTAGCTCAGGAACCAAAGCTCTACCTTCTTTTCTTCTGCCCACCTATAGGCTGTAAGCATCTTTATTCAACCAATAGCTTTAAACTAAGGAGCAGGGTTGTATAGCATCACTTGACGTACATGAGGAGCTCCTCGTCCCTAGGGCAGCTAGACCTATGGGGCCAGTATTCAGCACTGTAATGCATAGCAAAAGACCAGATCTCAGCAGTACCCTATGTGGTATGTGATTATATGCTTTTTGACTGTCTTAGACCAACTCGTAGTTTCACCACTAGATGCTTCTATACCTCTTTTACAAAATAAACATGAGCCTAGGATCTGCTCGTCTTTCAGAAAGAATAACTGGGTTACATTAATACGTTATACTCTTCCTTGGGGCTGACTCCTGTTAGGTTCACAATTGATTTTGAGAGCAAAATAAGAACTTCAAAAATAGCACAAAGAATTTTCCCCCTAGCAAATGTTCTTTCCTATTACCAAATCTCAAGCATTTAATTTTACTGATTTTGTTGTTGTTATTTTTCTCCCCAGAATTTGTTCTGGTTCGGCATAGGGAAAGCCACGGCACTCTTACTTCCTGCTGTAATCATTGCTACCAAGCTGGCCAAGTACTACCGCAGGATGGATTCAGAGGACGTATATGACGAGTGAGTGTGGGGTTTCTGTGGGGCGCCGTCCTCAGACAGCCACCCAAGCCGAGTTCTCAAGAGGAAAACTTGGCGTCTGCTTAAGCACTGGGTTGTCTCGTTTCCATCGTTTCTGTTACTGTTGTTGCTGTTCTTGGTTTTGTTTGCTTTTAACCGATCTTATCTTACGATTCTGACTTTTTCTTCTTTAATCTCAGCCTCTTTAACCCGTGTCCTTCTTGTTTCAGCTCGTCTGTCTCGGGGATGTGGCATTTCACTTTATAACTGTTGTTGCTCCTTTCCGCCAGTTCTGCCGCCCGCCTTTGCTCTGTGTCTGGTGAACATGCATGCTTCCTTTTGACTTCTCTGTCCTCATTGTCTCTGCAGTTGGAACTGTCAGCACGCACTGCAGTGAAAACACTGGGAGGGGGTAGATCCTGAGCCTTAATAGTGACATAACAAGTAAATAACCCTGTCTCCCCCTTTTGTATTTTTATAGTGTTGAGACTGTACCTATGAAAAAGTAAGCCTTTTTTTTTTTTTTTTTTAAACTATCTTCACAGATGGGATGGGGGAGGTTTCTATTACATGGCAGACCTTTAGTTAAATTGATATGAGAAAAGAACAGTAGATAAATCTGCGTAAAGATGAATCATGACACCTCTTAGAAAGAGGGTTGGCACATAGAAGGTGCTTACAAACCGCTCACTGGGTGAATGAACGCTTTTCATATTAAATGTATTGATCCATAAAGCCCCTGTGGTTTTGAAAGAGGGGAGACGTAAATGTAATACACCCTCAAACCTTCTTTGCAGGTCCAACAATTTGTGACGCATGTTTCGTAACCTTGACATTGTCTTTGTGATCTGTAACGTAAATATTTCATCCTAGGGGTAACTTGGTGTTTCTGGTGTATTTATTTTTGTTGCAGTTTGGAAAACGGTAGTAATGGTTATCATAAAGATCATTTATATGGTGTTCACAATCCTGTTATGACAAGGTAAAACAAAGCCTGAAGTGCATGCCTAGTCTGTGGTGAGCCTTCTGTCTCTCTCTGTTAGACCTGACACTGAGTCGTCTGCATGCTCTTGGTGCCCTTCACTTCTCTCTGCATGACACTGCACTGTCGCTGACTAGCCCCAGCCACCATGCTCTGCACAGCATTCCAGGATGCTGAGTGGAGAAATCTTCAGAGGATTTCTCAGCAATGGGACTGAGTAGTATCTAGACTGAATGTCATCTTTAAATGCTGTGAGCGACTCTAGATCCTAATAGGATCCATGCATGAACACCTTTACTGAGCCCTCCTCTACCCAAATCACAAAGCAGTGATGTGAAGACCTTCTCCACCTCCCTCCCTCCTTCCCACCTTCCCTCCTTCCCCTCCTTCTTTCCTTCTCTCTAGCAAATTAACTATAATCATCCAGAAAAAGAACTCGAACTTTTCCTCCAAAATCCTCATGCTTTTATGGTCTGTGGAGTTAAGGGACTTCCTGTGGGTATGAATTTGCCAGATAACTTTGAGTATTACCTGCCAAGTGAATTCTCTTGGACCCCACTAAAATTTTAGACAAGTCCACCAGGAGCCACTTTTTTGTCGAGAACTGTTCCCTCCCCATGTCCACAGAGTTGACCATGGTCAGCCAATGGTTGGCTCCTCAGGAGATGTTGCAAAGCAGTGAATCGAACATTGGTGCAGGTGAAATCATTCTTGTCACAAAAGCCCCATGCTCCACATGGGGCTTATTCCTTTTAAAGAATAGAGACCACATTCAGGGAGGTTCCCAGTGTGGGCTCCTTACCTGATGCTTCCCCATAAGACTTCCCCTTCTACTCAGGGACATCCTGATCTTAAGAAGTGTTGCCTAGAAACATCAGCTTCAGGTTTCAAGAGGAAGAGAACAAGAACGTTGGTTAAAATTTCTCCTTTCAGAAGGATAAGGGTTCCTCCACCCACCACCCCCAACTTGCAACTTGGTGCATTCTAAAAGCTTAGGATCCCCTTGTTTCAATTGTCATATACAGGGAGGGGAGAGGTATCATTTTAATGTCTGAGCTGCTCTAACAAAACACTCTAAGCAGTGGAGCTTACAAAGAACAGAAACTTCTTCCTTATGGTTCTGTAGGCTGGGGAATGGGAGATCAAGGTGCCCCCAGATACAGTGCCTGATAAGGGAAGACGTCATACAGGACATCTCCTTTCTTCACTGTGTCTTCACATTGTGGTGGTCTGTGAGTTCTTTGGTGTTTCATACCCTAATCACTTTCCCAAAGCATGTACCACCACCCCACAACCACCTCCATCCCCTGCTTTCTGGTTACCCCCATCCTGGTGACCAGAATCTTTTTTTGATGAATTTGGGACTATGTAGATGCACAAGTCAGAGCATCTGGTGATGCTGGGGAGGGGCAGTAAGGCTCTTAAGTGGGAGAGAAAGACTTTTTTTTTTCTGATAATTTGCTGAACTTGGCTGCCAGAGTGCTGTGAGGTTGCTTCAAGACAATTATCAGTTTCTGAGGTTTTGTCCAGAGTGTGCACATAGTGGTATGGCCTACACTTTATACCGCCCTCCCTCTTCCTGGCATGGCGAGCTTGGAGAGTCTCCATTTCTCAACTGAGACTTTCCAGGTCAGAGGTGAGCTTTGAGGACTTGCTGAGTGTGTAGAGTTGATGTCTGGTCTGGTGCTGGCCTCCTGGGTGGGACGTCTCCAAATGCCCACTCCCAGCAGGACTTTTTTTTTTTTTTTTTTGATTTGTGATAGAATTTAATGAGAAACTTAAGGTAGACCCTCTTGGCTATAATAATAGCATTGCTAACATTGCTGAGTGGCTATTAGCATGGCTTCCATGATTTCTGGGTGTCCTTTATCAGCATTTGAATGGCAGAAGAAAAATTGTACCCTGATGTAAAATATTCTAGACTCTTTTTTTCCCCCAGTGCTTTCCCCAAAAACCCACTCCCTTAAGATCATCCAACAATAGAAAGTCTGGTTCTGCCTGTGTAATTCTGTCTATCCCAGCGTTAACTGGCTGGTGTTCTCCTGGCTCTGGCCTCTCATGTTTTCATACATCCAGTTATTTATTACACAGATATAAACCCCCAGCAGGACATTTCATTGAGGCTGCATGGAGAGTGCTGAGGAGAGGCCTGCTTGAGTGCAAGGGTGTGGCCAGTTGGGTCTCTGGCAGAGATGCTGAGATGGAACTTGAGGTGCGAGATGTTTATGAGGATCCGTAGTTGTGAAAGGAAGGAGGAGAAGTTCAGGAGGACCTGCCTTAGGCCTCATCTCAGCTGTGGGGAGCTCTGGAGCAAATGTGGCCTGTTAGAAGTCACCCTCATGGGCCAGATGCAGCCTTGGTACCTCACCTCCCTCAGGTGTGAGATCTGTTCAAGCCTCAGGTGGAGTAGTTTGGCTCTAGTGGAAGAACTATCTGCTGACTGCCCCACAGCTGGTGACAAGCCCATCTTAGAAGAGGGCATGGTGGTATAGTGCAAGAAGCAATGGGAGTAAAAGCTCCAGTAGGGCTGGCAGAGTGTGCTGAAGCCACAAAATGTTTCCAGTAAGAAGAGAGGGCTTAGCTTGCCAGTGGTAGGACTGTCGTTGAGAACTGGGAACCTTTTAGTACATCTGTCCAGCTGTGGACACTTTGCCACTTAGAAATGGTGTCAGAGTCAGCAGGTGTGTCCAACTTTTGACACTGACATGATCCTTATGTGCAAAGTTCACACTCAGCAGTCAAGCAATCAAGTTACAAACAAAAGCTGTAAAATAAAATAAAGTAAGTAAATAAGTAAAATAAAATAAAGTAAGTCTCGTCGTGCTTTCAGTAAGTTTACAATTTTGTGTTGGGCTCCATTCTTAGCTCACCTGGGACTCTGAAGGGTGGAAGTTTGGACACGTCTGTGAGGAAGTCACCAATTCTCTTCCTTGGAGCCATCCGGCCATGCCCTGGCCTGAGCCCTTCGGTGTAAAGGAGAGGCAGGTGTCCTCTTTAAGCATCAAAGATGAAGTAACTAAGTCCCCACTCAGTTCCACGGGCACACTGCTTCTAGGGCAAAACACTTGGTTTTCTGGGCTATTGGTTCTCCTGAATAACAGTTCATGTCTGTATAAAGGGATTGCAGGAAGCCTTGCTGAAGCTTCGGTTTGGTTTCCTGCAGAGGAGAAGGAGGTGATTGTGATAGAGAACAGGAAAAACGGGAGCCACTTATTGAACAGTTCATCTGGGGCTATGAATGCAGAGGTTCCAAACAGACAGAAAGCTCCAGCAGCGTTAAGTGCCTAATGTGTCAGGGTGGTTTGATGATGACTCTGCTTGCACAATCCCTGCACACACCTTGCCTTGAAGGTCTTTGGAAAGGACACAGGATTCCACATCCTGTGGGAGGTGAAGCCTGGACTATGTTTGTGCCTAAAGTCATTCCTTGGTGCTCCATAGGACATCTGGATTCCTTTGGGCTTTCTGCATTCCACAGGATAGCTTCAAAGACAGGTTGAAGGTCTTGCTAGCTTTGTTTTGATTGTGCCATACCGTTAAGTCCCAAAGACAGATGGCAGGGCCCATCCTGTGTCACAGAAGCCATTTTCTCAGTGACAGTTACACCAAGACCTACCATCTTTCTTTCTTGAAATTTTTTGCTGTCCTATGGGGACCTGGTGGGTCGCCTGAGGAACCTGCTTTCCTGGGCAGAAAAAAGAACTCAAAGTCAGTTGGTAATTAGAAGGCTTGCTTATGTTTTGAAAATGAGAGAGTGACACCTCAGAAGCCCTAGGGATGCAGTCACTTCAGCCTCAACAAGACCCCCAACTCCTGTCAGAAGACTCTGAGGTCTAGATTGGAGGAAATCTTCACTTTGCTTGCTTCATTGTGAAAAGCTAATGATGTTCCTAAGCCCCAGAAGCCACATCTTTAGAGGATGTCAATAAGAGCCCTACTTGCCTGGAAGTTGTGAGGTAAAATGAGCTCCTGAGGGTCAAATATTCAATCAATTTAGTGCAGTCCCTTTTTTGAGGGTTTGTAGTTCATGATAATAGGGACATTCTAATTCCCTGGATGATTCTGACAGAATCTAAACATAGCCAAACGTTAAGAAAATAAGTAAAGGTGCATCCCTCACCTGTCAGCCAAGCCAGTTCCACTCAGCCTCCCTTTATTACCCACAGAGCCATGGATTACAGGGAAAGACCCCTAGAGAGACCTTCTATACACATAAACCTGGATACCTGATCCCTTCAAGTGGACTTGGTAATATGATTCCATTTAAGCATTGACATGCTGTCTGTAACCAGAACAAAGCTAGGTGTGAGTGCTTCCTGAAGGTGCTTGGCCCTTTAGGAAAAGCTTTGTGACAAGCAAAGCACTCACTGACACTTAACCAAGGTAGGGTCAGTTTGGCCAAGCTGTTACCTCTTGGGGAGTTGGGCAGGGCAAAGTGTTCATAAGTAAGAAGCATATTGTTAGTGGTAAATTCAACTTCATAAACAAATTTAATATAACCTCCTTTTATATTTGCCATGCAAATATACACATGCCTTCTCAGCCTCTAGTTACTTTGCCATAGAACCTGTCATTTGCTTTTGCCTAAGAAAAAAAAGCAATGGGCTCCCCGCTAAGCCATGAAGCCTGGGACGTTCTTCATAGGGTTAATTCTGCCTCTCACATAGTCTGCAACAAGGAGAGGTAGTTTCCTCTGAGGAAGTGTATTTGCCGTAACAAAATACCTGTCACTTAGAGAAGGAAAGATTTATTTTGTCTCACAGTTCCACGGTATAGTCAGTGATGGCAGGAAGTCATGGTAACAGGAACATGAGGCTTCTGGTCACAGTGTATCCACAGTGAGGAAGCACACAACATGAATGTTTGTATTTGTCTTGCTTTCTCCTTTTTATTTGGTTTAGGACCCCTACACTGTAGGAAGGAACCACTCACATTTGAGGTGGGTCTTCCACTTCAATTAACCTAACCTCGAAAGTCCACGCAGACACATCCAGAGGTGTGTTTTCATGGTGATGCTAACTGCCACCAAGTTACCATCATAGAAAGAATTGGGTCCAATCAACTAGAGATGGCATGATTTGTATCCTTTCCACACCAGTTCATTTCTGTACCCCATTCTGGCCTGACACTCATGGCAATCCTCCTGTGTCAGTTTCCCAAGTACTGGATTATGGGCATTAGCCACTATACCCTGCTTGATGTTTTCTCATCTAATGTTACCAAACTATATTGGGGAAAATACACTGTACCGTTTTTATGAAATATGTCTTCAAACTTATGCCTGGTCACTGACTGTGGAGGGTACTTTTTGTGCAATCTGCTTATGGATGTTTTGGAAGAAACGCAAAGAGCCCTCCTTCCCCATATTTCTCCTACCCAAAGGAGAAAACACATTTGATCCTAGGGAAGTGCTAGTGCGGCCACAGGATCCCTGCCTGCACTGCTCCATGTGTGCTTGTTTTATAGAAGGTTCCTGGATATTCTTCTGCCATACAGTGATCTGGGTGGGCCCTCCAGATGGAATTCTCCTATCTCCCCCTGCACAAATTCTTCATGGTGGTCAAGGTCATGGTCATAACAAAGTGTGAGAGGATGGTGGGGTTAGTGTTGGTTGTTAATCAGAAACTACTTACAGGATATATACACATCTGGGCTCACACACATGGAATCCAGCAAGATCCCTGCAGAACTTCCATTGGTTTCTGCCTCCTGATCCTATAATCAAGTTTTAGGGAGTCATTTGTGGCCAGTTAGCTGCCCGCCATCTAGTCTCTGTTACTCTGATGTACTACACACATGTGACCCTTACCACACGCATCTTCTTTTAACCACAGCATGTCTCAGCTTGCCTCATGCTGTCCTCCACACGTTCAAATGCAGCACGGATAGATAGAACAGCCTGCTTTTTCTGGCATTCTCTTTCCTTGGTAAACTCTCTGGGGATTGGTCTGTATTCAGCTGTGACTATAGTCACATCCTGGTTCTCAGCACAATGATGAAACCACCTGCAGCCTAGCCCTCAGTGCTACAGCCCTCTGTTTTGTTTTTGTTTCTAGCCCGTCTCGATACTGACAACTGAAGTTGAAACTGCTTGAAGTAAGTTCCATGCTTTCATATAAGCGAATTTATAGGACTATTGTTTTTAGTGTCTAAAACACAAGTAATCCTAACATATTAAATAGAAAATCTAAATAAGTATATAGATTATATAACATGCTTTTAATTACATGGAATCCAACTATATATGTGATTAGATACTGTGTGTATGTAGATATGTGTGGATACACACACATGCACCATGATTACATCTAGATGTACAGGGTATAAAATTAGATGGTGTTAAATGTAGCAAATATGATCAGCTCAATATTCACACGGTAATTGAGGATTATGGAATTAATTGAGAGTTTTTTTTAACTGTGCTAATATTGTAAAACAGTGTTTAACAATAAACTCCTATAAACATATTTTTTTTAAAAAAAATCAATGTCAGAAATTAAACTGAAGGGTGCTGGAGAGATGGCTCAGTGGTTAAGAGCACTGACTGCTCTTCCAGAGGTCCTGAGTTCAATTCCCAGCAACCACATGGTGGCTCACAACCATCTGCAATTAGATCTGATGCCCTCTTCTGGCTTGCCTGAAGACAACTACAGTGTACTCATATATGTAAAATAAATAAATAAAATCTTAAAAAAAAAAAAGAAATTAAACTGAAATGTAATGATGAGATGATGCACACAAGGCCCACCCACCTGCCTCTTGAATAAATCTATGTTTTCTGTGGTTCTCAGGCTTCTGACAGAACCATTTTAGGAGTCTGCATTCTTGCTTTCCTTTGTAACTAAAAGCTGGTTTCTAAAATTATGTTTAATTTCCATTTCAGCATCAAGATAATCAACCTGGAAAGAATCTCAGACTTTGGAGAGTTTCTGAGTCTTCTAGAACTTTCCAAGTGCAGAAGAAACCATGGTGGAGACTCAGGCGGGCACTGGGAACATGGCATCAGTGGTCATAGGGTAGTGCTTTGTTGGGAATGAAGTCATGGTTATAATCCACGTATCCATTGCTATTCAAGAATGAGTCTCTCCTGTTTCATTTTTAACTTTTTTACACTGAATTTCTATTTAGACACTAAAACATATGGGGGTGCTTGTTCCCCCTGGATACATTTCCCTGTGAGCCAGCTATTCAGATGTCATAGCTGGATATCTAACTTACTTCCATATGTGAAGTGTGCTAAACACAAACCAGTTTACAGAAGAGATGTATTTTATGTATAGTAAATTGTATATATACCCTTTTACCACATTCAGTTTTTTAAACCAATGAATACGCTAGATTTTTCTTCTAAATGAGGTTACTGTTGGGATGGGTTGACTTAGTGATGCTGTAGAAAGGTATCTGCATTTGCTAAAAGCGTGTCAACCCTAGAGCGGGCAATAACCTTCCTTGTGGACTTCCATCTGCTCGTTGCGGATCTGCTTGTGGTTTAGAAATAGAATTCAAGAATAATCATGGAGTGTCCTGCTTGACACCACTGCCAAATTCAGAATGAGGGACCTTGAGAGAAGGAACTGCCACTCAGCTGGAATCATTTTCGCAGTCACCGGTCCTGGGTCAGTTTAGTGGCACTCTCTGGTTTGTAAGGATGGGCATTATTTTCAGTGTCATCTGATCATTTGTGAGCTTCTAAACTGAGGTGCGAGAGCTCCCATCTTGATTCTGAGAATTGAAATAAAGCAGGAATGGAAGGGGCCTTTGGCGTTTGGTCCTTAAAATGCACCGAAGTGTAAAGTGAATTTCCGTTTGCTGTGGGTTATCCTTGTTAGCCTTCACCTTTCCAAAAGTGAGCAGTGGGGGAAAGCTCTTCAGGTCAAAGAGACCGCCGTGTCCTGCAGGTAAAGGGGTTGTTTTACACCAGATCTTTACATATGAGATCTCAGTCCTGATTCATTTAAATATAAAGGAGCCGTAGTGTGCACTGCCTGTGATGAAGCCTTTGCTCTGATTGATTATTCCCGTACTTTCCAGGATTACAGCATCCCCATGCATGCAGAGCTGGCAGAGGGGTTACAGCATCCCCATGCAGAGCTGGTGGAGCATCCTGCCTCCTCACTCAGTTGTCTTTTGGGATAACAGATTTTCAGACCTAATGGAGATAACTGTTTTACTAAGCATGGCGACGCATGCCTGTTATCCCAGCTCACAGAAGAAAGCAGACACAACAGGGTGGCAAGTTCAAGACCAGTCTGGGCTACCTAATCTAGCACCGTTGTAGTTCCAAAAGTACATTTCTTACAAATGGTCCAGATCTTTATACAGACCCAAATATGCCCCTACAAAAATATCCTCTAAAGGGCTTACAAGACAGACAATTGTGACAGGCACAGTAGGATTCTTTACACGGAATCAAACATTTCAATTTCTTTTGCTTGTAAGTCCAGTGACAATTTTTAAAGTTAGTTTTTCTGGATCACAATTAACGTTTAGTATTTGGTTTTTTTTTTTTTTTTAATTTAAAATATACCCCACAGTTTGAAATATATTTTGGGTCACATGGTGAACAACATTCATCGTACCTAGTTGGGTGTCACTCAGTTGTTGCTGGCCTCTGTTGTGTAGGTAACAGGGTGTCCCTTTCTACCAGGTCAAGTGCTACTAAGTGCTGTGCCTGAAGCTCTCAGCCCATCCTGTACACAGCATGTCCAGTTCTCTCTCTCTCTCTCTCTCTCTCTCTCTCTCTCTCTCTCTCTCTCATATGCTTAGTGAGTTTTGTTTGGCTAGTCATGGTTTTCTGTTTGTCTGATTGTTGCATTTGTTTGGCCATCTCAATGACTTGGTCTCACAGGACTTCAGCATCCTTTAGATTAACTAAACCCACGGGCCTCCAAGAGAAGGACCTCAGCAAAAACCAGCAGGAGTTCTAGGACATCAGACCTGTCTAGAAATCTCTACTACACCATGGCATAGCCTGACTGCTGATAAAGAAGACTGTGCCCATACAAGAGGCAATATTATTGTAGAACAAGTTCCCTAGAGATGAAAAAATGTATACTCAACCGAAACCTGTATGTAAACACATGCACACGCACACGCGCACACGCGCACACGCACACGCACACGCACACACACACACCAAACACAATAGAGAAGCACAGAGATCACCCACAGTCCCTGCATGCAGAGGTAATAATGCCAACACTCAAGAGGCATATCCATGCTGACCGAAGTGGACACAGTCTGCCTACAGGTACTGCGGCCTGTCAGGCTAAACCAGTGTCTTCATCTAATACACTTCATGCCTGTGCCTTCTGCCTCACCTTCCCAAAGCTTCCAACACAAACTCACCGCAGACTGTGTGGCTTAGCATTGAGTTTATTTTCTCGAAGTTCAAATGGTAGTTTAAAGTCAAAGCATGAGTAGGCTGCTGTCTTAGGAGGCCTCTTGCCCAGGTTTGCTGGTGGCTGCCCTCTCCTAATGGCTTACAGCTCTTTCCTTTGAGTGTCTGGATCTTAACTGCCTCTTGAGGAACACCAGCCAGGTAGGTTTAAATCTCCATTTTAATCTCCAACCTTGACCACCCCAACTGTAATCACCTCAGTAAGATCCCATCTCCAAGTTAGCACAGGTTAGACTTCAACAGTTGGTTTGAGAGGTGTTCAAGTCAAGGCACAGTAACAACTTTATTGTCTCCCAAAGATGACCTGGATGTATGGAGTTTCAAATCAGAACAGACTGCAGAACCTACAAAGACTGGAAATGAACACATGCTCTCTCTCTCTCTCTCTCTCTCTCTCTCTCTCTCTCTCTCTCTTGCTTGGGCGCACGCGTGTGCACACACACACACACACACACACACACACACACACTTAAGGAGTTTAGTGACACCACAGGGAAAAGCAATGATGGGGAATGGGCCTTTTACTGACCATCTTAGACTGGCCTGTCAAGAATGGCTCAGGTTTTCCTTTACTAAGTGGGGTTCCCTATGAAAGTTTAAATGTTTAGATGCTAATTGATTTTCAGGTTAGCTTTCTGAGCAGAAATGTGCCATCCTCAATTGCATAGGGACACACACTTGTTAAAGTCCAGAAAGGAGCAATGTACAGAAAGGAATGACTTTGGACTTGTGACCATCTGGGTCTGACATGCTAATGTGCATTTGGGAGGCAGAGGCAGAAGGTTCACTATAAGTGTGAACCAGCTTGGTCTACATAGAGAGTTCCAGGGGAGGAAGGGAAGAGGGAGGAAATGAGAGAGGAGGAAGGGAGGGAAGAAGGAAATGAGAAGTGTGGGAGGAGGAAGGAAGAGACGAAGGAAGAACAGAGAAAAGGATGAAGGATGAAGGCAGATTGGGGGAGGGGGAAAAGAGGAAGTGAGGGGAAAGGAGGGAGACAGAAAGGGAAGGAAGAACTGAGAGGAAGTGTGGGAGGAGGAAGGAAGACGGGAGGAAGAGATGAAGGAAGGATGGAGAAAAGGATGAAGGAGGAAGGCAGATTGGGGAGGGGAAAGGAGGAAGTGAGAGGAGGGAGAGGTAAAGGGAGGAAGAAGTGAGTGAGGAAGCAAGAGGACAAGGGAGAAAGGGGATCTCTTGGAAAACTACATACCTAGATATCATAAGTACAATGTACATTGTAAGTTAGTTACAAGGTAACCATTAGGTCACAGCAGTTTCTTATAGCTAACCTTAACTGTATAAACCACCTGGCTTAAAACAATAAAAACTCTTCACCCCCAGTTTTGAAGGCAAGGAGTCCAAATTTCAGGTGTCATGTGATTAGCTCCTCATGAATATGCAACAGAGTCCCTGTTTGATTTTCCTCCCCAGTTTCTCGACACTCACAGCCTTTGGTGGGTTTGGTTTCTGGACAGATCATTCTAAGGTGCTGTCTCGGTTCTCATTTTCCTCTGTGTGCCCAAATTTCCTTTTTATACAAACACTAGTTACAAGAATAAATAAAAATAAATAAATAAATAAAGTTACAAACACTAGTTGCAAGAATAGATCCCATCCCACTCAAGAATGACTCTACCTAAATTTCATTCCATATGTTAACTCTGTTTCCACAGTCACATTCCCAGCATCTGGGGAGACATGAATGTTGTGTAGACACTATTCAACCCAGCACAGTTCGCTTACCAAAGTAGCACATGGTCAAAACAGTGAAGATGAACTTAGAAGGAACAGATCTCTATGCTCAAAATAAAATTACTGAAGTTAGAAAGGACAAAAATTAAATGTTACTCAAGATAAACAAAAAACTGAGTCATTCCCCCACTTTTTTTTTGTCTTGGTTTAAGAATGTACAGCATTTTGTTACTCATAAACTTGAACTGTCTCTAGTTAGCCCAGAGAGCCTAGCACAACCATCACTAAACAAGTCGCCCCAGAGAACTTCCTAAAGCCCTGCACTGCAGCTTGGGCTCCACCCCAGAGGTTAGGATGTAATTGGTCAGGAGTGGGTCCTGAGCAGGAAGAATTTGAATTCCCACTGGTGATTTTAGTATACAGTCAAGGCTGGGAAATTGCCCGAGATTTTAAAACTGTATATACTGCATGGCACTGCTGATAACTACTCCTGAGCTATGCTCCTGATAGTGGAACAATCTCTTCAGTTTCTAAAACTTAGCAAGAAAACTACCCATTCAAAAATTAAGCAAGTTCTTGAAAATCTGTTTCTCCAATGAAGGCCTACAAATGGGAAATTAGTGACTAAGTGCTCAAGAACACCATCAGTTGGGGAAGGACGGCTCAAAGCTGTGACAGGAGCCCACTTCACAGCTACCAGGGAGGTTACTTTTTAAAAAAAATGACAAAACTCTCCTCTGGGCAGCCATGCTTCCAATGAGCTTTAACTCGGGGCACAAAAAGCGTCACACCAGCCTGGACTAGCATCATTTCAGAGCTTACAATCTCAGAGAACTTGTCCTTCTGGAAGTTTCCATTTCTATGTAATATGAGAAGTCTCCTGGCATTTCCCTACCCTGTCGTTAGCATCTGAGGGACCACAACACAGCAAGGAGATGTCTAAGTGAAAAGACAAATGAAGGTCCACTCTAAGACTTTCTTGCTTCCATGAGTGCCCAGCCACGCTCCAGCAGGGTTCTCAGGTGTGCTGTAAAGGAGCTGTGTTCCAAGAGATCAGAGTCTCAGTGCGTAACTGAAGGCAGAACCTGTACCTAGGCCAGAGGTTCCACTGAGCACAAACCTGAAAATCATGTGGGTCCTTGGAGTTTGTGGTCCCCAAGAGAAAGACTGAGGAGAAACCTATTGGACTACTGTATCAAATGCATCTGTTGCCTGTTGCTAGGTCCTCAGATAAATTCGGCCAATTTTGGAGCTAGGTTGTAGCTAGAGCTCAAAACAGTATCTGCCTGAGGTGTCTCTTATCTCTTGTTCCCGATTAGTTTGAACAAGTTCAAGGCTTCCTGTATTGGAGGTGACTCTGTTGAATGAATGGTGCACTTGATTCTCTCAGGAACCAGTCTGTGACTCTCAGTCCAAGGGTTCTATGCATCCACAAATGGCTGGGCTTTTCTATGGGACAGCAGTTACTCTGAAGAATCTGTCACATGCCCTTTGGTGATGCCTGTGAGCAGGATATCACTCAAAAGAATGGCTATCGCATGTCTTCGCCCATCCTTCTACAATAAATAGGAATACTTCAGTATTTGGTGGTGGTAGGAACAATTAGACAAGTTTGAGGGGTATAGAGAAAGAAATTGTTGATCCTCAATGGAAGGGAATTGGAGAGCAAGCATTGGCCATGACCAACCTGTGCAATCAACCTAACCATTGACAAGTCCAGTTGGTTGCTATTGACAACAGATGTGTTTGGTG
This sequence comes from Arvicanthis niloticus, assembly GCF_011762505.2. Taxonomy (NCBI): domain Eukaryota; kingdom Metazoa; phylum Chordata; class Mammalia; order Rodentia; family Muridae; genus Arvicanthis; species Arvicanthis niloticus. Next base: position 47,750,981 of record NC_047664.1, on the reverse strand, counting down.
ATGATTCATTGTCCTTTTGGGTTAGAAGCATTTATTTTGGAGTTCGTGCAAGACAGAAGGAAGTTTTTAATGTGTTAAGCCTCCAGAACTTGAAGTTTGTTCATTTATTACATTAATTGACATAACACAGCAAACCACTCTGCCACTTTACAGATGGAAGGACTTGTCACATAACCCAGCCTGTCTGGGCATGTTCAAGCACTCAGTAAAAAGTTGTCACTGTGATAGAACTGAAGCATTTAAGTATCTCCTTCTCATGTTAAGCAATTCCATTTCTTTTTAAACCGTTTAGGTATTGGTATGGCTATTGATCTTTTTAACCGTCATTAACTGTGGTTTGAGTGTTGCTGCTTTGAATGAAAGAGCTACGCAGTGCACGTGCATGAAAAGCTTTTTCAGTGTGTTAGTTGCAAATACATTCAGATCTATGATCCCTGGAGTGTTACAGTTGATTGACACAAAGCATCCCTTTCAAGGGTATTTTCCACCTGTATGTAAATCTTACAGCTGATGTCATCCTGAGGTATACAAGAGGTCAAGTGGCTGTTGCTTTAACAGAATTAGTTTTTAGGTGTCTCCGAAGCGATTGTGTATCTATTGACACCTTAGTAACTAGAATTTGAAAAAGATTAAGAACTAGTGAGTGACAGTGACTAGTTTATGCAAAAGTGTATTTGTCACACACACCCCTCCAGCCTTTGACAAATCCTCTACTTCACAGGTCTTGAGAAAAGTCTCTTTTTTTTCCTTCTCTCTCCTCTGCCCTCTCTGCTTCCAGAGGCCATGCTGGATGCTCTAAGCTGTGCCTTTGCTGTTTTTTGTTTGTTTGTTTGATTGGTTGGTTGGTTGGATTTTGTATGTTTGTTTACTTGTTTGGGCTTTTTGTGCAGCTTTCAGATACCGTTAATCTTAGCTGAGCATTGTCATATCACTTTTAGTCTTTTGCCACAGAGCAAGAACCAATGTTATGTCTGGAACGGGAGAGTCATGAGGGGATTTGGCATCCGCAGCAAATGCTGGAGAGTGTTATAAGATCCGAGTCTGCAGAGATGGTCCAGCAGCTAAGAGCACTGGCTGCTCTTGCAGAGGGCCTAGGTTCGGGTCTCAGCACCTACATGCTATCTTACAACCGTCTGTAACCCCACTTCCATAACACTCACTTCTGACCTTTAGGGACATCAGCTATGTACATGGTGTGCAGACGTACATGTAGGCAAAATGCTTATACACACAAAACAAAGCAAGTCTTTTTTTTTAAATTTATTTATTTATTTTATGTGAGTACACTGTCGCTGTCTTCAGACACACCAGAAGAGGACACCAGACCCCATTACAGATGATTGTGAGCCACCATGTGGTTGCTGGGAATTGAACTCAGGGCCTCTGGAAGAGCAGTCAGTTCTCTTAACTGCTGAGCCATCTCTCCAGCCCACATCTTTTTTTTTTTTAAGTTAAAGATATATAATAACACACAGTGAAGGGCTTTGACTATGGCACTGTGCCATGCTGAACAGAACATCAACCAGACAAAGGTTAACAGCACTAGGAAAGTTATGGGAACCCTTAACCTTGGCTTATGAAGAACCAAACATAGAAGTCAGGGAGAGAGGATTCCATGTAGACTAGCAGAGAAGGAGATTTCAGGCCAAAAGTTTAGCAAAGACAAAGAAAGCATCCTGAGAACTTTAAATGGTGGACGGCTTTACCCCAGAGCTTGAGCCTCAGAGCCTGTGTGCAGAAGATGCAGGGAATGAGCTGAGAAGTAATTGGGATTAGGGAAAGTGCCTGGACCTTCCTGTGAATACAAGTTCAGAAAGCTAGCACAGCTTTTTGTGAATTGGTTGTGAACTAAAACTCCATGGATCATTGACCTCTGTTAGCATCTGCTTTAACTGGGAGGTAGGGGTCTGTACACCGTTATTAGACTAAGTATAGCAATTTGGCCACTAACACAATGAGCTTGGAGCTTGAGAGGGATGAGCAGTCACCAGTGTATCTGGGTCAGAGAATGAGCCTGGAACTCACACGGCAAGGCAGAAGCCAAGCACGTTGGCCTTTGTGTTCCTTTAAGTGCTGTACTTTTCACAGAGTCACTGCTGAGCATCGACAATGACCCTTGCTTTTCTCTAAGTGTTGAGTCTTCTCTGCAAAGCTGCAGGCTGCTCACACCAACACCTTGCATGCTTTCATCACAAGTATGTAATCTGTCCGGCATCTTTTTCAGTCAAATAAAGCGCATTCCAATGCTTGCAAAGACCACAAGCTGAGAATGCTAAGGGTGTGAGCCACCGGTCTTACACATCAATCAGGTCGCTCTTGGTAATTCTGTGTCCTGAACAGCATAGCATCAACTAAAAGGTAAGTGAAACACATAGTTGGTTCTTGGCGCTACCATGACTGTGGCCAGCATCTGCCCCTCGCAGAATGCAAATCTGTGGCCCTGTTCCACATACTGCCACATTCCAGTGGTAGCCACCGGATGGCAGCAGAGCACCAAGTGGTCTATTTGCCCAGCAAAAGGAACAAGTACCAGAGTTCAGGGGTCCTTGCTTACCTTTAAGCAGACACAGACATGACAAGGCAGAAGCCAAGTCATGTTGGCCTTTGACTTCCCTTAAGTGCTCAGTTCTGTACTTTTCACAGAGTCACTGCTGAGCGTTGACAAGCCAATGTACCGACAGACACCACTAGTCCTGCAGAGGTATTTCCACCTCCAGGGAAAGTACTAGAAGTCCATTTTGGACTCATTGTATTAGTGGCCAAATTGCTATACTTAGTCTAATAATGGTGTACAGACCCCTACCTCCCAGTTAAAGCAGATGTTAACAGAGGTCAAATGATCCCAGAAGTTTTAGTTCACAACCAATTCACAGCAAGCCCCTTGGGCTCCTGAATCCAGCAGTGCGTATTTCACAAATTCCAGGCGTATGTACACACACTCAGCTGCTGCCTGAACCCCCATACTGATGAAATACTTGAGTGCTGGGAGAACCCCTTAGCATTCGCCTGAACCAAATGGGGTGTTGATATTATGAAAACATCCAGAAGAAGCCAGGGTGATCTCTTTCCTACACTCAGACAGCTGTGTATGGGCAGGCCAGTGAACCCCATGGATCCTCCTGTCTATGCCTTCTCAGTGCTCGGATAACAAGTGTTTTCTTGGGCTTAAACTCAGCTCCTCATGCTTGCACATCAAGTGCTTCACCAACTGAGCCATCTCCTCAGCCTAATATGTTTTGATGATTTTTTTTTTTTTTTTTTTGTATCATATGATGGTATCTTTGGGGAGCTTACAGAGCCTGACTCTTCCAGGGTCAGCTAATTCCTGAAGATAATCATCTCACTTGGGATCACACCCTTCCTGTGCAAACCGGCCACTCTTCCTATCTAACCCTCTCAATCCAAGCCAACTTCCTCCCCCTTAAATTATCCCAGGGACAGCTAGGTTCCAAGTCCAAGTCTGGTTCAGCCCATCCTACAGCAGGTAGAATCCCGCCAACTTTGATTATCCCATGGAAACAACCAGGGCTGTGGCCCAACATTCCTCTCATCCCCACTTCTACTCCTTGCCATCACCAAAGCTTTATACAAATTACTGTGGCCCTCTGTGGTATGGCATGCTGCCTTTCATTGTAACTGAAGTGATAAAGCCATATTTTCATGGCTTTAACTTCTCTGCAGGACCACTCAGTTAGCCTCATAAAGTACTGCAGGCACACTGAGACAACTGTCAGCCACCAGGGTAGCTCAGTGTTCCGTGGAAGGCCAGCTTCTATCTGCTCTTGCTTCGTCACTGGCTTTACCCATCAGCAATCTATCCCTGGAGAGTATGTTTGGGACATGGACAATAACTGCTTTTCCCCTCCTTGATGGACCGAAGAGGACTGCAGATTCTTACCTCACATGAATAACACTTTGTAAAGTCCCATAGACACCATGTGGTTGGAAAGGCATTCCGTTAGATATGATGAGAAGAGGTTTCCAGGGATAATTGGCAAGCAAATCTTTCTATAGAGAGGGGAGACAGGGAGTGGTTTCTTTGGTTGTTCTTTGAGGGCAGCGTCAGAGAACACCAACAGCGAGTACCATAGATGTCTCTGGAGCTAGGTATCCGGCCTCAAGCAGAATTCTGTATTTGGACAAATCTCCCCTCTGCTAGCAAATAGTCCTTGGTAAATGAGGGTCTCCCCTTTGCAGTCTATTTGGGGCTGAAGCTGACTTAGTTGGGCCTCTGATGTCCTACCCTCTGCAGACATTACTCTGTTTAATTCCTAGTGGTTGGGAGCTTGCCTTAGGACCTCCTCATGAAAAGCCGTGACTCCTAACCTTACCTCTATTTGTGATTGTCTGCCTTGCTGCTGCCATTAGTCCCTTGTCCAAGAGGCCTCACATCCTTGTGGCCCTGAGTCTCACAACAAGAGCAAAGGGAGAAAGCCTTTTATTTCTGCTCTCTCTGATGCACCCAGAGAACATTTCCAGTTTGGAATAGGCTATCAATCTTCTGGCTAATATTTCAGGGCCTCAAGAACCCACAGCTTATCAGCCTGTTAAAACACTCATTTAACAACTTTATTGTTTATAAATCAGAACACTGCAAACTTTGCCCTTTTGGGGCAGACCCTGGCCATTGGGGAAATCAGGAGCTTAGCAGGTAAATGCCCCAAAGGAAAAGTGACACAGAAAGGAGACAAAAGGAGGAAGAGAGAAGGGAAAGGGAGGGGAGGGGAGGGGAGGGAAGGATATAATAAGGAAGGAAGGAAGGAAGGAAGGAAGGAAGGAAGAAGGGAGAGAGGGAGAAAAGGGAAGAGAGAATGAATGAAAAGAGGGAAGGAAGAGAAAGAAAAAGAAGAAAGGAAAGAAGGAAGAGAGGAGAGGAGAGGGAGAAGGGAAAGAAAGAGTAAAAAGGAAGGAAGGAAGGAAGGAAAGAAGGAAGGAAGGAAGGAAGGAAGGAAGGAAGGAAGGAAGGAAGGAAGGATGGAAACTGCAGTGTGTAGGTACTGCCCCTTTCCTCTGCCTACCCTGACCTTCTCCAGCTCATTCAGCTCTTGAAGATTTGACCAATGCATTCTTTTCAGTGCCTTTATCAACAGCATTTTGAGTGCCATTGGCCTCTGCCTCTACTCCTGAATACAGTGGAACCATCAAGGCCAGCACAGGGTCCTCACCAGCTTGGACATTGTATATTACCTTAAACCATCCTAACTGCTTTCACCTTTCTCTAGGCTTGCCTCTCGATACTATCCTCCTCCATGGAAATGTTCAGACATGCTCATTATGGAAATACAAATAAAATATGTATTGAGGTTTTAGGGGGTTCTGATGGCAATATATATCTTAGCTAAAATTTGTATTTCAAAGTCAGGAGCACCTCTTGAGCCTCTGAGAGCCCTCTACGGAAACTGTACATGCCTTATCAACTACTCATGGCTCCTAATGGCTACAAAGAAGCCAATGGTTCTGATATAAGAACTTGCTCCATGGTGGTAGAAATACTTCAAGATACGACAACAACAAAGAGTTTCTGAACACACTCTATACATACCCAAGAAAGAAGTGATTCACAGAGTTCGGGGATGACCCACACAATGGGGGAAAAATCTTTCCTACCTGTCTATATGACAAGGATTCATTGTCAGATTATACCAAAATTAAACATCAGAAACCAAGTCATCAAATAAACAAAAGGGTAAATGACCTGAATAGACCCCATTACAGACAGAAAGTACAGTTGACAGTGAATACATGGAAAAAATGTCCAGCAAGTTTAGCCATCAGGTAAATGTAACTTAGAGCTCCTCAGAACTCTGCTGGATTTCCCATCATCCCATTGGCTGTCCAATCCAGAAAGCAAACACCCATGCTGGTAAAGTGTGGAAGGAAAGGGAGCTCTGATACACTGTTGATTGGTGCATCCATTATGGAGATTACTTTGAAGGGTCTTCTCAAACCTAACATTAGACATATTATATGATCCAGCAACCACTGTGGGTACACACGAAAAGAAAGCAGTCAGTATACGATAGAGACTCACATACCCATGTGTAATGTGATGTCATTCATAGCAGACAACTTATGGAATCAGCCTAGATACCCAGCAATGGGTGAATCATCACGGAATCTTTCTCAGTTATAAAACACGGAACCATGCCATTTGCAGAAAAGTAAGTGTATCTAGAAATCATCCTGTTTAAAGGAGAGAAGCCAGACTCAGCAAGAGAAATATTACAGGCTTCCTTCTATGCATGGAATCTGCTCAAGGAAAACATCACAAAAACAGAAAAAGGACTGTTAAGGCAGAGAAGGGAAAACAACCGGAGTGGAGACATAAGAAGACAATAAAGGGTGATTATTATTAATGAGCAGTATATGGATGCATGAAAATGTTACAACAAAGTACATTATTTTGTATAATTATGTATACCAATAAAAATTTACAAACTTTGCCAATAAAAATATGTCTCATGCTGGCTACCACTAAAACAGCAATACCTGGCCACCTACAGATCATCTTGATGGTTTCAAGACCTGAGCCCATGATTCTTCTCATCCAGTTGCCATGTTCAGCACAGCTGCTAGGAGCTTCAAAGTAGGATAGAGTGGGAACTGAGTGTTCTAGCACATTCTTTCTGCAGGAGAACATGACTTCTGGGCTCTCTATTTCTTGCCAGATGCCATGGCATTAGTGGAGGTTACCTTTCCTGCTGCCACTGCTACACCATGTGGACTCCATCCGCCACTACCTGCCGTCACCGACCCCGTGAATTTCCACTGCTGCTGCAGACCAACTCCACCCATTGCTGCGAGGCTCATGAAACTTCCACCACATGAGCTGTGCCACTGTGGCCCCCCACATGGTGCTCTGCCACGTGGGCTAGGCAACCAGACAGGCCCACACAAACTTCACAGTTCCACCTTTCCTGATACCAGACTGTGGAAGCCCACAAACACACACTGGCATATTGATTGGTAAGGAGTTTCCAATTGGCAGGAGGGACCCTAAATCCCTAAGTGTCCAGATAGCGCCTGGCCAGCCTTTCCTGGGCTGAGGAGTTGGTGTTTCAATGCCCCAGTCCATATGACTGGCCTCCTGGCTGACCTACGACTTAGGACTTTGGCTGTTGGGTGACTTTCCTCCTTGAAAACAGTTCACAGCCCTTCCCCCCAAGCTCTTGAAGCAGCTAGAAAATCCTGGCACCAGGTTGAACTGCTTTCTGGCAATCTCCGGGAGTTTGCCACAGCCCAAGGCCCCTAGATATTCTTGTAATGACCTGATATCTAGGCTGCCTGCCTGATTTGTTACCAACTTTTCTCTCAGGACGCTGATACAAATAGTACGGTAATAGCCCCACTTCCTATCACCCAATGGGCACTACATTGTCTTTGACTGTACCCCCAGACACCCCACTGGATTGTCTCCTAAAAAAACCTCAAATCTCTAAAATTAACGCCTGATTTGAGATCTTCCAAACTGATACACCTCTGCAATAAGGTCTGGATTCGGTACCCTCTAGATAATGGTTTAAAATGGCCACCTAATGGCACACTAGACCCAATCATTTTAAAGGGTCTTCATACATACTGCCAGCAGTCTGGTAAATGGAAAGAGATTCCCTGTATCCAAGCATTCATCTACCTTCGCTCTAATCTCTCCATGTGTTCTGCCTGTTCCCCACCCCAGGTTCTTTTAGCCATCCCCCAATGGTCAGAGTAACCATCTACATGGTCCCAGGAAAGATTTGAGCTCGGAGCTAACTCTGTGCTTCCCTGGCCCTCGTTCTAGGACTCCTTCCCTTGGGTGAGACATTTCTCATTTTCTTGAGACACTTTCTTTCTCGCAGCTGAGTACCTCAGGCCGGGCCTGGACAGACTGTCCTCTCTGTCTCTCAGGAGCACCGGCTCCAAGCTCTAGTCCCTAGCATGTCTCCCCCAGGGGTCAGTCTTTTGCACACTGCCTGCTAGTGTAGGCCTCTTCCCCTGCTCCGCTGTCATTTGTGGCCAGCTGCAACCACTTAGTTCAGCCGGTTCGCCTGAAGCAGAGGGTCCGGGACCCTGCTTGCTTCCATCTCCTCTGTGTTCCTTAGCTCTGCTCTGGGTCTACTCCTTGCACCCTGCCAGGGACCCTCTCTGAGACTTGCTTCCCCATGTGCACAACCACCCTCGCAAAGGGCTTGGCTGCTCATGCACTCGAGGGAGCCTCTCTCCCTCTCTGCCTGGGACCTATAAAGTGGGTGCTACGGTGTCTTCTGCCACAAGAACAGCTAACATGAATGTTGCTGTGATACGGGACAGGCTTGCTTTTCCTTGCTCACTGCAGACTCTAGCCGCCAGAGGCACTGGGCAGTGACTTCCAGCCGCTGGTAGAAAGTGCCGCTGTGGATCTCACCCACAGCACCTATGCCCTCAGCTGTGGGCCCATAGCACAACCCCAGGTCATGGCCTCTGGCCCACAGCCCCAACCTGCCAGCCATATGATCCTATCCCATTGTTGCCAGCTTTCTTATTCTGGTCCTAACCAAATGTTTCTTTGCTAATACAAAAATGTGCTTTTCTCTACCTACACAACCTGCCAAAGTGACTTAAGACTCTTTCCTATCCTGTCTTAATAGACTTTTACTACTGCTATTAAACTCTATTCAGTTACAACCAATCCTATAACTCTCAATCTTGTCAGAAGTCTGATAATAGTATATTTAAGTTTATGGCCGACAGAATTCCCAAAGCCTCTAACAGTTGACCCAAGATGGTTTCAGAAGACTTGGACACCTAGAAGATACAGCCTGGATTGTATGCAATGATATAATCACTAACAAACGCAGTGAACAAAACTGGATGCCCTGAGTCAAATGACTTGGCTAACCCAAGATAAGTCATTTCTCATGTCACACGTATCCATTCCACAGAAAAAAAGCCCTGTATCTTCTATGCTTGGAGGCCAAACTGACTTCACCCAAGAGACTATGAAGACCACGGGAACTGTTGGCTAGTGGACTCTGTCATTTTTTTAAAAATAATATATAACTGGTAGATTATTGTTTACTCTTTCAGACGTCTGACTACATTGACAGCTAAGCTTTCACAGATGTAATCTGTTACCTCATTACCTAAACTCAGTCACCATCAATTAAATGCTTTATATTTCCTCTTCTTGCTACACCACTGTCCTAAATTATCTGAGTTCCTATAAACTTGCCTAACTCTAATAAAACATTCCACTATACGATCCAGCAAAGTCTCATCTTAAAGACTGCTTGTGTTATTAACTCATGCTGTTATCTCTTTTGTAAACTTATAAACTACAGGAAACCCACTCAGATCTGCCTCTCATGGACCAAATAGACGCCATCCAGATAAGTACATCTGCCTAAAGTTCCCACTTAATACCTATTCCAAAGGGTGGATCCCTCTGGGTTTCAAATGTACATCTTGGAAAAAAAAATTTTCTTTCTCCCAAATGTACTTAATCTTATTCCCTACATCTTGTCAACTCTAAGTGCATCCAAAACAGCTCCAGAGAAACAACTTCCAGATGCTTCATCTCCTGTCACACACACAGCTGCTTCTACTGGACCTGTTCCTTCTGACCTGTCCTCAGATGGCTCATAGACTCTGGACAGCAGAAAACAGCCAACTCTCCTAAGACCAGAAAAACATCCCCCATACCCATTCTTCTAGGTTCCCCCTAGAGACACATCACCCCCAATGCCAGCAGGAAGTAGCCAGATATCACAACAACCCTATTCCTGCTTTGCTGTCACCTCTTTCTAATTTTTCTTTTTCAATTAAACCAAAATGGGGGAATGTTAGTATTCTGTCTAAACTCCACCTCCACAGTTACCTGGTAACAGCCAGGTATGCTCCTCCCCACAGTTACCTGGCAATAGCCAGGTAGGCCTGGCCCACTATAAAAGGGGCTGCTTGCCCCTTCCTCTCTCTCTCTCTTGATCTCTTGATCTCTTGCCTCTAGCTTCTCTCTGTCCACTTGCCCCTCCTCTTTTCCCTTCCCCCCTCTCTCCACGTGGTCATGGCTGGCCTCTACTTCTCTTCTCTTCTCTTCTCTTCTCTTCTCTTCTCTTCTCTTCTCTTCTCTTCTCTCCTCCTCCTCCTCCTCCTCTTCTTCCTCCTCCTCTTCTTTCTTCTTCTTCTTCTTCTTCTTCTTCTTCTTCTTCTTCTTCTTCTTCTTCTTCTTCCTCTCTCTCTCTCTCTCTCTCTCTCTCTCTCTCTCTCTCTCTCTCTGCCTCTACTACCCTCCTGGCTCCCCTCCCCATGCCCTGAATAAACTCTATTCTATGCTATACTGGTGTGTGACTGGTCCCTCAGGGGGAAGAGGTGCCTCTGCATGGGCCTGCTGAGACATCCCCTTCCCCCATACCTCTTCACATACCCACAGAACATACTCTCTTTATCTCTTTATGTTTTTATAAACACATCACCCCTCAGTTAACTGAGGAGCCTTTTGGAATTGGCTAGCTAAAAACTGATGAGATGCCACAGACTATGCAAATGGCTCTTCTTGTCAACATATGTCTTAGAGCTCTGCAGAATGTGTCTGTAGCTGCTTTGGGTCCTTAGTGAGGCTGTCTCTGATGAAGGGCAGAACCCAGGAAACAATTCACTGTCTAAACTTAAAAAAAAAAAAAAAAAAAAAAAAAAACCTCACCTTCATTTGGTTACCAGTCTAGCAAGTGCTCTGTCTTGACATTTATTATAAACCATTGGACATTTGCCTAACATTTGTCCTCTCCATGTTGAAAAAACTTGGAGAATTTCCCATCTCCTAGATAGTCACCGTATAAATCAAGCTTACACATGCCTCTACATGTACCAAGCCCACAACACAAGTGCCAAGGCACTCCTAATTCCTTTTGGAGATAGGTATTACTAAGAATTGCCAAGGTACATATGCCACTCTCAGAAACCAAAGGCATATCTGGTAGAAGAAACATCATTCAATAGAACATCAGTCAATAGGAGGCTCATAGCCCAAAAAACTAGGTTAATTAGAAGATGTAGAGGTTTCCTCAGTCAACTCCTTTAAAAAGCTTTAACTTTTTCAAATAACCCCCTAAAGAGTGTCTGTATTTTCACTAGGACTTAACCTTTCATTATGAGTTTCCCATGTTGCCGTCACCCCACAGTAACAGAAGGAACAGTGGAGAGTCCAAACTCTCCTAGGACTGATGAACTGTAAGTGCTCATCAGCCAGGACCTGCTCATGTGATACAGGACCCATTTAAACTTCAGCTTTCACCAAAACCGCAGCAAAAACACTTAGTGCACCCAGAGACTGTTCTGGCTGATCATCGGTCTGATTATTTCTCAGATTTGGACACTTTTATTGATTTACAATCCAGAAGCCCAGGTTCTCCAGAGACATCGTAGCTTTGACAAACTGTTTAACAGAGGAACAATTAAGACAGTGAAGAGATGACCTGTAAAATAGGAGAAAAATTTTACCAGCTATTCATCTCACAAAGGATTAAATTCCAGAATATATAAAGAACTCACAAATTTAAACACCAAAAATAAATAAACTAATCGTATACGAATGAACTGAATAGATCCTTTACAAATGCTATGATAGACATCAATCTCAGTAGGGTTTCTCTTAGATGAAAAAGGCATCTCAGAGGACATTGTGCATCTCAGAAGCTCACCACTGGATATGACACAACCTCAGTTCATATGACCCCACAGCTTTTGAATGTGTTATGAAAACTATCAGTATCTCAGAGCCAGGCAAACCTGCCAGATCTTGAGGACAGGAGTCAAATCAACCTTGTGTTGACATTCCCTTGAGTACCTAATACTGCGACTTACCTGGAATAGTTACTATACAAAAATAGAATCACTAGCTTCCACCCCCAGTTCCCAGTTATTGCTGTCTTTGCAGGCTCCTGAGAAATTCTTCTCTATTTTGGTTATGAAAGATGTCCTCAAGGGTAGACCCCTAGGCTTCCTTCCAACCTGCAATTAACTTCTGCACTGTCATCTAAGATAAGCCTATCTCCTTATTGCCCACCACTTCCTTGAGGGCAAACAGTCCAGCAGCCTTGATTACACTCCTGTTAGCCAATAGCCTGCATTTTTTTTTAGTAGTTTTTTTAGACAAATAAAGGAATTGACAATGATTGAATGGAATAGGTGAGGTCTCACAAGCTGCTCTTATTCCCCTTCCTCTCTGAAGAGACCCCCTACATGGAAGTGTCTTGGCTTTGTGGATCCATGTGCCTTTACTGGCCATTCCAGAGTTGTTTCTGGGGTTCTCACCCAAACATCTTCAGAGTTTATGTAAAGGAGCATGGTCACATGTCAACCCACATAGTGACAGTGTCACCACAAAAACAGGGGCATTTATCTTCTCCCTTCTCCCCTTCCTAGAGCAGCAAGCAGAGTTTTGGTAACCCGGAGATGAAAGGCAAAAACCTTAAACAAGAGACTCTCTAGAACCATCTTCCGCTCTAGGATAATAAGGTGGCATGCTGGATATTTATGTGTATTTCTGTGTGTTATATGTCATGAGATCGTGCGTGTGCATGATCATGTGCATCTAAGTAGACGCAGAGAGAGGCTGTGAAAAATTATTAAATCACTCTGACTCCTTTAAGGAATCTTTGGTGTTAAAAATAATATACTTTAAAAAGTTCTATGATGGTCTATAAGCTTGATTTGAGGGGACAATTATAAAAGAGCAAAACTAAAAAAAACTACTATCACCTACTGCCCTACTAACTATCACATCCACCAGCACCACCAGCACCTCCCCCACTTCACTACCCTCTAGCACCGCCTCCCCTACCACCACGTCTACCACCATAGAAAGCTTTTGCAGAAAGAAGGGTAGTGTCTGAAATAACTGTTACACAAGAACGAGTGAAATTGTCTTACTTTCAATTATTGGCATGATAGTATTACAACCTACAAAAAATAAATCCCTAGTAATTTCTTCTCGAGTAGTCTAGACTAAAGCTAAGAGCTATTTCTTAGACTGATTCGGAATCTGAAACAGTTGAACGAGCCTAACTAACCAAAGGAGCTGATACTGAACGGTTTGAAAAGCTCTTTAAGATTTCTCTGAGGAGAATTTTAAGTCCTCCTCAGTCTGCCTTCCTACACAGCACATCTGTAGTGTCAACACTGTCTCTGGATGCTCTACCAAAGGGAGACTTTAGCAGCAGGTGTCTTTTGATTTGCTACACGGGGATTCAGAAATCTCAGAATTAAAACTTGGAATGCAAATTCTTCTCATAGTTCCCACATGAGTACCTGTTTACTGCACTCACTGGATTTTCCTGTTTGTTTAGCCCGACCGCCTCCTACCCCACCCCACCCCCACCCCACCCCCGCCTCCCCCATTTCCTCTGTCACTCAGAAAGGCTTCAATGTACTTATTTGACCAACAGATTGATATTGCTTTAATGAAGTAACTCAGCATTTTCTTCTGTTTATAAGATTACTTCCAAAGAGGTGGGTTGATGGTTAGGATGGCTTGGTAGCATTGCTCTTCGCTAAAGGTCACCTTGGAGCTCAAACACACCCACTCAAACACTCTCTGGTGACTTCAGGACAAGCAGTTATATGTAAAAGGCATGTGAATAAAACCAGCTTTGAACATGGTATTCTCTCCCGGTGACCAATGAGCCTGGAGGAGAGAGGCATTCAGTCACCAGCCTTCACTGGTGGGCAACCACCAAGTCATCAGTAATATCCATTGTGTTCTTTGCTCAGCATCACCAAAAGCCAGGTTGCATTTGCTATTTCAACTCTTTGATAAAAAGTTTACGCAATGACAAATTTCCAATCTAATGAGAAACACTGCATTCAAAAAAGGACACTCACAAAGGACATGCTCTCACACAAATGCCCATTTTTCAAGAAAACAGCTTAGGAGATCTAAACAGCTCAGCTTCAGGAAAGACTTCAATGGGCTGCCTGCATGGAGATGCTGTTGTTAAGCTCTGCACTGTGCACAAAGTAGCCACATAGGGGCTGGAGAAGGAGATTGGAGAGTGTGGACTGTCACGCAGTTCAGCGCATGCTGTGGCTTGGATTCCAGACCTTCATGTATCTGGAATGAGACTCTACCTGCAACACGATGACCTGTGCAAGCTCCCTCTGATAAACTGAAGGCAAATATTTTCAAATGAAACTCCATTAGTGGAGAGTTCTCTCTCTACCACCTGTGGCACCCACAGATTCATCTGTCTTCACAGTAAATCCATCTGGCTCAGAGCAACCAGGAACTCAGAGACAGATTTCAGTAACTTTAGTCACTCATTCTCCAAATATTCCCTGAAGTCAGCCAGGTGGGATGAGATCTGACCACAGATGTTGGGAGTCCTGGCTGTAAATCAGAGATCCACTCTGACCAGCTCTGTGAACCCTGACCCATTTACTATGACTAAGTGCAAATTTCCCCATCTATGAAATGGGAAGAGAAAGCAGAGAGAAAGGCACTAGAGGAAAGGCACTAGAGGAAATAGGCTCCGTGTTTGGCAGCTACAATTAAATAGTATGGTTCTTTTCCTCTGTTCATAAATAAATATCACTGCTGGGATCCTTGCCTCATCTTTGCAAGGCCGAGCTACTAGCTACGCTTTGATTGTGGCCACTGGATGGGAAAGGAAGGGCTTCCAAGGAGGAGGGCTCCAGGCCAATGCAAACCCCTGCAAGGCAAGAGCCTTCCCTCCAGGAACTGGCTCTCCGGGAAGGGTGTGGCTGGGAGGAGTGTGAATAAGGTACTGAGTTGTAAAAGCCAGCTTGGGCTCCTGTATAAATAGCACAGCCTGCACCCCAGCGTGAGCACTGGAAGCCTGCATTCCCCAGCACACCTGGATCTGTCCACTCATAGAAAGGTGAGCCTGGCTCTTTTAAACTCTCTCTGTGTGTGTGTGTGTGTGTGTGTGTGTGTGTGTGTGTGTGTGTGTGTGTGATTTCAGGGATGGGAGCTTATATGCTGAGAACAGAGGATAACATGTAAAAAGAAGCTGGTTCTCCCCTTCCATCTTTACACTGGCTCTGGGTATTGAACTTGGGTCATCAGGCCTGCATGGCAAGTGCCTCCATCCTCAGGGCCATTCATCCAGTACCCTCTTAAGAGTTATTTTATTCACTTCCTAGCCCCTGGACCTCCTTGGGTTTGAATCGCATTACGGGTACATGAAAGCTATATCACAACGCCAGGAGAAACAGGTCTGTCCCTGGCTCTTTTAGCCTCCTGTCTTAGCCAAGCTTTACCCCAAACTCTCTCAGGGCCTTTTCCTTTTTTTACCTTCCAGGTGGGCAGACATAAAATTGTGGCGATTTCCTGGGCTTTTCCTACCTTTCAGACAAAACTTCTCTATTTTTTTTTTAAACACAGATTTAATGTTTTCAGAAGAACTATCTAGTGATTGTGTTTGATGCTGTACCAAACCTTGTACAGTCCGTTGTTTTCTTTTTGCTATTTTCTGAAGAGCAGAATAAAGGTGAAAAGCAAGAAGTGAGCAGTAAGGAATGATAGCCAGGGAAGGCAGCTCTGGCTTTCCATGCCTCTGTCTCTGTTCATCCAGGGACCCTGATCAACTTGCTTATGTGTCTGAGCCCTAGCTGTCCCAGCGGTTGCCTGGGGGTGTGACATTAACAGCCCTGTGCAAGCTCTTTTGTGAATTAAGAGGGGTGAGAATCATATGCTGAGGCACTGCTTAACACCAAGGAGATGGTAAATAACCTCGAGGGCCTCCTCTGCCTTTACCTACAGCTTTATACCTCAGAAAAACCATGCTATTTAATACACCATTGATAGTCATTTTATTTTTGTTATAAAAGGGGGAGCACTGAATAAATATTTCCTGTATGAGTGGCACTGTGCCACTGAACTCAGCCATGATCCTTACCTTCGATCTTGCAGTCTCTACAATCTGAAACTCATCCCTCTCCACCCTGTTTCAACTTGACCCCATCAAGTTCAGTGGCCTCCCCCACCTTCTTGCCTTCCCGGGCTCTTCCTCATGACCCCCCCCCCATCTCTTTCCACAGCCACACCCAGCCCAGTACGTCAAACCCTGTGCATGTTCAGCTGAGTCAACATATCTTTTTCATGACACTTCTATGACTCCTAATACATTTTTTCCCCAACTGGTGGTCATTGGTACCCACGGGGATGATGAGGTAGAAACCCAACTCTCTCTGGAGCTAGTCAAGGGGTCAGTGGTTATTTTATTCAACATTTTCTAGAGGAGAAGAGTGGCTTTTCCAAGATGAGACTGAGGGCTGAGAAGGGAGAAAGTCCCTAGCTGATGATATTTAAATGCCTCCGATTGTATCATTGTATCGGGTGAATTCTTTAAGGCCTGGGGCTTTCTCGCGCCATGTGGCCATAATGCTAAGGACATTGTTATGTTGTAGACACTTGGAGTTTGTTGCATGAATAGATCAAGGGCTGAGAAAGTGAGAAGCTGTGTGAATGGAGGAGAGTCATGGGCTCATGCAGCCGGGAAGGAGAGGAGGTGTAACTTCCTTCAAAGTGGAAATGAGAGCAGGCAGGCCGCTTGGCAGACCTTAAAGTGGGCCAGCCCTGTGGGAGTGGAGGGAGGCAGCCTGCAGTCTCAGCCATTGGATGCTGCCACTCACTCACCTGCCTTTGTCAAACAGGTGTCCACCCAGCCGATGCCATGAGACTCCACAGCCTCATCCTGTTCTCCTTCCTTCTCCTGGCTGCTCAGGTGCTCTCGGAAAAGGTCAGAAAGAGAGCCAAGAATGCACCACACAGCTCAACGGAGGAGGGTACAGAGGGTACATCTCCCTCCTTGGGGAAGGGCCAGAATAAGCAGAGAAGCAAGACATCCAAATCTATGACCCATGGCAAGTTTGTCACCAAAGACCAAGCCACATGCAGATGGGCTGTGACCGAGGAGGAACTGGGCATCAGCCTGAAGGTCCAGTGCACACAAGCCAATCAGGAGTTTTCTTGTGTTTTTGCGGGTGATCCAACCGGCTGCCTTAAGCATGACAAAGACCAGACCTACTGGAAACAAGTTGCCCGCACACTGCGCAAACAGAAGAATATCTGTGGGAACGCCAAGAGTGTCCTGAAGACCAGAGTGTGCAGAAAGAAATTTCCAGAGTCTAACCTCAAGCTAGTAAACCCCAGTGCACATGGGAACATGAAGCCCAGGAAGGAGAAAGCAGAGGTCTCCTCAAGGGAACACAACAAGGTCCAAGAAGCTGTCTCCATGGAGCCAAACAAGGTCAAAGAGAACATCACCTCCAGTCCAGCTGTGACCAGAACTGTGTCCATCAAGGATGCAGAGTGTCTAGAGGACCCAGATATGCTCAACCAGAGGAAGACTGCCCTGGAGTTCTGTGGGGAATCTTGGAGCTCCTTGTGCACATTCTTCCTCAATATGTTACAGGCTACATCGTGCTAATGAAGTCAGAGGGAGCCGCCTAAGACATGTGGTATTAGAGCCCCGCTGTCTGCTGAAATCTCCCAGAGTTCCCCCACAAGATACAAACATTTCCAATATGGGAACAAAATGAAGTATTTAAACAGATTTTGTAAATTTTGGTTTTGTGTTTTAGAATTTGCTTTATTATTTTTTTTTTCTTCACATCCTTGGATGTGCTTTTCAGAGACTGTTTACCTCAGCGTATTCCTCCACGGACAACAAACCTAAGTGCATATAAGTAGTGGATAAATCCAAGTGATAATGTCCATGCAAGGAATTGTTGGCTGTATTTACCAGGATAATAAAGTTCTGGGCATGCTCAGAAATACCACTGTTTCCTTCTGATACTTCTCATTCTGAAAGAGCTTGTGGCTCGTTTTTAACAAGCTTCCAGGTGTGAGTAGATGAGACACGTAAGGCTCACTTCAGGGTTTACCCATCCAAAGTTATCCCCTGAGGCAATCCAACCCATATTTTGTTTGGATCCACTGCCCAGTATTGTTTGATGTTTAGTAAAATATAGTCATCAGTATCTGTTTTCAGATGGGCTCTGGGCATGGCATCATGGTGGCTTCTCATGGTGTCGCAGGTGAATAGAGAGGAGGCAGTAATTCCTTAGAACCAGGAATATCTTAAATTAATTTTATTATTATTGTTACTAGTATTATTGTGTGTATATCTATATGATGTGTAAGAGTACATGCATGGTGTGCATGTGAGTGTTAGATGACACCTTGTAGGGTAGCTTTCATTTTTACATAAGTGCCAGAGGTGAAAATTCCTCACGAACCAAACTTTTTACCCACTGAGCCATCTCACTAACCCGGGGACTCAGAAATTATAGCCATTGAGAACACAAGCTTGAGGATTCACCTTTGATCTCCCCATGTCCATCCATCATATGTAGAACTGTCCTTAAAGAGCCTATTGGGAACAGAGGCCTGGTAAGCATTGTCCTGTGATAACAGCTATAACAGGAGGTTGGGTGCTGCATGGAAAACCAGAGAGATGAGGGCGATGTGGGCTGAGCTTCCCAGGGAAGTAATGATAGAGCTGGGCTCTGGAGAGAGCATATTTAATAATGAGACAGACGGGGAGGTTGGAGCGATGGCTTAGCACTTAAGACCACTGGCAGCTCTTCCAGAGGACCTGAATTTGATCTCCAGCACCCATATGGCAGTTCATAACCATCTGTAGCTCCAGTCTCAGGGGATCCAACAAACTCTTCAGACATACATGGAGGTAAAACACCCATACATACAAAACAATAAAATAATATTAACACATTTTTTTTAAAAAGATGAAGTAAATTAAGACACATTCCATATGACAGCACATTGTTAGAGCAAAGTCTCGGAAGCTGAGAGTGGCCAGGTGGTTTGTTGAGATATGTAGTCAAGACAGCTCCTACTTGTGTACATGTTAGTAGAAAAGAGATGAAGCTATTTTTGAATCCGGAGTTGAGGAGAGAGGACTATCCCCAATGCCTTGTTATGTTTCACCAAGTGGGAAAGAGTCAGTTAGCAGAAGCCCCACCCTTAGCATCTCTGATGGTATGATGCCAAAAGTCTTGTGCTGTTTTCATCTTCCCAGGACACGTGTTGAGGGATGTAGGAGGCCTCACAGTGACATTAGGAGGATATCCGCAGCTTTGTAAGGCTAACAAGAGTTATATGAATTCATAGTGCTTGTGACAACATGCATAGTATTTGCACAAGCTCAATCCAGACAAAATCCTACATTGTGAGGAGAGGTGATAAGGGAGTCCCGGCCCTAACTAAGGAGCTATTATCAGTTGATAGGTGCAGGGAGGGGGGGGCGGAGTTTTCTCTAAGGGTGTGGTCCTTAGTAAGTCAACCACATTCCAGTGAGAGGCCATGCATGGGCAGATGGGGAAGTTGGGGAGATCTGGGAGTAATTGGGAGGTGGGAGTAAATATGATCAAAATAGATTATTAATTCTTGAAGAACTAGAAATAAAATTAAGGCAAAAAAAAAAAAAAAATCTCACCACCAACAAAAAATCCAAAACCAAAGTCCCTCACTTGCTATGGGCCTGGTTCTTTGCCAAGACTCTCCCGTAATTATGTTCACTCCCTTACCGTCTCATTCATTCAAATGTGGTTTACGGAGCACAGACTCCTCCTAGGTGTGTACCAGGTGCTGGGCACACAGCCACAGCGAGGCAGCAGGGATGGTTGTTCTGCTGTGACAGCTCTCACTGGCGGGGGTGGGGGTGGGGGTGATAAATATGGTCTTACGAGAGTTAGAGAAGAAAGCAAAGCTGGGGGTAGGAATAGAAGTGAACCACGGGAAGGAGTTTTACATGGCCTGCCAGGGACCCCTCTCTACAAGGAACCTGAGTCTAGGTCTAAAGAGAGAGAGCCAGCCAGGTGATGGTCAGGGTTAAGAATGTTCCAGAAGGAGCTGTCAGAGCAAAGGTCTGACATCACAGGTAATTTCTTTGTTCTCTGTTACATTTCCACTGTTTTCCAGACCCTCCTCCCGACTTAAAAAATAACATCAGGGAAAACAAAACAAAAAAAAAAATGTATCCCATCCTCATGCTGTATTCCCATGATGGGGACTGTGCTCCACACACTATTGGAATGTCAAAGACTGGACTGCCATGACAAGGTGGGGCCCTAGACCTGGCTTAAGAATCTAACCATCAACTGCAGGAATTGAACCAACCTCCCAGGCTTTCCCTTCTATAGCTTGAATCTGGACTCTTCCCTCAGACACATATACCTTTTAAAGGTTGGCCCTGAATTTGGGGCCCTGTTGGGAGGTGGTGGAACCCTTAGGAACCGGGGCTTCATGGGAGTGAGCTGGGTCATCAGAGATATGTCCTTCAAGGAGTCACTGGAAAGCCAGTCTTTTTTTTTCCTTTTTCTCTCTGCCTGGCATTTGATTCCATCATGGTGTGCTGTAGCACCACAGAGCCTAAAGGACAAGGCCTAGGGGTCAGAGAACAGAATCTATTAAACCAGGAGCCAAAATAAACCTGTTCTTATTGTAGAGTACTTGCTTAGTATGCATGCATCTCTCAGGTCAATTTCCAGGGCTAAAGTAAAAAAAGAAAAAAAGCTACACATTACTCTGTTCCCTTCATATCGTGGGGGCCCACCCCAAGTGGCCACTCAGAGTCCATGCTGTGAGACAAGATTGTAGGGGGAAGAGACAGTTTTTGTAATGGGCTTTTTTTGGTGGTGGGAATTGGTTTTCTTCTCCTTAACCTCAGGTTGACATTGGTTTTGTTGTTGTTTGTGTGCTATTAACTGTTGTTTGTGATATGATCTCAATATGCAACCTAGGCTATTCATAAACTGAGTCTGTAGCTCAGACTGGCTTCAAATTCATAATCCTACTGCCTCAACCTCCTCAGTATCGCCAATCTGGACATGTCTCAACATGTTTGCCTTGGTGTTACCAAGGTGACAATGGCATTGTCCTCATTCTCTTATGTAATCTCTCAACAAGTATGAAAGGACTCCTCAACATCGTGTCCTAAATGAAGGGACTGAGACTGGAAGAACTTCTGAGAGCTACGGAAAAGCCAGAGCCTGTGAGGAAAATACGTGCTTTGGGAGCTCATGAGTCCGTGTAACTGGGGAACCTGAGAGTTTTCTTCACTGATTAAGACTGACAGTTATGATATTCAGACAATGAACCAAACCTGGATGTACACAGAGTCCACCAGTTCCCTCCCCATGTGAAGCCCCTTCCAACGTTTACAAAGAGAAAATTCTAGAAACTAACACGTGCATCTCTGTTCAACTTTTCATCCTAATCACATCCTGAGGGAAGGTGGTAAAAATTAAAAAAAAAAAAAAAAAAAAAAAAAGCAAAAGATAATCCGACTTTATGTTGGATTCTACCTAAATCGTCACTGTGTAGTTTCCCTGAGATCTCTCTCTGAAAGTAAAATAGAGAGGCTTCTAGCTGGGTGGTAGTGGAGCAACAAGAACTTGGGAGGCAGAAGCAGGTGGATTTCTGAGTTCAAGGCCAGTTTGGTCTACAGAGTGAGTTCCAGGACAACCTAGACTACACAGAGAATCATATCTCAAAACAAAACGAGCCCTTCCCCCCAAAAGGAGTTGCCTCTTCTCTCTCTCTCTCTCTGTCTCTCTCTCTCTCTGTCTCTCTCTCTCTCTGTCTCTCTCTGTCTCTCTGTCTCTCTCTCTCTCTCTCACTTTCTCTCTCCCCTTCCCTCTCTTCCTCCCTCCCCCTCCCTTCCTCCCTCCTTCTGTTTGGAGATATATGTGTGTCCTCTGAAACCACCAGGAGAGTACCTATCTGCCCATAAGTGAGCAGGAGGCCCCTTCCCTCCAGCATCCAGCTCTGCTTAGTTACTCACTACAACACTAGTACAAACTTGAATGGCTGGAATTAGGCACATCTCACCTGGCCTCCTTCCCATCTACCTTCTTTCATTAACTTCTCTCATAAATTGCTTTCGGCAGAATAAGCAAGAGATACAAAATGTCAGGGGTTGAAACTCCCACACATGTACAAGTTTGGCCACCCGCTAGTGTCTTGATTTTTCGTAATGTCTCTATGTACACCTTGAAGTATCTTCCTTAATAACCTTGAAATATCTTCCTCAATGAATATGTCATACAACAAGCACATACAAGAACATATTTGTTAGGGTCCATTTAAATAGGGACTCAAGAAGCATAGGAGATTCCCTAAAAAGGCTGATTTGGGACCTGGATTGTTGGATTTGGGCTATCCAGGGCAAAAAAAAATTTTTTTTTTACTTGGAAATGTGTGTGATAATGCAGCGCTCGCTCAAACCTGTCTGGCTCAGCAGCATAGTGCCAACACTCAGTGCCAGGCTCGCCACAAGGTGTGTCTTCCATAAATATTGCTTGAGGGAATGAGAGAAGAAATCACAGCAAGGACAAAAATAGATTTTGGGTGAAAGAAACCTAGGTTAGAGTTCCTGACTGTGCTAGCCGGGACAAGTTTTTCCATTTCAAGTTCCCCTCCAAAAAATGGGAGTAAGGGGAAGGTATCCGAGAAGAGTGGTAAGTGATTGATATCAAAAGCACTAACAGCACACACAGTGATTGTCATTAAGTCAGAACTTGCTATTGGTGAGTAGATAGTCAAGAGATGAAATAAGACTGGTTTTTAGGAAAGCAAAACTCAGGGCTGGCTTGCCTGTGAGTCTGGCTGTCCCCAAGTCACCTTCTCAACAGCACTCTCTATCTCATGGTCCTCAGAAGCCCCCCACACCTGCCAGAGACAGAATCATTGTCTCTGATCTAGGAGCAAGGTGGTGACAAATCTGGTATATGAAGGCAACCCTTGAGACTCCTGTCTGTGCCTTCCTGTCCAGCATTTACCAGTTCCTCTTCTTCCCTTCTTCTCCTCTCCCCCTCTTCCTCTCCTCCTCCTCCTTCTTTTCTTCTTCCTCTTTCTCTCTCCTTCTCCCTCCTCCTCTCTCCTCCTTTTTCTCTTTCTCCTCCCCCTCCCCTCGTCCTCCTCTTCCTAACCCCGACTTGGCAGTCTGAACTGAGGGCCATCTACCAGGACTTCCTGGCTCATCTCTTCAGGAATCTATTGCTTTGGGTACCTGTCACACTTCTAACTCCAGCCAGAGCCCACCCCTCCATATCATGTCTTTCCTCTGTTTAGCTCATGGTGACATAACCTTCCAATTGCTTGGTCAGAATTCCACAGCCTTGTGGAAGCTCAGCCTGTTTCACCTGGGTGACTGTAGTGGTGTCCTGATGGGCCTCTGTGTTTCTGGTTTTATCTCAAGTAGCTTATTTCAACATAGTGGCAAAAATAAAAAATATAATCCCTTTTACCTTGTCATATCATTTTTTTCTTTTGCAAAAATCTCTTTAATGGTTTGTCTCTCATGCAAAATAAACATCAAAAGGTCTTTAGATGCTTTACAAAGCCATGTGACCTCCTTCCCTCACTGATTACCAGCATTACTCCCTCTGTGATAATTCCATGGTTATACTGCTCTATGCTGCTCCGGAAACTTGCCCTACACACCCCTTTGTACCTACTGGCAACTGCACCAGGAAAGATCTCTTACCTTTTTCAGATCTCAGCTCAAAAGCTACCTTAGTTCCCAACCCTACTCTGCATTTCTCATCCCAGTCACCCCTACGTGACTTGAATTAAAGTAATGCATTGCCAAGAGGTCAATAGGGGCCCTAACTGGCAAGAGGGGCACGGGAGAGTAAGGGGCTGCATGGCAGGGAGACATCTGCCTTAAATCAAAGGGAACGGGGCTGAGAGGGCTGTTTTCTCAGAACGCAAGTGGCAGAAGATTCTGGTCCCCATCCAAAAGGTGTGCCAGGTCTTCGTAGCAGACTTGGAGCTCCATCAAGTACTTGGCATTCCCTCCAGGTAGCTCATAAAGGCTGGGCATGGCAGAGTAGCCATGGAGTGGATGTGGCAGGGAGTGGTGTGGCCTCCAGCAACAGAGGTGTGGATTCAGATGCTGGCTCAGCTACTTTCTAGCTTTGTGAGTCCTGGGCACATTCCTTAGCATCTCCAAAACTTGGCTTTAGTCCCTAAGCAAGCATGATTGAGTGTTTGAGCATATGTTATTGGTGAACATACACAGTAAGAACATCCAGGGTTCATGGGCCGGGTACCTGCTATACAAAGGAATGATCTTTCTGATTCTCACAGCCTCCCACCGCTACCCTGGATTACATAAAGCAGTAGCTTCTAGCCATGACTCACTCCATAAAGCAGAGTCTTGACAAGAGTGACACCATTTTGAGTGTAAGTACCAAGAAAGCATAACTCTGCATATTGTTAACCCAACTAAACAACCATCATCGGCCAGCACACTAAGAAACACATGCTAAGAAATGACTTATCCATGACAGTAAAATTGATGCTTTTTGAATAAGCCAATCACATCAGAGAAGTAAGAGAAGAAACAGGAGGAACTTCTGAACCACACTTGATGTGATTCCCTGGGACTATAAATGGAAAGCATCCTAAGATTGAGATGTGTCAGTTGTGCCAACCCATCACCTGGTTACTTGTTAGGAGTCTCATCCAGGAACATGGCCAGCTAAGAACCTCTGCCTCTGTCCTTAAGTCCAGCTTGCGGGCAATTTCTCTTGCTTGCAGTGCCACCTAACCCCACTTACGACTGACATTGTCTATGGCCAGCTACTAAAACATACATTGGGCACTCTGGACCTTGAACATCTTTATAACTATTTGTGAAGTCTTTTTCCCATCTGTATCTGCTCTCTGTAGCTAATAAATCCTTAGCCATTTGATAACCTGTATAAGTTTGTATCAAGTAAAATGTATATGAGAGTTAAGATGAGTTATTTAGATTCAAATGAAAGAACCTGCGATTGACAATGTCTCTTGAGCAAAATCAAAATATTTGACAACCAGCAGCCAAGGTTGTCAACTTATAGTTGACATATCTTGACAAGCCATATCTTGTCAACTTATAGTTAGTAGATTTTGATATCATGGAAAACACAAGGATATCTGTCTATGTTTCTGACACAGTGGACTCATGACAGCTACAGTTATCCACATAATGAAGCTGAGAGAGATAGGAAACTTTGTACTATCATGGTTACTAAGCACCAGAATAGAAGGTGAAATCCATGTACTGCATCTTAAGGACCTTGCTGTTGACCACCATGGAGCTGTCAAGAAGTTGAGGGCTAGGAGAATAGCTGACGTGCAAGCATGCATAATCCCTGGTTTTGACCTCAAGTACCACAGGAGAAGAAAAACTAGAAGACAAAAATGAAAGAAGGGAGAACAGAGGAGGAAGAAAGGATGGTCAAAGATGACATAGAGGAGGACAAGAACTCCAACATAACTTTGTCATTGGGATGCAAACAGGGTTAAGATTAAAATAACTGGATACAATCAGAAAGGAACACTGAGTGCCTGAAGATACACGAGTAGCAATCAAATTAAAAAAAAAAAAAAAAAAAAAGGTTCTTGGACAAGGAAATTGATTAACCAAGACTCTTAGAGTGAGCCTGAAACAAACAGGGTTAAGATTAAAATAACAGGATACAATCAGAAAGGAACACTGGGTGTCTGAAGATACATGAGTAGCAATCAAAGTAAAAAAAAAAAGGGGGGGGGGCTCTTGGACAAGGAAATTGATTAACCAAGACTCTTAGAGTGAGCCTGTTTGGGGAAACCAAGAATCAGGGCGTGGCCCAGACAGGGTTTTAGAGAGAACTTACCTGTGATAAAAAGAACCAGAGTTTAGCTTTCTAATACTGATGTTACGCCCCACCCCTTACGGCATCATCTATGTAAGAAGATGGTACACTGAAGTCTAGTTTATCTTACATAGACTGGGCAGGTTTCTATGATGCAGAAGCCTCTATTTGATGCAGAAGCCTCTATTTGTGCTGCTTTTAGGCTGAGTGTTTGGTGAAACAACTCACAGGAATGAGCACACCTCTGCTGTGAGCCACAGGTGAGCAGGAAATGAGTTTGTCTAGCTTCCCGCTCTCTTCTTGGGACTTAGCACCCACCTGGCTCCTGGCAGATGTTCAATAAATCTCAGAGATAACAGCAGGGTTTCTCAACCTTCCTGTTGTCGACAGTTGGAACTGATAACACTTTGTGCTGAGGGTTTGTGCAGCTGGCAACCACATTAAGCCCTAAACTCCAGAAGCCTAGAGCCACCTTCTCCTCGGTTGGGACAGCCAAAATTACCCCCCAGAAGTTGCTAAACATCCCTAAAGGGAGGGTCATCCCCAGCTGAGAACAATTAGACCATGGGGTAATGATATCACTTCTCAGGTCCCTTAGGCTGCTTATCTGTTCTGGGAGGGAAGAGAGAAGATAGGATTCCACAGACAAATCGACTGACTACAGAATAAAATGAGTGTGCTAGGGAGAATGAAATGGCAGATTTTTTTTTTTTTTTTTTTTTTTTTTTTTGGCAGAGTCATCAGGTGATGTTGGGTGGTGGGAAACTCAACGAAATGGGCTTTTATAGCAAGCAGACTACTAACATAACCCATTGACGGTTGATAAATTAATCATGTGATTGATATGGGCAGCCAAGGTGGAGCTACACCCCACTGGGCGCCGATCCAAGTGTTTCCATAGTGTTATCTCATTTTATCCCCACAAATACCTGTCTGTCAGTACTGTCCTAAGACTAAAAAAGCAGGGCTATGGGAGCCTCCATGCTTGCCAGGGACACTGCATGAGAGGCAGAGACTAGGATGTGTACGTGGTATGTGGTGTATGTATAGTAAAGACTTCGTGTCTGACTTTGAGTGAAATGTTTCAGCAAAGTCTTTGCTATGTTTGGGTCAATCAGAAGAGGCTGAGAAATTGTTTTGAGACTGTTGGAACCTTGAAGAAATGTTGTCTCCCAGGAAAGTCTGTCCTTGGTGCTTCATGAGGGCTTGCAGCTGCGCAAACCTTGGTCCTAAGCTACTCCTAACAAACCTGGAGTTCTTACTCTCGGTCATGGCTAGCCATGGTCAAAAGGGACTGGGATTTGTGGGGGCTGTCTGCTCTCACTGGCAGCAAAGTCGAGATAAAACTTTGGTAGCTGGAAGCTTTCCCAGCTCCAATTAACCTTGTTTGAACAAAGTAACTGGAATGAGCTAGCTGGGTGTTATTTTTTTTTCTCCAAGAAGGCTGAACCCCTCTACTCCTTTGGGAAGTGAAGGCTTAACATCTTGGTGAGCTTCTCTTTCTACTGCAGGATCTGTGACTGACCAACATCAATCAAAATAGGATCGCCCTAGGCAGCCTGTCCTCGGAGACCTCAGAAGTGGGCTGTGCCAGGCTGGGCAGCCCGTGAGCCCTAAGAGTTTCTTTATCTCTGCCTCCTTGGCACTTGGATTATAAGTGTAACTACCGTGGCCAGTTTGCAAAGCAGGCACTTTACCAACTGAGCTGCCTTCTCACCCCTTCTAAAAATATTTCTGACACCTACAAGGGTGCTTCTTTATGTATCCCTATGAATCCACACTGTCAAAGCTGGGTACACAGTCTGGAAGGTGGGTGCAGAGAATGTGCACCCCTCCAAACTAGAGCCCTTATGCTGAAGGTCAAGGATCAAGGATCAAATGTAAAAGCCAAACTCAGAAGGGCAGCGGGGTGTGTGGGAGGAGCCACACACAGGTCCCACCCACCCCGTGACCACTGCACATTCTTACCCCAGAGCTTGCACATGGCTAATCAGAGCTTCAAAACAGCAAAGGAAGTGGTGTGATCACCTGACTTCTCTATGAACCTCACTCCCTCTCTCTTTCCCTCCCTCCCTTTCCCCTTCCCTCCCTCTGTCACCAGCCTGTACATACTCTCTGAATTCCGGCCTGGAAAAACTCAACATAAATGGCGTTTGCTAAAGAGAAGCTGAAGGGAGACTCTCTCACTATCTACTCCAATACACTGGCTGCAGGGGGGGGAGGGGTGTTCTTTGAGAAAGATGTGGACAGAAAAGAGGAAGAAGTGATGTGTTTCAGAGGTCAGGAGTCATACATAACGTGATGCCAGGAGGAAAATTAATCAGAAAAAAAAAAAAAAAAAAAAAAGAAAAGAAAAACAAACAAAATCCAAAGGCCATCAAAGGGAGAAAGAAAGCAGCCAGCACCATCCACTGTTAAACTTGAGTGTGTCCTTCTAGTTCTCCATTAGACAAGTATGAAGATTTAACTGGAGCTGGGGACAATTCCTAATACCACATAAAACCAGGCATGATGATGCACGCCTATTGGTCTCAGCACTGAGGAGGTGGAGCCTGTGAAGGATCAGAAGTTCAAGGTCATCCTCTGATACCAAGTGATTTCGACACATGGTATAGTGCTACACATCTTTAATCCCAGCACTCGGGAGGCAGAGGAAGGTGGATCTCTTTGAGTTTGAGGCCAGCGAGAACGGAGCCAGTTCCAGGTCAGTCTGGATAGTAAAACCTTGTCTCAAACCAACAAAAAAACAATGGAAACCAAACAAGAAAAGTGAGCTCAAGGCTGGGATATATGAGACTCTCTCTTAAATTTTTTTTTTTAAATCTGATTGGATTGTCAAAAGGTTTTGTATGATTTTTCATTTTAAAACATTATGAACCATAAAAAAATTAGGGCTTCAAAAAAAAAAAAAAAACAAAAGAAGTGGTGTGGTTACTACCTTACTTCTCTATGACCCTCCCTCCTTCCCTCCATCACCAGGCTGTACATACTGAGTCCTTGCCTTGAAAAGCTTGTTTCTCTTATTCTCCAGCTTCTCAAGCCTGAGTGGTGTTCAGGACACAGCTATATTAGAAACACTGACAGGAGCATGCTACGATGGAAAATTAGATCATTTGTAACTGTTTATTATAAAGAATGATGTTAAAAACATTCCTAAAGAGAAACCAATTTTTTTTAACATTCAGGAATTTATTTTCCTTTAGAATAAATATCTATGAGGAAGAATGAAAAGTCTAATTATGCTTTTGGAAGAATGCATTTTATAACTGAAAATTCAGACATTCACAAAGAGATGGCTGTGGTCAGTGTTCAAGCAGGTTACCGCTGCTCAGCTGTCACATCATGGTGGTCTCCCTGAATCTGTGTACCACCCGCCTCACCCACCACTTTGTTTAGAAGCAAGACCTCAGATTATTTTGTTCATGTTGAGGTCCAGGAATTGCCTCACAAACCACACAACACCAATCTCAATCAGACAGGTATAGTTTATTGAGCACAGGCCCCAGGACTGGTTGACCAGGGCCATGGTCCAGATTCGAGAGCTGAACCATGACATCGAGTTAAGATTCTACAGGATTTTCAAGCTCCAAATCCACAAACATCTGTGCCAACGTATCCCACCAATCAGGATTTAGGGATGGGGTTGTTTTTTTGTTTTTTTGTTTTTTTTTTTTTTTGGAACATGTCTTTGTTTTACATTTATCCTGATTCTATTGGTTGGGCTAGTCAACTGTGGCAGGGGACTTGCCTGTCTAATATTCATGTCCTAACTTGTCTACCAGGATGGGACTTGTCTAACATTCATGTCTTAATTTGCCAACCAGGATGCCAGTTCCCACGTACATATCTCTTTCTGCCAAGTAGGATGTCAGTTCCCAGGGAGGTCTTGGGAACTTAAATTTTAATAGACTACTACTCAAAATAGAAATCTTTTTTTTTCTTTTTTTTTCTTTTTTTTCTTTTTTTTTTTTTTCAGATTTATTTATTACAAGTACACTGTAGCTGTCGTCATCGTCGTCAGATACACCAGAAGAGGGCATCAGATCTTATTACAGATGGTTGTGAGCCACCATGTGGTTGCTGGGATTTGAACTCAGGACCTCTGAAAGAGCAATCAGTGCTCTTAACCACTGAGCCATCTCTCCAGCCCCAAAATAGAAATCTTAATTCAAATAGTTTATATTGGTGCAGATGTCTCCCCTATGCTGGAATCCATCCTAGGGACAGCTTCTAAAGGCAAATACCATAAACGCTTATGGATAGGTGCAGGAAGTGTAGTTGGTTTGGGTCCAAGCTTATTGTGGGTAATTACATAAAACAGTTCTACTGGCTTCTATCATGATTGGATTCCAAGGGCACAGAACATAACAGAGTATGTAATATATCTTGGCATTAGAAAGTTTCCTAGTAACAGAAGAAACATATGAGAAAGTTTTCTTACAATGGCACGCTATCTAGGTAACAGTTACCTAGGCTTTAACATCCTATTTAGGCCTAAATATTTTACCTAGGTCCCAACAGTTTACAAACAAGTCAAAGCTTGTTTCTTAGGTAGCTCAAGTAGAATGTCTCTATTGATTAAAATAAAATAGCTCATTTTAAAAAATGTATGAGGAACTGATGAGATCAGTTTCCTAAACTTGGAGTAGACCCATATGTGATTTGTGTCGGCCCTGAGCTTAACTAGGAGCCCAATGGCTTCTGAAAAATGACTATACATGATTCTCTTGCCAATTCTCAATACAGCTTTATAGTATCTGCAAGTGAGAGAGTATGGTTTTTTGTCAGCTCTGAATGCTGTCAAAGGCAGGGATCAAAGTAGGAATCAAAAGATATCCTTGTCTTTTCTGTAGGCACACTGTGTACATACGTTTGTGGAACATAAATATATTTTTCTTCACTCAGAGACAGGAAAAGACACCTGAGCAACCCTGAGAGTTCATGATAAAAATCTCCAAGGCCTTTTACTACCAGAGGGACTTCTGGAGCCTGCAATAAATGACAAGACTTTCAGGTTCAACAAGAGCAGCCCAGGGTACCCTCAGATGCTTTGGCCAAGACAGAAAGTTCCAGAGAAGGTGGAGAGATTTGTTCAGGACAGAAGCGCTAGGAGAAAGTAGAGAAACCAGTAAATGGAGAGAGTGCTGGTGGGCACCAAGTGTGCCCACTGATCTCACTGATGCCTGGCCTTACAGCAGCTCATGAGGAAGGGGTGGTACTTTGCTTATTTCATAGAAAAATGACATCAAGAGACCATCTAAGGTGGTGCAGAACCTTGGTATACCTTCATACAAGCAAGGTTCATTCTGACAATTATACTGGATGCAGCAAGTATTGAAGATGCGTGGTATCAGATGGGCAATGCCAAGTAGGTAATCACTTACTTGAGGATCAGATGTGGCTTCAAGCAGTACATCTACTAGGCCATCCTCTACGTCTAACATGCCATTAGCTCCCTATTGCCTTCCAATACATCCAAGTGAACACGGATTACAGAAGCCCTGCTTCGCTAGTCTCTCTTCAGCTCACTGCCTTTAAGCCTCTGCTAGACACTATTGCCCAGCAAAGACCAACTTCTCTCCTTCCCAGAAGCTGCCTTCTCACCATGCATCTGGTTCTGATTGGACTGCTTTGCCTCTAGGAAGTTTGTTTCACCCCTCCCCCACTCTCTTGTATGACATTTCCCTCCTTCTACACTCCTTCTTTTTATCCCTTCTTCCTTCCTCCTCCTTCCATCCAATACCTTTTCATTAAGCACCTACTACATACCAGTTGCTAAACTGTATTTGGAGGATAAAATTTGGTCAACAAAAAGTCCCTTTTTTTTAGCCGGGCAGTGGTGGTGCACACCTTTAACCCCAGCACTTGCGAGGCAGAGACAGGCAGATTTCTGAGTTCAAGGCCAGCCTGGTCTACAGAGTGAGTTCCAGGACAGCCGGGGCTACACAGAGTAACCCTGTCTCGACGCCCCCCCCCCAAAAAAGTCCCTTTTATCATGGAGGTCAAGTGTAAAAGACAAACCGAGATAACCAGTTCGTAGTTGCCAACTTTCTATGTTGCCCAAACCATGACATACCTCATATATTAAAGAACTAAATTTCTATGTGGTGACAGCTTTCCATTTTCAGAGGGGAAAATCAAATTAAGTTCAGGGTTTGAACACAAGGAGATTGTCATTAAACACTCCACTTCAAATAAATAAAGGTTTTAAAACCTGCCTGAGATAAACAAAATCCTCTAGGAAAACCTAATTTCTAGAGGGATTGTCCAGGTGCTTAGCAGCCTCCATGAAATCCAGATGTGTGGCATTTTCTCAATTAGTGATCAATGGGGAAGGGCCCAGGCTATAGTGGGTGGTCCTGGATTTTATAAGAAGGCAGACTGAACAAGCCATGTTAAGCAAGCCAGTAAGCAGCACATGGTCTCTCCATCAGCCCCTGCCTCTAGGATCCTGCCCTGTTTGGGTTTCTATCCTGATTTTCTTCTGTGATGAACAACAATGTGGAAGTATAAGCTCCCCAACTTGCTTTTAGGTCATGGTGTTTTATCACAGCGACAGAGAAACCCTAAGATACTCATCATAGGCAGTCTCACTTCTGATGTGTGTGCCTGTGTTGTATAAGAAAACAAATCGAGTGAGTTAAAAGACCAAGTCAGTAAACAGTGTTCCTCCATGGCCTCTGCTTTACTTCCTATCTCCAGGCTCCTTCCGGAAGCTCCTGCCCTGACTTCCTTTGATGATAGACTGTGTTAGGGTTTAGTCAGGGTTTCTATTCCTGCACAAACATCATAACCAAGGGTTTCTATTCCTGTACAAACATCATAACCAAGAAGCAAGTTGGGGAGGAATGTACACTTGCACATTGCTGTTCATCATGAAAAGAAGTCAGGAGGAAACAGTCAAGCAGCTCAGGAAGCAGGAGCTGATGCAGAGGCCATGGAGGGATGTTACTTACTGGCTTGCTTCCCCTGGCTTGCTCAGCTTGCTTTCTTATAGAACCCAGAACTACCAGCCCAGAGATGGCACCACCCACAATGGGGCCTCCCATCCTTGATCACTAATTGAGAAAATGCTGGATCTCATGGAGGCATTTCCTCAAGGGAGGCTTCTTTGTCTTTGATAACTCCAGCTTGTATCAAGTTGACACACAAAACCAGCCAGTACAACTGACCCCTTATCAATCTGACACACAAACACATCACTATTAAGCCTCAACCCTTACTTTCCTGTTCAAGCCCAAGATCTATATATAACTTTAAAAGCCCCACAGTCTTTACATTCTCATATATTAAAAATTTCAATCCCTTTAAAATATCCAATGTCTTTTGAAATTCAAAGTCTTTTTACAATTCAAAGCCTCTCAACTGTGGGTGCCATTAAAATACGTTCTTCCTTCAAGAAAGAAAAATATCAGGGTACAGTCACAACCAAAAGCAAAATCAAACTCTAACTGTTCAATGTCTGGGTTACATTCATGATCTTCTGGGCTCCTCCAAGGGCTTGGGTCACTTCTCCAGCTCTGCACTTTGTAGCACACACCTTGTCTTCTAGGCTCCAGCTACCTGTATTCCACTGCTTCTGCTGTTCTTGGTAGTCATCTCATAGTACTGGCATCTCCAAAACACTGCTGTCTTCTGTTGCAACTGGATTGCACTTTCACAAACAACCTCTCATAGGCTCTTTTCACAGCGCCAAGCCTCAACTTCTCTGCACGACCCCTTCAGTCCTGAGCCTTCAAGTGCCACTGAGGCTGCACCTTCACCAGTGGTCTCTCCTGGCTTCACAGTGCCAAGCATCAGCTGCTACTCCCTCATGTTTCAAAACCAGTACCACCTGGGTGGCCCTTATATATTACCAAGTCTGGCTACCAACATGAGGTACAACTGTGGCTGCCTCTGGAACACAGCTTCTCTGTGCTCTCAGGAAACACTTCCCAGAAGATTTCACCTTGGTGATGCTGTTCTCTTCTTACTCACTACTAATTTCTTAGCTCCAGCTAACCAGAATCAATTGCCCCAGTAATGCAAAGATTTCACTTTAGTAGTTCTGGTATTTTGTTAATCACAGATGATTCTTCAGCCTAAAGCCACAGAATCTTCACAATCAAAATAGCCCTGATAAGACAGTCTTTAATCTTCCCTTTGAAATTTCACAATTCAGCCCTTCATCATTTGCACTGTTTCCAACATTATCTTCCAAGCTCCTACAGAACATCCTGCAGAGCTCTTAATACCCAATTGCTCTTCTAGCCCAAAGTTCAAAAGTCCTTCCACTGTCCTCTTCATGGCCAGGTTGTCACAGAATACCCCACTATCCTGGCACCAATTTGTTTTAGTCAGGGTTCTATTCCTGCATAAACATCATGACCAAGAAGCAAGTTGAAGAAGAAAGGACTTTTTTCAGATTACATTTCTACATTGCTGTTCATCACGAAAAGAAGTCAGGACTGGCACTCAAGCAGGTCAGGAAGCAGGAGCTGATGTAGAGGCCATGGAAGGATGTTACTTGCTGGCTTGCTCAGTCTGCTTTCTTATAGAACCCAGAACTACCATCCCAGGGATGATACCACCCACAATGAACTCTCCCACCCTTGATCAGTAATTGAGAAAATGCCTTACAGCTGGATCTCATGGAGGCATTTCCTCAAGGGAGGCTCCTTTCTCTTTGATAACTCCAGCTTGTATCAAGTTGACACAAAACCAGCTGGTAGAGACTGTGATATAGAAGTATAAGCCAAATAAACCCATTCCTCCCCAAGTTGCTCTTGGTCATAGGGCTTTATAAAAACAATAGGAACCTTAACTAAGACAGGAATTTAAAAACCCAGAATAGTGAGAAGAACCCAATAGGTAGAGGATTAACCTGGGCAAAGGCTTGGATAAGAGCCACAGGGCTCCTGCACAGACTCCCTAAACAAGTAGTTCTCAGTCTTTCTAATGCTGCGATACTTTAATACAGTTACTCATGTTGTGGTGACTCTCATATTGCTACTTCATAACTGTAATTTTACTATTGTTATGAATCATAATGCAAATATCTTTGTTTTTCCAATGGCTTAGGCAACCCCTGAGAGAGAGTCTTTTGACCCCCAAAGGGGTCATGACCCACAGGTTGGAAACACTTCCCTAAGCAGACATAGTGGGGTGCTGCTGAATACACTGCCTGAAGATTGTATGGAGGCCACAAGGAAGTGGCTAGGCCAAAGAAAACACCATTTGTCAGCAAACGAGTGGATCCTGCCAGGAAACACATGCACCACATGGGGGGTGGAAGGACTGGAACACAGTTAGAGTAGATACCATTAACAAGGATGTGGGCACATCAAATAAAAAGCCAACAACAACAGGTAAAGACACACTTGAACTAATAGTAATTGGCTAAAAAGCCATCAATTCCTCTATGCCAAGAGCAGTCATCATACATGGATGATGAGGTATGAACTAACGAAGTGAAGGGTTATGGGTAGGGGACAGTAAAGAGTGAAGCCGAAAGGAGGTACAGTCTTCCCAGATCAGAGATGAGCTGATATACGATTAATCCTTGACTTAAAAACAAATAGGAATTGATAGATCTCAATGAAGAGAAAAGCTAGGGTTTGTAAGTAGATGACTTTTTATGGGCCAGTGATTAAAACTATAGGAGAAATGAGCAACATATTTAGAGAAGGTGATTGTTGAGTTTTGTTTGGGACCGGTTGAATGTAGCCTGTTTATGGGACTCCAAACTGCAGATTGTCCAGCAGACACTCAGGCATGCATACAACTAATTGGGTGGTCTCCACCTGGAGATTTATACTGGAAAACCATCAGTGAGAAAATTGCAGTTAAAACTATAAGAGTGGAGATGTTCCAAGGAGAAGGAGTAGTCAGTGAATTGGACCAGGTTGTCTGTTGTGTGCCAACATGCTTGGCACGCAGGCATGCTCAATCGATGCTTGTTGGGTAGTAGTAGATCGATGAGCTAGTGATGGATGGGTGTTATGTCCTGAAATAAGACAGAAGAGAAACAGTTTTGGGCAAAGATTCTGCAACTTTCATGACAAAGTCAAGGCTGACAATAGAAATCCATCCAACAGAGCCACAATGTTAGTACGTACGATAATGGGCTGTGGTGAAGAAAGCAACACGGCCAGCCCCATCAGGGTAGATGAAGGTCTCTGTGGTTGGATCAGAATCAGAGAGGCTGGAAACCAGCATTCCTCCTGTTTACATTAAGGAAGCCAACATCCTCCAGTTTACATTAATTGGATGTCTGAATGGCACCGATATTTATTTTTCATTACTTATTTAATTTGGTGTGAGTGGGTGCTGTGGCTATTGTTTATGGCTATTTATCTTGGCATGGGCATGACTGATTTGTCCTGAAAGCATTTACTATGTTTTTAGTTGAACTGCTTTCCCAGGGCAATGGAGTGGGTAGCCACTTGCAATGTGAGCAGGGGAGGCAGGGTTGGGAGGGAGTGGGGTGGGCTTCTTGTTAGGTTGGATCAAGAGCTTGGAAAACCTTGTCTCCGGTACTCACCCCTCTCACCTAGCAGTAGAAATATCTTGGAACTGTAGTTGGCTGGCTCAACAAAGAAGTCAATGTGTGGCTGTTAGTATCTGAGCCCCCCTCTCTGTGTTCAGTATGGCTCTAGGAACTAGATGGTCCATGATAGACAAGAGCATCCTCACTGCTGAGTCACACCATCCTGGTGGCCAGACACATGCAAACCAAACAGATCTGACCTGCTGAGGTCAGCTTCTGCCCTTATTGGTTGCCCCACAAACGTAATACTCAACCCTGAGTTTTCCAGAGCATTAAAGGCGGAAAAGTCTCCTGCTCCACAACGGCCAGAGGCTGCAGATGCCAGAAAGGGAATCTGCTTTTTCCTTATCTATTTCCCCTAAAGGAATACTCTCAGGGACCACCTGGAATGGCAGCTGCACTGACCATCCCTCTTCCCCTCCCCCTTCCTCCCTCCAGCATAGGTTTTGTTAACTCCAACGCAGAGGAGCCCAATGGTATACTACTCTAGGGAACCCCCCTACTGTACAAGAGCTCTGGATTTTTCTCTCTTAAGCTTTCTATAATAGAATATTTCTAAAACTCACCTTTTGTGATCTATGAGTTTTACTTCTTGAATTCACAAAACAAGAACGAAAAAGCCTCTGGCTTGCAGCAGCTTTGGTATCATCCATCCAGTTCCCAGATCCCCAATCCAAGCACAAAAAGAGCTCAGAAAGGCCCCATATCTCTCACAGACACCTCAATATTTCTATATCACCCCCATTCATTAGCCCAACTAAGAAGATCCCTCACAGCCATGCCTATAAGCCAACCAGTTCCTCAGTGGGACGATGTTCTCAGACAATTCTAGACAGTGTCAAGTTGATAAGCAAAACTAAGCATCATAAGCTAGTTCACCAGCCCTCCTCTGTTAACTGGTGCCTTTCTACAATGTTGCTAGGACTCCAAGGGCCAGAGAACAGAGGGCAGAGGCCTCTCCCAGAGATACTAATTGAAAAATCAGCTAATGATGTCAATTTTATATAGGCAGAATTGATGCTCAATAAAAAA
Source organism: Arvicanthis niloticus (assembly GCF_011762505.2). Classification (NCBI taxonomy): domain Eukaryota; kingdom Metazoa; phylum Chordata; class Mammalia; order Rodentia; family Muridae; genus Arvicanthis; species Arvicanthis niloticus. The sequence continues at coordinate 47,713,795 of NC_047664.1, read as the reverse complement.
AAAAAAAAAATAGGGTATGAGGAGGCTGGAGAGATGACTCAGGGGTTAAGAGAACTGGCTACTCTTCCAGAGGTCCTGAGTTCAATTCCCAGCAACCACATGGTGGCTCATGACCATCTATAATGGGATCTGATGCCCTCTTCTGGAACTCAGGTATGCAAATAGGTAGAGCCGTCACATACATAAAATAAATAAATCTTAAAAAAATTAGAATATGAATATTTACAAATGCTACTTTTGATCACGGTAAGGTAATAATTAAATATTGTAGGTATCTTGAAATATACAAACAATGCTGAATGCACAGTAATGTGATGCACATGTTTCTGAAAGCTGTTAATTGGTCAAATGATGTTCAGGTGCTTTAATGCCACCTGTTCCAGATGGGAACTACTTGCTGGACCCTCACTTGTGCTCAGTGCCTCCAGGGGAAGAAGCTCACAAGCCAACCCCTTTGAAGTAGAGCCCTGGCTCTTATATGGGTAATGTCAAACTTTAGAGAAACCCGGATAAATCTGTCAGGAAGAAGCAAATGTTAAAAGGTTCTGTCTGTCCTGGCCCAGAAGGGTCAGAGCTCTTGTTCCATTGTGGGGGTGTTTGGCCCAGTGTTTAGATTAACCACAGACAGCTGTGGACACAGATCCTCAGCTTAGATGTAAATGGAAAACAAAATTTGGAACCAGGCCCTAGGCTTTGTGTGGTCTTTTCCTAGAAATAAAGAGATATAGGCCAAAGCAGTTAGGAGGAAGGAAAAAACACAGTCTGCAGAAGTTCTATGCACAGCCCCCTGGCTCTACACAGGCCCCTGTATTTACATAGGCCCCGATGTATACATGTATACGCATAGCCCCCTGCTTCTGCACAACCCCCTGTTTTGGTGGCTGCCAACTGAGCACTGTGTTTCTGATAGAGAACAGGATGACCTAACCCTGTTACCCTGTGCTGCAAATAAAGAAGTAAAGTGGGGAATATGCTCCAATAAGATATATCAGGCCCCAGTACCTCTCATACCTCCAAGGCAGAACTGGCTGAGGCTATGGATCTTACCGGTGTCTTGAAGACCCGCTGTTGCCCTGGGCAAACTGCCATGCCGTCTTTGTTAGGGTTTTCATTGCTGTGAAAAGACACCATGACCAAGGCAACTTTTATAAAGGACAACATTTAATTGGAGCTGGCTTAAAGGTTCAGAGGTTCAGTCCATTACCATCAAGGCAGAAAGCATGGCAGCATCTAGGCAGGCATGGCACTGAAGAATCTAACAGTTCTATATCTTCATCCAAAGGAAGCCAGGAGCAGACTGTCTTCCAGGCATCTAGGAGGAGAGTCGTAAACCCACCCCAAAAGTGACACACTTCTTCCAACAAGGCCACACCTATGCCAGCAAGGCCGTATCTCCTAATAGTGCAAGTTCTGGGACCAAGCATATTCAAACCACCACACACACACATACAACACTAACCTTTATTTTAGCTATTTTCTGTTATTTCCTTCCTGTAGCCTTTGATGAGCCAGGAAAGACTTCTACTCCTAGGAAAGTCAGAGAGAGAGAGAGAGAGAGAGAGAGAGAGAGAGAGAGAGAGAGAGAGAGGTGTTAGTGTTGTTGTTGACACAGGGTATTATATAGCTTAGGCTAGCCTCAAACTCAAGATGACCTTGAACTTCCAGCCCTCCTGCCTCCACTTCCCAAGTGCCGGGATTGCAGGTGGGTGCTGCTGTGCTTGGTTTATGGGCTACATGGAATCACACTCAGGGCCTAACACCTGCTAGGCAAGCACACCACCAACTGAGCTGCATTCCCATCCCAAAGCCTCATATATCTTGAGAGAGCAAATTGCTCTCTGCAAGTGCTCCTTTCACATGCAAGGCTGCAGCAGATCAGTAGAGCACTTCTGTAGCTTGCACACTGATAAGTGTTATAAGTAATCTAGGATTGATGTAAAGTATACAAGAAGTATGTAGGTCACATGTAAAGCTGTTCTGTCATATATAAAGTGTAGCTGCCTGCAGCTATGGGAAACCGGGTTCTCCTGAGAGGAAACCTGGGAATGAACGGGAATGGAGGGCGAGAGAAACGTGGGGCCAAGACAAAGTATTCTATCAAGGCCCGAAGTTTAATAATTTGCTTTCACATATAAAGGGGAAGCCCCACCCCCCAAAGTCTCTTCTCGGTTCAACCCAGGGGCTGGGCAAGGAGATAGCAGTCCGGAAGGTGTCAAGGCTAGCTCATCAGGCAGTCCATTCTTCTTAGCTCAGGTAGCAGGCTCCAAGGGCCAAAGCTGGTAATGCAATGCATCTCAGGTCCTACTGTTGCTTGGTCTATTGTGATAAAAGACTTGCAGGCCTTCTCAGGCCCGGGGGAAGGACATGATAAAGGACATGAGCATCTAAGAATTTTGGTGTTTGTTGAAAGTCCTGAAAGCAACTCCTTAAGGACAGAAAGTGTGATGGCTATTCCTGGTTGTCAACTTGACTACATCTAGAATGAACTACAATCCAGAAATGGTGGGCACACTTGGGATCCAGATCTTGAGGCACAGTGGCCATGAAAAGCTTAAACCCCAGCAAGGTAGTACAGGCCTTTAATCCCAGAAGACTGAAGCAAACAGATTTCTGAGTTCAAGGTTAGCCTGGGACAAAGCAAGTTCCAGATCCAGGCGAGATAGTACATACCTTTAATTCAGGCCATACCTTTTACTGGAATGCCTACGCAAGGACATTGAAGAAATGAAGACTCACTCTTCTTCAACTGCTTGCACTTACTTGCCAGCACATCTGTTGGAACCCACTTCTTCAGGATTTCAGCTTATACAGAAGATCAGCTGGAACAACTAGCCTTTTGGGACTGAACAACTACTAGATTCTTAGACTTTCCATTCACAGCTGCCCATTGTTGGATTAGTTGGACTGCAGACTGCAAGTCATTCCAATAAACTCCCTCAATATAGAGAGACATTCCATAACTTCTGTGACTCAAGAGAACCCTAATACACAAGGGATCTATTTGTGAGGAGCCGCATTTGCCATTAAAAGATGGCGCAGGCTTCTGCTTCCTGGTTCTTCACGGAAGCTTTACTTGAGAATGAGCCTGCGCATGGCTCGAAAACCGAGTATGACAATTGGATGAGAGATTTGAGCCAATGAGGGATTTGCACGTCTCACAAAGCTCTATTTAAGCAGCGGGCTTTCTGAGCTCGGCGTCCTTCCCCTTTTCACCATCTTGAAGAGCTGTTCAATAAATGCTGTCAGAAGAATCCTGAATGTGGCGTTCTCCTTATTGGCGAGGCTGTGCGCTACATCTATTATTCTCTTAGTCACCTGCTTTCTAGAGCTTTTGAAAGCATTCATAAGACTCCTGGGCTCCAGTATGAATTCTCCTTCCCCAGTCACTCCATTGACAAAAGTTTCCTCCATCTTGCTGTAACTGCCTCAATGTGTTCGAAGTTTGCCCTGATTTATAACTGTCTTTGTTCTGTAAAACTACAAAACTATATGAAACTCCACATTGGAACATTAAGTTTGGGGTATCGGTGTAATTGGGTCATGGTCATTCAAAATGGCTCCAGAATAAACTATCTCTTACTCCCTCTAAGGAGAAAACTGCTTGTTTGTTTGTTTTGCATTGGCATTTCCCATAAAGCCACAGTAAAGACAGTTGCCACAATTCCTTCTGCCCTACCCTTCCCTCCTGCCTATGAGGTTAAAGAAAACAGCAAGGCCTTTACTGAGAGCCCATCTGTAAAGGTCTTACAGACTCCTCAGGAACCCAGATTCCAGAATAACAGACCTTGTGTTTCACTTCCCCAGGGGAAGTTTACAGGTTCAGGATACGAGCCTCCAGGATACCAGAGAGTCATGGACATTTGTCAACTAAATTTGTCTCTCCTCCCCACTTCTACATCCTTTAAGTCACACATTAATGAGGTTTCTTCAAGACCCTCCTCTCTTTTCTCTCCCTCCAGTAGTCACAGATAGCCTGACTGCAAATCTTAACAGATTAAAATCCACCATGAGGTATGATACCACCCTTTTCTTTTGAGGCCTCTAAGAAGGAACACGCACATGCACATGCACATGCACATGCACACGCACTGCCTAATTGACCTGTTGTCTTTCCTTAGAGCCCTCGCCATGCTGTCTTTCCATAGCATAAACAACTCTTCTAATAAATAGCTGTTACTCAAGAAGACACTCAGCATCCTTGAATCCCAACTCCATGACCTTTCAATGACTAACCTAGTTTGCTTTCTGTTGCTGTGATAGATAGACATTATGATTGAAAACCAGCTTTGTGGAGGAAGGGGTTCATTTGACTTACAGGTTACAGGGCATCACTGAGCAAAGCCAAGGCAGGGACTTAAACAGAGACCATGGAGAAATGCTGTTTACTGTTCTTCATGATTGGCTTAGCCTGCTTTCTTATACAGCAAGGATGACCTACATAGGGGTGGCATCACCCACAGTGGACTGGATCCTCCCATGTCACTCATCAATCATGCAAACACTCCACAGACATGCTTACTGGCAAGTATGATATAAGCTTCCTTTTCCCAGATGGTTCTCCTTTGAGGAAAGTTGACAAAAACAAACCAGCGCATTGACCCTCCTGCTTTCTTATGTGGCTATGCACATGGTGTGAAAAACTAGGTCTTCTCCTTTGGGGATCTGTGAACTGCAAGTCAGTTTTCAATTGTAATTACCTGATCTGTTGATTTACCAAACCTAAGTAATTACTAAATATACATTGTGTGTGCGCACACACACACACATGCATGTACATGGAAAACAGAGGCTAACACTGGATTCTTTCTCTCTCTCTCTCTCTCTCTCTCTGTCTCTCTCTCTCTCTCTCTCTCTCTCTCTCTCTCTCGTCTTTCTTTCTTGTTGGGAGTCGACTTTAAGCAGAAATCGGCTAGAAAGCAGTTATCAACTTTGCAGCCATCTGGAACCATATACCCTGATAGAGATTTGTTTTTCAATAGCCTACAACAGCTGAAGCACACTTCTGATAAACTATCTTGTTTATCCCACATAGCTTGTTTTGCTGTTTAGTGACCCCAGCTGCATGGTGCACGTGGTAAAATGTTTTCACCTGTGTTCTCCTGTTTGTGCTTATAAATACCCAGGATTTCCTTGTAGTGGTGTGGTGTGTGTGGTGATCAGTAGGAGGTGTGAATATAGTCTGTGGGAAACAGTAAAGGAGACTTGACTACAGCTCCTCTGGTTTGTCTCTATTCTTCGAGTCTCTTCCCCTTCTTCCCCCCCCCCCCCCCCACTCTCTCTCTTGCTAAACCCTGACCTTCGGGACAGAGCGGGCCGCAACACTTTCTATTTTATCTTTCGTGACAGGGTTTCTCTGTGTAGCCCTGGCTGTCCTGGAACTCACTCTGTAGACCAGGCTGGCCTATGAACTCAGAAATCCGCCTGCCTCTCCCTCCCAAGTGCTGGGATTAAAGGCGTGCGCCACCGCCGCCCGGCACACGGGTGCTTTCTACGACTATTTTCCACACTATTTTTTGAGACTTTCACTGACCTTGCCACTAGTTTGGCCAAGATTGGCAGACCAGCAAGCCCTAGAAATCCTCCCACATCCACACCCAGCTATTGTTTAGGTGCCAGGGATCAGAACTCAGGTCTCAGCCACACATAGCAAATACTTGGTTGACTAAGCCATCTCCTCAGGCCCCTAAGCCTGCATTATAAACACCTGCCTTGTGCAGGAGGCTAGAGGTACTTTGGAAACCTTTTCTACACAGCTTAGCTGATTTAGATGGAAGAAGGTCTCTGACTAGTCTCAATCTTTTGATGTTTTAAAACTGCTGCTTCTGTGGGATTAAAAGGGGGTGAGTCAGAGCAAGTTTAGGAGAATTTCCCAGTGTGCCCTGAGCTTGTGGTGGTTTGTCAGATTCCAACACTCAAGTAAGCTCCTTCCATAAAACCCATAACTTGCTCGCTTTTTTTTTTTTTTCCTTCCTTCCTTCCTTCCTTCCTTCCTTCCTTCCTTCCTTCTTTCCTTCCTTCCTTCCTTCCTCCTTCCCTTCCTCCCTTCCTCCTTTCCCTTCCCTCCCTCCCTTCTTTCCCCTTTTTTCTTTTCTTTCTTGTGCTGAGATTTGTATCTAGATCTTTGCCCATGCTAGACAAATGTTCAACCAATGAGCTATATTTCTTCCTCTAGTGTATTTGGTACCATCTGTAACCTTGTATTTTTCTGCCCATCCTCTTTGTTCCCTAAAACAACAACTCTGAAACTTCTTATATACGAATAAATGCCTAGGCTAATAGCTTAGGCCAGTTTTTCCCAAGAAGACTAGCTCATATGTCAACTATCCCATTTATTCTATCCTATGAGTGCCACATGGCTGGATACCACTTCTCAGTTTTCTTTTTTTTTCTTTTATTTGTTTTCTTTTTTTTTGGGGGGGTTGTTTTTTTTTTGTTGTTGTTGTTGTTGTTGTTGTTTGTTTTTTGTTTGTTTTTCGAGACAAGGTTTCTTTGTGTAGTCCTGGCTGTCCTGGACTCACTCTGTAGACCAGGCTGGCCTTGAACTCAGAAATCCACCTGCCTCTGCCTCCCAAGTGCTGGGATTAAAGGTGTGTGCCACCACTGCCCGGCACTTCTCAGTTTTCATGTGACCGTCTTCCACAGTACTCTGAGGCAAATCTTCTACCTGAGTATTTGTCAGCATCATCCCACTTCTCTGCCTGATATCCTACCTTCTAATCCTCAGTGAGCCTCAGCTCATTGGCCACAGGTGAAACTTCCTTCCATACATTGCATAAAAGATTCCCTCCACATGCCAGCTTTCTTTCTTTCTTTTTCTTTTCGTTTCTTTATTTTAAAAAAAAAAAAACATTTAGAAAACACACCCTGGGACACAAAAATCTAACCTACTAAATTTGGACCATTTTGAATAATGTATTTGCAACTAGAATACACAAGTATATGAAGTTAATGCCACATTACAACTGTTATGGTCTCTTAGATCATAACTGTTAGATCCAACACAACTCAAGCATCAGGTCTATGCAGATGACAAGAATTTATTAAAATCAAGCCACTACTGATCGATCAGGGTGACAGAACAGGGACTAGGGAGCAGAACTGCAACCTCAAAGTAGAATGTTATAGAACTTTTAAGCTTAAAAACCATAAACATCTGTGTCAAGTTCCAGTTACATTTCTCCACCAATAAGAATTTAGAGATAGGGGACTTCCTTAGGAGCACGTCTGTCTTTGTGGTCACTTATTCTCTTCTCATTGGTTGCTTTATTCAACGTGGCAGAGCAATTTGCCTAGCATTCATGTCTCAACTTGCCAAGCAGTATGTCAGTTATCCATGCATGTCTCTCTGCCAAGCAGGATGTCAATTATCCAGGAAGGTCTTGGGAACTAAAACTTTATTTGACCCCTATTCAAAATGGAAGTTTTATTCAAAATGGCTTCCGGTTGGTTCTTTACACAACTGCTCTTCCTTAGGCCACCTGAACAAAAGAATGGAATATCTCTGGGTTAGAGTAAAAATATGACCCTCTGACTTACTTCAAAGATTGGAGCATTACATTCTATTGCTTCTTAAGAGTTAATTTAGTTGGGCCTGTCAATCACCTGATCAGGGGACTACCTCTCAGAAAGCCTGATTCAGCTAAAGCTATGCTAAAGAGGTGGGAGAAATAATTATCCCCTTAATGAGATGATATACTCACCCTTCTCAGAAACCCTTCCTTTAGTGTAGCCAACTACAACCTTTCTCTATGGGTAGCACCGTTAAGCCTGTGCTCTTTTCTGAGTCCTTACTGAAAAAGCATAACTTTTTCTTTCTCCCGTTTTCCTTCCAATACTGGCCCAAAGCCTGAGCATGTCTTCTTGGACACTTTAGGATTTCTCACTTGTTCTCTGAAGGCATCTCTCACTTTCTGCCACAAGCTGCTAGTTCTCCATGGGGACAATTGCTTGTCTCCACTGCTGCATCTGACTCTTTCTGGGGCCCTAGGTCCAAAGGCACAGCTTTCTTTTTTCTACATTCCCTCTTCGAGGCAGTTTCTGAGAGTCACACCTGCCTGCTCTGTTGTTTTTATCCCAACTTTAACAAAATAGTCCTCAAACTTCCTTCTGAGTCCATTTCTAAATTCTTTTATTAATAAGACTAAGAACCCCCAAAGTGAACCCCAGCTCTTCCAGTGACAGGGGGAGTCACTTCCTCTGCAGCCTTCTCTGTCTCAGCTCAGATCTGTGTAGCAGCCTGTATCTCCTCTTGCTAGCCACAGGACCCAACACTGAGGACCCTTCTGGGATACACACCCAGGTCCTGTTCAAACCCATTCACTAAATACTCGTAGCCTCCTTTAAGATTATTGGATGTGAACATTAATAGCAGGCCCATCCTTTTGAGGTTAGACCCGGGAGAGGCTCACATAGGTTGGACTAAGTAGTTTCATGCTACAAATTCAGGGGTTTAAGGTACTTTCAAAATGAGAGGAAAGGGAGCACCCCGTTCTTTGTGGGTCCAACCCCTAGGCCTCACAAGCATCCCCTGGTGGACTGAGGCCATCTCAGGTGGTGTGAGGCAAGATGCTGGCCTTGTATTGCCTCTGAAACAAATCACCATAAACCTAGGGGCTAAAAACAATTCACATGCATTATCTCATGGGTCAAAAGCCACACAGGTCTCCATAGGCATTGTTCCTTTTAGTAGGTTCCAGGAGAAAGTTTCTGATTTAGCCTTTTCTACCCATTGAAAGATGGCTCCTGGCTGGTCCTTTTCCCATCCTCCCAGCCAAGACCATCACCTCCCTCTCTGCCTATCTCCTTTGTCACACTGCCATCTGATTACAGCTGAGAAACAGTCCCTTGCCTCTCATTGATAAATGTAATTAGACTGGGATCACCTTATAATGCAAAATGTTCTTCCGAATGTTAAGACACTTAAACTTAATTCCATCTATGTGACGTCTTTGCCAGTTAAGCAAGCATATTCACAGGCTCCAAGGATAAAAATATGGACCTCTTAAGGGGAGGGTATTATTTTGTTATCACAAGTCCACGACATTCCTGCTCTGGTTGGCAGTCCCTTGCAGATGGTAACAATTACAAACATTGGATATAGCAGTTTGTGGGTAGTAACAACTATTGATTATATTGTTGTGTAGTTGTAACACAAACTGGAGTTAGCTGGAATGAGAGAACCTCAGCTGAGGAATTTCCTCCATCAGATAGCTTGTGGATATGTGCGGGGAGACTTTTTTAACTACTAATAGATGCAGGAATGGGTAGCCTATTTTGGGCAGTGCAATACCTAGACAGGTGGGCCTGAGCTATATACAAAAACCAACTGATTAGCTAGAGGAAGCAAGCCAGAACACAGTGTTCCTCCATGATCTCTGCTTCTGTTCCTGCCTCCAAGTTCCTGTCTTAAGTTTCTACCCTTACTTTTCCCCATAAAGGATTATTACCTGGGAGTGGTAAGAGGATATAATCTTTCTTTCACTCAGTTGGTTTGGGTCAGAGTTTTAATCACACTAACCAAGAAACAAGTTAGGGAAGGATGCAAATTGGTATAAGGAAAAAAAATACCTTTTTTCTAAAGTGGTTTGATTTTGTTTGCTTTAGGGCAGTGGTTCTCATCCTATGGGTCGTGATGTCTTTAGTACCCTGTACGTCAGATATTTACACTGTGGTTCATACATGACAGTTATAAGTAGCAATGAAATAATTTTATGGTTGGGGTCACTACAACATGAGGAACTGTATCAAAGGGTGGCAGCAGTATGGAGGTCAAGGACCACTGTTTTAGGATAAAGCCTTTGCTCCACTTTTGGCTAGAACCTGTGTGACTTTTACTGTCAACCATGAGCAGAGAGTAGAAATGTCAGGCAGAAAATGAATTAGAAATGAAAAGACTAAGACAAAGAAAGCTAATCTTTCTAGAAGGCCACTGTCCAGGATGCCCAGGAACTGCTGAGACCCCTGTAAGGACTCTTGAGGTAGTAGCTATTGCCTTATTAAATGAGAATACTATGTGCCTCATTCATTCTCTCTCCTGGATGAAACAGTGGAGTTTTCCAGTAGGCACGATGGGACTGTGGGACTGTACTTGGTGAGATGTAGCTGGCATTCTCTGAGCCTAGCATGAAGGAGAATTGAAAAAAAAAAAAAAAAAAAAGGAAAAGGATGTCGCTCTTATAGTTAGTTATGTTTGGTCTTGGAAGGTAGTTATTTCACCCCAAATCGTTTCTTTAGACATTTCATGTGTTTAGTATTTATTTTATTCATTTATTTGTGTATTGGTATATATATGCAGGTATGCATGGACATGTTCATCATGTGACATTCTCAGATCTCATGTCTTAGGAGCTATCCACTCGGGTGTTTGAGACAGGGTCTCTGTTTTACAGAGATCTTATCAAATTGTCTTGATTGTGTAGTCATGGAGCCTTAAGAATACACCTGTGCCCGCCTTCCCAGCGCCAGGGTTACAAATTGAGCACCACCACAAACAGCTTTATTTAATGAGAGTTCTGGGCTTCCAACTTAAGTCCGGTACTTTACCAACAAAGCCATCTGACCAGGCCTATTACTCACCTCAGATGATGGCTTTTCTATCATAGTCTTAATTCCAGTAAATATGACTAGCCAGAGCTCATGGAAACAAAAGCTTTCTACATATTTTTTAAGACGAAAGCAAAAGCCAGAGATTACTACGGTGTGAGGAGTGGGAAGGTGAGGGGCAGAGGCGGAGGCAGCGACTCACAGAGAGGGCTCACTCAGCACCACCACAGCGTGATCTCGCCTCTCCGGCTAGACTGCCCGGAGAACTGAAGTAGTGATGGACCGAGGGAAGCCATGTGTCTGACTTCAGCACTGAAAAGGACCCCCAAGCATGGAATACATGGACCGAGGGAAGCCATGTGTCTGACTTCAGCACTGAAAAGGACCCCCAAGCATGGAATACAAGGGATTTCCCAGCGAGAGAGTGAGGTCCGAGGGGATTCTGACACCGCCTACAATGGAGGAAGTTGATTGGAAGTCCCTATGGAAATCTGGGAGAACGACACAGGTTTAATAGCTTTATTTGTTCGTTTGTTCATTTTTAAGACAGGATTTAAATAGAGAGCCCAGACTAATCTCTAATTCTCTCTACCCTGGCTTGGTCTCAGGATTCCAGGGGATTCCAGATGTGCAGTCGGCTGAATTTATATTGCTCAAAAAAAAAAAAAAAAAAAAAAAAAAAAAAAAAAAAAAAAAGTCGAGGCTAGTGGTGGTTCTGTTCCAGTTCAGGTAAACGCAGGAGGGAGGTGTAGGCGGATGTAGCGGCTTGCTGATGTTTGTAACCTCTGTAAGCTTCAGTTTCCTTGTGTATACATTAGGAATTAAAAATAGCATTCATTTGGTATGGGTGAGGAACCAAGCTTCAGCAAGCAACTCTTATGAGCCTGCTGTATACAGTGCCTGGCGGGTCTAACAGAGCAGGGTCGAGGAACGCCTTTTGAAGACTGTCCAGTACCTCTCGACAGGAACCTTTTGACACTTTAAATTCACTTTCTCCTCCCCTCCCCGCAGGTATCTTAGTCAAGCACTTGGCAACCGCTGGGTCTGGGTTATTCACTGGCTTGCCTAAACACACCTGGGAGAATGGAGCAGTGGCGCCGCAGGCTAGCTTGCCCTGCCCTGCCTGCCCCACCGCCTGATGTCGCCCCATATACACCAGGCCAATCAGCAACGCAGCCATCTCGGCTGGTACCAGGCGGGTGCGTCTGCAGCGAGCTGGGCGGGAACCGGGAGGGTTCGTTCTTTTCCCAGCCCTAACTCTGGGAACTTGCAACCCAGCTCTGCCAAGATTCCCCCTAGCTCATTTCTTTCGAGGCCCCATCTGGCTGGAAAGACAGCTGCCTACATTCCTAAGAGAAGTCGGGAGGAAGATAGTTTTTATCATTGTTTTTAAGGGGCTTGGCTTTAACAAAAATTATTTTGCCTCTTAAGATGTTACAAAGACTAAAAGTGAGAGGTAATTGGAGGGAGTAGGAAATAGGCCTGAAGGAGAGTTTAGATAGGAGAACTGAGAGGAGTGGGAGACGGCCATCCCCTTCCCCACTACATCCTGAACTTCCTCCGAGGCAGGTCATTTATGTGACTCTGACGCACTCTAGGGGGCAACCGTGAGCTCTCTGTTATACCATATTAATTAGTTAAGATCTGCCGCGCTTTTGAGAAACTGCGGGCACCCTCTTAGATCCTGCTACTGGGCAAACTCATTTTCTAAATTCCTTGGAAACCTGTGCTTTGCTCTTAAGTTGCAAATGAGGAATCTGAGATCAACGGAGGGTGACTTTAAACAATTGAAGTGACAGGCAAGGAAGTGGAGCCACTGCGTTTCCTTCTCTTTTAACCCCTAAGAGATCAGTTGACAACTGAGACGCGGAGTTAGACATTCTCATTTCCTGACTCCTTTCCTGAGCAGTAAAGGACTAGAATTGAGGGTCTATTTTGAAGTTGGGGACAGTAGAATTTGATGGGCTGTGAATATCAGGAACTGAAGATTTGACTTGGAGAGATGGGAGCTGTCACCTGAGACAGAAAATGCTAATGGCGGGGATGGGACGTTCACTGTTGTTCCTCAGCAATTGTGTGCTCCTATGATAACTCTCTCTCCCTCCATCTTCTTTCAATATGTTAACTGGACTCTCTCACCCCGACCCCTTTTGTATTGCTGCCCAGTATGTGCCCAGATTCCTTTGATAACCACCACTAGATACATTTCTATTTGTATTTAACAACTTCAGCAAACAGCAACTTTTAAAAGGTATCTGTTAATTATTATTATTGTGTGTATGTGATAGCTCTGTGCAGCTGCATGTGCTACAGTGGTCATAGACGGCGGACATGTGTGTGTGTGTGTGTGTGTGTGTGTGTGTGCTTGCAGAGATTAGAGGATAACTTTGTAGCGTTTGTTCTCTCCTTCTACCTTTAGGTAAGGTCCTGGAATTGAACTCAGGTACCCGGCTTACATGGCTAACACCTTCACCCACTGAGCCCCCTCATTATTCCCAAGTAGCATCTTTTTGTGAAGTCCCCTACAGGATTCAGTGTCCAGGGCCATATAGCCCCCACAGTCATGAGATAGGATACAGGGTTGTCTGTAATCCTTTGTTGCTAATTGCTTTAGAATTGCTGCCTCCTTTCGTAACTCACAGAGCTCCTTAAATTTGGAGTTCAGCTCATGGTAGGACTTATGCCGTGTTCACTAATGGAGACATTTACAGTGCAAGTCTGAGCATGCCCTATCAGATGGAAACTGCAGACCCAGAACCACAGAATCAATATATCTTTAGTTCAAAGGGATTTTTAGCTGATGAGACACTTGAGTCCCAGGAGGGGAAGGAAACTCTCCCAAAGACTTTTAGGGGATTAGAGAGCTAGAACCAGAATGTGGGAGTTTTGAGTTTCTTTTATGCTCATAAAGCTTCAGCCCATGAAGAAGGCTCCTCCCAGACCAAAGTCCAATTCTAGACTCTCATCTCTTAAGAATGGGCTTAGAATAGGGTGTTTGAAAATAGACTTTCTACTCTGTTGGTGGTAGAGCATTTACTGTAACCTTTTAGAAAGCAACTTACCAAAATCCAATCAAACCTTTAAATGTTTTGGTTTTATTTTTTCATGTGTATGGGTGTTTTGCTTACATGTGCATATGTACGCCATGCGTTCCTGGTGCCTTGAGAGGCCAGAAGAAGGCACTGACCTCCTCTGGGAGTTACAGGTAATTGTGAACTGCCATATGGGTGTTAAAAATCCAACCCAGGTCCTTTGGAAGAGCAGCCAGTGCTCTTAACCACAGAATCATCTCTTTAGCCCTCCCTATTAGACTTCTTTTATTAAAAATATATTTTCCTATATAATATATTCTGATTATCGTTCCCCTCCCTGTACTCCTCCCAGTTCCCTCCTCCCTCCACTCACACCTAGATCCACCACATTTCTGTCTCTCCTTAGAAACCAAATAGGAATCTAAGGGATAATGATAAAATAAAATAAAATAAAAAACAAACGTTGGAACAGGACAGAACAATCAAGTAAGGAAAAAAGCCAAAGAAAAAGCTTGAGTAATGCATATAAACGCATACATTTGCACACACGGGAATCCCATAAAAACCCAAACCAGGAGACCAAAATGAATATATAAACAACTTATAAAGTAGGAAAAAAAATGAAGTCCTGATTTAGCATTATGAGACAAAGGACCTCCAAAGATGCCTTTGAACTCATTTTCTGTTGGCCATCCACTGCTGTGCGTGGGGGCTGCCTTTAAGAGTGGCTTGTTTCCCACGTAAGATTCCATTCGAGAAAATTACTATTTCGTTTTCAAGTGCTTGTCAATTGGAAATAGCTTCTGGGTTAGAGATGGGGAAGTGTGTCCACTGCTTTCAGCTTTAGGGCAGCAGTTAAGCTTTTAAATGAGTAAATCCCAGAAAATCTTTTTCTAGATATCTGTCTGGAAATAGACTCAGCCATAAGAGAAACATCCATACATACTTGGCTATGGTACAGTCTTTGTGACAGTGAAATCTGGAAACAACTTCAAGTAACATTTACTATGGAAGCAATAGATTAGTCTCATCCATCCAGCTGGGATTTGCCATTGTGAAAAGTAATATAGTCAGCCTTATATGCTCTCATAAGACCAAGTCTAAGGGATAAACTAAAAACACAAAAGGTGTGTACAACTAAATGGTCTTATTTGTCTAAAAATCAGTGAATATATTTTCTTCTTTTTTAAGGGATGGCATGGGGGTACTTTCGTGAGGGGCACTTTTGAGACAGGGTTTCTATGTGTAACCCTGGATATCCTGGAACTCTCTCTGTAGACCAGGCTAGCCTTGAGTGAATGTGTTCTCTTAAATATGTTTGTATATTCCTAGCAGGGAACATAAGAGACTCATAATAGCCACTGTTGCTAAAGAGATAAACTAAGGAGGGTTGCTTATCCTTTTATATTATACACATTGGTGTCTTTCAATCTTTTGCTCATGTATTATCTTTTTGTATTAATTAAGAAAATATATTCATATCATTCAAATGCCAAATATTCCCAGAGGGAGACAGACTCTGGCAAAGAGGTCTTGTTGAGCCTTGTCTTCCTACTTGGAAAGGATGGGTACATTGACATCACCAATAGAAGAGATCTGTTAACAGCCTGTTCCTTAAGGGAACTCACCCATGTGACTGTCATCTGAATGTTCATGCTTGCTGGTAACTGTTGACAAGTTAGAAGGTAACTCTATGACTTTGATGTCCCTGAGAGGCCGGAGCACAGAGAGAATCAAGACAAAAGATCAAGACAAAAGCCGGTGTCTTTTATACATTTTTTTAAAAAGCAAAAAGGAAAAGGGGGTATGGGATAGGGGTTTTCTAGGGAGGGGAAGTTGGGGAAGGGGATGGCATCTGAAATGTAAATAAAATATAAAATTAAAAAAAAAAAAAAAGAATTACTACATGAAGAAAAAAAAAAAAAAAAAGCCGGTGTCTTTGCCCTGGTTCCTTCAGAGCCAGGCCCTGAGCTTGTGCAAATGTGAATCACCAACTTTTGAATGAGACAAGAGAACTGTATTGGTAACATTTTTTTCCCCATCAAATGCTTGGTAAAAACAGCATAAGGCAGGGGTTATTTATTTGGGAGTCACAGTTTCATGGAATTCAGTATTTGACTATTTAACTCCATGTGTTTGAATGGAATATTATGACAACAGGATATGTTAGTGGAGGCTATTCACTCTATAGTAGAAAGGAGAGAGAGAGAGAGAGAGAGAGAGAGAGAGAGAGAGAGAGATTTCCAAGGAGCCACTTTACACTGACCTACTTTTTCAGGAATGATCCATCTCCTAAATCTTCTATAAGCTCTCTTTATCTTGAAACTGAAGGTTTCATATATATACTGTGGGACAAATTTTATATTCAAGCCCTAACAAAGACCTGGAGTTGTGACTATCAGGCCTGCCCAGTGAATCAGAATCTCTGAGAGATGTAAATTTTACCTTACAGTAAAGGACTTCTGAGGTTTACAGCTCTGCTGACTGCTTCTGTCTTCAAATTCCCTGAAACTTAGTTTCACTAACAGAGGGCTAATAGAGTTTCACTAATCAAGCTCACCAATGAGCTTGCTGTTGTAACACAGGCAGGATCACATCTGAAGTAGAGTAGCACTTCCCATCCCAAGGTGTCAATGCCTTCTTCCTGGGACCTGTGCATAGACTGTCATCTTCATAGCAAAGGGAACTTTGCAGATGAAGGTAAAAAAACCTGAGTCTGGAAGGGCATTCTTGAGGCAGAGGTAGTATTTTAATGGTGCCCAAGCCCATCACATGGACCCTTATTGAGAGGTAATCTTACTTTCCTGTGGTTAAAAGGAAAACATGCCTATGAAGAGTGGCCAGAAAAAGGTACCTCTAAATGATGGAAAACAGAAGAAAAGCTTCAGAGCCTCCAGGAAGGTGTGGCTGCCTGCTGGCACCTAGTTGTTAGGTCAAATAAGAATGGCTGAGCCCCCAACTTTCGTACATTGGGTGTTGCTGCCCTCTCATTTATGTTTTGTTCCTTATTATTCTATTCACATACTCATCAAAGATATGTAGATTACTTCCTCTTCATAGAAAAGAGAATTCAGGGAGAGAGAGCTTCCTACAAGGCAAGCAAACATTTTAGTGGTACTTCCTTTGAGTTCAGGCTGGCCTCCAAGGAGGAGATTTGTTTCTGGCTTACAGAAAAGCAGACCAGAAGAGATCTTTGCAGCCCTGGGTGGTGAAAGAGTAAGGAAAGGCGTGGAAAAGAGCTTGTCACCATCGCTCTGGTGACCATGAGATGTAATCCCAGGATTCACTAGCAGGTGTTATGACCCAAAGAGGATCCATCTTTCAGAGCAACGCAAGTCACTTCTTCCTGTGTGCAGGTAATGCCAATCCTGTGTTAGGAGTTGGTCAGTGTTGTAGATTCACAGTGGTCTCACAATGGGGAAACAGTTGCTGTCCTCTTGGAGGCCATGGTCATTTGGGAGATGATACTCTTTTCAGCTGCTTCTAGGTTATTGCAAGTTGACAGCTACCATAGGAAGGTAGGTGCAGGAAGCATCCATCAGATATGGCTGAAAGACATGTGAGACTAAAAGACTCTTGACACTACACTAGAGGACCAGAAAGAAAACTACCAACAATTCTGTCAGTAGTGGAATGAAGCAACATCTTTAATTGTATACCCATATTAATAGTGTGAGTCTCCAGGTCTAGCTAAGACCATCTGGATTCTTTGCAGTAACTTGAGCCAACAGAATGTGTTGAGGCCCACATTCTGCCTCAACACTTTGCCTCAACACTTTTGGGGCTAAGTGCTCTGGTCAAGAGAGAGTGTGGCTCTTGGGGCAAGAGACACAAAGAATGGAGACAAGACAGGGTGTGATTCAGTCTCTTTTATTTTCTCATGTCTCTCCTTGAAGGGAATTCTGAGGTATTTATATACACAAGCAGGAGAACACAGGTGAAAACACTTTACCACGTACACCATACAGCTGAGGTCACTAAACAGCAAAACAAGCTATGTGGGATAAACAAGATATTTATCAGAGTGTGCTTCAGCTGTTATAGGCTTTTGACAACCAAGTCTTTCATCAGGGTATATGGTTCCAGATGGCTGCAAAGTTGATCCAGCCGCTTTCTACTAAAGTCGGCTCCCAACAAGAATGTCACTGCCTTCATTTTTTTGCCTGTTGCTGTGATAAAATACCGACAAAGCACCTTGAGGGGGGTAATGGTTTATTTTGACTCCCAGTTCAATGTACAGTCCATCCCGGTGGAAACATCAAGGCAGCAGGATCCTGAATGAGCTGGTCACATCACATCCATCATGAAACAGAGATGGATGAATGCTTGCCTGCGAGTGCAGGCATCAGTGGGTGCATCAGCAGCCGCTTCAGAGCACAGCTTCTGCAGTGCAGACAGCAGATTCATAACCATTCCCATGTGTGTGCCAACGTATGTATCATATCCATAGAATCACAACACTCTGACATATAAGAGTGAGTCAGATGTCCCAATGGAGGTCTATTGTTCTATAGATGATTCTTGGACTATGGAAACTTCCCTGTTTAGGAAATGTAGTAAAAATACCAAGCCATCAAACTTGTATTGAATGTGTTTGAACATGAAGACAGTTGACAGGTTATCAGACCTCTCTGCCCACCAGGAAATTCTGTATTGACTCATCTGCTCACATAAATTTCCCCATGTGCCACAGAATCACTTATGATGACTACAGGAAGTCAGTTTGGACTGGGCATGGTACTACGTACTTGCAATCACAACACTTAAGAAATGGAGACGGGAAGATCAGAAGTATCCTTGTCTGCATAGTGAGTTTGAGATCAGCCTGACCCACACAGGCCCATGCCTCCAATAACTGCAGAAAGTCGGTTTTCCATATGCCCAGGACAGCTGTAACAGCTTTCAAACATTGGCAATTAATTGAGTGAAGAACCTTCTGTTACACTCTTTATAGTCAATCTTATGCTTGAGCCAGATGAGCCAAAGATGACAGTGGCCATTGTATCATCATCATCACCATTCTGTTCCTCAATAAAACCTGTTGGGTCAATCTCTGTTGGTTTTTTTTGTTTGTTTCTTTGTTTCTTTGTTTTGTGCTTTTTAAAAAAATTCTAAATATGATAATTTGTTCCTATGTCAATGCATTGATGTTTCTGTCATTTATTCATTGACCAAACATTTACTGTTCATATGTGATGACAACCCCTTTATCCTCAAAGCACTGGTGGATACTAATAAGCAGATGGAACATGTCAGCACACAGGAGACCAAGGAGAAAGCAGCAGCAGCAGGAGGAGGAGGGCTGGGCAAGAATAGCAGGTATTCATTGTCACCCAGGAAAAAAAAAACAGGAGCATGGAGGAGGATGGGAGAAAAGTGTATAGTTTTATCTCCATGACAGCAACTGAAACGTTCTTCAGGGATTTTCATCCAGTTGGTTTCTGAAGCACTGTTGAAGATGACAGTACCAATAGGAAGAGCTATGTCACCCAAAGTCAGAGGAAAGTCACATACAATGTCTCCTTACTCTACCCCAAGGACTGATAGGATAGAAAAGGCAAACCTTTCTGTGCCCCAAAGCACACGCCTCCTATTCAACCATAATTTTATACCCACAACTAGGCCATCTCTATTCCTCCATGTCCTCTTCTGTCCCAAGGAGTCAACATTCTTCTGTCTATTTCTAGAGGCTTTACTCTGTGGAACTGTGTGTGTGTGCACGCTTCTGTGGCTGCACAGGGCCAGAGTGAGGCTGTCAGGTGTCCTTCCCTATTACTCTCACCCTTGAGACAGTCTCTCATTGATCCAAGAGCTAGACTGGTGGACAGCTGACCCAGTGGTCCTCTTGTCTCTGTCTCTCACAGTGCTGGGTTATAGGTGTGTACACCTATACCAGGCTTTTTATGAAAGTCTAAGATCCCACTGAGCCAATTCCCAGCCCTGAAACTTTGTCTTTTAAATAAGAACTTAACAGGGGGATGTGCAAGTTTGATGTATTTTCTTCTCATGTATCTTTTGGAAGGGAGTTCGTCAGTCAGTGCAGTGCCTTGCCTAAGAACAATAGACATTATTCTAGTCATCTATCTTTTTCCTTCACAAGAAACATTGTATGATGATGCCAAAACCCTTCAAAGAACCTGAAGAGCTTTCCCAAGAGTTTCCAGGATGCCTTTGCTCAACCAGATTACCTTTTCCTCAGCCACATTGTTGTTGTGGGACTTGGATATTGCTCAACTGGTGGAAGACTTTAGCATTATTTATGTGATGCCGGGTTAGTAGATGTGCAGAATGCATGTGTTAAACCATCATGAAGACTTCCAGTAAGATTTAAAGTCAACAGGCCAGGCAAGACATAGCCAGTTCAGGATCTCTGCAGGCAGCTCCGAAGTCTGTAATACATCCAAGCTGTTGGGATGAAGACAAAGATGTAATGGATATTCCACGGTAATGGGAAATATTAGGAACGTGGAGCATCTTCTGATGAACACCACAGGAATTGAATACATATAACCTGATAGGCAATCTACATGAGCTGAAAATAACAAGAATTTTGAGGCCAGAATGCCAAAGCCCATCGGTGCTCATAACGTGTCATCCCATACCCCAGATGATAAACATGGAACTATAGAACTTCGTGTTTCCATTCTGAGGTTTGTTCTTGACTTAGTCCAATCTGCTTTGGCTATTTTCCTCTCTCCTTTTTGGGATAGAAATATTTACTTTTTGAATTGTATATTCGATAAAGATGAGGACTTTAAGAAAAAAAATTTTTTTTAACAGGGTCTTACAATTAAGAATCCTTGAATCCCGGAGGAGACGTTAATGTTGGGCGTGCAAATAATACTAGAATCAGTGAGTATGGAGACACATGGCTCCAGCATGGAGGGGTAGAAAATGATACCCACTATAAGACTTTCAGCTGTCAGTTTTGAACTTTGAAAATGGTCAATTGCTGAAGAAATGGGAGTATTTATTAGCCTGATATGCTTATTAAATATTATATGCAATTTCCATAGGGTACTCTGTAAAATAAGCAAATTAAGAATGATTTAAAAGATTTAGAATGTGATCAATACATATTATATGAGATTCTCAAAAACTAAATAAAAACATTTGAGAAAAGAACCCTGGTGACTATATATGTCTTTCTGTACATGTGAGGCTATGTTATGCTCTTTTATTTCTCTGGATGTCAGTTCCCTTCTCCATAAAATTCAATATTCCAATCACATTTTATTTACTTCTTAATGGTCTAAAGTACCCGAATGGCATTTACCCTATTATTTCCAAGGGAGATGAGGGAAAAGTGCACTAAATTACAGCCCGAAATAAGAAGCCTGTCCTAGTCTACAGTAATCTATACTGCTCAGTCTTTCAATGCTACAGGTAGGTCATCAGAATTATATAAAAGGAATGACAGTAACAAATGTGTCCTTGGAAACATCTGTTGTAAGATAAGCTGGTTTCTGGCCAAAAAAAAGAGGGGTTCCAGGAACAAAAAGAAAAGAACAACCAACAAAAGAAGCAGACCTGGAAGGACCCTGCTTCTGCTCCACTTATCCTTTCTTGAAGTTGGGGGAAATGGCTGGTCCTTCATCTTCTGCCTCAGTGAGCAAACTGAGAGCTCAATTCTGTTGGTTAGGAGATGTCACAAGACCTTGAGGTTCTCAAAGCACAGAGGTCAGGTTTCTCTCCACCTTCTGCATTGTTCTGCCTGAGAAGGGTAGCTCTTTTCCGTTCACCCTGTCTTTCATGGTGTCCACTCTCTAGAATTTCACAGTGCTAAGCCTTGACACCATCCATTTCTGCTCCATATGGGGTACACCCTAGCCGCTTCTGACTTTGAAATTTAAGTCTTTCTGTTCAGAAAAATGTTTGGCTCCTTTATTTGTGGTTTCGTCCCCATTATTTTCTGGACTTGCAGTTGTTTTCCTGCAGCCTTGTTAAGGTGCAGACCTTTGGGTTGTCCCTGTCATTTGCCTTTCTGTCTCGTTTCCAATACCTTTTCTTCCTAACTTAACTAATGATTTTTTTTTTTTTACTCCTTCCACTGAATTTTTATACTTATATATATATATATATATATATATATATATATATATATATATAAAATATGTATATATATGTGTATATACATATATACACATATATATAAATTATGTATATATGTGTGTATATATGTATATATACACATATATATAAAATATGTATATATATGTGTATATATGTATATATATACATAGAAAAAATATTTAGAAAAAATGTAGTTGGAAGCAATATATATAAAATATATATATACATATGTATATATATATTTTATATATATATATTGCTTCCAACTACATTTTTTCTAAATATTTTTTTCTTTACGCAATCAGTTATATTTGTTGTTCCAAATGTGTTTCCATTTGGAACTTACTAAGGTCTTCTTTCCTCAAGTAAGCAAGTCTCCAAACTTTTCCACAGACATGCCGAAGGCTTTATCTCTGAAGTGATTCCAGAGCTGGACAAGCTGACAATCAGTATTAACTATCGTCATAGTATCTTGTTATAGTTTTCTTCTCCTGTATCTAAATATAACATCTTTTGCTTAACTCTTCTTTTGTTGATTGTTCTCTGGGTATTTGTCTTCTGGTCTGGGTGTCTAAATTTCCTTCTAGGGAATTTCCTCATATTTAGTGTGATCTTTGTTTATCTTGTTTACCCACCTGGGTGGCTAGCTCAGAATTCATTCCTAATCAAACTAGAATCTTCAACAGCTTTAAAACTGCTGTTTACATTTGTTCCCCAGGCACACCCACAAGCTGGTGAAACTCTTTTTTGTTTTGTTTTTCAATATCTTCACCCAAGGCCATACGGTGTTTCTTTGTGTTCCACATCAGCTTATGCTTGATGCCCTGAAAGGCAGGAGAAAGAGTTACACTTGCCCTCAAAGCTTCTTTTCTGGGGTGACAAGCGTTGTACCTGTTAGCTGTGGCTGTGGCATTTTGGGAAGTTCCCTGTTTTATAAAGAGAGGAAAAAAAAAACATATTTTTTCCTTATTCTAAAATAAAACATATCAAACTATGGTCATTAGCTAGAGACACTATGGATGCTTTTCCTCCGTTGGGTTTCCAGATGTTTGACGCACTGTTTTGAAATCAGAATGGCACTAGGAAGAGCCCGGTCCTGAGACTAATTTTCCTAATTCTGAGTCTTCGAAGGTTTGTCCTGGACACATTCCAGAGAATTTTGTACCCGAACGTGGATGCACAGTCCAGCTTACTACTGATACAGGCCTGAGCACTGATGAGGGAGAGGCCCTTCCTCTTGGTGGCCTAGAGGCCCCAGTCCACCAGGGAAGAGAGGCTTGCTTGGTTTCTTTGCCGCCTACAGAGTTAGTGGACTTGCTCTGGAACTCTCTAGCCCAGCCCATTCATAGTGTCATCCCCCACCCCCCAACCTTCCCCATCTCACACAGCTTTAAAACTTCACTACTTTTATTTAGAAACTAACAGGATGGCAGAGAAGATACCTCCCCTGCATTTCTGGGGTGGGCAGGAAATATAGGTCAGGCATGGGGGCGGGTTTTCTTCCTGTTGTTTCCCTAGAGTACTTGCTGTGGGTCGGCTGCTTGTGCTCATTCACTCAATGCCTATGGGCCAGGTTGCTTGTCTCAGTACTGAGAGCCTAGACTTAGGAGACTTCCTCCCCCAGGAGTAGCTAGATCTACTTCTCGTGATTCAGACACTGCCTGGTCATCTGCCCCAGGGGCATACCTGACTTACAATGTCTACCCTAGTATGAGGGTGGAAGGATCTTTCTGTTCCCCCATTGTGCACAGGAGAGGCTCTGGGTAGCCAGTGTGGGGACCCCATGTACCATAAGGTTCCCTGCTGAGCCACTATGCATTGAGGGGTCAGAGCTCCTCTCCCTCCTTGGTGACTAGAAATCCCTGCTGTGGTTTTGTTGGACAGGCCCAGGTTACTGCTTCCCATCCAAAGTCATCGGTGGAACTTCTGTGGGATCCTTTGCCAAAATTCCAAGGCAAAATCCAAGCATCCAAGGCCATTTCCATCAAGTCCCCAGGTTCTTTTTCCATTGGAACTTTTTTTTTTTCCCCCAGCCCCCAACATGCTTCCAAAGGCCATGTTCCATCTTTCCTGGATCACTACAGTGAAGTATTACTGTTGTAGAGTTCCCAGTCTGGCCTTGGCTTGCTCAGATAAAACTTTGTTATATATTTTGTAAGGCATAGATTCTATATTGTAATGTCCTATGCAAAAGAAAAAAATGAATGAAATTGTAAATTTTATTGTTTTAACATGTATGCATGTTTAGTGGCATTTACATTTTGAAATAAAATTTATGATTCATTTAAAAAAGCAGATATAAGCAGATCTACTCACAACATTTCACTAGACATATTTTGCTGTGATTATAGGACATGTACCTGAATTTAGGCTCCAAAAAGCTCAGGACCCATAAAACCAAGCCACTGTTCTAGAAGAAGTGGAAGAGCAAGCTTTGAGCGTTCCTGGATTTAGAGTATGCAGGCTTGTCAGCAGGTCTCTGCTAAACAGCCTGTTATTTTTAATGAACCACTTGCAAGTGGAACCTGGGAAAAACAGATGTGACTGCTTCCCACCAACCTCAGGCTAAGGAGAGAGGACACAGAAGTTGTCTTTGACAAGGATGCTGTAGATGGTAAGAAAGCACAAACAGGCTTGACAGTTTTTGACCAGTCTTCAAACATTTTGACATTCTTTACTGGACCAGTCTGGAAACTGACATGCAGAAATTATAACCACTTACTCTAATTTGCTCCCTGTCCATCCAGATGTATTCTTCACTGAATATATTTGCTCTAGTTTTCACTTCAGAGAGGGGAAATGATGTATATTTATAACTTAAGGATAAACAGATACTCTGAACAAAATGTCTTAGGATGTTCCTGCTTTCCCAATACATTTCTTTTGCCTTTTTTTTTTATTGGCATAAGTAAATAGGCTTTCCTATATCTCTCATAATGACCAGTCTTGAGAGAAATTTGTTAGCAACATGGGGACACTTCTCTTAGTTCTTCAGTTGATAATTTCTGTCCAGCCAAGAGAAAGACAAGATAATCCGGATGCCTTCCACATTACAAGACAAAACTAGTTCTTCAGATTCCATGCCATGCTGTATCCTGGGTGGGACTGTCTGGTCTAATGGAACATGGTGTAATTAAGGAGGGAAATTAGATTGAGAAGCTCAAAGAGCTGGCTGAGACTCTGTTAAACACTTTCCCCCAGTTTTCTCAATCTGGAAATAACAACTCTAGCAAGGGCTCTGGGAATTAGAGTGTTCATCATGTTCAAGGCTGTTGCAGTTTCCCCCATAGAATTGCATGACTTAACCATCCTATGAAGGAAGGTGGCTGCCATTGCTGTGAACTTCCTGGAGCTGTGTCATCAGATGGCAGGCAGAAGCACAAGTAGGGGCTAAGTGTTTTGGTACACTCAGTACAGGGAGAGGGTCCCTTTATTGAGTTTAGTGTGCTACCCACATGTCTTTCTTTTTCAAGGGATTTGCAATTATTGATACTGCTCCTATCCTCTAAGCCATTATTTAAAAAAAAACCTTCCCTAAACTACATATTTGCTAGTCAACAATCTGTCAAATTTGTAGGCTCTTTCCATCAATACCAAAGCCAAGAGACTTCAATGCCATCTTCAAGGACAGCTCCACCACTAGTCCCCAGTGCTCTTTTTATGAATTGCTTCTCATTGTGGCAGTGTGGCTATCTGGGAGCCGGGCTCACTGTTGTTTCATTCCAAAGTGGAAGCACAGTTTCTGCTGAATGGGTATCACTTTTACACAGCTGTAAAGCCAAAAGACCAGTAAACTGAGATATCTTAAGCAATCCACACTCCACGGATGTTCCAGCTGACACACTCTCTTGACCTTGGATTAATTCACCATCACCTACTAGTGCTGGAAATGGTAGACAATAGGCTAGTGTTTGCGAGAGAATCAGTGAGCTTCCTCAGGGTGTCTGTGAAGGCAGGAAAACTAAATGAGAGATTGCATGAATGAAGGGAGGGCAGTGCGAGCCTTCCAAGCACAGAGATCTCAGAGGCCGTCTGACCCTAAAAAGTAATAAAGATAAAAACGTAGCCATCAGTTCAGGAATACTTGCTGAGAGTCTGATTAGGACCAAAGACTTGTCTAGATATTAGAATTTCACCACAAATGGACAATCCTTCCTTCATGGGCCTTATCTGCTACTTAGTATGTAGTTTAATAAATTGTTTTGCTAATTCACCCAATAAATATTTACTGAATATCTAGTACATGCTAGGGCTATCATACATATTAGAAATATAGAATAGAATAAAACAGAGGGTCTCTGTTTTCTTAGAACTTACATTTTCATTAGAGGAGACGAAAATAACCAAGAGTTTACATAAATAACATATCACAGGGTCTCAAGTGCAGTGGGAAGCATCATGTAGATTAAGAAGTCTTAGGGTGTACAGCCACGGGGTTTGAAGTCAGTTCCAACCTACGATAGCTCTAAAACTCCCATCAAGCTACATACGTTTTCTATACCGCGTGCTGATAGTCACATGGTCTACTCCACAGTGATTTTTCTTAGAACTAAGTGAAGTATCTGAGAAGTACTTTGATAGGTTGGCACCCAGCTACTCATTATTAGATATCTAATCAATAAATAACAGCTTCTCTTCCCCCCCCACCCCCAAATTTAAAGAAATCAAAGACTTGCCTAGATAGTAGGGTATTGTGAAATGGGTGAGCTTCTTGGACTTAAAGACATAAGGTTACAGTTTGCCTTTCCTCCGAGTTCTCACGTCAAATCCCCTTGTGTTTGGATCAACCAGCGGCACTTGTCCTGGCCTCTTCCAGGTTTTTACCTCATTGCCTTTGTTAAAAAATAATTGTTAGTCTTCAGCAAAGAAATGAAGTGAAATACAGAGCATGTGGAAAATAGGCCAACTGCCCTTCCACATCAACCAATATTTTCAGCAGACCAGGAAAAGCTCCCAGGTCACCCCTCTTCCATGACCCAGGCCAGTGTCTTAAATGACTCAGAAAATGGAAAATTTCAATTTTCTTCATTAAGTTGAGACTTGGCCTAACTTCTATCTTCCTGGAAAATCGAGTGACACCTATGTTTAAATTCGAAAGCATGGCTTTCTGAAAATGACTGAACACAAGTAGCCTGTTTCATAATTCTCTCTGCTATGACCCTGCATACATTAAAAACTCAATGATAGACCACAGTCTCATAGCCAAGCACATGGTTCATACACATGCATATCCAGATGTCAGGCTTCAGGTTGGGCAACACCTTACACTAGCAAGACTCAGAACTTTCTTCGGTTAAATAGACAAAGGAGAAAAAAGAAAAAGGAGAGTTTGGATTACATGTATCAGAGAGGACTCCCATCTCACTGAGTGGTGGGCCAGCACAGTTCCAGGAAGTATGGCCTTTCTTGATACCAACGGCCACTAGTAAGTGTGAATTTTAGCACAAGCTCTTCTTCAGGCCCAGCACAGTTACATGTGACTTTCACGACAGCTCTGGGAGAGAGGTGGCACATTCTGAGAAACCAGGTGACATCCTCAGATTTCCACAACTAATGAATAGGAAATTTACACCAAGCTCTGCCTTCAAGTTAAATAATCAACTGTTCCACTTGACTGAAAGTGCTCCCTAAATATGGGACTATCTACTAAAATACAACTGTCCTGAGAAAACTGGGACAAGTTGGTGACCTTGTCTTTAGTACAATGTTTTCTCAGATTGCTCTAGTTGTGGCTTACATGGGATGCTACTGTGAGAGAGCTTCATCATCCACCCATGGTATGAAATCTGATGATTTTCTTCCATTTATTTATTCACTCATTCATTCACTTTACATCCCAATTGCAGCCCCCTCTCTCCTTTTCTTCCAGTACCATCTTACCATCATCCCCTTCTCTCTTTCTTCCTTCCCTTCAGTGAAGATGAGTCCTTCCCCCACCCTCCCTTCCACCTACCATACCAACCCTCCCTAGTGTATAAAGTCATATCCTCTCCCACTGAGGTCAGACAAGGCAGTTTAGCTAGAGGAAGGGGATCTAAGGGCAAGCAACAGAGTCTGAGTCAAAAACAGATCCTACTCCAGTTGTTAGGGGACCCACATGAAGACCAAGTTGAATATATGCTACGTGTGTGTGTGTGTGTATGTATGTGTGTGTGTGTGTGTGTGTGTGTGTGTGTGTAGGGGTACTAGATCCAGCCTCTGCATGCTCTGCATGCTTTTTGGTTGGTGGGTCAGGCTCTGTGAGCCCCTGTGGGCCCAGGTTAGAAGGCTCTGTAAGTCTTCTTGTAGTGTCCTTGACCCCTCTAGCTCCCACAATCCTTCCTATGACTCTTTCAAGACTTCCTAAGCGCCACCTAATGTTTGCCTGTGGGTCTCTGCATCTGTTTCCATTAGCTACTGGATGAAGCCTCTCAGCAGACGGTTATACTAGGCTTCTGTCTGTAAGCCTAGCAGAGTATCATTGCTAGTGTCAGAGGTTGGCTATCGGGGTAGATCTCAAGTTTGGCCAGTCATTGGTTGGCCATTCCCTCAATCTCTGTTCTATCTTTATCCCTGCATATATTGTAGGCAGGGCAAAATTTGGGTCAAAGGTTTTATGGGTGGGTTGGTGTCCTGCTCCCCCCACTGCGGGTACTGCCACTTCAGGTTCTATATTCTGCACTGCTAGAAGTCTCAGGGTCATCCCCATATCCTCCCACGAGCCTCCCCGTCACTGGTCTCTGGTTTGTTTCAGAGATGCCCCCCCCCCATTTCCTTTCTCTCTCCTGGCCCTCTCACCTCCACCCCCCACCCCTTGCTCTCTCCACACCTGATCCCCACCCAAATCCCCCCTCCCATGCAGTTCTATCCCTCCATTAATGTCCGATGTCTATTTTATTTCCCCTTCTGAGTGAGATCCAAGCATCCGATGGTGGAGTATCTTTTGGGCATATGTCCAGGAGTGGCATAGCTGGATCTTGAGGTAGAAGTGTTCCCAGTTTTCTGAGAAACCACTACATTGATTTCCAAAATGGTTATAAAGGTGTTCACTCCCAACAGCAATGGAGAAATGTTTGTCTTCCTCCACATCCTCTCTAGTACGTGCTGTCACTTGAGTTTTTGATCTGAGCCATTCTGACGGGTGTAAGACGGAATCTCAGAGTCATTTTGATTTGCATTTCCCTGATGACTAAGGACCTTGAACATTTCTTTAAATACGTCTCCACCATTAGAAAGTCCTCTATTGAGAATTCTCTGTTTAGCTCTGTACCTTCTTTATATATCTTTAGATATTAGCCCTCTGTTGGATGTAGGGTTGGTGAAGATCTTTTCTCGTTCTTTAGGCTGCCACTTTGTCATATTGAAAGATATCTTTTGCCTAACAGAGGCTATTTATTTTCATAAAGTCCAGTTTATTAATTGTGGCCTTCCCAGCCGTGAGCAGGCCCTTTCCCAGCCTTGAGCAGGCCCTTTCCCAGCCTTAAGCAGGCTGAACAGACCTTGCCACAATGGACCTTATTGACCTTGGTGGAGTCATCTGCCTTGGTTGCTTGTGTAAATTCCCACAGGAACTTAGAAGAATAGACTGCCTGCTGACCTTGCTTTGCAACATAATCCAGCTGAAACAAAGGATGGGTTCCAAGGGCTTTCCCTGTATAAATACAGTGCTGAATATTAAGCTTGGAGCCTTGATCAGAACCTTGTCTTGGCTTCATTCTTCTCTAGCCCCACCCCCACCCCCTTTTCTCTTTTTCATTTCCAGCCCCCATTGGATTCAAGTGAACCCAGTTTGTCCTTTGGTTGCTAGATGGCTACAATTAATCATTGATCTTTGTCCCTGTGTAGGGATGACCAGGCTAGGCAACACTAGGCCTCAGTTGGTTCGTCTGGGCTTGCTCCACAGGAGGAAGTTGCAGCTTGATGAGCTCCACAAATGACCTCCACAAGGTCATTTGGAGGACCTTGTGGCTTGGCACATATGTAGAAATGGCGGCCCAGGTTAGGTCCTGGTTTTTCACAGTCTGCATCACACACGGCTCCCTGTGGCCTCTGCAGAGGGGCATGGGTGAGGGCCCACTCAGCACAGATTTCCAGAGCAAAGTCTGTGCCTCCTTCTCATTTCTGACCTCAGAAACCGTGGCCTGCTTATCAGTCCTTGTGGCTATCACATCCCCTTCCAGAATCGTTGGAGTTACAAGGGTGCCCACCGGAGGCAGCTTAGGTAGTTCCACATCAGGAGAAGTTTGGAAAAGGCTAACAGAAGGCTGAAAATAACTCATCAGGTTTTTCTGGCGTCTTCTAGAACCACCTTGATGCTTTTGAGGCCTGGATTGAGTACCTGTGGGCTTGGGCTTTTCGCTGTTTCTGTAGTTGGACTTGTTTGCTGGGCTGCAGGATAGACTGCCCCCACATAGGGACTAGGAAGCCAAGAATTTTGAGCTGGGTACCTGCAAACTCGGGGAGGAAACGGGTGCACAGAGCTGGGCACTGTTTCCCTGGCACACAGGGCACATTCAAGACAGCTCCCACAGGGCAGTGGTCAGAGCCCATCACCTCAGGGAGCAGGAAGGCATCTTGTAAAGTGTCTATAATTAGAGTCCTGTCTCCTAGTACGTAGTCAAGTTGGGTACCATAGTTAAGACTGCGGGAACCATTGATGACTGACCAGCACGTGAAGGCCCTCTCCTGTTTTTGGATAGAAATAGTGGTAGCTATCCATGAAAGGCCCTTTATGGGACCCAGCCTGGTATTCCCAGTTATTAAGCAAGCCATCCATCCACTTACGTCCCAGGTCTTCTTCAAAGCACTCCAGACTGCCAGCATCACAGTGGTCAATGGGACGGTGGGATGAATTCATATCCCCCAGGATTATCACATGACAGTCAGCTGCCAGGAGTGCTTCTTCTGCTTGGATCTGCAGCAAGCAATACGCATCTTAAAGGTCAGCCGCTCAGGGTTCCCTGAATATTTAGTAGTTTTGCTTGTCAGCTAAGAACAATAGATGTAATTACTGTACATTGTCAGAAACACACACACATACACACACACACATGTACACCCACACATACACACACTTTCAAGCATTCAGCCTACCATTTCAGAACTCTTTGAAACTGTGCTTCAAACATTGTAAAGTCAAAAGTTATCACGATAGGAAACGGGTGAGCCTAAGGAAACTAGAAGGACACTAGGTCTGAGGTTGTTTCTACACCACTTGAGTAGCTATGACGGAAGACAGAGATGGAGAGCAGGTACAGAAGGTCTATGAGCAAACAGTCACATAAGAAGAGGAATGGACAACCTACTGTACACGTAGACCATCAAGTTCTCAGGGCTGGAAATGGCAGCAGGGTCGATGGTATAGACGTTCAAAGTCAGAACTACAGAGAGAAAAGGTTCAGGATAGTGTGCTACGGTGAGAACGGAGCAGTTCTCATCCTGTGGGTTATTTATGATATTTTGGGGGTCCCATCTCAGATATCCTGCACATCAGATGTTTATATTACAATTCATAACAGTAGAAAAGTTACAGTTGTGACATAGCAATGAAATAATTTTATGGTTGGGGTCACCACAGCACTAGGTACTGCATTCAGAGGTTGCAACATTCAGAAGGATGAGAACAGCTGTAAAAGGGAGATGTGGGGGTGGGGGGAGGGGAAGAACATCTAAGGCACCTCTGTGGCTCCTGAGGGCCCTCCTCAGCATCGTGTGAAAATCTTGGGATTTGCCTCCTCTGAGATTTCCACTGGCCCAAAACTTGCCCTCAGAGGAGTGTTGCTGGTCACGTTTTACAAGTTGATTTCTAACTTGGGCTTGTCTTACAAGTTGACTTCTACTTTGTCTACTTCATCTTGAAAGGGGATGAGAAGGCCCAGCAGTTGCTGACACAGCAGCCATCTCCAAAAGATGTTCCTGAGCAAGGCCATTAGTAAATCCTGAATCTAGCAACCGACCTTCCTAGTAAGGGAGGAAGGCTTTTGTAAAAGTTCCAGGTCGTAGGCTGGACCAGCAGGCATCTGGCTCTGAGGACATTTTGTAGGGGAAGCTACTTGAAAGTTGGGACAAATCTGAATCCCTATCAGAACTGGGTTGTGAAGCCAAGACTTAAATTCTCTATAAGGATGCGTAAGTGGTCCAGACACTAGTGAGAGCTATCTACTGTGGCTATTCATATATATATGAATATATTATATATTATATATAATTATAATAATATATAGTTATAATTATATATAAGAATTATATATAATTCTCATTCCCTCATACAGGAAGTGGAAAACCTGTCTCTGCTTCTTAATTACTGAGAATCTAGTAGTGTACCACCCACCTAGTTTTTGTATATATATTCTAACAGTGTAACCCCCAACTTGTCAAGGCTTTGTGACAGGTTAACAATTTTTATCATATAGTCTAACGCCATATTTGAGAAAGAGAGAGAGAGAGAGAGAGAGCAGGTTCTATGTGTGTACATGCATAAGAAGGCTACAGAAAATACTCAGCTGTCATCTGTTACACCTTCTACCTTGATTTTGAAGAAGCCTCTCTCTGAGACCTGGATTTATCCATTAGGCTGGGGATGAAGAAGGGAGTGGGGAACCTGTCTCTTCTTCTTCATTCGTGAGATTCCAGTGGTGCACTACTCACCTGGTTTTTTGTTTTTAATGTTTTATCTGAGGTGTCTGTAGCAGGTGTGTGTGTGTGGGGGGCGTGGGTCTTTCTATGTGGCCCTGGTTGTCCTGGGTCAGGCTGGCTTCAAACCCACAGAGATTCACCTGCTTCTGCCTCCTAACCTTTACATGGTTTGGGGCAACTGAATTCAAGCCCTCATACTTACGAAGTAAACATGTAATGGACTTAACCGTCCCCAAGAGCTCAACATATTGCAAGGGAGCAAGTTAATGTCTTTTAGTAGTTTTTAAACAGTTTAGAAAACAGATATATTGTTCAAAATCACAAAACGGTATCAAAACATGAACACAGAAGCACCTGACTCCAACATTTATGCTATTCTAAATAAACAAAGCAGATTCTTTGGAGCTTTCTCAAATTAGTTTATTAATACCCACCAAGGACATTAAAAAAAAAAACCTAAAGAAATTTTCTAGATGTTGAAAAGTAAATATCACATCCCAAAATAACAATAAAATCAGGAATTATTTTGAACTGAATGGTAACTAACCAGTAAAGGCAAACAGAAATCCCGTGCTACAGTGAAAGCAGGGCTCAGGGGGAAACCTAGAGTCCTAAAATATATACATAAGAAAAGAAAACAGGCTGAAATAGCAATGGTCTAAACATTTGCCTCAAAAAACTGAATGAAGATATTCAAGATAGCTAGAAGAAATTGCTGTTTTTAAAAATAAAGACAAAAGCTCAATTAAATAAATAAACAAGGAAAGCTAAAGATTGGAGCTTTGAAAAAGACAACAACAATAACATGACATCAACATAGCAAAATTAGTGATTCTGAGCAAGACTGGTCTAAGAAAAAAGGATAGAAAACATAAATTGTCAATGTCAGCAACAAATATATGTTAACTCCTGTCTACCTATGAAGGCACCAAGAATGAGGAGGAAGAAAAAGACAGTGCAATTAGTTTTGAGATCTTCCATAAAGATCACATTTCAGATTTTATTATATTCAATTTAATACAAAAGCATTTGCCAGACAATAACACAGGCTACTATCAATTTGGCAATAACAGCTCAGAAAAGAAAAAAAATTATCATATGTTGTAGACTTTGACAGAACTGATTTAATTCCAGATGTAACCATGATCTGAAGAATGTGACTTTAGGAAAATCAATTATCTCTCTAAAATCCATTTTCTTCTGTTTAAAAAAAAAAAAGAAAAATAATACTCAAAGTTATCAGGGACATGTTGGATGGGTTAAAGATCAAAGCGCAGGGGCATGTGGGTAGTTCCCACAGAGCACCTTCCTTATAACGACCCAGTGACCTCAGGTTTACCATGTGAATAATATTTGTGGGAAGAATGAAAAAACATTACAGAAATTAAGTCATTCATAAAGTTGACATTTGACTTTCTTTGTCTAATGGAAATTTTGATTGGGCATTTTTCAATAAAAATAATGTTATCAGCTGTGCTGAGGATTTAACTCAGTGGAATATAGGCTTATCCACCATGTGTGAAAGTTCTCAGGTTTGATTCTCAGCCAGAGAGAGAGAGAGAGAGAGAGAGAGAGAGAGCTCATTAAAAGAGAGGGAGAAAAAGGATGCTAGCAATATATAAACAATATAAAAGCACCACATGAGAAAGTTAGACCAAAATAACAACATAGAAGTTTAACTCTGGTTTATGGAGTAATTTTTCTTGAATATTGGTAGTATACAATAAGCACTAAGTTGATCGTGTCATTTTGGCATAATGTATTGGGAAGTTCTTCCATCTCTGGTGTTCACATTGTAGTAGAGTCCTCTCCCTGACGGCTTCAGCTTTCCACCAGTGTTGCTTCTGAGCCCCTCTATCTCAATCTGGGCTACAGGTGGTCTAAGATCCAAATCCTTCACATATAAATCTATCTACACGATGGATGCTCAGGGTTATTCACACACTGAAGAAACCTGACAGGCCTGTGGGAGAGAAGAAGCAAGAAAGGAAGTCAGGAACAGGATGAGGACTGGCAAGATGGATCACAGGGTAAAGTGCTCACTGTCATGCCCAATGACCTGAGAGTTTGATCCCCAGAGTTCATGTGGTCAAAAGAAGCACTGACTCCTACAAGTTGTCTTTTGATGTCCACACGGAGGCTATAGTATGTGCATACACGTGTGTGTGGAAAATGAAGGCTTGCATGCAGGCGCATGGGTGTGGATCTCTGTTGTGTTGTGGGTCCCGTGTGTCTTCTGTCCTTCGCAGGCGCCTGGGGAGCGGGGGGGGAGGGGGTGGCACGCCTTCGGAGAGAAGCAGAAGCGCTTGTGCGAGAAGTTTGACTGAGTCAGTTCCTTGAGGCACCTGGTGGGTGCTGTGCTGTGAGAAGCAGCGGGGGACCCGCCTGGTGGGGGAATTCTCACTCAGTCTGAGGTTTTATGGGGGCGCAGGGCTCTCGAGTGGGGATCCCCTGGCCAGGAGGTGGCCTGGGACCGACTGGCATCCGTTCAGGGGCATGCAGATTCTACTGAGAGGAACGGAAACGAGGAGGAGCATATGAGCAAGCGCTGGACTGGCCCGCAGCTGAGAGAAACGAGGGAGAGAGAGGCCTGGGCCACACCCCGTAGGAAATGCTGCTTGTTGTACACGCTTGGATGAAAGGCGGCTTGTTTGAAGATGCCCTCCTAGTTTTGTGGAAAAACACAGAGAAGCTTTCCACGATGGCAGGCCCCAATGACAGGAGGAAGTCCAGGGTTCTAAGAGCTTTACTGACAAGGTGAATGATAGATGGTCTGGATGCACCCTCCACTTAGGTCAGGGGGGAGGGACCTGACTTAAATAGCGAGGGAGGAGAGAGGAGAGTCTGGGAAAGAATACTTAATTGGTTATGCCCTCTGGCCTTTAGGTATCTCATTAATATGGAAATCTCTTGAAGCTGAGACCTGCAGTCATGCCCTCTACCTGTGGAGGGGTGGGTAGGAGCCTTGCCCTACTGTGACTAAACTGGGCAGCGGAATATATGCTCGTCCCTCACAGGCAATGGATACCTGTTGGGTCTCTGGGCTACTTCCAAAACCCAAGTTATCCTATCACGGTCCCACACATGTGCACATACATACATATGTAGTAAATAAATAAATATAAATGTGACAACAATTTTAAGAGAAAAGGGACAGAATGATGTAACTATGGCCCAACTCATCAATGAAAGAAGACCCTCCATGGCTACCAAAAATTAACCACTAAGCATCCACACACATCTGAGCTCAGAGACAGCACTGAGAAAGACCTAACCCAGGAGTAAGTGACCTGAAAGCAAGTGCCAAGTTAGTTGCAGCTCATTTATAAGACCATAGAAATGAATACCAAGGAGGGTGTACAACAGTAATATGGGGAGCTAAAAACAAACAACCGGCTCAAATGTGTCGTAAGTATATATGATAGCTGATGCCCAGAAGACAGCGGATATGGCCATTGGGACCAGGCCCACACAGATCCTTCCTGAGTATTCTTCTTTCCTCAGATCAGAAGCTTCCTGGTGACTTCTGGGTGAAAGCATTTGACAGCAAAGAACTCAGGGACCTTTCTCAAGAGGTTTGGATGCCACAGTGAGAGGATCATACTGCCTCGATACAAAGCAAGCTTAAGTTAAGTATCTAACTTGTAAATTAAAAAGACTGTCATTTTCATAAACGTGAGCAAACAAAACCACAGGGTCTACATTCCTTATCCTTCTTCCAGTCTTCCTGTACTTCTTTTTTCCTGCAAAATATCTTTGAGTGACTTAACCTAGTCAGCTGCCTGGAGTTTTTCTTATAGTTGATCTTCTGTTTCTGCATTTAACTGCTGCATGTTGACAGTTTTTGTTTGTTTGTTTTGTTTTGTTTTGTTTTTTTTGGAAGTTTCCAAAGAACAGACAGCTGATTGGTGGGAAAATTGGCTCATCTGGGAAATGAGCCATCCATCTTTTAAGTCTGACTTTGAGATGTGGTAGGTGACGTGAAGAAACTGAAAAATATCCCATCTCTTCAGCCGGTACATATGCCACAAAGCCTTTTCTCTCTCCGTTAGTCTTGGTGGAAGGTATTCCTTATAGGATAAGTGCTTCTCTGTAGAGGGAGATGTCCCTGCTTGTATCACTGGCCACAATATAGTTAAAAATTATGAGGGAGTCCTGACATTTTAAAGTTAAAGGTGACTCTAAAGACAATATACCTGCCCCATAGGTTAATGGTAAAGACAATATACCTGCCCCAGAGGTTAATGGTAAATTTTCTTTAAGAATTTATTTACATCAGTTTTGCTTTTAATCTAGAAAACATAAATCTTGTTAGACTGTCATGTGAAAATTTGGCAACTATTAGGTACTTAGAACTGAATCTAACTAAGGATATTTCACATGCAAATTTATTGCCAGTCTCAGGATTTTAAAACCTGAGAGAAAGGCCTTGGCAAAGCATACTTCTGTTCTCCTGAAATACAGCAGTAAAGCAGAAAAAAAAAGGTGTACTCTGGGAATCAGTCAGCTGCTGAGGCAAGTCACTGCTTACGGCTGGTAGGCAAGGAGGGAGGGGATGGAGGGCAGGCAGCCAGATTTAAGCCATTGGCTAAGGAAACAAGCTAGGTTTGGTGACAGGGAAGAGACCATCATGTGTCATACCAGTGAGAGCACCACCAAGGCCTGAGAGGATCCCTAAAGCCTTCTCAGCTCACACAGCTGTTTTGTTCCCAAGAAATCAATTACCTGTAGTTATCCTGGCAGGCAAACGTCATATTCCTTTTCTGCACAATCTCCTTCAGCTCATTTAAGGAGGAGCTTGAACATGAGTTACTAGGGAAGAAAAAAAATCAAATAATAAGATCTTTCATATACTCTCTGAGTCTCTTACTGCCTCTTGAAGCAGCACTGAGTAGAGGTGAGGCAGACATCCACCTCTGGGGCTTCACTGGTCAGCAGGAGCAAAGGCGTGAAGCAGTCACTGTTCTATGTGGAAACAGAATTAAGAGACTATAAGGAGGGCCAAGTGTGTAAGCTCCATTCATTTGCTGAGCCAGTCTGCTCCCAGTGTGTTCCTGTGACCTTGGATTCCCTCTGCAGGCTGATTCATAGACTATCACTCCGCTACAAAGCAGTAACATACCTGGAAGCTTCTTCAACGTTGTGTATCACCCAAGCCTGTAGCTTATGAACCTTATTTGGGTCCAAATTAAAGACTTCCACACTTCCAAAGGTGCTAAAACAGAAGAGATAACATCACCGACCTCAAGGCAAACTGTAGAGCATCTATACCTCCTGTTACAATCCAGCCTGTTGGACGCCACTGAGCAGACTCTACCTTGCTTCCCATTGTTCCTCATTCAATATGACTCTTGGTTACCAGATTTTCAAGATAAGAGTTTTAACCATACATCGATGCTGATTGATACATTAAAAAATACTTGCTGTTCAAAGAGTAACATTACCAGAGAGCTAGTTAGAAACAGAGAATCTCCATTCAACAACATCTTTCTAGATTCTTCCTTGTCAGTGTGGACAGTTACCCCTCCTGAGGCAAGGACCTGGATCTCAAATATCAGATGGTGAGATTTTGAACATTAACTTTTTCACCCAACGCCCACAGAAAAAGAGGCCCAGAAGATGAAAGAGTTAATGTGGTTTTGTAATATTAAATACTAAAGCAGAAGAAAGGAGCAATTAATTGAGGGTGTCTACAGTGCCCGGAAAAAAAATGAATGTGTTCTTATTCTCAGAAGCATGTTTATCAGAGAATGATTAGAGAACAAGGCCACTGTCATGATAGAAACTAAGATGAGAA
This sequence comes from Arvicanthis niloticus, assembly GCF_011762505.2. Lineage (NCBI taxonomy): Eukaryota > Metazoa > Chordata > Mammalia > Rodentia > Muridae > Arvicanthis > Arvicanthis niloticus. Next base: position 47,675,737 of record NC_047664.1, on the reverse strand, counting down.
GGAGGCCAGAGAAGGCAGGCTTAGGTGTGAGCCAACTCAGCCCTGAGGATTAAATGAAAGAAACCATTAGCTAATATGTACTGGGGAGTTTTCAATAGGCATGGAGCACAGCAGTGTCCACACTTTATCTCAGTTTAACTTCTATAGCATCGTCAACCTATCACTTATGTAGACAGGGACTCACAGAGGCTAGATGCCTGCCCAAGATCACATATAGTATGTGTAAAGACCTCTGGTGTCCTCATCATTAAATCACTACAGGGCTTTGCTGGCAACACTGCCAGAAGAGGAGAAGGGTCAGAGCCCAGCATGGTTTCTGATGTTCCAATGACACCTCTACTGCTGACATGGGATTCCTGTTCTTCAGAGAGGAGTGAGCCATTACTCCTGAATGGTGAGGATGCAAACAGGGAGATGTGTGGAGGCAGCGTAGACAATATCAATGAAGTGAGAGCACAGAATGCAGGGGGTGGGAAGAAAGCTGAGAAAATAATGTGAGGCCTCAGAAAGTCAAGGGCAATGGCTGGAAACCTGCAATGGCCTTTGGGAACTTTGGAGGATCTTAGATGAACCAGACCAAACATTGACCCAGAAAGAAGAGAATACATAAGCTTTACCCTTTTAAAAACTCAGCTCTTCAGGACTGATCTGAAACACAGAAAGTTACATGGCACAGGTAGGTTCTACTCAGTATAATCCTTTCTAGGAATGCCATGTCCAATAGGGGACTATGGTAACTGTGATAATTAATCCCCGCACAAAGAAATGAAACAAGTACCTGTTTTTGTAAAACGGCTCACTGAGGGACCCGTTGAGCATCACTTGGACCACACCACAGGCATCTTCTGCAAACTTAATAAAGAAGTCCATCAGCCAGGCAGGGAGGTGACTCATACCTTTGATCCTAGCACTTGGGAGGCAAAGGCAGGTGAATGGATCGCTGCTAGTTTGACGTCAGCCTGGTCTACAGAGTGAGGTCGAGGACAACCAAGGCTATACAGAGAAACACTGTATAACACCAAAACTAAAACCAAGATGAAGAAGAGAAAGAAGGGGAGAAGGAGGAAGAAGAAAATGAAGTTCATTATTCTCCAGCAATTCCATCCAAAGAGTACTTTAGTACTAACTAGAGAGGAAGAGAGAATAGCCTCCATAGTTCTAGCATAAGAATGGAGAATCTATCCAATAGTCTAAGCCACTGGAAGAATTTACTTTGTATGAATTCTTGATGCAGCCATGGCAATCTGCATGAATGAAAGCACTCGCTTGGCGTCATGTACTGTAGATGCTACATCTTATTTAGCAAAAGCAAGGTGGACAATTTAGGGGTTAGGGAGATGTAACACTGTAGAAAGGGAAGCCCAGGTAAGAAGCAGTGATCCTGAGGCTCTAAAATGGCACAAACGGGGGTGGTGGTGGTGGTGGTGGTGGTGGTGGTGGTGCTGCTTGAATAAATGAACATGGTTGAGCAAGGAGTTTTATTTTTTCATGCAACCAACTTTCAGCTAGCAGGTCAGCTAAGCACTGGAGGTCACCATGTGAACAGAGTACTGTCCAGCTTCCTTTGGAGACAGACCTCTGGGGCTTGGGTCTCCTTTCAGAACATCTGTGCACATTACCTAAGGACATTTCATTGTAATGGCAGCTCGAACAGCTTTAACTGTCAGTATGAAGAGCTTTGTGAGAACAAAGAGCTTGGATTCCCACGTGCTTCTAGAACCTTCAGTGCTTTATACCTACTGCATGGCACAGGTAGGTTTTACTCAGTATAATTCCAGGAATGAAAAGGATGGCAGGAGAAAGGAAGATACTGTGTACTAGAGACTAGGAAAGAACAAGAAAGTAACACACAGGACAGAACCCATGTCCAAAGAGTAGGTGGGACTTCACTGGTGAAGTGACTGGAAGGGAGCCTTGGTTTAGGAGAAAGCAGTTTGTGGGGAAAATTTAAGTGGATATTGAATAAATCAGTTCATAGATGGCCATGCACTTTGTTAGGGAACCTGGACTTTATTTTTCAGGTGACTTCTACACTATGGTTATGTTTGGAGCTGAACTATGAAGTCCAGTGGAGCTTGTGTAGCCACAGAGGGACCTAGTCCTAATCCTTAAGCACTGACTCAGAAGAGTCCTGGACACTACAAAGGGGAATTCTCATGAGTCCTCTGACACAAAGTAAACACAACTTAGCAACAAGGTGATCTGGGGTTTCAAACCTATAAGAAGAACCATCTTTATTGTCAAAAAGAGGGACTAGTTTGTTTGTCTTCCTCAAAGAGATCCCAGAACAAGGTGCAGGTGCACAGTATCTCAGAAGTCAGAGTGCCTTCAATCACCCTCACCATTGAACCCTTAGTACCAAAGGCTGAGATGAGATACAAGGAAGTACTTAGTTTATCTAAAACATGGATGAACTGCTGTAGAAGGTTTTAGAGATGATGTGGCTGTGAAACATATCCCAAGGTGATAATGGAAAACATTCTCTGTAAAAGCAAGCAAACAAAAATATACAATGTCTCTGAGTTTTCAAAACATGCAGTAACTCCTCAACAAGCATTTGTTGCATGGGTGGGTTTCACTACTTAAGATGGTGGTATTTTTATTTGAATGGAGCAATAACTATCTAGAATAGGTATATGTTGATTTCCATTCAATGAAGATGAAATGAGAAAATTATGTTCAGAATGTCTAAGAAAATTAGTTTTGGGGGTTAGGAAGATGGTTCAGCAGTTAAAGGCACTGACAGATCTTCCAGAGGACCTGAGTTCAAATCTTAGTACCCATATGGCAACTCACATGTTTGTAACTCCAAGATCTGACATTATTACATAGATATACATGGAGGTAAAACACCAATGCACATAAAATAAAGGTAAGTAAAATTTAAAATGTAGCCATGATATTGATGGTGTTTCATATGGTTGTGAGGTTAGAATCTTAACTCCTACAAAGAATTGGATACACATCAAGTGGCCTATAAATGCAGATTATTAAGAATGTTCCAGAAACCAAATCAATACCTAGGACCCACGATTAACCCAAGTCTAGCATCCTGGTAGACACAGCCAATGAGTGTTATCCCCTCATTGGGTATAGGGATTCTTCCCCTGAGCTCCCAAGACCTTTGTGGGTGTTCTGACGTTGTGTGGGAAAATCATCTGGCATATTTTCCTTTTGCACTTTCACACCTAAAATGATCTGTACCTCCCAAAAGGGCCAAATGTCAACCAATCATGAACTTCAGAGTCTTCAGTCAAAACTCTAGAGTTTAACTGTTTGGAACTTACCTTTTGAGAAATCACTTTCCAGAACACAGTAATAGGGTTGTTGGGACAGTTTTCACTCCAGTGTGGGCAAGAGTCATAGTTCATATCTGAAACACATTGTTTATAGAAAATAGTTAAATGGAAAAGGAAATGTACCATTGTGCTCTGTTCTTGGCTGTCCGATCCCAGCGGGAGTGCACTCCAACAGCATCTGTGCCAAGACAGAGGCTGGGGAATGGACACAGCTCAACTCAATTTAACTAAGTGTCCCCTGAATTCCTTCCAACACCTTACTTCCCTGTCCAGATCCCAGACAGGAACACTGTGATGGGTTTTGACTCACCATTCTGGGAAATGGCAACAAAAGTGCACCCTAACGACAATGTCCCCTGTCACTCCCCTGGAGTCCAGGAATGCTTAGGAAGAAGGCCAGGCCTTTTCGGGAAGAAGACACTTTCCCCAGATAGTCCTCTGATTACTGGCAATTCTCTCTTGTGGAGAGTTTCCTTTTCAACCTCCATAAATTTGGGGGACTCAGGTGGTCTCAGGCTTTCTATAGCTAACCTTACCAAAACAGGTTCAGCCCTTAGTGTGGTGCAAAGTATAGAGAGTTGATACATGGTTTCTATGGCACTGTTCTCAAGGTTGCCTTAATATATACAAACATTTACTGAGGGTTAGGTGTTGGAGATGGAGAATTGAATCAGGTGGGGGAGCCCTGCCTCACAGGGCATGTGAAGTAGTAAAGTCAAATAATCAGAGACAGATTAACTTTGATTGTGCACTATTACCAGAAAAAAAATTAGGTTGAAATTTGCTTTGAAGAAGAATCATTATCTTCAGACAGACTCTAAAGAAAAGGGCACCTTGTGCAGATGGCATGTGCAGAGGCAAAGAGTCTTGATGAGATTTGATCAGAAAAGGAGATGGAGAAAGGAATGAGAAGGCGAGGCATCTGAAACAGAGGTCAGGTCTTTAGACCATTAGCCTAGGGGCAAGAGAGGATTGTTATAGATTTTAGAGGGAGATAGACATAAACACGTTTTCACTCTGAAAAAAACTCTATGGTGTCAGATAGAGACTGACCTAGGAGGATAAGGAGTGACCAGTAAAATGTTATAGCATACCCAGCAGGAAGGAGAAGGTGTTAGTGTGCTAGACTAAGGCAGTGTGAGGAGAGACGCACAGATGGCTTACTAGACAAATAGATCCTGATTGACTATGAAGGGGAAAGAGAGATCACCTTAAGATGATACCTTAAGATGTCCATGTTAAATAGCTCAAATATAACAGTCCATTCACTGTGTCTATTTATATCCAAACATTATGCTGTATACCTTAAATATATATAATTTTAATTTCAAAACATGTTTTAAAAAGTGATCTAGAATTATGTTCAAGAATACATAATGCAGAATGAAACAATATATAAAAGTTAAGGAGGAGATTCCTTGCCAAAAGTGAGGAAGAGAAAGAGGAAGTAGAGAGAGATGAGGGAGAAGTGGAAGAGGCAGGGAAAGGGGAGAACAGGAAGGAGGTAGAGAGGGAAAGTGAGGGAGAAACAGGATGTGGGGATGTATTACCTCAACAGCCTTATAAAGTAGTACTGTGGCTCGACACAGTGTGCCTCACCAATACTCACACTAAGCTCAATTCTCTATTGCAGTGTGTTTGTTGATGGGATGGGACTCTAAACAGAGTTGGGATCATGAGGAAATTTACCCCATGAATGGATTAAGGACTTTCTTGAGAGATTGGGTTATTTTTCTCTAGACTGTATTAGAGCTAATGGGACTGGATTGGCTGTCATAAAAAGGAAAAATAAATGACTTTGGGTTTTTTTTCACTCTCTTGCTTCTCCTCTGATGTTTCCTCCACATATACACCTATCTCTCAGAGATCAAAGACAACCCTAAACCCCAAAGCTGAGGACAGTGATTTTTTTTTTTTTTTTTTTATGTTTTGTTAGAGCCCAACTTGTTATTAAGGTCACTGATGGCATTACAGTATATGCCTATCGACTTTTCAAGTTCCCTTGCCCAGCTCAGAGCTCCCTTCCCATTCACCCTGAGCCATCCCAGATGGTTCAGATCCTTACCAGAAGTACTGGGGTCTCCACACCATCTGAGATCATCAGCAATGTAGCCCATCAAGGTGTCCTCCAGGGTGAACATCTTCCCCTGGATCCAAGTATACTGATGGGCCAGGTGTTTGGATTTGCTCCAAAACAGAGTCTGAGGAAGAACAAAATCACAATTTAGTAGATCCAAAAATAAATCTAAGGGCTAGAGATGTGGCTTAGCAGTAAATTGAATGCTCACACACATAAGGCTCCTGGTTCCATTCCCAGCACATACACACACACACACACACACACACACACACACACACACACACACACACATATATATATATACATACATACATACACACATACATAAATACATACATACACACATACACACATACATACATACACACATACATACATACACACATACAAACATACATACATATATACATTTATACATACACACACATACATACACACATACATACACACACACATACATACATACATATACACATGCATGCACACATACATGCATACACACATATACACATACACACATACATAAATACATACATACACACATACATACATACACACATACATAAATACATACATACATACACATATACATACATACATACACATATACAAACATACATACATATATACATATATACATACACACATACATACACACATACATACATACATACACACATACATACACACATACATACATACACACATACATACACACATACACACATACATAAATACATACATACATACACACATACAAACATACATACATATATACATATATACATACACACATACATACACACATACATACATACACACATACATACACACATACACACATACATACATATATACATACATATACACATGCATGCACACATACATGCATACACACATACATACACACATATACACATACATACATACACACATACATACACACATACACACACATACATATACACATACACACATACATATGTACATAATACACACAAACACACCTTTTATAAATAAAGAATATAAACTATCAGAGTAAATGACACACACTAAGTTAAAGTCAGTTTGGTTATTGTCTATCCCCCTCCTCCTCCGTTCAGAGCACGGAACTGATACTCCTGGGGACCAGCCATAGAAATCCCCAGCCTACCAACCACAGGATTAAAACTGATAACTGTGAATGGGTGTAGGGGCTTCACTTAGTTTCAGACATGTCAAATTTTGTTTTAAACATGGGCTTTGTAAGGGTTGTACCTTGTGGTAGACCTTTTCCAGTATACTTGAAGGACTGAACACTGGGTTTCTCTGACTCCAAGTCTTGTTCTATTTATACTTCAGCTGTTCACTTTAAAGCCTCTTATCCTTAGGTAACTTCTTTTCATCTAAACTCCACAAGCCTAAGCTACCCCACTGGTGAAATAAAGTCCCTGATACCTGGTTTGCTCTGATAGGATGGCTCTGAAGAGCTAAGAAGATGTAAGAAAGAAAACAATTCTTCTAACGGAACTTCCCCTTGTGTTGCTGTTTACTTCATTAGTATTGTCAGAAGCCAGGGGAAGATTCCATAACTATAAATGTATAAGTTACTTTTGTTTGTGTGGGATGGAACTGATGTTAGGTTCTCTTTTGTCTATGTGCCCATCTCTCTCTTACCTTCCTTCCCTAGATGTCGTAAACTGTGATGGTACACCAGTTCTCCAATGCTCCCCCCCCCCAATACAATCTCACCAACCACATCAAATGATGCCTAATGCCAAGGTCTCCTCTTTTACTGCATCCTAATGTTGGTCCTGGGACATCTTCCCTTTGGCTTTATTTTCAATTTAAAAAGGAATAACTTGCCCTCATTACCTTGTTACATGGTATGGTTTGGGTGACCAATTTAACAAGTGGTGCATAGTCTTCTCTTGTGATGTTGCAAGGATTTTTGGAAACAAATGCTCTTTTGAATGTACTCAGTATCTTTTTGCAGTCCTGGTCTCTATAAAATGAAAGATAGAAAACAGATTTTTAAAATATTTTTGAAGAGTCTGGAGAGATGGCTCATGGTGGCTCCCAACTGTGTGTTTCATTTCCAGAGCTAACACCTCCATCTGGCTTCCACAGACATTGCACATACATGATGTATAAACATGTATACAGACAAAACAACCCTACATATAGAGTAAATATAAAAGAAATAAATCTTAGGAACCAGAAAAATAGCTCAGCAGTTCAAAGCACTGGTTGCTCTTCCAGAGGACCCAATTTCAATTCCCAGCACACAGCAGCTCACAATAGTCTATAACTTTAGTTCCAGGAGATGTGACACACTCACACAGACATACATGCAGACAAAAAAACAATGCATATAAAATAAAAATAAATACAAGAAAACAGAGAAAGACATTTTAAAAGTTTTTAAAACGTTTTTGGAACATAGCAACAAGAAATACCCTTCATCTGGAATCATATACTCAGGGACAGTCAGTTTTTGATACCATCCTGTCAGCTGTGTACAACATCCCCGTAAGGCGGAAATTACCTGAGACTGAGAATCGGTGAGATTAAAATGACACAAGCACCTAATAACATTAAGAAGAAAATATGAGGACAACTAGCATTTTCTGTCTCATACTACATCTTGTATAAAAGCACTTAAGGTTTCTTAGTGCCTTCAGTAAGGGCAATATTTCAAAATAGCTAGTAGAGAGGACCGAATGTTCCCACCACACAGAAGTCATGAACGCCTGAGGCGATAGAACTGCCTATCACTCTGATCATTATAAAGTGTATACACAGACTGAAACGCCATGCTGTGCTCATAAATATGTCTAATTACTCTGTGTCGATTAAAACTTTAAGCAGGGTTACTGCAGGTGGACTTGGTAATGTAGGGCATGATCAATCGTCAGTCTGCATTCATAGCCCCACCCTCCCGCCTCCCCACCTCAGGCAGTTCTGACCCTGGTTCTGGTTGAGAATCAGTGGATACAAATGAAAATGTGAAAGGTTCAGTGGAGTTTCTTTCCAAAGTCTAGACAGACAAGCTTAAGTTCATCAGCACCTGCTTTCGAAAACTATGCCAGGAAACCATTAGTACCCCCTCTTTCAATACTAAAAGGTATGTAAAAGGCATACATAAAAAGAAAAAGTTATGACATCATATACTTTAATGTCAATCAAAATTTATAGGATACCATCACAGGCAACTGAGAAAATAGATGTTTGGCGGCTCCCTGGCTTTCAGGGCTTACGTTTTAATTCCAGTAATTGTAATTAATGCAGTGGCCTTCTCAAGAACTCTGTGTTCTAAGTCCCAACCATCATAAAAATCTCATCATAAAAGATGCTCCCTTTTGGAGCATCTGCAGGACTTGAGACAGAAGAAGATGGAAGAAGGAGAGAACATTTTCCACTTTGAAAAGAGCCTGGGGGGAAAGAGAAGTTATCCAGCACTGAGACCCTACCACACATCAGACGTGTTCATCAGTGAACTCTTATTTAAGCGCTGAAACTCACATCCTTCACAAATTATTTCTGTGCTTCTCTTAGGTCTCATATTCCAGTTCAAAAAATAATAAAGATTCAAAAAACCAACTGGAGGAGGGTTGTCTGTTCAGGAGAGGAGACCGGGGCAGTACTGTTGAACATGACTTGGAAGAGCTGACTTTTCTTGGAAGAGTTGGTAATTTGAAGAGAATAATAAAAACATCTTGCATATATTATAAATACTGTTTTTTTTTAAAGTTAAAATTCTTATTGGTCCTTTGTGAATTTCACATCATGCACCCCAAACTCACCCATCTTCCCCTCCACCCCTGCAACCTCCTCCCACCAAAAGGAAAACAAAAAATAAAATGATTTTAAATCTTGCTGCGGAAGTTGCAGTGTGTCATGGTATATCTCACAGTATAGGCTTTTATCCACACACCTTTACTTGCAAATGTTCATTGCAATAAGTCATTCATTGGTCTTTCTCAAAGCCTCTAGCTTCTGTCACATCAACATTGGATGTTGCTCACTGGACTCCTCTCAGTTATCCTGTTGTTGCCCTGTGTCATGGAGATCCAGGAGCTTTGTTGCCCTGTGTCATGGAGATCCCGGAGCTTTGGATCTGCAGGACTGGCCTTTTCATTTGCTCCAGCAGTTCATAGATGGGGTGGATGTTCGGGTGGGCCAACTCACACCTCTTGATCTGGGCCTAGATGGAAGCTGAATTGGTCAGCTCACCAGCTCTCCCATGCCTGCACCACTGGGACCAACCCTCCTACCTTGACCAAGCAAGGGGCAGGTCCAGCCCTCCTGCTCACATGCCCTCTGGCCGCTCACCCTTGCTCTCATTACCAGGGCCAGTTGTACTGTGCTGCCTAGGGGAGGAGGTGTGGGGCTGCTCTCCTGAGTGCTTCAGCTGATGAGGTGCAGGGAACCAGCTCTCTCACACTCATTTTATTGGGGCCATCTCTTCAGCATCCACACCACCAGAGCCAGCTCTTTCACGCTGCCCAGGCAAGGGGCAGGGCCAGCCTTGTATAGCACTTGGGCATCAACATAGCTTTAAGCGTAAGCCCAAGCCAGTGACATCCCCATGGCCTTTGGTGTTAACTCTAGCCACAGACATCAACATAGACTCTGGCTGCAGAAATGTCACAGAACCAGACACAGCCCTTGACAGAGCCCAGGGCCCAGACATCACTATGGCTCCACGTGGTTGCACAGGCTCCTCATATCTGCCTGTTTCTAACTGCTATCCAGTTCCACCTTTCTCTACAGTGTGAATGGATCAGCTCTTCCTTCTCTTCCATCTCTCCACTAAGTACTCCCTCTTCTTTCTCTTCTGTCTTTCACATATTCACTCACTGTGGTAGCTCCCAGCCCTTGGGTGTCTTTTTCCTGGCTGCTCTGGGAAATATTGTTTTGTTTTTCTAGTTTTTCGTTTGTTGTTGTTATTATTTTGTTTTGTTTTTAATATTGTTTTTTAAATTTCTCTATGCATTTGAAATTTTTTAAACTAGTATCAAAAATAAAGATAATGTTAAGATTCAAGTTTTAGGGGCAAACTTCTACAGTAAGACATTTAAAGTATTCTTTCCTTTTTCCAGCTAAAACTTTTTTTTTTTTAAAGAAAATTTAGCATGCCGAGTGTTACTGTTCCCATCTTTATGATTCAAGTTGAGTATCCCCAAAACTGTTCTCATGCACCATTGTAATCCTACAAAACATATGCTTCACAATCTTTACCTAAGTAAAGCATGCCCCCAAAAGCGTGTACTATCTTTTCTTCTCGAACCTGCTGTTTGCAGCAAGTCTTTCTCTGATCTTATTTCTCAGCTGGGCTTGTCTTTAGTTTGCACTCATCAAAATGCAAACTCCATTTTGGTTATAATAATAGAATTTATAAGTTCTGGGACTACAAACAGCTATCAGTACTGGCTAGTTTTGTTTTGTCTTGATTTTATAGTACTAGGAATTAAACTCACAGTATCACACATGCTAGGCAAGTGCTCTACCACTGAGATACCTTCACCTCCACCCCCATCTTGACTATGTTTAAATAAGTCGTCATGATGGTTTGTAACTCATTAGTACTAACACCCCATCCTTCCTCTACCCAGACCTTGGATATCACAATTGTTTCTTTCTATTTCCTTCAATTTGACTATGTTCGGTATCTCACAAACCTGGAATCTTTGCAGAGGCTGATTTTTACTTAGCATGATGTTCTCAGCTATATTGCATCTTAACTAGGATCACCACTGCTATGATCAGGTTACATCATGAAAGAAAGCTTTTAATTGGGGACTTGCTTAGAGTTTCAGAGGGTGAGGCAAAGAACATGATGGCAGGTGGGCAAGTGTCACGCTGGACCAGTAACTAAGAATGTACACTTTAATCTGCAAGCAGCAGGCACACACACACACACACACACACACACACACACACACACACACACAGAGAGAGAGAGAGAGAGAGAGAGAGAGAGAGAGAGAGAGAGAGAGAGAGAGACTGGCATAGACTTTTGAAACCTTAAAGCCCACTCCCAGTGATATGCCTCCAATAAGGCCACACTTCCTAGTCCTTTCTAAATGGTTCAACTAAGATCCAAAAATTTACATATTTGAGGCTATGAGGGTCATTCCTATTCAAACCACCACATGCCATGTATTAAATTTCCTCCCTTTTGAAGGCTGAACAATATTCCACTGTATAACAGTATCGCTTTATTCGATCACTAATCAATGGGCATGTAGGTTGTTTCATTCTTTTGTTGCGTATTTTCTGTAGGGACTGCCATAAGTCTTACATGCCCAGGATGCTATCAAGATAAACTATTTTTGTCCTTGGGGTACTTGAACATAAAAAGAAAGATACTAAGTACTAGAACAAATATTCTTGGTGATGACCTGAATGTTGGCTCTCACTACAGGGTCTTTGTTCCATCATCCATTAACGAGTTAAGGACCATATTATCAGGTAATAGTGAACCTAGGTGTCCATCCCTCATCCTGAACTCCAAAGATGTGGAATCTGGGGTAAGGAAGGAGGCCTACGAACCTTTTAAAATGAACTTTTTTCCTCCAACTTTAAAATATGTCCTTGTTAAGTCACACACAAGCCACAGAGGGATGCCAGGCTCAGACTTTGCCAGCAAGGTCAAGGAGAAGGGAAATGAAAAATCTCAGACAAAATGAAAAACAGATGGTGCCCTGAGCTCCCCTTTCTTTCCTGCATAAGGTACATACTTTTTATATCAGAATAGAAGGTAAGGTCATCTGATTCTTTGTGTTGTCAGAAGAAAAAGGTTCCATTTTATTTTCCCAGAGTTCTTTACTTTGTTTGAATTTTCTGAAAGTCAAATCTTACAGATTTTCTGGAACTGATGTTATATGTATAATATACTCAAGGGCATCCTAGTAAGTGTCTAAAGAAATAAGGTTTTGTTCTGGTCACTATGGTCAGTCCGTCTACCAAGCATCCAGATGGTAAGGAGACTGAGCCAGTTCCCTGGTTTCTTTCTTTCCCTCGGGAACATCTAGTAGCAGGCTGGTTGCCTTAGCTTCTCCTCCCCAGGACAGGAAATGGACAGCTTGTCTGTGGAGATGCTGGGGGATGAAGGACAAGCAGCTCTGACTTCAGAGAGGATAAACAACGTGACCTCACACCTAAACCTCACCGGAAGTCTCTTCAATTCACCACAAGCAACATCACACAACACCAACATCAGACAAAGCAATGGTAGATTGCAATTTGAATAAAGACAAAAAGAGAAATCACCAACATGAAGAAATGATGGTGAACCCATCCTTGCACTTGGCTGGTTGAAGTGATTGCTGCATCTTTAACTATACAAACCTCGGCCTCGATCACCCTAACATGAGAACTTATATTAAAGGGTCCCAGCATTAGGAAGATTGAGAACCACTGCTCTAGACCATAATCCAGGACCACTGGGTGTGCATCCTCTTTTCTACCACACTGCTCCTGCTAACACACTCGGGCTTCACTTGACCTGTTGCCACCACCACAAATCACTCACTACCTCTCACACCTTCCCTTTCCTCTGAGTTATTCAGGGTTGGTTGATTCCAGGTGGCCAAAAAAGGAAAGCAGCAACGAGGGAAAACTCGGACAGTTCTGACCGTGCCATAATGCTCCTGTGAGCCAAACACTGCCCACGATGCCAAGGACTCAAGCATACATCAAAACCTCACATCAGCCAGTGAGGAGGACTCTATGTCTCTTACTTAGAAGTAAAGACATCAGAGCACAGAGTAGCTTAGCCCTGTCCAAGGTCAATTAGCCAGCTCCAGCAAGCCAGGTGTTGCTGTCTTTGCTAGACAATGCTGCCTCCCACAGGAAAATCCAAACTATGCACCTATGTTTCAAACAGAGTCGCTTCTAGAAGAAAATAAAAGCATGATTCTAGGTCTCAGGAGACATTCAAGATTAGAACTGGACAGTCATATCTAGATGCTAGAATGAGCATGGAGGAAAAGGTAAGGTCTTGTGCTGCGGGGAAATAGATATATGATTGCTAAATCCAGTTATTATCATCATTATTATTTTATTATTAATAATATTAAATTTTCTCCTATATATTATATTCCCTTCCCTCCTCCTCTCCCAGGCCTTCCCACCTCCCCCTCCACTCCTCCATTTCCCTTCAGAAAAGGCCAGGCCTCCCAGGGATATCAACCAAACATGGCACATCAAGTTGCAAATAAGACTAAGAGCCTCCCCTCAGATTAAGGCTGGACACGATGACCCAGTGGGGAGGAAAGGGGCCCAAAAGCAGGCAAAAAAGTCAGAGTCAGCTCCTGCTCCCACTGTTAGGAGTCCCACAAGAAGACCAGGCTATACAGCCATAACTATATGCCGAGGGACTAGGTCAGACCCATGAAGGCTCCCTGATCACTGGTTCAGTCTCCGTGAGCTCCTACCAGACCAGGTTAGCTGATTCTGTTAGTTTTCTTGTGGTGTCCTTGTCCCCTCGGACTCCTACAATCCTTCCTCCCCCTCCTCTACAGGACTCCCTGAGCTCTGCCCAAGGTTTGGTTGTGAGTCTCTGCATCTGTTTCCATCAGCTACTGGATAGAACCTCTCTCCTTTATACAAGTATAGCAGAGTATCATTTACTGCTTTTTTCTTTTTCCCTTTCTCTCTCTCTCTCTCTCTCTCTCTCTCTCTCTCTCTCTCTCTCTCTCTCTATCTGTCTGATTCTATTCTAAGTCTCTGGGCTATCCAGCCTTTGGTTCCTGGCCCTCCAGGCTGTGTCAGGGCTGGTATCTCTCTCATGGCATAGGTCTGAAGCTGGACCAGTCACTGGTTGGCCACTCTCACAATTTCTGTGTCACCTCTACCCAGCGCATCTTGTAGGCAAGATAATTTGTAGATTGAAGGCTGGGTTGGTGTCCCAATCCCTCCACTGGAAGTCTTGTCTGGTTACAGGAGATAGCTGTTTCGGGTTCTAATATCCTCCTTATTAGAAGTGTTAGCTAGGGTCACCCTTGTAGATTCCTGGGAGTTTCCATTGACCTAGATCTCTATCTTGTCACCTCCAAATGTCTCCCGATTTCCGTTGTCTCTCCCAGTTCTGTCTCCCTTCATCTTCTTCCCAATCTCATCCTGTTCCCATACCTACTCATCTCCAGCTCACCTTTGACATCTATTCTATTTCTCCTTTCCAGGGAGATTCATGAGTCACCCCTTAAGCCCTCCTTGTTACTTAGGCTCCCTGGCTCTGTGCACTGTAGCCTGATTATCCTTTATTTTACAGCTAATATCCACTTACAAGTGAGTACGTACTATGTTTGCCCTTCTGGGTCTGTAAACCGAGCTTTTATATGGATAGCTTTCACTGGGTATCAGAATGTGGCTGTCGCCACTCCCATAAGAACCACATTTCTACCTTTATAATGTGCCACTCCTGTGGGAGGCTTCCACACCCTAAACCTTACCCTTCCTTCAACACATTTGGCTTTTGATAGGTAGAAATACACAGTCTATGAACTTTCCAGCTAGCTGGTCCTCCAGGTCAAGCTGTCTATGCTCAGAGAAAATAAGCAGGTTCAGGAACTAGCTTGAGTCTTGAGTTTGAGGTCACTACAGGCTGTATTTAAAGTAGAGACTGCCACCTTGTGGGAGAAATGGGTCATCGACGAGACGCAAAGAAGCGATGAGAATTTTCTAAAGGGGGGGGGAGGTCTATGAATAATAAAATTCTTGAGGTTGAAGGTGTCCCTTAGAAACAGCTAAATCACAAATTTGAAAAACACTTAGAGAGGGGAAGGAAGGAGGCAGGATCAGGTGTCGGGGGAGATGAGGGAGCTGTACAGAGGGTCAGGAAATTGAACAGCAGTGTGTAGCAGTGGGGGAAGGGGAACTAAGGGTAGCCAACGGAAAGTCCCAGACACCAGGAAAGCAAGAGGCTCCCAGGACCCAACAGAGAAAACATTAGACAAAATACCCAACAAAGGGGAGAGAGAACCTGTAGAGACCATTATCAAGAGGGAAGGCATGGCCCCCAGTTGAGGGAGGGGGCCACCCAACCCTTCTCAAAAAATTGAACCCAGAATTTCTCTTGTCTAAAGGAAATACAGGGACAAAGAGTGGAGCAGATACTGAAGAAAGGGACACCCAGAGACTGCCCCACCTGGGGATCGATCCCATATGCAGCCACCAAACCCAGTCACTATTGCTGATGCCGAGAAGTGAGAAGTACTTGCTGATAGGAACCTGATATAGCTGTCTCCTGAGAGGCTCTGCCAGAGCCTGACAAATACAGATGTGGATGCTTGCAGCCAATCATCAGTCTGAGCATGGGGACCCCAATGGAGGAGTTAGGGGAAGGACTGAAGGAGCTGAAGGGGTTTGCAGCCTGTAGGAAGAACAACAATATCAACCAACCAGACCCATCCCCCAACCCCCAGAGCTCTCAGGGACTAAACCACCAACCAAAGGGTACACATGGAGGGACCCATGACTCCAGCTGCATATGTAGCAGAGGATGGACTTGTCGGACATCAATGGGAGGAGAGGCCCTTGGTCCTGTGAAGGCTCGATGTGCCAGCATAGGGGAATGCCAGGGTGATGATTCAGGAGTAGCTGGGTTGGTGGGGGAGCACCCTCATAGAAGCAAGGGGAAGAGGGTGGAATAGGTGGTTTTCGGAGGGAAAACCAGGAAGGGGGATAACAGTTAAAATGTAAATAATTACCCAATAAAAATTTTTAAAAAAGAAAAAGAAAACCAGTTAAATTCTGCCATGTGTTTGTTCTGAGGGTAAACCTAAGAACAAGGAAAAAAACTATGAAAGTTGTGGAACATGCTAGAATGTTACAGTTTCTGCGTTAAAATAGCTAGAAACGGCTAGGATAGGAGCATTAGGGGAGCATTGCCAACAGTGTTTAACCTTCTATAAGGTGGGGACATTAGATGACATTGAGCAAAGAACTGAAGGAGACAGAGCCTTTGAGCAGTAACTTCCAAAGGAGTAATGTTCTGGACAGAGGGCCCTCGCATCTCATGTGTTAACAAGAAACCATCTGGTGGGAGAAAAGCAAGCAAGGAGCAAATGACGGAAACAAAGGAAGAAAGGCAAATTTGACCTTCACCACGGACTTTTATCTTCTGTGGCATTAGGAGCAACAGAACACTTTGCACACAGGAAGTAGGAGATATCAGAATGTCCTTCTTTGCAGGCTGTACTCTGAAGGAAGTGGGGATGAAAGCAGGTAGATCGGTACTCCTGACAAAAAGAGCCGACTTTTTGTCATGGAGGGGGAAGAGAAGATATAAATCAAGATAGGAAAAGAGTAGCCAAGAATGGTCGTGTACACCTTTAATCCCATAAGGGCTGCCTGGTCTACAGAGCAAGTTCCAGGACAGCCAGGGCTACACAGGGAACCCAATCTCAAAAAATGAAGAAAAAGAAGAAGGATGAGATGATGAAGAGGTGGTAGTGGTGGAGGAGGAAAAGGAGGAGGGGGAGGAGGAGGACAAGGAGAAGGAATGAAGGGAAGGTGGTGGTGGAGGAGGAGGAAGAAGAAAGAAGAGGAGGAAAGAAGGGAAGGAGGAGGTAGAGGAAGGAGGAGGAGGAGAAGAAGAAGGAGGAGGGTGGAAGGAGGAAGGGAGAAAAGACAAAATAATATGGGAAAAGCAGATAGGTTCTGGGTTCACTGTGGATTTCTAGTTGACTGAGTATGTGTGAATATACGGTGTTAGAGAAATGATAGGGTCAGTAACTAGAAGGATAAAGTGGCCATCAGCTGGAAGAGAGCTTCCAGCAGAAGTTGCCTTGACCATGGGTTGCATTTGGAATAGCTGGGACTTGAAATGCCTGTAAGACAACCAAAGGAAGTGATAGAATAGAGAAATGGGCTTGTGACAAGGACAAAGAAGAGATGATGATGAGCTCAGTGAAAGTACTGGAAGATGAAACATGGACACCAGCGGAAAGCAAAAAGGACGGTTGTGACAAACGCTAGGTGAACACAGCATGTCACATGGACAGATCTTTCTGATACCCCAAGGAAGAGAAAGACTGAGATAAGACCTTTGAAGCATTGGGAAGGAAGTTGTGCCAAGATCTGTAGCTTTCCACATGGAATGGCAAGCGTAGAGAGGATCTATTTTTCTTCCATTTATGCCAAATACTGTATCTTGAGAATTTATTTTGGAGAGCACTACCTTCACTTAAATATAAAATAAATATGTAATAAAGAAAGCAGCAAGTTCAAATCCATCTTCCGTACTCTCATCTTTTCTTGCCCATTTCAGCACTTAGCATGCTTTCTCTTAGGATAATAGCCAAGCTTTCTTACCAGCCCTAACTTTGGTTGGAAAATTTCCTGAAAGTGTAAATCAGAAGCATCAAAAATTTTAGGCTTAGTAATTCTGTGCCAGTTATTTGTAATCTCTTCAAATTCCTGTATTCTCTAAAATATATTTATCATTTTCTCTTAAAAATTCCCAATGTCACAAATGCAAATTTATAGAATACACTTATAAAACATCAGTACAGTATAACTTGATCTGTTCTATGTGGAAGAGAGCACATCCTGAGAAATGAGGCCAGAAAGAGGCTCTTTCCTCTTTTATCTTGCTTTTGAGTCAGGCTTTCATGTAGCCCAGGCTGGCTGTGAACTCATCATGTCGCTAAGGACAATCTTGAACTTCTGATTCTCCTGTCTCAGCCTCCCAAATGTTGGGATTCCACCACATCAAGTTTTATGAAGTGCTAAAGATCAACCCTCAGCTTAACACATATTAGGCAAACATTCTAATAGCATAGCTACATCCCAGCCCTGAGTCTTGTTCTTTCTAAATTACCATTTCAGAAACTAACCCTTGGCAGGAGACGGGTATTCTTCTGTGAGTAGTATCCTAAGGACTTTATTGCTTTCCACTGGGTCCTGCCTTCTAAAGGCTTTCCAACCTCTCATGTCACCACACTGAGCTAAGCTTTGAGCACAAGCTTTTGGGCAATATACTC
Source organism: Arvicanthis niloticus (assembly GCF_011762505.2). Classification (NCBI taxonomy): domain Eukaryota; kingdom Metazoa; phylum Chordata; class Mammalia; order Rodentia; family Muridae; genus Arvicanthis; species Arvicanthis niloticus. Next base: position 47,657,384 of record NC_047664.1, on the reverse strand, counting down.
AAACCATATCTATCTCTTCCAAAAAATATTCTTTAAAACTATATCCTTACATTTAAAATTATCCCCAGCATGAATCGAAACAGTTCGGTGGTTTCTCAAAAGGTTAGGCATCTATCTGCCATTTAGCCCAGTTCTTTACTTCTGGATACCCTCCCCCTTCCAAGGGAAACTATATGCCTATATATTAATTTAAACACTAATGTCCAGAACACCTTCATTCATCATATTCAAAATGGGAATATAAGCCAAATGTCCATCAACCAGTAAGTGGATAAACAAATTATCATATACACATACGGTTGACTTAGTAATAAAAAGAAACCAACTTTTAAAATAGATTATTTATGTATGCAAGTGTGACATATATGTGTGTGAATTGTATACACATCTGTACAGATGAATGCACTTCTGTACATACTGACAGAGTCTCAGGGAAGACAAGGTGTCCTACTCTGTCACTCTGTACTTTACTCCTTTGAGACAGGGTCTCTCACTGAACTGGAGCTAAGCTTATGACCATCGAACCTCAGTGAACCCCGGGCTCTACTCCCCACAGCCCTCGTATAGGTACATGCAACTGTAGGGCAAGTGAGCTGAGCCATCAGAAAACCGTAAGAATTGGTGAGGTGGAGTAAACCTCCGGGAACCTCAGAGATCTGAGACAGCAGGAACAGAGCTGCTCCCTCCCTGTCTCTGTACCTGCTCTGGAACACATAACCACAATACCTGAGAGGACTATGGGCAGTCAGTCACAGAATGTAGCACCAGGAGTCCTTCCCCCATGCAATTAGAGCATCACCAACGTCTCAAGCTAAGCCAATAGGAAATATTTACTTCCACTTCCCAAATCCCTTCTCACTCCACAAGGCTCATATAGTCCCTGTCCACATGGGAGAAAATGCACAAATCATTTCACTAAGGATCATCTGAGAACGGCCGTCTTTACTGAGCTGTAACACTTGGGGAAGAGCTCTCTGCTGAAGCATTGGTCAGATCATTGGATCTTGGACCCGTCACTACACTGCAGAGGCTCACATCAGAGCGACAGCAGCTCACACCAGCGCTGCTGCCTCTTTGGCTTTTCAAGACTCAGGGACCCCTGCCACCTGCCCTGTGCAGACTGCTCATACCTCTTTACTCCCATTTAAGAGCTGTGATACTCCCGGCAGTGTTCCCAGACCAGAGTCCTGTGGAACCTATTTGTCCCAAGCTCTGCTTCCCCCTCCTTGGTCTGACTTCTGACAGACCACAGATCACATGCAACCACATCTAGCTTCTCACACAGAAACTGGAATCTGAACCCAAATGAACAGCATGACTAATTCCCGGTTAAGGTCAAATATTCAATAAATAGCATTTACATAGCTGATTACACAGCTGAGGGTAGGGATCATTTTCCTAGTTTCACCATACACTAGGACGCATGCCAGATAGTTAAAAGACGTAACTGTGAAAAGTAGTAGTTACGACTTTTAAACCTGTTCTTTTCATGTCACGTTGAAAAAAAAATCCGTCCTCAAGCAAGATGCAAAGGCACACACGTAAGAGAAAATATAATTTCAATGACATTTAGATTCTCAGGATGAAGGGCACCATATATAAAGTCAAGAATGAAGCCACAGATTTCGAGACCATGTTTGTCAGCCATATAACTGACAAGAGATGAGGATGGTAAACATATAAGCGAAAATGACTGTGCAATAGTAAGATGGGCAAAGCAGAAGGTCTCAACGGTCAGTGAATACACAAACATGATCAGCTGGCCTAAAAGATCAGGGAAATGAAGGCAAAAATCAGGGTCACCGTTTCAGAGGACACTCAGAGAGACCATCATGCAAGGAGACTTGTTCTGCAGGTGTGGAGAGTACATTTCTATGTTGTGTCCACATGTGACAAGGCTGGCACAGTTGGTCCAAACCAAACAGATTTCCTTCACAACTCTTGTCTGTTTGGATAGCATGTCTCCACTGAAGATTTCAAAATATCAAACACTTCTTCAACCACCTCCTTAAACCTTAGGTTAGCCATGCAGGCCACTTCCGGCCAACAAAATTTAAAGAGAAGGCAGAAGAGTGAAGAAAGGATTTTTGGAAAGACATTATCTGGTGAGAGGAGTCCCAAAATGAATCCCCGTCTCCCTGATCTTTTGACCCTAGATGTGATTATATGAGCACACAGTGGTTAGAATTGCCGCAGCCAGTTTTTGACAAAGGCTTGAGGGTAAAAGATACACCAGGAGATGAAAGACTAGAGATAAAGGGCCCGGCACCTCACCTCATATATATCTTATATCTCTCACTTAAAGCCTGTTTTGAGTCTCTATTGAATGTAGCCCTAAGCCATTTAATTGGCATACCCAGTTTGGTGGGTTGAACTGTGTCCTGACAAAGATGTTGAAACCTTACTCTAGAATTTCTGAATGTATTATTATTTGAAAATAAAATATTTGCAAAACACACACACACACACACACACACACACACACACACACTCCATATATACCTGCTGAGCACATTTAGTGTGTCTTGGGACTATTATTTTAGTGATGAGCACTGTGTATTAGGTAATCGATTAGGGGCTCATTCAAGGGAGAGGTGAATTCATCTAAAGAGGCCAGCAACTGGGGAGGAATATTAGAAGAAGATCATGGTAGTGATTGAAAGGAGGAAAGGAAAGAAAGTGATGTAATTATATTTTAGCTTGAAAAAAATTTAAACTGCTAAAACCCATCTTTGTACAAGATCAATTTTATATGAAGTCAGAGACATTTCCCCATTCCATACAACTGGGCTGATGTAAAAAGAGAGACTTTGGGGCTGAGGAGATGGCTCAGTGGGTAAAGTGCATGCTGTAAGCTTGAGGGCCTGAGTTCAAATCC